>NC_073635.1:25927500-28327500 GCF_029407905.1 Bubalus kerabau | reverse complement strand
GACAGGACTGAGTGACTTTCACTTTCACTTTCATCTGACCTCTTAAGGTACACTCCCCTCCACCTCACTCCACCCCGCCTGCTGCTGCTGCTGCTAAGTTGCTCCAGTCGTGTCCGACTCTATGCGAACCCACAGACGGCAGCCCACCAGGCTCCCCGGCCCCTGGGAGCCACACATCACAAATACAGTACTTGAAGAGGATGAGAATACATTCTATTTGTGACACTTTTAAGGAAGATGCTACAATATTCCTGGATAATTTCTATCAGAATTGAAAAAAACTACACTTATCTTTTTAGCTTTCTCCTTGTCCTATGCACAGTGGTTGGACTGGGACAGAAGAAAATAGAAATTGATTGAATGAGTAAATTAGTAATCACACATCTAAAAACCAAATGAATAAAGAACTGTTATTAAACAATTCCCAAAAGCAAATACAATTCTGGTAGGAATGTGTGGTAACTTCTCAGTGGCTGAATGACTACTTTTATAGCTCTGGATCAATGCTGGGGGTGGTTATTATTTGTTGAGTGAAGCAATTGAGTGAAGCTTTATTTTGATTGGTGGGGCGGTGGGTTACTTAGTGTCTGGCGGTACATCCCTGGGGGTGTCTGGACTTTCCTTGGCTATCCTATTTATAGTTCATGGAGTAGATTCCCCAGGGAAGAGAATGGTTACACTTAAAATTCAGGATGCAGGCACGCATGGGTTAGCACAGCATTCCAAATCCTCTCCACTCTGGCTCAGACTTTCAGGTTTGGCTTTAACTCCTAGGACCAGCCTGAGCCTCCACTGCTGCCACGGTGAGCTCATTACTCCAAACATACCAAATGCATTCCAAACTCTGCCCACTCTCCTTCCTGACACGTAAGTAAATCTTACCTTCTGAGGTCCACCTGAAGCTCTAAATCCTCTACTATAATTTTACCCCCGGCTCTGGTTCTCAAGGAATAATTCCATTCTCTGAAACCTGTGTTTATTATTAGATACACACATTTGACACTTAGTAATATGCTATGTCAATTGTCATTTACTTGTACCATCACCCAGATGAAATATAAAACTAGATCAGTCTTCCTTATAGAGTACCCACGAGAATCTAATAAGACAACACATATTTTAAAGCATCTTGTAAAGTAGCCCAAATTAAAAATATGCCCCAGAGAATTCCCTGGAAGTCCCGTGGTTAGTGCTTCCACTGTGGAAGAGAAAACTGGGCTGGACCCAGATGGTGAATGGCCTTATAGGCTCAGCTCAGAATTGTAGACGTAATTGCAAAAGCAGTGAATTGGCAATAAATTCTAGGACCAAAAATATAATGACTTTTTCCTAATTTTAGATCACTTACATGAGAATATAGGAATATTAGGTTCTGAGGAATTTGTAGTGTTTCTAGAGAGAAAAAAAGATCTCCTCCAATGAAATGTTTGGGTGATAATAAGTACCATGTTACCTCACAATAATTTTACAATTTACATTAATACAAATTTATTACACATAGGATGCCTACTTAACTTTGTCTAATCTAGCTTTTGTTAATCACCGAACTCTTTTGATTCTTGTTCCCATGGAACACCTATGAAACACCTCATGTGAATGTGAGTGTGAAGTCGCTCAGTCGTGTCCAACTCTGTGTGACCCCATGGACTGTAGCCTACCAGGCTCCTCTGTCCATGGGATTTTCCAGGCAATAGTACTGGAGTGAATTGCCATTTCCTTCTCCAAGGGATCTTCCCAACCCAGGGATTGAACCTGGGTCTCCCACATCGTAGACAGACGCTTTAACGTCTGAGCCACCAGGGAAGTCTAAACACCTCACAGTTGACCTATATTCAATAAAGATGGGCCCCAGCAGTGGCTGTATGTGTACAGGATACATATCACTTTTTCAGAGAAGCATTCATGAGAGAACTCTGAGAATTTTAGAAATCATAATTCCTCAATTATTCAATATTAAGGCTCTCTTTTAAAATTTTCTCAAACATTTTCAACATTATTTTTATGGAATATAAGTAATTTATTTCTGGATATGGTTTTACCTAATGATACATCAAGGTCAAAGTAGGGGACACAGCTGTCCTCTCTCGGGTTTATCCTGTTTCCTATACAGAGAGACCTGGCTTGTCTATGACCACAGAGGATTATAACAATCATGTCGAATTCTTTAAGTGTGCAGACTTTCCCAGCCCCCATGCAAGTGCAGAGACCAGGCTGCACTGCAGGATCATAAATGTAGCAGGCCATACTTTATGGGCACTAAGCCATGTGGAATACAGTGCCCTTAGCAGAGTTATCTGAAGTTCTAGGTTCTCTTGGGTAACTATAGGTCATTTACCCTAAATTTTAATTTTTATTTCTTCTGAGAAAATCAAATTTCAAGTTAAACTCATCCAGATACAGAAATTGTGCCCTTGCTGCCTGGGCTTTCACAGAGCTGTCTCCTACCCCTTCCCAACTACCTCTCTTTCACCTCCTCTCTCCCCACAGGCAACTCCTATTATGGCTTCAGCTGAAATGTCACTTTTCCTACCACCCTCCCCAGACTGTTAACTCTTGGAATACTATTTATCTTTTCATACTTTGCATTGACACAAGCTCTAAGTGTATAAATTGGCTACAACCTAGATCTCATTTTTAGAATTTAGGCTGGCTTAGTTTTCATATTCGGAGAAGGCAATGGCACCCCACTCCAGTACTCTTGACAGGAAAATCCCATGAACGGAGGAGCCTGGTAGGCTGCAGTCCATGGGATCACTAAAAGTTGAACATGACCGAGCAACTTCACTTTCACTTTTCACTTTCATGCATTGGAGAAGGAAATGGCAACCCACTCCAGTGTTCTTGCCTGGAGAATCCCAGGGATGGGGGAGCCTGGTGGGCTGCCGTCTATGGGGTCGCACAGAGTTGGACATGACTGAAGCGACTTAGCAGCAGCAGCAGATTTCATATTATACAGAAATGCTAATTCACTGATAGCTTATTGATATTATAGCTTAATTTTTCTATTTGTGAATAAATAGTTGCTATTAACATTACTATTAGTGAACGATCTAAATTAACATTACTATTGGTGAACAATCTAAATTACCCACCTTTAATTGTATTCCATGATATCTAGCTTCTAAGTAATACTCTATGTGTAATACAATTCTTAGTGATGGCAGTTATACACTTCAGTACTTTTAGCCTCATGTCTTATACTCACTATCACTTAACCACACTACACATAGTTTGTTTCTTCAGTTTATTCCATAAATCACTCTTCCGATTCGTTTTATTATTCCTATGGATCTCTTCAAACTTCTTTCAATTTATCAGTCCCTTTGTCGCTCTGGAGGATTAAACCAAAGCTACGACTCTGTGTGTTTAGAACTCAGAGGTCTGAGCTGGGCTGAAGGGTGAGTGAGATCTAGCTGGATCTTCCATAATGAAAACAATAATATTAAAAAACAAAACTCAGGACATCAAACGTTCAGAACACATTTAGGTTTCTTCATAAGACATGTAATATTTCTCCCACCATTTCCCTTTGGTTGCCCCAAAGAAATGCCACACGCTTAGTGAATGTTTCCTTTGACTTTGACTACCTTACATGGAGAGGAATCTGGCAAAGACAAGTGGAAATCACACGTGGTTAGAGTTTCATTTGAGAAAAAAAAACAAAACTAGAAAACCCTCTTTCTAGTCATACCCCTGTTCCACTTGCCTGGTCCCTCTGGCTTTCATGAGTTTGTTTTCCTACCAGAAGATTTCCCCTAGTGGGGGTGGAGGGCTGCGCAGTTTGGACAGTTAAAGTACGCAGCAAGCAGCTTGTTCAAGGGCATATCATTAGATGATTAATATGACCTGATGGACCAAGACAACATAGAGGCTAGAATTCAAACTATGACTGTGTGGTTCTACTTAATATGTCACCTGCAAGATAAATTAGCCCTGGGAGAGCAAGTTGGCTGGCGAGCCCAGCTCTAAAGCTGAGATGGTGAGTGTCTTAAGAACACCGCCTTGCATGATGCAGTCCAATCATAGACCACGATCAGATGAAAGGAACACTGAGATTGACTACACACAAAAACATTTTGAATCTGACAACCAGTAATCACAACTAGATGGCCCTTCCTCAAGCTTTGATCCCTGCTCTTTACCACTTTGTGATGACTGAAGGGAAATAATTTTCTTCAGTTTTCTGAACCAATGGCTAAAGCAATGCAGTGTTTTCAGCCAAGCCAAGAATCAGGGAGTGTGTGTGTGTGTGTGTGTGTGTGTGTGTGTTTGTGTATGTGAGAGAGACAGAGAGAGAGAGAGAATGTTAAATCAAATCACATAAGACCATTCAGCATGGCTTGTTAAGCACTGACCAATCAATACTTCAATGCCCCTTAAGAGTATGTTGAGTCTATAGGCCAGAGAAAGCAAATGCTTTTGAATCAAGTGAATTAATACTAATAAGCTCCTAACAACTTAAAACATCTACCAGTAAGTAGCACAAGAGTAAGTAAACCTGTAAGTACAACAGTACAATAGTGATTTAGCACAAAAATAGATGTTAGATATCCTAATTTGAATTGTAGAATAAGAACTCAAAACACAAAGTATTAGAACTAAACTAATGGTCAGTTATTACATCATTTTCTATAAGGATGAAGTCCTCAAATTCTCTAATCCTTTCATCTCCTGTGGCACCCATATCCTGCCCTCCCGTTAATCCTTACTCCAGACACCTCTACCCCAAAAGAATCTTCTGGGCTGAGGGAAGACTTGATTTAGTTGCCAAGTCCTTTCTGACTCTTGCGATCTCATGGACTATAGCCCACCAGGCTCCTCTGTCCATGGGATTTTCCAGGCAAGAACATTGGAGTGGGTTGCCATTTCCTTCTCCAGGGGATCTTCCCCACCCAGGGATTGAACCCATGTCTCCTGCATTGCAGATGGTCTCCTGCATTGCAGGCAGATTCTTTACCACTGAGTTACCAGGGATGACACTCAAATCCTGTCCTCTCCATAAGCTTTACTCCAGCCACCTCTACCCCAAAGAGTCTTCTGGGCTGAGGGAAAAGAGCGGTGCTCTATGGGAAGACCCAAGATTATGAACTGTAGCAGAGGGCAGGTGACCTACATATAGAATCAAAATAATGTCAGAAGAGAAAGAGGCTCATCCTGAATCATTGCTGGCTTTATAACAGGTCCTCTCTACCGATGAGAGCTGCCTTCCTTACTCTTCAATATCAACCCTTTGAAAATTTTGAGGTTGGAGACTGGCTGAGAATAGAATGGGATTTTTTTTACTATCTTCTCTGCAAATCCTTCTAGTATCTTGGTATGGAATTGGGGCGAGGAGTGAAGGGACCTAATGTTTTGACCTCAATCTTGGCTGAAACTGATTACAAGGGTTCTGCATTATCACAGAGTTACAATGAACAGAAACATCTAGTCAGTGCCCATGTTATGCTGGAGATTCAAAATGAAAAGACATGGTCATCTGTCTTGAGGAGCTGGCAGTGGAGGAAGCACTACCCTCTTCTCTGCACTCTCTTCAAGTGGTCTTTGCTCTCTAAGTGCTCGAGTGTGTCCTGAACCGTGAAGCTGGAAAAGGGAAAAGCACATGCGTGAAGAGTCTGAGGGGTTAGAGTTTAAATGGTGTGTTTCTGTAAGGCTGGGACTGTGATGAGTTTCTCTTGCCCGACCAAGAGAGATGCCAAAATCGGGAAGTAAGTAGAGCCAATGGGAGGTGGAAGTCAGGCACCAAGAAGGCTCAAAGGATATCTACTGGGTTGCAGAACAGTAGGAACTGGAAATAACTATCAAGGCTGGGAGTTTGAGAACTAAAGGAAAACTTAGCAAAAATAGCTGAGTTTAGAGTAAATGGGCTGAGATAGAGTGATGGGCTACAATAGGCCATTGTTTGGGGCTTGCCCTAACTTGCCAGCAGGGGTGTAATATTGGAGTGGGTGGCCAGAGTTAAGGGGCAAGTGTAACCACAGGTCTGGTCTTGCATGAGGAACACTGTGTAGGCTGGGTAGGGGGAGATCTTGAGCCCATGTGGTTGTTACTTGAAGCCTTTAGAGATGGGGCACAGGCTGAGCACCTCAGTTGGGGAAGCTGCTTAAGAGAACTCAGATACTACTGGTTAGATTCCTACTTTCCTCCTGGGTTGGTTTATTTAAATTCCACCTTTTCTTCAGAACTCAGTTAGCTACATCTTTTCTAGAACTTTGCTGTGATATCTGTTTCCTCAGAACTCTTACAGGAGCTTGGAGATTAGTAACATGCCACCCTGCATTGCCAATTTACCTTTGTAAACATACCCTTTGCTTTGGCTTTCTGAAACATAAGGACCTGAAATAACCTCCATGGTTCTCTGCCCTGTAGCCTGGCAGCTGTACTGACATTACTCACACTGGCAGGCTGAGATCTGCCACAGCCTCGGAGATCAATCCTCATATCAATAGCCTTCCAACAGATGTTTAGCATTGTGCTGGTCTTGCTGCTGGTGATGCTGGTGTCCCAAGCTCCCAGTACCTTGCTGACTCTTTACATTTTTGTCCATATTATCGGTCCTTCAGATGGAAGAGACTCTGCTAAAATAATCCTTGCTACATTAAGTGCATACAACTGGTATATAAGGAAAAATGACCCCACTGGTTAAACAGTTCTGGAAGGAAAAGAGGCCCTTTCCCCTCTTCACTCACTACAGAGAACTACAGCAGAAGGAACTTCAGTGGAGGTAGGCTGAGGACCTTCTGGTGAAGGAGACAGGAAAGTGAGCTCAGCCAGGGCAGACACAGATTGCATCATCTCCATCACCTACCATCCCTAGCTCTTTAGGTAAATATTATACTGTAATAAAGTGAAGTGAAAGTCTCTCAGTCGTGTCTGACTCTTTGCGACCCCATGGAGTATAAAGTCCATGGAATTCTCCAGGCCAGAATACTGGAGTGGGTAGCCTTTCCCTTCTCCAGGGAATCTTCCCAATCCAGGGACTGAACCCAGGTCTCCCACATTGCAGGCAGATACTTTGCCAGCTGAGCCACAAGGGAAGCCCAAGAATTTTGGAGTGGGTAGCCTATCCCTTCTCCAGGGGATCTTCCTGACCCAGGAATCAAACTGGGGTCTCCTGCATTGCAGGTGGATTATTTACCAACTGAGCTATCAGGGAAGCCCCTTACTGTAATAAAATGGGTATGCAAACTTTTTACTCATCATAAACTATGGAGAATGACAACAATGAAACACTTCATTAATTCCTTTGAGAAATTAATCATTCTCTAATATTCAAATCATATGTTGACATTTAATTACTTACAGAGTTATAAATGAAAATTAAAAATTATTTCCATTAAAGTTATGTTACACGACCATATAGTCTAATAGTCATGTCAGTTGTAGGTAAAATCCATTTCTATATTAATCTCATTTTATCTTCATTTTTATTGTTTGAGTGTAGAAAACCTGGCATTCATGGTTAGGAAGAATGTCCTAATTCTTGAGGTAATTTTGACCTCAATATCTTCAGAAATTTGGAAATAATTCAAAAGGATGTTTAAAGTTACATTGCTAAATATTTGAGTTATTTCCAGGTCTTATTTTAAAAGATCAATCAAAGAAACAAAAACAACAGTGATCGACCCTTCCGTTGTACAGGAATAAATAAGGGTATGGAGGTCACTTTCAACAGCATATATTTCAAACTGTGAATGAAGCCTGTGAAATCCAGATAGAAAGGAAGGTGTTAAAGGCTAGAAAAGACAAGACACTTAGAAAAATCAATAAAAAGCATGTCTGAAAGGCTTACTTTATGAACAGTACTTCACAAGCTATTGCTAACAAGCACAAAAGAAAAAGAAGACACAATCTCTGGGTCTGATAATTTTATAAAAGCTAAAAAAATTGCTGAGCTCAATTTAATTTCCAAAATCAGAGCCAAAAAGCATACCCTGGCTTTGGTTACACGGTTGCTTTGTCCAGCATTAGCTCCAAAATGACTGACAGATCAACTGCGGCAGGGTTTGCTTTACTGTCAACCACGTGCTTCAGAAGAACTCGAGTTTTGCTATTGAACACCCTGTCCAACTGACTTGGGTAGAACAAGTTGAGGATTCCAAAGGTGCCGGTTTTGTCCCTTTTTACAGCGCGAGCCTTATTCTGTTTTACAATGACAAACGGCACTTGCATATACAACCTTTTCATAAATTTGTCACAAAGCAGAAACAAGAGGATAAGATGGATCAGGGTAAATCTATTATTGAAAATAGAAGTCAAGGCACATACTTTGCTTGTGCCAGGAATGTTATGCTCAAGAATGAGGAGGGGGTTATTATTTCTGGCCCAAGAAGCAAGGGAGTTTCTGTTTCAAGCACTTGAGAGAATAAACCAGACTAAACCATACAGCTTTAGTTCTGGTGAAAATTATGCTGGTGGCTAGGAAATCCTCTCTAACACCAAGATGCAAGAGTTCTTTACATTTTATATGTAACTTAAAGTGCATATTGAAAATCTGTGTTCCTCTTCCACCTAAATGAGTATATGTAGAATATTTTCAGGTGTAGTTGCACAAACTAGTCTCGTCTGTATTTCTTTTCCAGTATGTATCCATTTCAAATGACATATCATCTGAATTCTTTAAAGCAGTCAGCAGGGTATGTTTTTAGTTCATGTGTGTGTTTGTGTATGTGTTACAGAAAAGTAGATTTTAACCCCTCTCAGTGATAAGAGAATATCAGAGTCTAGGTTATAATAAAAATACAACTAGAAAACATCATTAATAATGGTTAAGAACATTTACAAGGAAAATTCACTATTTCATTTTATGTGCAAATAAATCACACTATCTTAAGATGTGGAAAACAACTGCGATAAATTTTAACATTGTTATTGCTTGCCTAGGTAAGGAAAATTAGGACCAACAACATGCACTATTGGCAAAATTATTTTACTAAAATCTTGACTGATTGGATTTTGTACAATTTACTTTAAAGTCAGACTCAAGGTTTTGTTTCCTTTGTTTTACAAGCTGGAACATTATTGTAAACAATGTTGCAACAGTAGTGACTCTTCAGCAAGCCAAGTGTGCAGAGTACTTACAGGGTTGATACACAGGCCAAGCACTCTTCATATTCTTTAATATATAATTTGGAAATAGTTCTTAAAAACCTCAACACGCCTAGGAAGGTTATTATAGATGTGATGGTGGTGGTGGTTCAGTGGCTCAATCGTGTCCAACTCTTTGCCACCCCATGGACTGTAGCCCCCAGGCTCCTCTGTCCATGGGATTCTCCAGGCAAGAATACTGGAGTGGGTTGCCAATTCCTTCTCCAATAGATGTGATAGAATTTATTATAAATGACTTTTAACTGGACTTGACAAATGATGGAACAGGGAGTATTTTGGTAGAAGTGCCCAGGACAGCTCAGGGAATCAGCATGGAGCACATACCCTATGTTGTCAATTCTGGGTCAATATTTACTGACCATCCACCGCCAACATCTCTATCCTGAACTGGGCTGTAGGAATCACTCAGTGAGACTGCCAACAGCCTTTCAGAGCACCACCTACCCACCATGTAAGAAGGACTTCTTGGCAAGATACCAAAGAAAAATCTCAATGCTAGTATGATATTTTGAAAAGAATCCAGCCAACTATAAAATAACTAACTTCTGAAAAACTTCATAGTGTAATATCTTAGAACACTGTTGCTCTAATGGGTCTTACTTAGCATAGTGTTCCACTAGACAATATTCTAGGATGGGCCAGTTTTGGCATCACATCACCAAACATATCAACTGTTTGGATTCTGTTGTGTGATTTTTTCCCTCAATATTTTGTATTGCAGGAGGAGAAAAAAGACAGAGAAACTGAGTTGCTCATGATTACATAGACATCCCTATAGACCAGTAGTCTAATTCACTATTACTTGTCAGAAAAGTAAAATGCCTAACCCTAAGCAACCTGTTATATGCTCTGCTTCTCCACCCTGTTATTATTCCTCCACCTCAGTTGTGTTTGTTGACGCACATTCTTTGCTCAGTGCTCATGCCCAGGGACTCCATGCCAAGCAGGCTGGAAGTGTGGACAGGAAATTATTATACAAAGTGAAGGACTCATATTGCCTTTGAATGTGAAGGGTCCCATGCTCATTTAGCCTATCACCATGTTTGGTCTGATGTGGTAGAATGAATGCAGTAATCGAGTTTTGCATTTACTTAACCACATTATTATATTCTAATTAAGAGAAATCGAGTCTTACTGTCACCTAATATGCACAGGCAGGAACACTTTTTTGAGTACTGATTGGGAGTCTAATCCTTTAAGTCTCACATGGGCTACCTTTCCACTGACTTCCATTTAAATTTTGCTGGCATGATAACACAGGATAGAGTCCTGAGTAAACAAAATGTAGAAATCAGGCTTTGTTTAATTATTCCAAAGCCCTTTGTCTCTTACTTGTAAGGTACAAAATGGCAAAGGCTCTTGGCAGATGCCTAAGAGCTTTTATAACTGATGTTGAGATCAGCTGAAACAAAGACTCATTTGTTGAGTTCTAACTTCAGATGCTGGCCTGGCTTTTCAGAGGTAAATCTTAAGTGTTTGCTCTAGGATATGGATAAGAGTTTTTTTTTTTTTTTAATTGATTTGCCGATCCTTTCACAAGGCACTACTGCATATTATGAAATATTTCTTACCTAAACATGAGAAACAAATTTAAAACACAACAGTAACATATGCCTAGAAAGAGAGGCAACCCTAGGGAGAGATATTCCTGGGACTCAGGAAGACTTGCTAAAATCCAGATTAGAGTAAGCATTTGGAGACAAAGAAATGAATTAATTAGCATCTATATAAAGGTGGCAAAGTGATCACCAATAAGGAAGGCAGCATGGTGTAGTAAGCTGTGCACAGGCTTTGCATTCAGTAGGCAGTTCTGCCTTTTGGTGCTTGGCCAAGTTGATTAAACTCTCTGAACCTCATTTTTCTTTTATAAAGTGAGTCTACCTATCTGCCTTGAATATCTACCTGCCTCTTAGGTAGAGAGTCAAATTAGATTATGTTCTGAAGGTGCTTTGTCGACTATAAAGATCTATACAAATGAGAATGCTAATAAAATAATATCTGATAAGATAATCACTATCAGAGTAACAATATTTGCTAACATTTAAATGCTGCTGTGCTATGTCACTCCGTAGTGTCCAACTCTTTGCAACCCCATGGACTGCAGCCCGCCAGGCTCTTCTGTCCATGGGGATTCTCCAGGCAAGAATACTGGAGTTGCCATGCCCTCCTCCAGGGCATCTTGCCAACTCAGGGACTGAACCCAGGTCTCCCACATTGCAGGCAGATTCATTATCGTCTGAGCCACCTTATTCCATATCAGACACTGCTTTACAGGAATTATCTCAGTGGGCTGCATTTTATTTTTATCCTCATCATTTTACAGAAAGGAAACAGAAGGTTGGACAGGTTGAATAACTTAACCAAGGTCTCCTTGGAATCCACATTTGTGCTTTAACATCCATTCTGAATTGCCTTCTCTACTATAACCATTATGAATGCTAACTGAATTTATTTAGGGATGATTTCTGTGTTTTCACATTTTACATTAAAGTGATCTTTCTTGTCTGACATTTAATTGACTAGCCCAACTATGAACTCAATGGCATCTAATACATGTTTTCTATATGCAGCACACTCGTAAAGGTGTAAGGAAATAATTAGCAAAATAGAAAGTTTGGATTTATATTCTAGAGTGACAAAACTTGCATGCAGAGGGAAAGTTGTAGAACATTTAAAAATAGATATAAAAACCAGTGCAAAATTATGTGGGCTGGATTGTATAGAATTAAATCCTAAAGAGTGGATTGCATGGAATCCGTGCAATCATACAATCCTAATAGTGCCTCAATTTTTATGACCAGTTATCTATTTGAAAAAATTCTTTTCTTACACTATTAAGAGCCTAATCCCTGGGATGATAGTCCTATGTGTTGGTCTCTAGTGCTATGAAGATTCTGGAACTGTACTCTCCATTATGGTAGCCACTAGCTACATGTGGCTATTTAAAGTAAATTTAAACTAAGATACGACTTGAAAATTTCACTTCCTCTATCCCACTCAGTTCAGTTCAGTTCAGTTCAATTCAGTTCCTCAGTTGTATCTGACTCTTTGCAACCCCATGGACTGCAGCACACCAGGCTTTCCTGTCCATCACCAACTCCCAGAGCTTGCTCACTAGCCATATGTCAAATATTCAGTAGCTACATGTGGCTTGTGGCTATGGTACTGGACAGTGCAGATGAGTCTCCACCATGGAAAAAAGTTGTACTGAGCATCACTGCTCAAGAACATACAATCAGTAAGTATCTTTCTCTGCCTTAGTCTGGTGGAGCCTACAGAAATTTCAAGTTATCTATGTAATCACATCAGAGGATTTTTAGGTACATTTAGTTGTGGAAACTCTTGGAAAGAGATGGGACTTAGTGTTGATCAACAGGATGGAAAATTGAGGCATCAAGGTTGGAGAATTATCTGAGTCCAACTCTTCTGTGCTCCTTAGTAAAGTGCAGGACTCACCAGTGCCATGTTTATATCACCTGTGCAGAGATGAGAAGAGTGGGCAAACAATACTGGCCGGAGTGGTCAGAGCTGTTCAGAGAAGGCTTTTTGGACAGTTGATAGGGCCTAAACAAAGACATGGAAACTTGAATGGCCTTCTGATCTGGTTATGGTGTAAAGTGATTACAGAATGGTAGAATCTCTAAGTGAGACAATAGCAGGAAGCCGTGTTGAGATTACAACTAGGTTCAAATTGTAAGGGACCTATATCCCCTCAAATGTTTTGACATTATCTATTAGGCTGTAAGGATCCATCAGATGTCTTCAAGCTGTGGAGTGACATGACTGGCACAACTTCATTTTGTAGCAAAATAACTATGGCAGAGGTGAGGAGGGTGTTTAGGTTACAGTTTGAGAAACAGCTTCTGGGTTTCCCCTTAGTAGTGTTATTGTGTCTAATCACCAGTTATAATACCTCATGGCTCAAAATAAGAATGACTTCAAAATTAGCTACAATTTTTTTTTTACATTAAACAATAATGACACTAAAAGGACAAATCAGTGCTTTGTTAAATCCATACTGGGAAGATGGATCATTAGCATGACCTGGAAAATTCAGTCTCCTATTGAGTAAATAAGAAAGATTTGAAAAGCAGCTTAAATCCATTCTTGATTAATGGATTTATATTTATAATGTTCTAAATTGGTTTTAAAAGATTATGAAATGAAAGAGTTGAAATAATGAACAATTATCAGGCTGGAAATAAAATGAGATGGATAAAATATGAAAGATGAGAAAAGATGAGAGCAGAGCCTGAGCACTCTCACTGTGCTAGTGTTTGGTTCCTTAGGGGAAACAATTTGGTAAACTGAGTAATACACTCTTCCTTTGATTTTTCCTTATCTACTGACTCAGTTCTGAGTTGTCAAAATAAGTGAGGCTATCCTGGAAACAACTTCTCCTCTGATCAAACCTCAGACTGAACCCTTGGTTTATGGATTGTGAATCATTGTGTCTAGCTCCAGGATATGGGTGTCCAATCCCCTAACTAGAAGGAGGAAGCCACCAGTCTTGGTAATCAGTCTGAGACCGGAGGTCTTGATTTATGAAGGAAGAAAGAGATACTTCTGTTCAGGCCTAAAAGATTTACTATTATGTACATTAGAGCATCAAAGAAGTCAATCTGACATTTTCCCAAAGGTTTAGATGAATTGCCTTTTCAAACAAGGGGGAGGGAGCAGCCACGAAGGCCTTTGTAATGCCTCCCTCATAACTATATTACTTGAGTAGCCTTGGTGTAGACAGCCTGACCCTGTTCAGCTCAGTTCAGTTCAGTTCAGTTGCTCAGTCACGTCGACACTTTGCAACCCCATGGACTGCAGCATGCCAGGTTTTCCTCTCCATCATAAACTCCCAGAGCTTACTCAAACTCATGTCCATTGAGTCGGTGATGCCATCCAACCATCTCATCCTCTGTCATCCCCTTCTCCTCTCACCTTCAATCTTTCTCAGCATCAGGGTCTTTTCCAATGAGTCAGTTTTTCTCATTCAGGTAGCCAAGGTGCTAGAGTTTCAGCTTCAGCATCAGTCCTTCCAATGAATATTCAGGACTGATTTCCTTTAGGATAGACTGGTTGGATCTCCTTGCAGTCCAAGGGACTCTCAAGAGTCTTCTCCAACACCACAGTTCAAAAGCATAAATTCTCTGGCGCTCATCTTTCTTTGTGGTCCAACTCTCACATCCATATATGGCTACTGGAAAAACCATAGCTTTGACTAGACAGACTTTTGTTGGCAAAGTAATGTCTCTGCTTTTTAATATGCTGTCTAGGTTGGTCATAGTTTTTCTTCCAAGGAGTAAGCGTCTTTTAATTTCATGGCTGGCGGTCACCATCTGCAGTGATTTTGGAGCCCCCCAAAATAATGTCTCTCATGTTTCCCCATCTATTTGCCATGAAGTGATGGGACCAGATGCCATGATCTTAGTTTTCTAAATGTTGAGTTTTAAGCTAATTTTTTCACTCTCTTCTTTCACTTTCATCAAGAGGCTCTTTAGTTCTTCTTTGCTTTCTGCCATAAGGATGGTGTCACCTGCCTATCTGAGGTTATTGATATTTCTCCTGGCAATCTTGATTCCAGCTTGTGCCTCAACCAGCCTGGCATTTTGCATGATGTATTCTGCATATACCTTAAATAATCAGGGTGACAATATACAGCCTGACGTTCTCTTTTCCCAATTTGGAACTAGTCTGTTGTTCTATGTCCAGTTCTAACTGTTGCTTCTTGACCTGCATACAGATTTCTCAGGAAGCAGGTCAGGTGGTCTGGTATGCCCTTCTCTTTAAGAATTTTTCACAGTTTGTTGTGATCCACACAGTCAAAGGCTTTGGCATAGTCAATGAAGCAGAAGTAGATGTTTTTCCGGAACTCTCTTGCTTTTTTGATGATCCAACAGATGTTGGCAATTTGATCTCTGTTTCCTCTGCCTTTTCTAAATCTAGTTTGAATATCTGGCAGTTCATGGTTCATGTACTTTTGGAGCCTGATTTGAAGAATTTTGAGCATTACTTTGCTAGCATGTGAGATGAGTGCAATCGTGCAGTAGTGTAAACATTCTTTGGCATTGCCTTTCTTTGGGATTGGAATGAAAACTGACCTTTTCCAGTCCTGTGGCCACTGCTAAGTTTTCCAAATTTGCTGGCATATTGAGTGCAGCACTTTCACAGCATCATCTTTCAGGATTTGAAATAGCTCAACTGGAATTCCATCACCTCCACTAGCTTTGTTCATAGTGATGCTTCCTAAGGCCCACTTGACTTCACATTCCAGGATGTCTGGCTCTAGGTGAGTGATCACACCATCGTGGTTATCTGGGTCATGAAGATCTTTTTTGTATAATTCTTCTGTGTATTCTTGCCACCTCTTCTTAATATCTTCTGCTTCTATTAGGTCCATACCATTTCTGTCCTTTATTGTGCCCATCTTTGCATGAAATATTCCCTTGGTATCTCTAATTTTCTTGAAGAGATCTTTAGTCTTTCCCATTTTATTGTTTTCCTCTATTTCTTTGCATTGATTACTGAGGAAGGCTTTCTTATCTCTTCTTGCTATTCTTTGGAACTCTGCATTCATGGGTATATCTTTCCTTTTCTCCTTTGCCTTTAGCTTCCCTTTAGTTGACCCTGTTAACATCCCTAAAAGGCATCTTTAGACTGTATCTCTGCTTCAGAAAAGTATCAATATAATGTTCTGTTATTTTGTCCCAGTTTATGTATGCAATTAGTTTTAGCTTATATGCAACTTAAAGCTTAATTATTTTTGAAGACTGTTCCATAAATTGTTGAAAATAAACAAACAAACAAACTAAAAAACACAGGGACATCTATCTTTATCATGCTGAGGTAACTGGTACTGGGTTTATTATCTCATTGTAAACAAGAAAAATTGGACAAAATTTATAAAATCAGTGTTTCAGACAATATAGAGGAAATAATGTAAGCTTGCAATCCCTGAGAGAATGGAACCAGGTAAGTTGAGCTCTACAATCACCCACAGTTTTCTTCTTGGAAACACTTTCAGGCTTGTCCTGCTTTAACAATTAGTACTAATATTCATCCTGAAACAACTACATATCCATATGGGAAAAATTAACCCTGATATTACCTCATGACATTCACAAAAATGAATACAACATGACAGCTAAAACTATAACACTTTTAGAAGACAACATAAAATCAAGAATTTTTTAGGATAGGAAAGGAATCTTAGAACGCAAAAACATGAACTGTATGAAATTGAATAAATGAATTTCAACATCAAAATTAAATTCCTCTTCTCTGAAACACAGTGTTAAAAAAATGCAAGCCACTGAGTGAAAAAATATTCAAGGTATCTATTTCTGAAGATACATATGCAGAATACATAAGAACTATTTAACTCACTAATTAAAAAGACAGGAATCTTAACAAAGATCAAACACAAAGAACAAATACTAAAAGCAGCAAGGGAAAAACAACAAATAACACACAAGGGGATTCCCATAAGGATAACAGCTGATCTTTCAATAGAAACACTTCAGGCCAGGAAGGAATGGCAGGACATACTTAAAGTGATGAAAGAAAATAACCTCCAGCCCAGATTACTGTACCCAGCAAGGATCTCATTCAAACATGAAGGAGAAATCAAAAGCTTTACAGACAAGCAAAAGCTCAGAGAATTCAGCACCACCAAACCAGCTCTCCAACAAAAGCTAAAGGATCTTCTCTAGACAGGAAACACAAAAAGGGTGTATAAACTCGAACCCAAAACAGTAAAGTAAATGGCAACAGGATCATAATTACCAATAATTACCTTAAATATAAATGGGTTGAATGCCCCAACCAAAAGACAAAGACTGGCTGAATGGATACAAAAACAAGACCCCTATATATGTTGTCTACAAGAGACCCACCTTGAAATAAGGGACACATACAGACTGAAAGTGAAGGGCTGGAAAAAGATATTTCACGCAAATAGAGACAAAAAGAAAGCAGGAGTAGCAATACTCATATCAGATAAAATAGACTTTAAAACAAAGCTGTGAAAAGAGACAAAGAAGGACACTACATAATTATCAAAGGATCTATCCAAGAAGAAGATATAACAATTATAAATATATATGCACCCAACATAGGAGCACCACAATATGTAAGACAAATGCTAACAAGTATTAAAGGGGAAATTAACAATAACACAATAATAGTGGGAGACTTTATTACCCCACTCACACCTATGGATAGATCAACTAAACAGAAAATTAACAAGGAAACACAAACTTTAAATGATACAATAGACCAGTTAGACCTAAGTGACATCTATAGGACATTTCACCCCCAAATCAATGAATTTCACCTTTTTCTCAAGCGCACACGGAACTTTCTCCAGGATAGATCACATCCTCGGCCATAAATCTAGCCTTGTTGAATTCAAAAAAATTGAAATCATTCCAAGCATCTTTTCTGACCACAATGCAGTAAGATTAGATCTCAATTACAGGAGAAAAACTATTAAAAATTCCAACATACGGAGGCTGAACAACACGCTGCTGAATAACCAACAAATCACAGAAGAAATCAAAAAAGAAATCAAAATTTGCATAGAAATGAATGAAAATAAAAATACAACAACCCAAAACCTGTGGGACACTGTAAAAGCAGTGCTAAGGGGAAGGTTCATAGCAATACAGGCATACCTCAAGAAACAAGAAAAAAGTCAAATAAATAACCTAACTCTACACCTAAAGCAACTAGAAAAGGAAGAAGTTAAGAACCCCAGGGTTAGTAGAAGGAAAGAAATCTTAAAAATTAGGGCAGAAATGAATGAAAAAGAAACAAAAGAGACCATAGCAAAAATCAACAAAGCCAAAAGCTGGTTCTTTGAGAGGATAAATAAAATTGACAAACCGTTAGCCAGACTCATCAAGAAACAAAGGGAGAAAAATCAAATCAATAATATTAGAAATGAAAATGGAGAGATCACAACAGACAATACAGAAATACAAAGGATCATAAAAGATTATTATCAGCAATTATATGCCAATATAATGGACAACTTGGAAGAAATGGACAAATTTTTAGAAAAGTACAGCTTTCCAAAACTGAACCAGGAAGAAATAGAAAATCTTAACAGACCCATCACAAGCATGGAAATTGAAACTATAATCAGAAATCTTCCAGCAAACAAAAGCCCAGGTCCAGATGGTTTCACAGGTGAATTCTACCAAAAATTTAGAGAAGAGCTAACACCTATCCTACTCAAACTCTTCCAGAAAATTGCAGAGGAAGGTAAACTTCCAAACTCATTCTATGAGGCCACCATCACCCTAATACCAAAACCTGACAAAGATGCCACAAAAAAACAAATCTACAGGCCAATATCACTGATGAACATAGATGCAAAAATCCTTAACAAAATTCTAGCAATCAGAATCCAACAACACATTACAAAGATCATACATCATGACCAAGTGGGCTTTATCTCAGGGATGCAAGGATTCTTCAATATCCGCAAATCAATCAATGTAATACACCACATTAACAAATTGAAAAATAAAAACCATATGATTATCTCAATAGATGCAGAGAAAGCCTTTGACAAAATTCAACATCCATTTATGATAAAAAAAAAAAACCCTCCAGAAAGCAGGAATAGAAGGAACATACCTCAACATAATAAAAGCTATATACGACAAACCCACAGCAAACATTATCCTCAATGGTGAAAAATTGAAAACATTTCCCCTAAAGTCAGGAACAAGACAAGGGTGGCCCACTCTCACCACTACTATTCAACATAGTTTTGGAAGTTTTGGCCACAGCAATCAGAGCAGAAAAAGAAATAAAAGGAATCCAAATTGGAAAAGAAGAAGTAAAACTCTCACTGTTTGCAGATGACATGGACCTCTACATAGAAAACCATAAAGACTCCACCAGAAAATTACTAGAGCTAATCAATGAATATAGTAAAGTTGCAGGATATAAAATCAACACACAGAAATCCCTTGCATTCCTATACACTAATAATGAGAAAATAGAAAGAGAAATTAAGGAAACAATTCCATTCACCATTGCAACGAAAAGAATAAAATACTTAGGAATATATCTACCTAAAGAAACTAAAGACCTATATATAGAAAACTATAAAGCACTGGTGAAAGAAATCAAAGAGGACACTAATAGATGGAGAATTATACCGTGTTCATGGATCAGAAGAATCAATATAGTGAAAATGAGTATACTACCCAAAGCAATCTATAGATTCAATGCAATCCATATCAAGCTACCAACGGTATTTTTCATGGAGCTAGAACAAATAATTTCACAATTTGTATGGAAATACAAAAAACCTCAAATAGCCAAAGCAATCTTGAGAAAGAAGAATGGAACTGGAGGAATCAACCTGCCTGACTTCAGGCTCTACTACAAAGCCACAGTCATCAAGACAGTATGGTACTGGCACAAAGACAGAAATATAGATCAATGGAACAAAATAGAAAGCCCAGAGATAAATCCATGCACCTATGGACACCGTATCTTTGACAAAGGAGGCAAGAATATACAATGGAGAAAAGACAATCTCTTTAAGAAGTGGTGCTGGGAAAACTGGTCAACCACTTGTAAAAGAATGAAACTAGACCACTTTCTAACACCATACACAAAAATAAACTCAAAATGGATTAAAGATCTCAACATAAGACCAGAAACTATAAAACTCCTAGAGGAGAACATAGGCAAAACACTCTCCGACATAAATCACAGCAGGATCCTCTATGACTCACCTCCCAGAATATTGGAAATCAAAGCAAAAATAAACAAATGGGACCTAATTAAAATTAAAAGCTTCTGCACAACAAAGGAAACTATAAGCAAGGTGAAAAGACAGCCTTCAGAATGAGAGAAAATAATAGCAAATGAAGCAACTGACAAACAACTAATCTCAAAAATATACAAGGAACTCCTGTAGCTCAATTCCAGAAAAATAAATGACCCAATCAAAAAATGGGCCAAAGAACTAAAGAGACATTTCTCCAAAGAATATGTACAGATGGCTAACAAACACATGAAAAGATGCTCAACATCACTCATTTTCAGAGAAATGCAAATCAAAACCACAATGAGGTACCATTTCATGCCAGTCAGAATGGCTGTTATCCAGAAGTCTACAAGCAATAAATACTGGAGAGGGTGTGGAGAAAAGGGAACCCTCTTACACTGTTGGTGGGAATGCAAACTAATACAGCCACTATGGAGAACAGTGTGGAGATTCCTTAAAAAACTGGAAATAGAACTGCCATACAACCCAGCAATCCCACTGCTGGGCATACACACCAAGGAAACCAGAATCAAAAGAGACACGTGTACCCCAATGTTCATCACAGCACTGTTTATAATAGCCAGGACATGGAAGCAACCTAGATGTCCATCAACAGACGAATGGATAAGAAAGCTGTGGTACATATACACAATGGAGTATTACTCAGCCATTAAAAAGAATACATTTGAATCAGTTCTAATGAGGTGGATGAAACTGGAGCCTATTATACAGAGTGAAGTAAGCCAGAAAGAAAAACACCAAAACAGTATACTAACGCATATATATGGAATTTAGAAAGATGGTAACGATAACCCTGTACGTGAGACAGCAAAAGAGACACAGATGTATAGAACAGTCTTTTGGACTCTGTGGGAGAGGGCGAGGGTGGGATTATTTGGGAGAATGGCATTGAAACATGTATATTATCATATATGAAATGAATCGCCAGTCCAGGTTTGATGCATGATACAGGATGCTCGGGGCTGGTGCACTGGGATATCCCAGAGGGATGGTATGGGGAGGGAGGTGGGAGGAGGGTTCAGGATAGGGAACACATGTACACCTGTGGTGGATTCATGCTAATGTATGGCAAAACCAAAACAATATTGTAAAGTAATTAGCCTCCAATTAAAATAAATAAATTAAAAAAAATAAAATTGACAAAATATTTGAACAAACACATCACAAAAAAGGATTATTATTGCAAATAATCACTTAGCACATTAAAAAATGTTCAATATTGTCAGTATCAGGAAATTGCAAACTAAAATCACAAAAAGATACCAGTGCACACAAGTATTAATGACGATGTGCAGCAACTGAAACAATCATGTATTGCAGGGAAGATATAAAAGAACACAAACACTCTATAAAGTGCCCTGGTATTTTTCATATACACTTAAAATATAACTCAGCAGTCTCACTCTTTGATATTTACCCAAGAGAAATGAAAACATATATCCTTGCAAAGACATTTAAATGAATGTTCAGAGCAGATTTATTCATAATAGTCTCAAATAGGGAACTCAAAAGTCCATTGACAGGTGAGTGGATACACAAGCTGTAGAGGATGTATAGAAGGAAATACTTCTCAAGAAAGAAAAAGGAACAAACACCTCATGAATGAAAAAAACACAATTGATCTCCAGAACATTATGTAAGAAAGCCAGAACCAGGACAGAACATTCTATGTGATTTTGCCTATATTAAAGTCTAGAATAGGTGTAATTAATTTACAGTAGAACAAGGCAGATTACTGATTTCCTGGGGCAGCAACTGAAGGGGGGGAAATATCTGCAAAATGGCACCAGGCAACTTTTTGGATGGTTATTCTTGATTGTGATGGTGGTTACATGGGAGATACAATTGTCAAAGCTCATCAAGATGTATACTAAAATGGATGCTTTTCAGTACATGTAAATAGTACTCCAGTAAAGTTGATTTAAAAAGAAAAGACCCACAGGTTACAAAATAAGATTAACATGTTCTATCAAAATGACCCAGAACCAATCTTAATCATACGTACACACACACACACACACACACACACACGGCTCTGCCAAGCTTTCCCAGCTCCCTTTCCCCCATTTTCTCTCATGGGACTTTTCTTCTATAACATTCTTGCAAGTTTAATTTCATCTTGATGTCAGTTTCTTGGAGAACTTTAACAAAAACACAATCCAATATTTGATCACCTTATATAGCAATCAACACCTACTGATGACTCCTTTGTGCTTATGTTTATCCCTATTAAATTTAATCATATTGGTTTATGGCCCATTGTTCCAACACATCAAGATATTTATGGATCATGATTTAATCATTTTTTACATCTGTTATATTTTTCCACCTTTTTGAGATCCAAAAATCAGTGAGTAGTTAATATGACTTCTTTGAGTTCTGAATAAAAGTATTGGACTGGAATAGCCAAATGATAGATATTTTAGTCATGCAGTCAAAATCTTTAATAAGCTTAACAGTACAAAGAGGTTCATGTTTTCATAAATTGAATAAATATTAGAAAATTATAGGAATAGCAAAGTATATGTAGCTAGAAGGTAGATAGTATCCTTATACTCAAACTGTACATCTTCTCCTATAGCGTTTTGCACACAGAAGGTGTTTATAATCATTACCAACAAGATAGCAATGGCATCAAAAAATGTAAAAAAATAATATTTGAAACAAGTGATCTTTTGTAGTTTGCTTTAGAAACAAGTTGTTTCTAAATTTTAGGGTAGAGATCACAGCATAAAAATTTTAGTTCTTAGAACAGCAATAGCTACCTATTAAATGAAATAACTTTTAAAAGCAATGTAATTGAATTCCCTGAAATAAGGACTTAGTGGTTTGCTTCACTGTGTATTGTGATTGTTTAAAAAAAAAAAAAGCACTTAGCTTTAATTCTTTCATAATAATGGCAAGTTTTGTTTGTGTTTAGATTAAAAATGAATGTGTGGGAGTTATGTGTTTTCTAAACTAATTGTTTTAAGGATAATTTGTTCAGAGGCCAGGGGAATGCCTGGCAAGCAAGCAAGAGAATAAACTATTCTGAAAATTCATTTTTATCATGGCTATCCATCCTCATAGTAAAAATACTTTTTATACCACATACTTCAGAGGACTTATCTTTCATTAGCTCATAGATTTCATGGGATTTTTTAAAAAAGAAATGCAATAGGCCAGAAATAAACATTTTGTGATAAATTTTGTCATTAATAAGAAGCTGAACCTAGACATGATTGCAAGTGTGTGCACCATCATGGTGAAAATAGTCATCATGCTGAAGGTTGCTGTCCCTCAACAAAGTTTCAGTCTAGTTGGGTGTCAAACTACAGGATACAGACTGCTGTTTTCTACTCTACACTTTTAGAATTCATGAACATATTAAATATTTCATAAAGGGAACCAAAGCACCCATTAATCTCCATTTGCTATATGGATAAGAAAATCATACCAGCTCAGTGGTTCAATTTTCTATGTAAATTCTGGTTAAAACTTTTCTCCTTTTGCTCCCTTGGATTCTACAGTTACTCTAAGTGTGATTAATAGGGATATTCTATTACATGTTTCTTTTCAGACCTCTTGAGTCATAAGCAAACTTTCATCTTTAATCAGTTTAATAGCTAGTGTTATTGATGAACAGTAATAATCAGAAGAGACTGATGATTGCTGGGTTTTCATAGCTGAAATAGATGATAATGAGGTATGTTTTTCCTGTATAGAAGAAAATATATCTTAATAGCTCCTGTGATACACATGAAGAAACTATACAAAAGTACTATAAAAGACGTCTTGGTAAGTAGCAGATTCAAACAGGATAAAAAGGAACTGGATATCAGCTGACATAACTCTTTCCTCAACTGAATTATTTCTTTTTAAAGTCTTTTTTTTAAAAAAAAAAAAGTCCAAAAAAGGATGTGTTTTCCCATAAACAAAGAAGACTGAAGTCAAGTTCTCTTCTGTTATTTAGTTGAGAGAGAGAAAGACTGACTGACTGTCTGATAGAAAAAAATCAAGAGCCTTAAGCAGAAATGGTACAATGTTTTCATACTGGCATGAGTACTTCTGATGTTTGGAATCCATGGGTCAGGTGACTGGACTAGGTAGTGATCCAGAAAGAGAATCTGAGATATGTCTCTTGAGCCACCTGAAGGCATGACTAAGAACAAGTCACTCTAAACAATAAAGTAAGCATGAGGGCTAAGAAAACACCAGATGTGGGCACTGAGCTAGAACTGAACATTTTGTGAAATGACAAGGTGTGTGCTTTCCTCTAACCAGACAGAGATGAGAAGAAAATGTTGCACCCTGCTGAGGGGCTGGGAGGACATCAGAATCACTTCCGGGACATTTTTCAAGCTACATTTTTGCCTCAAAGAAATTCTGGCAATCTCCATCTCTCTCTCTCTCTCTTTCTCTCTCTCATTCTCATACACACACACACACACACACACACACACACACACACACTCACGCACACACACACACTACTCAAATTCTACGGATTTGACTGTTCACTTCTGTGAATGTGACAACTTACTGTGAGTCGAATCATTCAGTATCTGTCTTTTGTGTCTCACTTATTTCTCTTAACATAATGTTGTCAAGGTTTTCCATCTTGTAGCATGTGTCACAATTTCCTTTATTTTTAAGGCTGAATGTATACACCACATTTTGTTTATCTATTCATCTGTCGACGGACACTTGGGTTAGTTCCACTTACTCCTTTGTTTTAAAGTAACTAATATTTAGTGAAACAAAAGGAGGACAACATATACCCTTAGAATGGAGTTTATTGTTATGTTCTATTTTTTAAAAATTTAAATTAATTATTTATTTATTTGGAGCTGCACTGGGTCTTCGTTGCCGTGTGAGGTTTTTTCTCCAGTTGCAGTGAGCAGGGTTTACTCTTTAATTGTGGTGCACAGGCTTCTCACTGGTGGTTTTCACTGTTTCAAAGCATGGGATCTAGGGCATGTGGGCTTCAGTAGTTGTAGCACATGGGATCAGGAATTGCAGCTTCCAGGTTTTAGAGCACAGGCTCAGCTGTTATGGCACATGGGCTTAGTTGCTCCACCGCATGTGGGATCTTCCTGAACCAGGGATGGAATCTGAGTCTCCTGCATTGGCAGGCAAATTTTTTACCACTGAGTCACCAGGGAAGCCCTTATGCTCTCTTTAAACTTAGGAATTAAGCCTATTTCCTGGAACTAGATTATCTGACCATGGCTTATATGATCTTAGGCTATTTTATCTCTCTCTTCACCCCCCACTTCATTCACTTTTCTCTGGCTGTTTTTGCTCTTCATCTAATAGGCCAAATTCACTCTTATCTCCAGGCCTTCACCAGTGTTGTTCCCTCTGCTTGGAATGTTTCCTCTCCTCAAGTTTCTGGATAGCTCTCTCCTTTTCCTCAAATCTCTGCTAAAATGTCACCTAATCCAAAAGTCTTCCTCTGACCAGCCTCTCTACCAGCATCAACCAGCCCTACATCCCTGCCTCTCTTTTGCCTGTTATTTCCATAATAGCCATCACCCTAATTCATATATTGCCTTCTTTTTAATCACCTACTTTTCCTGCTAGAAAGAAAGTTCTGTGAGGTCAGGACTTTGTTGCTGTTGTTTTTCATACTGTATCTCCATACCTAGATCTGTGTCTGGCAAATAAGAGGCTCTTTTATTTATTTGCAGGCATTATTTATATATTTCTTACTAAGGGCCAGGCATTGCTCTAAGTCCTTTACAAATGTTAACTCATTTCATCTTTATAATCATCCTAAGAAGTAGGTGCTGGGACTGTCTATATTTTACAGGTTAGAAAACTGAGGACATAGAGATATCAAGTAACTTATCTAATGTCACCCAGCTGGTATATGATGGAGCCACAGTACAAATTCAAACAGCATTGTTCTTTACCACAATTCTGTGAATGAAGGAATAGAGAAAGTGACCCTTAAATTACAAAATAAGAGGGAAGGGGTTGCAAATTTTCTCCTTGCCGTTATGTGTCTTCATGTTCTTTCTAGATGACAAACTATACTGTGAAATATAGATTCTACGGGGCAGAGGATAGACTAAGCAAATTTCTTTACTGCCTTTCCCTTCTGCTAGCAGAGAAAAGCCTTGGCACATGAATTTCCATTTTTCTCCACTCTTGGTATGATGTTCAGGGCTTGGTTATGGGCAGTGGAAGTTAGCATAGCTCTCGCCTGACGTCAAATTTGTTTCAGTACCTAGAGGTTGGGACATACTAACACCCTTCTTGTAAGATGTAATCA
The DNA here is from genome assembly GCF_029407905.1 of Bubalus kerabau. NCBI lineage: Eukaryota > Metazoa > Chordata > Mammalia > Artiodactyla > Bovidae > Bubalus > Bubalus kerabau. Next base: position 28,301,326 of record NC_073635.1, on the reverse strand, counting down.
TTTATATTAATATCTACCAGTCTTCACTGGAAATGCAAATACCTTACCAAAAAAGGAAGACAGTTTGGAATTTCAAATTCCCTTTATGCTATACACCAATATCAACCTTTGGAGCCATGTTTTTTCCAGTTTATTCTCCTTACAATTTACTTGTTCCTGTTTTTCTCATTCAGTATACTTTCTCCTCTCTTCCCTGCTGTGTCCTTCACCATGTAGCTTTTATTTGATATAGTGTGTTGGAATTTCCCTAACATGCCACTTCAGTTGAACCTGGAAAACACTGAGGTGATTACTAATTCATTGCTGTCTTCTGCTAAGTGCTTAATGCAAGCTTAATAAAAATCAATAGCTGTGTGTGCTTTCCCCTGTAGGAATATTCTTGTGATTTATGACTAGGTTCGGTAGTTGTCAGATGATTTATTGAAAATATTCTAAGATAATCTACCACCTCCATTTTATTGGTGTCATGGATGATGTTAATGGTCATATAAGTGGAAGTAGAAGCAGGGAGCAGCTGGAGAAAAGCAGGTACTATACACTCTCTTCTTTAAAAGTCTTGTTGTGAGCAAAGAGCTAATGATGTGGAATAAGGACATCTTGCCTGATGTGAATAACATTCCAAGAAAATTTGAATTAGGATGTTAAATGCATGTCTAAGCACAAGGCCAAGGATATAAACTTATGTAGCCATCTGGCTTTATCTCCTACCTGAACACTCCTTATTTCTGATAATAAAGAAGGACTTTTAATGGACCTCCCCATCTGCAGCACCACCCAGAATGCTTGACCTTCTGCCCCCTCTGTACTGGAGGAGACCCTTGCTCTACAGAGGGAGACCTCTGTGCAGGATGGATAAACCTCTGTTTGTGCTAAGACAGAACTGCTGCTGCTGCTAAGTTGCTTCAGTCATGTCCAACTCTGTGTGACCCCATAGATGGCAGCCCACCAGGCTCCGCCATCCCTGGGATTCTCCAGGCAAGAATACTGGAGTGGGTTGCCATCTCCTTCTCCAATACATGAAAGTGAAAAGTGAAAGTGAAGTCGCTCAGTCGTGTCCGACTCTTAGCGACCCCATGGACTGCAGCCTACCAGGCTCCTCCATCCATGGGATTTTCCAGGCAAGAGTACTGGAGTGGGGTGCCACTGCCTTCTCTAAGACAGAACTAGATCCTTCCAATAAAATAATTTCAACTTTCTGTTTTCAACTATCCTCACAAACAGTATGGCACAAGGGGGTGGTAAATTGCCTGAGCTCAATTTTTCTAGATCCACACAGAACACTCCAATCCTCTGGCTCAGAGCCTCTGCAGTCTGTGTACTGCATGGGACTTTGCAGGAGGTGGCATCTCCCAGCCCCAGTTCAACACACGGACAGGACATTCTGCTATGCTAAAGGAAGAATACGGTTCATTTTCTTTACAGCTCCTAGAAACATGATGTTTCTTTCTAGCTATGCTTCCCTAACTCCAGCTGCTTTGAGTATCAAAACTGCCTGTAAACATTTAGTGTTCAACAAGGTTTTTTAAAGGCGAAACTCTTTCATTTTCTACTATTATCACCACAATACCTACATCTTCAATTAGTTCATGGCAACATCTGACTCAAAATATTTGAATTCTTCAAAATATTGGGACATAGGAGTATATATTATATTATTTATTCGATTAGAGATAACTTGAGTAAACTGTAGCTTTTAAGTTCAGAAAATTCCCAAACAGTACACTCCTATCATTCTCCAGAATAGAAGGCACAAGGATGACAGATAGCGGGCCAAGACCTGCCATCACCACTGTCATGGTTTTCCCGTTTATTTTCTTATTTGTCAGAGCTGGACTGATTCACTTTAGATGCCATGATTTTTACTGGGATTTCAGCAGATTGTTTACTCTCCAAAGACAGCACCTTTCCTTCCCCGACAATGCACTTCTGCTATAATATCCTCCTCTTGATCCTTGTAAGGTCTAAGCATCCTGGCAGGCTGCTCCACAGGCAGTGACCAGGCTGATGTTCTGAAGAAATGCAGGGGAGGTGGGAAGAGCCTCCCACTCAGAGACAAGCTAAGAGAGCTCTTTATTTCAGCAGGCACAGAAAGTGATATGTTTCACTGGAAAGAAATTTTTTAAAAAATAAAGAAGCACTATCCTTTGTGAGTGTTAGGTGAAGAAATCATTCTGATTCTTCTCTATATTCTTTAAACCAGGAGGCAGCTGCTAGCCTCCTTGGTGCCTTAAAAATTCCTTGGTCCAATTTTGCATTCTGTACTGTTTTAGGTGACTTACAAAGCAGTTGGCAAATGGTTATGGCCATTCCATGGGTTCTGTATTACTGAGGATGCCAACTGTACAGCCAGCTTCGGGTCAGACTCTCTTCAGGTTTCAGTAGAGCACAGATGGATACACCATCTCAGCACAATTTTGTCAGTCAAGTGATAATAATCTACATGCTGTTTGTTACAACAGTCTCCCTGGAGGTCAGCAGAGGATGCTGGAGAGCTTTAGGGAAAATCTCAGTGGGTGAGGGTGTGGTGAGAATAATAACAGGGGCCAAGTGTTAATAGATCTTTAACTTCTGATGGCCTTCGACGGGGTGAGTGGGCTTCACTCATAAATTCCGAAGAAATAACTCCACCCAAAGCTTGATTCTGAATTTCCAAGTATGCACTCACTTTCCTGCAGGATCACCTCTTACTGGGTACACTGACTCACCTTCACTGAAAGTGTAAGTCTGGAGGAATCTGCACTAAGCCCAACATGTGAGTACTCCCCCTAAAAGCAGGGAGGGGAAAGTAAGCAAGAGCACTAGAATAGGATGAAGAGTCTGGGAAATTGGCATCTTGTCCTGCCTTTACCACTAACCACTCATTTGTGACAGTAACTCTGAGCAAGTCACCCAAGCAAGGTTTCAGCTTCCTTGTCAATAGGGTGAAAAGGATGGACTAATAATCTTTTATCAAGCTCCAGCATTCTCTGAATCTAAATTATTGATGATCAATCAAATTATCTTCCTGAGGATTTCTGTGAATTTTATATTTGGATCTCTAAGAGGGAAACAGAGAAAGCCTACGAGTTTGGGAAGCAAAAGCAAGTTAGTGATTTACCTCCAGTTTTATCCATTTATGTGGAATCTTGTAGAAATAACACTGGAGTATTATAATACAAATTGGAGTCATAATATTTAGTATTTAGAAAAACCAATATTCTGACTTGCTCTTAAAAATGCCAGGATAACTTTATATTAAAGATAACACAATATATAGAAAACTGTAATTATCTTAACTATAAACATAGGTGCAAAAAACTAAAATTTAAAGGTAGCAGATATTCAGCAATATATTAAAATAATAATATTTTATGTTAAAACAATAAAGGAAAGCATATAAGAACAAGAAGAAAATATGAGTCAATTATGCTGTAATCTAGGTATGTGGACCTGTTTTCTGCATTTGATCCAAAGTTCAGATGCAATATAAGAAAAGACAGATTCAACTCAAAGTAAAGCATCACAAGTAAAACAAACTTTTACATGGCAAAAACTCCTTGATGAAAGACAGGTGACAAATCAGGGGGAAAATATTATTAATATATATTACAGATAGAGGGCTATTATCCCTAATATATTGGAAACTTTCAAAATTCAAGAGTAGAAAAAGACCAAAAGTGGACAAAAAGATGGGCAAAGGATAGGAATAATAATTCATAAAGACATACAAAACACAAAACAACCATTATACATATGAAAAGACACTTATCTTCAGTCACAATAAGAGAAATGTAAATTTAAAGTTCACTGTGATATCACTTTCACCTACAAGACGGGCAAAATTAAAAGCTTGAGAATATATTCACCTGGTGAGGCTGTGGGACCAAGCACTTTTACATATTGCTTGTGTGAATGTAAATAAATCCAAGCATTTTGACCAAGCAAAATTATTCTAATTTCAAAATTCAGACTTATATTGGAAGTAGGGAAAACCACTAGACCATTCAGGTATGACCTAACTCAAATCCCTTATGATTATACAGTGGAAGTGACAAATAGATTCAAGGGATTAGATCTGATAGACAGAGTGCCTGAAGAACTATGGACGGAGGTTCCTGACATTGTACAGGAGGCAGTGATCAAGACCATCCCCATGGAAAAGTAATGCAAAAAGGCAAAATGGCTGTCTGAGGAGGCTTTACAAATAGCTGAGAAAAGAAGAGAAGCTAAAGGCAAAGGAGAAAAGGAAATATATTCCCATTTGAATGCAGAGTTCCCAAGAATAGCAAGGAGAGATAAGAAAGCCTTCCTCAGTGATCAATGCAAAGAAATAGAGGTTAACAATAGAATGAAAAGACTAGATCTCTTCAAGAAAATTAGATACCAAGGGAACATTTCATGCAAAGATGGGCACAATAAAGGACAAAAATGGTATGGATCTAACAGAAGCAGAAGATATTAAGAAGAGGTGGCAAGAATACACAGGAGAACTATACAAAAAAGATCTTCATGACCCAGATAACCACGATGGTGTGATCACTCACCTAGAGCCAGACATCCTGGAATGTGAAGTCAAGTGGGCCTTAGGAAACATCACTATGAACAAAGCTAGTGGAGGTGATGGAATTCCAGTTGAGCTATTTCAAATCCTGAAAGATGATGCTGTGAAAGTGCTGCACTCAATATGCCAGCAAATTTGGAAAACTCAGCAGTGGCCACAGGACTGGAAAAGGTCAGTTTCCATTCCAATCCCAAAGAAAGGCAATGCCAAAGAATGTTCAAAGTACCTCACAATTGCACTCATCTCACACACGCTAGCCAAGTATGCTCAAAATTCTCCAAGCCAGGCTTCAAACGTACATAAACCATGAACTTCTAGATGTTCAAGCTAGATTTAGAAAAGGCAGAGGAACCAGAGATCAGATTGCCAACATCTGTTGGATCACCAAAAAAGCAAGAGAGTTCCAGAAAAACATCTACTTCTGCTCCATTGACTATGCCAGAGCCTTTGACTGTGTGGATCACAACAAACTGGAGAATTCTTAAAGAGAAGACTGCCTGACCTGCCTCTTGAGAAATTTGAATGCATGTCAAGAAGCAAGTTAGGACTGGACATGGAACTACAGACTGGTTCCATATAGGGAAAGGAGTACATCAAGGCTGTATATTGTCACCCTGCTTATTTAACTTATATGCAGAGTACATCATGAGAAATGCCAGGCTGGATGAAGCACAAGCTGGAATCAAGATTGCTGGGAGAAATATCAATAATCTCAGATATGCAGATGACACCACCCTTATGGCACAAAGTGAAGAGGAACTAAAAAGCCTCTTGATGAAAGTGAAAGAGGAGAGTGAAAAAGTTGGCTTAAAGCTCAACATTCAGAAAACGAAGATCATGGCATCTGGTCCCATCGCTTCATGGGAAATAGATGGGGAAACAGGGGAAACAGTGAGAGGCTTTATTTTTTTGGGCTCCAAAATCACTGCAGATGGTGATTGCAGACATGAAATTAAGACACTCCTTGGAAGACAAGTTACGACCAACCTAGGCAGCATATTAAAAAGCAGAGACATTATTTTGTCAACAAAGGTCCATCTAGTCAAAGATACAGTTTTTCAAGTGGTCATGTATGGGTGTGAGAGTTGGACTATAAAGAAAGCTCAGTGCAGAATTGATGCTTTTGAATTGTGGTGTTGGAGAAGACTCTTGGACTGCAAGGAAATCAAGACAGTCTATCTTAAAGGAAATCAGGCTTGAATATTCATTGAAGGACTGATGCTGAAGCTGAAACTCCAATTCTTTGGCCACCTGATGCAAAGAACTGACTCATTGGTAAAGACCCTGATGCTGAGAAAGATGAAGGCTGGAGGAGAAGGGGACGACAGAGGATGAGATGGTTGAATGGCATCACCGACTTGATGGACATGATTTTGAGCAGGCTCCCAGAGTTGGTGATGGATAGGGAAGCCTGGGGTGCTGCAGTCCATGGGATTTCAAAGGGTCGGACACGACTGAGCAATGAACTGAATCCTGAATTTGATCAAGCAACAAGCAATCCCATTTCTGGAAAGTAACCTTTACACACTTTTGCCATATGAAAACACATATGTTTAATATCATGCTTTTCAGCATTACTTGTATTTGCAAAATGTTGGAAAGTACCTAACAGCCCAAACATAAGAGATAAGTTGGTTAAACTGTGGTTCATACACACAATGGAGTGCTATATAGCTATTTAAAAAATAAATTAATAAAGAATCTCAAACTGATAAGAAGCACTCTCCAGGATATACTGTTATGTGACACATGAAAATGCAATAGAGCAAAAATAGAATGCTAATTTTGTGGGAAAAAAAGAAGACAAAAAGTTCACATGTATTTGCTTCATTTTTCAAAAACAAAGGGTGAGTTAACCAGAGAGAGTGTAAATGATAAAGCAAATGGAACAAAATTTTTTTTAAATGATAAAATATTAAAAATTGGTCAGTCTAGGTAATGGTTATATAGTAAATCTGTCAAAGAGTATACATGCTTTTTTGGACTATTTTTGCAAATTTCCTTTAAGTTAGAAATTTATTTCAAAAAGAAGAATATTAATAATAGTGTAATACATTACCACCAGTGAAATTATTTCTCAGAATCCAGAAACGTTTTAAATTAGGAAGTCAACTTTTAAAAATGATAAAACAGACAAATTAAAAAGGAAATTAACATTAATATGAAAAGGTCATTTGATAAGACTGCTGCTGCTGCTAAGTCACCTCAGTCGTGTCCGACTCTGTGTGACCCCATAGACGGCAGCCCACCAGGCTGCCCCATCCCTGGGATTCTCCAGGAAAGAACACTGGAGTGGGTTGCCATTTCCTTCTCCAGTGTGTGAAAGTGAAAAGTGAAAGAGAAGTCACTCAGTCGTGTCCGACTCTTAGCGGCCCCATGGACTGCAGCCTACCAGGCTCCTCCGTCCATGCGATTTTCCAGGCAAGAGTACTGGAGTGGGGTGCCATTGCCTTCTCCGTTGATAAACTATGCAATTATTAAATTAAAATGCTAAGATAATAATAATAAATATTAAAATTTGATGAAGAATATTTATTGAAACTTAACAGGAGATTTACTCTAAAAACTGAAACACATTTAAACCATTGCAATCAAGTCAGAAAATGCAATAAGACAGAAAAATAAAATATACTAGTATAAATATTGGGGGAGGGGAGATAAAACTAGCCATTTTCCCCCCAGATACTGTGGGTTTTATCTGCCTGTAAGAGAAAAAGATTTTACTTTCAATAAAATAAAATGACTAAAGAGTATAGAGTTAACTGAACTAGACTAAGCCCTCCTCAGAGCAAGTCTGGAAAGAAACACATCAGTTCTCAGCTCGGGCTATCTTATGTACATGAGGCCCAGAAGGTTCAATGGGCAGAGGTTGGGAGTAAAGGATCATTACAATGTAATTTGAAAAAAGAGGAGAGAAAAAGTTCACCAAAACCATATATAAATGTGTGTGTGTGTGTGTGTGCACGTGCTAAGTCGCTTCAGTCATGTCCAACTCTTTGCGACCCCATAGACTGTAGCCCACCAGGCTCCTCTGCTCATGGGATTCTCCAGGTAAGAATGCTGGAGCCAGTTGCCATGCCCTCTTCCAGGGGATCTTCCCAACCTAGGGATCGAACCCGAGCCTTTTTAGTCTCTTGCATTGCCAGACAGTTTCTTTATCTCTAGCACCACCTGGGAAGCCCACATATGAGTGTGGGTAATATGCATACGAGACAGCAAAAGAGACACTGATGTATAGAACAATCTTATGGACTCTGTGAGAGAGGGAGAGGGTGGGAAGATTTGGGAGAATGGCATTGAAACATGTAAAATATCATGTATGAAACGAGTTGCCAGTCCAGGTTCGATGCACGATACTGGATGCTTGGGGCTGGTGCACTGGGACGACCCAGAGGGATGGAATGGGGAGGGAGGAGGGAGGAGGGAGGAGGGTTCAGGATGGGGAACACATGTATACCTGTGGCGGATTCATTTTGATATTTGGCAAAACTAATACAATTATGTAAAGTTTAAAAATAAAATAAAATTAATTAAAAAAAATAAAATAAAATAAAAAAAAAAAAGAAAGAAACTAGAAGGTGACAGGGGAATTAGATCTTCATGATCTTGAGTACGTCTATAACATATTCTTAAGAAGAAGAGTTTTATAGTAATACATTATTATGCATTCATTTCATCTAGACCAAACCATACACAAAGCAGGTTTGAATGTTGGGTAGACTGCAAAGATGGCTGGTAATAATCCCACCTCACCTCTTTTGGGGTAATCTGTCACACAGCAATAGGTATCTGAGATATATTTAAAGGTATGTGAATGCTTAAAGAGAAAAGAGAATATTCTGACTAACAATTTAACTATCAAAATTGGTTGCTTCACAGTGGCAGTAAGAATGAAAGAGGGGATGATTTACTTTTACTTTATATATCTTACATTACTTCTCCAGCTTGCCCAAGCATATATTATTTTCTAATTTGAAATAAATCAATTAAAGAAAATTTTTACAAGAAGAAATAAAGCATTCGATTTCTTCTGTTTGTTTCTTTTTTTTTTTTTTCTTAGAATTGGGCCTGGAAAAGTGTTTTCCTCTTATTTTATGGTTATTTACTGTTATTTGCCGCAGCATTACACAGACCTTAGTTTCTGATAGTTGTGTATGATATTGGTCCCATAAACATCTTTATAAATCAATTATCTTCTAAAATAAGGGCCAATGCATGTGCACGGAAAATGGCCGTGGACTGGCAACTAAAATATTCTTAATCTTTTAAAAATATGCTATAAAAACTATGCGAAAGATATTAACAAAATTGATTTAAGAATATTTTCAGTAATGCGATCTGTAAAATACATTTTTAAAGTGCATTAGCTCACAAAATATTTTATCAACCTGTAAAATTTTTACTAGCTTTCTCTGTTCTTAACAGTGATATAGCAACGATAAGTCTGCAGGAAATTTATCAGAAGCATGAGAAATGATGTTTTCACTGTGGGTTGCAGTTTTCATTTTATTAACTTTTATATTTATTGAACTCTTGATATCTTTAGGATCTTCCTGGATTTCCTATAGGCCCTAAAATTCCTAGCCAAGGCTATGTTCATTAATTCATTTCAACAGATTTAAACTTACAGTGTCTATAATATGCTGGACACTGTGCCAGGTGCTTGGAGAAAGAGAATGATAGTTTTCTTTAAAGCAGAAGAATTGTCCATAACTAGATAATGATCCCGTATGACAAGTAAAACATTTAGAAAAACTAAATAATGTGCTGCAGGTAGAGCCACAACAACTAGACAAAGTAGATTCCATTTAAGCTAGTATTCAAGACAGCAGACAAAATGGGGAGCTGCATTCAAGACAGACAGCAAGAATGGACGTGTGGAAGAGCACAGTGTGATTGAAGAAAAGGTAGTTCGTAAGGACGAAGGAACCTGATGGACAGACAGTAGAGATGACAGACAGAGCACAGTACTGCAACTAAGTACATAGGCTCTTTTTCAACAAGGGTGTCAAATCAGTAGAGGAAAGATAGTTTTTTTCAGCAAGTTAATACTGGAACAATTGGATATCCACATGGGAAAGTCTGGAGTTAGACTCCTTCCTTAGACCACACACAAAAAATTCCAAGTGATCACAGGCCTAAATGCAAGTGCTAGCACCACAAGACTTTTAGAAGAAAACATAGGAGTAAATTTTCATGAACTTGGGTTAGGTTAGGCAAAGCTTTCTTAGATATAAGCAACATAACAAACAGAAGCAACAAAAGAAAAAATAAACTGGAACTCATCAAAGTTTTAAAAGTTTGTATTTCAAAGAAAGTCATCAAGAAAGTGAAAAGACACCTCACAAAATGGGAGAAAATATTTGCAAACTGTATACCTGATAAAGTCTTGTACACAAGAATATATTTTAAAACTCCAAAACTCAACACTTTAAAAAGGCAATAACTCAATTTAAAAATGGGCTTAGGGACCTCCCTGGTGGTCCTGGGGTTAAGACTCTGCAATTCCACTACAGGGGACACAGGTTCAATCCCTGGTTGAGGATCTAAGATCCCACATGCCACAAGGTGTGGTCAAAAATAAATTAAGAAAAATTGTTTTAATTTAATGGGCTTAAAAATAATTTTAAAAAACTTAACAGACATTTCTTCAAGGAAGATAATGCAAGTGGCCAATAGGCATGTGAAAAGATGTACAATATCATTAGTCATTAGGGAAATACAAATTAAAACTACAAATTCATACTCATCAGGATGGCTATAAAGTCAGATAATAATAAGCATTGGTGAGGATGTGGAGAAATTGAAACCCTCACACATTGTTGGTAAGAATTTAAACTGATATAGCCACTTTGAAAAACAGTTTGGCAGTTCCTCAAAATGTTTAACACAGGTTACCATATGACCCAGCAATTATAAATATGTATGCAAGAACAATAAATACATGCATGCATGTTCAGTTGCTTAGTTGTGTCTGACTCTTTGTGACCCCATGGACTGTAGCCCGCCAGGCTCCTCTGTCCATAGGATTCTCCAAGCAAGAATAGTGGAGTAGGTTGCTATTTCCTCCTCCAGGGCATCTTCCCAACCCAGGGATCGAACCTGCGTCTTCTGCATCCCTTGCATTGGTAGGTGAATTCTTTACCATTGAGCCACCTTGGAAGCCCTAATAACATATGTTCACACAAAAACATGTAGATGAAGATTTATAATAATATTAATCATAAGCCAACAGGTGGGAAGAATCCAAATGTCTGTAAACTAATGAACAGATAGATTAAGTAAGGTTTATCCATACAACAGAATATCACTCAACAATAAAGAGAAATGAAGTACTGATATGTGCCACAGTGTGGATGAATCTTAAGAGCATCATGGGAAGAGAGTAACAAGGCACAAGAGACCACGTATTTTATGAGTCCATTTATATGCAATGTCCAGAATAGGCGACTAGAGGGTAAGATTGAGGGGAAATGCAAAGTGACTGCTAATAGGTGTGGGGGGATTGTTTCTGGAGTAATGAATATGTTCTCAAACTGTGGTGATGGCTGCATACCTTTGTGATTACGGTACAAACCATTGAGTTGTACACTTTTTTTTTTTTTGAGTTATACATTTTGAATGGGTGAAACATTTGGTACACAAATTACATCTCAAGTTATTTTTTAAAAATCTATATCCTGTTCAAAAATAAAAGCACACACACTAGTGCCAGATCACTTAGGTTGGAATCTATGCTTTACACTGAACCAGTAATGAAGCTCCAAGCTACTTAGTTTCTCTGTATCCAGTATCTTCATCTGTAAATGAGTGAGTACTTTCAGCTAAGGTCTCAAGGGAAATTTTCACAGAGGTATAATTTGGTCTGTCCTCAAAGACAGTGTTTTTATAGATTTTGAGATAAAGACCTTTAAAAGGAGGAGAAAGGGACTCCCAGCTCTGGAGGACCCACGTTGTGCTAGAGTCTGTGCTATGCATTGTGTACATTACATCATTTAATGCCCTCTGCTTTGTACTTATGAAAAAAGCTGACCCTGAAAGTGATGGGATTACATGACGAGGTACGGGTTCAACTGCAGGCCCAGAAGCAACTGTGTCTGGCCTGAATGATGTTTGTGAGGAAGGTAAATACAGACAGCTAGAAGAGGGACTGAGGTGTTGTCTGAGAGCATGGGAAGGGAGTAGGGGTAAGTTGCAGTCAGACTGTTAAGCAACTTTGATGGCCAGACAAGTTTTCTGGATTTCATCCTATGGGTGATAGGGAACACAGAATTGCTTTTTTTTTTTTTTTTTTTAAGGCCATAAGGAGTAAGGATGTGGATGTATTTTACATGTAAAAATCTAAATTCATCTTGTATGTTATTATATAACTCAATTGTGCCTTTCAGAAACCTTACAATATAACTCAAAATAGACATAGTCTAACAAGCATGCATTTACTGAATTTTCCAGAAGAGAAATTGGTTTGCTTCCACAATTGGAAGATGACTTTCATAGATGAATTAACTATCCAAGGCTGAGTTTGTTAATTTGAGCTGCTGATTGTTATCAAATGTCAGATTGATTTTGATGTGAATTTTAGAGATAATAACAGATAGAATAGAGCTAAGAATAGAAGTTTTAAAACTCACTGAAATGCTCAAAAGACGAACAAAAGTTGTGGTCTCACTTTATACAGGAGTTCAGTGAAAAGGAAAACCACCATATATGTAACTTTAAATGGAATAGCGGGTTTGCACCGTATACTCATTCATTCAGAGGTGTTTTTTTTTTTTTTTTTTACTAGAAGCATGAAGTTTTGCCTATGCCTCCTACTTGGAAAGAGATTCTTTCAAGGCCATGAATTTAAACAGGGTGTCCAGCAAGCATCTGAAGTGTCTACAGACTGTTAGAACTGGCATGCCACGGTTGGCACCAGGCAGTTGAAGGAACAAGTTGCAAAATGCACTCTCAGTCCCAGTCTAGGTGGTATCCCAACCTCAAGTCATGCTGCTAGATTCGTGCCTAAATGTGGAAAGTCAAATGCACTGATGTGCTTTCTCTCCAAGCCTATGATTCTTAGTAGAGTATCTTACATTTCCTAGAAGGGTGCATTTGGGGAAGAAAATGAAGGAGTGCATTTTTGTTTACTGCAATAATTAGGAGTTTCTAACCTAGTAGCATATTCAAAAGCAGAGACATTACTTTGCCAACAAAGGTCCGTCTAGTCAAGGCTATGGTTTTTCCTGTGGTCATGTATGGATGTGAGAGTTGGACTATGAAGAAGGCTGAGCGCCAAAGAATTGATGCTTTTGAGCTGTGTGGTGTTGGAGAAGACTCTTGAGAGTCCCTTGGACTGCAAGGAGATCCAACCAGTCCATTCTGAAGGAGATCAGCCCTGGGATTTCTTTGGAAGGAATGATGCTAAAGCTGAAACTCCAGTACTTTGGCCACCTCATGTGAAGAGCTGACTTACTGGAAAAGACTCTGATGCTGGGAGGGATTGGGGGCAGGAGGAGAAGGGGACGACAGAGGATGAGATGGCTGGATGGCATCACTGACTCAATGGACGTGAGTCTGAGTGAACTCTGGGAGTTGGTGATGGACAGGGAGGCCTGGCGTGCTGCGATTCATGGGGTTGCAAAGAGTTGGACACGACTGAGCGACTGAACTGAACTGAATCAAATTTAGTGACTATCCTGAAGGCTGTGGGACAGGCATGCCCAGTGAAGAACTGCCCTGCATTCTACATGATTTTCATATCTCTTGCCACATACGTTTTTATCTGAGATTCTCTGAGACTAGACATTAATTCCATTACACATACAAATAGAAAGTAGTTTTTACATGGTTTTAATATGCACTGAATTTGAGTTTGAGCAAGCTCCGGGAGTTGGTGATGGACAGGGTTGCAAAGAGTCAGACATGACTGAGGAACTGAGCTGAACTTAACTGAAATATGACCATCTATGTTTAAAGCATTTATTTTTTAATTACCTAGGTTTTTCATTACTGTTTCCATACATCAATTACACAATTTCTCTATAACCTCTTGTAGTAAAGCTTCTTTTTCTAATCCATTCTCACTTTCTGTTGCTCACGGAACAAAATGATCTCTAATGTCTTCCTAAATATGAGCCTGGCTGCATGCATTGCCATGGGTGGTGGAATTTCACAGGAGCTTAATTATTGTGACATTATACATGAACAAAGCTCTCAGCTTATTTACAAGAAATCAAACTTTCTTATTTTTCTCTACATGAGTTAACAATTTGTCTTGACATCTAATCTTTAATTAAGGTTATTTATCCTGCCTTTTATCATACACATAAGTCTGTTATTACTCATCTCAACCCTGGTTTTATTCTAATTCCATCCTTATCTCCACTCCTTCATATTCCTATACCTCTTCCATCAAGTGGCTTCTCATATTCTTACCTTTTTAAAAATCCAAACCTATTCATTACAAGTATCAGATTGCTTCATTATATCTTTTAATATAATTAAGCTGAACATTATAAATTAAGTACACAATCATTTAACTTTCTTTTTGGTTTCATTTATTATAGTTAAGTTATCATGTTGGTTTTTGAAATTATATGAATCTCTCATCCATAAATTTCCTTTCAGAGTAGTAGGCTGGGTGTACTTATTCATTATGAAACTTATTATAATTGTTACATTAAGTGGTCATAGTACTTCTATTACTGAAACAAAACACTTCTCATATTTATATCTGAGGAAACAGAATGTGACTTATTCAAGATAACTAGTAAAGAATGAGCTTTGATATCTTAAAAGTTAGAACATCTTGACTTCTTCTTTTTTCAATTTATGGCCTTGTGTCCACCATTAAAATGCTTTATCATGCATCATTTGGTTACTCAGTAAACACAAGTTGTTGTTGGAGGTGAATATGGGAATTTTGATCAGATCTAATTATTATTAATAATAATAAGGCAAGTAAAGGCCACCATGCACTGACCACATGCAGGCATCAAAATCAGTACTCTCCATCTGTTATCCATATAACCCCCATAAAAATTATGCCAGATACATATACTAGTAAAATGAGGCTTATTTCAGTAACTGAGGTTCAGTCAGTTCAGTTGCTCAGTTGTGTCTGATGCTTTGCAGCCTCATGGACTGCAGCACTCCAGGCTTCCCTGCCATCACCAACTCCCAGAGCTTGTTCAAACTCATGTCCATTGGGTCAATGATGCCATCCAACCATCTAATCCTCTGTTGTCCCTTTCTCCTCTGGCTTTCAATCTTTCTTAGCATCAGGATCTTTTACACTGAGTCAGTTCTTCAAATCAGGTGGCCAAAGGATTGGAGCTTCACATCAGCCTTTCAATGAATATTCAGGCCTGATTTCCTTTAGGATTGACTGGCTGGATCTCCTTGCAGTCCAAGGGACTCTCAAGAGTCTTCTCCAACACCACAGTTCAAAATCATCAATTCTTCGGTGCTCAGCTTTCTTTATAGTCCAACTCTCACATCCATACATGACAACTGGAAAAACCATAGCTTTGACTAGACAGACCTTTGTTGGCAAAGTAATGTCTCTGCTTTTTAAGAGACTTTTTTTTTTTTTTTAATGCTGTCTAGGTTGGTCATAGCTTTTCTTCCAAGGAGCAAGCGTCTCTTAATTTCATAGGTGGCAGTCACCATCTGCAGTGATTTTGGAGCCCAAGAAAATAAAGTCTCTCACTGTTTCCACTGTTTTCCCATCTATTTGCCATGAAATGATGGGACCAGATGCCATGATCTTAGTTTTTTGAATGTTGAGTTTTAATCCAACTTTTTCACTCTCCTCTTTCACTTTCATCAAGAGGCTCTTTAGTTTTTCGCTTTCTGCCATAAGGGTGGTGCTATGTAGGACCACCCAAGATGGATGGGTCATGGTAGAGAGTTCTGACAAAACGTGGTCCACTGGAGAAGGGAATGGCAGACCACTTCAGTATTCTTGCCTTGAGAACCCCATGAACAGTATGAACTGAGGTTAATAGGCATGAAAACAATTTGTTACAGCATATGCATCTATTCTATTAACTGACAAACAAAAAGATTGAAACTTTTTTCAAATGATTTGTCTGGAATACTATATTGCTTACCTCAAAGGATTGTTACAAACATAAAAATGCACAATTATTTCATTCATTCATTCATTTGACAAAAATTTATCAACAATCCAGGATGTGCATGTGCCAAGGAAACAAAAAATGATAAATCTTGGTCTGATCTCAAGGACCTTGAAGTAGAATTAACTGACTGTTACAGGAGCCATGACAGGGAGCATCATAACTTGTCATGTGCTGGGTTTACTCTGCTTGGGGGAGTAAGGGAAAGTTCAACAGAGGGATTAGCCTCTGATCTGCCTCTTGAATGTGAGGAGGAATTTAGCAGGTGGGGAGGTCAGGGAACATCTTGTTTCTCCAAGGAGTGAGAGAGCAGAGTGTGCTCAGTGGACAACATGGGAGATTAAGGTGCTGGCCAGCAAAGGAGCAGAGGGGCTACCATGTGTCCAGATTGGAAGGTTCTGATGCAGGGTGAGAAGAACCACAATTGCCAGCTGTTGGTGATGGTGCCCATACATTAATGTGATTTTGGAATCTCTGTTCCTCTCTTAGAGGAGGATGTTAACAAAAGACATACACATAAATTTGAGGGCTGTAACTGAATAGTATTCAATGATTAAATTCTGTAAAAAATAATGTGGGGCAAAATATTCTTATTTTAAAGAATATATTCAACTTTTTGGATTAGGACAATGTTTCATAAAAGGTCCCATATTTTCAAATAGATGATTTCAGGGCTGCCTAGGGGAAGGGGCAGCTTCACAAAACACCTGGAGCCTACAAGAAATCATTTAGACCTAGCAGTATTTCCAAAGACTGAATAATGGCTAGAGATAAATATACATCAAAATTATTCATCTGTAGTAATGGTGCAGTCAATATGATTGAAAATTTTCCATGGGACTATATTTATTTATAATAAAAGTACAATGAAAATAATGGTGTGTGAAAGATGTTTTCAAGAGTATATATTTGAATACAGCATACTTATATAAGGCAATTTCAAAAGCAAAAGTTATGGCTGCCTTTTAACTCTGGTATTTTCCTTAATGCACTATTTACAGAGATTGCAGTTTTAAGAATAATAAATATAAACATTGACTAATCTCAAATCTATTTATAAAATGTGGGCATATTGTAAAACTGCAAAATGAAATACTTTATTTTCAACATTAACTTTATGTAAGAAACCTACATGCTATGCATAAAAGTAGAGAGATCCATTTTTATTAAAGGTAGCAAATAAAAACATAAAATCATGCTGTTATTAAACAGAAATTTTTTATATTTTCCTTTCAGTTCATGAAACAAATAGGGCATAAGGTGAAAAGGATAGGTTTTGGCTTAGGTCTATTACTTGCAAGAAATGGTACTGAAAACAAAATGCATTAATACTTCAATGCTCCTGATGGAAGAAATTATCCAGAACAAAGAAAGACCTCTTAACAAGATATTATTCTTTCCCTGTTGCCAACAAATAAGCTTCCAAGTGCTGTAACTGCTTTTCTGCTTTCTGGTCATGGTTTCATCTATTCCAAGTCTTTTACCCTCTAGAAGAATAGGCCTAATTTTCAAAGAAACAACACAGGGGAAAATCAGGTACTGATTTGCCTTTTATCATTTAGGATTTGCTCAAGTCTGGCTTCTTCCAAGGCACTATGGAAGCAACAACAGGGTCTTCCTTGGTGGTCCAGTGGTTAAGACTCCAACACTTTCGTTGCAGGTGGCACAGGCTTCATCCCTGGTTGGGGAACTAAGATCCCACATGCTGCATGGTGCGGTCAGAAAAAAAAAAAGAAGCAACAACAGCAGCCCTAAGATCAAACCTCTTGGTTTGCTTCAATTCTGGTCTCCAGAACTCATTTTTTATAAATGATTACTATTACTATTTATGAGGGATTTTTAAAATAAAATTTCATTAAAGTATTTGCAACAGTAATTTTTCTTAGATTTTAAGGATCCTGCTGTGTCCTTGCCATGTTTGTATTCTAAATTGCAGAAATAGAAATATAACAGAAAATATCCACATGTTTTGATCACTTTATGTATTGTTTATTCTCTTCCCCACAAACTGTGAGCACCTTGACGGAAGGCACTGTCTTGTCCTTCTTTGTATTTATTATGTAATGAATCATAATGCTTATTCAATTTAACTCAATAAATTTATGAATACATAAAATACAGTGGTTGAGTTTATGGATGGACAAGTAGTAGCAACTAACAACTCCCAGTCCCCACCCCCACCCGACTATACTCCTTGAGAAGTATTTGTTTAGCGAAAAACACAGACAGAAGAGCCTGGAGGGCTACAGTCTATGGGGTTGCAAAGAATTGAACATGATTGAGAGACTAACTCTTTGATTTACTTTTTTTTACATGAGCTTAAAAATCAGATAGAATCAAGTTTAAATTCCAACTTTGATACTCATTGAGCAATTTAATCTCATTGATCCTTATTTTTTATATGTAAAAAGTGAGGACAATACCCCTTATGATATAGGGCTTCTTGAGGATTGAATGAGTGAATATTCATAGATAATCTATCATAATCTGGAACACAGTAGGCACTCAATAAACATGATCTTCTATTTCCCCCTAATACCCCAGACTTAATATTCCAGTTCTTCAAACTGGGTACCTAGCAATGTGCCAAGAGTGTCACAAAGCAGCTGGATAAACACAATGGTTTTCCTCCTGCATATATGTTTTTCTATGGATGGTACATAATTATATTAATATAAAACAATTGTTCAGGGATTCTTCTACTCATCAAATGTTTTTGAGCACCTGTTATGTAGCAGCAGTCTGCTGAGCACAAGGGATAGTCTAATGGGAAGAAAGAAAGGAAGGAAGGAAGGATGGAAGGAAGAAATCAAATTCTGACAAGTGCTGTGAGGGAAACAAAGAGACTGCAGAGATAAAAACTCGGGTTGGGGGAGCCAACCTCTTCAGATAGAGTGTGCAGAGAAGAGTTTTAAAAGCAGTGGATGTAAGTTGGATGATGAGAAGACAGCCATGCTAAGTGCTGGGGGACAAACATTTCAAGTGGAGGGAATAGGAACACGAAAGTCACCTGAATTCTTCAGGTAAAACAAATGTCATCTTTGCTGGTTTGACAGTTTCCCTGACTTCCTGCTACATGGGAGTCTTTCAGATACTTAGGAAGCACTGCCCTGGAGAAGACTTTGAACACCAGCTGCAAGAGGTAGGAATGGTGGATAAAAACCACTCTCCTTTCCCTCGGTATTTAAGTTGGCAGCTTACAAGGGCTATAACTAAGCATCCAGAATAAGCTGGCACAACTCAAATATGGAGGGAAAGAATGTGAACTAGATTTATATAGCTCTTAAGCTTTATGTGGCACTTGCATTTTATGATAGAGGTTCATACAAATTAATATAAAATAAAACCAAGTTTCCTCTCAGCATACACTGGATGCTTTCCTTTTGCCTCATGTGGGCATACTGCCACAAATGGTAATGGCTTCTTTTTATGTAGCCATAGGAAATCACAATTTGAAAACGTATTAAGTGATCATAACTTTCACTAGTCACACATTTACTGACAAGCTCTGGTTTTGCTAAAGTAATCTTAAGAGAAGGGGATTCAAGTTGGGTAAGTTTCTTGAAGGAGGGATAATTTTATCTCATTTATCTTTGTGTTGCTAAGACCTTGCACAGTGCTAGGGACATAGTAGACGTTCATTACTCTGAATTAAAATGAAGCTATAATTTTCAGTTGAGATTGGTGAGGGGCACTGGGGATTTCTCGCTCTTGGGCATCTGTCACTACAGTTAAATTCCAGTGAAATGGAAGAATGTGAACATTCCATAGCATATGCGTCTGTTCACGGTCACTGGATTTGGCTGCACTTTTGACTACCTGCATATTCTGCATCTCTAACACCTGGGAAAATTCTTTTTGAGACAGTCTTCATACTCTCAATAATGGGTCTAACAAAATGCCATACCACATGAAGCTGAGGGGGCAGAAAGTAATTAAGTGTTTTCAGGAAGGAGGAATACTTATAGCCATGAAAATCCCTCTGAGACTGTGCTTAGAGGACCTGTCCCTGCTACCCTAATGAAATTATGCAGAAAAAAAAGTAAGCAATTTCTTCAGATGTGACCATATTTTCCTTAGGTTTTCAAATGGTTTTCTAAATGGAAGAGAATTTCTTTTCTTTTCTTTCTTTTTTTTTTTTCTTTTCTTTTTTACAATCTGGAAGCAAAAATATATGTTGTATGAGAAAAACAGTATGCCAGTGCAAGATTCAAAATTCTTGATAGTGAGCAACACTGGAATTTGGTCTCCTACTTATAAATTTGAAGAAAGAAAAAACACGTCCCATGAGAAACAGAATTTAAGGACAGATTAAGTCAACCATAACCATATGGGTTAGCATTTAAACATTTATATTAACTTTTCAAAATGAAAAGTCATTAGGGAAGTCATACCATAGTATGTACCATTCATTTCCATTTTGACTTTTTAATCTCACAAAGGTCACAGTATGACAGGCACAAACTCAGAATTTACTCCATTGTTATCATAGCAAATGTTTCTTCTATTACTAGGCTAAAATATTTTGTCCTGTTGGACAGTTTAAACTCCTTTAAAAAGAGTGTAGTTACTTGGTGACACCTTCTCTTAATTTGTTAGTGAATGTAACAACACTGACTGGCCTTAGACCACTGCCTCCTTGTGCCTCAGCTTCTACTACACTGGCTATTACATTTATCCCTTCTATTACATTTATCCCTTCTATTACATTTATCCCTTCTATTACATTTATCCCTTTCCAGTGACTGAGACCAGAGGAAAATACAGATCATACCATTCTAACACACAAGAAAGAATCATAAGGAATCACCTTACAAGGACAAACAGTGAGGTTGCGTCATGGCATGTCCTTCTTCTATGTCATGTTATATCTTATGTCCCTATATACTCAATAGCCTATTCTGTCTGACCTCCACATTGCATTTTGGTAAAGCATACAGATAGAAGCTCTTGAAACCTCCAGTCAAGAAGCAACAATGGGAAGCCAAAAACTAGGGGAGCTGACTTCACATCTTACAAACAGCAGGAAAGAATGACCACTAAAAATTTAAATTGTTAAAATAATTTAATTTGAAAAATGAGATTAAAAAAAAGAGGGCAGCTGTAATTGAAAAGCCCAAACTTATGGATGGTTTCACATTTGCATGGAAATCTGAATTAGGCTTCAAAAATTCTCCTCTGATTTATGCGTGCAGAAAAATTGTCCTCAGACACCCTTCACCAATACTTCCTATTCCCAGAGCACTTTGCATAAATATTTATGTGAAAACTGACTTGACTCTTTTCTAGGTTCTGCTGGCTTGCTTGCCAATGCCAATGCTTTTTTTTTTTTTTATGTCAAGATGAAACACTAACTGGCAGAGTAGATAAGCAGCTAAAAACTGAGTCTCTGGTAGACTGAACCCCCACTGCACGATACCTGGATACTGGAGGATAAGCTGCACATCCAATCTGGTACTTTTATACCAGATCACAGCCATCAAAGCTGAAATTCCTCATTGGAGATTTGTTAGAAAAGTACTTGTCATTTCTGGCCAGAAGTTAGTGGGAGTTGTTTCTTATTTACTCTCTTGACTGTAATTTTGTATGATGGAAAATATCCTTTAACTATAACAAGCTGGGTTTGCTTATGATAAAAAGAAAATAAATCTATCACATTTTAATTAAAACCTTAGCACGCTGCTTATTTGTAAATCCCCCATTTCGTGATTTCCGGACTGAAACAGTCTTTGCTGATGTAAATGCAAGATCGACCCCTTGAGCTTGAGTTGGAATTTTAACAAAAAGTGATGGAACACAGAGGGCTCTACTTAGGGCATAGTTTACAATTTGGGACACATTCATAAGATTTTAAAAACAGATGTTGCTTATATCCCACTCAGGTGTCAGGTGGTTGGGGGTTATGTACCATTAAGGTCTCAAATATAAAAATGCATGCATGCATGCTAAGTTGCTTCAGTTGTGTACGACTCTTTGCAATTCCACAGACTGTAGCCTGCCAGCTCCTCTGTCTATGGGATTCTCCAGGCAGGAATACTGGAGTGGGTTGCCATGTCCTTCTCCAAATATAAAAATGGATATGGACAAAATTGTGCAGGCTTGATGCTACAAGCACTTAACAGAATGGCAGGAGCAACTCTGTTTGGTGATTCTTGGTACAGTTGGTGGGGCCAGAACATTATCAAGGATATTTTTGGGATGCATTTCCAGCCAGTCACTTTGCCTGGTGGTCCAGTGTGAATGTCTCCTTGCAAGTCTCCCCAAGAGATAGAACAGTAGATGACTATATCCAGAGACCTTTGCAAAGCTGAGGCTAATTTGAGCTGAAGCTGAGATCTTGGGTTTTTTAATAGGAACTAAAAGTTTTCTCCAACAGATTAAAGAAAAAGAGGCCATTGAAAACAAAAACAATGATGGTTACCAAAAATCAGGGCAGCAATACAGTATTATTTTTAGTGGCATTATTATAAATAATATTATAA
Source organism: Bubalus kerabau (assembly GCF_029407905.1). Lineage (NCBI taxonomy): Eukaryota > Metazoa > Chordata > Mammalia > Artiodactyla > Bovidae > Bubalus > Bubalus kerabau. The sequence goes on along the minus strand of NC_073635.1, from coordinate 28,279,181 downwards.
ACAAATTTATTTCAAAAAAGGCCCTAAAGATATTAACTCAGAAACAAGAAGTTTTAATTTTTTTCATTGAACTTTTCCAGAAACACATTATCTTCCACATGTGAAGAATGTGGATAATGGAATCACACGAAGTTTTTGAAGTGGTTTCCTTTCAAGTGTAAACATTTAAATGACCATATGAAGTAAGGACAAATGAGAAGATTCAGAATGATGTGTCCACAATGACTGGTCAAACAAAGAACTGTTCAAATAAAACAACAGTTGCTAAACAGATGGTAAGAAGTGATGGTTCCAGGGAGTTTTTCTTATTTTATGTAGTTATTGAAATAAGAAAGTCAATAAATTAAGATGCACTTTGATTTATGCATAACATTTCCAAATATAGCAGATACAACAATAAAAATTGCTACTTTTCTTTATTTGTCAAGAGGACTTAGCAGTTGTTTTGGTACAGCTGTTATTTTCTTACTACTTTTTCTATTTCAAGACATAGTCAAGTACATATTTCAAGACAAAGTCTGGTTATGCAAAGGAATTTCTTTTTTAAATTTCCTTAATTTTTTTTCACATATAACAGTATAGTATTAATAGCTTCAGATGTTTAATGATTATTTTTTGATATATATATATATATTTGTATATATAGCAAAGTGACTACCAAAACAGATACAGTTATGCAAAGTAATTTCTGCATGTATGAATTAAACCCACTATATGCCTGCATGAAGACAAGGGAAAAACTAAGTGAACTGATCCAGTCTTCAAGATGTAGAATACACTCAGACTTAACATCATACTGTGACTATCAATTACTCTGCAAGACATGTGGTCTGCTTAAATTTATAGCAACTAGGCAAGGCTCTTTAAACAACTTTCACAGACAATCAGTAAAACAGATTTCCTCAAAGAGACTTACCTGCTCTCTCTTTGCTTCGTTTGTCAGAGGGCACCTGTATCCAAAAAAAAAAAAAAAAAAAAAAAAATCAAGACTCTCTTAATATCTCAAATTTATGCTGCTGTCATTAAGAATATCATTGAGTTTGAAAAAAAATCAGATTGTAAAATTAGAACTGAATGGCCTTCAGAAATGAAAGTAAAATGCCAATTAGGGTAATGCGATTGCATGATTTTAGTGTGCACAAAGAATCTGGAATAATAAAAGTAATACTCATTGACAAGGAAAATGCCTGAATCTTATTTTTCTCAGATTTATGTACTTTTCTCAGGCTTATGTCAAGATTTGCACTATACTATGCATCCATTTAGCAACTAGAGGAAGACTGATGTCTAGTTTTTGTCGTGTACTCTGCTGCCCTCATGTCACCAATAACCTCCAATAACCTCCTTAGTGCTAACCAGCAACAGTACAGCAACTGAGCCAGCTGAGCACTCCTCCCATCAGAAACTTGATCCTTCTGAGCTCCTGTTCTCCCACAGTCCCTGCTTGTACATTTCTAACCGGTCCTTCTCATTTTCTCGGTGGATTCCCTTCTTGCCTGGGCTCTTTTGGCATATTGATTTAATTTACTTTTGTTTTATTTTGTTTTTCAGACATGTTGCAGGGCTGGCTTCTCTTCTTACTTTGCACTTTTTCCAGGGTGATCTCATCTACTTTCCATCCATACTCTGATAACCTCCAGATTTATATCTCCAGCCCACGTCTCTTAACTTGAGCTTCAGGCCATTATGGGAAACTGTTTATTGGACATCTGCATTTGGAGATTTCAGACACCACAAAACCATGTGTTTGAAGTTCAACATCATCCATCCCCTCACATACATACCCAACTCCCAAACCAATTCTTTTTCTGTGTTCCCATCTTAGCGAAAGGCATCATGAACTGAACATATGTGTCCCTCCCCAGATTGGGTTGTTGAAGCCTAATCCCCAGTGTGATGGCATTTGGAGGTGGAGCTCTAGGAGGTAATTTGGTTTGGATGAGGTCATGTGGTTGGGTCCCCCCCAATGGAGCTGGTGCCCTTGTAAGAGGATGAAGAGCTCAGAGTTCTGCATCATGTGAGGACTCAGTGAGGAAAATGGTCATTTGCAAAGCAGGAAATGAGTTTTCACCAGATACCAAATCTGTCAGTACCCTGATTTTGGACTTGAAGACTCCAGAACTATGAGAAATAAATATCTGTTGTTTAAGCCACCAAGTCTATGGTGTATTTGTCATAACAGCTCCAACTGATAAAAATCAATCTATCTACCTGGTTGCCCAAATGGGAAACCCAAGGATCATCTTTGACTCTTTCCTGTCCTTCTTGTTAAATTCTGTTGATGGCTACTCTCAAATCTTGCTTGAATCCGTCTACTTATTTTCATTTCTACTTCCACCTTCTGGGCAACATTCAGGTCATGCTTAGATAATTGCAATAGCTTTCTAACTTCTAGCCTGACTCTAGTCTTATCTTCCTCCAATCTATTCAGCATCCAGTGTGATGTTTCTAAAATACAATTTGATCATGTCACTTTTCTACTTGGAGCTATCCAATTATTCCCTAATACTCTAAGAATAAATAGAGTTTAGAGGTTAAGATCTTACACTTTCTAACACCATACACAAAAATAAACTCAAAATGGATTAAAGATCTAAACGTAAGACCAGAAACTATAAAACTCCTAGAGGAGAACATAGGCAAAACACTCTCTGACATACATCACAGCAGGATCCTCTATGACCCACCTCCCAGAATATTGGAAATAAAAGCAAAAATAAACAAATGGGACCTAATTAAACTTAAAAGCTTCTGCACAACAAAGGAAACTATTAGCAAGGTGAAAAAACAGCCTTCAGAATGGGAGAAAATAATAGCAAATGAAGCAACTGACAAACAACTAATCTCAAAAATATACAAGCAACTCCTGCAGCTCAATTCCAGAAAAATAAATGACCCAATCAAAAAATGGGCCAAAGAACTAAATAGACATTTCTCCAAAGAAGACATACAGATGGCTAACAAACACATGAAAAGATGCTCAACATCACTCATTATCAGAGAAATGCAAATCGAAACCACTATGAGGTACCATTTCACGCCAGTCAGAATGGCTGCGATCCAAAAGTCTACAAGCAATAAATGCTGGAGAGGGTGTGGAGAAAAGGGAACCCTCTTACACTGTTGGTGGGAATGCAAACTAGTACAGCCACTATGGAGAACAGTGTGGAGATTCCTTAAAAAACTAGAAACAGAACTGCCTTATGATCCAGCAATCCCACTGCTGGGCATACACACTGAGGAAATCAGAAGGGAAAGAGACACGTGTACACCAGTGTTCATCGCAGCACTGTTTATAATAGCCAAGACATGGAAGCAACCTAGATGTCCATCAGCAGATGAATGGATAAGAAAGCTATGGTACATATACACAATGGAGTATTACTCAGCCATTAAAAAAAATACATTTGAATCAGTTCTAATGAGGTGGATGAAACTGGAGCCTATTATACAGAGTCAAGTAAGCCAGAAAGAAAAACACCAATACAGTATACTAACGCATATATATGGAATTTAGAAAGATGGTAACAATAACCCTGTATACGAGACAGCAAAAGAGACACTGAAGTATAGAACAGTCTTATGGACCCTGTGGGAGAGGGAGAGGGTGGGAAGATTTGGGAGAATGACATTGAAACATGTATAATATCATTTATGAAATGAGATACCAGTCCAGGTTTGATGCACAATACTGGATGCTTGGGGCTGGCGCACTGGGACGACCCAGAGGGATGGTGTGGGGAGGGAGGAGGGAGGAGGTTTCAGGATGGGGAACACATGTATACCTGTGGCGGATTCATTTCGATATTTGGCAAAACCAAAACAATATTGTAAAGTTTAAAAATTAAAAAAAAAATAAAATTGAAAAAAAAATGTAAAAAAATATCTTACACCTAGCTGCATGACCGTCAGAAAATTATGCAATTTCTCCAAGCCTCATTCTCTCATCAGGCAAATGGGGTTGCTTTGAGGAGTAAGTAAAATCATTTGTGTGATGTGCTGAGCAACAAGTATTGCATAGAAGAGACATACAGTAAATATTTATTGATTATTTTGGAGGAACTTTTCAAAAACAGAGACTTACATTTTATTAACTCTTTCAAAGCATAATGATAATTTGAATAATACTCTTTGAGAGTCAAGGATGAAAGAGGCAAAATGCTGATGCAGTTAGAGCTTTTTCCTCAATATCACAGTTCCTCCCACCCCATTGTTATTCTCTCTCATCTTATTTTACGTCTCCTCTGTCTCCGTTCACACTTACAGTGGGTAAGAGCAAATTCACAAGAAACTTGATGACTGACAATGAGAAGAGTCAATTTTCCCAAGGATATTCACATTTTAAAGGGCACCATCTGATGACAAACACCAAGTACTGAATTTCTAATGATAAAACTTGAGATAGTGTGAGACAGAGGAGGAGAAAGCTCTCTCCACATTTCTCAAATAATATCAAGTAGGTGACTACTTCCTGCTCTAAAGAGAACTCAGTCAATGAGAATAGCACATCATATTTAAATGGGTCTCACTTGATTTGGAAGCAAATATATCTAATGACTATTTGACTTGGAATAGCAAGTAAAATAAAATTATAAAGTAGATAAATTTTGTTCCATGAACATAATAAAACATTAATAATTATTTAAAATATCATAATAATGTTTTAATAACCATTCAACATAGAAATAACCCAGCAGGATTCTTCAAGTTCAACTGTTTAAAAATTCTCAGTTATGAGCTAAGAGCAATTCCTGCAGAGAAATGTCAGCTTGAGGGCTTAAAAAGGAAACAAAAGTAAGTAGACTTCCTCATCTAGTCCTTGAGATTGAGTGCTAACAGAGCTATTCACACATTAATAATGACAGTAATAATAATAATTGACATAAGAAACTAAAAGTCAGATTACTTGATTCCAAAATAGATAAATGCAATAGGGATTTCCAGATAAACAGAAGTACTCAACAAATGTATGGTCAAGTATTATTTAGTTCTAAATGCAGAATGATGCATTAAAAGGTGCAGAGTTTGAATCTGGTAAATATATGTGCTTGTGTGCTTGCTAGGTCACTTTAGTCGTGTCCAACTCTTTGGATCCTATAGATTGTAGCCTCTGTCTGTGAGATTCTCCAGGCAAGAGTACTGGAGTGAGTTGCCATGCCCTTCTCCAGGGGATCTCCCTGACCCAGGACTGAAACTGTACCTCTCATATCTCATGCATTGGCAAGTGGGTTCTTTATCACTGGCGCCATCTGGGAAGCCAATTAATTAATTTTAATTAATACTAAAAATATTAATGTTGTCATGATAAGAAAAAAGTAGAAATTAAATGCCTAAAATTAAAGCAACAAAAATTAGTGTTCTTGAAAAATAAAAAATGAAAAATATTACTAAATTTTAAAGACATTGGAGATATTTGAAAATGAACCCCTAATGCATGTTAACCATTTCAACAGTACACGACAAATTAGATGAAGAAGTATAGCTATGGACATTCCTTTCCCAGGAAAAATGATGAGACAAATATTAAATATACATATATATATATATTTCCTATGCTATGTCAGCTCTAAAAAATTTATAAAGGTGATGGTGAACATACATTTCTTTATGGATATTCAACAATATTTTCCCATAATCATTTTCATTAAAACTCACTAGGTGACGGGGCTGGGAGGAGGAGGGAATGGGGAGCTGCTGTTTAGTGGGTATAGTTTTAAGATGAAAAGAGTCTTGGGGATGGAGGATCGCACAACAATGTGAATGTAATTATGCCACTGAAGTGTACAATTCAGTGGTTAAGATAATAAAGTTTATGTTTTATGTATTTTTCCACAATTAAAAACACACAAAGAAATTTCTAGATGCACATAGCCTATTGCTACTTGTTATGTTTAAACTCCCACTACCTTACACTTCAAACCCCTCTGTTTGGAAATCCGAATAGAATAAATCTAAGATCCAAAATATGACTTATGGGCAGATAATAAAAGAACTGCTACTAACCTGGAGATAATTATTTATACTCCCTAAAGTCATCATGAGATTACAGTCATCTCCAGAAGCATGAAGAAGGAAGAGAAAAGGAGGTGGGATAATGGCATTCACTGATGCCAGGGCAATTAGATGAAAAATCTCCAGGCAACAAATGGGTTATTTCTCTGGATATTTTATTATTTGTTGAGTGTTTAGCCAACATATAGAAACACTCATGTCTAGCACTGTGCTGGGTGTTTGACCCTTTCTCTTTGTGGGATAGATGGCTAAGGGCAGGTATTTATCCCGCTGGAGATTCAGGAACTCTAGAATGGTTAGAAGTGCAAGCTGGAATCAAGATTGCCACAAGAAATATCAATAACATCAAATATGCAGATGACACCACCCTTATGGCAGAAAGCGAAGAGGAACTAAAGAGCCTCTTGATGAAAATGAAAGAGGAGAGTGAAAAAGCTGGCTTAAAACTCAACATTCAGAAAACTAAGATTATGGCATCTGGCCCCATCACTTCATGGCAAATAGATGGGGAAACAATGGAAACAGTAAGAGACTTTATTTTCTTGGGCTCCAAAATCACTACAGATGGGTGACTGCAGCCATGAAATTAAAAGACGCTTGCACCTTGGAAGAAAAGCTATGACTAACCTAGACTGCATATTAAAAAGCAGAGACATTACTTTGCTGACGAAACTCTGTCTAGTCAAAGCTATAGTTTTTCCAGTCGTCGTGTATGAATGTGAGAATTGAACCATAAAGAAAGCTGAGCGCCAAAGAATTGATGCTTTTGAACTGTGATGTTGGATAAGACTCTTGAGAGTCCCTTGGACTGCAAGGAGATCAAACCAGTCCATCCTAAAGGAAATCAGTGTTGAATATTCATTGGAAGGACTGATGCTGAAGTTGAAGCTCCAGTCCTTTGGCCACCTGATTTGAAGAACTGATTCAGTGGAAAAGACCCTGATCCTGGGAAAGATTGAAGTCAGGAGAAGAAGGGGACAACAGAGAATGAAATGGTTGGATGGCATCACCAACTTGATGGACATGAGTTTAAGCAAGCTCTGGGAGTTAGTGATGGACAGGGAAGCCTGGTGTGCTGCAGTCCATGGGGCTGCAAAGAGTTGGACATGACTGAGTGACTGAACTTACTGAGAATAGTTACAATTATCTCATGGATAAATCCTAGTAAAATTCTCTGAAGTATGTTTGAGTCACTTGCCTCATCTGGTGAGATTCCCAGAAGGTGTTAAGTTTTTGATATTGATAAAGCCATAGTAATTACAAAGCCATGTTCCCACAGACAGTCTAAGAATAACATTTTAGGAATTGGTTTTATGAACATGTATTTAGTAGACAATTGTTTATTGGAACAAATGTATGAAATCTGGCTGAAATGCCGATATGCATCCCTTGTCACACAGACAAATATGCAGATTAAATGAATAGAACAACTCTAGACAACCATAAAAACATCCAGATAATTTTTATTGGGAAGCAATGGCCCTTGGGGCTTGTGATGATCAATCAAGTCAATAAATACATTGACTATTATTGTCCAGGTGAAACCAAAAAGCTGTTTCATCACCTGCTGTTCTTGAAATACAAAGGGCCCATTTGTTCCTAGTGCCCTTGTAGTAAGCCTTTAAAACTAAAAGCAGCAGATAAAATCCCAAAGTAAATAAACTCTTAGGAAAACATGTAAGCCATTTTACTATTTGCTCTTTACTTTGTCCAGAATACACCTGCTGGTTTCAAACTCAGTAAACCATATTTTGCAGTGACCCTGATTTAAACATTACAGGATAATGTCTAAGTAGAAATGAGCCGATAAAGCTAATCACCAGATTACCACTGGAAAGCTGGTTTCTTTAGACAAATATAAGGGATATATTATACACTGACTTTGGCCCAAATAACTTAAGACTCGTTGACTGTGAGATCGGTGGTTTTATATCTCAGAAAAACAAACAAAAATCCTTTTCCTAATCTCCCTCATGTTAGCTCCTTAAAAGATCATGCACAAACTATATGTAAAAATGAAAAAGAAGAACAAATATTTTAAAGTATTATAATCTGTGATTTCAGAGCTATTTCAAGGAGACCTAAAAGTTTCAATCACTGTATCAGTTCATGAAGAAATAAGATGAAAATTTAATGTTCTTTAATTACCATACTAAATTTTCATTATTGACTTTAATTTTGATTTCAAAATATTCCAAACATGGCCTTGTAGAGAAGTTTCCAAAACTTTTGATTTCTGTAAAAATTCTTTATAGTGATTCCTACCGAATTGTCAAAGTTATTCCTCCCCTGACTCATGCTGAGAAAAGGCTGTAGTAATTCTTAGTGGGACTGTGGGGAGAAATAGAAACCAACAGATTTCCTCACAAATAACTGTACTATGAAAACCAAAGAAAAAGCTGCTAAAAAGGCTAGAGAGAATGTATAATATAATTCAATATTCACTCTTTGTTTTCATTTGATCTTCACTCATTTCTTTTACACCTGAGATATAGAAAGTAATTCTTGTTTTAGTGCTATATGAAAATTTCAATACATCTGAAACATAAGAGTCAAATGAAAATCTACTTTTGTGGATTGAAAAATATTTCGATTCAGCCCATGATTGTATAAATCTTTCTACTTCTAAATGTAAATTTTGGTATATGTACAATAGGATTCAGATACTTGAACAGAAGTAGTAGGTAATGCATAATTTCAGACATTTAACCTAAATACACACAAAAAAAACAACCTTTACTAGTTCAGTGAGTATAAAATGATGCTATTTAATAAACCATGGCATTTTAATAAGCATGCCTGACATCTGGTGCTGATAAAAAGGATTTTATATTTTATAGTTAACATTTAAATAAAAAACATTACTGTAGTTTTGCTATTTATCACAGGCCACAGATGGCATAGGTCACATTTGGGTGGCTTCATTTCCTTTTTGAATAGTTTATATAAAGACGCCACTTGTTTTCTCTCTTTCTGTGAATGCTTTATATAAGGTTTGGATCAAGTCCCAGAAATGAATAAATGAAGGAAGAAAGGAATGCATCAAATGAAAACGAAGTTTCTTAATAACAAAACTGATTATAGAATTTTCCTGGAACAAGTTTAGTTAATAAAGTTCATTCTAAAACAATGATCCAAGGAATTTGCATCTGGATAAATATTTGAAGTAACTTTTCCAGAACTGCAAAACCCCATAAGAACCTCTAAAAGTTCCATCTTTTGAACAACTGTATTTGCTCTAGGCAAAGTGGACTAATCCTTTGATTCAAGGCAGGTTTGTCAGGAGCCTATGGAAGCAGCAGCTGAGCCTGATCCTGCTGAGACAGTCAGGCTGCTCTGGAGCTGTCCAGATGCTCTCCTTGTCTCTGGAGCATGCATCTTCTTGTCCTGCTTTCTCAGACTTCATGTGTTCCACTCTTTAGATCCTATGGTGAGGGTCCTGCTCCAACTTGGACATCGAACAGTGGTGTCCCTGACTCTTGACCCCAACACACCAGCTCTTGACCCTTTCCTCTAGAAGATGTCACTGGCATCTGGTCCTATCATTTCATGGCAAATAGGTGGGGAAATGTGGAAGCAATGATGGATTTTATTTTCTTGAGCTCCAAAATCACTGCAGACGGTGACTACAGCCATAACATGAGAAGAAGATGGCTCCTTGGAAGAAAAGCTATGACAAACCTAGACAGCATAATAAACAACAGAAACATCACTTTGCTGACAAAGGTCCGTCTAGTCAAAGCTATGGTTTTTCCAGTAGTCATATATGGATGTGAGAGTTGGACCATAAAGAAGAGTGAATGCTGAAGAATTGATGCTTTTGAATTGTGGTGCTGGAGAAGACTCTTAAGAGTTCCTCAGACAGCAAGGAGATCAAACCAGTCAATCCTAAAGGAAATCAGTCCTGAATATTCATTGGAAGGACTGATGCTGAAGCTGAAGCTCCAATCCTTTGGCCACCTGATACGAAGTGCTGACTCATTTGAAAAGACTCTGATGCTGGGAAAGATTGAAGGCAAAAGAAGAAGAGGGTGGCAGAGGATGAGATGGTTAGATAGCATCACTGACCCAATGGACATGAATTTGAGCAAGCTCCGAGAGATAGTGGAGGACAGAGGAGCCTGGCATGCTACTGTCCACAGGGTTGCAAAGAGTCAGACATGACTTAGTGACCATTATAACAGCAACAAGTCAATGCAGTAGTATAAAACATACATCATATAATTTTTCATTAAATTTTGTTATAATAATTAAAAATCAATGAGTATACTTACACAAGCATTTATCAGATGATAATGACAGAAATATTATGTTATGAGACAAATAAAAGCTCTGAATGCAAAGTCAGTGGACTAACCTGTAAGAACTGGGAGTGTGAATTAATTAGCTTAAAATCAAACATTTTTTTCTCCTTATTTGGTTCAGAATTCTTGTATTCATAAAAAATGTTTGGTTTCATGATTTACCTTTGAATTTCCTAGCCCAGTACAATATTACAGACCTAGTAAAAATACTTGCAATGTCTTGATCTGGTTATCTAGATTTACAAGAGGCATGATCCACCCTAAGATAATTGGTAAAAGACTCCAAGATTTGATAATCTAGAAGAGTAGGTAAGGTGTATGCTGCTGCTGCTAAGTCGCTTCAGTCATGTCCGACTCGGTGCGACACCATAGACGGCAGCCCACCAGGCTCCCCCGTCCCTGGGATTCTCCAGGCAAGAACACTGGAGTGGGTTGCCGTTTCCTTCTCCAATGCATGAAAGTGAAAAGTGAAAGTGAAGTCGCTCAGTTGTGTCCAACTCTTAGAGACCCCATGGACTGCAGCCCACCAGGCTCCTCCGTCCATGGGATTTTCCAGGCAAGAGTACTGGAGTGGGTTGCTATTGCCTTCTCCAGGTAAGGTGTATATATGTATATGTATATGTATATGTGTATATATATATATATATACACACACACACACACACCAATAGAAAGCTAGTCAATGAAGAATTTAGTATGACAAAGAATGAACTGATTTTAATAAGTGCAGTTAACACTACTTTATATATATCTTACAGATATTAATGAAAGAAAATTCACTACATTTTCATGTGCTTTTGAAAATCCAGCTGGATGAAGATGAAGTTGAGTTCTCTACTCTGAATGAGATCACAGTCTAGAGCAGAAGACAGCCCCAAAGGGAAAAGATTGTGATCATTTGGAACAAACATACCAGTAGAGGTGACTATAAGAAATGATGGTTGCTCAGAGAAAGGGTCTCATATAAAGAATCAGGGGGAGGTTTGTGTAGAGGGTAGTATTTAAGATCATTCTTAATGAATAATTTCACTGGGAAAATAAGAGGGAGAGGGGAATTCCAGACAGAAGGGACAACATGTACAAAGGAAAGGGGCAGAGGGGAGGGAAGCATGAGTCTTTGGGGAAATGCTGTAAACTAATTATAGGGAAGAGTGTAAAACAATGGGGTTAGAAAGATAAGATGGGTAGATAATAGAGGAATTTGTATACTATATGAAGTCCTTGGGAATATGTATACTATATGAGGGCCTGTGGGTGATAAGGACTCCAAAATTATAGGCTTTGTAATGGTAATTCCCAAGTGACATGAGGGATGGACTGAGGAAGGAAGAGTTTGGACACAAGGTCAAATAAAACCAAGACCTGCTGAAACAGAAGGACATGAAATAGACTATCTGTGATGACACGGTCATTATGAGTAATATTTAGGAGGGGATGAAGAGCAAGGGAAGTGAGAGAGAGGGAGGGAGAGAGGTCATCTTGGGTAGTTTTCAGGTTTTGACGTAGGTAAGGTGGTTCACAGAGGTGTCACACTGATGAAGATGAGCAAGAGGGGAGGCGGTCAGGGGTTTGGAATATAAGGTAAGGAATTCTACTTTTAGACACACTGAATTTGAAAAGACTGAGGGACACCCATTGGGGGCTGTATAAAGAAGCTGGAGTCCAGGAAAGTGGTCTGGACTGAATGAATACAGAATATCTGTGAGAATTCCAGCTCTGAAAGAAGATGAGCTGGTTAGGGGAAGTGTGCTTATAATCAAGGATAGGAGAGGTGGAGACAAGAGTCTGGGGGCATTGTAGTATTTATGACACTGAAGGAAATGACGAGAAGAGGGTGATAAAACAGTATGACAAAAACGGGAAGATCTTAACCAGGAGGAGTAGGTTAATAGAAAGAGGCTGAAAATTAACAACCCAGAAGATTCTAAAACTTGGTAATTATGAAGTGATCTTGGCTCGATCCAGGGGATAGAAATTTGAACAGGATAAATTAAGGAATACAGGGAAATAAAGTAATCTAATCCCAAGAAGCTTGACTTAGAGAGGTTGAAGGATGAAAAAAATGCTAGTCTTGGAAAGTAGTTTCTTGGAGGGCTTTTGTAAATTTGAAGAGATTTTAGTACCGTCAGGGCCTGAGGAGAAGGAGCTCAGTGAAGACTGCAGTTGCCGTTATAAGGGAGCAGAGATCCTGAGGAGGAAGCGGGCAGGCAAGAGGGAGGGAGCGGGGTGCAGGGCCTGATGCGGAAGAAGCAGGGTGGGTGCCAAGAGCGTGGCACAGCTGATGAAGTCAGAGCAGGGAGCTGTGGCGCACCTGAGGGGCTGCAGTTTCTTGGGGGATGTGAAGGTCAGGATGAGGGAGGTCTGGAGCTGAAGAGGGGGCACAGGGGAAATCTACCCATGGAGAAGCAGCAGTGTTTCTTTCTTGCAGTCCTCAGACTGCAGTCTCATACTCAAATATATTTATACTTCATATAAGTATAAAACTATGCTGTAGTTATTTCACAAATTTATCTCTCTCCTCAAGCAAACGGTGGATAGTGGAAAATTATGACGCACCTTGTATTTCTTTGGAGGCATTACGGTATGTATATCAGAAAAACCTGGGGTTTTGAGGTAGACACATTGAGTTTGAGTCTTGAATCCGTCGGTGACTAGTTATATGGTTTTAGGCTACTTTTCTCCCCTGGCTGAGACTTAGTTTGCTTACCTGTAAAATGGAGATAGTAACACAGTCCTCATAAGGACACAAGGATTAAATTTAAAAATTGTGTGCCATCTCTCATCCATGGCATCCAGGACCAGTTGGACACACGATAAGCTTCATTTGTGCCTTCTATGAGGAGCCTGGAACACCTATGTGCATCTACATGAAAATATCCTTCTCTTTCAATTACTATATTCACTTTCATCTCTAACTTTGAAAATACTGCCTTCCATTAAAGAAGTTATGGAAAAGCTGCCATTCCATCACACCTTAATTCTGTCCTTTGGTGATCATACCTTCCTCCTGACTGTTAGGTGTGCTTAAGTAAGGAATCCAGATCAAGAGTTTGGTTTGGCTCTTACCACATGGCAGACCTCCTTCGGCAACATCCCCCCCAGGTTTGACTGCTTTGTAGGCCTATTTGCCTTGGCTTTCAGGCTTGTTTTTATAGACCAGTCCTGCCAACTTTTAAGATTACACAAGATTATAGTGTATTTTATTTAATGCTTCATTTTCTTTAGAAGAGTGGTTTTTGGTTTTTTAAAAAAACAAAACGCCTTATAAGCCTGATGACTTGGTCAGCTGAATATAGGCCAACTGAGAAGAATTGGGTCATCAAGTTCTGGACACACAGCCCTGGAAAATGTCAGGAGTTGGATGGTCTACTCCTTTGTCTGGACCCAGCTCAAGTAACTTCCTGAATGAATCCTATGTGCTTTAAGAAATAAAAGCACTCTTAAGAATTTGTTTTCTTCTAAGTATGGAAGAAGCATTGGTGATACTGGTTTGGGGGGAGCATCCTTTTCATTTTGAATTTGAAAACCACAGGAAAATCAGTAGTTTAAGGAAATGCCAATAAAAGATGAAGTATCAGTTCAGTTCAGTTGCTCAGTTGTGTCTGACTCTTTGTGACCCCATGAATCGCAGCACGCCAGGCCTCCCTGTCCATCACCAACTCCTAAAGTTCACTCAAACTCACGTCCATCGAGTCAGTGATGCCATCCAGCCATCTCATCCTCTGTCGTCCCCTTCTCCTCCTGCCACCAATCCCTCCCAGCATCAGGGTCTTTTCCAATGAGTCAACTCTTCGCATGAGGTGGCCAAAGTATTGGAGTTTCAGCTTTAGCATCAGTCCTTCCAATGAACACCCAGGACTGGTCTCCTTTAGAATGGACTGGTTGGATCTCCTTGCAGTCCAAGGGACTCTCAGGAGATAATAATAATGTAGTATTGCTATTTTATCTGTGTTAATGGAGATCTGGGACTTTAAAACTATCTACCAAAATCTAATTTGACATCATCTTTAGATATAAATAACTGTATAGACACTTTGCTGTGTGCCATAATTTAAATATTAATAAGAAAAGAAAGGCATTTCCAAAAAATGAAAAGTTAGATAAACAAAGATGAGGGAGGTCATATATTTGGTCCTCAACAGCAGGAATAAAAAAATTGGCCTGACTCCTTGCTTCTCTGTTCCTGCCAACCTCTGTGTAAAGGTGCTCATGAGTAGTGAAAAGAATAAAAGGAATGTAGCAGGAAGAAGAAACTTAAAAAGCAAGGCTGGTGAGTTAATGACATGAAACCCACATGGTATATAGATAGTCCTTAAACAACTGACAGCTGACTTTTTTTTCTCGTGTTGACTTAATGCCTGGTCTCCTAACTTTAAGGGCTTCTGACTTAAGGTGGCTAGAAATGTGCTGGTTGGATCTTCTGCTCAGGAAGCAATAGCTCCTCTAGATCCACCACCTTCTTGGTGTTGAGGCCATGCTTCCTGCAGGCTGCTCCCACCCAGTGAGTGAAGCTGGTGGGGGTACTAACACAGCCCTTTCTAGTCAGAGGCAGGACACTCCCTATGCACGACTTTGTTACAGGACTTCCCATTGGTCCGGCCAAGCCTTTCTTGGAACTGCGCTTGGTCTGCAACCCCTCTTTCCCGCTCTCCTTCTGTAAGTGCCAGACCTCCAATATCGTAGGGAGGCTACTCCCAGCTTTCTCTGCTCCTGTTCTCAACAAACGCCTTGCGTGGTTAATCCTACCTTGGCATCTGCCTCTTGGCAGACATGATTTAACACATTCATCCAATATCTTGTATTTGTTTTACACTCACAAGTAGGCATATACATAGAGAAAAGCTGAAGCAAAGAAAGATTTAATAAACTGCCAAGGGAGATATGATAACTCAAAGTCCAATCTCTGCTTCATCTTGGGGCCTGAGGCTCCTGAAGCCCCATGGTCTTTCACTTAACCAACGTTTATTGAATGCCTCCTATATGCCTTCTACGGCTCTGGACCCTATCCTAAGAGTAAAGGACTCCTTTGAGTGGCATGCTCAGATTCGTGATATAATAAGATCATTCTGTTGCAAAGCATAGAAGTAACTCAAGGGAACAAGACCAGAGGAGAGGAGGCCAGTTTGGAGGCTGGTGCAGTCATCCAAAGAGAAAACGGTAGCACGTGTGAGAAGAGCCCCAGCATAGATAAAAGAGGTGGGGAGACATTTAACTGGAAATTTTAGTGATTCAACATATATTTACTCCAGATCAGCCCTGCCCTTGGCTACACTCTGGGAAGACAGGAAACAACAGACACATTCCCAACTGTTCAGAAGCATTTGAATGACTTCTGGTCAGAGACGTATGTGTGTGTGTGTGTGTGTGTAAAGGAACTTTTGCTCAACTCAGTCACTTAAAGCCCAGAGACATAATGGAAAACAGGAGGGGGGGGGCCCTCCTACACCAATAAAACAAGAAAATGGCCTTGTGCCTAAACCACAGACTATGACACACAGAAGTCAATTACAGTGGGAAGCTCGGCCAGAACGAGGGTGCTGAGAGTGGCCCCAAACCTCAGACTCTGAACAGGATGCAGACTTCCCCGAAAATGAGTGTCACAACAGTAGAAGGTCTGACTAGTGACCCTCTGATTAGGACACCTAGTACATGGGGAGTTTGGGAGAAGTGAGGAGTGCCTTGCGTGATGTGTCCTACAGACACCCTGGTCTGGATTTCCCTTGGAAGGGCCCCTCTGAGTACTGAACTGTGTGCACACCATGTTTATTATAATTATTCTTAATCTTGTGACTTTTTTCATTTTTACAGCTTTATTGAGGTATAAATGACCCAGAAAAAAACTGCATAGATTTAAAGCATACAATGTAGTAACTTTGGACATATGCATTTATCTGGGGAAACATAATCACAATCAAGATGCTAACCATCTACTCTCCAAAGTTTCCTTGTGCCCCTTTGCAATCATCTTTCACACCCTCTTTTGCCTCCCACATCCAGTTGCAGACAACCTGTGATCTGCCTTCTCTCACTATAGATTAGTCTGAGTTCTTAAGAATTTGATATAAATGGAATCATGCAATATTTACTCTGTTTTTCCTAGCTTCTTTCATTTAACAGAATGCATTTGAGTTCCAGTCTCTTTAATTTTAGCCATTCTAATAGGTATATAAAGTTCTTTAGTTTTTTTGTGGTTTAAATTTTCATTTCCCCAATAACTAATGATACTAAGTCGCTTTTTCATGTTGTTATTTGCCACCTGTATACTTACTCTGAAGAAATTTCTTTTGAATCATCTGCCCATTTTTTAAATGGTTGTTCATTTTTTCATCATTGCTTTTATAGAGTTCTTCATATATTAAGTATACAAGTCTTTTATCAGATAAGTGATTTGCGAAGATTTTCTTTTAGTCCGTGGCTTCTCTTTTCATTCTAGAAGTTCTTAATATTGAAACTGTCCAATTCTGTAATGGATTATTTATGGTTTCAATCTAAGAAATACTTGCTTTACTCAAGGTCAGAAAGATGTTTCACTTGTGTTTTACGGTTTAGATTTTACATTTGTCTCTGATCCCTTTTGAGATAATTTTTGTTAGTAGTAAGTCTGAACCAAGGTTCCTTTTTTCACACACGAATATCCCATCATCTCAGTACCATCTGCTGAAGAGACTGTCTTTTCTCCATTGAATTGCCTTTACCCCTTTGTCTGTCTTCTTTTGCATTACTTTATATATTTTATGGTGCCATTTTAACTCCTCAATTGGTTTATAAGCTGTAACTCTGAATTTTGTAGTTGTTGTTGATTAGGTTCTTAGTCCTTAGATTGGGGTTTACAGTTTACATTTTTGACTTACTGGTCTACTTTCAAGTAGTATCACATCACTTCATGCATAGTACATAAAACTTACAACACTTCTCCGTATTCCTCCTCCTTCAGGACTGTTACTTTCATACATTTTATGTCCACATGTGTTATAAACTTCCAAACACAATGCTGTTGTATTTGCTTTAAACAATTATTTTTAAAGAGATGGAGTGAGTGATAGTTGCTCAGTCGTGCCCGACTCTTTGCAACCCCATGGACTGTAGCCTGCCAGGCTCCTCTGTCCATAGAATTCTCCAGGCAAGAATACTGGAGTAGGTTGCCATTTCCTTCTCCAAAAGAGATGGAAAATATTTTTAATTGCACTTACCTTCATATCCATCATTTCCCACACACTTCATTCCTTTGTACAGATCCAGATTTTCATCTGGTATTATTTTCCTTTAACCTGGGGACTTCCTGTAATATCTCTTATAGTATAACTCTGCTGGTAATGAATTCTCTGATTTTTTTTAATGTAAAAGATAGTTATTTGAAAGATATTTTTCATGGTATGGAATTGTACTTTAAATATATTATGCCATTGGCTTGCATTGTTTCCAAACAAAAATCTGAGGTCATTTTTATTTATTCCTTTGTATTAAATATACGTTTTTCCTCTCTGATGGCTTTTAAGATTATCTTTTATCATTGGCTTTAAATAATTTCATTGTAATGTGTGTTAATGTAATGTGCTTTCAGTTTTTTTATGTTTGGAGTTTTCTGTTAGTTTTGTGGGTCTGAAGTTTTCATTAAATTTGGGAAAATTAAGGGACTTCTCTGGTGGTCCAGTGGTTAAGACTCTGTGCTCCCAACAGTGGCTAAGACTGAGTTCTCAATGAATGAGGCCTGGGTTCTATCATTGGTCAGGGAACTAGATTCCACCTGGTACAACTAAGAGTTCGCATGCCACAACAAAAGATCCTGCATGCCACAAAGAAGATCAAAGATCCCAAGTGCCGCAACTAAGCCCCTACACAGTCAAATAAATAAACATTTTTTTAATCTGGAAAAGTTGCCATTCTTTTTGCACATTTTTTTCTGTTTCCGCTTTTTTCACTTCCAATTACATGTATATGAAGCTGCCTAAAGTTATCTTGTAGCTGATTGATTTTTAAAAGAATATATTTTATTTTTTAAATCAATTTTAGGTGTATAGCAAAGCTGAGTGGAAGATAAAGAGTTTTCATATACTGTCTACATAAACACATAACTTCCCCCACTATTGACATCCTCCACCAGAGTGGCACATGTATTAAAACTGATGAATTTACACTGACACATAATTATCACACAAAGTCCATAGTTTACCATAGAGTTCAATCCTCGTATTGCACATGCTATGGGTTTAAATGTATGACATGTATTCAACATTAGAGTATCATAAGAGCAGTTTCACTGTCCTAAAAAACTTCTCTGTTCTGCCCATTCATTCTCCCCCCTCCCCTAAGCCCTGGTAACCACCAATTTTTCACTGTTTGCTTGTTTTTGCCTTTTCCAAAATGCCACATAATACTGTAGAGCTTTTTCAGACTTACACATTCAAATTTCCTCCATGTTTTTTCATAGCTTGATAGCTCATCTCCTTTTAGCACTGAGTAAATAGCCCATTGTCTGGATGTATCACAGTTTACTTATCTATTCATCTATTTTTTTTCCATCTACTGAAAGAGATCTTCAGTTCAGTTCAGTTCAGTTGCTCAGTTGTGTCCAACTCTTTGCGACCCCATGGACTGCAGCATACCAGGCCTCCCTGTCCATCACCAATTCCCAGAGATTACTCGAACTCATGTCCATTGAGTTGGTGATGCCACTCAACCATATCTTAGTTACTTCCAAGTGAATAAAGCTGTTTTAAACTTTCAGGTGCAGGATTTTCTGTGACATAAGTTTTTAATCCCTTTGGATAAATACCAAGGAGCTTGATTGCTGGATCATATGATGAGAGCATGTTTAGGTTGTAAGGAACTGCCAAACTGCCTTTCAAAGTGGCTGTACAATTTTCCATTCTCACAAGCAATGAATAAGGGCTCCTATGGCTCCATTTCCTTGTCAGCATTTGCTATTGTCAGTGTTTTGAATTTTGGCCACTCCAATTAACATGTAGTGGTATCTCATCATTGTTTTAATTTGCATTTCCCTGATGATGTCTGCAAGGAGATCCAACCAGTCCATTCTAAAGGAGATCAGCCCTGGGATTTCTTTGGAAGGAATGATGCTAAAGCTGAAACTCCAGTACTTTGGCCACCTCATGCGAAGAGTTGACTCATTGGAAAAGACTCTGATGCTGGGAGGGATTGGGGACAGGAGGAGAAGGGGATGACAGAGGATGAGATGGCTGGATGGCGTCACTGACTCGATGGATGTGAGTCTCAGTGAACTTCGGGAGTTGGTGATGGACAGGGAGGCCTGGCGTGCTGCGATTCATGGGGTTGCAAAGAGTTGGACACAACTGAGTGACTGATCTGATCTGATCTGAACTGATGATGTCTGATGTAGAGCAGTTCATATGCTTTTGCCACATGTAGATCTTCTTTGGTAAGGTGTGCTCCCTCCACATTCTTTTCTCTTTGAGTTTTACTTTTGATAGCTTTTATGTTTCCAGTTTCACTCACTGATTTTTCCTCTGTAGGGTTTCAACTATTAGTCCAATGCAGTGCATTTTTTTTTCACCTCACATATTCATTTCTAGAAGTTCATTTTACAAATGAACTTTTTTAAGTGCATTTTATAAATATATATTTTATGTCTCTGCTTAACATACTCAATCTTTCTTCTAGCTTCTTGAACACATGCAATGTGGTTATAATAGAAATTTTAATGTCCTTGTCTAAGAATGCTATCATCTGTGACATTTCTGAGTTTGTTTCTATTTATTACTGTTTATCCTTATTATGAGTCACATTTTCCTACATTCGTGATAATTTTTAATTGGATGCCAGTCTTTGTAAATTTTTCCCTGTTGAGAACTGAATATTTCTGTATTCCTATAAATACTCTTGAACTTTGTTCTGGGATGCAGCTAGATCAGTTGGAAATGATTTAATCACTTGTTTTTATGCTTTGCTGTGTAGCATCAGAGTAGCAGCCTTTACTCCAGGGCTGGTTTTTCACCACTACTTAAGTGATTCCCTTTGAGTACCCTACTCAATATCCTGTAAAGTACAAGGAGTTTTTTCTCTCTGGCTGAAGAGAACACAAACTATTCTGAATCCTGGGTAACTCTGAGATTGCTATCTTTATCATTGTTAATGGTTCTTCCGCTGTCCTTGGGTGGTTTCTTCACCTGCATGTGCTGATCAGTACTCAGCTGCAGATTTGGGAGTAGTAGAGAAACTCTCTACAGCCTCTTGGAGCCCTTTCCCTCTGTGAAGCTCTTCCACAGTGTTCTACCTTAAATTCTAGCTGAACTGGCCTTCCTGTGATACCAACATTTTCTTACAAGTGAGGTAGACAGTCAAGGTCCTACTTGGGTTCCCCCTCTCTACACTGCAGCCTAGAAATTTTCCTTAGACAGTAAGCAGGGGTAACTCTAAGGCTCATCTTGTTTGTTTCTCATTTTCCAGGGTTCACTTTTCTGTGCTGTCTAATGCCCAATATCTGAAAATCTTTCTTTTATACGTGTCATCTGTTTCTTTAGTTGCTTCCAACAGGAGGGTATATCTGGTTCCTGTTATTCTATTGTATCTGGAAGTGGAAGTCCCAAACTGTTTTTGTAAAATTAGTTTCTATCATCTATCTATCTATCTATCTGTTAAGAGATTTATGAAAGGAAGGTCAACAGTGTTAGCAAAGGTTGTTTCCAGGTCATGGGCTTGGGGTAATATTTTACTTCTTTGTGTTTTTCTTTTCCTTAATTTTTAACGTTGACATACATAGCTTTTACTTTTTAAAAAGTCTGTGACATACATCTCATAAATTCAGAAAAGAGAAGAAATTAGGACATATTGAGGGCCTGCTCTGTGCTCAGTTCAGTTCAGTTGAGTCGCTCAATCATGTCTGACTCTTTTCGACCCCATGAATCGCAGCACGCCAGGTCTCCCTGTCCATCACCAACTCCCGGAGTTCACTCAAACTCACGTCCATCCAGTTGGTGATGCCACCCAGCCATCTCATCCTCTGTCATCCCCTTATCCTCTGGCCCCCAATCCCTCCCAGCATCAGAGTCTTTTCCAATGAGTCAACTCTTCACATGAGGTGGCCAAAGTACTGGAGTTTCAGCTTTAGCATCAGTCCTTCCAATGAACACCCAGGACTGGTCTCCTTTAGAATGGACTGGTTGGATCTCCTTGCAGTCAAAGGGACTCTCAAGAGTCTTCTCCAACACCACAGTTCAAAAGCATCAATTCTTCGGCACTCAGCTTTCTTCATAGTCCAACTCTCACATCCATACATGACCACAGGAAAAACCATAGCCTCGACTAGATGGACCTTTGTTGGCAAAGTAATGTCTCTGCTTTTGAATATGCTATCTAGGTTGGTCATAACTTTCCTTCCAAGGAGTAAGCGTCTTTTAATTTCATGGCTGCAGTCACCATCTGCAGTGACTTTGGAGCCAAAAAAAATAAAGTCTGACACTGTTTCCCCATCTATTTCTCATGAAGTGATGGGACCAGATGCCATGATCTTCATTTTCTGAATGTTGAGCTTTAAGCCAACTTTTTCACTCTCCTCTTTCACCTTCATCAAGAGGCTTTTTAGTTCCTCTTCACTTTCTGCCATAAGGGTGGTGTCATCTGCATATCTGAGGTTATTGATATTTCTCCTGGCAATCTGATTCCAGCTTGTGCTTCTTCCAACCCAGCGTTTCTCATGATGTACTCTGCATATAAGTTAAATAAGCAGGGTGACAATATACAGCCTTGACGTACTCCTTTTCCTATTTGGAACCAGTCTGTTGTTCCATGTCCAGTTCTAACTGTTGTTTCCTGACCTGCATATAGGTTTCTCAAGAGTCAGGTCAGGTGGTCTGGTATTCCCATCTCTTTCAGAATTTTCCACAGTTTATTGTGATCCACACAGTCAAAGGCTTTGGCATAGTCAATAAAGCAGAAATAGATGTTTTTCTGGAACTCTCTTGCTTTTTTGATGATCCAGCGGATGTTGGCAATTTGATCTCTGGTTCTTCTGCCTTTTCTAAAACCAGCTTGAACATCTGGAAGTTCATGGTTCACATATTGCTGAAGACTGGCTTGGAGAATTTTGAGCATTACTTTACTAGTGTGTGATATGGGTGAAATTGTGCAGTAGTTATTGCTGCTATCCCACCCTACATACATATTTACTACATATTAGGCATTGTGTTAAGCACTTTATATGGATTATCTCATTTAATCCTCAGAATAATACTATGAGGAACATATTATTACTATTTCTTTTTTAATATAGAAAATGAAACTGAAGTTTATGTGGTTCAGGAAACCTTTGCTTCACAAGTAAGACTCAGAACCAGGAGTCAGCCCCGAATTGCCAGATCCAAGGCTCATCTCTTAACCAATACACCAGGATCTTTCTCACTTATAAAAATATAAACTCCAACTAATATGACATTGTAAATCAATTGCATTTCAATAAAATAAATATTTAAAAAACAAATTCTGTTAATATTAAGAATCAAGAGTTACAATGCCATGGTTTCTGTGTCTTTGCACCTTAAGATGGTAGGTGTTGTGAGAGCGCATCAGAGGGAAGAAACACTGAAACCATAATCACAGAAAACTAGCCAATCTGATCACATGGACCACAGCCTTGTCTAATTCAAGGAAACTAAGCCATGCCATGTGGGGCCACCCAAGATGGGTGGGTCATAGTGGAGAGGTCTGACAGAATGTGGTCTACTGGAGAAGGGAATGGCAAACCACTTCAGTATTCTTGCCTTGAGAACCCCATGAACAGTATGAAAAGGAAAAATGATAGGATACAGAAAGAGGAACTCCCCAGGTCGGTAGGTGCCCAATATGCTACTGGAGATCAGTGGAGAAATAACTCCAGAAAGAATGAAGGGATGGAGCCAAAGCAAAAACAACACCCCATTGTGAGTGTGACTGGTGATAGAAGCAAGGTCCAATGCTGTAAAGACCAATATTGCATAGGAACCTGGAATGTTAGGTCCATGAATCAAGGCAAATTGGAAGCAGTCAAACAAGAGATGGCAAGAGTGAATGTCGACATTCTAGGAATCAGCGAACTAAAATGGACTGGAATGGGTGAATTTAACTCAGATGACCATTATATCTACTACTGTGGGCAAGAATCCCTTAGAAGAAATGGAGTAGCCATCATGTTCAACAAGAGAGTCCAAAATGCAGTACTTGGATGCAATCTCATAAACTACAGAATGACCTCTGTTCGTTTCCAAGGCAAACCATTCAATATCACAGTAATCCAAGTCTATGCCCCAACCAGTAATGCTGAAGAAGCTGAAGCTGAATGGGTCTATGAAGACCTACAAGACCTTATAGAACTAACACCCAAAAAAGATGTTCTTTTCATTATAGGGGACTGGAATGCAAAAGTAGGAAGTCAAGAAACACCTGGGGTAACAGGCAAATTTGGCCTTGGAATATGGAATGAAGCAGGACAAAGGCTAATAGAGTTTTGCCAAGAGAACACACTGGTCATAGCAAACACCCTCTTCCAACAACACAAGAGAAGACTCTACACATGGACATCACCAGATGGTCAACACCGAAATCAGATTGATTATATTCTTTGTAGCCAAAGATGGAGTTCACTTAAACTCACCTCCATCGAGTCAGTGATGCCATCCAGCCATCTCATCCTCTGTCGTCCCCTTCTCCTCCTGTCCCCAATCCCTCCCAGCACCAGTCTTTTCCAATGAGTCAACTCTTTGCGTGAGTTGGCCAAAGTACTGGAGTTTCAGCTTTAGCATCATTTCTTCCAAAGAAATCCCAGGGCTGATCTCCTTCAGAATGGAGTGGTTGGATCTCCTTGCAGTCCAAGGGACTCTCAAGAGTCCTCTCCAAGATCACAGTTCAAAAGCATCAATTCTTTGGCGCTCAGCTTTCTTCACAGTCCAACTCTCACATCCATACATGACTACTGGAAAAACCACAGCCTTGACAAGATGGACCTTTGTAGGCAAAGTAATGTCTCTGCTTTTTTGGCCCATGTACTCATTGAAATACTGGCTAACATGGAGTTCCCTTCACCTTCAGTATTGATAAATAATTATAAAACTGGAATAACTTACATTTCATTTGACAAATGTTAAAGGAATGGTGTTTACTAGGTACTTCTACAGACATTGCATATATGATTGTGAAGTGGAAACACTGGTGAAGAGATGATACTAGAGGAGAGGGGACAGAAAAAACCTAATAAAAGTTTATAAGTATTAGTTGCACACGAGAATCTGTGTGATAGTAAAGGCAGGCATTTTTATCCCACTTTACATAGAAGGAAATTGAGATATCTGTTTTAAGATTAGTCTAATCCTATACAAGGAGCTAATGACAGAGCCAGAAATAGGACCCTGGTCACCTGACCACAAGCATCCCGAATAATCTATTCCAAGCAAGATGGAAATGAAGGGAAGATGATGTTCATAAGACACCAGCTATACTGTTTTTAACAAGTCAGTGTTAGGTTGATCTAAAAATATACAGGAAGTGTTTCTGTTTTTCCATAGGAAAAAAAGAGTATGAAATTGCCCTCACTCTATAGTCACACACAGAGAAGCAGAGATCTGTCTTCAGTGATGTGTTACAAAGATCCTTCTGTGTCATTCAAAAATAGAAACCAGCCATGCAGGGTAGCAGCTGCTGATTCCTCAAAATGCATGACAGTGATGGCTGAATCACAATATTTCATGCTTAGCTTCTAAGTACACAGATCAATTTAAGAAAACTCTCAATTCTTTTTTTATTTGGGTTCACAATGCAAGTTCTGCTTCTAGAATGGGGAGGGATATCTCCCTCAGGAGGTTCTTTCCATTCTAAAATATAACATGTGCACAACTGTGTTTTAGAAGTGATTGATTACCAGAGTGGATACATTCACCATTCAGTCACATTAGCTCCCTGCTTTTTTTGGCTCTGTGGGGAAAAAGGCATGTGACCATCGGATTTTATGCCTATCTGTAATGAAAACATATTTTCACTTTTTAAGGTAAAACACAATGACCTTCCTCAGAAATATTCAAGGATTTTTTCGAAACAGACACAAATCTTTGTGGCATTAATAAGCCAAGCAGCATTAGAGACACTTCTAACCCAAATTTACTGTTTTCTACATAACTAAAATAGGAAATGAGGTTAACTCTACAGAAAGAATAGTCTTTTATTGTGGGTTCTTTACATAAAGCCAATTTGCAGAGAAAGATTAAATATTCTATATTGATGAATTCATTTTTATTTATTTCTTTATTATTTTTTTTAATTTTATTTTATTTTTAACTTTACATAACTGTATTAGATTTGCCAAATATCAAAATGAATCCGCCACAGGTATACATGTGTTCCCCATCCTGAACCCTCCTCCCTCCTCCCTCCCCATTCCATCCCTCTGGGTCGTCCCAGTGCACCAGCCCCAAGCATCCAGTATCGTGCATCGAACCTGGACTGGCATCTCATTTCATACATGATATTTTACATGTTTCAATGCCATTCTCCCAAATCTTCCCACCCTCTCCCTCTCCCACAGAGTCCATAAGACTGTTCTATACATCAGTGTCTCTTTTGCTGTCTCGTACACAGGGTTATTGTTACCATCTTTCTAAATTCCATATATATGCGTTAGTATACTGTATTGGTGTTTTTCTTTCTGGCTTACTTCACTCTGTATAATAGGCTCCAGTTTCATCCACCTCATTAGAACTGATTCAAATGTATTCTTTTTAATGGCTGAATAATACTCCATTGTGTATATGTACCACAGCTTTCTTATCCATTCATCTGCTGATGGACATCTAGGTTGCTTCCATGTCCTGGCTATTATAAACAGTGCTGCGATGAACATTGGGGTACTCGTGTCTCTTTCCCTTCTGGTTTTCTCAGTGTGTATGCCCAGCAGTGGGATTGCTGGATCATAAGGCATGTCTATTTCCAGTTTTTTAAGGAATCTCCACACTGTTCTCCATAGTGGCTGTACTAGTTTGCATTCCCACCAACAGTGTAAGAGGGTTCCCTTTTCTCCACACCCTCTCCAGCATTTATTACTTGTAGACTTTTGGATCGCAGCCATTCTGACTGGTGTGAAATGGTACCTCATAGTGGTTTTGATTTGCATTTCTCTGATAATGAGTGATGTTGAGCATCTTTTCATGTGTTTGTTAGCCATCTGTATGTCTTCTTTGGAGAAATGTCTATTTAGTTCTTTGGCCCATTTTTTGATTGGGTCATTTATTTTTCTGGAGTTGAGCTGTAGGAGTTGCTTGTATATTCTCGAGATTAGTTGTTTGTCAGTTGCTTCATTTGCTATTATCTTCTCCCATTCTGAAGGCTGTCTTTTCACCTTGCTAATAGTTTCCTTTGATGTGCAGAAGCTTTTAAGGTTAATTAGGTCCCATTTGTTTATTTTTGCTTTTATTTCCAATATTCTGGGAGGTGGGTCATAGAGGATCCTGCTGTGATGTATGTCAGAGAGTGTTTTGCCTATGTTCTCCTCTAGGAGTTTTATAGTTTCTGGTCTTACGTTTAGATCTTTAATCCATTTTGAGTTTATTTTTGTGTATGGTGTTAGAAAGTGTTCTAGTTTCATTCTTTTACAAGTGGTTGACCAGAGTTCCCAGCACCACTTGTTAAAGAGATTATCTTTAATCCATTGTATAGTCTTGCCTCCTTTGTCGAAGATAAGGTGTCCATATGTGCGTGGATTTATCTCTGGGCTTTCTATTTTGTTCCATTGATCTATATTTCTGTCTTTGTGCCAGTACCATACTGTCTTGATAACTGTGGCTTTGTAGTAGAGCCTGAAGTCAGGTAGGTTGATTCCTCCAGTTCCATTCTTCTTTCTCAAGATCGCTTTGGCTATTCGAGGTTTTTTGTTTTTCCATACAAATTGTGAAATTATTTGTTCTAGCTCTGTGAAGAATGCTGTTTGTAGCTTGATAGGGATTGCATTGAATCTATAGATTGCTTTGGGTAGTATACTCATTTTCACTATATTGATTCTTCCAATCCATGAACATGGTATATTTCTCCATCTGTTAGTGTCCTCTTTGATTTCTTTCACTAGTGTTTTATAGTTTTCTATATATAGGTCTTTAGATTCTTTAGGTAGATATATTCCTAAGTATTTTATTCTTTCCGTTGCAATGGTGAATGGAATTGTTTCCTTAATTTCTCTTTCTGTTTTCTCATTATTAGTGTATAGGAATGCAAGGGATTTCTGTGTGATGAATTCATTTTTAAAACAAAAGGCCAGAAAATGAATTTATATTACATACTCACCTTTAATCAAATTATAAAACAGATCCTGCCTTTCTTTTTTAACCTATAATCTCGAGTGGATTGAGCCAGTCTTTTTGTTGTTGTTGTTTTTGTTTACTTTTTATAACAAGTCTTTTTTATTTAGAACTTTGCCATTAGCTTGCCATTATTTTCTAAGTTCAATCATTAAAAAATAAAAACTCATGCCAGAATTTCTCAATCTTGGCACTATTGACATTTGAGGCTGCAACTACTTTGTCATAGTGGTGGGGTTGGGGTGAGGAGCTGTCCTGAGCATTGTAGATGTTTAGCAGCATCCCTCATCCCTATCAACCAGATGCTGGTAGTACCTTCCCCTAAACTGTGACTTGTATCAGTACAAGCCAAAATGTTTCTAGGCATTGCCAACTGTCCTCTAGCAGAAGCAGAGAAGCAAAATCACTCAGTTGAGAACCATGGGCATATACTAATGCTTTTATATAACTCAGTGCAGCTTATTGCTCAGTACTGAAAACTAAGACATGAAACAATTCATCATGCAGCAAAACTGCATCCAGGAAATGCCCTCCGCAGCTCAGCTTTCTAGTTCATTTAGGATAGTGTAGAATCACGTGTATGTGAAGGAAGGAGCTGGGGCTCTTTAAGTGAGAAGTTGATCTAACACTGCAGAGAATAAGTATAAACAAATTATTTACCCTGTGCTTTCCCTACAGTCCTGGGGTTCAATTTAGTCCTGGCCAAGTCCATTCTGTTTCCTCTTCCTAGAATATCATTGTCGTTATGCTAACTTCTATTTCTTCTTTATAGTTTATCTTGTCATTATCTGATTGGAAAATGTTGACTGTCTCAGATTGAATTAAGAGCTCTGTGCTCCAGCAACCAATGCTTGCATACCTCTGCCATAGCAAAAATAGCAAAGTACTGACTACATTTGTTTACCTGGTATACCTTCTCTTAGTTCATGATTAGTTCCTAGAGGGTGGGGATCATATCTTATCTTTGAATCTCTACATTTAGCATAGTGCCTGATGAATATAATATAAGCCTATAATATACATGGTGGCTCAGAAGTTAAAGCATCTGCCTGCAATGCGGGAGACCTGGGTTTGATCCCTGGGTCGGGAAGATCCCCTGGGAAGGAAATGGCAACCCACTCCAGTATTCTTGCCTGGAGAATCCCATGATGGAGGAGCCTGGTGGGCTACAGTCCACGGGGTCACAAAGAGTTGGACACGACTTCACTTTCACTTTCACAATATACATAGAGGCATACTATTAAATGAATGAATGGCATTCCAAACATCATTATACTAGCATGTAATAGCTCCTTTAGATTTTTATGCAGGCTGTGAGAAGGAAGTAGAAAAATCAGAGGGAGGTAATTTGATTCTAAATAATTTATAGTCTGGTAAGGCAAACTACACCTTTGTTTTGCTAACAACCTAAGCAGTATGAAAATATTTATAGTCTATTATATTGTAAACACATTGACATTATCACTTAATCTTCATAATGACCCAATGTGGAAGGTACATTATTGCCTCCATATATTGTTTATGGTGAAACTGAGGCTCAAAGAGGTCTGTAACTTGCCTGTAGTGACTGACAGAGTTAAAACTTCACCCTTTTAGACTACAAAGTCACATCATCTTTCCTGATACCTGACAGGCTCTTGTTCTGTGAGTGTCAAACTACTGAAATTATTGGTGAGGACCTAAAACTTTCAAATGTTGTTCCTGGGGTACCTCATCAGAAACTCCTAAAAGAATTTTGAAAATAATT
This sequence comes from Bubalus kerabau, assembly GCF_029407905.1. Classification (NCBI taxonomy): domain Eukaryota; kingdom Metazoa; phylum Chordata; class Mammalia; order Artiodactyla; family Bovidae; genus Bubalus; species Bubalus kerabau. The sequence goes on along the minus strand of NC_073635.1, from coordinate 28,249,833 downwards.
ATATGATACTACATGAGTTTGAGCAGGCTCCAAGAGTTGGTGATGGACAGGGGAGCCGGGAGTGCTGCAGTCCATAGGATAACAAAGAGTCGGACACGACTGAGTGACTGAACTGAACTGATACTTTTTAAAGTTGCATATCTAAAAATTTTCACTATACATTTAAATAGCAGTGAAGGATATAAGTCCTGTAATATCGTAAATAGGGCTCCCCCAGTGGCTCAGTGGTAAAGAATTCACCTGCAATGCAGGAGATGCAGGAAAGGTGGGTTTGATCCCTGGATTGGGAAGATTCCCCTGGAGGAAGAAATGGCGACCCACTCCCCAGTATTCTTGCTGGGAAAATCCCATGGACAGAGGAGCCTGGTGGGCTAGAGTCCATAGGGTCACAGAGTCGGACATGACTGAGCAACCGAGCACGCATGCCCACACATATTGTAAATACTATACTTTATAATGAAAATGTGACATCACTCTTTTCAATGTGTCCAGTGGAATCTACATTCCATAACAATTCGATTTCCACCATTGCTCACTTTTAAAAAATGAAGTAAAATAAAAGGTCAAATAACAAATTGGGAAAATAATATTTGTGGCATATCACATTCAAAGGGTTAATATCTCATTAGGTGCCTCTGGGACTTCCCTGGCAGTCCAGTGGTTAATACTTTGCCTTTCAATGGGAATGCGGGTCTTATCCCTGATCCAGGAGCAGGACCCCACATGCCTCAGGACCCCAAAAAAAATACTCAAAACATAAAACAGAAGCACTATTGTAACAAATTCAATAAACAACTTAAAAATGGTCCACATCAAAAAAATCTTTAAAAAAGAAAATATTAGTTGCCTCCTAATGGAGGAAGACAATGCAATCTATGAGGTAATCTCACCAAAAAGTATTGAACCACAATCTATTTATGCTTCTAGATCCAACTGCCTACCAATTTACAGGAAATACAGAGAACAAAGGAATATGTTAAATGCAATCATCAAAGTCCAGTCTGTATGACGCTCTACAAAATTTTTGCAACAATAATTTGATGAGGAAAAAGTTAAGAGAGAGAGAAAAAAATAGGGGAAGATAGAATCCATATTTTAAGAGACTTAAGAGCTAGAAAACCAATTTTACTATGTAGACTTTATTTGGTTTCTGATTTAAACAAACTTAAAAAAAATATGTATTGGAAATATAACCACTTGGTATTTGATGATACTAAAAATTACTGATAATTTTAGAGGTGATAATGATATTGTGTTTATGGTTTTCTTAGAGTCCTTATTGCTTAGAGATATATATTAAAATATTTACACAGATGTGTAAAATATTTACACAGATGAGTTGACACAGATGTCTTAAATTTGCTTCAGAATAATATAGCTTGGGGAAATGTGTGCCAGATTATAGATGAAACAGGATTGGCATGAGTTAGCTGGAAGACGGTTACATAAGTGTTTATTTTTACTCTTTCTAATATTTTATAGGTTTGAAAATTTTCATGATGAAGAGGTGAAAACATCCATCAGCTGGAAACATTATAGTGTTTCTTTTCCTTGAGATCTACCCCACCTACCCATCCTAATTGTATCCTAATGTAAAGAGAGATCAATAGAAAGCTTTTTATTGAACACATTCATATTTCTGAAGCAAAAATAAATATACAAACACAGGTTTCTAAGTTTTAAATTTTTCCTTTTAAAATTTCTCTTACAGTGATAATGATGGTACTAAAAGTATCTCCTAGGTTTTAAAAATTATTGATAACATGCAATTGATTAAAATTTAAAAATGAACATTAAAAACATTGATGAATAACTGTCAAAGATAAAAGTAAAATTTTATTTAAATTCATCTTTTCATATGACGAGTGAGGAAAGTTTTTGGAGACTTGGTTAAGGAAGGCTTTGTATTTTTAAATGCCCCATTGCTTGGTGCACCAGACAAAATTCAAGCAGAATCCATTTTGAAGTCTTGCAATACTCTAATAAGGAAAGGCTTCAGATAAAAATTTGCCCACTAGTTTGTATTTTTAAATTTTCTTTTTCTTTTCTTTTTTTTTGGGGTTAAGCAAATGGTAAGAAAGTAAATAATCAAACAATAAGAAAGAAAATGCTAACCTTACAGCTGACCAAAGGGTGTACATTGATTTGGGGATATTCTTGACCACTATCATGACTACAGTCTGGATTTAGATTAGATAAAAAATCTTCTGGATGCATATTCTTATAGAACCATCCCAAGGGATCCTTCCTAGCAGGTAAGTCACAAGATTCTGAAGTGAGTCAAGGTTGTGAAGTCCTTGGTTGGAGGGCTCAATGATGATCCAGAATCTACCAGAACTACCTAGAGGATTTTTAGTAATAATACGATTTTGGAATGAATTTTAACTGTGGATGAAAATCTAGAACGACTGTGGTATTCTAAGACTGTCTGGTCCAGACTAGAAGCCAATTAAAATTAAAACATGACATATATATATTAAGTGCCAGGGCCAAATAAATAAGTAAGCAATCAGAAAAAGAGAGATGAATAAAATTAGAGCTTAAAACATTGATAACTAACTTTGATCATATCTTAGAATGTTTAAAAATTATTCTAAATTATAGCTATACATAAAGTACATGTCTTTCCTTAGTAAAATGGAGTGAGACATTTATCTAAATAAAGGCAATTCTAAATATTTTAGAGTTATACACGATGTGTACAAATTATTAAAAAGAAATCCAACATGACAAGTTCCATATTCCTTAGGATGTAGTCATTTCCAAGTTGGGGGGTTGGGAGTTAGGGAAGAAAAAAATCAATAAATAAAGATAATTAACCTCATAAGATAATACTTACTAGATCCAAATTTATTCAAAGCATAAATTTAACTTAAACCTCAAAAAATCGGTTTAAGGAGACACTTTCCTCCAGCTCTGGTTTTATCCCTTTTTATTCCTTTTACTATTATAACTTTTGAGACAAGTAGAAGTAAACTATTTCAATATAGGAAGTAGAAAATGGCAGATTCACATATTGAAGATCTCTACTATTCTAAATGAATTATTATGAGACATTTGTATATTAAAACTATGGATATTTACCCACTAACTCCAACTTGGTAAGTTGCAAATGCAATTAGGGAAAATGCATTCAGATTGCCTTAAATTAAAGGAGTGCCAAAAATAAGCAGATGACTAATAATTTTATTACTGTTTAGTTCTTCTGAAATTCAAAGGCATTTTTAACTACCAAAGTGAAATGGTCAATGCTGTTACAAAGTGTAAGTGAGATGAGTTTGAAAAATAAAACATATTTGTATTAGAATACTTCTGACTTTCAAAAAATGCTCCAGAAAATTAGAAAATTGTCATTAGGTATAACATAGCCACAATATTTAGTTCTGAAACATAAAAATAATGCTTGGTTGGCATAAATTCATTTTAAAAAGAAATAAGGATTAATTCTTTAAAAGGAAAACAACATAGATTATAAAGTCCTGGAAATTTTTTTGTGCTGTACGATAGTATAGAAATGGCTGAGTCTCACTAATTTCCTTAAAGAGAGCTCAGAAATTGGTCCTCTAAGGGCACAGAATCCCCATTATTCACTTAAACTGAGATCAAAGGAGGTAATAGATATGCAATCACTTTGAATTTTAAGAATGTCTATACAAATATAAGGTACTATCATTATTACTAAACAGTTAAATTCTCATACAACCTTTCAATTTCAAATTACCGCAAGGATAAAGAAGGTCCCTGCAGAGATGAGAGAAGGAAACAAAGGTGACAGTAAAATAAAATGAATTAATTATCAGGTATATTTTGGTGAGTCAGAACTAATAAAATGTGGAAACATAAAAAAGTGTTCAGTTTAGACTGCTGAAGATGAAAAATATTCATCATGGGCCCTTGACTGCAACCTTATAAATCATAATCAAAGTGTTCTTCGATGATTTCAGTCACACTTTAAGATCAGTCCTGACCTAGAGCAGTGCTAGGGACAGAGTTCTTTCTCAAAATTTGGACCAGAGACTCCTGACCTCAAGGGACACTAACAGAAAGTGAAGGGCTTTGCAGTTTAAGTGTGGTTGCCAGGCAATGAATGCACAAGGGCTAAGGTGGGACCCAGAAGACCAGCAGCTGCTTAATTGGAAGCTACAAATTCTTTCTTTTGTACATAATAAATGCTTTGCATCTTTCCTTATCAACATTTGTTTCCAGGTATGTGATCTGCTTGGTTTATGTCTTCTACGACTCTGTCCACTGACACATTTCTTTACCTCATTATAGCCACTCCTCTCCCCTACCAACTCCTCTTCCAAAGTATATTCTCATGTATTTTAATACTGCCTGCTTCCTGTCTGCCAAAAAAAGGGGGAATGCATTCAGATCAGTACCTCCGCAATGACTTTTTTTGGCTGAAGTAGGATAAGCAGTTCATCTTTGACCTTGGATGGATTCCCTCCATGTAGTTAGTGCTGTCTGCTCTATTGCACCACTGGAAACCTTTTTCTGTGAGGAAACCAGCTATTCAAAGGCATTTTTCTAAACTTATCACTAGCCTGGAATAAACATTTATTATTAAAACAACAACCTTTAAAAAGTACAGTATCAGTCTCTGTCGTATCATTTTGTGCGAGTGCATAAGTCGCTTCAGTCGTGTCCAACTCTTTGCAACCCTATGGACCATTGCCTGCCAGGCTCATCTGTCCATGGATTTCTCTAGGCAAGGATACTGGAGTGGGTTGCCATGCCCTCCTCTAGGGCCATGTCATTTTACCACTTATAAACTCTGTGACCATGGGCAACTTAGCCTCCCTAAATATGGTTTCTAGATCTGCAAAATGAAGAACTTAAGAGTCCCTGCCTCGTACCACTGTGGGGGATTCAATGAGACAATCCATTGAAAGCTCTTAGCATTGTCCTAGCACAAAGTAAAAGAAATCTTAGCTGTAGCTGCTGTTGCTGTAGTTATAGTAGTAGTGGTTGCTTTCTATTTTGTCATCATTATATATATAGTAGATATGCTTTTTAAAAGCTCCTGGGATCTAGTTAGTCCAATTCCCACAATAAGAATTTCATATATATATATATATATATATATATATATATATATATACACACACACACACACACAAATAATTTGGGGGTATATATAGATACATAAAAATAATTTAAATGTTAGAAATCTATGAAGTTACTTTGGCTACATGCCTTATAAACAAAAAGAGCAATTAACATATTTCAAATAGTCCACAAAAAGGAATGAAAGAAGTTTCAAAACACGAACCTAGGGTAAATGCTCTACAAGGGGGAGAGAAATTTCCAAGACTATAGGATATAGGGGAGTGAGCATCTTGTGAAACGTTTCATGAGATGTTGGTGTACTCACACTCCTAGAATGCTCTTAATTTGGGCACCTTTATAACCCTTTCTTGCTTATAGGTGTTAACCTTGGTCTATTGTGATATCCTTGCCCTCTTTAATATATAGCTCTTCCTTTCAATTGGCTTCCATGGTGGCTCAGATGGTAAAGCGTCTGCCTGCAATGAGGGAGACCCAGGTTCGATTCCTGGGTCGGGAAGATCCCCTGGAGAAGGAAATGGCAAGATGGTAAAGCATCTGCCTGCAATGTGGGAGACCCAGGTTCAATCCCTGGATTAGGAAGATCACCTGAAGAAGGAAGTGGCAACCCACTCCAGTACTCTTGCCTGAAAAATTTCACGGACAGAGGGGCCTGGTGGGCTACAGTCATGGGATCACAGAAAGTCGGACACGACTGAGAGACTTCACTTTCACTTTCCTTTCAATTAATGTCTTGCCCTGCTTCACCATAGCCACTTTCCTCAATTCACATACTTCTCAAAGTTTACACTTGCTAATTGTTATTCATCCGACACTCACCTTTTGTAATCTGGCTTCTGACTCCATCACTCACTGAAAATATTCTCTCCATGATCTCTCAGATATGTCCTCCTATTTGCCAAACCCAAAGGTCTCATCTCAGTTCTAGTCACCCAGGAATGCTTTAAAATGTCTACCTCTCCTTCCCCTTTAGTCATAGCTTCTTCCTTGGCTTCCATGCTACTGCCCTCTCTGGGATTCTACTGTGTCTCTGGTCGCTCCTCTTCTTCCGCTAGCTTCCCTTGCCCTCCTCTTCAATGTAGAAATGTCCTAAAGTTCTATCCTTAGTCTTCCTCTTTCTCATTATTCTTTCCTATAATTACAATAATCTCTGTTTTAAAGACCCAAACTACCCAATCTCCACCTCCATCACTACAATTCCAGAGTGGCATGCTTACTGCCTCCTTGGGGCATCCCTCCACTTAAGGATGACCCCCTCTGTACTTTATTTTTAATTATTCGCACCTGCATTAACCCTAGCCTTCCAAAATAGATATATCAATATTATATTTGATTTGCACTTATATCCCAACCCCATAATAAATTCAGCCACCAAACCCAATTACTTCCATGTCTGCAATATTTCATTTCCAGTATCTGGTTCTTTCTCCCTCAAAAATCTTCAAAGGATCTCAACTGCCTCTAGAGAACAGAATGAAAATTCTTTAGAATAAGATTAAAAGATTACCAGTACTTGGCAGGAATCTTTCTTTTTTACTTCAATCTCCATTATCTTTCGTTGTGAATTCTTTGCTTTTTCTCCGACTATTTCCTGATAACATCAATCAATTTCAAGATTTTGAATCTTTGCCCATGATGTTGCCTCAACTTGGAATATCCTTTCCTTCTTTCCATCTACTGAAATCCAACTATCTTTCATGTTCAGATATCAGCTTGGCTCTGTAGTCTTCTCTGATACTGACTCACAGAATTAATCATTCTTTATCCTATGATCATAAAGGATTTTGTGTTAACATGTATTCAAAACTTCAGGTCATGCTTCCTTAAATATTCTCTACTTGAATTTCAGACTTGCATTTAATTGCCCAATAATCATCTCACTGCATTCATCCTCAAGTCCTTCAAATTTAATCCATTGCCACTTGAACACACCCTTCCTGACTGGACTTGGTGTTCCTCCTGTGCTGGATATCATCCTTGATTCTTCCATCTCCCCTAAACTCTCACCTTATGTAATTGATAAATGTAGATATCTGAAAACAACTAACCCATTAAAACTTCTCTTTACACTTTCTTTTTATGAAGTATTTCAATTTTAGTTGAAAGTACCAAGTGATTTACTTACTCATCATCTTCTAGGGCCAAAATTTAATGTGTTGATTTTATTAATCTGAACAACATTGGCTTTGCATTTAAAAAATTCAAGAAACAGCCAAGGGTCATGGGGCTAATCACTTCAACTTACTTTTCTTTCCTGATCTCTACCCACTTTGCTAGTTTTCCTTATTTGCATGAGGATTCTCAGAGAATTATCAGATCAAAAATATGACCTACCACATCCCTTCCTTTTTGAGGGATGAAAATAATTTTTGAGGTCATTCTTGAAATTGGAACATTGCTGAAAAGAAAAAATCAAGTGGATTGATAATTTTGAGCTTAAGGAGAAACTCTGTGTTAAGCAAAACATGGATGTGTCATGAATAACAACATTGCTCATTAAACATCCTGTTAAAACAGGATGTTTAAACTTTCATTTAAAATTATCATAGCAATAATTTTATCTGAGATAAATTATAACTTAAAGTTCAACTTTAATTATAATTGACTTTTATGATAACAGTGTGAAACTTTATTTCAAAAGTTTGGGTAATTTTTTGTTGTTGGAATTTGAAATAAGGAATTTCAAATGCACATTTTGCTCTGGATTAATAATCTGAAGTCATATGCTGGTAGATGCTAGTTGGTATTAACTATGCCACATGGACAGGTGACATGCTTATGATATATTAAAAAAATTTCCCAGTGGCAGATGGGCAGGCTGTTTTGAGTAAAAGATTAAAATGAAAGTTCTACGCTGAGGCTAACTAGTGGCAGAAACAGACGTTGGACATTTTTCCATTGTATTCCTGGTGTCTGTCACTACATTAGGCGCTCAACAAGTATTTTTTAATAAATGAATGAGAGAAGGTTGAGTCAGCTTAGGGAACATCAATAAGACACTGGAAATAATAGTGCTTTGATTAAGAGCTGAGGAGTCAAAATAATTTATTAGGAAAAATCTAAGAATTTATTAGAAGAGGAGATGTTTTAATCTAGAGAAATGTTTAGTTTGTTTTACTTTTTAAAATCCAATGAAAGGGTTTAGCAAAAATTTCCAAGAGAATGAATTATATGGTATGTGTAATCAGTGAACTGTGAGTTATATTTCTATGTTGAAGTTTACTTTGGAAGTTTAAGAGAAGAGTTTAAAAAAATCTGCCTGCAATGCAGGACACCTGGGTTCGATCCCTGGGTTGGGAAGATCCCCTGGAGAATGGAAAGGTTATTCATTCCAGTATTCTGGCCTGGAGAATTCCATGGACTGTATAGTCCATGGGGTCGCAAAGAGGCAGACACGACTGAGCAACTTTCACTTTAACCGGTATAAGAAAGCTAGCCCCACTCTGTTGTAGACTGTACTCACCAGGACATCACACTACTAAAGTTAGCTACTCACCTCAAAGGTCTCTTTACAACTGGGACAGAAAGAGCTACAGTTCTTTTCAGAACTCCAGCCCATAGCACAGATACATAGCAGACATTTCCTCCCCATACAGACTCAGACACTGCCTTCTCAGTGTGGCATTCACCAACCACCCAACCTAGAATTGCAAACTCTCCACTTCCCCTAGCTCCCTATTGTTTCTCTCTTTCTCTCTCTCTTTTTTTTTTTTCCCAGCGTACTTACTGCCATTTGACATAATACATATTTTACTCAACCTTGTTTGTTGCCTTCTCACTCCACTAGTGTGTACTAGGAGGGCAGAGATCTTTTTACTGTTGTATTCCAGTCTCTAGAAAAGAGACTGGCATTCAGTATGCCTCCTGCACATATTTGTTGAATTGAATGACTGAACTAGTACTTGGAAGTCAGTCAGTTCAGTCACTCAGTCGTGTCTGACTCTTTGCAACCCCATGAACTGCAGCACACCAGGCTTCCCTGTCCATCACCAACTCCTGGAGCTTGCTTAAACTCATGTCCATTAAGTCGGTGATGCCATCCAACCATCTCATCCTCTGTCGTCCCCTTCTCCTCCCGCCTTCAATCTTTCACAGCATCAGGGTCTTTTCCAATGAGTCAGTTCTTTGCATCTGGGGGGCCAAAGGACTGGAGCTTCAGCTTCAGCATCAGTCCTTCCAATGAATATTCAGGACTGATTTCTTTTAGGATTGACTGGTTTGATCCCCTTGCAGTCCAAGGGACTCTCAAGAGTCTTCTCCAACACCACAGTTCAAAAGCATCAATTCTTTGGCACTCAACTTTCTTCATAGTCCAACTCTCACATCCATACATGACTACTGGAAAAACCATGGCTTTGACTAGATGGACCTTTGTCAGCAAAGCAATGTCTCTGTTTTTTATTTTATTTTTAATTTAAATTTATTTATTTTAATTGGAGGCATGCTGTCCAGGTTGGTCATAGCTTTTCTTCCAAGGAGCAAGTGTCTTTTAATTTCTTGGCTGCAGTCATCATCTGCAATGATTTTGGAGTCCTCCCACCAAAAACTTGGGAGAACAAGGTACTTGGAACAGAGTACTTGGAAGAACAGGGTCTAAAGAGGAAGGTACGCCAGATACCCAGGTTATGGGAAGCTGAGCAGTAATAGCCCTGGTAGAAGCAAATGTCAGAGTGCATGGAAAGGCAAAACTAATACAATTTTGTAAAGTTTAAAAATAAAATAAAATAAAAATAAAATGCAAAAAAAAAAAAAAAAAAAAGAACTTATAAACCAAACTGTTAGAATTTAAAGCCTTCCTGCTCTATATCCCCTGGCCTTTGCACTAGTTTTCTCAATGTATTTTCAACACACTGCATTGGGTCATTGTCTACTACCAGTAAAAAGGGCCAAAGCTAGACAGTGGCCAACAGGAATGAATGGTAGGATTGTAATCCCAGTAAAACTGGCTAAAAGTTTGGACAAAATAGCTTTTTGATTGAAATGGAGACCTAGCTTGGGTTTTTCTCTCTATAGTTAGCAAAATAAGGGTGACCAATTGGCCACTTAGGACAGCTACCAAATATAGAACTTACATAGCGGTTGTATAGCGGTTAGTTACAGTTCAAGGTTTTCTCTGCTGCTACACCAAAAAAAGAATAATTATCCCAAACCACTTAAATACAGTAGGAAACATAAAAACAAATGCACCCCAAGAGGGTAAGGACTCTCCTTAGGGTTCCCACGACATATCTTCCAAAATCAACAGTGTGGTTTAGCTGAATGTTATCAAAGCTCACTAGCCATACATTCCCAAGACATGACTCAGTGATTCTCTATTTCCTGCCTAAACTTCCTTCAGCTCTGGACCTCACTGTGAGCTGGCTTTCATGTGTAGCAGTGCAGATATTTCTAGCTCAGCTCATGTAGACTATAAACGCTGTTCCGAGAATGAATATACAACATGTGAGACTAAAATCAGAAGTCAATTTATTTCCCAACTTTCTCCACTCTTGTCATTGTACCTGCCAATTAAAAAAATATTCAGGACTCTATCACTTCAGGTTTTCTTTGATTATCACTTAAAACTTTCAAAGAAGTATTTGTGTTTTAGAGAACTGCTATGAAAATGCCAACTCTAATATAAGTTGCTGTATACGTGGTACTGTTTGAGGAACCCTCAATGATAAATCATAAACATCTACAAGGGCAACATGAGCTAATATTAAAGAACTGAAAAACTTGAACACTTTCTTCATGTGACTCTCTTACTTTCTTGTTAGTCTTGAGTAAAATATTTAAATATTTATGTCTCAGTTTTCCCATCTTCTAAACAGGATAGAACTGCTTGCTATGTATGTTACCTTTGAATAAAGCTGATAGAAAGGAGGAGAAGGTTATGGATGGTTTTGAATTGTTTTGTATTATTTTATCTTCTACCCTCCTCCTGTAATAAATGATTTAAATCATTTTTTCATCTCAGACTAAGAATGTTTTTACATTTAATATGTTTTATTATTTTTAGACAAGGATATCTTTGAAGCAATTTTTAAAATAAGAAATTACAACATAGTAAATGCACATCCATCTAAAAAAGTGCATTATTATTGTTACTAACATGTGTGTGTGTGTGTGCGCGCTTAGTTGCTCAGTCATGTCCGACTCTTGCAACCCCATAGTAGCCTGCCAGGCTCCTCTGTCTGTGGGATTAACAATGATTATTATTATTATTAAATTACTTCGAATAGTCAGTTCCTAAAATATATTCATGGTATAAATTTCCTTTGGGTCTCATTTTTAACATGCAAATCTCTCCCTAACATATCATCCTACTTGATTATGCTATTTCCCTATTCTCATACACAATATTAATATTATTATTCAAGTATTTATTCATGTCAGACACTTGCTGCTGCTGCTGCTAAGTCGCTTCAGTTGTGTCCCACTCTCTGCAACCCCATAGATGACAGCCCACCAGGCTCCTCTGTCCCTGGGATTCTCCAGGCAAGAATACTGGAGTGGGTTGCCATTTCCTTCTCCAATGCATGCATGCATGCTAAGTCACTTCAGTTGTGTCCAACTCTGTGTGACCCTATGGACAGCAGCCCACCAGGCTCCTCTGTCCACAGGATTCTCTAGGCAAGAATACTGGAGTGGGTTGCCATTTCCTTCTCCAGTCAGACAGTTGAGTCATGTTAATTCCTTTGTTTGAATCATCTGTATGCCCAGACACATATGATATGGTTTTAAGTGTTAAGCACATAAATGACTCCCATGTTTGTTAACTCTCTTTGTACAATACCTAGGACAGTAGCATATACAGAAAAGTGCTTTTAAATTTCATAACTCTGTTGCTGCTAATATAGTTTCTGCAGAGTCATTGCTGTTTTTAAATACAGAATAAATGCAAGCCATTTTGTCTCAATATCAAATGCCAAGTTTCAAATTCTATTATATCTTTTGATTTTTTAAAACTAGATGTAGTCTCATTTCAGGATAAATTTTGGTCATGTGATAAGCAACCATGTTTTGCTGCTATTATCCTACAAGTATCATTTTTCTCAAATAAACACAATCTATATAAGAAATAGATGTCTTCTGGAAGAAATCTGTTTGGGCTTATTTTCACTCCAGACTTCCACTGTGGTTATTCTTTTATGACAGGAAAAATAAATGTTGGCTTTCCTTAGAGATTCTGAGAATAAAAAAAAATATGCTTAGCTTAATTAGAATGACCTCAAATGACTGCCATCATATTCTAAGACTTATAAGCTTCCAAAAGCATTCATCTAACTGCTGTCCTGGAAAAATTGATCTAAGGCACTCTTTCATGCCCATATATAGTTGCTGATGTTATGGGCTGGACATTCAGATGTAACCAAAAACATACAGTCTGCTTCCTTTCCGTGAGGACTAAATGCGTGGTTTGTTTCCTGAAAAATGTCAGTCGTCTTGAGGCGTCCCTACAGGGCTGTTCTCAGCCTGACATTTCATTTCCACTGTTAGCCAACAGTGCAGCTGCCACTGTGGCAACGAGCATCCCACCCCCAACTGCAGCTACGCCTGGGCTTTATGTCTATTACCTCGGGCCATCTCCATCTTGAGAAAGAAGTGTGAAAAGTTTGCCAAGATCATAAAAATATTTAGAAAACAGGTGGTGATACCAGTTTGTAGTGCTACCTCACAGCTAAATCACAAAGTCACCCCTCCTATCTAGCTTTACATCGATCTATTTATTTACCTTGTCTCTTCAATAGGAAAACATTTCAAGTTCATTCAGTGGTCAACTTAGTTGATGTATTTGTTTTATGTATTCTCAGTTGTAAAGCCCTACTCTATTTAGAGTAATTACCATATTTCACGTCCATCAAGTATGCCAGGTATTGCTGTATCTTCTCACAGACCTATGAGTCCCACTCACTATGAAGAGGATTGAGCGTGGTGAAGGTGGAATTAAAAGTGTGAGGGTTCCTGGAGTGTATAATGCTTCAAACTCTGAAATTATAAATGATTTGGAAGATACACAGTTATTTTTGTGGTTCTAGTATGTTACTTTGGTACCATGGGAGTTCATAAATACAGATATACAAGGCTCTATGATATGAAATGATAAGTCGTTTCCCCATGTGCATCAATAACAACCAACTTTTTAGTAGAATAATATTATATGTCATTAAAATAGTGTCCAATAAAAAAGAGGTATGGAAACAACAGACTGATTTCAGTAAAACCAACTAGAATGCCACTGTTAACTTCCACGTATTGTAACTGAAGTTTTAAAAGGATCTATTTCTCTGGAAACAGAGAAAAATAGCAAATATACTCTGAGTCTGGAGTCAACATAAAATATTTACAAGCACAGCATGACACCTGATATGCTTCAATTGTGGGAATTTAGAATTCTCCTCTGCTATGTTTGTGCTGGGAAATGAAATGTTGTCTCCACGTTGATGAAAAGTTATAATGGAAATGATATGGGCTGGAGTTACATTAGAGATTCTTAGAGTCCCTTTACTTCAGCATATTTCTATGTGTAATGAACCCAAAATTTAAAAATACTTGCATTTTTGTGGTAGTTAAGAGATAAGGTAATAGGACTTCTATCATACTGAGAAAAAGGTTAGACTTGCTTCAGGTATAAAAGATAAGCAGTAAGACTGAATGAATCTAAATGCTTTCTAAGAAAGAAATTTTAATAACACATAAAATGATAATTTCAAATAAAATCTTTGTAAGATGAAAGACAGATAATTCTCATATTAAAATGCTGAAAATTACAGAGAAAGAGAGAGGAATTAAAAGTAACAACTACATACAGCTGTGACCTAAAAGTTATAGTAAAAATGATGTGGAGGATATTCATCATGCTTCCTGCACATTTTCATATGCAGTGCTTTGGAAATACTAATTAACTGAGAGTAAATTTGTAATAGTTCTGAATTCTCCCACCACAACTAAACTATTTGAAACTGTATATTGCATTTCAAACCCTGGCACATGAATTACAAATTATTTGGTCCAATACTCTTATTTTTATGGATGAAAGAAGTGAGGCTAAGAGAAGTTGAGAGATTTGAATGAGTTTACAAATTTTTGATGAGTGAAAGTAAGGACATGGTTGAGGCTTCTTAAAACCTTGGCCAGCCATCTCTGCAGACCAAGTGGTTAGTTCATGCTAATTTCTATTATTTAACATTTACAATTATTTATGCTGCAGTTAAAAAAAATCAAGGTAAAGTAAGCATTTGAAAACCACTTGAGAAAGGAAACAAAATGGACCATTTTTCCATAGTACTGTATGAAATGCATACATATGAAATTTTTTCTATGCTGTCTGGGGTCCAATTCATATTATTTAGCTATGTGTTTTTAAAATTATCAAACTTAATAGCACCTGAACAGAAGATTTTAGAGATGATCAATGAAAAATTCTGCTTGCTGCTAAATAAATCCATTCTGGGTGCTCTTTGGCTCGTTTATTTCTTTAGAAACGATCGATTGAGTGCTTAATGAATGCCTCAGACTGTGATGACTTCTTCCAACATTTTGTTTATATATTTAGCAGTAAAAGGAATCAAGTGCTGCCAAGTATTAATAAAGTAGAACTGACTACAGCAGGGCTTCTATCACGAGGGCAGCATTACTCACAACAAAGTTAAGCAGTGAGTTGGAAAATTCTAACCATAATTCTAGTTTCTAATTTCATGATATGAATATACTGATTTTTTAACAGTTAAACTTATAGAATGAGAATAATGAACTTGTTTAAGGTTATTAAGTGATGCTTCAGTATGAATGTTATAATTATAGGATGCTTGCTCTTTAAGGAACACTATATTGACTACTGGAAAAAACAGTATGATGTTATTAATATTACACTAAGAAAAATAACAACAAAAATCTTACCACATCACACTTCCTTCTACTTAATTCCCTTCCAAAGTTTCCATATATTCTCTTAGAAGATAAATTGTATCAGGAGGATGGCAGCAAGAGCTGTTCTATTTGAGATATTGCTAGAAAGGTCCTACTTCTGTGATAAAGCCCTTCAATTACAGCCTGCATCTTGGTCTGCCTCAAAGAAAGGTTGCTTCTCAAATCTGGCTCATGACAGCCGGGGTGTTCAAACCGAACAGAGGAAAACCAACACTCCCATCTTAACCAATGTGAATCTACAATAATGCTTGTTGCTCTAGTAAGTGTGGAAAGGAAAGAGAAAACGAATATTGAGTGCCCTCTATATGGCAAGTGGAGCATTGTTTCACATTTATTATACCATTGTACCATTTGTACAAAATGTCCCCAGTTTTCCATGAATGGAGAAGCCAAGTTAAAAATCCAACATTAGTTAGTTGGCAAATTGTATTATAGCTAGAATCCAAACCTGGGGTTTCTCTATTTCGGAAAAAACAAACAAAAAAAAAAAACAAATTCCCTTTGCAATTAAATAAAAATATAAAATTTCATACTGAATGAATTCACAAATGTTTTTTACAAAAGCCACAGTCATTTCATAAAGATGCAATTTCATACACAGTAGGACAAAATTATTACAAACCAGAAAAATTGTTCATGGTTTTGCATACTTACAAAAATAATACCCAAATATTAATATCCCTTAAAATTATTCTTAAGGCAACCTAGTAGGGTAGAATAGGGTGGGAGGAGGGAGGGATGATCAGGAGGGAGGGGACATAAGTATACTTATGGCTGATTCACATTGTTGTATGGCAGAAACCAATACAAGAATGCAAAGCAATTATCCTCCAATTAAAAATAAATTAAAAAATTATTGCTAAGGAACAAAACATTTTAAATAAAAGTAAGACAATTTTTTAATTTTTCTGGCAAACAAGTTTCCCAAGAATCAATATTTCCTGACTTCTGTTAAATCGACACTTCCCCCACAACTCTCTAAGGAAATGCAGAATATTTCAAGTCTAGTTTGACATGTATCACCAAAAATGACAAAACTGGAGTATTTTCCAGTGGTTAGAATTCTGCTTTCACTGCCGAGGGCACAGGTTCAGTCCTTGTTTGAGGAACTAAGATTCTGTGAGCCATGAGGTGTGATCACAAAAAAAAAAAAAAGACAAAAATGGCAAATAAAAATCAGCAGATGAGCCAAAACAGCAGCTCAATCTCATGGTTCTTTTACAGTTGATCTCAAAAAAATGTCTTTATTTCAATTCTTACAAGGCTGAAGTTTTCAAAGTGTGGTCCACTGATTCCTTGTGCTCTCTGAGATGGCTCAGGAGGTTTGTGAAGTCAAAACTTTTTTTTTGTCTAATAATAAGATATTATTTGCCCTTTTCACTATGTTGATACTTGTACAGATGGTGCAAAACACTAAGTAAAACTGTTGATACCTACAGACTCCGTACACATCAATGCCATGGACAAGCTGGGGAAAAATACCATGCAAGTTTCACTTGAAGATAGCCTTGATGAAACAAAACGAATTATTTTATTAAATCTCAACCCTGGGTATATATCTTTCTAATATTCCCTATGACAATATAGGGCTTCCTATAGATAGGTGGTGCTAGTGGTAAAGAACCCACCTGACAATGCAGGAGACACAAGAGATGTGGGTCTGATCCCTGACATGGGAATATTCCCTGGAGAAGGGCACAGAAACCCACTCCAGTGTTCTTGCCTGGAAAATCCCATGGACAAAGGCGCCTACTGGGTTACAGTCCGTGGGGTTGCAAAGAGTTGGCCATGATGGAGCATAAATGCATGCATGCATATTTTAAATTAGAACATAAATTTTTAATTATTTTTATAAATTTATTTCAAATATAGAAAAATTCTAATTTATAATATAGCAGATATCTGTACTCTTGCCTGGAAAGTCCCATGGATGGAGGAGCCTGGTAGGCTGGAGTCCATGGGGTCGCTAGGAGTCAGACACGACTTCACTTTCACTTTCATGCATTGGAAAAGGAAATGGCAACCCACTCCTGTGTTCTTGCCTGGAGAGTCCCAGGGATGGCAGAGCCTGGTGGGTTGCCGTCTGTGGGGTCGCACAGAGTCGGACACGACTGAGGTAACTTAGCAGCAGCAGCAGCAGATATCTATAGCTATAACCCATATAAACAAAAGCTCTGGTCCTTGATAACCGTTTTTAGAGCCAAAGGGTCCTGAGACAAAAATATTTGAGATTCACTGTGCTATAGAAATAATATGGGTTTAATGACTGTATGATGATATATAACTAAGAATGAATTGTGTTAAGTATTTGCCTTTTTTCCTTTAAGCTGGCTTAACCGATGTAGGGGACATGGGCTTTAAAAATTATTTTTTATTAAGCTATACATGTTCAGTTCAGTTCAGTCACTCAGTCATGTCCAGTTCTTTGCAACCCCATGGACTGCAGCATGCCAGGCTTCCCTGTCCATCACCAACTTCCCGAGCTTGCTCAAACTTAAGTCTCTCAAGTTGGTGATGCCATCCAATCATCTTATCCTCTGTCATCCCCTTCTCCTCCTGCCTTCAATCTTTCCCAGCCTCAGGGTCTTTTCCAATGAGTCAGTTCTATGCATCAGGTGGCCAAAGTATGGAAGTTTCAGCTTCAGCATCAGTCCTTCCAATATTTGAACACCATAGTTCAAAAGCATCAATTCTTCGGTGCTCAGCTTTCTTTATGGTCCAACTCTCACATCCATACATGACTACTGGAAAAACCATAGCTTTGACTAGATGGACCTTTGTCAGCAAAGTAATGTCTCTGCTTTTTAATATGCTGCCTAGGTTGGTCATAGCTTTTCTTCCAAGGAGCAAGTGTCTTTTAATTTAGTGGCTACAGTCACTATCTGCAGTACTTTTGGAGCCCAAGAAAATAAAGTCTGTCACTGTTTCCTTTGTTTCCCCATCTATTTGTCATGAAATTATGGGATCAGATGACATGATCTTCATATCAGGTGGCCAAAATATTGGAGTTTCAGCTTCAACATCAGTCCCTCCAGTGAACACCCAGGACTGATCTCCTTTAGGATGGACTGGTTGGATCTCCTTGCAGTCCAAGGGACTCTCAAGAGTCTTCTCCAACACCACAGTTCAAAAGCATGAATTCTTCAGTGCTCAGATTTCTTCACAGTCCAACTCTCACATCCATACGTGACTACTGGAAAAACCATAGCCTTGACTAGATAGACCTTTGTTCACAAAGTTGCTTTTTAATATGCTATCTAGGTTGGTCATAGCTTTTCTTCCAAGGAGCAAGCGTCTTTTAATTTCATGGCAGCAATCACCATGTGCAGTGATCTTGGAGCCCAAAAAAGTAAAGTCAGCCACTGTTTCCCCATCTATTTCCCATGAAGTGATGGGACCGGATGACATGATCTTAGTTTTCTGAGTGTTGAGCTTTAAGCCAACTTTTTCACTCTCCTCTCACTTTCTGCCATAAGGGTGGTGTCATCTGCATATCTGAGGTAATTGATATTTTTCCCAGCAATCTTGATTCCAGCTTGTGCTTCATCCAGCCCTGTGTTTCTCATGATGTACTCTGCATAGAAGTTAAATAAGAAGGGTGACAATATGCAGCCTTGACACACTCCTTTTCCTATTTGGAACCAGTCTGTTGTTCCATGTCCAGTTCTAACTGTTGCTTCCTGACCTGCATATAGGTTTCTCAAGAGGCAGGTCAGGTGGTCTGGGATTCCCATCTCTTTCAGAATTTCCCACAGTTTATTGTGATCCACACAGTCAAAGGCTTTGGCATAGTCAATAAAGCAGAAATAGATGTTTTTCTGGAACTCTCTTGCTTTTTCCATGATCCAGCGGATGTTGCCAATTTGATCTCTGGTTCCTCTGCCTTTTCTAAAACCAGCTTGAACATCAGGAAGTTCACGGTTCACGTATTGCTGAAGCCTGGCTTGGAGAATTTTGAGCATTACTTTACTAGCGTGTGATATGGGTGCAATTGTGTGGTAGTTTGAGCATTCTTTGGCATTGGCTTTCTTTGGGATTGGAATGAAAACTGACCCTTTCCAGTCCTGTGGCCACTGCTGAATTTTCCAAATTTGCTGACATAATGAGTGCAGCACTTTCACAGCATCATCTTTTAGGATTTGAAATAGCTCAACTGGAATTCCATCACCTCGTTCTTCGCTTTCTGCCATAAGGGTAGTGTCATCTGTGTATCTGAGGTTATTGATATTTCTCCTGGCAATCTTGATGCCAAGATGCATGTATACGTGTAATGTTGTACAAATTTAAGATGTACTAATGTGTAGGTTTCATACGTTAATATATTGCAGTTTGACTACCACCATAGCACAAGGTAACATATATATCAGGTCACATGATTATCATTTCTTTTTTGTGGTAAGAAACCTACCATGGAGCAGTAGGATCCCATGAGAACAGTGTACTGCTTCCCAGTTTGAGGTCCACATGGCTTAGGGGAGAGACAGACTGCTGAGAGGAAGAATCCACAAGGGCTGAAACCTGACTGATGGGCTTGACTCTGAAAAAAACCTATTTATGGAGAATTCAGGAAATAAACAAACAACAAGTCTGTCAGGAGAGACAGCACATTGCCAGAGAAAAGTCCAGGTTCACCAAATAGCCCTGAGAAAGCCCACCTTGCAAGGCAATTCCAGCCCCCAAACCTGCACTAAAAAGAAGGGAGGAACTAAAATGTTACAGCTGTTAGAATAAAAGCCTCCCCAATGTCCATCTGCCATGAAGCAATGCAGGACAATGGAAAAGGGAGTTCCTCCCAGAAAGGAGGGAGAGACCAGCTAGATTCTTGAACAAAGAACTCCATCTACTGCCAGGCCATGTCCAGCATGAGATGATTGTGATGAACCTGAGATCACTATTTAGGCGTTACCCCCTTTCCCCTTTTCAAATCGAAGTTTTATTGCAGCAATAGTGTTTTTCTTTTTCTGCCACTGCCAGTTGGTAGTATTAAATGTATCATTTAGCCAAAGGATGCCAAGCCATGAAGAGCTACATTTAGACGCAACCAAGAAAAATGCTGTGACTTAAGAGATTTCGCAATCAAAGTTGAAGGTGGTAACTGGATGAGCCTAAGAGTTGTCTTCCATTAAAGTGGAGGGAAAGACAATATTCCTGGTAGAGGTTATACTTGCGTTGTATTAGCCAGGGTCATCTTGAGAATTTTAAAATGGGAAAGAAGGTATATATGGATGATGGTCAGACAAGGGATGGAAACATAATGGGGGGTGTAGTTAACTTGGGTTTATCCTGCCCACAATCTGTTTGGGAACAATCTCTTCCCATTCTGAATGCAGGTGGTTTGAGTGGGGCCAATCACACCTCTGGGCTTCCCTAGTGGCTCAGATGGGAAATAATCCACCTGCAGTGCAGAAGATCTGGATCTGATCCCTGGATCAGAAAGATCCCCTGGAGAAGGGAATGGCAATCCACTCCAGTATTCTTGCCTGGACGATTCAATGGGGTTGCAAAGAGTTGGACACGACTGAGTGACAAATACTACTAGCACTGCTAATCACACCTCCTGGTTCTACAAGTAGGTGCATCCTAGGAGTTTGACCAATTAAGTACTCAATTTATTCAACCATACTGACTAAGTCCAAGGGTGGTCACATGATCTAAGCCAGGCCAATAAAAGCTCTCCTTGGAACTTTTTGATTTTTTTCATTAGGAATGCCAGCTGCCAGTACACAATTTTTAAAAAGTATTTATTGAATTTGTTACAATATTGTTCCTATTTTATGTTTTGGTTTTCTGGCCACAAGGCATATAGGATCTTAGCTCCCTGATGAGAGATCAAACCCGTACCTCATGAACTGGACAGTGAAGTCTTAACCACTGGACTGCCAGGGAAGTCCCTAGTACACAATCGTTGCTAGTCATTTTTTCTACATTGTGGGGAGTATCTCCCCGATAATGAAGCCAAAACCTAATTTGGTAAAGCAGAGAGAGAAGTGAGGCTTATTTTGAGCTCCTGGATCTAACCATATACCTAAAGCTAGACAGATAAGTTCTGGCTTTTCAAATTATTTGAGTCAGGAGATTCCTTTTTATGTTTATATGGTTAAGCTTCTGACAGTTTCAAGCGAAACAATCCTAACAAACATAACTACATAAAATGATTTAAACATGTTTTTCATTCTTTCAAAGAGAGATAATTGAACTAAATAATTCCCTTTAAAAAAAAAACTGATATACTTCTGGATTCCAATATGTATTTGTTACTTTAGCAAATCTAGCATCTCAGGAGAGAAACCACTGATTAAGGAATCTGTGGAAGAAAAAAAAATTACTGTAACTTGAGATGGTATTCAGTTCGGTTCAGTTCAGTCACTCAGTCGGGTCCAACTCTTTGCAACCCCATGGACTACGGCATGCCAGGCCTCCCTTTCTATCACCAGCTCTCAGAGCTTGCTCAAACTCATGTCCATCAAGTCAGTGATGACATCCAACCATTTCATCCTTTGTCATCCCCTTCTCCTCCTGACTTCAATCTTTCCTAGCATCACAGTCTTTTCCAATGAGTCAGTTCTTCGCATCAGGTGGCCAAAGGATTGGAGTTTCAGTTTCAGCACCAGTCCTTCCAATGAATATTCAAGACTGATTTCTTTTAGGATTGACTGGTTTGATCTCCTTGCAGTCCAAGGGACTCTTAAGAGTCTTCTCCAATACCACAGTTCAAAATTAGGTTACTAAGGTCACAAAAATTTCTATTAGAGGATAATCTGCCTGGACAAAGTGATAAGTGCCAAGTCATTTTTTATATCCTACTTACATTCAGAAAAACTTTGTGTGTCTTTGCAATAAAAGGCACTATGTAGAGGATCATGTCATCTGCAAATAGTGAGAGTTTTACTTCTTCTTTTCCAATTTGGATTCCTTTTATTTCTTTTTCTGCTCTGATTGCTGTGGCCAGAACTTCCAAAACTATGTTGAATAGTAATGGTGAAAGTGGGCACCCTTGTCTTGTTCCTGACTTTAGAGCAAATGCTTTCAATTTTTCACCATCAAGGATAATGTTTGCTGTGGGTTTGTCATATATAGCTTTTATTATGTTGAGGTATGTTCCTTCTATCCACGCACATATGGACACCTTATCTTTGACAAAGGAGGCAAGAATATACAATGGATTAAAGACAATCTCTTTAACAAGTGGTGCTGGGAAAACTGGTCAACCACTTACTAGAACACTTTCTAACACCATACACAAAAATAAACTCAAAATGCATTAAAGATCTAAACGTAAGACCAGAAACTATAAAACTCCTAGAGGAGAACATAGGCAAAACACTCTCCGACATACATCACAGCAGGATCCTCTATGACTCACCTCCCAGAATATTGGAAATAAAAGCAAAAATAAACAAATGGGACCTAATTAAACTTAAAAGCTTCTGTACAACAAAGGAAACTATAAGCAAGGTGAAAAGGCAGCCTTCAGAATGGGAGAAAATAATAGCAAATGAAGCAACTGACAAACAACTAATCTCAAAAATATACAAACAACTCCTACAGCTCAACTCCAGAAAAATAAATGACCCAATCAAAAAATGGGCCAAAGAACTAGACATTTCTCCAAAGAAGACATACAGATGGCTAACAAACACATGAAAAGATGCTCAACATCACTCATTATCAGAGAAATGCAAATCAAAACCACTATGAGGTACCATTTCAAGCCAGTCAGAATGGCTGCAATCCAAAAGTCTACAAGCAATAAATGCTGGAGAGGGTGTGGAGAAAAGGGAACCCTCTTACACTGTTGGTGGGAATGCAAACTAGTACAGCCACTATGGAGAACAGCGTGGAGATTCCTTAAGAAACTGGAAATAGAACTGCCTTATGATCCAGCAATCCCACTGCTGGGCATACACACTGAGGAAACCAGAAGGGAAAGAGATTCGTGTACCCCAATGTTCATCGCAGCACTGTTTATAATAGCCAGGACATGGAAGCAACCTAGATGTCCATCAGCAGATGAATGGATAAGAAAGCTGTGGTACATATACACAATGGAGTATTACTCAGCCATTAAAAAGAATACATACATTTGAATCAGTTCTAATGAGGTGGATGAAACTGGAGCCTATTATACAGAGTGAAGTAAGCCAGAAAGAAAAACACCAATACAGTATACTAACGCATATATATGGAATTTAGAAAGATGGTAACAATAACCCTGTGTACGAGACAGCAAAAGAGACACTGATGTATAGAACAGTCTTATGGACTCTGTGGAAGAGGGAGAGGGTGGGAAGATTTGGGAGAATGGCATTGAAACATGTATAATATCATGTATGAAACGAGTTGCCAGTCCAGGTTCGATGCACGATACTGGATGCTTGGGGCTGATGCACTGGGATGACCCAGGGGATGGTATGGGGAGGGAGGAGGGAGGAGGTTTCAGGATGGGGAACACATGTATACCTGTGGCGGATTCATTTTGATATTTGGCAAAACTAATACAATATTGTAAAGTTTAAAAATAAAATAAAATTAAAAAAAATTAAAGGCACTATGTAATAAAACCACCAAAGCAAATTAAAAACAAAAAGATCCAAACTACAAAGTTAAAAAGGAAATAGTTGAACTGAAAATCTCAGGTTGAGCTTCTCCACTGGAATCAAGTGCATGACTTGTATCTGAGCCTCTGAAGAGGCAAAGCAAAGTGAATATTGAAAAGTTTTATGTCATGTCTTAAGGAAACAGTTCATCAGAGAGAAATTATCTTATTTCTAGTGTTAAAGTCTAGAAATAACTTATTAGTTTTTCAGACACTGGCACCAAATTATATAATTGAATCTTTAACAGAAGCTTCATAAAAAATACAGAAATATTCTTCTATGGCTATTGGAGAAAAAGTGAAAGTCACTCAGTCGTGTCCAACTCTCTGCAACCCCATGGACTGTATAGTCCATGGAATTCTCCAGGCCAGAATATTGGAGTGAGTAACCTTTCTAATCTCTAGGGGATCTTCTCAACCCAGGGATCGAACCCTGGTCTCCCTCATTGCTGGTGGATTCTTTACCAGCTAAGCCACCAGGGAAGCCCACTGGAGAAAAAACTGACCCTTAATTAAAGCTCAGATGCCTTAGTTAAATTACAAATCTACGAAGGCAATTCAAGAGGGAGGTTAAAAAAAAAAAGATAAAGTATATATATTCTCTTGTTGGTCAAATGGCTTGATATTTGAGCAGATTTTATCAAGTATTGATATTATAGTGAAAGGCAGGTGACCGTGGCATGTCCTTTAAGACCACCCCCTCCAACAATCAGCAGTTGGTTCATAAAAGCTTGGAATAAAGTTATACAGCAAAACACTAGAAACTAAAGACTAAGACCAATCAAAAAAAAATTATAAGAAATTAAGGGCCTAAAGGGAGAAGGCAATGGCACCCCACTCCAGTACTCTTGCCTGGAAAATCCCATGGACGGAGGAGCCTGGTGGGCTGCCTTCTATGGGGTCGCCCAGAGTTGGACACGACTGAAGTAACTTAGCAGCAGCAGCAGCAAGGGCCTAAAGCAGATTGCTGACTAAAAGGATTATCTATATATACATGTTTTACAATGAAAATCAAAACCTTACTTGAATTTCTTCTAAAATGAAGAGTAAGAAATATTCTAAGAACATGTAATAACGAGGTTTCAAAAAAGACAAGAATTAGAGTCTTTAGAACAGAGATTGTTTTCTACTTAATACTTCCTTTTCACTCTACAACCATAGCTGAAGTCAGGTTCTTGTAAACTCAATTTAGACTTCTGCATTACCTTTCTCTCTATGTTTCCTACTTGTGATTTTAGTTGAATTACTCTTTGTCATTAAATTACTTTGACCATGTTGATCAGTTTCTTATAAGACCTACTGTGTTTTCTAAATGCTATAAACTGAAGACTACATGTTACACTTGCAAATCTTTCTAATTTTTAAAATCTTTCTTTTTGTTTCTTTTCTTTCCTCTTATTTTTGGCCTGCTTTTTAAATTCCATCATCCTTGTTAATGCCTCCTATTCTTCTTGGAATATAATCTGCTTCCAAGCTAGCCACAGTCCTTTGGGCTATATGATATGGATATTTATTATCCTGTTGCTAATATTTACACAGAGAGCAGGGAACTCCTCCTCACCCCTCTGGAGGGATTAGGACTGGAGGAACACTTTGGTCCCTTTTTTATTCCTTACTTAATTCTCCCCTCTAGAGAAGGAGTGTCTTATCTCAGAAGCTGGTAAACTACAGCCCAGGGCCTGTTTTTGTATAGTCCACATATATTTTCATATTGTAAATGGTTGGGAAAAAATGAGAAGAGTATTTCATGCCACATAACATGTATATAAAATACAACATTGTATTGCCTTCAAATTTATATGTTGAAGTCCTAACTCCTGGTTCTTCAAAATGTGGCCTTAATCTGCTTTTATGCAGATATCATTGGTTAATGCTGGTTATATGGGAATTGAGTGGGCCCCCTGATCCAATTTAACTGGTGTCCTTATAAAAAAGGGGAAATCTGGACAGGTATATGTACACAGGGAGAACATTAAAGATGAAGGCACAGATCAGGGAGATGCTTCTACAAATTAGGTAACACCAAAGATTGTCAGCAAATCAACAGAAGACAGAACCAAGGCACAGAGCAGATTCTCCCCCTCACAGCCCTCAGGAACCCACTCTCTCTACACTTTGACCTCAGATTTTCAGCCTCTAGAACTGAAAGACAATACATTTCTGTTGCTCAAGCCACACATTCTGCAGTACTTTGAAGTCTTAGCAAATGAACACAACTGCCATTCTCACTTATCTACACATTGTCTATGGCTGTCCCCTGCAACAATAGCAGAGCTGAGTAGCTGCAGCAAAGACTGTAAGGCCTCAAAATCTAAAATGTTTACTATCTGGTCCTTTATGGTAAAAGTTTGCTGATTCTTGGATTTATCTGATTGATGAGGTAGGGGAAAGGGTCACTAGGCATACACAGCCCATTCTCCTTGTTTCTCTTGAGAACTGACTTGTGACCCTTCCTCAGCTCTTCTTTCCTCAGCACAGGAGGCCTGGGAATGTCCAGCTGATCTATCTGGGACCAACAAGTGAGTTCCATTCAGGATAAAAGGAAGGTGGAAATAGGAAAGCAATTTTAGGTCTAAGACATGGTCTCCAATTTAGATTTATCAGTGACAACACTTTTATTATAATCTCTTTCTGACACCTGTATATATTTCTCAGGTGATTTCATATCTGGAGGAGAGAGTTATAATGGTTCATTGGCCCCAACCAAACCTCAGCTTCTTCCTCCTCATAGCAAGAGTGTTGGAAATCTCATTTCCTTCTTGGAGTTTCTCCAAAAAGGAAGTGAGTTCCGATTTATTTTTTAACCTGGCCATATCCTCTCTGAATATGCAATTCTCATGACTCATTCTTAAACTCTAAACCACATAAAACCACTTGCACTAATGGTCACACAAAGTTTAGATGATTTTTTTTTTAACACTAAGACACTATGAATTTATGTGAGTATCTGCATGTCCCTTTACAGATCTAAATTACTCTAACCTTTCTCAGATTTTGAGCTCTTGAGCAGGTTTTTAACTTGAGGTCTAAGTTGATTAATAACCATCACAGTGTTCTGCTAATTAATGTGGTTTCCCTCATTAATAAAAAAGACCCTAACAATCCCTTGCCAACGGTGTTATTATACAGACTTATAAGGAAAAGATGGGAAAGATGGTGATGATAAATATGAGCTACACAGTTTGAAAAATAATTTTTTAAGCAAAAATTTAAAAATCTAGATATATGTCTGAGAAAGAAAAATCAGTCACCAATCTGTTATCCAGAGCTCATTAGTTTACTCAATTAACCCACTGCTAATTGTAGAAAATACCTATTACATACAAATTGTCTCTGATGTCCTGGGGCATGAAAAACAAGCTAAAATGAACAATTGGTGAAGGACCCTGACATTCAGGCAGAAAAATCTGATTTTGATCTGATAGATATTCATAAAGAGTAACTGAGAAAATGGAGTGTTTGGGAAAATCATTTTAGCAGTTAGGAATGTAGAGATCTCAGCTTGATAATCTAAACTGTGGACTTGTGTGACCAGTGGGAAGGAAGGGCAGGGTAGGCCCCACAGAGCCTGTTGGCTGGAGGATCTAAGGGTATTCAGGGAGATAACTCATTCAAAGGGAAGACAGCTTTGTTTGAACTCTGTGGGGGCTTGATACCTGGATGTTTTTAGCACTTATGGACCTCCAGGGACAGGGGGATACAAAAAGGGAGTGAAAAAAAAAAAAAGAGCAGTTTCCTTAAAGACTCTGTTGAGGGCAGTGTTTAATAGCATTTGTAACAGTGGATGCTGGGGTGGGGCAAAGGTCACTCTCCCACAGCAAGGGGTGATCTTTCAGCTGGAACCCTGAGCCGCATTAGAGAACAGCCTAGAGCTGGACCAGACAAGTGAGCGAGCACAGTGCTTGGGCAGCCTCAGTACCTTTGGAGAGTTTCAGCTGCGCCACAACATGAGCGTGATAGTTGACATCACGGATGCCAAACTGGATCATAGAATAATAAAAATGGTACTTGCCACCACCGTGTAGCCAACAAGTCAAGTGCCAAACATGAGCTTCTACCCGCCAACACCATACCCCCACCAAGGTTTCTAGGAGAAAAAAGACCCTAAGGCTTGTTGGCAGAAATTGTAGAGGTGGAGTTACAAGAAATGGGAGCCTCAAAGCTCACTTTCAGTGTGGTATGTATGAGCAGCTACAATGAGTGTGTTGCTTCCGGGCTGCATGGCCTGGAAAACACAACTGACAAAGTGGAGGCCGCGATGTGGTATTGGAGTGCTGGTTGTATTAAATATCAGCTGTGTGACCTTGGCCAAGTCATTCAAAGATTTTGAACTTCAGGTCTTGCCTCAGAAACATGGAATCGTTCAAGTGTTCTGACAAGGTTATGGTGCAGCTCAAATGGACTTATGTGAGAGCAAACCCTATTGTTTATTTAAAGTGCTATAATTATCATTACAGGGAGTATTTGCAGAACAGGCTATTTATAAAAGGGTTCTGAGTGCACTGATTTCCAGCTGTCACCTGATATAAAATGCTTTTGCATCTTCCAAAGCCATTTTCCAAATAATTTTTCTCACGCAATTGTCTCGGCAAAATCTAGAGGCACTTGAAATGACTCCTTTTAGGGTATGTCTGTGTACCACTCAGAGACACAACTGGGAAAATACAGCTGTAGCTGGCACAGAAGAAATGAAGCATAGAAAAGCCTTTGGGGCAGTAGAAAGTGGGGACCATAAAAATATTGGCTTTATTTTAACATTTCTCAGAGTACATGAGAGTCAGTAGGTGATCTTGTTGGTAGTGATTGGTCTGCTGGGAAATCTTAACTTTAAATTGCCTGCCAATCTCTATTTTGTGTGTCCAAGAAGAGCCATTTATCACTTTTATGAAGCCAATGAAAGCCCACATTGAGGGGGAGAAAAAATAATTATCAAGTAGTATATGCCCTCCCACTAAATACATAATGAGAGTAATGGGCTGAAGTTTCTAAGGATGGGCAATAAATGTTTTGATAAAACAAATCTAAGATTGCCCCCAATAGAAAGTTAGCCCTCCCTTACCTCCACTAACTCTCTGCCACCTGCCCAGGGGAGCAAGTTTCCAAGATTTAATGATGCGCTGGGATGATGGATTTTTCGTTAGATGTTCCTAATAACTCTTCTCCACAGAACAGTCCTTTCTCCAGCCAATAACAATAAGCCATGTCTGTATGTGAATTTCACAATTAACAAAGCATTTCATACAGATACAATTTACTTTATTGCAGAAAGGAGATTTGGGGGTTCACTTAACCTCAGGGAAGCAGTTATATATTTTACTTTTAGGACACTGAATCCCCTTTTTTGTTAGGTTTACATGTTCATAGAGTTTTTAAGAGTCATCACCTTCGGAGTTCACCTTTACTTCCACTCCAGGTTCATCCTGAAATTCATGGTAAACCCTGATCCCTTTATATCTACCTGAAGTCTAACTCAGTAAATTCTACCCTAGTCATATAAATCTTCCTTAACCAGTCTATTTCTTGAGGATAACTGTCCAAAGTTAGGTAATTCTCTTAATTATTTTCTCTCATTATTTTGTTAATGCTCTCTCTGACTTAGATGTCATAAGAACTTTTACTTATTTGTAACAATTCATTTATAAATAAATAAGTGAAGTGATTCAGATCTTCATGTCTTTCCTCCTGGCTATTTCATATAGCTCCTCTATCTACCAGATCTCTTGAAGTGTGACTGGTCTGAATGGAGACACACTGCTGATGCAAAATCTATAGCAGATTTAAAGGTCTTAGATCTCAAGAAGAAAAGTAACATCTTGGGGTAATTTTTGTGCATTGGTTATGCATGACATAGGACGCTTGGGGCTGGTGCACTGGGATGACCCGGAGGGATGGTACGGGGAGGGAGGTGGGAAGGGGGTTCAGGATGGGGAACACATGTACACCCATGGCGGATTCATGTTGATGTGTGTCAGAACCAATACAATATTGTAAAGTAATAAGCCTCCAATTAAAATAAATAAATTAAAAAAAATTAAAAATAAAATGACAACATTTTAATACACTGGTTTCAATAAAACATATTATTAAATGAATTAATTTCACTTGTTCCTTTTACTGTTTTTTTTTAAGATGCTGGAAAATGTAAATTTACATACATGGATCAAATTATACTTCTATGGGCAGCACTAACCTAGAGCTTTTAACTTTACATTCTAGGTCTTTATCCTTCTTCCCCTCCTCCTCCCTCATGCTTAATTCAAGCCCAAATCTCCTGACCCATTTTCCTTTACTATGGCATTAACAGTCCCACTGAAGTAACAACTCTGTTTATCTCTATCTTAGCCAAAGAAGAGTTTCTCAGCCCACATGTGATGGGGGGATAGATTTAAGTACTCACTACCTCTCACAGCAAGTATGCTGGCCCTAAAGTTATTCCATTAGAAAAAAAAATTTTTTCCTTATTATGGAAATAATGTCTGGAGATTTAACACAAGGTAGGCAGAACAATGGCAGACTAGTCACAGGTATTCCTACTGGTCCTGGAAAGCAGAACTGACTTCCTGGAAAATTACATCCAGAAAGACAGTTCCACAGGGGGTGAAACAAATTTAGTCCTGATATTCAAGGGAATGCTCAAAGATTCCTCTGAGAATGTGGAGTTAATAAAAATGGATGGTGAAACTGGTTGTGTTTTTCTTGAAGGAAGTTCACAGGCAGTATCAATCCAGCCCAAGGGAGCAATGGGGCTAAATATTTTTCAAGTGCTTGATATAAAGAGCAAAGCTTATTTTCTCCATTGTGGTCTGTCATTATTTTTACACTTCTGATGTTTTTACAGCCAAATCAATCCACACACAGATATGTTTATAATAAACCATTACAAAACCCTGATGTTTTCTAACTTACAATGACCTGAATATAGAAAGAACCACTTGCCCTATCTTCATGTCCTCTCCACCTTCTGCTTCCTACCAGTCATTCTTTCTTTCTCCAGCCTTAAGTTCTGTCTGGGACCCATTGAGAAAACACTTAAGGCTTTGAGAAAATCAGTAAAAAGGCTGGGGGAAAGCAGGGACCCTTTAGGGGCCTGGTCTCCAGGGTTCTGCATCCCTCACCCATCTTTGAAATAGCTTTCTGCGCATTGCTGGATTTGTTTTTATCCCACTGTATTATCCATCAGAATTACACCCCCACCACCCTCACAGATTTATACAGATTTATTTGGGTTAAAAAGCATCTTTTTTTTTTAAGATAACACCTCTTTATTTTATTTATTTTGGCAGCACCATGTGGCATGTGAGATTGTACTTCTCCGACCATTAATCCAACTGGAGCCTCCTGCAGTACCTCTGGACAACCAGGGAAGTCCAAAGAGAGAATCTTTTAAAAATGCAAAATATTCCTGAGAGTGTTAAAGGACTTTCAGATTTTTACCTATTGGTGTGAATTATTCAATCAAATTGTCTCTCTGCTCCTTCACCCCCCACAAGTGATCAGCAGCCTTCTCACTGCTGGTCTTCCTCAGTGATAAGCACAGAAATCTAATTTCAAAATTAGGGAACAGAAAACTGCCTACATGTGGCTCCTCCTTAAATCTGCCAAGATATTAATATTTTAGCAGTTAAAAGAGCCATGTCAAGTCTTTCAAAACACTTTATGGCCAATTCACAGTGTTCTTTCTTGCAGAACACTGGAATTGCCTCTTGAATTTCCTCCAGTAAAATATTGTGAAAACTAGGAAACTTCATCTTTGCTTCATGAAAGTAGGAGGCAGTATGGGACACCAAGGTATGGTTCTATGATCTTAACTGTGCAGAAGGAAATTTCATCTTTGGTTGCAGCTGTTTGGAGAGGGTAGGTGATGGCCTAGTTCACTAACTTATCACCCGTTCACTCTCCAGGAATAGCTTTGCAGTTACTAAAGAATGTGTACCTCAGGACACACTGACATTTTTGACCAGAAAGTCACAGTCACTTCTACACTCTGTGTATCTTTATGGAGACTTTACTAGACGTTTAAAGTCCTTAGGACCTTTCTATGTTGTTTATGGACCAAATCCATCTAGATCACCTAATCAATGGCTGTGCCAATAGATGCTGTCTTTCATGGGTCACTTCACACATGCCCTACTCAAAAAGCCACAGAAAACATATCCTCGATGATTAAAATGTTCTTAATCCCTGTTTCAAGTTCATAACACAGAAAATCAAAAGTGGAGAAACCTTGAAAAACTTAAGAAATCGTTATTTTTCCAGTTTTAGAGGAGATGATGTATTAGTAACACTTCTAAGCCCTACATCCAGGCTGCCCAACACCAAAACAGCAACCTTCACAAGGTTCTACACAGAGTAGGCACTGAATAATATTTCCAACTGACTCGTTCTATGTACTTTTAAAATCACTACTGTGAAATGCACATCCTGTCTTACTCGTAAATGTATTTTCTCTAAATGCCATTTTACTATAGATATCCACTCATTTTCAGTTGCCATCTGGTGTGCAACTCTGGCCCAGGTGTATATATGACATAGGTTTGCAGAGGGAAGGATTTATTACCACAGCCCATGCTGCTATCCATTCAAGCCATAGAGGAAATGTGTGTAATCAGTAAAAGCTATAAAACAAACCAAACGAAAGCCATGAATTTTTCAGATGCGTCATGTTTTAAAATACTTTTCAATAATTCAGAGGAGAAATATGTTTGGTTGGTAGCTGGGGTGATCTCATGGGCAGACACATCTCGCCAGGGCTTTAGGAATGCAGTGGCCACATGAGGCTTGTGACTGCATATTTTCAACTCCACAACTGGGCTGTGGTCCTGAAACAGATGTCATTTTACACAGATGTGGCTCTGTATGTACTAGCTCCAGTAAATACTTTCTAAATCCGCAGGGGACAAAAAGGAAGGACCTAGAATAGTTAGTCATAGTTAATCATGAAATACAACATAACTACTAGTGTCTTATTCTCTAGGGTGTTACTTTTTTAAGAACAATAATGAGCATCTACTGTACATCTGCCGGACCACTATTTACATACAGAGAGTCCCTGGGAATTACTACCTTAGTCTGGTGGCCAAAATAACTCTGCTTCCCCATAGCCGCTGCTATGAGGCTATGTTTCACATGTCCTTCTCATCATTCCTTTGACCATGCAAAAATACTCTGAACTCCCCCACTGCGGACCAAAGCAAAGATCCATGGAGTAGTTATGCTAGAAACGATGGCAGGGAGGAAGGAAGGAGAGGCTGGATATCTCCTGTAGCATCATCAACTGAGGCTTCTCCTCGCTTCCATTTCTATTGCTATGTCTCCTCCAACTAAGGCACAGAATCACGTCAAATCTCTAGCCCTTGTTCCATCCCAGCTCTTACACAGCCCCCAGCTATTTCTTAATTCTTGCTTAGCTTGTTAGCTTCCAGGAAATTCACTGAATACAGGTGGCCTCCAAAGTATAGATAAACATTATATGAGACCCACCACCTGTCTTATCTCCTTCCAACATTCTTTTGGGAAAAATAAAAAGTATCCAAAGAAGGATTTTATGTGGAGCCCCTTTGCTCATTACCTCACAACTTATGGAAACCCTTAGAAAACTTGCAAACAGTCATCCTTGCAAAATACTTTCTCATTCGTCAAGGACTGAAAGATGTAACCGTTGAAAATAAAGAAGGTGGCCGTGGAAAAGGTAGCAAGATACCCAAACTCCAGTTCTCTCAGAGGGAAAAAAGAGAGAGGGTGACCAGAAATCTGACCTGGGTAGGAAAAAATTCCTCTAGAAATGTCTCCTAGATCAAAAGTCTTCACCATGACAATGCTTCAATTTTTAACATCCTGAAACCCAAAACTTTTTGTGGTGTGAATGTATACACATCTTCCTCTCCAGTATTAAAACTTTGCCAAAACATTAGTCTAAATGTGTCTGAGTAGCAACTCCTCCTATTACTCCACAGTAGAATAGAGACCCTACTGAAATAACTGGAATATACTACAATCTGAACATTTAATGAATGCCTATAATTTTCAGTTACTGTGCTAAGTAAGCACTTAGGTTACTGAGACAAGTGACACAGTCTGGACTCAAACTGCTTCAAGGTTGGTGAAAGGAAAAACAAAGAAATACATAAGTAGCATTATTGTGACAACTGCTAGAAGAACAGGACTCTTCCTATAGACTGAGTATTGAGAACCTAGCAAAGGGAATCAATGTGATGAAGACTGAATTTTAAGTTAAAGGCATGAATAATTCAAGTATGAAGAATAAAGAATCCCAAAGTAATTTGATGTGGCAGGAATATTGAGCAAAAGATGGAGTAGACAAAAAAGAGAGAGACACGAGAAGTGGGCAGGGCTAAATCATAAAGAACTTTGTCTAACATGCACAGAAATTTGAGTTTCTACCCCTCACCCCACCCGCCCAAAAAACTGAGGACATTGAAGGATTTTCCCAAAGAACAGAGATATGATCAGATTTAACTTTTTAAAAGGTCACTCTGTTTGTATTTTAGATAATGGATGAAGCGTATATGATACCAAAGACCAATTAATATGCATGTTAAGTCACTTCAGTCATATCCAACTCTTTGAGACCCTATGGACCATAGCCCACCAGGCTCCTCTGTCTATGGGATTCTCCAGGCAAGAATACAGGAGTGGGTTGCCATGCTCTCCTCCAGGGAATCTTCCCAACCCAGGAATCAAACCCACATCTCTTGAGTCTCCTGCATTAGCAGGCGGGTTCTTTACCACTAGCGCCACCTGGGAAGCCCCCAAAGATTAGTTAGTAGGCTGCATTCCAGATGAGAGATGGCTGAATCAGAGCAGTAGCATTAGGGATGCAAAGGAGATGGGTTAACACTTCATTCAAAATGCAGGCTGGAGAGGACATGGTGACAACGAATGTAAATTTAAAAGAGAAGAACAAACCTAGGGTGACTCCAGGTTTCTAGCTGAATGATGAGTTGACTGAAAGTGTCTTTCACTATGATATTAATAGAAGACAGTAAAATTCAAGACTGAGTTTGAGATGCACCAGAACATGCAGGTTAAGACGCCAAGACATCCAGTCAGGCACAAGTGCCTGGGGCTCAGGAGGGAGATGAGGGTATAGACACTGGTTATGGAGAACAGACCCAGTGGAGCTGGCTAGACCCCACCCCACCCCACCCATACTTTCCTGCCCAGAATATAACTCCTTGCATCACCCTGTCCTGTCCCTTCCACCCACCCACAAGTCTGGGAATTAAGCATAAATCAGAAGCTGCTTGTGAGTCACTGGCTTCAGAAATGGGCTTGACCTGCTCACGTAAGGTGAGAACAGAGATCCAGAATAGCCCCAGAATTTCAATTGGTTGCTATATGGCTTTGCTTTCTTTTAAATACCATTCTTAGCCTTGGCAACCTGGCTATCTGAATTTATAATCTGGTCCCTGGATTTTCTGTTTCTGTCAACCAAACCTGGACTGTCCTCTTAGTTAGGTCACAGTCTGCACTAGCCCATATGATATTTTCATAAAAATTAGGAAAAAAAATATCCTCTTTGGCTGGCATTCACCATCTCAAGGACTCACAAATTGGGGAGCAGAAGATACCTTTGTGCCAATTAAAAAAGGTGACACTTGCACAGGGCATATCATTTGTATGTGCAGCTCTGACCCAGCTTCAGACTGAGATATCTGACCCTTTGTTGACAATGTTTATGCTTAGTTTAAGCCCTGAGCGGTTCTGGTGTCTCACTTATACTGGCAGCTACCATGAACAGCTTTCTTCACTTTCCCCCTAGGCAAATGACATCTGAGATGAGTAGACAGAAATAGTCCAATGAAGGTAAAGGCCCATATTCAAAACTTCGGAAATGTTCTACTAAAAGTATATAGAAGTCTTGACAAGCAATAAAGGGTTTGACTTCTTGATCCTTCGTCCTTTGCACAGCCTTGTGGGAAACCTGCCTCAGGCTTGCAGAGGCCTTGCCCTCTGTATTTGGCAGCCAGGGCTACATTTAGAAATGAGGACACGTTCCTCAGACATATTCCACAGGGTAGTGAATCTGGCACATCTTTATGAGTAAAACTGTGTTCTGCAGCCTAGCCTGAGAAAGTAAGATTACAGTAAGTCAGATGAATGAATGTCCATTGCATTGACATAAATCTCTGTGGAAGGATTTGTCTCCTATCTTGGAAAAGATCTAGCCAGTGGCAAACTTCCTCTATTACGGGGGCCTCTGAGTTCATGACATATTCAGAGGAAATAGAAGTGAGTTGACTCTGTAGAAAGTATTCCCTAGAAAAGGAAAACAGCAGCAAAAGTTTTCAGAAACTTGTTTATCTACTCAAAGATTCACAGGTAGAACAGCAAAAAAAGTTCTTCTGCCCAACTGACTCCTGTTTCCCTGCTGCCCACTTATATGTGAACTTGGAAGGAATGCCTATGGCACATACTGATGGTGAACAAAAGAAAACAGAGAAAGATTTTTCAGAGGCAATATAAATCCCAGTATTAATATCTGAGCCTATGTATTCCTTTTTCTCCACCACCTATGTCAGTGAGAACTGGCTGAGGACTCAAATTATATATTGTTCTGAATGGGCCAAAATATGAAATAATCTCAGATTTCTTATTTAATAGGTTATAAAGTTATCCTGTCCCTGTCCTAAATTAGCTAATGGAAATAAATTACCTGTCCTGGGATAATTAAGAGCTTACTGTAAAAACAAAGTAACCAGAATGAAAAAAAAAAAAAAGAAACATTAGAAAATCAGCTAAGATGGGTCCCAAATGCCTCTTTAATAAATTACATTCCCTTAAAAGGCAACAACCCAATGGATTATAGCATCACATTAAAGATAATGGCTTTCTCCTTTTTAACGTCCATTGTTAATCTTAAAAAAAGAAAATCAATAGATTTGTAATAAATCCTTTCTTCTTGGGCTGAGAAATGCTCTAAGAAAGCCTTAAGAAACAGTTTAATATTCTCTATCAGTCATTCTTCATCAAAAAGAAACAAAATGTGGATCACAGTAAACATAATTAAAGATGTGCTATATTTTTCTTTTCTTTTTTAAATTAAAATTATTTGTTTATTAACAATATATTTTTTCAAGCAGTTTTAGGTTCATAGGAAAATTGTGTAGAAAGTACAGAGATTTCCCATATACCCAATGATGGAGCCCACACACATACAGAGTCTCCCCCATCAGAGGGGTACCTTTATTACACTTGAACCTGCATTGACACATCAGGGCTTCCCAGTTGGCACAATGATAAAGAATCTGCCTGTCAGTGCAGGAGATGCAAGAGATGCAAGTTTGATTCCTGGGTCCTACTCCAGGGAAGATCTCCTGGAGAAGAAAATGGCAACTCTCATCAGTATTCTTGCCTGGGAAATCCCATGGAGAAAGGAGCCTGGTGGGCTATAGTCCCTGGTGTTGCAAAGAGTCGGACACGACTGAGTGACTGAGCACACACACACACACACACACATTGACACATCATCATCTACAATCCATAGTTTATCTTAGAGTTCACTCTTGCTGTAAATTTTATGGGTTTTGAGAAATGTAAAATGACCTGTATCCACCATTTTAGTATCATACAGAATAGTTTCACTGCCCTACAGATCCTCTGTGCTCTACCTATTCACCCCTCCCTCCTCCCTAATCCCTGGCAACAACTGATCTTTTTACAGGCTCCATAGTTGTGCCTATTCCAGAACGTCATGTTGTTGAAATTACACAGTATGTGGCTTTTTCAGATTGGCTTCTTTCACTTAGTAATATGCAATTTTCCCCCAAAGGCATTACAAAATTCCCAAAGCAATGAATGATGTGGCAGAAAGGCAAAGAGCATGAAAACTCAGACTCAGGTATTGGTTTTGCCCCTTTGGTTAAGTTATTTACTTTTCCAGGACCTTGGTTTGCTCATCTGTGAAACGAGGATAACATTAATACCTAACCCACAGACTTCTATGAGTTGTTAAAATCAGGTTTCTTTCCTTAAAAAATGGAGGTAATAATGCCTACGTTGTAGGGTTGCTGTATGGATTAAAAAGGCAATGTGTGTGAAAAGGTTAGCACCGGGACAGGAACATATTACACATTTAATAATAGTAGCTGACAAATCTCATTTTAATGTGTGCTGAATACTTTCTCTTTGACCTTCTAAATCACTCTCTGCTCTTTTCCGTCGTCCTTTGTGGGACACAATTGCTTAAGAACACATTAAGTGAGTGCCCTTCCCTCCTGGTTTCCTGATAAGTTCAATACAGAAAGAAAAAAGGTAGAAGCTGGGAGAGAGATGGATGTTTTCTCTCTCTGCCTATTCTCTATCTCTATCAAGCTGGAGTCTGGCTGTGGCTGCAATCCTCTTCAAAGGGCAAAGATTCTGCTGGGCAACCATCTTATAGTTGCTTAGTTCAATTTAGTCACTCAGTCATGCCTGACTCTTTTTGACCCCATGAACCACACCACACCAGGTCTCCTTGTTCATCACCAATTTCCAGAGTTCATCCAAACTGACATTCACTGAGTCAGTGATGCCATCCAATCATCTTATCCTCTGTCATCCCCTTCTCCTCCTGCCCTCAATCTTTCCCAGCATCAGGGTCTTTTCAAATGAGTCAGCTCTTAGCATCAGGCGGCCAAAGTATTGGAGCTTCAGCTTCAACATCAGTCCTTCCAATGAACACCCAGGACTGATCTCCTTTAGGACGGACTGGTTGGATCTCCTTACAAGGGACTCTCAAGAGTCCTCTCCAACACCACAGCTCAAAAGCATCAATTCTTTGGTGCTCAGCTTTCTTTATAGTCCAACTCTCACGTCCTTACATGACTACTGGAAAAACCATAGCCTTGACTAGATGGACCTGTGTTGACAAAGTAATGTCTCTGCTTTTTAATATGCTGCCTAGGTTGGTCATAACTTTCCTTCCAAGGAGTAAGCATCTTTTTAATTTCTTGGCTGCAAACACCATCTGCAGTGATTTTGGAGCCCAGAAAGATAAAGTCTGATACTGTTTCTACTGTTTCCCCATCTATTTGTCATGAAGTGATAGGACCAGATGCCATATTCTTAGTTTTCTGAATGTTG
Source organism: Bubalus kerabau (assembly GCF_029407905.1). Taxonomy (NCBI): domain Eukaryota; kingdom Metazoa; phylum Chordata; class Mammalia; order Artiodactyla; family Bovidae; genus Bubalus; species Bubalus kerabau. Next base: position 28,211,171 of record NC_073635.1, on the reverse strand, counting down.
AGCTTTAAGCCAACTTTTTCACTCTCCACTTTCACTTTCATCAAGAGGCTCTTTAGTTCTTCTTCACTTTCTGCCAAAAGGGTGGTATCATCTGCATATCTGAGGTGATTGATATTTCTCCCAGCAATCTTGATTCCAGCTTGTACTATATCCAGCCCAGCATTTCTCATGATGTACTCTACATATAAGTTAAATAAGCAGGGTGACAATATACAGCCTTGACGTACTCCTTTCCCAATTTGGAACCAGTCTGTTGTTCCATGTCCAGTTCTAACTGTTGCTCCCTGACCTGCATACAGGTTTCTCAAGAGTCGGGTCAGGTGGTCTGGTATTCCTATCTCTTTCAGAGTTTTCCAGAGTTTATTGTGATCCACGCAGTCAAAGGCTTTGGCATAGTCAATAAAACAGAAATAGATGGTTTCTGGAACTCTTTTTCGATGATCCAACAAATGTTGGCAATTTGATCTCTGGTTCCTCTGCCTTTTCTAAAACCAGCTTGAACATCTGGAAGTTCATGGTTCACGTATTGCTAAAGCCTGGCTTGGAGAATTTTGAGCATTACTTTACTAGCATGTCAGATGAGTGCAATTGTGCAGTAGTTTGAGCATTCTTTGGCATTGCCTTTCTTTGAGATTGGAATGAAAACTGACCTTTTCCAGTCCTGTGGCCACTGCTGAGTTTTCCAAATTTGCTGGCATATTGAGTGCAGCACTTTCATAGCATCATCTTTTAGGATTTGGAATAGCTCAACTGGAATTCTATCACCTCCACTAGCCTTGTTCGTAGTGATGCTTCCTAAGGCCCACTTGACTTCACATTCCAGGGTGTCTGGCTCTAGGTGAGTGATCACACTATCAGAATTATCTGGGTTGTGAAGATCTTTTTTGTACAGTTCTTCTGTGTATTCTTGCCACCTCTTCTTAATATCTTATGCTTCTGTCAGGTCCATACCATTTCTGTCCTTTATCGAGCCCATCTTTGCATGAAATGTTCCCTTGGTATCTCTAATTTTCATGAAGATGTCTCTAGTCTTTCCCATTCTATTGTTTTCCTCTATTTCTTTGCACTGATCACTGAGGAAGGCTTTCTTATCTCTCCTTGATATTCTTTGGAACTCTGCATTCAGATGCTTGTATCTTCCCTTTTCTCCTTTGCTTTTTGCTTCTCTTCTTTTCACAGCTCTTTGTTAGTCCTCTTCAGACAGCCATTTTGCCTTTTTGCATTTCTCTTTTGGGGGATGGTCTTGATCTCTGTCTCCTGTACAAAATCACAAACCTCTGTCCATAATTCATCAGGCACTCTGTCTATTAGATCTAATCCCATACATCTATTTCTCACTTCCACTGTATAAATATAAGGGATTAAATTTAGGTCGTATCTGAATGGTCTAGTGGTTTTCCCCACTTTCTTAAATTTAATCTGAATTTGGCAATAAGGAGTTCATGATCTGAGCCACAGTCAGCTCCTGGTCTTGTTTTTACTGACTGTATAGAGTTTCTCCATCTTTGGCTGCAAAGAATATAATCAATCTGATTTCGGTGTGACCATCTGGTGATGTCCATGTGTAGAGTCTTCTCTTGTGTTTTTGGAAGAGGGTGTTTGCTATGACCAGTGTGTTCTCTTGGCAAAACTCTATTAGCCTTTGCCCTGCTTCATTCTGTACTCCAAGGCCAAATTTGCCTGTTACTCCAGGTGGTCTTGACTTCCTACTTTTTCATTCCAGTCCCCTATAATGAAATGGACATATTTTTTGGGTGTTAGTTCTAAAAGGTCTTGTAGGTCTTCATAGAACCATTCAACTCCAGCTTCTTCAGCATTACTGGTTGGGGCATAGACTTGGATTACTATGAAATTGAATGGCTTGCTTTGGAAATGAACAGAGATCATTCTGTCATTTTTGAGATTGCATCCAAGTACTGCGTTTCAGACTCTTCTGTTGACCATGATGGCTACTACATTTCTTCTAAGGGATTCCTGCCCACAGTAGTAGATATAATGGTCATCTGAGTTAAATTCACCCATTCTAGTCCATTTTAGTTCGCTGATTCCTAGAATGTTGACGTTCACTCTTGCCATCTCCTGTTTGACCATTTCCAATTTGCCTTGATTCATGGACCTAACATTCCAGGTTCCTATGCAATATTGGTCTTTACAGCATCGGACCTTGCTTCTATCACCAGCCAGACCCACAAATGGGTATTGTTTTTGCTTTGGCTCCATCCCTTCATTCTTTCTGAAGTTTTATCTCCAGTGATCTCCAGTAGCATATTGGGCACCTACTGTCCTGGGGAGTTCATCTCTCAGTGTCCTATCTAACCCTGACCAGACTTTGTAATTAATCTCTTAAATTATCTCTTTTGTGATAATTTAAAAATTTCTGTTGTTCCTGTCAGACACATATTTTCCCTTATGTTTACTTGCAAAATTATTGTTACTCTTTTACTTTGTAAACAACCAGTGAATCATAAAATCCAAAACCATAAACAACCCTATAAACTCTTACATGTTATCCCTAATATCCCTCTATATCCCAATACTGTTCAGAATTTTATGAAGATCTACTTTTGGATTCAAATAGAAAATGTGGAAAAAAGTTTAGAAATTTAAGTTATAAAGATTAAAAACTGTAAAATATCTATAAAAAAGTCTAGTCAATTTTTTATTTATTAAAAATATACCAAACACAACAGCAAAAACAAATTCCTGGGAATTATTTAGCTTGGTAGAGCAAAGACAATTATTTAAATAAAGTGAACTTAGTGTTCATAAGTGATGTTTTACAGATGTATTCCCCAATCTGATGCCTCTTTGCTGGAATGCTTATCATAGAGACGTGTACTATCTTATTAGGGAAAAGCTTTATAATAGTAATTCAAGGAAATCTTCAACTGCATCAGGAATTTTCATTAATAATTAAGAAATTAATTGAAGTGTATACAATCCGCTGCTATAACTCTACATATCACAATGGACTACCGATTTTATCTTAAAATCACAGAATGCATTTTTTTGCAATTTTATAAATATTAACTATATATGTTTTTCATTACAAATCATGTTACAATAAAAAGAAAGTCAACCTTTATGTTTAACTTAAAACACAAAAAGTAACAGAGAATGTTCAAGTATGGCACTCTCTTCACTGCATGAGTGGGGCACTGCACTACATCTGGAATATTCTGTAAGAAAGCTACTCACTTGAGTTTTTGGCCGAGCTCCAGTTGACATTTGGTTTGGCACACCATCAAGATTCTGAATGTTTCCAGTTTTATTTCCACAAATTCCCTCCTTCTGATGATTTTTCTAAAAGATTACTCTTCAGGTTTATAGAATTCTGTAGAAAACATTTTTAAACAAGTTTTACACACATAAAGAATTATTCTTAGGAATAATTCAAGTGAATTATTTAATAAAAACACATTTTTAAAAAACCAGGATTGTTTTGAAAGCTAACATAAAATGTGAGAATATTCCTAAATAGTAATTATTTTTCCAGAGATATTTATACTTAGGCTCAGTAAGATCAACCCTGGTAAAGCCTGTGAACTTGTAAATATAAGTTTATAAGTAAATATAAGTTTAAACTACCAAGGTAATACATAGTACTATATTGCCATGTATTTTAAAACTTTTTAAAAAACAAAACCAAAAGTTTGTTAAAAACTTTGGCAAAACTAATACAATTATGTAAAGTTTAAAAATAAAATAAAATTAAAAACAAAACAAACAAAAAAAAACTTGAAATAAGAGGTGGCTCATTTAGAGCCACAGTATTCTTTTAAGCTTTAAGATCTCAATTTATATATTTTGTAATGAAAGTGAAAGTGTTAGTCACTCAGTCGTGTCTGACTCTTTGTGAGCCAATGGACTATGTAGCCCACTAGGCTCCTCTGTCCATGGAAGTCTCCAAGCAAGAATACTGAAGTGGGTTGCCATTTCCTTCTCCAGGGATTGAACCTGGGTGTCCTGAATTGTAGACAGACTCTTTACTGACTGAACCATTAGGGAAGACTTATATTTTGTAACAGCAGGGAACAAATTATAAAATTTTATTTCCAAAGGTTAGGTGTAGAAGTAAAACAAGTTAAGTAAAGTTGTCAGCATAAAGAGAATCCTAAACTTTTCAAATACAGAATGAGGTTTTTTCCCAAAATGTTGGATTAATTCTTATTGGAGTCAAGTTTTCCTTCACTAATTCTTTCCATCACCTGGAAGTCTGCCACATCTCTCTGTGTCCACTTGCCTTATGTAAGTTACCTAGAAGCCTCTACTGCAGTGTCCTGTCCTGGTTTATTGCTTCTGGAAAAAGGACCAATGTTTTCAGAAGAAGAAAAGGTTGGAAATGTGAATTTTTCACTTAACTAAAAGTTTAGTCACTGCTCATCAGGTTGTTCTTCAGGGTGGAAAATAATGTATCTAGAATACACTGGCTTATGTGTAAATCTAGCACTGTCAAATACTGACTATATAAACTTTGACTTAATTTCCTCAAATCTAAATTTAATCAACTATAAAAGAATACCTTCTGACTTCTAGTGAACACTTCTTTGTGCCTGGCATATTTGGCCAATGGAATGTGAGTACAAAGGAACATGCCAAATCTGAGCAGAAACTTTAAATATTCTGCATGGAAATTATAGTTTTCTTACTCTTGATGCTTATAGAAATTCTACAGTGGGGAAAAAAATACAGTGATGAGAATAATAATGATATGCTGTGCTAGTAATAATATGGTTTACATATTTACATTTTGGGAAGAATTCCCCATTTGATCTTTTGAACAGAAATTTACTAACTCAAAACTGTCTAAGAAGAGTTTAAAGGACATAGAAGAGTGTATACACATTATACCCTTGAGAAAAGACCATGAAAGATCTAATGGGGTCTTGTCTTAATTCACATGCATAGTGATTTTAAAAGGTATGAAAGTTCTTAAATTGGGGGAAAAACACTGGCAAATTAGAACACATTGGACAGGCAGTTAGGGGTGCTGGCAATACAGTGAGTTGACCAATGAGTTGGCCAATAAGAACTACACTCTTCTATTGATAATGTCTATTTCTGCTGGCGGGTGTGGACAGTTTGACAGGTACCTAGAGGAATAACCACTGTGGGTTAATTTATAAAACGAGGATGATGCTGGCACCTGTTTCAGTAGGGTGCTACATGCAACATGAAAGCCCCTTCAGTACTGTTATGGTGGCTGTTGTAACACAGCCTCTTTTTCTTTGAGAAGTTAGGGACTGCATTTTATTCAGGAAAATCTAACATCTGATGACAGAATATTAAGCACAACAGCCTGTGTATGATACTTTCATATGGACTACCTCATTTTTTTTCTTCTTAGTAATTCTGTGAGGTAGGCCCTTGTTGGTTGAATTTTATAAAAATAATTCCTAAAGAGAACAAGTTGCTTGATTAGGATCACACAGCAACTGAGAGTGCTAAGATCTCTTGATTTCTTCTCAGTTACTTCTTTCTTCCTCCATATTTCTCTTTGTATCTTGGCCCAGTCTCACTTCCACAACCTCTCCAGTCTAAATCTCAGCAAAGGTCTGTTCTATCACTGTCTTTGGTCAGCTGCATAACGGGTTTGGGCTCCTGTTAGCCCTACTGAAGACAGATACCTATGAAGACAAGGAAATGGGGTTCTAACTGCAGGAAGGAATTAACCACTACAACCCAGCTGTTTTGCAGGGTTCCTATGGCCCAGACATGGCCACTTACAGCACTTATTGAAAGTATGCTAGCCACTTTATAATTCTGAAGCTTGTTATAAATAAGATTCTTTCATAAAATTACATTTTCTTAGTCCTGTTACTTGTATATAGTAATTCAATTGATTTTTTAAACTGATGATGTTTCCATAAATATTTGTAAGCCTTCTGATCAGTTTTATATATTTTGGGGGGATTGTCTTTGTACTCTGACACAGGGGACAAATGGTAATTCTGTTTCTTTACCATTCCTCATACTTTCCTTTCTTTTATTTTCCTTATAAATAAGCTAGGCTTCCAGTCAGGGGTGGAAAGAGAAGACATTCTGCCTGATTCTATTTCTGATTTTAAGGAGAGTGCTTCCAGTATTTCATCATTTAACCATGATACTGACTGTACTGGGTTTTATTTTTCTAAATCATGCAGTTTTTCTTTTTATAAAAAATTTTTATATGAAAGGATGCTGAATTTTACTGAATGCATTTTCTCCATGTATTAAGATGATCAAATTTTTCTTCTTTAATCTCTTAATTTATAAATTACATTAATCTTACCATGTTAAACCAACCATGCACTTCTGTATTATATTATCAAAGTACCCTTCTAGTTTTTAAGATTATTTATCATAATGAAGGTTGGAATTTGTCAAATGCCCTTTTGATAACTAGTCTTATCAATGAACCATAGTAATAGATTCATAATTATTAAACTATCCTTATATTCTTGAGACCAACTGTACATGGCTGTGGGAAGCAGTTCCTTTTAATTTTTTTGATTTTCATCTTGGGAAGAATTTCTTTGGTCTTTTTGAATCCATATTCATTTTTTTGTCCTATTTTGTGTCAAGAAAACATTGGTTTCATAAAATACATATGGAAGTTGTGCATCTTTGTAAATAAGATATAGAAAATTTATATTGCATGAAAATTATCCATTTTTTGAAAATCTCAAAGAACCAATAGACAAAACTGTTTGACCCTTAGAGGTGGTTTGATAACTTTAAAGATTTCTCCTATTGGTTTATGGTCTATTTTGATAAGTAACTACTGAGTGAATTTTGACAAAAAATGTTATTACATTGTCTATTACATGAAGTTTTTCAAATTTATTAGCAGACCTATGTAGACTCTTGCACTTTGAAAATCATACTGTATTTGATATTATAGCCCTCTTGTTTCTGTTCTATTTATATTGTCTAGATGAAAGAGCCTAGAATTTAGGTTAAACAGACTCAAGGTAGATAAGCCAACTCACTTGTTAAATATCAGCTTAATCACCACTGCCTCTGGGAAGCCCTTCATCACTCCTGTGAATTTCTGTGAACCCCTATATTTCCCCTAGCAAAACATTTGCCTTGCATAATTATTTTAATTTGTTTAATGAGCAGCTTCTATGTTAAACTGTGAGCTCTAGGAGGGTAAAGAGGAGGTCTGATTAATTTCCCACCAAATACCTAGCACACTGTTTGAATCAGAATGAGTATTCAATAAATCTTTGTTGAATGAACAATACTTTTTCCCATGTCCTTCTCTGCTTGTCTATTCATAAAATCATAGTTATAATAGGTTTTTATTGCTACCATGCCAAGAGAGGAGAAGAGTGATTAAAAATGTGAGCTCTGGAGCTAGAGTAATGGGTTCAAAGTCAGGCTGTGCCACTCACTAGCTGTGGGACTATAAAAATTTCTTCTTTGTATTTTGGTTGCCTCATCTGTAAAACCATAAATAAATAATTTTGCACTCACTAGATTGTAGGGAGTTTATATGTGTGAAACACTTGAAAGTGTGTCCGGTACATAGCAAGTTGTGAATTAATGTTAGCTATTGTTATGTTAGTACATCACAGGTAAATGAATGGATAAAAGAATAAAACTGCAAAAACAGAGAAAATACGATACATGCTCTGCCTCTGGGCTGTTCTGAGGATCAAGTGATGTGAGTTTTAAATAATGACAAGCATTTGAGGTGTTTTATTAACATCATTACAAATGGGAAGCCCTAGTGGCTAGAGGAACATAACTGTTTTCTTTGGGAAAAATGGATGAAGGCAAAGAAATACTTAATTAGGTTTTGTTCCTTACTGGAATTTATTTTTATCCTCTACTACAATATTTTAAATACATAGTTTTAACAGTTTAATTTAATATTTTTGTAACTACAACATAACCAAACAAGAATTTTTCCTGAGACTTAGCTTTTTGAGAAATAATATCTGACTCTGAAATATTTTTTTCCTGGATCTTTATCCATTACTTACCTTTTATAGTTCACATTTTATTTAAACAATGTCTCTTTGTTTTTCCTACTTCAACAAGAAAACTTTTAAATGCTATCCTTGTAGCTATTTTCAAAGTTTCCTATGTATAGGTATTAGCCCTAGAATACTAAACCTCATTGATGTAATAATCATTGAATTTTTTCTGCTACATACAACCAAGCCATGACACAGGATTGCAAAAACAAACAAACAAAAAAACCAAATAATAAAATTATCTTCCTAATCTTTGTTTGAATTTCATATAAAGAAAGTTTAGGAAAAAATTCCTAAGATAAGACATTTACGCTTATGCAAATATAGCAAGGAATGAGGTGGTTCACTGCTGTTGATTGTCCAAACTGGTGTAGCATGCCATCCTTTAATTTCTTTATTTGCAAAGAAGACTCTCACTAGCTAACTGACTTAGAGATTGAAGATAATTAATTTGATCTTTTTTGGAGGAAAGCACAACGTTTATAAAGAAACATCCATTTTAAAAACAACTAAAATATTTTATAACACTTAAACTATTAATATCTAGTTGCAACAGCATGTATAAATCATGTAACATGAATTTTGATCCCAAATATAAATGGTCAAAGCTATGCATAGACTGAAAGTTGCCCTTGCCATTTATTTTTCAAGTAATAGATTAGTTCTGTATCTCAAAAAAGCTTGTGTAATTAACTTTCAAGGAACACTAAGAATACAAAGAAGAAATTTAAGCACATGTGAAAATTTTCCCAAGCTATGTAATTTGTATTAAATTTATTTTTGACAATTTTTGTAATCTGTTCTTCCCGTAACTGAGACTAATTAACTTATCCTGCTAAATGACCAAGAAAGACATTTGATTCCAGATCTGTCTGAGAAATGAGAGGCCTTCATTTTTCATATTCCTAAAGCTGGATACAAAGAGTCCCTTTCTCCATCAGAATAATGATAACTATCATTTATTTAGTGCTTGTATTCAGTGTAGTGAAAGCAGGCTGCTGGCTAAATTCAGGTCCTGATTTCTGTGCTTACTGTGGTGACTTGAGCAAGTTACTTAAATTCTCTATGCCTCTGCTGTCTCATTGGATTAAAATGGGAATATTAATAAGATCTACTCATAAAGTTTTATTTATTACTTCCCATTTAATTTTTTGGCCCATATTTTACCCAGAATATTGTCACAGCTTCAAGATGCCGGAGTTTTAACTGCATTGTATTCTCTGTGAGAGCTATGACTATACCCTTTCTGATCAATCACAATACATCACCAACATGAACAGACTAAGAAGAAAGTGCCATACTAGTTGAAGAACTAATACGTCTCTTTTAAATCCTGTGATATGATCCATTAAAGATGGATAAAAGTGACAGAATAAAACATGAGATGTGTGAACACAGAAGACTCACATGATGCACAGTTCTACTTAACATAGTGACGTGTAAGACAAGCGTTTGTAGTCTCATGGCCTTTTGTTTGTTTTTCCACTTGTACATAGTTGATTAGGTAACTGCATCTTTTCCCTGCACCCAAAGGCTTTCTTAGGTAAAGTATCTTTGGAGCTAATCAATTTCCGGTCTCTTCTCATTCATTCACTCATATGCCAAGCACTGTCCAAGTGCAGTGAAAACAAAATAAACACAACGTATTTCCTTTAAGAGCTCTAGTCTACAGAGAAAATGTCACGTAGACAGATAATATTACAGGCAGGGATTTAAGACAAAGTATCATATAAAATGATACGAGAACCCAGACAAAAGAGTAAATAATTCTGCCTGGGGAAAAGGAAGAGTTCATAGAGGAAATAACCTTTAACTGAGTTTTGAAGGAATAATACTAGTATTTCAGAGGGAGGGAATCCCAAGGGCATGAAAACACAAAAAGAATACAGCATACTCAAACGATAGTGAGGATTTTTATCTGAATCCATCTGTTGATGCCTAGGGGATATGGAAGCAAATGATGTATGAAAATGAAATGTGGTCCTCAGATAAAATGCTACATATTAAGGAATTTGACTTTTGTCTGTAGGTAACAGGAATCTTGTGGATTTTTGCTTTTGTATTATATTTTACAACTAAGACTTATATTAAGAAATATAAGGAGATTATATAAATATCAAAAGATTTTAAACATGCATTATAGACATCAGTATCTCAACATTTCTCATTGGAGTTTAACTCTCCCTTGCCGCTCTGCTCCCTCCTCTCTGTGACCAGTTTTTCAAAATAATATTTTTATTGTAAAGGAAAGTACAAATATAGAAAAGTATACAAAACAGATGCACAGCTTAATGAATTACTCAAAGGTGAACAATCTAACCACCATCGGGTCAAGAAGTAAAAGTGTCCCTGAACTTCCTCTCCACAATGCAAAACACCTCTAAATACTCCACACCAACTGCAAGCCCATTCTTCCTTCTGTAAGGAATCATTATTTGTTTACAGTAATTATTTCCTTGCATTTTTCAGTTTCAGCAGTCAAATATGTACCCTATAATGCTAGTCTTGCTCCTTTATATATTTTTTGGTATGTTTTTGAAGCCTCGTTTAATCCAAAACTTATTTTTGCTACAAGTTATCTGTTGAAAAACCTAAGAGTTTTTCTACATAGTTTTCCAGTCTCAATTTTACAAACTGTATGTCTTTCTGGTCATGTGATTACCCGAAGTTGATTCTCTAGTAGATTTCTTTAGAAAGGGATAATGAGCCCCTCTGCCCTTTTTACAAGTCAATTTTGCTAGATACAAAATGCTTGATTCACTTTTTTTTCCCTTGAGAGTATTAATAAGATAAACTTATTTTCTATGAGCATAAAGTGTTGCTCTTGAAGTCTGATAATTATCTAATTGAAATGTCTTGTAAATCATGTGTTTTTTTCTTCTTTCTAGATAGTCAAATATTTTATTTTTCTTTAAACCCAGTACACTACAATATCTTGGTGTTAGTCATTGTGGATCAATATTCTTAAGTATATAATGAGTAACTTCAAATCCTTATTTTAGAAAAAATTTCCTGAATTATAATTTTCAGCATTTCTTCTGGTTCCTTCAGTTTTCTTCTTCTTTGATATCTTGCTCTTTTTCTCAGTCCCTTTTTAAAAGTTACCCAAAGTCCTTTAAAAATTACCCAAATTGGCTTAGCCAGTAAAGGACCTGCTTGTAATGCAGAAGACACACTGCTGCTGCTGCTCCTGCGTCACTTTAGTCATGTCCGACTCTGTGCGACCCCATAGACGGCAGCCAACCAGGCTTCCTGTCCCTGGGATTCTCCAGGAAAGAACACTGGAGTGGGTTGTCATTTCCTTCTCCAATGCATGAAAGTGAAAAGTGATAGTGAAGTTGCTCAGTCGTGTCCAACTCCTAGTGACCCCATGGACTGCAGCCTACCAGGCTCCTCCGTCCATGGGATTTTCTAGGCAAAAGTACTGGAGTGGGGTGCCATTGCCTTCTCTGAGAAGACACACAGGGGACATCTATTCGATCCCTGGGTTGGCAAGATCCCCTGGAGAAGGAAATGGCAACCCACTCCAGTATTCTTGCCTGGGAAATCCCAAGGACAGAAGAGTCTGGCAGGCTACAGTCTATGGGGTTGCAAAAGAGTCAGACATGACTTAGCAACTAAGCAACAACAAAAGTCATAAAAAAACTTTTTAAAAGTTTTAAAACGTTGACATTTACTCTTGAGCACTCTTAATACACCTGCAGTTGAGTTGTGTGTATGGTGAGATGTGTATACAAATTCTTTTCCTGAAAACACAGGATAAAAGTTTGTTTTTTGGGGGTTACCAAAAAAAGCTGTGCTTCTGAGAAATCATTTATTTGTATCTCATGAAATTATAAATTAATTTGATTTATATATGGTGTCTGACTCAGACCTGAGAAATGTAAAAGTATAGCAGTGGCCATATCAGCTTAAGGCAGCAGAGCAGACAGAAAGAGCCATGTTAGGAGCTCTTTTACACACAAGCAGGCCAAGGAAAGACAAGTGGTCTTACTAACCATACGAACATTGACCAGAGAGATAAGCCAAAATATCTTTTGGAAGTGGAAGTGTTAGTCACTTAGTCATGTCTGACTTTTTGCAACCCCATGGACTGTAGCCTTCCAGGCTCCTCTGTCCATGGGGATTCTCCAGGCAAGAATACTGGAGTGGGTTGCCATGCCCTCTTCCAGGGGATCTTCCCAACAAAGAGATTGAACCCAGGTCTCCCGCATTGCAGGTGGATTGTTTATCATCTGAGTCACCAGGGAAGTTGGAGAAGGCAATGGCAACCCACTCCAGTACTCTTCCATGGAAAATCCCATGGATAGGGGAGCCTGGTGGGCTGCAGTCCATGGGGTCGCAGAGTAGGACACAACTGAGCGACTTCATTCACTTCACTCACTTCATACTTTATCGCTGGAGAAGGAAATGGGGTCACAGAGAGTCAGACACGACTGAAGTGACTGAGCATGCACGCACATGCACACACCAGGGAAGCAAATGTCTTTTAAAAGAGATTCAATGCAATCCCTATCAAGCTACCAACTGTATTTTTCACAGAGCTAGAACAAATAATTTCACAATTTGTATGGAAATACAAAAAACCTCGAATAGCCAAAGCAATCTTGAGAAAGAAGAATGGAATTGGAGGAATCAAGCTGCCTGACTTCAGGCTCTACTACAAAGCCACAGTCATCAAGACAGTATGGTACTGGCACAAAGACAGAAATATAGATCAATGGAACAAAATAGAAAGCCCAGAGATAAATCCACGCACCTATGGACACCTTATCTTTGACAAAAGAGGCAAGAATACACAATGGATTAAAGACAATCTCTTTAACAAGTGGTGCTGGGGAAACTGGTCAACCACTTGTAAAAGAATGAAACTAGAACACTTTCTAACACCATACACAAAAATAAACTCAAAATGGATTAAAGATCTAAACGTAAGACCAGAAACTATAAAACTCCTAGAGGAGAACATAGGCAAAACACTCTCCGACATACATCACAGCAGGATCCTCTATGACCCACCTCCCAGAATACTGGAAATCAAAGCAAAAATAAACAAATGGGACCTAATTAAAGTTAAAAGCTTCTGCATAACAAAGGAAACTATAAGCAAGGTGAAAAGATAGCCTTCAGAATGGGAGAAAATAATAGCAAATGAAGCAACTGACAAACAACTAATCTCAAAAATATACAAGCAACTCCTGCAGCTCAATGCCAGAAAAATAAATGACCCAATCAAAAAATGGGCCAAAGAACTAGACATTTCTCCAAAGAAGACATACAGATGGCTAACAAACACATGAAAAGATGCTCAACATCACTCATTATCAGAGAAATGCAAATCAAAACCACTATGAGGTACCATTTCACGCCAGTCAGAATGGCTGCGATCCAAAAGTCTACAAGCAATAAATACTGGAGAGGGTGTGGAGAAAAGGGAACCCTCTTACACTGTTGGTGGGAATGCAAACTAGTACAGCCACTATGGAGAACAGTGTGAAGAGTCCTTTAAAAACTGGAAATAGAACTGCCTTATCACCCAGCAATCCCACTGCTGGGCATACACACCAAGGAAACCAGAATCGAAAGAGACACGTGTACCCCAATGTTCATCACAGCACTGTTTGTAATAGCCAGGACATGCAAGCAACCTAGATGTCCATCATCAGATGAATGGATAGGAAAGTTGTGGTACATATACACAATGCAGTATTATTCAGCCATTAAAAAGAATACATTTGAATCAGTTCTAATGAGGTGGATGAAACTGGAGCCTATTATACAGAGTGAAGTAAGCCAGAAAGAAAAACACCAATACAGTATACTAACGCATATATATGGAATTTAGAAAGATGGTAATGATAACCCTGTATGCGAGACAGCAAAAGAGACACAGATGTATAGAACAGTCTTTTGGACTCTGTGGGAGAGGGAGAGGGTGGAAAGATTTGGGAGAATGACATTGAAACATGTATAATATCATATAAGAAATGAATCGCCAGTCCAGGTTAGATGCACGATACAGGATGCTTGGGGCTGGCGCACTGGGATGACCCAGAGGAATGGTATGGGGAGGGAGGTGGGAGCGGGGTTCAGGATGGGGAACACATGTACACCCGTGGCGGATTCATGTTGATGTATGGCAAAGCCAATACAATATTGTAAAGTAATTAGCTTCCAATTAAAATAAATAAATTTACATTGAAAAAATAAAAATAAAAGAGACTAATTTACCCAAGAGATACACCTGAAGGAGAAAGCCACTTGAAAGGGCACTGGGGTTTCAACAGAAAGGCTCTTGGTGGGGTGAAATCTGATGTCTATGACTAAGTGTTGGTTGATGTCCTCAGTGGTCACTCAGGAAAAAGGACAATATTTGAATACTGTAGTTGGAAATTCCAGGCAGAAGAATCTAAAGAGCCTTCTTTAAATATCAGAGTCCCCAGACTGTCAGTTCCAGATTGTCACAACAGTGGCCATGTAAACCTGAGTCTTTTTCTCCAATCCTTTTAACAGTGGTCCATCTCTGGAGGATCAGAGCCCAGAGCTTGCACACTGCGTGAGGAAGCAGTAGAATGAGAAAGAAACAAAGGAGAACCCAAACACTGCAAGTCTCTCAGCCTGAAACACTCTCAACACTGAGGATAAGCTTCAAATAAGGTAAGACTATGCAGTTGTGAGATTACGCATGGCCTGGAGATTCAGAATATTTAAGTGACACTTCTTGTGTCAAAAGGTGATCAAAGGATGTTTTTGTTTTTCATAATGATTGGAAAATCTATGAGACCCACCATGGAAATCATTTAAAAGGTGAAGAACTAGTCCGTTCTATAGAGTTGAAGGTAGACAGAAAGAAAAAATAAAGCTTTCTTTTCACCTTATAAAGTTATTTCTGTTCAGGAAAAGATTACATTTGGTAAAAAAACAAATTAGTTTATGCTGACATAGATTGAAAAAGGTCAGGAATAACAAGATTAGGTCAATGTTAGCTTAAAACCATGGTCCTTGTTTACAACTGGAAAGTTTGATGTCAATCAAAGCTTCAAACTCCTGAGTAAACTTGACCTGTTCCATGGAGAACCCATCCTGATCTGACCATAAGGACTATTAGAGATGGTGTGTAGACAACTCTCAGCACATACTAAGCCCTTAACAAATGATGGCTCTTCTTATTCTGCCCTTCTTTGCTATACAGTCGAGACACACCACCTCACACTTGATCATAAGGTATTTCCCATTGGGTGAGTGTCTTTTTTTTCTCCAACTGATATCAAAATTATTAGAATACTGGTTAGAACTTTGAATCTAGAATTTTTCAATAATAATTGATGACTGATCAATAAGTAGATATAAGAGTTAGGGCATCACAACAGAAATGTTTTGGAGTAGGCCAGGGAAACCAATAAGTAGCCCTAAAATTGCAGCCTTTTTTAGTCAACTTTTCACTTTTTCTGTCTCAAATTTCTCATTATTAATCAAATGTCTCTTTATTTTATGCCTTGAAGTCGCCTATTATTAAACATCAGGACTTTAAAAATTATGTTATTTTGTGGTATCAGACTTTTGGAATAAGATTATCTTCTTTGGAATGGTACCCAAGTTCGGTGAGAGCCATATGAATTAACTGGATAACAATACTTCCGTCCGTGTAAAGTTGCCTCGAAGCAATATACGAATATTCTGCACAAAGCATGGAAAGAGTTGGTGAAGAAGTAGAAAGTTACGACAGAAAAGAAGGGCGTTTTCTTTTTAGATTTAAATGTAATTCTACATGTAGACTTTTGAATTCAATGTTTTTAAAAGATCTCTTGCTCTTCAATTACTTTAGTTATGTAACCTTTGTTTTAAAGATGCTTACAACTGGAAGTTTTATTTTTTTTCATACCCATATTTTGTGATTGTGTACAATGTTATATAGGAGAAAAAGAAAATGGGGATCTTCCCAACCCAGGGATCAAACCTACATCTCTTAGTCTCCTGCCGTAGCAGGCAGATTCTTTACCACTGTGTCACCTAGGAAGCTCAATATTTTTTTTCTAATATATTTCCTTTAGACACAGAATTCACTGCTGAAACACTGCTAAAAACGGTTACAGAACATTTACATGCTCTTTGGATATATTTTCCTTTTTAATCTAGTCACTAAGTGCCTACTACAAGCACCATGAGGGTAGAATTTGGATCTGTTTTAACATTACTTTATAAAAACAATCTTGTTTCATTATTCCATAAGCTATGGCCTTCTGTTACGCAAACTATTCATTACATGTGAAACATTAACCCCAAAGACAGTAGGGAAAACTAAAAACTGTTTTCTCGATAAAAGAAGACATCATCCCTTTCTCATCTAGTAACTTTTTCAAATTCTGCACAGAATATAAGGAAAAGTAAAAATCAGTTTCCACTACTGTATATAAATCTGAATGAGTAGCCAAAAGTTTTTTAATAAGTAAAAAAAAATAATTGGAAATTTTAGCTCCAAGTATTCCTTTAAATGTTGATACTGGTGACCTAAAAGCAGTGTAGGATAGATGATTAAGTATTTCATCATGATAAAAATTAAATATTGATGATTTAAAATGAGTCCGACTCTTTGCGGCCCCATGAACTGTAGCCTACCAGGCTCCTCCGTCCATGGGATTTTCCAAGCAAGAATACTGGAGTGGGTTGCTCTTTCCTTCTCCTGGGGATCTTCCCAACCCAGGGATTGAACCCGGGTCTCCCCCATTGTAGGCAGATGCTTTACCGTCTGAGCCACTAGGAAGTCTCAAAAAATAAGTTTAGGAAGTAAAATTTATTTTTGAACTGTAACAATTCCACATTAATACATCTATGTAAAAATAATTTGCATTTTAAGTTTTATCAGAGAAAATTTTAGGCAATAAATTAAGGATATAATTTTTTGCAAAATTTAAAATTAAAGCTTCAAGAGGTAGATAAACTGAGAGCAAATGTCAATTATTTTGATTTTTTAAATAATTCAATTATATGGTAAAAGGATATGACAAAGGTGTTCTTCAAAGTGTGTGTGTTTGGGAGGTAGTTCTTAGAATATATCATGTTGTTTTGTACTAATGTCAACTTTATCTTGACTATATAAAGCTTATTCTTTTTCCTACCACAAAAACTGAGGTAAATATATTCTATCCCTCAACCCTCAATATGACTATTTGTGCTTTGGGGATAAAAGAAATTTTGAACCCTTATTTATGAACTATTATTTCTCTACAATAACCCTATTCAGGGAAATGAAGGGTACATTTGTTTTACTGATCCCATCTAAGCACATTATAAAAGGCAAGATGATGGCCAGAAAATCTATACTTAAATTATTGGAATGTAACAGGACTGAGAAATCCCTTATGGAACACATAGAGATCAGATCTGACACTCTAGCTCGACCTGATTAGGATCTAGAATAAGAGTATTTAGTGATTTTTAAGACATTAATAGAGCAGAGTTATGGGAAAGCTAGTCTAGATTTGGCATTTCATTTTCTGTGTGCCTGTAAGTGAACTAAACATATGACCTTTCCAAAGGAAATACAAATAAGTTTACCAATTATAGAAAAGATACAATTTAAAAAAAGGAAACCACAGTGATACAACTAAATAACTGCAAATTCAAACATGGAAAACAAAACGGTGCAGTATGACAGAAATGGTCAATAAGATGATAAAATTGTATTGTCATTACTTCTTTGTACATTTTTAAGTAATTAAATTAGAAAATTTAATCTGTGTGACTAATTTGGATAATTTTATGATCATAACTATGAGAATTAAAAAAAATCTGTTCCAAGCTACATTTGTTTATTCTACTATTAGGAAAATGAAAACAAACCACTAAATAATAAAGCAAATCAGCCTCAGAAAACAGAATATTCAATTTTGAAAGATATTTTCTTATCATGGGAGAATCTCCTACTGGATATGAGGATGTTATGAAATTACTCAGTCCATTCTACTGTACAGCCATAATGCTCCCTGGTAGGACAGGAATTAGGTACACATTAGGGATGGGTATGAGCAGATATGATAAATATTGAAGACAAGGCTCTGTATTCAAGCAGTTTACAATTGTCTGACAAGGCTCTGTATTCAAGGAGCTTACAACTTCCCTCATAGTTCAGTTCTTAAAGAATCTGCTGCAATGCATGAGGCCTGGGTTCAATTTCTGGATCAGGAAGATCCCCTGGAGAAGGAAATGGCAACCCACTCCAGTATTCTTGCCCGGAGAATCCCACGGACAGAGAAGCCTGGCAGGCTATAAGTCCATGTGTTGCAAGAGTTGGGCATGACTTAGCGACTAAATCAGAGGTTAAAGCATCTGCCTGGAATGCGGGAGACCTGGGTTCGATCCCTGGGTCGGAAAGATCCCCTGGAGAAGGAAAATGGCAACCCACTCCAGTACTCTTGCCTGGAGAATCCCATTGAGGGAGGAGCCTGGTAGGCTACAGTCCATGGGGTCACAAAGAGTCGGACGTGACTGAGCGACTTCACTTTCACTTTAGCGACTAAATCACCACCACCACCACAACTGTCTGAACTAGAATGATTTAAAGAGCAGAGTTAAAAGGGAAAAGCTGGAAGATAGTTCTTTTAATGAACATTCAACTACAAAATAAACTAGTGTTCCTCTTTAAAGCAAGTCCTCCACCAGCATGCTGAACAGAACTTCACTCCATTGTTTGATAAGAGCCTATTCTCTAATCTCTGGATGAATCAAGCTAATTATTAGTACATTAGAGCAGAATTCAGGTTCTATTTTATGACACTGCTTCAGTTCAGTTCAGTTCAGTCACTCAGTCGTGTCCGACTCTTTGCGACCCCATGAATCGCAGCACGCCAGGCCTCCCTGTCCATTACCAACTCCCGGAGTCCACCCAAACCCATGTCCATTGTGTCAATGATAACATCTAACCATCTCATCCTCTGTAGTCCCCTTTTCCTCATGCCTTCAATCTTTCCCAGCATCAGGGTCTTTTCAAATGAATCAGCTATTCATATCAGGTGGCCAAAGTATTGGAGTTTCAGCTTCAACATCAGTCCCTCCAATGAACACCCAGGACCGAGCTCCTTTAGGATGGAATGGTTAGATCTCCTTGCAGTCCACGGGACTCTCAAGAGTCTTCTCCAACACCACACAGTTCAAAAGCATCAATTCTTTGGTGCTCAGCTTTCTTCATAGTCCAACTCTCACATCCATACATGACTACTGGAAAAACCATAGCTTTGACTAGATGGACCTTTGTTGGCAAAGTAATGTCTCTGCTTTTGAATATGTGGTCTAGGTTGGTCATAATTTTCCTTCCAAGGAGCAAGCGTCTTTTAATTTCATGACTGTACTCACCATCTGCAGTGATTTTGGAGCCCAGAAAAATAAAGTCAGCCACTGTTTCCACTGTTTTCCCATCTATTTGTCATGAAGTGATGGGACCAGATGCCATGATCTTAGTTTTCTGAATGTTGAGCTTTAAGCCAACTTTTTCACTCTCCTCTTCCACTTTCATCAAGAGACTCTTCACTTTCTGCCCTAAGGGTGGTGTCATCTGCATATCTGAGGTTATTGATATTTCTCCCGGCAATCAGTACACTGGTCTATTGGTTTGTTAGTAACACAAGTCACTTGGAAGTCATTCATATTAGAGCTTCTTTAAACCAAATTTTACTCAAGGTTATTCTAATAAGTTTCATTCTAGGTAACAAACACTATTTCAGGATTTGTTAAATAGCAGCAAGAGAATGAAACAACAAATCTTGCATTTGAACACTAAGTAAAAGTAAAACCATTTCAAATGAACAGTTTGATCTTTCAATAATTGGAAAAGCTGTATCTACACAGCTGGGAGGAAAGATATTCCACTATTTTTGCATACCAGTGTACTGGTGCAGTGCTCAGTATTTAATAGAGGTTCAGTCAATGTTTACTGAATAAAATAAACTACGTGATGAGCAAAAATCTGCAAATATTATGGATTCTTAAACATGGCTGCCACACGGGGAAGTTATGGCTTACCACTTCCCCTTGAAGTTAAAATTACCTTTCTCCAGAAAAAAATTGTATAGGTAATAATAGAACCTATCATGCATCAGACATTACAAGCAGTATCATTTTTTTAAGCCCATCTTTTTTTTTTTTTTCTTTTTTTTTACCCTGGAAAGCAGACATCTTCTTGGTTTTCAAATTAGGGAAACTGAAGCTTAGAAAACTTAACTTGCTCAATTTCACCCATGGAAGAAGTGGTAGGATATGGGTTAAAGTCTGGTCATTCTGGCCTTTCTATAGCACAAACTGGGGGGCAATGTATATAATTATTACTCAAAATTACAGTAAGAAATCAAATCCATTCTCTGTCAGGGACTATATATATATGTGTGTGTGTGTGTGTGTGTGTGTGTGTGTGTGTGTATTATTATCTATAAAAAATAATAGGATGCACTTCTTCCTGTCTGACTGTAACATGTATTTGTATTGTGAAAGCACCAATGGAGAGAGACTGAATTTACAGCTATAGCACAGTAACGTTTGGTTTGGCATGGAACAACAGACTGGTTCCAAATAGGAAAAGGAGGACGTCAAGGCTGTATATTGTCACCCTGCTTATTTAACTTCTATGCAGAGTACATCATGAGAAACGCTGGACTGGAAGAAACACAAGCTGGAATCAAGATTGCTGGGAGAAATATCAATAACCTCAGATATGCAGATGACACCATCCTTATGGCAGAAAGTGAAGAGGAACTAAAAAGCCTCTTGATGAAAGTGAAAGTGGAGAGTGAAAAAGTTGGCTTAAAGCTCAACATTCAGAAAACTAAGATCTTGGCATCCGGTCCCATCACTTCATGGGAAATAGATGGGGAAACAGTGTCAGACTTTATTTTTTTGGGCTCCAAAATCACTGCAGATGGTGACTGCAGCCATGAAATTAAAAGACGCTTACTCCTTGGAAGGAAAGTTATGACCAACCTAGTAGCATATACAAAAGCAGAGACATTACTTTGCCAACAAAGGTTCGTCTAGTCAAGGCTATGGTTTTTCCAGTAGTCATGTATGGATGTGAGAGTTGGACTGTGAAGAAGGCTGAGCGCCGAAGAATTGATGCTTCTGAACTGTGGTGTTGCAGGAGACTCTTGAGAGTCCCTTGGACTGCAAGGAGATTCAACCAGTCCATCCTAAAGGAGATCAGCCCTGGGATTTCTTTGGAAGAAATGCTGCTAAAGTTGAAACTCCAGTACTTTGGCCACCTCATGCGAAGAGTTGACTCATTGGAAAAGACTCTGATGCTGGGAGGGATTGGGAGGAGTAGGAGAAGGGGACGACAGGGGATGAGATGGCTGGATGGAATCACTGACTCGCTGGACGTGAGTCTGAGTGAACTCCGGGAGTTGGTGATAGACAGGGAGGCCTGGCATGCTGCGATTCATGGGGTCGCAAAGATTGGGACACGACTGAGCGACTGAACTGAACCGAACTGAGAACCATCATCGGAGAAGGAAATGGCACCCCACTCCAGTACTCTTGCCTGGAAAATCCCATGGACGGAGGAGCCTGGTAGGCTGCAGTCCATGGGGTCGCTAAGGGTCGGACACGACTGAGCAACTTCACTTTCACTTTTCACTTTCATGCACTGGAGAAGGAAATGGCAACCCACTCCAGTGTTCTTGCCTGGAGAATCCCAGGGACGGTGGAGCCTGGTGAGCTGCTGTCTATGAGGTCGCACAGAGTCAGACACGACTGAGGCGAACTTAGCAGCAGCAGCAGAACCATCATAGTTCCTCATTGGAAGGAGGCCAGGGCAGAAGACAGAGTCAAGCAAACCCTAAAGAGAGTTAAGAGTATTCTTTAGGAAGCCATCTGTAGCTAGAGGATATTACTTCTAGGAGGCCCTAGAGACACCTCCAGAAGCAAGAAAGCAAGTCACTGGTGTGTCTTCTGGGTTGTTTCTGATGTGTGGGGACAAGAAGTGGTGACAATGGTACAGAAAAAAAGAGTACTACCTTTATTAGCATCATTGAGATTCTCAGAATAAAGACATTTATTTTTGCCAGTAATAGACTTAAAAAAAAAAGTAGTCTCACCCCTATAAACTGTGATCTAGAAAAGCTGGGTAAAATATTAAATATATCTTTTTGATAGCATCTTGAAAGGACAAGATCCTAAGGAGAAGGTGCAGAGAAGTCTGCCTATGTTCATCTCTGCTTTTCCTCTTGACTCATTTGCTAATTTGAAAGTTATTCCAGAGCCTGAGAAATCACTCATAAAGAGTGATTTAGAAGCAGGCAGCTTAGAAGCAGGGAAGCCAAGAGCTTTCAGGAGTCCCAGAGTTCTGAGAAAATATAAATTGGACTTTAGAGGCAACTAGGAAGGAAGATGGTGACTGCAGCCATGAAATTAAAAGACGCTTACTCCTTGGAAGGAAAGTTATGACCAACCTAGTAGCATATTCAAAAGCAGAGACATTACTTTGCCAACAAAGGTCCATCTAGTCAAGGCTATGGTTTTTCCAGTGGTCATGTATGGATGTGAGAGTTGGACTGTGAAGAAGGCTGAGCGCCGAAGAATTGGCGCTTTTGATCTGTGGTGTTGGAGGAGACTCTTGAGAGTCCCTTGGACTGCAAGGAGATCCAACCACTCCATTCTGAAGGAGATCAGCCCTAAGATTTCTTTGGAAGGAATGATGCTAAAGCTGAAACTCCAGTACTTTGGCCACCTCATGCGAAGAGTTGACTCATTGGAAAAGACTCTGATGCTCGGAGGGATTGGGGGCAGGAGGAGAAGGGGACGACAGAGGATGAGATGGCTGGATGGCATCACTGACTGGATGGGCGTGAGTCTGAGTGAACTCCGGGAGTTGGTGATGGACAGGGAGGCCTGGCATGCTGTGATTCATGGGGTCCCAAAGAGTCAGACACGACTGAGCGACTGAACTGAACTGAACTGAGGAAGGAAGAGCCTTTAAAAACACCTCAGGCTTTCAGTTAGGACAGAAGAAGGGCCACCCTAGGAGTAAGAATGAAGCTGAAATAGGCTAGACCTAACAGACTGAAAGCCATTTAAGCTAAGGTGTTTTGCTCTGAGCCTAGTTTCCTAACAGAAGCAAAAGTAAAATCTTCTCTGGAAGTAAAAAAAAAAAAAAACAACACATGACTCAGAGCCTAAAATTTTTCACAAACAAAGACAGCATTCCATTAAGAATTTCTGGGCATACTAGGAAACAAAAATAAGAAAAGGGAATAGAAATAAGATCCATAGATGACCTAAATGTTGAAGCTATTAGGCCCATGTCAGAATTTCACTAGAGAACAATAATCTACAAATAAGAATCCAATACAAATTCTGAAGTTGAAAACTATGACTCAATAAACTAAAAATACAATTTAAAGTACATTTATAATAAATTAAAAATTTTAAATTCGTTTATAATGAAAGACATGAGATACTTAAGAATAAATTTAACAATATATGTGGAAGACTTCTATGCTGAAAATTACAAAGATCAAAATAAATAAATAGAGGGAGAGACACGACACAATCATAGACAGAAAAATTCAGTATTTTTAAAATGTCAATTCTTCCCAAACTGATCAACAGATTCACCAGAATTCCAACCAAAATCCCAAAAGACTTTTTAGAAATTGAAACATCAATTGTAAAATTTATATTAAAATGCAAAAAACACACAAAAACGTAGAATGGCCAAAACAATAATAATTTAAAAAAAGGTGTGTAAGTTGGCACATGGATACATCATGCTTATCAAGGGAACTGAATAGACTCAGAAAATTACTTGATTTTTGACCAAGGTGCAAATGTGATATCCAGCAGAGGAAAGGAGAATCTTTTCAACAAACGCTGTTGGAATAACTGGATTCTTATTTTTCAAAAATAAAGGTATCACCCCCTATTGTTATATTAATACAATATAGAAAAATCAACCTTCAGTGCATTCTAGGCCTAAATGTAATATACTGTGAATATTAAAAAGATACTAAGAGGGCTTTATTTACAACTTTATGCTAGGGAACTTTAGTATTTGGACGATATGTATGAATTCCTAGAAAAATACAACCTGCAACAACTTTTCTTCAAAATGTTGTTAAGAAAATGAAAGGTTACAAATTGGAATAAAAATATTCAAAACACACATTCTGACCAAAAAAAAAAAAAAAAAGTATACAGGGGAAGGAGAAAGGAGAGGTATTATTCAAAGGGTACAAAGTTTGCTAAACACAATCACTAAGTCTTAGAACTCTATTGTACATATAGTCCCTACAGTTAAGAATGTTGTATTAAAATTTGCTAAGAGGGTAGAGTTTATGCTAAGTGTTCTTATCACTTAATAATAAAAATTGAAAGCAGGAGGAAATTTTTAGAGGTGATGGGTTTATTTATGGCATACATTGTGGTGAGTTTTGCGGATGTATACTTAACTCCAAACTTATTAAGTTCTATACATATACATGTATACATATAGGTGTTTACATAAACACATACAGCTTTGTTTGCCAATCATATCTCAATAAAGAAAAAAGATGTGTTCATAGTATGCAAATAACTCCTACAACTTAATTACAAGGAAACAAACTCAATTTTTAAAATGGGTAAAGTTTTCAACATACTTCACAAAAATGAAATAACACTATATACCCATTCAAATGGCTAAAACTAAAAACAATCTCAACTGTTGCCATGTGATTGAAAGATTCATCATTCTGTGAAACTAAAGGAAAGATAAAGAGGCAGATGCAAGTAGACTAGATGGTGGGAAGATGGAGAGAATTCTTGGCGAGGCTCACAACTGTTTTTCCAATAAGGATGAGGCAAAGTCACTGGTTGAGGAGAAAGTTAGTGATTCCAAGTGTAGAGAAAGAATGAGATACTTCGTTTAAAGTGAGCAAAATAACTACAGAAAAGAGTAGGAGAGACCATTTGGATGAGGTCACATTAGTCCACCCAATTGTTAAGCTGCCTAGGTGTAAGTACAGGCAAGAAAAGATAAATGCGTGAATTCATTTATGATCTGGGTTTTGCCAGGAAAGCAGAAGTCAGGGACAAAGAGTTGAGGGTATTCGCAGGGAACTGGCTTTAATGCCACTATTTGTGAATATATACATATAGCCAGAATTAATTAATAATTCTTTACTATGAAGCACTATGCAAGTTACTAGTATAATGGTGGCAAAACTAAGCATTGTCTCAATTTAAGGTTGGTTATATACCAGACACAGGGAAGACTGGAATGTACCGAAAGTTAAAATAAGCAGCTAACTGCAATATTTCCAAAACTGAACCATATAATGAACTTACTCCTTATTCTACACATTCCATTTGAGGTCTAAAATCTATCTTTCCTGTCTTCCTAATCAGGCTTTCCACATCTATTTGCTTTGGCTCTGACCTTTTCATGGTCTTTACCTAATTTTATCTAAAGGAAGGCTAATGTTTAGTGTTTCCATTACTTCCCACTCCATCTTGCCTCCTTCTCACACTATTGGTGATGAATCTTCAATGATCCTGTGGTATTGCTCACTTTTTGGAAAAAAATTTTTTTTGGCTTTTCACATAAATATAGTATCAAGGTACTCCTCAACCCACAATTGCTCTCTTTACAACACCTACAACCAAAACCATGAAAAGGTTTCTTCCAAAAATCGTAAAATGGCTATTGCAGGCTATCTTGCTTGTATTCCCCAGTCTGTTTCTCTCAGTATAACTGCTGAAAAGTCTCTATTGCTCTGGCTTGCACAAGTACTTAGTTTTTACGTAGGCAGCAGACCGGGAAGAATTCTGAAATACAAAGTTAAAAGTGTTTTTACTAAAGCTGAAGAAATTTCTTGGAAGAACGGAGTACCTTGCATCTGACACTTTCAGAAACAGTCTAAAATTAAAACTGGTTGGGTGCAGGTTCACACAGATTTTATTTTTGCAACCTTCTTGGTTGTTTCCATGTTGCATCACAAAACAAAGGCAGTGAACTCTCACAAGTTTACCACGATCCGTCTTTTAAGTGGTTTGCCTCTGACTCGTAATATTGGAAAAGGGACATGCTGTTCCTTTCAAACAATTAGCACGGACAGCCTTACTTTAGCTAAAATTTGATCAAGACCAAGACCACACCATAAAACACAGAATATGAAGTGTTTTTGACAGAAAGGGAAAATAAAGCTAATTAATTCCTTAAATTCTGAAGCACTGCTAAAAGACCAAAAGACATGCTTCCTTACATAATAAGAAGCGCTTTTATGTTCCTCACGAATAGTGTATTTGCCTGCATTCCTTTTTTTTAGTGACACCGCTACCGCCTCAGGACTGGTGCTTAAAGACACAGTGGGTGGGTCAAGCCGGTTCAGGAAGACATTTAGAAGGAAAGGCTGGGCCCATCCCAGCATTGGGACCGCGCCCAGCAGGCATTTGGCTCACATAATACTCTAGAGGAAAATACAGCTCGAGTATACCATTAATTTTCCACAAAGATTTCCAGAAACCTGACTCACAGCCAGAAACTCAAACCCTGTGGGCAGGAAGAAAAAAAAACCTACTACGCCACCATTTCCGCCTTGCCGGGCCAGCAAACGTGCAAATATGGAGAAAGACGTACGCGCTGCGCCTACGTTCTCACAATGCGCAAGCGCACGACGAGGCCCCGCCCCCTCGCGCTCCCGCCGAGGCGCGCCCACCAGAAATTAGCCCCCACTAGCGCCGCCCGGGGCTTCCGCCCCGAGGCCTGACGGTCGCCGTTCGGTTCCGGTTCTAACCCCGCCCTCACGCGGTAACCCTCCAGAAGTCTTAATATCCGGGACCAGAGGCTGGCGCCAGCGCGCACTTCCGGCGACGGACGCAGAGGAAAGAATCTGGTGACGCTTCTTCCCTTGTACCGTGCCGCCCAGGCTCCGGCTCTCGGTGCGGCAGCGCCATCTGGTGCTGAGTCTCTCGCTGCCCGCAGAGGGGGCGCGCGCCCTTCTCCCGGAATCTTCCAGAGAAAATGTGGCCTGGGCTTTCGTCACTCGCCCTCGGAAAAGGAGAGACCCGAGCTTTCGCCCTGCCGAGTTCTCACGCAGGAGGTACTTTGTAGGACTTCGCAGCGGAAGCGACTTGTACGTGTTAGCTATAAATACCGAAGATGGAGAGGAAGCTGAGTTCTTCCTCTAGTTTTAAGTCCAGAAAAACAGAACGTTTTTTTGTTTCCTCATGACTTGTTCCTGAACGCCTCTCAGGCATTTTTCTCAGTTACCAATTCATTAGTCCCAAGACAAGAGTCCACTATTTCTTTCTTGGGTGGGAAGATGGCACAGACCTTGTGGCTTAGACTGCTCTGTGCTATAAAAGCTTTTGTTTCCTTTTGCTTATTAAAGCTGTGTTGTAAAAACATGCAGCGTGTGTCTGGAGCCCATGAGGAAGTAGGGAATTTGCTATGAAAACAGGCTAAAGAGATTTCAGAAAGGTAGTCTCAGGAACACCCCTGGTGTATGTAGGTTTGTTTGCGTGGCGTGTTTCTATGAGATTAACAGAAAACGTCATTTCTCCCAAGTCAGCAAAATCAACGTAAATTCTCCCTGAATGATGCTTGGAAACCTCGATTTTCCTGGAAGTGTGTAGATCGGATGATATATATGTAGCTAGTATTGTGTGGTTCTTCTTTATTGGAATGGTGTGGTAACCGAGTATGGGAGTGCTAGTGAAAGCTGGTGAAGCAAGTTTCCTATAGACTCCAGCTCCCACTGTCTAGACTGCTCCACCGGGCGTTTCTCCTACTCGTGGTTCTCAAACTCACTAGATGTCCGCTCATTAGATGTCCCTGGAAAGCTTATTAAACCAGATGGGTCTTAACCCTAAAGTTTTTAACTGGGAACGTCAGGGGGTAGAATTCTATTGGGTTGTCACAATGTTCCTTCCAGTTTTCCCTTAAGATGTTAAGGAAAAAACCCTGAATGAATTTTTTTTGCCAATATAATATAATAAATAGCTCTGATAAATTATCTGGTGATACTTAATACTTAGGTCCTTGGTACTAGGATCACACCTGCAGTAATGTGGAGTTCAGGGTTACTTTGTCAGCACATGCAGTCATGCTCGTTCGGTTGGATGCTAATGATACCAAAACTGGAGAAATCCATTGTTGAAAAGTAATGAACTAAGCACTAGATCCAGAAAATTCCACATAAATGAATATTCACAGTTAAAGCCGCTGCTGCACATAAATGTGTTCTATAAATTATAATGTGATAGAGGGTGCTGTGATACTAGGTATACTAAATATTTCAGTGATTTTTGGTGGAATTTCTGCCCTTCCCATTAGCTATTAAAAGTCAGTAAATAAGAAATGACTAGAATTAAGGACAAAGTTGCTATACCCTAACTTTCTCGTTTTGCTTTTTGGTAGACACCAGGCTTTTCCAAAGTCCTTTAGCATCTTGCCAGATTCTTTTGTTCTTCTAAATCCTCTACCAACTCTATTCCACCCATATTGCGCTGTTTATTTAATACAAATATATACAAATAAACATGGTCATCTCATTTGTGGAAATTTTTTCTCTTCAGTTAATTCTGTCAAATCGTGACTATGTCACTGCATTTACTTTCAGTGAAAAAAGTGTGCTGTGCACTGTGAGTTTTATCCTTGCACATAATTGAAATACAAATATTTTTGGAGAGGTTTTATGTTCATAGCTGAAATTATTTCTAAAACTTTTAAAAAGTTTAGAATGTTTGCTCTGATGTTTGATGAAAAATAACTGATATACCCTTGATTTGCAAATTAATATTGATTAAATATCAATGATTAAAAATCTTTAATATTGATTAAAGATCAATGAGGACTTCCCTGGTGGCTCAGGAAAGATGGTAAAGGATCTGCCTGCAATGCTGGAGACCCAGGTTGGATCCCTGAATTGGAAAGATCTCCTGTAGAAGGGAATGGCAACCCACTCAAGTATTCTTGCCTGGAGAATCCTGTGAATAGAGGAGCCTGGCCAGTTACTGTCCATGGGGTCTCAAAGAGTGGGACAGGTCTGAGCCACTAACGCTTTGACTTGAGAAGATCAGTGAAGACAACTGAAATGCTACTTTGGCAATAATTCAGTAAAGTTTTTATGAGTCAAAAGCGATTTTAATAATGGCCTTGAAGTAAATAAAGGAATGAATTCATTGTGAGCACGCTGCATAGAAAACTTCTTGATACAACATAGGTTCCTGAAAAAGGACTAAGGCTATTGCTGTGGAGTAGTCTGGTGAGGAGAAGGAAATGGCAACCCAGTCCAGTATTCTTGCCTGGAAAATTCCATGAACAGAGGAGGCTATTCTAATACTAAGAATTAAACAAGACTTAAATTGTTTTAATATACATTGTACTATACAACTGTTAGTCTATCTTCAGTTACACAAAAAATATATGATGACCCTTAGGGTTTTAAAAACATAGTTAAAGTGATAGCTAACTCAAATAAATTTTCCAAAGCAGAACCAACATTTTAATACAATGAAATAGCCAGTAAATCTCAAAATGTGGATCCCAGCATGGCTTCAGCATCACTTGGGAATTTATTAGAAATATAAATTCTAGAGCCAAATCTCGACCCTAATGAATCAGAAACTGAGGGGAGAGCCCACGTTTTAAAATGTAAAAATCAGTGTTTTTTCCCTAAGTTCTTCAAGCTAGCCTGATGGGTGTCAAAATCTGAGAACCACAGAATTAGATAAGATATTGAAAGTTTAAACAGAAATTCAAGCCTCTTGGAATTAAGAAATAACCATAGTGTCTAAAAGAAAACAAAGACTACAGAAACAGATTTCTCTGAATGAATACTGTGAAACTCCTCTGTGTGAAGAAGATACTGTGCTAGACGCCTGAGGATTATTAGTGAACAAAGGGGTAGAAATACAGCTCTCACTGAGTTTTCATTTTAATGGGATTATGTAATGCTGCTCTAAAAATATTCTGGCTAGATTTTTTTTATTCTATGAGCAAGACTTTTATTAAATAATTTAGAAAGTGGAAAAGGAGAAATCAAAAGGAAGACTACAGTAAAGATAAAAGCAATAATAGTAAAAGTGTTAGAAAATGGGGAGGAAAAGGTCAAGAAACCACAAAATAGTAAATGTGGAACATCCCATAAAGATTAGAAGTGATGGAGGAGTTATAACATGTAGAAAACATGTTAAATGTGCACATATAATTTATTGCTATCAAATTTGAAAATCATGAAGTGGATGATTTCTAGGAAAATAAAAAACTACTTAAAAATCTAATGGTATTCTACCAATAACAAGAAAATATTTTTTAAAGTTATCCAGTAATTACTTCCCCCAGCAAAGGATCCAATTCTAGGTAGTACTGGTGAAATCTTTTATCCTTAAGAGAAATAAGTAAAACCACATATAGAACATAAAGAAAATATAGAAAGCTACCCATTTCAATTTTTTACTTTAAAAAATTTTTAATTGAAAGATAATTGCTTTGCAGGATTTTTTTTTTTTTTTTTTTTCTGTCAAGCATCAACCTGCATCAGCCATAGCGGATTATACATATGTCCCCTTCCTCTTGAACCTCCCTCCCATCTCCCTCCCCATCCCACCTCCCCATTTCATTTTACTAAGCAAATAAAATCAGCCTACTAAATCCTTGAGAAAAAAGCATAAAAATTACATACCCACTCTCACTTATGATTATGCATATGTGTAATAGCACATAGTTTATTAAAAGAATAATTTACCATGGCCTGAAAGGGTCTGTTCTTTGACTATAAGTATGACAGTTTGTATTACTTTTCACAAATATTCATTCTCTGTTCCCCACACTGTTGAAGGAGTTTATTTCTATACCTCATTGATGCTGTGCTTGACCATGTGACTTGCTTTGGCCAGTGGAATCTGAATGGTTGTCAGATTAGCCATTTTCAAGCACAAGCATTAAGAACAGTTGCATGATTCACTCAGTCTCTCTGTATTACCCCCTCTCCTATGATTACTCTTGCTCCTTCAGCCTGAATGCAGGGAGAAGACAGTGGAGCATACCTACAGTCAACCTGCAGGCTGTAACAGAGCTTGCAGTCCACTGCCTTAATATAACATGTGGTTTGTTTGTTTTGGTTACTGCAGCAGAAGGTAATAAAGATGTTTCAGTATCAAGGAATGTATTGATATCACATTGTATCAATAGGTAAAATAAGAAAATCCTGTATAATTTTATTCATTGTGTTTACAAAAGTCATTTGGGAAAATTCTGTGCTTAATTCTTAAATATTTTTCCAAAAGCATAACTTAGAAGGCTAATTCCTTCGTATGTTAGGATGTCTATTTCAAACCAACACCCATTTTAACCTAATTTAAAAGTAAAATACTGTCATTCCCTTTAAAAGTGGGATACATAGGGAATTCTGCTCTCACCAGTTTTACGTTGAAATGTCCTGCAAATTCAAGAGAATGTAATAGGAATGTAGTGGGTGAGAGAAAGTATTATTAACAGAAGATATGCTAGTTTAACTTGGAAGTTGAAATGACTTACTGAAGATGGTTAATGATGCCAGTTGGGAGAACACGCCCTTGCTGCTATTTGTTAACTAAGTGACTCTGGGCAAAACTGATTCTCTCCTTCACTATCTTCACTTAAAAACTTGAGAGAAAGATATTAGGTCTTAATATCAGAATTCAGGTAAAGGGTTTTGTTGACTGTGATACTCCATCTTTAGTTAATATTAGGTTCATTTTTATAGTCTGACTTATTTCTGAAGACCCACATTTGGAGATAACCATGTTTCTTCCTCAGAAATGTACATGACACAACTGTGGCTGTGGAACTTTGCCAGACACAGGCTTCTTAACTAGGGAAAGAAGAACCATCAAAAGTAGTAACGAATGAAGGTTAATACTGTCATATATTTGCAGTTAAGACTGGCGTTCTGCACAATATAATGGACTTTCAGTATATAAGATTTCTGATAGAGAAATTCATAAAGAAATGGAAGTTGTAAAATCAAGATTCTTTCTTGTTCTTGTGGAATAATAATGGTTAGGTATTTGTAAAGGATGCTGTCAATGTTTATTCATCCCCTTCCTGCCTCCCTTATCTTTTTCTTTCTGTACTTTTATTTCTCACTTTTTTGTTCCCATTAGGAAAATTTCTTATAAAAAATTTTTAAATATTCTGGGTTTATGGGTCTATCAACTTCCACATGCTTACATTATATTCCTTGGTAATGAGTTAGATATTTAGTCCTACTTCTTACTTGAAGTAGACATTTGGTGATTGATCATGTGAAAAGAGAAACAGACTTATCAAAGCAACACCCAGCTAGATGAAATCATCCTGCCTCTCATTCAGGTCTGTAGGGCACCATTGAGTATATAAGTTAACATGAGATAAGATAGCTTGTGTAAAGAAATCCTAATGTTGCTCCTTTAGCCATAGATACCAGTGTATAAATTAGGATACTATGTTGCTCTTTTAGAACTTTAAATAAACTGAACTTGATACTTTAAAATTCAGACTTGACTTTAGGCATTTTACTGACTTGTGATTATTTCCAAGAAATGATTATTTCCAAGTAGCACAGTACTTCTCCACAAATCTAGGGGGCAGTGGGGGGGGGGGTGGAAATCTCCTTTTGAAATATCACATAATATTGCTCAAAAATGTTTTGAGACCTGTAGCCATTAGTTTTATGATGAGCTTATTCAGGGAAATGGTTTCTTGCTTTTTTGAAGCTTATGAATTTAAATTCTTCATAAGATTTACTATTTTATTATTTGGTATACTTCTGGCATCCAGTCCCATCACTTCATGGGAAATAGATGGGGAAACAGTGGAAACAGTGTCAGACTTTATTTTTTTGGGCTCCAAAATCACTGAAAATGGTGACTGCAGCCATGAAATTAAAAGATGCTTACTCCTTGGAAGGAAAGTTTTGACCAACCTAGATAGCATATTCAAAAGCAGAGACATTACTTTGCCAACAAAGGTTCGTCTAGTCAAGGCTATGGTTTTTCCTGTGGTCATGTATGGAGGTGAGAGTTGGACTGTGAAGAAGGCTGAGCGCTGAAGGATTGATGCTTTTGAACTGTGATGTTGGAGAAGGCTCTTGAGAGTCCCTTGGACTGCAAGGAGATCCAACCAGTCCATTCTGAAGGAGATCAGCCCTGGGATTTCTTTGGAAGGAATAATGCTCAAGCTGAAACTCCAGTACTTTGGCCACCTCATGCGAAGAGTTGACTCATTGGAAAAGACTCTGATGCTGGGAGGGATTGGGGGCAAGAGGAGAAGGGGACGACAGAGGATGAGATGGCTGGATGGCATCACTGACTGGATGGGCGTGAGTCTGAGTGAACTCCGGGAGTTGGTGATGGACAGGGAGGCCTGGCGTGCTGCGATTCATGGGGTCGCAAAGAGTCAGGCACGACTGAGCAACTGATCTGATCTGATACTTTCTTCAGCATGGTCATTGTCTCATTCATCTTTGTAATCCTTAGTACTGGGCCTGTGTCTACTATATACTGGGTGCTCTGGAAATATTTTTTTGAACTGCTATTATGTTCTTTATTGGAAACTCAAAATGGGGTGCTTTGGGAAGTTTCTTTATATTATTATGTCTTATTTCCCCAAAAGAGCACCTGCATTTTTCAGCTAAAAGAAATCTCATTTAAGCACAAAACATGACATTCAGATACACCTTAGCTTTGGCAGGATTTGAGTACAATTGGAATACAGTAAAGCTAGTGAAGTCACTCAGTCGTGTCCAACTCTTTGCGACCCCATGGACGGTAGCATACCAGGATCCTCCATCCATGGGATTTTCCAGGCAAGAGTACTGGAGTGGGTTGCCATTTCCTTCTCCAAAGGATCTTCCCAACCCAGGGATCGAACCCAGGTCTCCTGCATTGTAGGCAGACGCTTTACCGTCTAAGCCACCAGGGAAGCCTGATCAGAGAATAGAGGAGTTAAGGTACTTCAAAATATCATGTAATTGGTATTATGGACTAAATGTGTTCTCCCTGAAATCATATGTTGAAGCACTAACACCCAGTGTGAGTGTTAGGTGGTGAGGCCTTTGGGAGGTAATTAGGTTTAGATGAGGTCATGATGGTGGAGTCCCCATAATGGTATTAGCTCACGTAGAAGATGATGAAGAGACACCAGAGCCTCTTCTCTCTGCCATA
Source organism: Bubalus kerabau (assembly GCF_029407905.1). Lineage (NCBI taxonomy): Eukaryota > Metazoa > Chordata > Mammalia > Artiodactyla > Bovidae > Bubalus > Bubalus kerabau. The sequence goes on along the minus strand of NC_073635.1, from coordinate 28,177,056 downwards.
TAGGGACACAGGAAGAAGACAACCTTCTATGAACGTGGAAGAGAACCAAAGCTGCTGGTGCCTTGATCTTGGACTTCCAGCCTCCAGAACTGTGAGAAATTCATGTCTATTGTTTAAACCACCCAGTCTATTGTATTTTATTCTGTAAGCCTGAGTTACATGTGGGCATTATTTTCATGTTCTGGGAGCTTGATATAAAGTATTAAGACTGTTACTGACATTGTAGGTAATATCGTGAGTTGGTATATATTTATTTACCTGTCTACTCAACTGCATCATAATGTAACATTTTTGAAAGTATTTTATATATAAATTTTTTCTCTAACAGAACTTTACCTTGGTTTACAAACTTAAATTCAAATTTATCTTTAAAAATGTCAAAACAGTCTCTCTATAGACTGTTTCAAAGCATAATATCTTAGGGAAACAGGAAATTTTTTTAAAGGGAAAAGGATTAGCCTTCAAAAGAAGAAAGGCCTGGGTTGGTTTGTTTTTTCCACGGAATCTAGTTGACTGAAAAAAATGGGAAATGCCACCTGAAAATGTGGGAGAACTGAACATAATAACTTGGGAATATTGGACCACAAGAAAGGGGTCCTTTCAGGCATCATTAAAATTGTTGCCAGGTGAAACTGAACAAATCTTGGCAGCAACAACCCAGAGAGAACCAACCCCTTTAGAGAGTATGTAAGTAAAGAATCATTTTGTGTACACAAGCTATCCACCATTTAAAAATTCTTAAAATCCCTGATTACTTGTCTTAATATATATGTATTTCAGAATCGGTAATATTATCAGGTAAGTTTTAGCTTTATATTTTTATGCTTTGGTTAGAATGAAAAGATTTGGGAATACCAAATCAGAGTCCTTCAAATAAAGCCCCACACAGTTTAAAGCAATCTTGTGTTTAGTTTGAGTTTTTTCCGTCTCTCTTTTGCAGTCTGTTGGTAATAGTTCCACAGGCTTGCATTCTTTGTATGGATGGCATATTTTTCTCAGTGCCTTCAGTGCAGGCATCAATAAGCTTGGAAAAGTGTTATTTCTCTCCAAGGCTACTGTTGATGCCACTGCATTAAAAAATGCTGAAGAATCTTGTCTTTGTGTTACTTTCTTACCTCCTTAACCTTTTTCAGTTTCTTCTTTGAGTTTGCTATAGAAGTTCATAGGTTTGTAAAGTTATTAATCCAAATAAACTTAGAAGGATTTATTTGTGTGTGTTGGGGGGTGTCTGGATTTCTGACAGATAGACGTTAGCTTTGCACAAAGATTAAATCCTGAATGTTGTTAATTTAAATTAAAAAAGAAAAAAATGATCTATAGAATTTAGAGTTCAAAGTGAAAGTTAAAGTCACTCAGTCCTGTCCGACTCTTTGTGACCCCATGGACTATACAGTCCATGGGATTCTCCAGGCCACAATACTGGAGTGGGTAGCCTGTCCCTTCTCCAGGGGATCTTGCCAACCCAGGGATCAAACCCAGGTCTCCCACATTGCAGGCGGATTCTTTACGAGCTGAGCCACAAAAGCCTTTGCAAAAAACCTGAACATTTTTTTTGACACACTGATGAAAAATTATTTACTGAGTTCTTTTTTTTTGTTCTACAACTGTTTGCACCCAAATAGAAGGTGTTTTTCCTTTGAAACTGTATATGTAGTCCTTGTGATTACTGCCGGAAATATTCTTTTTTGTTATTTTTAAATTTCAATTCTTAGAAATGCCTCTTTTCCTCCATTACATTTTTTTCTATTTTTAAAATGTCTTTGTAAATGACTTTAGATGTGTATTACAAATTGGACTTCAGAGGTCTGTGCTGGCGTACCTGACTGAAAGTCTTGATTGCCTCTTCCAGTGTATCAAGTTTAATTAATAGCCATGAAAACTTCAGCCTGCTCTTCATTTTAAATTCTCCTAAATGAGTTGCTTTTCAGTGGTGCTAGCTAATCCCTTGTAATCCAAAGTCATCAAAAAATCATATGATAACGCTTTTTGTATAATACAGAAATAATTTACAGCATTAGTCAAACAGTTTCAAAGGTGTCATTATTTGATAATTACCCCACCCCAGGGCCATTATTGTACTACATAATGTGACTAATGCTCTGTCATTTTTTTCTGTTGAAACTACAGCCGCAAATTGAAGAGTAACACATTCTGGCCTTTGGTTTTCTCAGTCAGCCTGAAAAAATTGATTGTCTTTTTCAACTTTAGCAGCTTAATATCTCACTTCAGGCTTTGTTGTTGTTTTTTTTTAATTCATAAATATATGACGGTAACAGTGGAGATAACATTTCTACTGCTATCTGAGGATAATAGATGAGTTATATTCTTGAATGCTGTTTGGTTCCAAACCTCATTTCCTTGTTACGTTTTAGCTGTGAGATCTAGAGCCAGTGTAAATTTTGGGATTAATGTATGTTAGTGGTGATTTTTTTTAAGAACTATGTCCAAATTTAGAAAGTCAAATCTTCATATTTATTTCAGCTGTTTCCTGTGGGCTTGTTGTTTTTTTTTAAACTGAGAAAGTTCTGTCATCAGTGATTTTCTTAGTAACCCTGCCCCCAGGTGACTCACACCTTTGTTTATTCTTCAGTGTGGCTACATATACCTTTTAGCATATATGGCCTTATTTATTATTCTCTTTCCCTAGAACAACCTTTTTCCATTTCCATGTGTTCATTGTCAACACTTAAGCACAGGTCATATGGCACTTCCTCCATGATACCTTTCTGGATTCTCCACAAAAAAACAATAAATCTCTTTTTTCTTCTGAAATGATATGGTATATACTTTTAACTTCTCATGCTCAATAATTAGGAAAAGTACACCTAATTAATAAAATGTGCACCTCTAATTCTCCAGAGTTCAGGGATCCTGTCTTATTCATTCTGGAGTCCTAAAAAGCTATCACTATATATTTGTTAAAATAAATGAACTATGTATATAGCAAAACAATGTTAATTTTATGGGTAAAAGGATAAATTTAGCTCAGTTGACTCATTAAAAAAATGAAATTGTGTTTTGCAAATATATGATTAAAAATATCAATAATTATAAGTAAAATTGTATACATTTTAGAGGATTTCCTAGCATGATAGTTGGAAGTTGAGAAGACAAAAACAACCAAGGAAATCCTTGTAACCAAGAATCACATTGAGCATAAGTGTTGCAGGAGCTGTTAAAAATGAACAGGGTAAAATACTGCTAAGGTATTTTTTTCCCCACTTTTTTTTTTAACAGCTTTGTTGCTTTTGGTCAAGTTAAAAGATTTTTAAAAGGTGTATTTTGATGAAGTAGGTAATCTATTTGAATATGTTAAATGGAGGGCTATACCACTAAAATTTAAAGAAAGCAAATTACCCGTGGATTCTGGAATCTTTGCATACCACTGTGATCAATGACCTGAGCCTCCTAACCCGGAGATGGAGAGCACATGAAACCATCAATTGCCTATAGGCACCTACAGATTCTCACTCAACCCAAGATCTGCCTCAAAAGCAGATCAAAGAATTATGTAATTAATAGACATCATTATTGGCAACTCACAGCCAGGGATTTAATTCAAGACACCCTAGCTGTTCCCTTCTCTTTCCTTCTCTAATAATAACCTTCTTAGTTATTCATCCTTCAGGACCCAAATCAATGCCATTTCTTGGGAAGGCTTTGCCATGTACATTAAATTACTTTCTCCTTTGTGCTCTTAAAGCACTTGTCTCTATATCTATTATAGAATGTACCACAATTCTTACAACTCCTCATTAACTGCCTAGATAGGGACTAAGTAAAAGAGATTAAAGTACAGGTTAAGCCACTAGCACAGTTTCTGTTATTTCTGAAGACCTGTATAAGAAAAGATTTTCTCCTTTCAGTATAATCATAGCACTTCATTTTCTGATCAACATTCTATCCTTTGTTTTAAGGCTGCTCTCACTTTCATTTCTGTGGAATCTGCAAAGGAGAGCTGTGGAAGCTCATATTATCAAGGGCCAGAACCCCCATGCCTCATGAAAATTATTTGTCAAAGTAACCTGGGAGAAGTGAGAAATTTGCCAGGTCAGTGACACCTAGTTTCTCAACTGGACATCATTAATACAATTAGGCACTAAAAGGGACACTGCCCTCACGTACTACCTGTTACTAGGCAATCCTTGCAGTATCTGAAATTCCATCCATCCACAGTCTGTTTCTCATCTCCTGTACCTTATAGCAGGCCTGCAGTCACTTACCATATTATATAGGTTCTAGCGTGTACACTAAATAATTTTGTATTTTGTTTTCAGTTTTCAGCTTCTCAGTTGTCTAATTTGATGGTTCAGTAATTTCTTATTCTTGTACATCTGAAGTAAGCCATTGAGTGCCCTTCCAGTATTCCCACAGTGCATTTCTAGAGCTTTACTGCACTGATCAGCTTTTCACAAACTATTTAAGCTTCATTTGGTCATCATTTAAAGATTTATTGCTGAAGCAGAATGCTTACACCCTGCCTGCTACCTACAACAATCAGTAATATTTTTTGCTCCAAGAAATAAATACGAAGACTTTTAAATAAAACTCCTCTAACAAATATTCTGGTAAGAATAATAAACACAAAATAAGATTGAAAATGGCTAAAATGTAACTGGAGAGCACAGTGAAAAATGAGGACATCTTTGTGAAAACCACGATTAGTGACCCAGGGAAAATCACGTGCAGTGTAAATAATAAACTGTGGCAAAATACTATACAAAAAAGATGTTTGTGACTCAGATCACCATGATGGTGTGATAACTCACGTAGAGCCAGACATCCTGGAATGCAAAGTCAAGTGGGCCTTAGGAAGCATCACTATGAACAAAGCTAGTGGAGGTAATGGAATTCCAGTTAAGCTATTTGGAATCCTAAAGGATGATGCTGTGAAAGTGCTGCACACAATATGCCAGCAAATTTGGAAAACTCAGCAGTAGCCACAGAAGTGGCTGGAAAAGGTCAGTTTTCATTCCAGTCCCAAAGAAAGGCAATGCCAAAGAATGCTCAAACTGTTCCACAATTGCACTTATCTCACACACTAGTAAAGTAATGCTCAAAATTCTCCAAACCAGGCTTCAATAGTATGTGAACTGTGAACTTCCAGATGTTCAAACTGGATTTAGAAAAGGCAGAAGAATCAGAGATCAAATTTCCAACATCTGCTGTATCATCAAAAAAGCAAGAGAGTTCCAGAAAAACATCTACTTCTGCTTTATTGACTATGCCAAAGCTTTTGACTGTATGGATCACAACAAACTGTGGAAAAATCCTCAAGAAATGGGAATACCAGACCACCTGACCTGCCTCCTGAGAAATCTGTATGCAGGTCAAGAAGGAACAGTTAGAACTGGACATGAAACAACAGACTGGTTCCAAATTGGGAGAGGAGTACGTCAGGGCTGTATATTGTCACCTGCTTATTAACTTCTCTGGAGTACATCATGAGAAATGCTGGGCTGGATGAAGCACAAGCTGGAATCAAGGTTGCCAGGAGAAATATCAATAACCTCAGATATGCAGATGACACCACCCTCATGGCAAAAAGTGAAGAAACTAAAGAGCCTCTTGAAGAAAGTGAAAGAGGAGATTGAAAAAGTTGGCTTAAAACTCAGCATTCAGAAAACTAAGATCATGGCATCTGGTCCCATCACTTCATCGCGAATAGATGGAGAAACAATGGAAGCAACGAGAGGCTTTATTTTTCTGGGCTCCAAAATCACTGCAGATGGTGACTGCAGCCATGAAATTAAAAGATGTTTGATCCTTGGAAGAAAAGTTACGACCAACCTAGACAGCATATTAAAAAGAAGAGACGTTAATTTGTGCCAACAAAGGTCCATCTAGTCAAAGCTATGGTTTTTCCAGTAGTCATGAATGGATGTGAGAATTGGACTATAAAGAAAGCTGAGCTCCGAAGAACTGACGCTTTGAACTCTGGTGTTGGAGAAGACTCTTGAGAGTCCTTGGACTGCAAGGAGATCCAACCAGACACTCCTAAAGAAAATTAGTCCTGAATATTCATTGGAAGGACTGATGCTAAAGCTGAAACTCCAATACTTTGGCCACCTCATGGGAAGACCCTGATGCTGGGAAAGATTGAAGGCGGGAGGAGAAGGGAACAACAGAGGATGAGATGGTTGGATGGCATCACCAACTCAATGGACATGAGTTTGAGCAAGCTCTGGGAGTTGGTGATGGACAGGAAAGCCTGGTGTGCTGCAGTCCATGGGGTCACAAAGAGTCAGACATGACTGAGCGGCTGAACTGAACTGTGGCAAAATATAACAAGTGACAGTACGTAAAACTTCACGAGGTGGAATCAGCTAGAGACTATAAATCAACAGGAGGATTAAAGCTTGGTAATACTTAAACAATATGGGATTTCATAGAAATAGTGGTCAAAAGGGAAAATGACCAAGCTATAATTGATAAAACTTAATATGGACAAATCCAGGAATCAGATCTTCATTTAATTTATATAGAAAAGTGATAGCAATAGATCATTCCAGAAAAGTTGAAATGAAAAAAGACAAAAGTGAAAATGGCTCAATTGCATTGTGTAGAGAATTGATCTGTTGGCTAAATTAGCTTCATAAAATTTGCTCTGGCATATTTTTTCTTCAAAATCAGCATACTTCTGACTGAAATATTTGTACTTACTAACACAGGGTCAAAACATCCCCAGTGTCAGAATAGCTGTGTCAAATGCTCTGTGCACATTTCATGCTGGGAGTCCCTTTTCTCTTAAAATTACTGATGCTTTGCTTAGAAGTCAGTGTATAGGGCCATGCATCACTAACTGTTAATAAAATATTAAAATGTGTTTATGAGCTTGCATTTCTTTAGGAAATGAGATTATTTTTAAAGATATTGTTATTTAGGAATTTTCTGATTTTCCCATCACTTAAATGAATATTTGAGATATTTTAAAGCATAAGGTGTTAGGGAGAAAATGCTTGGGAAACTAAACCAACTTTGTTGAACAGACATTATTAACTTAGAGGTGTTATTCCTGAATAGTTGTTCCCAGTCTCTTTGCAGTATGGAATCTTTTATCATTATGTGTGTTTTTATGGGGACTCCTGCCATCTTGCTTTCATACTTAGAGTAAATCATCATAAAGACAAAGAGAGGAATCTTGGGCTTGCAGAGAGGGTAGTAAATAGGTATGAAAAACCTTGGATGAACTTTAGAAATGCCAGTGTTGAGCGAGGGCCTGATTTGGTAGCAGTGATAGGTAAACTACCATGTAGCTCACTGGGGCCAAATGACTTTTGTAAAGTTCTGTAAGGTGATTAGCACACTTCTGGGACAATTATTTGTAATAAAACTCTAGAAAAAAAAGAGCTTTGAAGCTTTTCTTAAATATTTCCTAGGGATAGCAAGCATTTAATAGAAATAGTATATACCAGAGGTCAGCTATCAACTAATTTCACTTGTTATCCAGTCTAGTTTTGGTGTGGTGTCCCCTGTCTGAACAGGGCTGCTATCCAGCAGCAGGCACTAAATGATTGAGTAAGAATTAGTTTCTTGGGTTGTTGAATATATCAGAAAGTCCCAGCATATGAATGGGGAGATTAAAGAGGGAATACACTAAATCTATCAGTTCGGTCACTCAATTGTGTCCAACTCTTTGTGACCCCATGGACTGCAGCATGCCAGGATTCCCTGTCCATCACCAATTCCCAAAGCTTGCTCAAACTCATGTCCATCGAGTCGGTGATGCCATCCAACCATCTCATACTCTGTCATCCCCTTCTGTTTAGTATATTTGTAAGGCCTGGACATAATTTATAGAATTTTCATGTAGCTATATACTTATCCAAGGGAGATTTGTTAACATATTTCAAAAATATTCATTAATATACATATATACACACACACAGTTATACATATGTATGTATATGTGTGTGTTTATCCAGCTAATGATGATCAGTTGTTCCCTAATTACTGTATGGTTGCTTTCATATCAGATCAGATCAGATCAGTCACTCAGTCATGGCCGACTCTTTGCGACCCCATGAATTGCAGCACACCAGGCCTCCCTGTCAATCACCAACTCCCGGAGTTCACCCAGACTCACGTCTATCGAGTCAGTGATGCCATCCAGCCATCTCATCCTTTGTCGTCCCCTTCTCCTCCTGCCCCCAATCCCTCCCAGCATCAGAGTCTTTTCCAATGAGTCAGCTCTTCGCATGAGGTGGCCAAAGTATACTTTCATATATGTCTGTATAAAATTCAGAATAAACTGAAGAAGAAATATATTTGAGCTTTACTTTTGGAGAGAATTATTCTAATGACTTAATAAGCTAAGAAATTGAGTTTTCCTATATATCTACTTTATCATTTTTTAACTACCAATAACCATTACTGTGTTAACAGAAATCACAATTATAACTGGGTAAGAGAAAATGAATATGGGAACTTCCTTTTGGTAAACTAGCCATCCTGGTTTAACTGAGTGTAAACAGCACCAGGCACTAATAATTGAGTAAGAGTTAGTTTCTTGAGTTGTTGAATATATCAGAAAGCTCCTGAAAGACCTAAGAACCTCGGCTTCTAAGAATAAAAGAAAAAAACAAAAACTCATGCTTCATGAAAAAGCTCCTGGGTGAACAGATCAGGAACATAAGCTATCAGTAATACTAGCTTAACTATCTAAAGGACTTAGAAAAAGCAGCCCAGGGTGGACAACCCAAAAAGGCTGCTGAAGCATCCAATGTGTCAGGTAAAGAGACAGTATCTGAAGGTAACGCAGCAGGTCTTCCCACCCAGCAGGTCCCAAAGTCAGTTACGAATCTTGATCTTCTCTGTTTGACAGAAGCATGCTTGCCTTTTCATCTCAGATCCTAATCCTCATTGTTGTGCATGCAAATCTGTTTTACATTATTTTAAAAAGAAGCTTATTTAGCATTAGGTCTAGAAATTTTACATATTGAAGGTGGGGAGAATATTAAGTTATATACATGATGTATTAAATGATTGACTTAAATATAGTGAATAATCGTATATGATGTTATATCAATGTTATTCTTTGTCAAAAAGCAAGAAGAGCAATGTGCTGCTTCCCATTCATATCTCACTGGTAAAAGTGTAAAATGGTCAAATACTTTGAAGAACAGTTTGACAATATTAAATATGACCATGTGTGCTAAGTTGCGTAAGTCTTGTTTGATTCTTTGCGACCCCATGGACTGTGTCTCACCAGGTGCCTCTGTCCATGGGATTGTCCAGGCAAGAATACTGGAACGGATTGCCATTTCCACCTCCAGAGGATCTTTCAGACCCTGGGATCGAACCCACGTCTCTTGCATCTCCTGCATTGGCAGGTGGATCCTTTAGTACTAGTACCACCTGGGAAGCCCTAAATATGACTGTTCAGTTCAGTTCAGTCTCTTCAGTTGTGTCCAGTTCTTGGCAACCCCATGGACTGCAGCACACCAGGCCTTCCTGTCCATCACCAACTCTAGGAGTTCACTCAAACTCAAGTCCATCAAGTCGGTGATGCCATCCAACCATCTCATCCTCTGTTGTCCCCTTCTCCTCCTGCCTTCAGTCTTTCCCAGCATAAGGGTCTTTTCCAGTGAGTCAGTTCTTCACATGAGGTGATCAAAGTATTGGCATTTTGGCTTCAGCATCAGTCCTTCCAATGACCGTAAACATATATATAAATGTCATGACATGAGCTTATGCAAATTCATAAGAAAAACACCATTTCCAGGAAGCCTTCCCTGAATCCCCTGTCTGGGCTGATTAGGTAAATTATTTATGAATAAAGAAGAGCTTATATTTAAAAATAAGACATTTTGAGGATTTAATACCTTTACATGATTAAGTCATGAAGTTAGAGGAGAGTGGCATTAAATGAGAAAGTGAATAGAAGGCAATTTCAGCATATAAAGGTAACATCTCAATTAGAAGAGGAAGATTTAAGAAAAAGCCTGCATCAGTCAGGAAATGATACTTACAGCAAGTATTTCATCACAAATTTAAAATTTAATGGATTTACATTATTTGACTTTGAAACTATAATATACAGTATGCATATACCAACTATTTTTTTGTCCTGTATTTGGTTATGATAAAATGGAAACAATAAATTATCAACTAAACTTTGAGGCAGAGATATTAATTTTCCTTTTGATTTAAGAGATTAGAATACAGATAAAATAAATAAATAGAGTTAGTCTTCTTATGTTAAAATTTTGCTATCCAAAGAAAAAAAATAAGCATGTGGCTGTTTTTTTCTAACCACAAGTTTAATGTAAAGAATATTCTGTTTTATTGGCTCTTTAAGCTAGGCCTCCCTCTAGGTGCATCAATAAAGAGATTAGTGAACGAGTATGGGATAGGAAGTGACAGTTTCTAAAATCCAGCTACCCATTCTCAAGCACATGTTACATTATTTGAGGATATGATTTTTCTATCAATTAGATGGTAATACCATTCATCTTGGCACAAAATAAGCAAAATTTTGGATTGTATCAAGGTACCAATAGATGATTTAAACTTATAGTTAATGTTACCAGTTTTATCTCCATATAAAAGCATGCTAATGACCTCTCCCCCACTTTTCTGAACTAGAGTATTATAATGTATTAAAAGGGAATGTAGAGGAGCCATACTTAAAACATTTATAAGAAGCATACCTATGTAATTATGTAACAACTCATCACTAAATGGATTACTTTTTCTTCACTTTTGCCCTTATCTAATTTGTTTCCAAAATGTTTACTGAAATCTCTTCATGATGCATATCTTTCTTCCTTATTAGACCGTAGGCTGTCGACTTAATTTAAGGGAATGCTCCTGACTTAGATTCCTATGGAAGAGTTTCATAGAGGGGCAGCTGTGGGAAAACATAATCCCAGCTATTCCTCCTCCCGCACTTTCAAGATCTGTTACCTCACACATATTGAGTCCTCCATTAAAAGCAAGGGTTATAAAGCCATGGTTGGGAAAAAAAAAAAACACAAAAACCATTATGCTGGGTTTTGTTCAGGATTTGTTTTGGAATTTTCTTTGAAGCTTTAACTGAAAGATGTTTAGAGAGACATGGCTCAAGGGAGGATATATAAATACTGTCTTCTACTGTTCCTGTGGTAGTAAATGATGTGCTCCCATTAGATGATGCTTCTTAACATCATTCATGATGCTCCCCCAGGCGTCCAGAGATTTGGAGGCATTGCACTGCACCTTGCTCTTGGTATCCCTAAGGAGGAATCCTTTGGTGGAGGTTCCAGTCCCCATAGATTGGCAGAATTTCTAGTCTGATGTCTGATAGCTCCTTCTGTGCACTTTTTAAAGTTTCTGGGCATTTAATAGATACATAAGGGAAGACATCTGCTTCTCTCTGAAGAGCTCAGATTCCATTCTGATGAGTATTATGCATTAAGGAATGACAAGTAGAATTACCTTCATTTTTGGTTGGCTTGGCAATTAAAATTCACATTACATCCCATCACAATTACCCAGGTGAGAAACTCTTCACAAAATGAACCAAATTCTTTCAACCCCTAAAATCTATATCACAAATTCAGCTTATTTTAGGGTTATTTTGCTTTTGAGAATGAACAAAATTTCCAATGTATTGGTAGTTAAAAATTAAGTGTGGTAGCTGACTGTAGTGCTTGTATCTTTCTGCATATTTTGTATTATTTATTAGTTACACAACTCAGATACTGAGCTTGCTCCCCAGTCAGAGAGACCTGGGCTATGCTCCTTGTTTATACTATACCACATTCTTGCCCGCTGTTGTCAGCAGTAATTTTGTGTTCAAGTTCACTAACTCTCAAACAGAAACTTGAACAGATTCTAATGCAGGGAGTGGTACGTTATACCCTTTCCCTCTTTTCATGAGAGAAAGATGCTATGCAGGAATCCAGAAATGAGACGTTACATGGTCTATAACAAGTGCCTGCCAGCCACAGAAATAATCCGCTTACCTTTTGTAGTGTGACTATGTGTTGTGAGAAGGGTAAAATTTAAGAAGACCTAGAAATATTCTTCTTCTGGGAATTAAGAGCATGGGAGCTTATGAGAACAGGGAAGGTAAAAAACCCAGTGCATAGATGGTTGAAAAAGAAAATAACAAGAGGGAATATTAGACCAATGACTGGAGGGTCTTAAGTCAGCAGCCTAGGAAATATTAATTAAATTTAACAGCATAAACAGAGATGAATTTTTGTATATTTGCTCAAATAAACAAGCAACGTGAAATATCTCACTTTTGCTTCCCTTGCCTGCAGAATAATTTCTTAATCTTCAGTTTTACGTTGTCCCTAGCTTATCTTTCTGGATGCTAGGTTTTCCTTCATATAATGCAACTTCTTCAAATGACTCTGGGTTATAAACCACTTCTCTAAATACCTTCTCTACTATTTTCTAAATGTAAACTTTAATGTACTAAATGACCCAGGACATATATCCCATTTCTACATTATTGTAACAAAGAATCATGGCTTTGTAGCTTCTGTTCTTTATTCCTTTCGGTCTCTATAGTGAAAAGTGATGGTTATGGGTGTTCCTGTTCTAATTACAAGAATAATCTAGACTACTACAGCTCCAGTCAACCCTTGAGAAGCCTAAATAATGCATCTATGTAAGAAACAGCTCATTAGCCATAAATGTTAAAAGTATAAAGTACAGTGTGTATCTATATATAAAAAAAGTTAACATTTAAATTCACATAAAGATTATAGAGTTCTCTGGGAAATGTGTGCTCAAGTGAAGTATCTGATACTGTACATACTAACCTATTTACTTATAAATCTTAAGTGAATGTCTGTGAGGTCAGTACTTCATTGGAACCATGCTTTATATACACAGTAAGTCCTAAAGAAGAGTTTCCCAGGTGGCACTAGTGGTAAAGCATCTGCCTGCCAATGCACAAGATACAGGAGACATGGGTTCGATCCCTGGGTCAGAAAGATGCCCTGGAGAAGAAAATGACACCCCACTCCAGGATTCTTGCCTGGAAAAGTCCATGGACAGAGGAGCCTGGCAGGCCACAGACCATGGGGCCCCAAAGAGTCAGACACGGCTGAGTGATTGGGCATAGAGCACAAGTCCTAAGGGGAGCTTACTGGTCAATTTATTCTATTGAATAAATAATATGTATTTTAAGAGTTTCAAAAAATACTTTGAGATATATTTTATTTTTCTTTATTTTTCATATTTTTTCTAGGGAGTTTTCTCTTTTGCCCCCATAATAAAAATCATGTAGACAAAGTATCTATTCAAATTAGCAACTTTAGCCTCTTTTTCTAAGATAACACCAAATTAAATGGAAAATTTTGCCTCTTGATCCGTTGCCTATTTTTGTTGCTTCATGGTCAGAATGCCCTGCAGTAGCACAACAGAAAGAAAAAAAAGAAAAACTTTGAAGGGATCTGAGCCTAGAAAGATTTTAGGTAGCACTTATCAAACAGCTACAAAAATATGTAACACCTTGTAGAATTTTTATATGAAAAAGAAAACCAATAGGATGAAAGGATTCTAATGCTAACTTTTGAACTAACATGAAATAAATTCAGTTTCATGAAATTACAAACCATTTCCACAGTTAAATAGATTGCACTTAATTTTGGTTCACGTTTATTAATTTTCTCTCCCCATCTAGTCTGGAAAAGCTTTGAAGGGAGGAACCCTATTTTATAAAAGATAAAGATACCAAATAATGAAATTAATTTATATATGTGGCAAATGAAAATCTGTCATATTATAATTATGCATCCTACAGTTTATCTTGAGGCAAGCAAACAAAACAACATATACATGAGTTAATTCTACTCAGCAATAACAATTTTATTTCACCAAAACAACAGGCTAAAGTCAGTTTTCCCCTGAGCACTTTAGGAAAAAATAGAGTATTTATTCCACTATAAAAATTACAAAACATTTGTTAAAGTCCCCGTAAGACTAGTGGCTGAAAAATTCGTCTGTCTTCATGTATGCAAAAACCCTTGGTTTTCCTGAAAGTCACTACATGTCTCTGATAACAATTATGGCAACAGATATTGGGCATGCTTTGAAGTAAATAGGTATTCTGGAGTAAAAGAAGATAATCTATGAATTGTACATTATAAGAATATTAAATATAACTGAAGTAGATTGTTCTTTTATTAGTTCAAAGTAGGAAACTGGATTCAGAAAATACCTATATTTAGGACACCCTCTGGCCTGGCTTTTTACCTTTCTCTTAACCACCAGTGTCCTGGAACCCTGCTCTTAGGCATCTGTTTCCCAAAGCATATTGTATATAACATTGGTGGGCAAGAACAATAGTTTTATTATATATCTAATCACAAACTGGAATCAAGATTGCTGGGAGAAATATCAACAACCTCAGATATGCAGATGAAACAACTCAAATGGGAGGAAGCAAAGAGGAACTAAAGAGCTTCTTGATGAGGGTGCAATAGGAGAGTGAAAAAGCTGGCTTAAAACTCAACATTCAAAAAACTAAGATCATGGCATCCGGTCCCATCACTTCATGGCAAATAGAAGGGGAAAAGGTGGAGGCAGTTACAGATTTCCTTTGCTTGGGCTCTAAAATCATGTGGGATGGTGACTGCAGCCATGAAATGAGAAGATGACTGCTTCTTGGCAGGAAAACTATGACAAACCTAAACAGTGTGTTACAAAGCAAAGACATCACTTTGCCAACAAAGGTCCATGTAGTCAAGGCTATGGTCTTTCCAGTAGTCACGTACTGTTGTGAGAGCTGGGCCATAAAGAAGGCAGAATGGCGAAGAACTGGTGCTTACAAACTGTGGTGTTGAAGAAGACTCTTGAGAGTCCCTGGGACAGCAAGGAGATCAAACCAGTCAATCTTACAGGTAATCAACCCTGAATGCTCATTGGAGGGACTAATGCTGAAGCTAAAACTTCAATGCTTTGGCCACCTTATGTGAACAGCGACTCATTGGAAAAGACCCTGATGCTGGGCAAGATTGAAGACAAAAGGAAAAGAGGGATGAGATGGTTGGATGGCATCAGTGATGCAATGGTCATGAACTTGAGCAAACTGCGGGAGATGGTGAGTGATAGGGAGGCCTGGTGTGCTGCAGTTCATGGGGTCATGAAGAGTCGGACACTACCTGATGACTGCATAACAACAAAATATGCCTTAGAGTAACAAACTTCAACACAGCTTGATGAAATTTTGTTGAATCTTTTTCTTTGAAAGGCATTTATAAAGAGCATTCTTAGTGATTTTGTTATCTTTTAATGCTTTAATAGCTAACTTGAAACCATTAGCTGTCTGATGGCACCTAGATGGACTGATCTTTAAATTAGTTCTTTCAAGTTGTCACTTCAGTTCAGTCGCTCAGTCATGTCTGACTTTTTGCCACCCCATGGACCGAAAGACGCCAGGCTTCCCTGTCCATCACCAACTCCAAGAGCTTGCTCAGACTCCTGTCTATTGAGTCGGTGATACCATCCAACCATCTGATCCTCTGTCATCCCCTTCTCCTCATGCCTTCAATCTTTCCAGCATCAGGGTTTTTTCCTGTGAGTCAGTTTTTTTGCATCAGGTGGCCAAAGGATTGGAGCTTCAGCTTCATCATCAGTCCTTCCAATGAATGTTCAGGACCGATTTCCTTTAGGGTGGACTGGTTTGATCTCCTTGTTGTCCAAGGGACTCTCAAGAGTCTTCTCCAATACTGCACTTTGAAAGCTTCCAAGTTCTATTATTCAGTAAAAGCAACACCCAGCATTTCTGAAGGATTTCACATTTTACAAAAGTCCTTTCAAATACATTTTATCATTAATCCTTATCACAGTCCTGATTAATACGTATAATTATTTCCATTTCTTTAATTACAGACACTGATTCTTGATTACCTGATTTGCATAAAGTATGACAAGTGTATGCAGCACAGACCTTGGATTCAGACTAAACTGAACCAAGTCCACCTACAGGATATTTGGTCATGACGCTGGCAGTCATGATGGTGAAAGCCTCTACTCTATGGAAAAATAAGCTCAGAGTAAAATGGGCAGAGATCTCTTCAAGAAAATTAGACATACCAAGGGAACATTTCATGAAAATATGGGCACAATAAAGGACAGAAATGGTATGGACCTAACAGAAGCAGAAGATACTAAGAAGAGGTGGCAAGAATACACAAAACTACAAAAAAGATCTTCACGACCCAGATAATCACAATGGTGTGATCACCAATCAAGAGCCAGATATCCTGGAATGCTAAGTCAAGTGGACCATAGAAAGCATCACTGTGCACAAAGCTAGTGGAGGTAATGGAATTCCAGTTGAGCTATTTCAAATCCTAAAAGATGATGCTGTGAAAGTGCTGCACACAATATGCCAGCAAATTTGGAAAACTCAGCAGTAGCCACAGAAGTGGCTGGAAAAGGTCAGTTTTCATTCCAGTCCCAAAGAAAGGCAATGCCAAAGAATGCTCAAACTGTTCCACAGTTGCACTTATCTCACACACTAGTAAAGTAATGCTCAAAATTTTCCAAACCAGGCTTCAATAGTACATGAACTGCGAACTTCCAAATGTTCAAACTGGATTTAGAAAAGGCAGAAAAATCAGAGATCAAACTTCCAACATCCGCTGGATCATCAAAAAAGCAAGAGAGTTCCAGAAAAACATCTACTTCTGCTTTATTGACTATGCCAAAGCCTTTGACTGTGTGGATCACAACAAACTGGAAAATTCCTCAAGAGATGGGAATACCAGACCACCTGACCTGCCTCCTGAGAAATCGGTATGCAAGTCAAGGAGGAACAGTTAGAACTGGACATGAAACAACAGACTGGTTCCAAATCAGGACCAGTACGTCAAGGAAAGGAAAAGGAGTATGGGAAGGAGTACGTCAAGGCTGTATATTGTCCCCCTGCTTATTTAACTTATATGCAAAGTACATCAGGAGAAATGCTGGGCTGGATGAAGCACAAACTGGAATCAAGGTTGCCAGGAGAAACATCAGTAACCTCAGATATGCAGATGACACCACCCTCATGGCAGAAAGTGAAGAGGAACTAAAGAGCCTCTTGATGAAAGTGAAAGAGGAGAGTGAAAAAGTTGGCTTAAAACTCAACATTCAGAAAACTAAGATCATGGCATCTAGTCCCATCTCTCCATGGTGAATAGAAGGGGAAACAGTGAGAGACTTTATTTTGGGAGGGCTCCAAAATCACTGCAGATGGTGACTGCAGCCATGAAATTAAAAGACGCTTGCTCCTCAGAAGAAAGGTTATGACCAACCTAGACAGCATAGTAAAAAGCAGAGACATTGCTTTGCCGACAAAGATCCATCTAGTCAAAGCTATGGTTTTTCCAGTAGTCATGTATGGATGTGGGAGTTGGACTATAAAGAAAGCTGAGCACTGAAGAACTGATGCTTTTAAACTGTGGTGTTGGAGAAGACTCTTGAGAGTCCCTTGGACTGCATGGAAAACCAACCAGTCCATACTAAAGGAAATCAGTCCTGAATATTCATTGGCAGGACTGGTGCTAAAGCTGAAACTCCAATACTTTGGCCACCTGATGCGAAGAACTGACTCATTTGAGAAGATCCTGATGCTGGGAAAGATTGAAGGCAGGAGGAGAAGGGGACGACAGAGGATGAGATGGTTGGATGGCATCACCGACTCAATGGGCATGAGTTTGAGTAAACTCTGGGAGTTGGCAATGGGCAGGGAGGCCTGGTGTGCTGCAGTTCATGGGGTTGCAAAGAGTCGGATATGATTGAGCAACTGAACTAAACTGAACTTAAGATGGGCTTTCAGTTTTTAAAAGGTTTTTCCCTCATAAATACTACATTATGAAATATCAGCTGTTTAATATTGTTGTACTTAAAAAATCAAGAGGCTCATCAGGTATGAGAAGGGAGGGAGTCTGTGTGTTTTCCTATATCTAAATTTTACCTGAATAAAACAAGAAGGGAATTATTAATAACCAATAATGCAATGAAGCAAAAGGATATAAATAATCACAGTTATTGATAATAATATAAGCTCCAGAGTAGAGAACCCAGAAAAGACCCACACAGATTTAATCAACTGATCTTTGACAAGGGAACACAAGCAATTCACTGAAGAAATGATAGTCTTCTCAACAAATGGTGCTGGAACAATTGGACATCTGCATGGAAAAAATATATAAATCTAGAAATAGACTTTACAGCTTTTGCATAATTAACTTACGAAGGATCATAGACATAAATTTAAAACACAGAACTATAAAACTCTTAGAGGGTAACATATAAGACAATCTAGATGACCTTGACTTGTATGATGACTTTTTAGACATAACACCAAAAGCATAATCCAGGAAAAAATTGTTAAAAATTCAAAACTTCTGCTCTGTGAATGACACTGTTAAGAGAATGAAAAGATAAGCTAAAAATAACTTGAAAAATATATATCTAATGAAAGACTGATATTTAAAGTAGAGAACCTTAGCATGCAACAGTAAGAAAACAACCCAATTTTAAAATGTCCAAAGAACTTGAACACCAAAGAAAATATACCTTGACAAAATTTCATAAATAT
The DNA here is from genome assembly GCF_029407905.1 of Bubalus kerabau. Taxonomy (NCBI): domain Eukaryota; kingdom Metazoa; phylum Chordata; class Mammalia; order Artiodactyla; family Bovidae; genus Bubalus; species Bubalus kerabau. Next base: position 28,158,524 of record NC_073635.1, on the reverse strand, counting down.
ATGAAAAGATACCCAACATTATCTTCCAAGGGGATCACAAATTAAGCCAACGATGACATGCAACTACATACCTGTTAGAATGGCTAAAATTCAAAGTATTGACAGTACTAAACAGTGGTGAGGATATGAAGAAAGAACTCTTTTCCATTAATGGTGAGAATGCAAAATGGTAAAGCTTTGGAAGATAGTTTGACAATTTCTGACAAAATGAAACATACTCTTACCATATAATCTTACAGTTGTGCCCCTCAATGTTTACCCAGATGGAAAACTTATGTCCACACAGAAATCTGCATGCAAATGTTTATTTCAGCTTTGTTCATAATTGCCAAAACTTGGAAGCAACCAAGATATACTTCAGAAGGTGAATGAAATAAGCTGTGGTGCATCCAGACAATGGAATATTACACAGCATTTAAAAGAAATGAGGTACCAAGTCATAAAAAGACATGAGGAAACTTATATATGTAGTGCCAAAGGGAAAAAATGCAATTTGAGAAGGCTACATACTGTATGTTTCCAGCTATATGACATCCTGGAAAAAACAAAATAATGGAGACAAATGAAAAGATAAGTGGTTGCAAGGAATTCTGGGGGAAAGATAGAGCTATGAATTGGTGGAGCACAGGGGATTTTCAGAGCAGTCAAACTATTCTGTATGACACTATAATGCGGATATATATCATGAAATTTTTGTCAAAATCCATAGAATATATGACAGAAAGAGGAAACCCTAATGTAAACGGTGGATTTCAGTTAATATGTTAATAGTGACTAATCAGTTTCAACAAATGTACCACATTAATGAAAGATGTTGATGATAGGGAAAATAGTGTTGGGATAGGGAAAGAGGGAGACATGAGGTATTTGGGAACTCTGTCCTTTCCACACAGTTTTTCTGGAAACCTAAAATTGGACTAAAAATAAAGCCTATTAATTTAAAAATGCATTTTAAAAACCACATGTAAACCCCCCGCCCAAAAAAAGAACTCCGCATTTATAAAAAAATGTGAAGGAGGTAGATGAGTTGTAATAATCGAAGGAAATCAGTTTGATTCAAGGCCAGTATGACCCCACTTTGTACCTCCAGAAGCAAGATAGACTGTTGTTATCATGACCTTAGACTTAGAAAATACACACACACACACACACACACACATATAAAATGTCCAACTCCCAGGGGAATACAAAAATTATCAAAACTATCATAACTGAATGAATACTTCTTAAGCCCAACTCTTAAGCTCAACTTTAATATTCATTCAAAAATTACAGTTGCAGTGGCCTTAAGGACATATTAATGTTCTTCTGTTTAATTTTGAACTTGCTAAACAAGTTTAAATAAGTTAGAATTTGATTTATTAAAATACATCATAAAGAGAAGTGAGAAAATTTTCTAGACAATTTTTAAATTAGCTTTCCCTCATGCCCATTTTCCTTGTAATTTAGCTTTTGAGAACAGAAGGCTATTTGTTAGACTATTTCAGTATTTATCACTCCTTCATTAGAATTCCCATCCCAAAATATAATGATTATAGAAAAAATTTTCTGAGGATAGTCACCCAAAGCTTTCTCCACCGTAATCCTGTAGGATTTGAAAAAAATTTGAAAAACTTTCTAATCAGTGTATTTTTAGGATATCGTTGGACTCCCAGTGGACCCAAGATCAACTCTATAGCTGTTTTGGTAGTTAGTTATTGTAGTACTGTAACCCTGTAGCAGATTACATAAAAATAAAAGTTTACCAACAGTATCCTTTTGAATTTGTTAGGTCTCAGTGAGACTTTTATTTCTGTTGCGTTGTCAAGGTATTTCAGTTGATGTATTTTTCATCCCATTTTACATATATAGTACATAATTTCAAACCATGAATATTTATAATACCAAAGTAACTGACTTATGGAAGGAGGAATTTATTATTAATTAACTCAGAAGGAATTGATTATTTTTAAAGCTACAGTACTTCATGGTAAAGATAATAACATTGAAAATGAATGATTTGATGAATAACTGCACTTGAGTACAACAGTGCTAGGCACATACATATAAATAGGTAATTGAAGAATGGAAGACTGAATGAGTGAACAAATATGTACTCCTTAATAGGAGAGGCCAAGAGGAGCTACCCCACGTCCAAGGTAAGGAGCAGCGGCTGCGCTTTGCTGGAGCAGCCGTGAAGAGATACGCCACGTCCAAGGTAAGAGAAACCCAAATAAGACGGTAGTGCTGAGAGAGGGCATCAGAGGGCAGACAGACTGAAACCACAATCATAGACAACTAGCCAGTCTGATCACACAGACCATAGCTTGTCTAACTCAATGAAACTAAGCCATGCTGTGTGGGGCCACCCAAGATGGACGGGTCATGGTGGAGAGGTCTGACAGAATGTGGTCCACTGGAGAAGGAATGGCAAACCACTTCAGTTTTCTTGCCTTGAGAACCCCATGAACACTATGAAAAGGCAAAAAGATAGGAAACTGAAAGATGAATTCCCCAGGTCAGTAGGTGCCCAATATGCTGCTGGAGATCACTGGAGAAATAACTCCAGAAAGAATGAAGGGATGGAGCCAAAGCAAAAACAACACCCAGCTGTGGATGTGACTGGTGTTAGAAGCAAGGTCTGATACTGTAAAGAGCAATATTGCATAGGAACCTGGAATGTTAGGTCCATGAATCAAGGCAAATTGGAAGTGGTCAAACAGGAGATGGCAAGAGTAAATATCAACATTCTAGGAATCAGCGAACTAAGATGGACTGGAATGGGTGAATTTAACTCAGATGACTATTGTATCTACTACTGTGGGTAGGAATCCCTTAGAAAAAATGGAGTAGCCATCATGGTCAACAAGAGTCTGAAATGCAGTACTTGGATGCAATCTCAAAAACGACAGAATGATCTCTGTTCGTTTCCAAGGCAAACTATTCAATATCATGGTAATCCAAACCTATGCCCCGGCCAGTAACACTGAAGAAGCTGAAGTTGAATGGTTCCATGAAGACCTACAAGACCTTTTAGAACTAACACCCAAAAAAGATGTTCTTTTCATTATAGGGGACTGGAATGCAGAAGTAGGAAGTCAAGAAATACCTGGAGTAACAGGCAAATTTGGCCTTGGAGTACAGAATGAAGCAGGGCAAAGGCCAATAGAGTTTTGCCAAGAGAACACACTGGTCATAGCAAACACTCTCTTCCAAAAACACAAGATAAGACTCTACACATGGACATCACCAGATGGTCAACACTGAAATCAGATTGATTATATTCTTTGCAGCCAAAGATGGAGAAGCTCTATACAGTCAGCAAAAACAACACTGGGAGCTGACTGTGGCTGGGATCATAATTGCCAAATTCAGACTTAAATTGAAGAAAGTGGGGAAAACCACTAGACCATTCAGGTATGACCTAAATCAAATCCCTTATGATTATACCTATTATATCATACCTATCAAATCCTTATATGATTATGTGGAAGTGACAAATAGATTTAAGGGACTAGATCTGATAGACAGAGTGCCTGATGAACTATGGACAGAGGTTCATGACATTGTACAGGAAACAGGGTTCAAGAACATTCCCAAGAAAAAGAAATGCAAAAAAAGCAAAAGGGCTGTCTGAGGAGGCCTTACAAATAGCTGTGAAAAGAGATGCAAAAAGCAGAGGAGAAAAGGAAAGATTTACCCATTTGAATTCAGAATTCCAAAGAATAGCAAGGAGAGATAAGAAAGCCTTCCTCAGTGATCAATGCAAAGAAATAGAGGAAAACAACAGAATGGGAAAGACTAGAGATCTCTTTAAGAAAATCAGAGAGACCAAGGGAACATTTCATGCAAAGATGGGCTCTATAAAGGATAGAAATGGTATGGACCTAACAGAAGCATAAGATATTAAGAAGAGGTGGCAAGAATACACAGAAGAACTGTACAAAAAAGATCTTCACAACCAAGATAGTCACGATGGTGTGATCACTCACCTAGAGCCAGACATCCTGGAATGTGAAGTCAAATGGGCCTTAAAAAGCATCACTATGAACAAAGCTAGTGGAGGTGATAGAATTCCAGTTGAGCTATTTCAAATGCTGGAAGATGATGCTGTGAAAGTGCTGCACGCAATATGCCAGCAAATTTGGAAAACTCAGCAGTGGCCACAGGACTGGAAAAGGTCAGTTTTCATTCCAATCTCAAAGAAAGGCAATGCCAAAGAATGCTCAAACTACCGCACGATTGCACTCATCTCACACGCTAGTAAAGTAATGCTCAAAATTCTCCAAGCCAGGCTTCAGCAATACGTGAACCGTGAACTTCCTGATGTTCAAGCTGGTTTTAGAAAAGGCAGAGGAACCAGATCAAATTGCCAACATCCGCTGGATCATGGAAAAAGCAAGAGAGTTCCAGAAAAACATCTCTTTCTGCTTTATTGACTATGCCAAAGCCTTTGACTGTGTGGATCACAATAAACTGTGGAAAATTCTTCAAGAGATGGGAATACTAGACCACCTGATCTGCCTCTTGAGAAATGTGTATGCAGGTCAGGAAGCAACAGTTAGAACTGGACATGGAACAACAGACTGGTTCCAAATAGGAAAAGGAGTACGTCAAGGCTGTATATTGTCACCCTGTTGACTTAACTTATATGCAGAGTACGTCATGCGAAACGCTGGACTGGAAGAAACACAAGCTGGAATCAAGATTGCCAGGAGAAATATCAATAACCTCAGATATGCAGACACCACCCTTATGGCAGAAAGTGAAGAGGAACTAACGAGCCTCTTGATGAAAGTGAAAGAGGAGAGTGAAAAAGTTGGCTTGGAGCTCAACATTCAGAAAACGAAGATCATGGCATCTGGTCCCAAAACTTCATGGCAAATAGATGGGGAAACAGTGGCTGACTTTATATTTTTGAGCTCCAAAATCACTGCAGATGGTGATTACAGCCATGAAATTAAAAGACACTTACTCCTTGAAAGGAAAGTTATGACCAACCTAGGCAGCATATTAAAAAGCAGCGACATTACTTTGCCAACAAAGGTCCATCTAGTCAAGGCTATGATTTTTCCAGTAGTCATGTATGGATGTTAGAGTTGGACTATACAGAAAGTTGATATTGAAGAATCCTTGCATCCCTGGGATAAAGCCCACTTGGTCATGGTATATGATCTTTTTAATGTGTTGTTGGATTCTGATTGCTAGAATTTTGTTAAGGATTTTTGCATCTATGTTCATCAGTGATATTGGCCTGTAGTTTTCTTTTTTTGTGGCATGTTTGTCAGGTTTTGGTATTAGGGTGATGGTGGCCTCATAGAATGAGTTTGGAAGTTTACCTTCCTCTGTAATTTTCTGGAAGAGTTTGAGCAGGATAGGTGATACACCACATTAACAAATTGAAAAATAAAAACCATATGATTATCTCAATAGATGCAGAGAAAGCCTTTGACAAATTTCAACATCCATTTATGATAAAAACTCTCCAGAAAGCAGGAATAGAAGGAACATACCTCAACATAATAAAAGCTATATATGACAAACCCACAGCAAACATTATCCTCAATGGTGAAAAATTGAAAGCATTTCCTCTAAAGTCAGGAACAAGACAAGGGTGCCCACTTTTACCATTACTATTCAACATAGTTTTGGAAGTTTTGGCCACAGCAGTCAGAGCAGAAAAAGAAATAAAAGGAATCCAAATTGGAAAAGAAGAAGTAAAACTCTCACTATTTGCAGATGACATGATCCTCTACATAGAAAACCCTAAAGACTCCACCAGAAAATTACTAGAACTAATCAATGACTATAGTAAAGTTGCAGGATATAAAATCAACACCCAGAAATCCCTTGCATTCCTATACACTAATAATGAGAAAACAGAAACAGAAATTAAGGAAACAATTCCATTCACCATTGCAACGGAAAGAATAAAATACTTAGGAATATATCTACCTAAAGAAACTAAAGACCTATATATAGAAAACTATAAAACACTGGTGAAAGAAATCAAAGAGGACACTAATAGATGGAGAAATATACCATGTTCATGGATTGGAAGAATCAATATAGTGAAAATGAGTATACTACCCAAAGCAATTTATAGATTCAATGCAATCCCTATCAAGCTCCCAACGGTATTCTTTACAGAGCTAGAACAAATAATTTCCCAATTTGTATGGAAATACAAAAAACCTCGAATAGCCAAAGCGATCTTGAGAAAGAAGAATGGAACTGGAGGAATCAACCTACCTGACTTCAGGCTCTACTACAAAGCCACAGTCATCAAGACAGTATGGTACTGGCACAAAGACAGAAATATAGATCAATGGAACAAAATAGAAAGCCCAGAGATAAATCCACGCACATATGGACACCTTATCTTTGACAAAGGAGGCAAGAATATACAATGGATTTAAGACAATCTCTTTAACAAGTGGTGCTGGGAAATCTGGTCAACCACTTGTAAAAGAATGAAACTAGACCACTTTCTAACACCATACACAAAAATGAACTCAAAATGGATTAAAGACCTAAACGTAAGACCAGAAACTATAAAACTCCTAGAGGAGAACATAGGCAAAACACTCTCTGACATACATCACAGCAGGATCCTCTATGACTCACCTCCCAGAATATTGGAAATAAAAGCAAAAATAAACAAATGGGACCTAATTAAACTCAAAAGCTTCTGCACATCAAAGGAAACTATTAGCAAGATGAAAAGGCACCCTTCAGAATGGGAGAAAATAATAGCAAATGAAGCAACTGACAAACAACTAATCTCGAGAATATACAAGCAACTCCTACAGCTCAACTCCAGAAAAATAAATGACCCAATCAAAAAATGGGCCAAAGAACTAAACAGACATTTCTCCAAAGAAGACATACAGATGGCTAACAAACATGAAAAGATGCTCAACATCACTCATTATCAGAGAAATGCAAATCAAAACCACTATGAGGTACCATTTCACGCCAGTCAGAATGGCTGCGATCCAAAAGTCTACAAGCAATAAATGCTGGAGAGGGTGTGGAGAAAAGGGAACCCTCTTACACTGTTGGTGGGAATGCAAACTAGTACAGCCACTATGGAGAACAGTGTGGAGATTTCTTAAAAAACTGGAAATAGAACTGCCTTATGATCCAGCAATCCCACTGCTGGGCATACACACTGAGGAAACCAGAAGGGAAAGAGACGTGTACCCCAATGTTCATCGCAGCACTGTTTATAATAGCCAGGACATGGAAGCAACCTAGATGTCTGTCAACAGATGAATGGATAAGAAAGCTGTGGTACAAATAAGCAATGGAGTACTACTCAGCCATTAAAAAGAACACATTTAAATCAGTTCTAATGAGGTGGATGAAACTGGAGCCTATTATACAGAGTGAAGTAAGCCAGAAAGAAAAACACCAATACAGTATACTAACGCATATATATGGAATTTAGAAAGATGGTAACAATAACCCTATGTACGAGACAGCAAAAGAGACACTGAAGTATAGAACAGTCTTATGGACTCTGTGGGAGAGGGAGAGGGTGGGAAGATTTGGGAGAATGGGATTGAAACGTGTAATATCATGTATGAAATGAGTTGCCAGTCCAGATTCGATGCACGATGCTGGATGCTTGGGGCTGGTGCACTGGGATGACCCAGAGGGATGGTGTGGGGAGGGAGGAGGGAGGAGGGTTCAGGATGGGGAACACATGTATACCTGTGGCGGATTCGTTTTGATGTTTGGCAAAACTAATACAGTGTTTCAGGTTTAAAAATAAAATTTAAAGAGGAAAGTTGAGTGCCAAAGGATTGATGCTTTTGAACTGTGGTGTTGGAGAAGACTCTTGAGTGTCCCTTGGACTGCAAGGAGATCCAACCAGTCCATCCTAAAGGAAATCAGTCCTGGGTGTTCATTGAAAGGACTGATGTTAAAGCTGAAACTCCCAATATTTTGGCCACCTGATGTGAAGAGCTGACTCATTTGAAAAGACCGTGATGTTGGGAAAGATTGAAGGCAGGAGGAGAAGGGGATGACAGATAATGAGATGGTTGGATGGCATCACCGACTCACTGGACATGAGTTTGAGTAAACTTCCGGAGTTGGTGATGGACAGGGAGGCCTGGCGTGCTCTGGTTCATGGGGTCACAAAGAGTCAGACACGACTGAGCGACTGAACTGAACTGAAACTTAACAAAACAAGGGAGGATTACTGACATTTATTGAGTATCTACTAGGCAGAGGCATTCATTATCATGAAACACCACAGTCAATTCTCATACAAGCAATTAAAGATGAGAAAACTGAGACTGAGAAAGGCTAAGCTGATTGTTCAAGGTTACACAGCTATTAAATAGCAAGGTGGAAAGCAAACTTGGAAGTGTTTTTGACCCTTATTCTCATATTTTATTTGTTCTATATTGCCTTAGAGAGTTGACTATGGAGATGTGAACATTTATGAATGAATGAATTATGAATTTATGAATGAATGAACATTTATGAATTCTCAAATATCGGGTAAAAAAAGCCTTTTCTTCTCCATGTTTTGACCTCTGTTCTTTGCCCAGTAAAAGAAGGTTGAATTAAGAATATGCTAACTGTCCTTATATAATCTCAGAGAGCCCTGACTTCTCTCTGGTTCCACACAGCATATGGATGCCAATGTCCAGAGTGCCCTGAGATGGGCCCCCAACCTAACTTCTTTCTCAAGGAAGTTTCTAACTAAGCTATGAGAAAGAATTTCATTTTCAAAGAGAAACTTGTTAACCTACATCTATTTCTAATTGATGTAAAACAAGAACTGGGATCACGTTTCTCATATCTCTAACCTAGTTTCAGCCTCCACCAATTCAAACTTTTCCTGGAAAGGTCAGTATAGTGGGGATGAGCAGAGACTTTTTTCAGCATCACCTCCTCTAATCCACTCCTTTTTGCCCTGAAGGTTTTCTGTGAACTCTGTTTTGAGATGCCGTTCAAATTTCATTAATTTCATAGACCTACTGACACCAGAAAGCTTGTTTCAGTTGCTTTGTGTTTTCTTTTGCTACTTGAAGTCAACAGAATTTACTTTACAAAAACTATCACTGTTAGTCAACTTTAGTAATCATAAACCTAGTGATAGTCGCATATCTATTATAATCCAAATGGGCACATGGAAACAAACATTATTATTAGTGTGAACCTTTGAACCCTGACTAACTCATATGCATTAAGAGTTGACATTATGTGAAGGAATTATCAATGGAAAGATTGTCCTACCGAAGAATCTCTAGCTGACATTCCCATTTAGGACCAAAATGTGCCTTATTTCCCACTTTTCTTTCAGCACTGGGTGCTGAAGTGGCTTCTTAGTCTTTGCACAGCTTTATCTCAGACTTTTGATGGCTCTAATAGTTGAGTCTGTACTTCCCTTACATTTTGACAGACAGGCTTTTCTCTGTTTTTATACTTCAGCATCAGTCAACCCCTAACCATGATAAATAATAACCTTGTATGCTCCTTGTTCTCTTTCCTGATGTTTAGGAAAAGGCACCATTAACCCTTGACGTTCAAGAAAATACACCAATGCATCTATTTCCCTGTTCCAGCCCCACTAGAGTGAATTTCAGCAACTTATATCTTCAAACCATATGCCACTGCACCCAAATGTGGATTAATAAAATGTGGCACATACATAGGATGGAAGATTATTTCACCTTAAAATGAATGAAAGTCTGGTATACACTGCACAGTGGATGAACCCTGAAGACATTATACTAAATGAAATAAGCCTGACTCAAAAGGACTAATACTGTAGGATTCCAATTACATGAGGTATTTGGGTGACCAGATTCATAGAGACAGAAGATAGAATGGTGATTGGAGGAACGGAGTGAAGGAGCTAGTGTTAAATGAGTACGGTTTCAGTTTGGGAAGATAAAAATGTTTAGAAATGAGTGGTGGTGATGGCTGCACAATAACGTGAATCTTTTTAATGCTACAAACTGTACACCTAAAAATGGTTAACATGGTAAATTATATATTGTATGTTTTTACCACAATAAAAAGTAAAAACTTGGGAAAAAACAAATAAAAATACAACTGGAAATGACTAAAGAAATTTAAGAACATATATTTAAGAAAAGCACTTTTGTTCTTCAGTCAATAAATACTCTATTTTTTAAAGATAAGAAAGGGAAGAGATTAATATATTAAACCTTATTTTAATAGGTCAGAAGTGAGGCCACAAGAGGTTAAAATTCTGAGTTAAGAAAACAATATGGCAGAGCTACAATGAGAACTCCTACAGAACTAGGGCAGCTACAACTACAACTGTGACTCCCAAACCAGAACCTTTCTATTCCCACAGAATCAATTCCCTTTCTTTTTGTAATAGCTGATATTTTTGATACATAGTCCTTAGAATAAAGGAGGGATGTTTTTACCACAATAAAAAGTAAAAACTTGGGAAAAAACAAATAAAAATACAACTGGAAATGACTAAAGAAATTTAAGAACATATATTTAAGAAAAGCACTTTTGTTCTTCAGTCAATAAATACTCTATTTTTTAAAGATAAGAAAGGGAAGAGATTAATATATTAAACCTTATTTTAATAGGTCAGAAGTGAGGCCACAAGAGGTTAAAATTCTGAGTTAAGAAAACAGTATGGCAGAGCTACAATGAGAACTCCTACAGAACTAGGGCAGCTACAACTACAACTGTGACTCCCAAACCAGAACCTTTCTATTCCCACAGAATCAATTCCCTTTCTTTTTGTAATAGCTGATATTTTTGATACATAGTCCTTAGAATAAAGGAGGGATGGCTAAAACTTCTGGCAAAAATATTAGTAGGTTTCTTTAGTATTGCATTACTTACAGCTGAATAATGTTCCCAGGCCTGCTGCCCTCTTGATAGTCAGAATAAGGCACCTTGACCAACATGCCATTTAGTGGAAGAGCCAGATGTTAGATGAGCACACAGACCAGTTATCTGGTCCTTTTAGTTTTGTTAATTAGTTGGTAAATCAGACATCCAAAGTTGTGCAACGTATTTTGGTGAGGGATGGCCACAGTGTACTTATGATCATAATAAATGAATTCTAGCATGTGCATTGACCTCTGAGGGAATTTCCCCTCTCCCATCCTACCTTGGGTGAACTTGCTCTGACATTAGTTCTCACTTGAGACTTCTGTCAATCACTTAGAATTTGTGCTTGTGACAGCAGTGATGCTCTCCACTTCTCCCTATTTGATTAATTTTCATATAATATCAAACACGTTCCTTGTAGTTAAAATCTTGCAGCACTAGAGTCTTCATCTGACTCTTCATCATCAGTAATGGAGTTATATAAAACTGCCATGTCCAGAAACCAGGCCATCATGTGAATTGCTTTATCATCTTGTCTCTAATCCTAACATCAGCCCTGCAAAATGGGCTGGATTATTTTCATTCTGAAGATTATAAAACACTCAGATTAAAATGGTTTTATCTGATTCCTTATAAACAACTACCTACATACCCTTGAATAATTCTGCTTCTCACTCATTATAGTCATTGCTGGTTCTTAAACATTTCTTTAGTGCTCCTAACTCCCAGATATCATTCAGATCTTTCCTCTACACTACACCTGCCTAGACTCAGTTCAGTTCAGTTCAGTCGCTCAGTCGTGTCTGCCTCTTTGCGACCCCATAAATCACAGCACGCCAGGCCTCCCTGTCCATCACCAACTCCAGGAGTTCACCCAGACTCACGTCCTTCGAGTCAGTGATGCCATCCAGCCATCTCATCCCCTGTCGTCCCATTCTCCTCCTGCCCCCAATCCCTCCCAGCATCAGAGTCTTTTCCAATGAGTCAACTCTTTGCATGAAGTGGCCAAAATACTGGAGTTTCAGCTTTAGCATCATTCCTTCCAAAGAAATCCCAGGGCTGATCTCCTTCAGAATGGACTGGTTGGATCTCCTTGCAGTCCAAGGGACTCTCAAGAGTCTTCTCCAACACCACAGTTCAAAAGTATCAATTCTTCAGCGCTCAGCCTTCTTCACAGTCCAACTCTCACCTCCATACATGACCACAGGAAAAACCATAGCCTTGACTGGACGAACCTTTGTTGGCAAAGTAATGTCTCTGCTTTTGAATATGCTGTCTAGGTTGGTCATAACTTTCCTTTCAAGGAGTTAAGTGTCTTTTAATTTCATGGCTGCAGTCACCATCTGCAGTGATTTTGGAGCCCCCCAAAAAAAAGTCTGACACTGTTTCCACTGTTTTCCCCATCTATTTCCCATGAAGTGATGGGACCAGATGCCATGATCTTTGTTTTCTGAATGTTGAGCTTTAAGCCAACTTTTTCACTCTCCACTTTCATCAAGAGGCTTTTGAGTTCCTCTTCACTTTCTGCCATAAGGGTGGTGTCATCTGCATATCTGAGGTGATTGATATTTCTCCCGGCAATCTTGATTCCAGCTTGTGTTTCTTCCAGTCCAGCATTTCTCATGATGTACTCTGCATATAAGTTAAATAAGCAGGGTGACAATATACAGCCTTGACGTACTCCTTTTCCTACTTGGAACCAGTCTGTTGTTCCATGTCCAGTTCTAACTGTTGCTTCCTGATCTGCCTAGACTAGTGCTTCTCAAATTTTAATGTGAACCTTTAGTATTACCTGCATATATGGCTAAAATGAAGATTTTGATTCAGTAGGTCTAGGGTGGAACCTGAAATCTTGCCTGTCTAATGTTTTTTCAGATGCTGCCAGTGAGACTGATCCTCAAATCATAGCTTGAGAAGCAAGATTCTAAAGCTGTGCTTCCCAGTATGGAAACCTTTAACTACATATGGCTGTCAAGCATTTGCAGTGTGCTAGTCTGAAGTGATCACTTTCGTGTGTGTGTGCTCAGTCATGTCCGACTGTTTGGGACCCTATGTACTAAAGACCCCCAGGCTCCTCTGTCCATGGAATTTTCCATGCAAGAATACTAGAGTGGTTTACCATTTACTTCTTTAGGGGATTTTCCTGACCTAGGGACTGAACTTGCATCTTCTGCATTGCAGGCAGATTCTTTACCACTGAGCCGTCAGGGAAACCCAGTCTGAACTGAGATATGCAGCAAATGTACACACTGGATTTTGAAGACTTAGTCTAAAACAATGTGAGTAAAATACCTAATTTATATTGATTGCATGTTAAAATACTTTGAACATGTTGGGTTAAATGTAATGCATTATTAAAATCAACATTGCCCATTTTTTTTTTTTCCTTTTAAATTGACTACTGGAATATTTAAATTTGCACATGTGGCTAATGTCTTTCCATTGAACAACACTGCTGTAGAGAATCCTGAATCTCCTCCACTCATTCAAATGTCTCTTCTTTAAGACCTGGACCAAGTAACCTTCCTCTAGTGTTTTCCTTATATTCTCACCTCAGGTGACCTCTCCTACTCTTCTAGCTCCCAGGGCCCATTTGTCATTTAGCACACACTGCCTTGTGTTGCCTATATCTTGCTGGCTAGGCAGTGAGTTCCTGAAATTCCAAGCTTATATATCATTACTTACTAGATTGTATCTTATTCCTCTTTGCTTTGACAACCCCTAGAAAAGAACCTACTTTCTAATAGATTTTCAGTGGTGGCCGCTGAATAAATTAGCCCTAAAAATCTTCTGTGACTTTGTATGTCTCAAAGTGCTTAGCACTATGCAATTAAAAAAGAAAGGCCTAAATTAAAGTGTGAATCAGTTCCAGCCAACCTCAGTGCAATGATCACTGTGTTCTTGGGGCTGCCTGACCTGCTGTCCTCTCTGCTAAGAGAATTCTTGATAACTGTAATAGAAACCTAATCAAAACATAATTAGGAAGGCAAACTACTGTAAAAAGCCATCAAATAATGCATTCCAACAAGAGATTGGGGGATTATCTGCACCACTGGTTTCCTCCTTTAGGATAATTAAACGTTGATTGAAAGAGAATTGCTTAAAAATAGAGAAGGTGACTGCTTCTCTTCAGTACGATTGTCGTAATTGAAATGAGGAATTTGAGAAGGCCCTTGGCTGGAAGTAAGGGGCATATTCCAAATGTTATGTCAGACAGGATTTAAGAAGCATTTACTCATCTTCAGTTTGAGGTTCAAGGATCGTTGCCTTCTAATGTACTTCCTGGTAAACATTCATTCATTCATTCATTTATTCTTCACTCACCCACTTTCTCACTCACTTATTTACCCCTTCACTTAACTCACAGGCTTACTTCTTCACCCAGCAATCTATGGAGCACCTACAGTAAGTCAGGTACTGGTGAACCAGGATTCATGAGACAATTTAATGCAAGAGACAGACACCCATAACATCTTAAATAAAAACGAGCTTTCAGATGATTCTCTTTCCCTGCTAATTTCTGAACTAGATCTGGTACCTTGTTTAATTTTCTGACCAACCATTCATACCCTAGTATCACTATGCAGTTTGGAAAAAAATAATTTTATGTCCTCAAAGCATTTTGAAAGGGGCATTAAACATATCTAGTCACAAAGATGCTTTGAGGACCTACTATTTTTTTCCCAGACTACAATTTTTTAAAAAAGGTCCTTGGCACTTGTATACTACTACTACTACTAAGTCATTTCAGTCGTGTCTGACTCTGTGCGACCCCACAGACGGCAGCCCACCAGGCTCCCCCATCCCTGGGATTCTCCAGGCAAGAACACTGGAGTGGGTTGCCATTTCCTTCTCTAGTGCATGAAAGTGAAAAGTGAAAGTGAAGTCGCTCAGTTGTGTCCAACCCTCAGCGACCCCATGGACTGCCGCCTTCCAGGCTCCTCCGTCCATGGGATTTTCCAGGCAAGAGTACTGGAGTGGGGTGCCATTGCCTTCTCCCGGCACTTGTATAACAGAGCAATATTATGGAAAATAGTCCCTTAATATTTTGTGTTCATTTCATTTTTAAGACATGCCTGATTCCTATCAATAGCATCCTCCTCCAAGAGCTTTCTGCCTGCTCTGGTCTCAGTTGCCATAGAGCTCAAGAGGTTCTTCTGCCCCTGCAAGGCAAGGGCAGATAAATTAGTCAGAATCCGCATCTCAGAGAACTCTACCTGTCATTCACTGCATCCATCCACTCTAACTTCTGGGTATAAGGTCCAGCTAATAATACCTGAAGTGATATTGTAGACTACTAAAGAAAATTCTCACTGTTGGAACTTTATTTATAGAAAAGGAAAGAAATGCCAGTTTGAGAACTAATTTTCCATTAAAAAATGCTTATTTGCCTGTGTTATATGCATGTATCAGTGGATGAGATTGTATGACCTCTATTAGAATATAAGTTCTTACAGGACAGGAGTCTTGTGTTTTTCCACATGTAGTGCTCAGTAAGGGTTTACACAGTGTGCTCAGAATGGTTTTATAAATTGAAACAATATCTATGACACATAAGCTAGGCATGATGGAAGGGAAAGGCATTAATATTTCTGAGTTTCATTTCACCACTGTCATCAGGACAAATTTAACAATTCTTTCTCAGAAAAAAAAAATCTATTTGATATCCCACTATAATCATATTCTTTGAGAAAAATGATTCTGTTCATTTTTCAGGAGCTACACATGTCTGTGTATTTGAGGAGCTCCCTGTAGCCAGGCTTCATATGACAGTCATTAATCCACTGATGACTTTGGAACAGGAAAAAATTAATTTCTTGCCCTGAGATAGATGGAGAAAGAAGAGAAACATAAAAATCTATTATTTGGACAGCTTTAAGCTCTGACCTACTTAAGAAAGCTAATGCAATAGTGATGTTCATTCATTAATTAAAATTCTTTCAGCGTGCATTTTATATTAATCATGTATTTTATATTCATATTATGCATTAGGCTTGGATGTCCATATTACTAACACTGATAATTAAAGATCTGCCAGAAGCCTGCTTTTTAGCAACGTGATTTGGAATCATAGGAAGCCAATATCTGGCATATAATTTGTTACCTATGCTGAAGATTTTTTCCTCACCCAATTTAATCAAAATTAGCTCACTTTATTTTAGTTAAAAAGCAATGAAGCCAAATGGTTTGAGACTAGTGAACAGATTTTTAAAA
Source organism: Bubalus kerabau (assembly GCF_029407905.1). Taxonomy (NCBI): domain Eukaryota; kingdom Metazoa; phylum Chordata; class Mammalia; order Artiodactyla; family Bovidae; genus Bubalus; species Bubalus kerabau. The sequence goes on along the minus strand of NC_073635.1, from coordinate 28,142,480 downwards.
TTCAGCTTTAAAAGATTCTTTTTTTAGTTATTCAAGCATATAAATCAAATCATCTTTGGTATTCAAAATGTGAAAATAATTATTAAAATTTGTACCAGTTTTCAAGCCATTGTTTTATACCCTATATGTTTAATTCATTTTTTTTTTTTTTGCCATAATTTATCCCCAAATCCGAAAGGCTTATTTCAGATCTGAGATCAGGAGGGAGTCATAAGATGATTAGAAAGAAATATAGTGTGGCTTAGTAGACTGATGATGGGATAGAACGCTAAGGTTTCATGCCCTTGCCAGGGATTAACTATTTACAGGAAATGGGAGACCCCAGGCATCAGAGGTGCAATTGTGAGCCCTGATAATCTAACACTTGGGAACAAGAATGTCTTTTGAGGACTTAAAAGAATCATTTTATAAGGAGAGCAAAAAAGAAATACTTTAAGATCATAGGGCTTGTTAATAGCTAGCTCCTGATTCCATCCCAGGCCACCTTTTTGGCACCAGGGGTACACTGAGAACTTGAAAAAATCGAATGCATTGAAAAAGTTTTGTTTGTTGAGAAAATTTTTGACAAAATTCAACAGATGTTTATTGAGTACTTTCTACCAAGTGGAACTAATACAGCCCTAACACTGAACCCTTTCAAAAAGTTCTGCCCTGTATATGGGCTGGAGTCTATTGGAAAGAGAAGAACTAGATTGGGAATGGTTGGGCTCAGAACATTATCAGGAGAAAATGGAAAGCCAGTGAGACTACGGAATGGTGCCAGGCAGCTGATAGAGGAATGGGAAGATTCCTGAGATGCTTGGCAGCACAAGGGGTCAACATTCCAGGGCTGAGGATCTGCTTGTGTGTGTATAAACCACGACAAAGACGTTCACCAGATTGTGGAGTGGAAGATGTTAACTTTCCTTAAACTCTCAAGACCTAACCTCAGCTTTTCCACTTCCTCTGCACTCAGGGCTTACCTGATGGCTTAGACAGTAAAGAGCCTGCCTACAGCGTGGGAGACCCTGGCTCCATCCCTGGGTTGGTAAGATCCCCTGGAGAAGGAAATGGTAACCCACTCTGGTCTTCTTGCCTGGAAAATCCCATGGATGGAGGAGCCTGGCAGGCTATAGTCTGTGTGGTAGCAGAGTCGGACACGACTGAGCGACTTCCCTTTCACTTTTCACTGTACCCACAACCTCTGAACTCTCTCCTCTGGAATAATTAGACCCACATGACTTCCAACTGAAGATTCAGCCCCATGCCAGTCTTGCTTAAGTCAGAAAAGGATTTAAGAAGCCAAGTTCAATTCCAAGGGGCCACAGCATAAGTTACTACATTCTCTGAACTTGAGCTCCAAGTACTAATAACAATCTTCTTATTCCAAGACTACCCTCTCTTAAACTGCCTCCGAACCCCCACTGTGTGTCTCAGTCTCTGGATTGAATTCCTGTGTCAGATACACTTGCCCAGCATGTCTCATCTCTCTAGAGATGGGATCAGTTCCTTTCTCCCTTATCCAGGACTGACAGAATCCCTGAAGGTGGTAATTGCCTGGGCTCTTCAGGTAGCAGCTGCTTCCCTAATTTCTGTGATGTCTTTCTATTCAACTTTGAAGATACCCACTATGTTCTGAGCCTTGCATGGGTTTTAGGTTCAACAAGACCTACCTACCAAGTTCTACAAGAGGTCTTGTTTGAAGTACTGACTCTGCCAAGGCTCTTTCCACCATAATTAATTATCCCATTTCTGGTTACATCACAAGATCCCACAAAAGGTAAAATAACCTCTAGGGTATAATTTGCTTAAACAGTAAAATTTAGTTTGTTTTCCAGCAGACCTTACTAAAATATTAGGGTTACTTTTTAAATCATTTATTTTTAAAATTTTGGTAAAATATAAATAAAATCCAAAATCACTGCAGATGGTGATTGCAGCCATGAAATTAAAAAACAACTTGGAAGGAAAGTTATGACCAACCTAGACAGCATATTAAAAAGCAGAGACTTTACTTTGCCAACAAAGGTCCCTCTAGTCATGGCTATGGTTTTTCCAGTAGTCATGTATGGAGACTACATGTATGGAGATGTGAGAGTTAGACTATAAAGAAAGCTCAGTGGCAAAGAATTGGTGCTTTTGAAGTGTGGTGTTGGAGAAGACTCTTGAGAGTCCCTTGGACTGCAAGGAGATCTAACCAGTCCATCCTAAAGGAGATCAGTCCTGGGTGTTCTCTGGTAGTTCTGATGTTGAAGCTGCAACTCCAATACTTTGGCCACCTGATGCGAAGAGCTAACTCATTTGAAAAGACCCTGATGCTGGGAAAGATTGAGGGCAGGAGAAGAAGGGGACAACAGAGGATGAGATGGTTGGATGGCATCACCAACTCAATGTACATGAGTTTGAATAAACTCCGGGAGTTGGCGATGGACAGGGAGGCCTGGTATGCTGCGGTTCATGCTGTCGCAAAGAGTCGGATACGACTGAGCGACTGAACTAAACTGAAAATAAAATTCAGGGATTCCCTGGAGAATCACATGGTGAAGAGTCAACATGCAATGTAGGAGGCAATGTGGGAGACCCGGGTTCGATCCCTGGGTTGTGAAGATCCCCTGGAGAAGGAAATGGTAACCCACTCTAGTATTCTTGCCTGAAAAAGCCCATGGCTGGAGGAGCCTGGCGGGCTACAGATAATTAAATGAGATAATTATCTCATTTCTGGTTACATTGCAAGATCCCACAAAAGGTAAAATAACCTCTAGAGTATAATTTGCTTAAACAGTAAAATTCAGTTTTCCAGCAGACCTTGCTAAAATATTAGGATTATTTTTAAATTATTTAATTTTTAAATTATGGTAAAATATAAATAAAATTTTGGAGAAGGCGATGGCACCCCACTCCAGTACTCTTGCCTGGAAAATCCCATGGACGGAGGAGTCTGGTGGGCTGCAGTCCATGGGGTCATGAGGAGTCGGACATGACTGAGCGACTTCCCTTTCACTTTTCACTTTCATGCATTAGAGAAGGAAATGGCAACCTACTCCAGTGTTCTTGCCTAGAGAATCCCAGGGACGGGGGAGCCTGGTGGGCTGCCGTCTGTGGGGTCACACAGAGTCGGACACAACTGAAGTGACTTAGCAGCAGCAGCATAAATAAAATTTAATATTTTAACCATTTTAAGTGTCTAGTTTAGTGGCACTAAATACATTAATATTGTTGTGCAACCATCACCACCATCCACCTCCAAAACTTATCTTCCCAAACTGAAATTCCATACCCATTAAACACTAACTCCCCCAGCCCCTGGCAACCACCATTCTACTCTCTGTCTCTATGAATTTGACTGCTCTATGAGTCCCATATGAGTGGAATCATATAGTGTTTTTCTATATATGACTGACTTAGTTCACTTAACATAATGTCTGCAATCCATGTTGTAAAAGGTAACTAAATTTCCTTCCTTAGTAAAGATGAACAATATTTCATCACATGTATATATAGTCCTTGTTTTGTTTATCCATTCATCTGTTGGTGGTAACTTGGGTTGCTTCTACATTTTTGCTGTTGTGTGTGATGTTGCTAGGAATATGGGTGTACAAATGTGTGTCAAAGTGCACGCTTTCTGTTTTTTTGAGTGTATACCCAGAAATGAAGTTGCTAGATTATATCGTGATTCTATGTTTAATTTTTTGAGGAACCTTCATATTATTTTAGAATTACTTAAAAACTCTGACATTGAGTAAGAACATCTTGCCACCATCTCCTTTTTATATTAACATATATATGTATAAATATATGTGTATATATATGGTGATGGACAGGGAGGCCTGGCATGCTGTGATTCATGGGGTCGCAAAGAGTCAGACACGACTGAGCGACTGAACTGAACTGAACTGATATATATATATAATAAAATCTTCAATAAACATAAATGAGATGTGCATATATAGATGAACTCTAAACAAATTACTTAATGTTTGTCCTAAAGAACAGATTCACTCAGGGGAGCTAAATACCAATTAAAGCTTATTGCAAAATAATAAAGCAGTGATTTGGAAAAGTTTTGTTGTGTCAGCATGACACAGATTTTAGCAATTATGGAGTGGCCAGATTTAAATCCCAGTGATTTAATCACACCCTAAAATGCTCTACAAATTTTTGCAAGACAGCTCTATTAAAACCAACAAACACAGCTTCTAACTGGCTTTCTACAAATTATGTTGAAACTTAAATGTTAGAACAGCCAATTCTTTATTCATTTCTCTCTGGGATTTGTAACCTGAGTTTGAAATCAGATGCTCTTCCAAATACTACCAAATTGACTCAAGTGCAGAGACCATCAGCAAATCATATAATACGTGAATTGATAGTGTGTTCTAAGCTATGATTTACTAAGTTGATGGCTACTGTCATTATTAGGGGTTGCCTGAACATGGAAACAGCATATATTTATCATAGAAATTGAAAAGTTATATTTGTTTCAATCATCTTGTTTTAAAGGCTAACTGTGGTCTCTTCATCATGGTTTATGTCATTAATCCACACAGTGATATAAATGGCATATATGTCATTACTGACCATTGCTATGCTCCTGTGTTTCTATATATTGATTAAGAGAATTATCAAGACTCTTCCCATTTAGTCACACTATCTTTATTCCACTATGTGGTGGGTGGAACAGTAGGCATTGGTGAAATGTAGATAAATAAGATTTGATCCTTGCCTTCAAGAAGCTCAAACTCTAATCTGAAATGGGATTAATGTTAATGGCTATTAGTTGGTAGATTTAAACTGTGACATGTCTTACTGACAGAAAAATAAATGAGTGAATACTGCTGTTTATTCTACAATTTTTCCTCAATAATGTGCCTATTGGTCATGACATCTTTACCACTGAAACCCAGCCTCTAGGGCACTCCTCACCTGGCCATCAAGGAGCCCCTGATCTTTTCTCCCTGGATTGGCATTAATGTTTTTTTTTTCTCTTGTTGTTGTTCTCTGAAAACATCAGTTATTTTATTAAAGTTCTGCCCAGTTGGAAACCCACAGCTATCTCCCACTTCTTGGAGAGGGGGAGCAGGCAGGCAGAGGGGAGCCCAGGGTCTTCAGTGAGGAAGTGAGGAGTCTCAATTTCTTCTTGCTAAGTTCTTTCTTCTACTGCCAGAGATTTTGTACCTATAACCCACTCACACAGCTTCCTTTGAACTTAGTCCTCCCTAGAACTATCACATAGAAAAACATGGTTTGATGCATGTCAAATTTCCTTAGGAACTTTTGATTTTAGGATAGAAACAAAAGGATAAAGAGAAGAGGTCCAAATTTTATATCAAGCTCTATCCACAAATGTCTCTGAAGGAAAATATTATAGCTGTGCCCGTAGGCTCCTAGTCAAACTCAAATGATTTTAGTGTCTTTTTGTTAATGTCTTTTTGTTTATTCATCTATCCCACTAAAACTGTCTTATATAATGATTTGCTTATGTATTTATCACCCCTGGTTAAAACCAAGATCCTCAAATGTAGAAATAATGCTGCTATCATATCATGTGAGAGAAGAAATCATAACTTTTTCATAATTTCCATCAGTAACTTCTCCTCCTTTTTTTGATATAAACATAACTGATGTTTTCTCAGTCTTATGTAAAGAATGAGTAAAGACATCTTCAAAAAAACTTTGCCAGTTTTTTAATTGACCTAAAACATATAATCTAAGTAAAAAAAAAACTTCACCAGAATTGCAAATATAGCTTCATAACAAATCTATTAGCTCCAAAATTTATTTCTTAAAATTCTAGATAGAAATTTTGGAGGTGCCATCAGGGGATGGGTCTTTTTCATCTTTGGTTCACTAACTTGTAAATCCATGCCAAGAAAGCAATAACCCTCCTTAATGTTTCCTGAGTGATTCATGATCATAAGAAATCTGGATCTCAAGAGCTTTCTTTCCTTTATAACAAGTTAAGGAAATATTCACAAACTGTCATGATGTAAGAAAGTTTCTGGCAGTGATATCTGCAAGGAGGGAGTTTCAAAACGTGGAAACTTTAGAAAAACATCATCCAATTGTTTTTCTTTCAACTTCACTTGAGAAACAGCCCCATCTTTGGTCCTCTTGTGCTTGTTTTTATTTCAGACATCCTGACCTAAACTAAGTGTATGTTTTGCTCCCGTTAATTTATTTGAAGGGGTTCCCAGGTAGTGCAGTGGTAAAGAATCCACCTGTCAGTGCAGAAGATGCAAGAAATGTCGGTTTGATCCCTGGGTTGGGAAGATCCCCTGGAGTAGGAAATGGCAACCTACTCCAGTATTCTTGACTGGAAAATTCCTTAGAGCCTGGCAGGCTACAGTCCATGGGGTCACAAAGAGTTGGACACAACTAACACACACACACTATTTGAAAAGCAGCAATTAAGGAAACATTGATGTCAGCCTTGAAACATTTCACATGTTCTGTGAACTCCTTCTGCAGTGATTACACTCATAGCACTGAAAATAGACCCTTTCCTTTAAGGAGCCCAAAAACTTCCAAAGAAAAACACCTTGAACTCTTTTCTTTAGCTTGGTAATCTGGTGCGAAGTTTGAGAATTTCAGCAACACTCTTAAGAAAGATTCCTATCCTTTTTTTTCTTTTATATACACTTCTCTATTTTCATTAGTTACTTAATAACCTTGTTCATCAGTTTCCTTATTAATAAGTAAAATCTGCATTCCTGGAAGCTCAGATGAAGATAATTGGCTCTACCCTCCTCATTAAGTCTTTGGAAGACACTGGACAAATAATCTTAAATTACTCTGCCTTGCCAACTGAACATTTCCTATAAGCAGGTCTTTTTATGGAGGAGTTTTTATCGAAAACAGCACTTTTAAAAGGCAGTGCACAGTGCCTGCTGAACTAGCAATGAGAGAGAGACAGACACAGAAAACCACTGAGAGAGAGAGAGAGAGACTCATCTTTTAAACAGAATACCAGCTAATAAATGTGAAAGGAATGGATAGAACTAAGAAAATCACCATTTTACAACTGTCAGTATTAATACATGATTCTGGCAAGATCAGGATCAGCAATAGATGCTAAAATCATAGGCTTAAAAGTTAATGTGGAACTAAATCACGTAATCTCAAAGTTTCACAATTAACATTACTTAAAAATACCACAAATGAAAAATGTACCTTTATTATGAAGAGCTTAATCACCGTCTTAACTAAGTGATCAAACAGCCTTACCAGTAGGGAAACCACTTGATTTTGTTATCACCTGATTTTGTTTAATGTGATATAATAAGTATACAAGATAACTTATGTAATTTTCTTGGTAAAAATGTTTAGCCTATATCATTTCATAAAGAAATAATATACAAATTTAGGATGTGGCACTTTCCAGAAAATACTATTCTGGACTCAGAAAAAGTCAGTGTCATGAAAAACAGACTAATCAAAAAATGGGCCAAAGAACTAAATAGACATTTCTCCAAAGAAGATATACAGATGGCTAACAAACACATGAAAAGATGCTCAACATCACTCATTATCAGAGAAATGCAAATCAAAATCACAATGAGGTACCATTTCACGCCAGTCAGAATGGCTGCGATCCAAAAGTCTACAAGCAATAAATGCTGGAGAGGGTGTGGAGAAAAGGGAACCCTCTTACACTGTTGGTGGGAATGCAAACTAGTACAGCCACTATGGAAAACAGTGTGGAGATTCCTTAAAAAACTGGAAATAGAACCGCCTTATGATCCAGCAATCCCACTGCTGGGCATACACACTGAGGAAACCGGAATTGAAAGAGACACGTGTACCCCAATGTTCATCGCAGCACTGTTTATAATAGCCAGGACATGGAAGCAACCTAGATGTCCATCAGCAGATGAATGGTTAAGAAAGCTATGGTACATATACACAATGGAGTATTACTCAGCCATTAAAAAGAATACATTTGAATCAGTTCTAATGAGGTGGACGAAACTGGAACCTATTATACAGAGTGAAGTAAGCCAGAAAGAAAAACACCAATACAGTATACTAACACATATATATATGGAATTTAGAAAGATGGTAACAATAACCCTATGTACGAGACAGCAAAAGAGACACTGATGTATAGAACAGTCTTATGGACTCTGTGGGAGAGGGAGAGGGTGGGGAGATTTGGGAGAAGGGCATTGAAACATGCATAATATCATGTATGAAACAAGTCGCCAGTCCAGGTTCAATGCACGATACTGGATGCTTGGGGCTGGTGCACTGGGACGACCCAGAGGGAGGGTATGGGGAGGGAGGAGGGAGGAGGCTTCAGGATGGGGAGCACGGGTATATCTGTGGCGGATTCATTTCCATGTTTGGCAAAACTAATACAATATTGTAAAGTTTAAAAATAAAATTAAAAAAAAAATTGAATTTCAGCTACCCAGGGACACCACGGCTGGCCATATCTATATTAAATTATACCCAATCACATCTAAGTTCTTTAAAAAAAGAAAAACAGACTAGAGAGAGGACACTAGAGATAAAAGTGATCAAGAAGACCAAACCAAAAAAAAAAGGAAGATAAAAAAACAAATGTATAGTGCAAATCTTAATTGGATCCAATATGTTAAACATCTTTGAAAGAGTATTAAGACAATTGGAGAAATGTAGGAGACAAAGGCATAAACAATAGACTTTTGGACACAGTAGGGGAAGGAAAGGGTGGGATTACTTGAGAGAATAGCATTGAATCCTATACATTACATTATGTAAACTAAATAGCCAGTGGGAATTTTCTGTATGACACAGGAAACCCAAAGCTGGTGCTCTGTGACAACCTATTGGCTTAAAAGTGGGATGGGGAGGGAGGCGGGAGGGGGGCTCGAAAGGGAGGGGACAGATGTATGCCTATGGCCTATTCATGTTGATGCATGGCAGAAACCATCACAATATTGTAAAGTAATTATCCTCTAATTAAAAAGAAGACAATTGGAGAAATTTAAATATAGGCTGTATTAGATGATAGTCAATTTACTTAATTTTCATGGGTAGTTAATAGCATTTTGGGTGTAAAAATATATATCATAAGATATATAATATAAAGTATTTGTAAGTTGCTGTTTCTCAAGTAACTAAATGTGGTTGTTTAGTTGCAAAGTTATGTCTGACTCTTTGCAACCTCATAGGCTGTAGCCCTCCAGGCTCCTTGGTCCATGGGACTTTTCATGCAAGAATATTGTAGAGGGTTGCCATTTCCTTGCTACCCTGGTGAATCAGAGGTTAAAGTGCCTGCCTGCAATACAGGAGACCTGGGTTCTATCCCTGGGTTGGGAAGATCCCTTGGAGAAGGAAATGGCAACCCACTCCAATATTCTTGCCTGGAGAATCCCATGGACAGAGAAGCCTGGTGGCCTACAGTCCACGGGGTCACAAAGAGTCAGACATGACTGAGCGACTTCACTTACTTACTTACTTACTTCTTCAGTGGATATTCCCAACCCAGGGACTGAACTTGCGTCTCCTGCTTGGAAGGTGGATTCTTTACCTCGAGCCACTTGGGAAGCCCAAGTAACTAAATAGTTCAGCCTAAAAATGCATATACGCATACACACAAAAAAAGCAAATGGATAAAATGTTAATTTGTGAATCTAGGTGAAGTCTATATGCTATTCATAATCTATTTTTGCTCTAGGCTTAAATTTTTCTGAAGTGAAAACTAGGGAAAAACAAGGAAATTATAAATAAACCCTTGGCCAAATCATTATAATAAGTTAATACTGTAATAAAAATTATAAATCAGCCTTTTAAAAAATTATCCCCCCCCCCCCCCCGGATCTTCCATGTAACAGGCCTGAGAGCTTAAATGAATTCCTTAACCTCTGAGTGAATTTTTCTAATTTATAAAATGGAGACATGTTGCTCATTAAAAAAAAAAAAAGAATAAAGAGACCAATGCTATCCCTCAACTTGTGTTTGAATATTTCCTCCATGTATTATGTTATGAAAGAAGAAAATGCTCCCATTATTATCATTCTCCTCTCATTTATTTCCTTTCTCAAATAAAACGGGTCACAAAAGGAAAAAAAAAGTCATTAGCACCTTTCAGTAAAATGGAAATTCTACTCTTGTCTTTTAGTAGACAATTGTCATGTTGCAGCTCAGGAGATAGTGGAAGATTGAAAGTAAAGAAACTGGAAAATTATTGTTGCCCTGAAGATCACTTCTATTTGTTGCATCATGATAAAGAGTAAGGATTAAACTCAATTAACCATCTTTTCCCATATTTGAAAGGATGTTTTTTACTCTGTTGTAGCTAGTGGACCTTGATTTCTGTTGCTAGGAAACCTGGATGACTCTTTTAGTCCTCATGGAAATTGTACTTGTAATCACTTTGGCTGAGTATTGGCTGTTGGCTAGATGCCAGCTCAAGGAAAGTTCACCTCAAACCCTTGCAAGGTACTCTAGTAGTGGAAGCTGTGCTAGCCCTAGGGGGCATGGTGGAAGTGCTTCAGGGGCTTCCTAGGGGTGGGCAAGAATGGCACTTTCTTCTTCAACAGAATTTATCCACTTTGATCTGCTTCAGTGTTAGACTTCATTTGAAGAAAGTGCTTTACTGGAAGAGAGAGCAAATGTATCTATAAAAAAAGCCCTGACCTAATTTACCAAAAAACAATTTGAATCTCTGAGAAGTGACTTGCCCAAAGTCGTGCAGCTCATAAACACCAAGGCTGTGGATTAAGCTGCTGCTTCTGACTAAATTGCTTTACATTATCTCACACGTCCTGTTACTAGGACTGAATACACAATATAGCCACACATACAATAGCAGTGTTTAAAGATAATATGAGATATCATGAACAAAGATCCATGGTAATGGATTTGTGAAGTTTGACAAATGGATGATTTTGTAAAACAGTGCTGCTGCTACTGCTAAGTCACTTCAGTCATGTCCGACTCTGCGACCCCATAGACGGCAGCCCACCAGGCCCTGCCGTCCTTGGGATTCTCCAGGCAAGAACACTGGAGTGGGTTGCCATTTCCTCCTCCAATGCATGCAAGTGAAAAGTGAAAGTGAAGTCGCTCAGTCGTGTCCAACTCTTAGCGACCCCATGGACTGCAGCCTACCAGGCTCCTCTGTCCATGGGATTTTCCAGGCAAGAGTACTGGAGTGGGATGCCATTGAGAAAGTTTTCCAGCTATCATTGTTTCTTTTCTGTTGGCACAAACTGAAAGTGGGGGAGGGAACACAGCTATACTAATTAGAAAGGCATAACAAAACTTTCAGCATTGATATGATTGTCCACACAGAATAGTCTGAAACTTATACAAATTATTGGAACAAATAAGGAATTTTGGATTTTATCAAGATACTGTATAGAATATGAAAATATCATTTTCTTTTATATAAGTGAGCAACAAATAATTAAACTATATAATTGTAAAAGATATAATTTATATTAACTAAATTGATAAGCTATCTAGAAATAAATCTTAACAAAAATGTTCATATTTATAAAGAAAACATTTGTGAAAGTTTATTGAAAGATATAAATGAAGACCTTGTTAAAATCCATGTTTTTGTGTATGAGAAGATTATAAAGACATCAATTTTCTCCAAATTAATTCATAAATTCAATATCATTGCAGTCATGTTTTCACCAGGATTTCCTGAAGAACTGGACAAGCTGATTTTGCAGTCTTATGGAAGAGTAAAAGGTCAACAAAAGCCAGGAAAATCTGGAAGAAAGAAAAGTAGGGGAAGGAAAAAAAGGAAGATAAAGATAAAAATTACTTTTACTAAGACTTTTAACAAAATTATTGTAGTTTTAAAAGTAGTTTTAAAAGAGATAGAAAAAGTGATCATTGAGAGCATGAAGACATTAAAAACATACCCTAGAGTAAACTTGGGATATGACAGGCAATGTTGTAAATCAGTGGGAAAAGGGTAGAATTTTTAACAAATCGTGTGGGCCAATTGATTACATATGGAAAAAAATAACATTAAACTTCTTTTTCATGACATACAGATTCACATTCCCAAGTGGCTTAAAGACAAAAAAAAAAATTAGGAAAAATGTGGAAGATGTATATACTCAAAGACTTAGGTTCATGGGAGTAGAGGGTGTAATAAATATGTTAATAATTTAAAGAGAGAAAATGTAGAAGAAATTTCAGTATGTAAACCTAGAGTTCTTTTTTTTATAAAATCACAAAATACCAGTAAATTATAGAGAAAAAGATTAATACATCTAACTACTTTAGAAAACAAATTTAAACTACATTAAAAGTTAAGAGAAACCGTAAATAAAATGAAAAGGAAAGTCACAGACTGGAAAAATCTATGGGAACCACTTATAAACCCCAAATTTATAAAACATGTCTACAAGGAATTCTCTGGCTCTCTATTAGTTAAGACTCCACCTTCCACTGCAGGGGAATGATGGGTTTGATCCCTGTTCAGGGAACTAAGGTGTCACATTCCAACTGGCATGACCAAAAAAAATTTTTTTAGTACGAATATAATTCTTGTAAACTCTTATAATACATCTTAATGAAAAATTAGAACTTAAACATTCAACTATTAAAAAAAAAAAAGAGAGAGCTACAATAACACAGTAGAAATGTAGCTAAGGGGCTTCCCAGGTGGCGCTAGTGGTAAAGAATCTGCCTAATAAAGCAGGAGACATAGGAAATGGGGGTTGGATCCCTGGGTGGGGAAGATGCCCTGGAGGAGAGCATGGCAACCCACTCCATTATTCTTGTCTAGAGAATCCCATGGACAGAGGAGCCTATTGAGCTACAGTCCTTAGGGTCACATAGAGTCGGACGTGACTGAAGCAATTTAGCATACAGGCAGTGTAGCTAAAAGCTTATGAAGAGGCAGTTTAAAGGCAAGAAACACACATGAGCAATTGCATATGAAAAATGAAAATACACTCAACTTCACTAGTTGAGCTCAAGTTTACTAGTTACCAGGAAATTGAAAAATAAAACAGTGAGCTGCCATTTGAGGCTATCAGATTAGCAAAACATAATCAATCTATTGACATCAAGTTTTGGTAAATACACATTTCTGGAGGGCTTGTAAATTAGTACAACTTCTTAGAAAACAATTCTGCTATCATTTGATTAAGTTAACTATGGTTCAGCAAATGTACTTCTAATTTATTGAGTGTTTACTTAAATAAATACTAGATATACATGCTAGAATCAATGCATAGCAGGTTGATTGTATTCTTTGTGATAAAGTGGGGAAAATGCATGCCCTTGAATAGAAGGCTAGATTTATTTTTTTAATATGAAGTAATATTAAATAATCTTAAGGCTAAATTTACCAGTACTTGGAATAATAAACTTCAAAAACATTAGTTTCAGTGCAAAAGTTAATCTTAAAAAATAACTGTATTATTCATGTAAGTTTAAAAAACACACAAGATCATTTTTATATACAATTTTATGAATAAAAACGTGATAAAAGTCCTAAAAACCACGTGGGAACAATCCATGTTAACTTCAGGTGGTACCTCCTAGGTAGGAAAGGATGAAGATGGAGATTTACTGTATCTTAAAATTATGTTTCTTTTAAAAAACAAAACGGAATAAAACATCTCTTTCAAATAATAGTAACACATAGAAATCTTGGGTGATGATTACATTAGTGTCATATGATTCACTGTATAGTTTGGCTATATTGTTCATTTGAAACAGAATTATTCATTTGATTTTGGTTCCTAAAAAGAAACAGGGAGTGAAAAATCATTTACACTCAAGGACATAGCCCTCATCAGTTCTGCTGAGCCTGGACTGAGCTCAGGTTTTTCACCAGAGGACCAGCCTGAGCCTGGCCATTGGCTGATGATGTCTGTCAGGAAGCTGCATGGAGAGGGCCTACTGAGCGGACCACTGAGCCCTCTGCCTCTGCCCCTGGCAGCTGAGCTCTGCCCTTCTCCTCTGGGGAGCCCTGGAAGGCCTGATACCAGAGTGAGTGAGAGGACCCAGCGGTGGCACAAAGATTCGTGGCCAGATACCAGGACACACAGGAAGTTACAAGAGAAAAGCTTTCTGTTTCAGCTCCACCCGTCGACCTTTGGTGGGTGAGTTTTCAGTAAAACAGCAACGTCTTCTGAATGCTGGGAGGAAAGGCTTTATAACCTGGGGGTAAGACGCAGCTTCTAAATACAATTGATGTGGCTTTCTTGCCTTCGTTCAGGCTATCCATTTTCCACCACATAATCTTCCCATTGTCCACACTGATTCCTGTTTTTTTTGGCAGGGTTAACTGCTGGCAGGCCTCCTCCGTGCTGAGCTCCTCATCCTCCACTGTGCAGGGGTTACTGAAGCAAGAGCAAGCTTTCCCTCACTCCCCGGAACAGGAGCCAAGTGTGACACAAATTGTGAAACTTGTTTCTGGTTACCAGAAAAACTTAAAGAAATCCTCAGCAAGCAAAAAGTTGACAAAAATCTTTCCAACATTTGAACAAAAAAGGTATTTTTCAGGTGTTAGATTTATGGAAGTCAGTTCTCCAAACCCAGCCAGACTTTCAAACCTCCTATTCTTTGCACTATGTTATTTAAATACACTGTAAATACCCTCCGTTGCTCTAATACCAGGTCCATATTGTGCAAGACGACCATGGTCTGAAGACCTTGTTGAATTTGAAAGAGGCAGAAGTTCCGTTTCTGGCGCATAAACTTGAATCAGAACTAGGGTAAGAGTGCCAAAGAAGTCCACACTCTGACAGCTAGACAAGCAGGCCATTTATTTTGAAAGACTTTGAATCCCTTCCCAGAGCAAAATGCAGCCCTTTATACTCAGTAGGCTTGGAATAAAATCATCTTAACTGACTCGATCAGTGTCCTGAATTTTAGGTTGTAGGAAAATGCAGCTGATAACTTGGAAATGGAGAAAGAGTGGAAAACTAGGTCCTGAAAAGATGATTTCCTCTTTAGGGTTCCTGCCATATTTTCTAACGTGTGTTGGGTGAGGATTTATATTGTTTGTTGAAAATACTATCTCTGTGACAAAACCCAAGTCTGGGAGGAAAACACAAAAGGAATGAAGAAAAAATGGAAAATATGATGCCTCCTAATAAAACTTATAAAACCCACATGCATCAGTCAAACAACCAGATTTACTGAATAAATACTGTATGTCAGGTCCTGTAAATACATATGACCAAAATAAATAATGACTAAGACACAGTCCTTGTCTTTAAAGAGTTGCAGGGGGAGTGGAGGTGCAGGCTAGATGATAAAGGAATAGTGATGATCCAATACGTGTGTGCCCCAACAGTGGTGGTGAAGACACTTACTTGACTTTCCTTTGGCAGAAACTTGCAACAACAACAAAAAAGGACAAATTTAGTATGTGAATGATATCTTCCTAAGTGTACTCTTGTTCAGTGTACAACCGGAATAGTTTGATATGGTGATCCAGCACTACAAGATGGAAAAGAAGCTGAATCAGAGGAAATCAGGCACAACTTCTCTTGAAATGTCCCTGCATCCACCAAGCCTTGGTACTTGAATGCAGAGACCAGATCATCCTTTAAAACTTCTCCAGGGAGCATCACTCCAGGGAGCCCATATTCTTATTCGCCTATCTAACCCTCTCCTAGAGGGGCTTCCCAGGTGGCGCTAATGGTAAAGAACCTGACTGCCAATGCAGGAGACATAAGAGAGGTGGATTCGATCCCTGGGTTGGGAAGATCCCCCGGAGGAGGGCATTGGCAACCACTCCAGTATTCTTGAGAATGCCGTGGACAGAGGAGCCTGGTGGGAAGCATATTGTACTCTATGGCCATCAAACAAACCTATGCACGTCTTAATTCAAATGTCTAATTCAAGTTATCTCTTAAAGAGCTCTTGGGCTGGGAGCTCCCCAAACTCCTGGGGGCTGGACTTCTAAGAAATCTGAGAGACCCAGCATGGTTCGAACTTCACAGCAGCCCTGTCAGGGGCTCACCTGGACCTACCCCCCAGTTAATCTGTCATGCAAATTTACTACTTTCAGTTAATAAATGCCTAATAACTTCTCTTTTAGTCATTCCCCCTCCCCCCTCCACCTCCCCCAAGCCTGCCCAGATCTGAAAGAACTCTTCTGGGTGACTTGAAAGTTCTAGTTGAGGCAGTGAAT
Organism: Bubalus kerabau; assembly: GCF_029407905.1. Lineage (NCBI taxonomy): Eukaryota > Metazoa > Chordata > Mammalia > Artiodactyla > Bovidae > Bubalus > Bubalus kerabau. Next base: position 28,126,396 of record NC_073635.1, on the reverse strand, counting down.
CAAAATGAATCCTTTCTCCTTTCTCAAGAGTTTTGTTGAAATGAATGAACTCTGCTACATAGGCATCGGGGCTAAAAGGCAGGTACAAAGATAGATGGAAATAGTCCCAAGCAGCAAATAAGAACACATCACATTTATAGCTTCCAAATTATTTTCATATGTATCAATATTTACAACTTTGAGAGGTCAGTATTATTCTGTATATTTTTGTAGGTAAAGTGGCTGCAGCTCTGAGAAAGAAGTCCAAACTTGCCTAAGTAGTATGCGTTGACGTGGGACCTGCAACAGACTCCTCTGCTCTAAGTCTCATCTCTTTCTACAAGTGCTGGCTACGTCTCTAGTCCAGAGAGTTAAATAGCATGACTTGTGTCACAGTAGTGGTGCAAACAGAGTTGTGGGCGTAGGGGGAGAGGGATATATGTCCCAGAAGGCAAGGTGAGGTGGGGGTGCAGAATGGGAAACCTAAGGGAGCACAGATGGTATTTCCACTGACAAGTTCAAGTGAAAAGGCAAGTCAGTATGAGGAATGGCCCTAGGACAGCCATATATAAGAAGGGAGAATTTCAGGTCTGGTTGGAAAATGTCAAGTGAGTAGTTTGGCACAGCTGGTCTAGGTTCTGTGCAGGCTGGAGAGACAGGGAAGGAAGAATGCAGTAAGGGCAGTGGTCACGGGCCAGGCTGCTGAGTGCACCTTGAGCTCAGTAGCACTGGGAGCCATAGGAGAGGGGCAGCTCAGATGTGGGCTTGGATGGAGAGATGTTAATTTAAGAGCAGGGTGAAGAAGGGACAGAAGATACTTACCAGATGGGACAGAAGATACTTCCAGATACTGTCAGGGCCAGCTAAAAGAGGCAGGGGGGTCTCTCAGCAAGAGCTGCGACAGTGGCACCAGAAGACAGTGAGTACCGTGCAGTGACTCAAAATGCCCCCTATCTATTTTCTGAGGTTTTCAGTCCGTTCAGTCACTCAGTCATGTCCAACTCTTTGAGACCCCATGACTGCAGCACATCAGGCTTCCCTGTCCGTCACCAACTCCCAGAGCTTATTCAAACTCATGTGCATTGAGTCGGTGATGCCATCCAACCATCTCATCCTCCATTGTCCCTTTCTCCCCCTGCCTTCAATCTTTCGCAGCATCAGGGTCTTTTCCAAGGAGTCAGTTCTTCGCATCAGGTAGCCAAAGTATTGGAGTTTCAGCTTCAGCGTCAGTCCTTTCAGTGAATATTCAGGACTGATTTCCTTTAGGATCTGAGGTTTTAAACGCACATAAACATATATATTGGCTTCCCTTGTGGCTCAGAGGTTAAAGCATCTGCCTGCAATGCAGGAGACCTGGGTTCTATCCCTGGGTCAGGAAGATCCCCTGGAGAAGGAAATGGCAACCCACTCCAGTATTCTTGCCTGGAGAATCCCATGGACGGAGGATCCTGGTGGGCTACAGTCTACGAGGTCACAAAGAGTCGGACACGACTGAGTGATTTCAGGGGAAACATATATATTAAGCAGTCCCGTAATTCTTTTTTAGTGGTGAATCCTATTTATCAGATATCCCTTCTTGTGGAAGCCAATTATATATATATATTTTAAAAAGCATATTAAAGCAGAGTTGCTCTGGCAACAGAGAGGTGCTTGGGAGCCCAGAGTACCAGCTTCCCTGGGTGCGCCTGGCCTTAGCTTGAAAATCACCTCTCAGGTGGAATTTAAGTGCTGCCTAAATGCACATTATCTCTTTGGACACATTGTCTTCAGTTTTTGATTTATTTTGTTCTTTGGAAAATTGAGCTTAGATTCTTTGATACTGTCTGTGACTGATCCTAACCAAATATTGCTCTGTAAGAGTTATAAAATCTCAGGACTCTGGAAGATGCCTGGTCCCATTGAGGCAGATGTTGGTCTTAGATGCATTTCCAGCCAGTCAGCCAGTCACACCTCTACATGCTTGGGTGCAGCAGTGACCGTTGACAGTCAGTCTCAAGGAGTTTAGTGGGAAGATACATAATAAGTTCACAGGAGCAAATAACACTTTTAGATATTATAATCAAGTACTGTGAAAAAAATCAAAATGATATAATTGAGAAGAAAGGAGATTGGGAAGTCTGAAGAGATGGTGTTTGAACAGTGGTTTGAAAGACATGAAGGAGGAAGTCCCGTGTAGACCTGAGAGACGTGCATTTTAAACAGCAGGTCCAGCAGGGGCCAAGCCGAATCACTTGGTGTGTTGAGTATCTCTGTGGCCTTACAAAGCCTTTGTGGCTGCATAGTGCCTAGTGAGTAGGAAACAAGTAGTATATGGGGTTCTCCTTTGGCAGAAGCACAACAGTAGATCTTATTTAATTCTAAATATTCTAGGAAGCTGTCGGGGAATGGATATTCTGGTGTGCATTGTTACCCAGGCTGCTGGAAAATTCAGCAGTGGACTTCGAAAGAACTAGAATGGAAGGAGAGAAGCCAGTTCGGCAAGAGGATGCTGTAGGTGTCAGAACTTAGTAGTCAACAGAACTGACTGGTGAATTTCAGTGGGACGTTATAAATCAAGAGTAATCCATTAAGAACCCTATGTTTTTCTTAAGGAACTTGGTAGATGGTGGTGCCCTTTACAGAGTTGAAGAGGACCTGGGATAGAAGTTGATTTAGCCTATGGCATGGGTTGGAGAGTGCATAGGATAGGAATCGATAGTTCTGCTTTGGCTCCTGAGTAGCAGAGATCCAAGAAGAGATGCTGAGGAGGCAGTTGGAGGCTGGTGCTCAGAGTAAAACTGGGCTGAAGATACTGATTTTCAGATTTAAAAGATCAATCAGTAGTACTATGAGTGTGGAAAAGTTGGCTTAAAACTCAACATTCAGAAAACTAAGATCATGGCATCTGGTCCCGTCACTTTATGGCAAAGAGATAGGTAAACAGTGGAAACAGTGACAGACTTTATTTTGGGGGGCTCCAAAATCACTGCAGATGGTAACTGCAGCCATGAAATTAAAATATGCTTGCTCCTTGGAAGAAAAGTTATGGTCAACCTAGACAGCTTAATACAAAGCAGAGACATTACTTTGCCAACAAAGGTCCATCTAGTCAAAGCTATGGCTTTTTCAGTAGTCATGTATGGATGTGAGAGTTGGGCTATAAAGAAAGCTGAGTGCCAAAGAATTGATGCTTTTGAACTGTGGTGTTGGAGAAGACTCTTTAGAGTCCCTTGGACAGCAAGGAGATCTAACCAGTCAATCCTAAAGGGAATCAGTCCTGAATATTCATTGGAAGGAGTGATGCTGAAGTTGAAACTTCAATACTTTGGCCACCTGATGCGAACTGACTCATTTTAAAAGACCCTGATTCTGGGAAAGATTGAGGGCGGGAGGAGAAGGGGACAACAGAGGATGAGATGGTTGGATGGCCTCACTGACTCAATGGACATGAGTTTCAGTAGACTCCAGGAGTTGGTGATGGACAGGGAAGCCTGGTGTGCTGCACTCCATGGCGTTGCACGTAGTCGGACAAGACTGAGCGACTGAACTGAACTGAGCTGATGAGTGCTTACTCTATGCTAGGCACCACTGGAAGAAACATACTTTCCATTGTCAGAAAAGTGCTTCTCCTCTTAGAACTGGTTCCTGGAACAGTACAGAGCTAATACAGGCAGGACTTCACCTTTGGGCGGGATAGTATGATGCAGCACCCACCCGGTTTCTGAGAAGAGATTTTCCAGGGTAACCATCTGGCATCCTTTGCGGAGCGCCAGGTCTTTGGCACAATTCTGATTTTAAAACCACCACAATTGGGCTTCTGTGAAACACAGTACTGTATAAATCTATGGTGTTAAGAGATATCATCTTGACATTTAGGTACTGTTCCAACAGCATCACACTGCACCCAAACAAAGAGGTCTTTCAATGTGGTCTGTGTTAAACCTGAGATGGAAATAGCTGTGGGAAAACAAATTTCTCATGGGTTGTACTACTCAGACCAGTTAATACATACTGTGCATCTATGGAATGTCCAGGTGTTTAATTTCTTTGAACCAACACTTGTTGTTGCCAGTCCTTAAATGAATCAGTTTAATGTTAACACTGTAGTACTATTCATTATTTATGTTATTTGTATTATTAATGTTGTGTTGTATTCTTTAGCATTTCTAACTCCACAGAAGCAGCTGTGCCAAGCATATCAAAAATACATTTCTTGCCAGAATTAGATTTGCCTTTTAAAAAAAGGAAGGCAGGATGTCAAGAAAGAAAAGGAAGGAAGGAAGGGGAGGGAAAGAGGAGGTGGGGGGGGGGGAGGGAGGGAGAGAGAGAAGAGGGAAGGAAGGAAGGAAAGAAGAAACTCACTTAAAGGTGAGCTCTAATGGGACAGGTAGTATGCTGGTGGTTTTAATAATCAGCACCAAAATATATTAGACAATAGAAACGTTCTGCTCTTTCTTCTGTATATCTATCATTCTTGGGATGCCAGTCTCAGAAATCTAGACTAGGGGAGTTTTGAGAATTGTTCATATATCTATCCATCCATCTATTAAGTCACCAAAAAGGGAATATTTCAGTGATAGTGGATCAGGGCATAGGAAAGTCTATGATATGCCAGGCAGGCACTGTCCTAGATACTGAGGTATTTGTTTATTCTCTCAGCATGTATTTATGTATGCCTACTGTGAGCCAAATACTGTGTGAGGCATTGATGATATACTTGTGGAGGAGAGATATGGTATCTGCCCTTAAATTAGTTTGTGCGTGCCAAGTCATTTCAATTGTGTATGACTCTTAGTTCTTGCCTTAGTAACTAAATAAGTGAGTACCTGGATATTAGTAAGCAGTAGAATGTATAAATACAGGAATGTTCATTAATTGTAGCAATGCTACAAAATACGGTAATTTTTCAGTATATGTGGGTATTGACTCCAGGACTCCTAAGAATACTAAAGTCTGGGATGCTCAAGTCCTTTATATAAAATGGCATGTGTATGCTCAAGGCAATGGCACCCCACTCCAGTACTCTTGCCTGGAAAATGCCGTGGATGGAGGAGCCTGGTGGGCTGCAGTCCAAGGGGTCGCTAAGAGTCGGACATGACTGAGCGACTTCACTTTTGCTTTTCACTTTTTCATGCATTGGAGAAGGAAATGGCAACCCACTCCAGTGTTCTTGCCTGGAGAATCCGAGGGACAGGGAAGCCTGGTGGGCTGCCGTCTGTGGGGTCGCACAGAGTCGGACATGATTGAAGCGACTTAGCAGCAGCAGCAGCAGCTGTGACCTCATGAACTGTAGCCCACCAGTCTCCTCTGTCCGTGGGATTTCCCAGGCAAGAATACTGGAGTGGGTTGCCATTTCCTCCTCTAGGAGATCTTCCCAACCCAGGGATCAAACCCATGTCTCCTGTGTCTCCTGCATTGGCAGGTGGATTCTTTACCACTGAGCCACCTGGGAAGCCCCAAATGGCATAGTATTTGCATCTGTATTTGTATTCACATACAACCTATGCACATCTTCCTGTATACTTTAAATCACCTATAGATTACTTACAATACCTAAAGCAGTGTTAAATTGCCAGTACATGTATAAATTATGCAGTTGGTTGAATCTGGGGATGTGGAACCCAAAGGTACCAATGGTGAATATGGGGATTGGAACCCGAAGGTACAATGGGCTGATAAGATTACATAACAAGAGGACCCCACCTGGGATGGGACAAAAGTTCGGGTGAGGAAATGATGTTTCATTTGAGACCTGGATGATAAGTAAAATGGAACCAGGGAAAAGGCCACTGGGCAAGGACTAAGAGGACACAGTCCTAAAGGAACCATAGATCTAGATGTGGAAAAAGGACACACCCATTAGTAAGTGCATTATGACCTGATGTTATCAGTGTCATAGAATGGAACTACAGGCATAGAGTTCTTTTGTTCTTAGTTTATACTACTCCATTCTTGGTTTTTTGTTTTGTTTCTATTTTACTTTTGTTTTTTAATTTAGGCCACCTGGGGTTGACTACAAGCTCCATCACCTAGGTGTGTGAACTTGGATTGATACAATAGCATTGTAAGATTCTTGTGAGGATTGAATAAGACAGTCATGCCCAGCACAGTGTCCAGTGCATGTTAGGTGCTCAGTGTGTTTGGTTCTATTCTCCTTGCACATAAGCAATCAATGTACCCTCCATGCTTGTAAATGACATAGGAGAAGGGAACATTAGAGGACACTTTAGATATGAAGAAGCATTTGCCTTAGCCTTGAATTGATGACAGGTTTTCAAACAGTGTCAACGATGCAGAAAATTGAGGAGAGGGCAGGTGAGGAGAGCCATTATATTATAATGAAAGGTATAGGAGCAGGATGGTATATACAAGGAATATTCCACTTATACCACAGTGCAAGGTAAATGGAGGGTCAAGTGAAGAATGAGGCCTATATGAGTATTTTAGAATGAGATTATTTTGAATTTTGAATGATAAGCTAAAAGAATATTTACTTTATCATATAAGCAATAAAAGTCCTTTAAGAGTTTTAAATAGGAAGAAAAAATGGTCTTAGTGTAATGGGTAGGGAAAAGAAAGTTTTGAGGCATTGAGAACATTTAGGAGACTTTATCTGGGCATGACTTAAGGGTGAGTGTAGCAAGAAGGAACAAATGGGAAGAAATTACAAGCCAAGAGCTGGATGTATCTGGTAATGGAGTCTATATGAGTGCTGAGAGAGGAAAGGGTTATCTATACATCTAAGACCATGGCATCTGGTCCCATCACTTCATGGGAAATAGATGGGGAAACAGTGGAAATAGTGTCAGACTTTATTTTTGGGGGCTCCAAAATCACTGCAGATGGTGATTGCAGCCATGAAATTAAAAGACACTTACTCCTTGGAAGGAAAGTTATGACCAACCTAGATAGCGTATTCAAAAGCAAAGACATTACTTTGCCAACAAAGGTCCGTCTACTCAAGGCTATGGTTTTTCCAGTGGTCATGTATGGATGTGAGAGTTGGACTGTGAAGAAGGTTGAGCGCCAAAGAATTGATGCTTTTGAAGTGTGGTGTTGGAGAAGACTCTTGAGAGTCCCTTGGACTGCAAGGAGATCCAACCAGTCCATTCTGAAGGAGATCAGCCCTGGGTCTTCATTTGGAAGGACTGATTCTAAAGCTGAAACTCCAGTGCTTTGGCCACTTCATGCAAAGAGCTGACTCATTGGAAAAGACTCTGATGCTGGGAGGGATTGGGGGCAGGAGGAGAAGGGGATGACAGAGGATGAGATGGCTGGATGGCATCACCGACTCGATAGATGTGAGTTTAAGTGAACTCCGGGAGGTGATGATGGACAGGGAGGCCTGGCGTGATGCAATTCATGGGGTTGCAAAGAGTTGGACACGGCTGAGTGACTGAACTGACTGATCCATCTAAAGATTAAGCCCAAGTAGAACAGTGAACATTGATGGGGATGTCAACAAGAGCTGTTGCTTTCAAGGTCTTCTCCTTTCCTACTCCCCAGAAAGAGTTGAGGTAGGCTTTGGCTTCAGAAATCTTATCTTAAAGAGTTATGACATACTGAGATAAAACCCATAACAGTCTGCTGAAATAAAGAGCTAAAATTCGGCTAATAGATTTGGGCCACTTGAAAAGATGAATTTGACCATCATCCATATGAGGTTAATGGTTGAAACTGTAAAAATCCATATATTCAAGCCTTGGAGCCCTAACATTGAGAGAACAAGAGGTAGAAGTTGGAAGTAACGTGGGAACTAGGAGACCACTTAAAGATTTCACTGTTATGAAAACGAAAAGTTTTTTTTTTTTAATTCTGACTAATTTGAGATGGCATGATAATGGTCTTGTTTTGATAATGTCAAATGCTTTATGGAAATGAAGGATAGTGAGAAGTTTATAAAGGCCAGTAAATAAGGGGTGTATAGTATGAAAGTGGACTTTTTAGATGGCTCAGTGGTAAAGAATCCACCTGCCAAGCAGGGGACGAACATTCAGTCCTTGGGTCAGGAAGATCCCCTGGAGGAAGAAATGGCAACCCAGTCCGGTATTCTTGCCTGGAGAATCCCATGGACAGAGGAGCCTAGCAGGCTGCAGTCCAGGGGGTTGAAAAGACTCGAACATGTCTTAGCGATCAAGCAATAACAATATAAAAGCATTAGTGGGAGAGAAGCTGTAGGTGTGATGGTTCTATTTTAGATCAGGGAGAACTTCCTGAAATGGTGAAATTTGAGTTGAGTTCTAAATGGCATAAGGAACTATGTCCATGAAGAGCAAGGATATGGTTCTAGATAGATGGAATGGCAAACCTTTCTAAGTCAGGAGCAAGTCTGGCACATGTAATGAACAGTAAAAAGGTTGGTATAGCTGGAATGAATATTCCATTTGACAGGTCAAAATGATAGCATATTCTAAAACGACCCTCTCCCCAAAGCATTAACTATCCATTGATGGATTTTATACCTCTCAACTTAAGTTGTTAAATAAAGTTGTTAAACACAAGTTGCCTTTGTGTAAATTGTCTCAATAGACGGTTTCACTTTTGACATACCAAGTCAACTCCTCTTCCAGTTCAGACTACCACAACTGTGATGGCCAAATACCACATTAAAGTAGAGTCTATGCCTAGAAGTGCAGTCCACTTCTAATTATACTTCACTGATATTAATACAGCAGTAAAGTCAGTCCATGGCAAATTTATACAGAAGCAACTTTTTTGCAGCTCTATTAAGGTATAACTGACATATAAAATTGTAAATAATGAACATTTTCACTGGAAGTTGCTAGTCATTATTTCAAATGTTCTGAAAGAGGGGTAAAGGTGTGTATCCATTTAAACCAATAAGTTTGCTATATGCTGCTCTTAGCTGTCTTTTTTGGAAGTGAAAACAATGCTACCATTCGGAAGTTTTTGTGTGTTCCAGCTTGTTTGTTAGAGATTTCTAAGCAGAGCCAAATTTGTGACTTGGCCTGAATGTAAACATTCACATCATTCATGATGATTTTTATTGAGCTATCACTTTGTCAAAATCTATAAACTAATACACATGTGTTTTAGGGAAACACTGCAGTTTCTAGGTTAAATCTACTTTAAATTAGCTAAGTGACATATATGAGAATTATGGATGGCACTAGATGGCATTTTTTGGTATAAGTTTATATACCCTATAAGCTGGCACCTTCATATGGGTAAGAATATAAAACAAACAGAAAAGAAATACTGCGGAGTTTTAACATCATTTTTTGAACTCTCAAGAGCCAAGGAATTGCTGGGCAAAAAATCAATATTGTCTCATTGCCTTTCTGCTTGGCCCCATTCTATCAGGAACAGTATCTTGTATTGTAAATCTTTTATTTGCTTCTAATGTGGTAACAATCTCAGAAGGTTTGCAAAGTCTTTTAGATAAGTAATAAAGCTCAGTATCATTTGGTTTATGAATATAAAAGGATAAAATACATGTCAAAGGCAAATGAAAGCCTTTTATTGAATCAAGTATAACCTACATAATATATTCCAGCAGTTCTTGTTCTTCTTTCATGTTTATATAATTTTGGTGTACTTGCAAGTTTTCAAGCTTGCTTTTATTATCTGTTACTCACAGCCGCCTCATGAGGTAAGACTGAGTAGCTTGCTTAAAAGGCAAGGTGCCAGAGGAATAGAGAGATGAAGTCAGTTTCCCGGAGCGGCCCAGCAAAGAAGTAGCTGATCCAGATTGCAAATTCTGGTCCCTCGGTCCCTTATTCATTAGCCACTAAGTCTCAGCTCCTCTCATTTCTTCACATCCTCAGAATTTCTTACTCCCTGCTTGTTTTAATGAGGCCCATGAGACTTTCTTTTGGTTAACTTTCACATACTATTCCTACCATGCCACCACTTCCCTACCCCTAGGAAGATTTACTCTAAAGCCTATGGAAAAGTTAATTTGCTGATACTTATTCCAAATTGGCCTATTCCAGCCGCTGAGTATTGCTTTTCCCTCCAGAGGTGTAGATTATGGACATTTCCTACAGTGATTCAACATACCTGGTCTCCAAGATCCAGTCCTGAGTCCTGAATAGCATTTCTACAAATCCCTCATGACCTTTATCCTCCTCTTTGACTTGCTAATAGAACCTTATCCAAGGGCAAAGTATGGAAAAAATAAAGAGGAAGGATTTTTGTAAACACCCAAGTCTGTGGAATTTTATCGTGTTCTTCACAGTACAAGATATGCTCTAGCCCATATCACTACCTGCTGAAACACATGTTTTCTTGTACATATTCTGTCCTGAAACTCCCTGAGTGCCACAGCCCTAATCTTTCTTCACCTTCTCTCTCCACTTTCTTGGCAATAATATGGTAACCATATTATCCCTTGCATCCTTACTGCTACAGATAATTTGGTGCTAGAGTCCTGAGGTAGAAAGATTCAGATCTTCTTAGGCAAAAATGAATTCAGTTGGCATTCATTATGAATCCCTTTGAGATATAAACCTGCATTTTTAAAAAATATGTTCTCATCTTTGTAATTAGATGCCCAGTCCCTGCTGTCATCCCAGTGTGTATAATATATACTGGTGGAAATGATCAGTAGTTGGTCCAGGCCAGGGCAGTATTAAATAAATCCCACTGATTTTATGAGCCTGGAGTTGTACTTACTTGGTAATCTCTTGCACAGTAATCTTTGGCCAGCATAAGCAGTAGAGATTTATAATACCACATGATCATCCAAAATATATCACTTTCCTATTAAGGCAATGCCAGGTGACATCCATCTATCCAAAACCATTAATTGAGTTATCAAAATAGCCAGGTGTTATGCTAAATTAAAACCACAATTTTCTTGTGTCTGTAAAACCAGAGAGATATTAAACAGAGTTTGATTTCAACTTTATTTTCTAAAAGCACATAGAATGTCCTCATCATGTTCTTTGCTGGTTGATAGTGTATAAAAGATATGCTTTTATCTTGTTGATGATTGAGGAAGTGCTAGCATTTCATGTCATAATGCTGACTTCTCTGCATCATTGTACAAGATATGTGGACACAACTGAGAGCTTTAGACTAAAAAAATGCTGAAGCTAGGGACTACTTGCATTTTTTGTTTTAATCAAGTCTGAATGGAAGCTCTATCTTTTGCATTTTGATTAATATTTAGATTCCTAGGATAGAATGGTAATTAGGATTCTATAGGCTACTAATTCTTACTTAATATCCTTAAATATCTGTGTAAATATGAACACTTCCAGTATTCAAAATGCCATACTCAGAGATTAGGTTTAAAGTTTTCATGATGTCTAGTAAGCAGATAAAAGTAATTTGTGGTAGAAATTATGGTTATAATAGTGGAAAGAAGGAATGTGATCATGATAACTAATTTTCACTAGATTTGAAGTAAAAAGAAAATCACCCATCACAAAAGCCTAAATAGATTTTATTGGGTAATAGTCACAGTGAAAATTCCTGATTACAGTGTTGCCTTATAGAAACCAGACAACACTGGTCATTTTTGTCATTATAATGAAATCATGACTATTTGCATTTGTCCCCATAATTTATCGAATGGCATTCATTGATGCAGGTTGATTGTGATGCTATCATCCTGTAACTGACACACATAACCAACTATAGATAAAGGGCACGTGAATTATTGAGGCTAGGCTCAGGCATCAACTCTTGAGCTTTGCACGGTCACATCTGGGCCAGTTCCATTGCTTGCTCACTCTAGAGTGTGTTCCTGCACATTCTGATGTTAAGCACTACTTAGATCAGATATGTTATTTAGAACCTTGTAAATTAGTCTATGGCATCCTGTCAGAATTATATTTTGATTACAATATAATTGTGAATCATATTCAGAAAACCATTGGTAATAGCTTCCATTTCACTGTTATGTTTTTATACATTTTTATATTAATTTTGAGGTATTTAGGAAGTAGTTTTACTCCAAAAGAAAAGGAAATGGCAACCCACTCCAGTACTGTTGCCTTGAAAATCCCGGGGATGGAGGAGCCTAATAGGTTACAGTCCATAGGGTCGCAAAGAGTTGGACACTTCACTTTCACTTTACTCCAAAGTGAAAGTAATTTATCTCAAGTGCGGAAAAATGGGTCATAATCAAAGTGGGAGCTAAAGCTTTTATTGGTTTTGTAGAAAAAACCATAATATTGGTAGAATAATTAGCAATTTTATTATTTCTCTTCACTGGTATGTATTTTATTTTTAAGCCTTATTACATATGGTTTCACTCTGCTAGAAAAATATATGTTAGAGGGAAATAAGTCTATCAGCTCCCTATTTTTCTACAAGAAAAAAGTCTCACTGTTTTCTTTGTATCAGTCACTATGTCATGATATCCTATATGCTAATTTTTTCATTTCTATTTAAGAGACAACAAGCAAGGTATAATGTCTTTCAAGACCACAGTGATCATTCACAGAACTGAATAATGATCAATGAAATGATATCCCAAGGCCTGAATAAACATAGCGTTAGTGCTGGAAAATGTCAGTCTTCTTGCTTCAAAAGGGCAAAAGTGTTACTGGACCCAAGCTGGTATTTTTCATTTTGTATAATGGACTTATTCTGAAATTCACCAAGATCATTTAATTCCTATTGAGAGGTGTATGATGAATTGTAAATGACCTCAATGATGTAATAGTGCTCGATAATGTCAGCTATATTCAGCCATTTCATTCATTGTATTTAACCCTCTGGGCATTTAGAAAGTCCTTATCTTATACCTTCTTGTTATCAAATGCTGTCCAATGCTATTTACCAAAGGATTTGATGGTTACTTTTAATCATATGATACCCTCTTTTTTATGGCACATAAATGGAAGTCCTAAATGACTACTGGCAGATTCTTATAAACAGAATCCTAGATCACAACCCACCTACCTTATTTATAAGATGGATCCAAGGTGTACTTAATACAAAGAAACAAAGTACACTGAAATATATATCCAAGAATATATTTTTCATATGTATTCCTTAGTATCCAGTTTGTGTGTGTGCTCAGTTGCTCAGTCGTGTCCAAATCTTTGCTATCCCATGGATTGTAGCCTGCCAGGCTCTCTGTCCATGGAATTTTCTAGGCAAGAACACTGGAGCAGGTTGCCATTTCCACTTCTAGGGGATCTTCTTGATCCAGGGATCCAACCCACATCTCCTGCATTGGCAAGTGGATTCTTTTACCACTGTGCCACCTGGGAAGCATGTATCCAGTATAATGGACATTAAATTGTGAAAAAGACGAAAGAAAAGTACTATCTTCCTTACCTGTCCTTCATAGGACACTAAGCTGCCTCCTATTTACACTCTATTGAGCTCCACATGGGGGCTTCCTTGGTAGCTCAGACGGTAAAGCATCTGCCTGCGATGCAGGAGACCTGGGTTTGAGCTCCACATAAATGATTGGCACAACTTATAAAGTGTAATCACCGCACAGAACAGCCAGGGGTTATTTGATTGCATCTTCAGAATAATGTTTAAAAGGGGAAAAAAGCATATGATTCTAAGTTTCATTATTCAACCATTTTCTGTAAAAACCAATTGCAGAATGGAAGAATTTAGCCTGGCATACAGGGTTGTGTGGAGCGGGTGATGTAATCTGGGACCCACACTTGAGCCCTGCCTCTCCGCCCAGGGCGGTGTTGGTAAGTGAGCTGCTTAGTGAAGAGCTCATTCTCACTGCTGGCCGACCTCGTGGGGATCCCTATCTGAACTCTGTGCACAGGGCCTCAGAAGGATCCAGAGATGACAAGACCACATTTGTTTCAGCTTTCAACCAAATGGGTTCTTCAGATGGTCCAAACACTACTCCTTTGTCTATCCGAGGACAAAACTACATTTGATAACTTAATGATAGTTTTTAATAGATTGAGAAGAATTTTTTCAAAAAATGGCTACCATATAAATATGATTTGTTTAAGTAACCTCATTTCCCTCCTATCTTATGTCAGAAAATTAGCCTTCTAATGTACCTTGTTCATGCTACAACCTGATCTATATTCCTGGGCTAAGAACTTTGAGTGGCATCAATCCATAGCATCTGAAAGCTTTTGCCAAAGACGTGTCAGAACTCCTTTAAGGAACACATCACCCATGAATTCTAGACTTACACAACACCAGTGACCTCACAGTTGAAGTATGCCTTAATGATCCAATGGTAGAAGCTGTTCTGTAAATACATGGAATAGTTCTTATTGTTATCAGTGGGCGTTTCCTAGAACTTCTGAACTTTTCTAAACCCGCAGCCCCATGGTGTTTTCAAGGTTTGATTTACAAAAGAAATAGGCACTTAAAAGATTTTCTCTTCCAAACCCTTTAAAAAAAAAAAAAATTAGATCTGAATAGATACCTCAAAGCCACTTTGTGTCACCAGAATCCTTTCTCTAGGTCTAAAATCCTGAAAGGAGCTATAACAGGTAAATCAATTCACTGCACTGCTTCTACTTGGAACAAACCTAAATGATCTAAATCACTGTTGCTTTGCTTTAAACACACACACACACTTCCTTTGTTCTATTTCTCTTTCACATAGCTGGACTACCTCTCTGACGGAGAGAAAAACAACTATCATTGGCCCCCGGGGAAAGTGTGTAGCTGCAAATGAAGGGTGGAGTGAGGTGGTGAAACGGTGGGAGTGCTTGTGTTGGCCTTCATTTCCTCCACGATTCCTGTAATTTCTGCTGCCAGAGCCTGGTGGATGGCAGACCTTCAGTGGGGACAGGGGAATGGCAGCTGTGTGCCAGCTCTCCCTCGGAGATATTACCAAAGAGGGCAGGACATTTGAGACACATTTTTTTCTTTTACCATAAATTATGAAATGAAAGAGTATGATATGTACCTCAAGAATTGAGCCAAATTCTTCCCTCTGCTTTAGAAAATTCTCCCCTACAGTCAGAGAAACCTTTTTTTTGTTGTTGTTGTTCTTTTTTTTTTTTTATTTTATTTTATTTTTAAACTTTACATAATGGTATTAGTTTTGCCAAATATCAAACCTTTTTTATAGTACCCACTTGTGAACTCTTCTCTCCATGCACATGATACATGAAAGAGGAGCACAGCAGAGCAGAGCACAGTCTATGGAGCCATACTCCCCTGCTTCAAATTCTGACACCTACCATTTACTTTGTATCCTTGCTTTAATCTTCTTGCCTGATGAATGCAAAGTAAATTCTTCATTGAGATTATTGCAATTGTTTTTGTTGTTTCAGACTTGTTTCACCAAGTCCTTTCAGACTATTTGCTACCCTATTTACTGCAGCCTGCCAGGCTCCTCTGTCTGTGGGATTTCCCAGGCAAGAATACTAGAGTGGGTCACCACTAGAAGTGGGTCTCTTTCACCAGGGGACCTTCCCGACCCAGGGATTGAACCTGAATCTCCTGCACCGGCAAGCATATTCTTTACCACTGAGCCACCCAGGAAGCCCATACAAATGCTCAATACATGGTAGTAAATATGATTATGATGATACTTCTATGCCCTGACAAACACTTTCTCCTTAGTCCTCTGTTTTAAAGAACATGAGAAATAGAATTTTTACTTATTTTTCCTGAAAAGGAAGATTTGTAGATTCTGTAACTTCTCTTGTCATTACTTTTGTTGAGATTGCACTTTGGGTAGAGAAATCACAAAACTCACCATCCAAATTGGGACACTTTTGAGAGTGAAATGGAGTGTTAATCTGATGGGGCACCAAGGCAACAGGCATAAACTGGGGCTTTCCCTGGAAAACTGAGAGTTTGGTGTCCTAATTTTGGCACTATTCAGGAAGCTAAGGTCCTAAACCTTCTCCTTGTTTCAAGGTCTGAAACACAACTGGAGGAAAAAGTGCTAATTTTCTCAAAAGTTTATTCTTGTTTGAAGAAGGCTAGGAAATAATTGGGAGAAGGCAATGGCATCCCACTCCAGTACTGTTGCCCAGAAAATCCCATGGATGGAGGAGCCTTGTAGGCTGCAGTCCACGGGATCGCTAAGAGTCAGACACGACTGAGCCACTTCACTTTCACTTTCCACTTTCATGCATTGGAGAAGGAAATGGCAACCCACTCCAGTGTTCTTGCCTGGAGAATCCCAGGGACGGGGAAGCCTGGTGGGCTGCCGTCTATGGGGTAGCACAGAGTCGGACACGACTGAAGCAACTTAGCAGCAGCAGCAGCAGCAGGAAATAATTGCACCTGCTATTTTATCCAGGAACTCCATTTAAAAAAAAGACACAACTGAGTCAAAATCACAAAGGATTATTTCTGCTTTAATATGCCATGTCCAAAACTGGCTAGGAGGTCTTCAGGACCCCTGGGTGTTTTGTCCTGCCCAGCAGCTAATTGGCTGTGTTATCACAGCCCAGGTCCCAGTTATGCCATCTGTACAATCAGGGAGTTGGATCAAGGGACCTCTGGGATCTCTAACAGTTTAGAACTGTTTTTAATCTCCTGTAGTATTAGTATTGAATAACAATTTCAGTAATATTATCTTTTCTAAACTCAGATTTTGTATCCTTCTTGAAAGTAGTTTTCAATTTAGGTTGTGAGCAACATGTTACTCCTGAAAGCACCATGAAGGAATAAAATAATACTCTTTTTTTTTCATCTTTACTGGGAGTGGTTTCTATGCCAGACATCACTGTTTTTTTTAAATACCTATCTCTATGAGGTAGGTATTTAATTTTCATTTCTCATGTAAGAAAATTAAACCAAAGATATAGAGCAGTATAGGGCAAAAGTCAAATTTGAACCCAGAATGTCTGGCTTCATGGTCTGTGCTCTGCTCTGCAATATACCCTTTCATACAGCCTGTGCATTTAAACCCTGTAATAAACCTTTGTAGTAGGTACCATCATCATCTATTAAGAGGGGAACCTGAGACAGAGAAGTAACTAACCCATTGCAAGGTCTCACCAGTCTACGCTGAACCAACATGCATGACATTTTCCACCAAGCTTCTTAAGAAGCAGATCATGCTTATTATTTTATGGCTCACTCAGGGGCTTTGACAATGACTCTGCCAAAGACCAAAAGACAGTTTCTAATCGACACACAAGTTTTATCACTTGGAAAGAAATTGAAGGAAGCTACAACATACTAACCCAGATAATGTGCTTCCAGGAAATACTTTAAAAACCTGAGCTAAATTGATTTTAATTATATTGTTACATAAGACTCATATGAAATTTGAAGTGGTGTTTGAGTTTTGATTCTTGCAGAGACCATTTTTTAAGAGGTGAAAAAATATTCTAGAAACATCAGGTGTGGGACTCAGTTTTCCAGACACCTTTAAATAGGAATTTGATTTACTTTAATCATAGTGCTAATACTGTCTTTTGTTTTACATATTGTGTAAACTTTTATACTTTTCAACCAAATTGTGTTTCTATTTATTCGTTTTATTTAGCTAAACTTTTGAGGGCATCTAATGACTTCTTTCCATATTTCCTCTTACAATATTCTTTTGACAGTTTCTCCTGTGATGAGTAAATATATGTTACTTCCTATTTATATAGGTTACCCTGTTTCAAACTCTGAATTTGGAAACTCAGTGTAAGATAGATGGTGCTGGTTATCTGCTCCAAGATTTTTATGACAATCAATTTGGAAATACTGTATACATAGACAGGCCTTACTTTTTAAAATATAGTAGCAATTCATTTACTTGAATTATTAGGAAAAGAAATAATTCAGATCAGCAGAAGTTATATTGGATTGACATTTCTGTAATAATTCAAATTATAGATTCTATCCAACCTGATTTTATTGTGACCACTGACTCTATACCTAAGTGTCCTCCTATAACATTACTCTGTCAAAAAATCAGGCAAGGGTAGAACAGTAGGGATAATGAGATAGATAATAATGTAAAATTGTTATATATCGAAAATGTAAGACTGAAGTACAGAAGGGCTACCGTGGTCAACTGAATGATGAGGGCATTGGCAGTAAGCGCATGCCATACAGACTATTTCCAGCAGGGCAAGCATTGCAGGAAGTCATCATCAGCTCTCTGAAGACATTTGTCTTTAGACATTTGGGGAGGTCGGCTGTTTCCCAAGTATGTTGTGAAAGGGAACCACTTTTCCTTTTCCTAAACTCAGAGATTATAGACTATGGGTGAACTACCTAAGCCTTTAGTCAGTTAGAATCACTGATTCAAAAACATTTGTGTACCAGCCATTTTTTCTAAATGTTGAATATAAAGTAATAAATGAAACCAATAAGCTCCCTACCCTCAAGTCTAAGGGGAAAAATAAAGTAAACAAGAAACAGGTGATCAGCTAAGACTGCCAAATGATGGCAGATGCTGAGAACAGATAAAATGGATGATATGGAGGAGAGGTGAGAGTGACTTGGAGGGGGTTACTTAGGGTAGGTGGTCAGAGAAGCCTCATGACGAGGCGCTAAGAGTGGAGATAGGTCACAGGGACACTTGGGCAAAGACCATGTGGGCTGAGGGAGAAGCAGTTCTGAGGCCTTGAAAGTCAGCTGTGTGCCAGGATTGTGCTGGAGATAGGGGCTTTGCTCTCATGAAGTTCACTGCTCTAATACGAAAATAAGATATCTGCCTACAAGAAACTCATGAATGACACAGAAAACAAACAAGCAAGCCATTGCAGCATAACAAAGGTCCCCTCCTATGGCTGTCATGGCAACAGAGAAAGAAAATGATCCAGTCTCCTTGGACAGAGCAACAGGTCAGAGGAAACCTCCCAGGGCAATTTGCCTAGGGCCTTCCAGGTAGGTCATCAGTGGCAAAGCCAGATTTCTCACAGGGTTTCTCAGTTGTTTTCCAGTGTTTTCTATCATTTGAATTTCATCGTATTCCCAGGGGACAGAGAAAACCGATTGAAAGTGAGAAAGCTAAGGAAAAATCCCTCAAATAAAGCCAGAGAAGCACCTACATGATTTTAGAGATGGCACAGTTTATATTTATTGAGTCTAATGCTGTACTGAACTTGTAAAGAAAAAAAAATTCGAACATCATATATGGGGCTTCTGTATAGAAGATCAACACTTACTATGCAAAAGCAGTTATTCAGTACAGTTATAAGTCCAAAAATCTTTTTCCCTAAGACAAAGGGATTTTTCATGTGTTTAATTTTTTCCCATCTGAGTATCAACTGTAGTATAAAAAATCATCTGGAAACCTTACCTGGAGAAAGGAGTCAAGGATGGATGTTGGGTTATGTGGCAGGTTTCCTAAAGCTGTGTACAATCTACCATGAGTTGTTTTTTTCAGTTACAGTGAGAAATACCTCTTTTTTGGGCTGCTACCTAGTTTTTCCCTAACAGACCCACAAGGGTCAGGGCTTTCTATTTCTTAGGTACCACTTTTCATTTTGCTTTCCACATTCTGGGTCCTGTTTTGCCCAAAGGTCCTGACCCACTGCCCATTTCTTTCTTCTTAAACCACAGTCCTCTCATGAAAACAAATGAGCTTTCCCCCCAAAAGGCCTGTAATTAGAATATAAATGCAATATTCAAATAGCCTGTAATTAGAATATAAATTATATTCTAATAGCTCATGCAAATGAGAATGTTAGTGTATTATGAGTCTAGGGGGGAAAGCCTCCAACCTGGCAAATCTATTTAATGTTTCACTGGAAACAGACTGCCCTTCTTTCTCTAACTAAGACAGGTGATCTGGAGTCTGCCATTTAATGATAGATTTGGCACATGGCTTTGTTATTTGTCAAATAACTCTTATTTTGACAATTACTCATGAGACCCTTCAGATGGCAGATCCTTAGGTTCCTTAGGTTGTAAATGTCCCGCACAAAATTTGATTTGAGGAAGATTCTTGAAGCAATGGGAGGAGGTCAGTACATGGGTGCCCTGGTTGGGACTGATCCCAGTCTCATACCAAGAAGAAAAGAGTGGGAAACACACACTTCTTGGCTCCTTGATGGTAGATGGAGAATGGGAGCTGTTTTTCTTTTCTCTTTGCTAATTAAGGAAAGCAGGGAGCGCAAACTTTACTGAGTGCCTACTGTATTCTTAGAATGATGCTGGGTGTTTGTTTTCTGTTTTGATTTTCAGAAAAAACCTGTGAGATACTGATTATTATTCTTGTTTGTAGAGATCAGCAAACTGAATTTAATAAAATTTAATTGAGTTGTTCAACCTTGTAATTTTTTGGAGTAAAAACCTACTCTGTCCCAGAAAAGCTATAAGAACACAGAAAAAAAAAAAAAAAAACCACAGGATTTTGATGTTTTTGTTAAACTAATGTGAAAAGGAAAAAAGCCCACAGACTTTAAAAGTTAATTTCAAGATAAACTATCACATATCAATGACAGATTCATGTGTCATCCAACAATGCAGTACTCCTGCCAGGCTCTAGGCTCCAAATAGATAGTAGTTTGTTTTTTCATTTTTGTGATCTTTCATGATCCAACTTAACAAGTTGATATCAATACAGAGTACTCACAGGAGGGTAGTTGAAGGAATGACTGAATTCATAAATTAATGAGGGTTATTGAGACAATCTTAATTTTTTATGATTATGCAGGAGAGAAGGATAACAGTCTGGAGAGTCAGGTTTGGGAAGTGAATTGTGAATAAACTTAAAGCTTAAGAAATATACACCTGGATTTAGAAAATATCATGGGGAGGGAGATATGATTAGCAATGCAGGGAGAAGGCTATGTGTAACAGCCAACTTGAGAAAGGGCTTCTCTGATGGCTCAGTGGTTAAAGAATCTGCCTGCAATGCAAGAGACATAGGAAACGCAGTTTTGATCCTGGGGTCGGGAAGAACCCCTGAAGGAAAATGGCAACCCACCCCAGTATTCTTGCCTGAAAAATTCCATGGACAGAGGAGCCTGGTGGGCCACAGTCCAAAGGGTCTCAAAGAGACAACTGAACAACTATGCATAAACACAACAGAGGCATTTAAAGAAACAGGGAGGATCTGGAGAAGGGAATGGCAACCCACTCCTGTATTCTTGGCCTGGAGAAATCCATGGACAGAGGAGCCTGGCGAGCTACAGTCCATAGGGTTGCAAAGAGTCAGACACAACTGAGCAAGTAACAAGCACAAAAAAACTGAGAAGATCTGAGTACAAGTCTGGGGACCTGGAAGGAGCCCCTGTGAAGGAGAGAGTCATGGGTGGAAACAGGCAGGTGGCTGCTCCGACAGAATACTTAAAGAACTATGCTCCCCCTGTGCTCTTTTCTTTGTTTGCTTAAACTTTACAAACAACTCTGAGGTGACTGTTGAGAGCTGCATTTACAAGTTAATCAACAGAAGCTCAGAGACTATAAGGAACCTGCCCTGAGTCACACAGCTGTTAAATGACACAGGTGGGATTTAGTAACATCTGGCTCACACCAGAGTCCCTGGTCTGTTGACCGCTTTGTGTTTCCTCAAAGGCTGCATGACGGTGGGGGCTGTGGGATCCCCCAGATACTGCAGAGGGCCCAAGAACTCTGGGAACAAACAAACAAACATAAATTCCTTCCTTCCTTAAGAATAAATAAAGCTGAGATCAAGGAAGATCAGATTTGGACTAAGGCATGAGGTCAGGGTGAACTCACACACAAGGACAGAGTTACTGAAAAGAATAAACATTTATTAAGCAATTACCTTGAGCCCAGGGCCTGGAAGAGATGGATTACTGCCTTAAGACTAAGGCCTTAGGAAGGAAAGACCTCTGATTTTATTACTAAGTATGCATGTGTGTTTCTATACAAAATATATTGCTTATTCCTTGAGATTCTCTTGCATTCCAGTAAGTTGACTTGGGTAATTAGTGCACACACACATACATACATGTGCATGCACACACACAGAAACACACACACACACATGCAAAGGATGTTTAGGAAAAGCTGAGCATCTTCTGTGTCTGGCTCTGAGCCCAGTTCAGGAAGGCTAGTCCTTGCACAGATGCCTCTGATCAGTCCTCAGAGCGGCAGGGAATGCTGACTGTCTCCTGCTTTGCCTGAAACCTCCGTAGGGGAAGTTTCCTGCCCACTGTAGCTGCTGAAGGGGAGTCCTTCATTCAGTCCTTCAGTTCCATCTGCCCTGGACACAGCTGGCTGGATGAAAGCTGGGGCCCTTGGTACAAGCAGCCAATCCATGTCTGGCTAGAGACTTACAATGCGGTCTAGAACAAAGGCAGGCTTAACAATCAGGATTCTCTTTGGGAATGAAAATTGAGAAATAGATCCTTGAAATCCATTTATGCATGAGGTTCAAGAAAGGAAATAGCTTTATTATTTTTTCTCTAACCAGTGCCTTCAAATACTTTCCTGTGGATTTCCCGTCCGTGCCTCTCTCTCTGGCTGATTCCTCAGGCAAATATCATAGGTTTCCATTCCCTTTCAGTTATTAAAAAGATGGCCTTATTTCCTTACTTTAGAGATTAAAATTCACATTAATGTATTGAGAAGTGCAACACAGTTCAGTTTTAAAATTTCAACCTCACACCTAATTCAAAGCTGTCACGCACCCTCCAAACCCCAGATGGGGACTAACTCCAGGCAGAAGCTCCACAAGGGGAAAGGAAGGCTGGTCTATGCTTTCATTCACTGTTGCCACATTTCCTATTCTGTATCCTTTTCCTTCTACCCTTGATGTGTTAGAGGTCTCAGAGAAGCACCAGGGGAAAAGAGCAAACATCTTTTACGTGATGGATGCTGCTGTAATTCAGTTATTAACATCAGCTGTACAGCAGTTTTTTAATGTTGCTTCCCCCAAAGGGCACATGTGTGGGTTCTTCACAGGGCCCCGTCCCCAATCCTAGCAGTGCACTTTCTGACCTCCTGAAACTTCCTCTCAACACCCTCCACCCCCAGCACACACACACACACACACACACACACACACACACACACACACGTGCGCGCACATGTGCGCTTTTCACTTCTAGTTCTTTCTGCAGGTAGCTTCTCACTTCTAGTTCTCTCTGCAGGTAGGAATCCAGGGAGGGAAAACTTTCAGACCGTGTGAGGGAGCTGCCTGTTTCTGCTGTAGTACATACAGTACACACTGGAAGGTGTGTGTGTGGGGGGGTCTCAGTTCCCTGCCCCCGCCGCCCACCACTCAGCTGGGGTGCGGGCTGCTCTGTTGCTGCCTGCCTGCTCACTTGTGCTTTCTGGCTTTTATAGTCAGCCTCTGCCTTAAGCAGTCTTCAGGCCAGGAGCATCGACCAGGCACCACATGCTCAAGTGCCCAAACTCTCAGGGACTCACACCCAGTTTTCTCAGGAACTGTCTGCTGAATGACACCACAGTCCCTGAGCTGTCATGGGCCTTTGATTCTGCAGTTCAGTGACTTCCAGCTGGGGAGGGACATGACAGTCTCTCTTGGGGGCAGGAATCTTCCATTTCTCTTGGAGTCTTCCATTTCTCTTGAACTTGATTTAAGGTGGGGCTTTTTTGGGCTCCAAAATCACTGCAGATGGTGACTGCAGCCATGAAATTAAAAGACACTTAACTCCTTGGAAGGAAAGTTATGACCAACCTAGATAGCATATTGAAAAGCAGAGACATTACTTTGCCAACAAAGGTCTGTCTAGTCAAGGCTATGGTTTTTCCTGTGGTCATGTATGGATGTGAGAGTTGGACTGTGAAGAAAGCTGAGCACCAAAGAATTGATGCTTTTGAACTGTGGTGTTGGAGAAGACTCTTGAGAGTCCCTTGGACTGCAAGGAGATCGAACCAGTCCATTCTGAAGGAGATCAGCCCTGGGTGTTCTTTGGAAGGACTGATGCTAAAGCTGAAACTCCAGTACTTTGGCCACCTCATGTGAAGAGTTGACTCACTGGAAAAGACCCTGATGCTGGGAGGGATTGGGGGCAGGAGGAGAAGGGGACGACAGAGGATGAGATGGCTGGATGGCATCACCAACTTGATGGACGTGAGTTTGCGTGAACTCCGGGAGTTGGTGATGGACAGGGAGGCCTGGCGTGCTGTGCTTCATGGGGTTGCAGAGGGTTAGACACAACTGAGCGACTGAACTGAACTGAACTAACTGAGCAGCTCACACTATACATACTTTCCTACACTTCTGCAGCAACTTACCTAATTCAAACTACTCTTTTACATCAGTGAACTCTCTGCTGCCTGCTGCCCACCACCGCCACCCACCCCATTATATTCTGATTTTTCATTTAGAGAGGCAGATGAAGAAGGGGATGGGGAGTTAGGGTTGAAAGACCACTCTGTCCACCTCTTATTAAGGGTTGGAGGGTGGAAGTTTCTGGCCGCTTTTCTGCATTCTCTCTAAAGATCAGAGATTCTTAGTACCTGCTAGCTTCAGTGTTGCAGCTTTAGCTAAAATCCTAAACAAGGAAATTAATAAACAAATTAATCATCAGTAACCTTTTACATAATGATAGGGATGGAACCTAAAAGGTTGAGAAGCTAGAGGGACAATGATGGACCACCCATGTACAAAACAGGGCTTTGGAGGAGGATTGAAGTATGACAATCTTAGGATAAGATCAATATCTTTGTAGCCCAAATTTCTTTATTCATAAAATGGAAAAAGTAATGTTATGTGCCATTGAGTTGTAAGGATTACATCAGGTAATTGTCATAAAGCATTCATTTCTCATACCATGCCTGGTACGTAGTGAGTGCTCAATAAATATTAATTCCTATGAGTGAGGAAAAGTATGTCTTGGAGGGACGCCCCTGCCCCTCAGGGTCCCTTTGCATGGGCTATAATGTGAATAGTGCCCATGTGGGTGCACAATATGGATGTACTCAAGGGTGTCTGAGACACTGGAGGATAGAGAGTAGGCAGCGAAAAACAGATAATATGACGGAGAGAGAGAGGGACACTGGAGTAGGGGAGGGGTGAAATGAGATATTATCAGGCCATAGAAGATGGGGAGAAGTCAGTTTCCCCAGCTGGCTGGTAGCTTCCCAGTTCCTGTCGTTCTACCATTCCAAGCTGATGATTGACAAAACAAGACAAAATCCAGTTAGCAACTACTGGAGTCAACTTTGGTGAGTCTCTGTTCCAAAACAATGAGGGTGCCTCCTGGAACACTTCACTCCCTCCCAGAGAATCTCTCAGGTCAGATCTGAGGGCAGCCATTCTCTGCAATACTTAGGGCTAATGGAAGCAACCAGAACTCTGGAGACTTCCCTATCCAGGTGCCTGAGCTGTTTCTGATGCCAGACTCTAAATATATATATATATATCTTCCAAAGAAATAAGAGGAAGAAGTTATTTTCTGACCAAAAGGTTATTTTAAGGTACTGATAGTGTCTGTGAAACTGCCTGGACATCAAATTATTTTAGAGAATGTACAATATTTTCTGTCATGTGCATAGCAACTTAAATATGGGCTTTTCTAGAAATAATGGTACTCAAATATTCAGAGTACTCAAATATTCAGATGGCTCCATTGTAATAATATCCATGTGATAAATTTGCATTTGCATCATTGGAGAACAAAACCCTTAAGTCAGAAACAGTAAATTGAAACACATGGAAATTTTCTTTCTGGAGGGAATCTTGCCACCGCTTTATTGCAAGTCTTTGCTGCTAGCTTCTGGTGATAGGTTGCTTGCAAAGATGGACACAGCAGTCCTTTGCAATGTGACCTTGCCATTCCCTCCATCAAGAGGTGAAGTTTATTTATCCTTCCTCTTGCCTCTCGTCTGGCCTCAGGACTTGTGTTGACCAATAGAATATGGCAGAAGCTGAGTCTTATGATCTGTCAGCCTCTGCTTCAAGAGGCCTTGCACCTTCCACTTTCTCCCCCTTTGCCACCCTAAGACCTTTATTTATGGTTAACCTCCTTGAGGTTAACCTTTCCCTGGAGGACCCCAGGGAAAGAGTGGCCCCACTGACAGGCAGTGAGACCATCACTACCAGAGGACTGTATATATAGGTGACCTCAGGCAAGACCAAGCAGCAGAAGAATCACCCAGTTGACCTTGGGGCAAGAATCCACCCAACTGCTGACCCACAGAATTGTTAGCAAATAAATAGCGTGTTCAAGCTGCCAAATTGTAGGGTGTTTTGTTACGAAGAAATTGATCATTGATGCAAGGATATGCCATTTTCCTCCCTGTGAACAGGGACTCTCTTGCTGTGAGCAGGAAGTAGGATGGTCCATTAACATCACTAACCAATAGTAGAACTGAAGAAACTTCAGTCTCAGAGGATTGTCTTATTGGGAGATTATTATCATACAAAACCATTTTGTTGTTAAACTGTGAAGAGCAGGAGCTCTGCCTCCTAGAACTGGAGGGAAGTGGCATTTCAGTCGGTGGCAGTACTTGCTGTCTGAGCAGTGTTTGATATGTGGAAAGGTTGCCAAAAGAAATGTCTAGGGGAGGGAGGGCATTCTTCTTTAAGTAAGGGTATCATCTAGGATGAATCTTATTTGCATATATCAGCCACACCTCTCACAGAGGGATTTCCCCTTTTCTTTCCCATCTGCCAACTGTAGCAACTAATTGGGAATTCTGTGACTTTTCCAGCTGGAGGATATTACACAGAGCACACATCTGAATAATAACTGACACCAGCTGTTGTCAGAGAGCTGATAATAATTTTTTTAATGGAGAAAAAGTTTATCAAAGCCAGTGTAAAATTGGTTTATCCAGTTAAGGCCAATTGTAAGAATAGGACCACATGTGCTGACTTTTCAAACAGAAATTGAGTATGTTCCTGGTCCACAGTCCTGTTCTTTCTCATTGATGAGCTACAGTGGAATGCAGCTAGTCTTGATCCAACTAATTTTTCCTCCTTGACTGAGAAGAATAATTGTTGTGTTACTCATATAAAATCTCAAAATGCAGCATGGTGAAATAAATACCATGTTGTTCTTTTTCTTGTATCTTTCTATCAGTGGCCTCTTTGTCGGGAAGATATTCTGCCCCTGCACCTAGCATGTGTGAAAAGACTATGTTAAGCATTTGTGGATTCAATATAAAGACATTCAAGGGCTCCAGAAATTTCTGCCCAAGAATCTTTCAAACTCCCACAAATCTTGGCCATGAGCTTCTCGGCACCTGTGTTTGCCCTGAAAGACCTGGGTGATGGGAAAAGTCAGGGTGTCTCTGGGGATCAAAATGTTAGTGCTTAGTTTATTTTGTCATGCAAAAGATTTGTTTTAGCAAAAGGAATTAAACAGAGCCTTTAATCATTTTGCACCATTCACATCATACTGAAATTCAATTTAAAAAAAATTAAATATAGTTCAACTCTAACCAGTCCAAAATTCTAGTCAAAGGGCAAGGGCAGGAGTTGAAATGTTATATGTAAGTCCTTTAAAAAAGTAAAAAGTACCATCTAATACAGCAATTTTATTTGTTGACTTTTAAATAAAACTTTTTAAATGTAATTTCTTGGGCAAATAACAAATTCAATGATAAATTGTAATGATATGAAAGTTCTTCATACACAGCAGGTTGTTCTTTTGAATTTAATAATTATATAAAGAAGTATACAACACATTCAAAATATAAAATGAATGAATTCAGAGAAAAATGTACCTTGAAGTAAGAGGCTTTCACTAGTCTGAAAAATTAATTTTAAATATATCTGCATTTTATTGATGTTGAAACAGTTTCTCTATACCTCTGATGTATATAGTTGTAAAAGGGTCTGGCTTGTATCTTCCCTTAGAAGAATGCAAAGGGATTTGGTCTCTTTAGAAGAAGGTGAGGATCATGAAGAAATTCAAAGTATGTTTTTCTTTTTATTCACATCTCATGAGACTCAAAAAAAATTATCTCAAAAAATATTTATTTCAGTCATACTAGTAATTCCCCTGATTTACTCTGTTTGGAGAAAGAATATATTCAATATTTACAGTTAACAAACAGCTCTCATAGTGTGCTTATTCCAGTTATGCACATGGTCCAGGGGGAGAATCTACTACTTTAGGTCAACAGAGGTCATTCAATAGCCCTGCTTGCTACCCTGCTCTTCCTATTCCAGTGCATGACCTGAATCATGAACTGTAGTTTGGCTTTCTATGTATTTATTTATCAAATTTAAATACTTAACCAAATCCTGTTTTTGTTTGTTTGTTTTTTAATTCTAACAATGACAATCCTAGGTGGAAACTGTCTCGAAGGACCTTGAGCAATAAGCCTGACACATCTAGGTTATTGAATCCCTGTCTCATTATGTGATTTTTTAAAATTCAAGATGGTATAAATGAGAAAGATCTAGTATATGTTTTGTTCCCATAGAATTAGGCCTTACCATTTAGAAAAATAGTATCAAAAATTTTTTTCTGACTTATGTGGAAAATAAGATGATGTTTTTCGTCATTATTTTCATTTTATTGTCTATTTCACCAGGTACTCAGTGAATATATTCATTTTTTAGAAACATTGTTATCTCATATAGGGTAATGGTGAGAGGACTGTTTGCGGATGTAAAAAACTTAAGATCTGGTTCCATCTGCTGTGTAACCTTAGGGAAACAAAATGAAGACATCTGCCATTTATTAAAGGCTTACTCTGTCCAAGGAGCTAAGAGAGTACTTTATCAGCCAAGTTTTATATTAAGCTTTTCAACACCCTATTTGGTAGGGTGATATTAATGATATTAATTTTATTTCCAAATGCAAAAACTGAATCTCACAGTGGTTAAGTAATTTTCCCAGGCTCATTAGCTGATGAATGGATTTGAATCCAAGTCTTTTAGATTCCAAAGTCCATGCTCTTACCTGCTTCAGGTGAGTTGTAGAGTCAGCAGCTCTGGGAGCAAATCTCAGCTCTGCCACTTATTAGCTAGGCAGACCCGAGAAGTTTCTTAACGTCTGTGTGCTTTCATTTCCCATTTGTAATGTAGGAAGGATACTATTTAGTCCAGAATACTGGAAGGGTTAATTAAGACATGTTAACAAAACAGTTTCCCATATAGTAGTCCGTAACCCACAATAACGGAGAAGGCAATGGCACCCCGCTCCAGTACTCTTGCCTGGAAAATCCCATGGACGGAGGAGCCTGGTGGGCTGCAGTCCATGGGGTTGCTAAGAGTCGGACACGACTGAGCGACTTCACTTTCACTTTTCACTTTCATGCATTGGAGAAGGAAATGGCAACCCACTCCACTGTTCTTGCCTGGAGAATTCCAGGGACGGGGGAGCCTGGTGGGCTGCCGTCTATGGGGTCACACAGAGTTGGACACAACTGAAGTGACTTAGCAGCAGCAGCAATCCACAATAAAAGTTCATTCCTTCAGTTTCCTCCTTCCCTGGGCCTCATTTTCCCCCTCTCTGTATTAAGGAGGGCCTTAGAGGTGTATAAACTTCAGAAATCAGGTGGTGCAGTCTCTTCAGTGTATAGGTAAGGAAACTAGAGAAGAAGCAACATGCCCCAAATCACAGTTGGTTAGTGAGTAGTTAGTGTTCTTATAGCAATAGTTTTTATTTTGTTATTGGAATGAGACTTGGACTTAATTTGACCAAATTACCTAAACCTGGGTAATCTAGAGTCTATATAATTAACAAAATTCTAGTTTTTGTATTTGTTTGTTTTTGAGTTTTGGCCCAGGCTCCTTTACACAGTTATTGCAAATATACTACATGTAAAAGACCTATCTAGTTATTGCTTGGCAGAGTTGTCAAATGACCCAGTAATTCCATTCCTGAGTATATAAACAAGAGAAATGAAAACATATGTTCATGCAAAAATGTGTACATGATTGTTCATAATGGTCAAAAAGTGGAAGCAATATAAATGCTCTTTAGCTGATGAAATTAATAAAAAGTGATATATCCATACAATGGAATTATTATACTATAACAATGGAATTAAGTACTAATATGTACTATTACACAAATGAAACTTGAAAACATTATGCTATATGAAAGGAGCCAGACACAAAAGTTGTATATCATATGATTCCATTAATATTAAATATCCAGACTAGGTAATTTTGTGAATACTAAAAGTAAATTAGTGATTGCCAGAAGATAAGGAAGGAGAAAATGGAAAATGCCTGCTAATGGGTATAGGTTTCTTTCTGGAGTGATGGAAATGCTGTGGAATTAGCAGTGATGACTTAGTGTTGGCAGTATACTACACTCACTTGAATTGTTCAACTTAAAAGGGTATATGAACTAGACCTCAAAAACTCTGAATAACATAAAGAAAAGGGTTGAAATACAATTTGGTGAAAATTAAAACAGGTAAATATCTAAGAAATATTCTGCCCATGGTGCAAAAGCTGTTAGATTAATTCCTGATTTTACCTTGGTTAGTCAGATATGGAAAGTTTTGGAAATACTTCTGTCTGATTTTTACTTACCTCCAAATCTTCTGTAGCTAACTAAACTGAAGGAGACGTTAATCAAAATAATAATCCTCAGGAATCAGACTCTGTGGCTTGTTATTTTGCTTCTCCAATGCCAGTCCTTGTGGCCCTTGACAGGCCACACCTCATGGAGGAGCTCATTTCTCTCTTTGTAAAAGAGTCTGCTTGCCCTGTCTCTAGGTCTGCTGGACGAATGCTGAGAAATAGGTGCACAAAATAACAGCATGGCATTTTACAGTTCTGAATGCTGTAGAAACACAAGTTAATAATAGGAATTTGTCTTTCTTCCAATTAACTTTAATTGGACAAGCAGACCTAATCCCTAATGCCTTTCCAAATTCAGAGTATAATTATTAGTGAGAACTTAACTCGAATTTAAATGTTACTTTATAGTTAAATGGGCATAAACAACACTAATGAACCTTAATAAACTTTTATTTTGAATAGCATGAGCTGAAATCCCGCCTAAATATTATGCAGCTGAAATCAGGCCTCCTGCAATGAATACTTCTTTCAGAGAAGAAATATGTTTACTGACAAGAAATGATGATATTTTTCTATGACTGTCTGTAATATATCATCCCAGGAAACTAACATATTACAGTCAACATTTAATAACATACAAATCTGTAATAAATAGAGACTTTATTAATCACTACTATGCTCTCAAATTGAGATATTCTTATTTTCTCTCCCTCCCAACCCATTTCAGGTCTGATCATCCCAGATAGGAATGATCCTATTGTATGTATATGCTCTTGTATCTCCTTTATTGTATCTATTTATGTTTATATTTGTTTCTCAGTATTAGATGCAAGCCTATGAACAGCATCAACTATAGTTCCTCGTCTTTGATTCCCCAGCATTAAATATAGTGATTGGTACATAGTAGATATTTTACAAATGAATGAATGAGTGAACTAACCAGTGTAAATTGTTGGTAAATTTCCATATGAGTTTGGTGTAGGCAACAGCCAGAGGAAGGTCAGGAATTGGTTCCTGGGATTGCTGCCATGTACAGCTCAGGTTTCAAGTCCTGAGGGAAATGCTGCTGCTTTTCAAGTCCTGAGGGAAATGCTTGATGAAAGTGAAAGAGGAGAGTGAAAATGTTGGCTTAAAACCCAACATTCAGAAAACTAAGATCATGGCATCTGGTCCCATCACTTCATGGCAAATAGATGGGGAATCAGTGGAAACAGTGACAGACTTTATTTTTGGGGGCTCCAAAATCACTGCAGATGGTGACTGCAGCTATGAAATTAAAATATGCTTGCTCCTTGGAAGAAAAGTTATGACCAACCTAGACAGCTTATTAAAAAGCAGAGGCATTACTTTGCCAACAAAGGTCCATCTAGTCAAAGCTATGGTTTTTCCAGTAGTCATGTATAGATGTGAGAGTTGGACTATAAAGAAAGCTGAGCACTGAAGAATTGATGCTTTTGAACTGTGGTGTTGGAGAAGACTCTTGAGAGTCCCTTGGACAGCAAGGAGATCTAACCAGTCCATCCTAAAGGAAATCAGTCCTGAATATTCATTGGAGGACTGATGCTAAAGCTGAAACTGCAATACTTTGGCCATCTGATGTGAAGAACTGACTCAGTGGAAAAGACCCTGATGCTGGGAAAGATTGAAGGCAGGAGGAGAAGGGGACAACAGAGGATGAGATCGACAGAGAGAGGATAGCATCACCAACTCAATGGACATGAGTTTAAGTGAACTCCGGGAGCTGGTGATGGACAGGGAGGTCTGGCGTGCTGCAGTCCATGGGGTCACAAAGAGTTGGACACAACTGAGCGACTGAACTGAACTGAACTGGGTTTCTAGAGAGACTTGAAGTGCTGATGCTTGAAAATGGGCAACTTACTAGAAGCAGAGTTTTTTAGTGCAGAAGAATTTAAGAAAGTTAGCAATGCCATCCACTCACAGTCCATGCTGTCACACTCCCATCCTACCTTTGCATTTACTGTTTCCCCCCACTCTTCTGTTTAAATTTGCAATACCTTCTCCCACTCCTTTCCACGTTCCTGCTTTATTTTTCTCCATAGCAATGGTCACCATGTATTCTAACTTTTTATATACTGCTTGTCTCCCCTTCTGCCCCACCAGAGTCTGAATTCTGATTTTATATAGCCTGCCTTTTTCCTGCTCTATATTCAGTGCTAAAAATAGTCCTTGGAAATAGTAGCTGCTCAGTAAATGTGATGGAAGGAAAGGTGTGAAGGAAGAAACGAAAGGGAAGGAAAGGAGGGAAGGGAGAGTAGAGGAAGGAAGGGGAGAGGGGGCTTGGAAGGAAAAAGAACGTTAGGAAAGAAGAATGGAAGGGAAAAAGGGAAGCCTATTCTAAAAAATACATGAACTCCTGGCAAGCTTTTCAATACATTCAGGTAAACTTGTGGATGACTTACAGATTTATTTTTCTTGGCTCACAAAAAATTTTTCATTTAAAAAAAGCTGAAAAATTTCCATAGAATATCAGATTATGAGCTTTTCTCAAACAATCAGGTCTGGTTAACTGGGCCTGTGCTCCCATACCATGCCAGTCACCTAGACGTATGGACACGGGCTAGAATGACTTAATAAGCCAGAGAATTTAGGGATGGAAGCTGATGTCTCTCCTGGATTTGCTGAATGGCTTGGAGCGTCTCACTATGGATATGTAGCCCAGGAAGTCCTCAGAATAATTCAGATTCTTATGGAAACCTGCATTTCCAAAGGGGTTTCAATGAGCAGATCATGCCCAGGACTTTAAGTCCTGGTTCACTCACACCAGAGACCCCTGGGGCTTACCTGAGAGGGGCAGGTGTGCCCAGACAAACCCTCTACTGATCCTCTGTCCCAAGAATTTTCCCTGGAGAACCTGAACCCTGCAGCCCTCTAGTGAGGATGTTGGTGTAGATATGTTAAGACATGTTCACCCACTGCAGTGATGGTATCACAAATCCTATTTAGCTCTAAAATATGCTTAATATATGATTCCGCCCCCATGCATCTGTTCATTCATTCAACGAATTCATATTGCGCACCTACTAGGTGCCAGGCCGTGTACTAGGTACTGTGTATTCAAGTATTGAAGAAGACGCATGATCCCTGCCCTCACAGACCTCAGAGTATTACCAGGAAAGAGAAATGGGTAAATAATAAGTGATCGCATATTGCACAGGATGGTATCAAAACACAGCAGAGGCTCTGAGACTGTGGACTTAAAGTTCAACACGTAGAAAATATGCAGATGTTCAAAGCTTTTTCCTAAACTGCTTGAGGATAAGTTTTAGGGAAAATTAAGTCATTTTAAAATTTATTCTTCTAGGATACTTACAACATATATAAGCTTTCTCTGGAGTCCTTAATTTATTTTGAAATTTTTAGATGTAATTATCTAAAGGCCACTTTGTCTCAGTTTACCTACGCAAATATATGAAAATATTTTTATCTAAGTAGCTGAGCCCACCCTTTTGCATAAATCTGATCAATCTGAACACTTTCTCCAACCTACCTAAATTATTGCTATTTTCATTACTAATACTACTTATACCAGTAAATCTATCTACTATCATTTCTAGTTATTACTTTATTCTATAAATTATGTTTTTATTTTATAGTGTTCACAGTAGTAAATATTATTTATTGTGGTAAATATATAAAACATAAAATTTTAACCATTTTTAAATGTACAGTCAAATATATTCACATTTTTATTTAATCATCACCACCACCCAGAACATTTCATCATCCCAAACTGAAAATCTATACCCTCTAAACAATAATTCCCCATTCCATTCTCCCCCAACCCCTGGTAATCACTTTTGTTTCTGTCTCTATGCATTTGTCTATTCTAGGTACCTTATATAAGTGAAATCATTCAGTGTTTGTTCTTTTGTGATTGGTTTATTCTGCTTAGCATAATGTCTTTAAGTTTGGTCCGTATTGTAGCATGTATCAGAATTTTATTCCTTCTTAAGGCTGAATGGTATTTAGTTGTACATATATACCACATTTTGGTTATCCATTCATCAGCTGATGGACATTTGAATTGGCTATTGTGAATCATGCTGCTATAAACATAGGTGTACATATGCTTATTATGTTCATGTAGTGCTCTTAATTTTTCAAAGTGCTTTTGTGTCTACAGCTCATAAGCTCTGTGGGAGATAGAGTAGTTAGT
Organism: Bubalus kerabau; assembly: GCF_029407905.1. NCBI lineage: Eukaryota > Metazoa > Chordata > Mammalia > Artiodactyla > Bovidae > Bubalus > Bubalus kerabau. Next base: position 28,092,053 of record NC_073635.1, on the reverse strand, counting down.
GTTTTCCTCTTTGGGCAGATAAGAAGTCCAAATTATTGAAAAATTAAGTCACTTATTATTAGAGGGATAGTTTCTGACTCAGCCTAGAGAATCTTTTTCTTATCATACTTTTTATTATTCACTCCAGTAATCCCTTCACCAGCAGGGATGCAAAAGGAAAAATATCCTCATTGAGTTGCAATTGTAGGGCTGAACAAAAGTCTTCTTTTAGTTGGACATGCTAAATGAAATCAGCCTGCAATTTGGGGAAAAAATCAGTTTTAAAAATTTATCTTTCAAATATCATTGGCAGCTATTTTTTCTAGCAAAATGACTTTCTGGGCTAGCTAATCCAGACCTAGCCTTCGCTCTTCCCCCTCAACTGCACTATGGCTCAAAAATTCAGATTTCCCATGTACTCGAACCTGGAAAGTATGTCTAGAACCCAAATAAAATATCTAAATCTTGATTACTCAGGGGCTTAAATCATACCTGATACAGTTTCACATTCTGTTCTTGGATAACAATCTCCTTTAAATTCCAGAGATACCAATGCTCTGTTTGAACAGAGCTTTTGTGATGTTGAGAGGCCCTCGGATGACATTTGAGGGAGGAGAGTTGGGTCGAGGCACATAGGCGGCAGGGCCCGCAGACCGTGTCCCGGATGCTGCCCTTCCCGGTGAGGGTGCTGCTGGTTTGTGCTGGAGCAGTTTATCTAAACTAAATTCATATGTTCCTTTATGTCAATAATATTAGGCTAGATTTAGTTTTTTTTTAAATAGTGCTATTATTTGTACTACTTGTAGTTTCTATTGGTTTAAAAAGATATTTCTAACAGTTAAAACTGCTCAAAGTAACACTTGTGTTAATTTGATTGTATATAGACACACTATGGCATGTATAAAATGACATTAAACTTTGCTTTGTCTTGAAAATTTTGTGATTGAAAGACTACTGGAAACTCTGGCAAAAACTGTTTGAAATCATCAATACTCTTCTTAAACAAGCTTAGAATTCCAGTCAGTCTGTGGCTGGTCAAGGGAACAGGATACCCTTAATTTGCTCTGTGGCCCCCAGCAAATCAAACCAAGTACCTTTACTTTACAATCTTGTACCCCTCCCACCCCCCCACCCCCCCACTTTATCTTAAGTCAAGAAGTCAAGTGTTTGTTTTATACCTCAGCATGGTCCAGGATTGGGCTGTTCTCCATTGAGGGTACAAAAAAAGAGGATGAGATGCCTATTCTTGGGGACTTTCCAATCCAGTTCTGTTGAGAGAAACCTCCCCCTCTTTACCAGATGTGACTCCTAGGTTTGTAGCTGTTTTCTGAGGAAACAAAGAAATAGAAATCTGTGGAAGTCAATGGCATGCTGTGCTCTAGCCCTTCTTGTAGTTGCCTCAGAAGAGATCACAAAGGGTTAAGATTAATGTTTAAAGCTCATACCCATTAATTTGAAAACAGCCACAACCCCATTACTCACATGGGTAAAGAGACATAAAATCTTCCTAGAGAGGAAATATAAAAAGCTGATGAAAATCTGAAAAAAAACATTTTGGTCTCGATGGCAGTAAACAAGAATAATACAAATTAAAATGAGACACTGTTTTCTCCATATACTTCATAAGGTTTAGAGAATATTAAATTCAGTGTTGGTGGGAGTGAGGTGAAGTGTTTATTCTCATTAACTGCTGATAGTAGTTTGAATTATAACTATATTTCTAGAAAATAATTTTCTAGTATCACACAATATTGCTTTTAATGATAGAAATCTTAGAACTAGTCTCAGTAAGTGATCAAGATACTTCATGGACAGAAAATTGATAGCATTTTAAAAAATAGAAAAGTTGTAAACAAACTAAATGTTTAGTTGCTTGGGTATATTTTATTACATTTTATGTACCAATAAATGAATTATTATGCATCAAATATTCACATGAATCTTTTTATTATAAATTTTTAAAACATGGAGAAATATATTTGTCATATTTTAATTAACAAAGAGTAATTGTATTACAAAGAGTAATACAAATTATATATAGTTTGGGATCAATTATTTTGGAATAGTAGAAAAAGAACTACAGAGAAATGTATGAAATGTTAACATTGGTTATCTATAGGGGAATGTTTATAAGTGATTTTTTTCTTTTATTTTTAACCTTTTATATATTACACAAGTATTCTATAGCAGTCAGGAAAAAAAAAAATATGTAAAATAAGTGGTCAGAAAAAGAAAAAAAAAGTGGTCATGTGGATGGATATCCAGAACATGGTTCTAAGAATAGAGACCGTGAAAATATTGTTGACTTATTTATTCTTCCCGTCTACTATCTGTCTGACTTTGGGGTAAATCACATAATTTATGAAGCATGTATTTTCTCATCTATAAAATATCATATTAAACCTCCTCCCAAGTTTGTTAGGAGAATCATTTGAAGTGACAAATATGAAAAATACTTTCAAGATTATAAAATACTAAGAAAAACCTAAAAGATGAATTGAGGTTGATCTTATGACGTATTTCTATGTGGTGACTATCAAGTGTGAGGGTATAGGCTGTGGCCATACAACATAAAGAAACCACAAGGCTTAACTGAGGACAAATTCATAACCCACTAGGTGCCTAGTCTAGGGCCTTTCTTTGTGTGGGTTACCACCCATAGCATTGGCGATCTGGGAAAGTGGTGGTAAGGGACGGGCAATATAAAGCTCAGTTGGCAATGCAAGCCAGGCCATGAAGGGATTTAAAAGTCAGGCTGAAGACTTGATAGGTTTATCATCACTGGTTAGGATGGAGGCATATTAGGTGTTTCATTTGCTTTGGGCCTGGTTGAGACACCTGGTTTGGGGATAATGGTGGCTCAAACAGTAAAGAATCTGCCTGCAATGAGGGAGACCTGAGTTGATCCCTGGATTGGGACAATCCCTTGGAGGAGGGCATTTTGCCTGGAGAATCCCCATGAACAGAGGAGCCTAGAGGGCTACAGTCCATGGGGTCACAAAATGTTGGACACAACTAAGCGACTAAGCATAGCACAGCACAGCGTAACAGTGGCCAATTTGCTGGATAGACTTAATGGTCAGGGGAGTGGAAGAAGGAGTCTGGCTAGGTCAGAGTTTTGGCAGTTCCTGAGATGATGTTCTCAACAAGGACTTGGTGGGAGGAAAAGAGTAAATGTCAGAGAGATTTCTCAAGGAGAGAACTTGTGATAGATGGAACACAGAGGGTAAAGGAGAAGAAAGACTCAAAGATATCACTGATATGTCTTCTTTGGGAGATGGGGAAAGGGCTGCATTCCTTAACAATCCCGCCTAAGAGACTGAATGTACAAGCCGACAATGGCTAGACCAAATGTAACAACTGAGCTCTGAGGCCAGCCTCTGAGCAGTGAGCTCATCAGAGTCAGGACTTGGCAAGAGATGGTCAAATTCCCTATTCTATTTAATCCCTGCTTCCAACTCAAGAGTTAATTAGCCAAAAAAAAAAGAAATGTTCTCCTAACCAATCATATGGGATGCTGCACTTCTAGCTAGCCCTCCTCCTGCTTTTGCTAGCAGTGTCCGGAAAGATCACACCTTTTCTCACCTTCTATTTTTCCACTATAGTAGATGTGATGTCGGAGAAGGCGATGGCACCCCACTCCAGTACTCTTGCCTGGAAAATCCCGTGGACGGAGGAGCCTGGTAGGCTGCAGTCCATGGGGTTGCGAAGAGTCGGACGCGACTGAGCCACTCCACTTTCACTTTTCACTTTCATGCATTGGAGAAGGAAATGGCAACCCACTCCAGTGTTCTTGCCTGGAGAATCCCAGGGACGGGGGAGCCTGGTGGGCTGCCGTCTATGGGGTCGCACAGAGTTGGACACGACTGAAGCGACTTAGCAGCAGCAGCAGCAGGTGTCATGTTCCTCTCCCTTCAAGTCCCTGAAGTGCATGTGATGGTGGCTGACTCCCTTGTTACAGTAAACTCTAAATAAATCACCTCCGTTTGTTCTCATTTGGATGGCCTTTATTTGTTTCTGCTCTCCCGTATCTATCCTCAGTTCAGTCACTCTTCGCAGTAGTATTATCTGGCAGACAATTTGATGATTTGAGAGAAAGCATCACTAGGAATCACGTCTGTCCCTCAAACTAATTCTGTGGCTTTGGACCATCTCTTAACCTGTTGAACACCCATTTCCTGAATCGGTAAAATGAAATGTGTCCATCACAAGGTGATGAAATTCTGCGTCCTGGTGTTCAGAAGATGTAGTCTGTCACACTGTAGACTAGAAGTCCAACAGATCCTTAACTATCTACACATATATTTCTGCCTTTAATTTTCAGAAGGAGAAAGAAAGAAGGAAGAGGGAGGAAGGAGAGCAGAGGGGGAGGAAGGCAGATGGGCTCTCTCAGATCTGATCCAGTTTAAAGCTTCTCTAACAGGGAAATGAGAGGCCCATGGTTTCCAAACTCCCTTGAATGAGGAGACCAGTGTCTGTTTTACTTGCCTAAACCTGACGCTACAGCACCTGTTCCTCCTCCAGTCTGAGCAGTGATAAAGTCTGACCTCACCGCTCTGAAGAGGGCCTGGCAACCTGTAACAGGAAGGGACGTGTCCAAGTGCAGCCTCTGCAGGAAGAGGAATGAGAATTAGGCTGCACAGACACCAGTGGGGACTAGTTTCTGTTCTGTCCTCACCCCTCCAGAGAAGAAACAGACATTTATTTGACCCTAGCGATTACACATCCTTTCCAATTAGAACTCAGGACCTGGGAGGGAAAATGTAGGAGTGCTGAAGAGGCACTAATTTTTCAACATCACATTGTATTCTACTTGGTACCTTTTTCATCACATGAAACTACCCATGCAGGCTTTCTTGATTCTACATATTCCTGCATCTACATATTTTCTTGATTCTACATATTCCTGTGATCCATTGTCACTCATTACACACATTAAATAAGGATTTAGTTGCAGACGCATTCAATTCGCTTTCACAGTCATTGAGTCTTTGGTATCATAGTGAGAAAGAACAAATCAACATTTGGGGTTCAACATAAATAGTACATTTCTTCTGAGGTTTTCTTCTCCGAGGAAGCACAGAACTACAATGACTTTGAATTCGGTTAAAAGTTTGAGGCATTCACAGCTTGTTGCATGTGATGGACTTACTAATACTTTTTCTCACCTGGAGGAAATAAGTTGCTTGTTTTGAATTTCAGTTATCAAATTGAAAAACCTTACTCCTCTAGACCAAAAGGATACAATGAGACAGTGTGGGAGAAACTGTTTGTAAACTATGTTGTAAATGTCACAATGATGAGAGACCAGGAGGCCAGAAGAGATGGAGTCCCTGTTACTAGGCCACCTTTCAAGGTCAGGCACCAATCAGTGAAGCATCCAACAACACAACTCAGGTTCCTTAAAGGCAAGTCCCTGCTCCTTATTCAAGGTAATTCTTGATCGTGTTTTAACCTGTGACTCATTGTACATGAAAATCAGAATAGGACAACACCTGAACCCTTTGACAGCTTATGCAGTTTATGAAAATCTTCAAGAAAGCACCCCTGTGGCATTTTTCAGATTCTCAAGGTATATATGATTCCCCATGCCCACCCCCATAAAAGATGGAAAAAAAAACATTAAGAACTCTTAATCTAATGCTATAAAACATGAAGGAGGATATCAAGTGAAGGACAAAAAATAAGAAAACAATCCATGGATACTACTTGATCTTATCATGGTCAAGAAGTAATGGTTACTTTTGTACCTCTAAGTAATAAGAACATTCAAATTATTCCTTTTGACCACTAGCTCAAGAGAAACGATGCTTTTTCCACCAGCCCCCTTCTCCCAGTTCCTTTGTACTGTTTAATTTTGATGGAAAGACAATGCCTAATAGGATCATTTCAGAATATGGAGGAATTACTACCTAGGATATTTTTTCTCTTGCAAGGAAAAGTGCTTGTTTATTTTGGCTTTCCCATGTTTCTCCCAATAATGAGCCTAAGTAATGTTGTTGAACTAGAGGCTGGCCGGCTTTCAGAAGCAGCCATTGAGAAAGGACTGATCTGAAATGAGAGAAGAGGGAACCATTAAGCTAAAAATAAAATGAATGCCAAGCTTTGACTCTCTCCAGGGTTCTCTTATGTGTCATAACTTATGCTTCATGAAGGTCCCAAGGGGGGAGGTCATGAGTCAATGTCACTTGGCTGGTTCAGTGCAGGCCACTGGGCTCAATGTGTCAGTATACTCTGCCCCTGACCACAGGGGCCTGGGATAAACCAAGACATAAAATAACCTGACTTGCCCCTGAAGGAAGAGAAGCTGCTGCTAAAATGAGACTTGGCCTTTTAGTAAGGTCTACACATCCCTTTGACCCCAGGACTTTTGGCAGAATTTCTGGGAATGGCATGCCACAGCTTCTTAATCTATAAACAGCAGAAAATTTATACACCATCTCCATGAATCTCAGAAGAAATGGCCAACAATTCTCTAAATGCATGCTATTTAAATGTTATAGATATATGGTTCAGGACTTACTATACAGAATCATAGCATTTATAGGTAGCATTATGGATGGAATCTTAGACGCCATTTTAGTCTAGGAATTACACACAAGCTAGAGAGAAGACTCCTTGGCAATGTTAATTGAACACAGTGGTTACAAGCTGAGACACCTTGTATCCAGTTGCTTGGTTTTGAATGCCAGTTCCATCTCTGCACTGTTCTACCTCAGTGTCAGCATGTGAAAACTAAGAATAATTCAAGTTTCTACGTCATAGGGGGCTCTGAAGAGTAAATCAGGTAATAATATATTTAAAGTGTTTGGGCTATCTGTCAAACTAAGTACTATATAATGTTTGCTCATATTGTTGGAGAATTTCACACAGTGCTACATAATGCTTATTATACAGTTTTTAGTTCTTATTAACCACAAAAGAACCTACATGTATTTGAAAAGTGGTAAATCATGTATATGGGATACATTATCTATTCAGTTTACACAGCGTTCATTGGAGAAGGAAATGGCAACCCACTCCAGTGTTCTTGCCTGGAGAATCCCAGGGATGGGGGAGCCTGGTGGGCTGCCATCTATGGGGTTACACAGAGTCAGACACGACTGAAGTGACTTAGCAGCAGCAGGGAATATTCTTGGACCAGTTTTGGTTACTAGAAGTAAATTCTCTTTCCCAGGGTATATACAGGGTTGGAATGGAGGCTAATTAAAAGCAACAACAATAGGAATTAAACACTTTATTGAATGTTCCAGTTGCCATGCTAGCTGGCTTACCAGGAGTGATTTTATTTCATTCTCCTGACAGCCCTACCAGGTTAATACTATTATGATCTCTATTTTTACCTGTGAGGAAACAGACTGATAACCCTTACATGCCTTTCCCAAAGCTGGCATGTTGCAGGGCCTAGCTCTAAATCTTAGACTGTGCTGTAAGTCACACTATGTACTGACTTCTTTCCAGTGACTCTAAGAGCGATGGAAATCATAGGTTTCTGAGAATCACTTGCAGACCTGGGATAAAGACTCAGCCTTGAGCCAATAATCAACAGATGCAGATGGGTAAACAGGAGCACAGACACAGGAAAGCAACCCTTGTAGAAACAAATGGAAAGGAACGCAGAAGTCTACCATGTAAACACAGTCCTAGCAGTGGCACAGGGAAAAGAGGTCAGCTCATCAGTGGTTTCCCTTCTCTCCTGAGTCTTTCTGTCATTCAGAGTGAATTCATGCATTTTCCAGCCTCTCATGCCTTGGCTCGGCTGGTGTGTTCCACACCGTCTCCTGGATCTCAGATGGTCCTTGTCCTTTGAGACTTCCACAGCTTGTTCCACTGCATCTGAAATCTTTCCCCTGGTTGCTGACACAATTGAAGACTATTTTCTTACCTGACCCTGTCCTACAGGGTCCTGACTGTCCAACCATACTTTGTTATAAAATTTAATCAATTATTCTTAATCTTGTAGAGACTTAAAGGTTTCCCCTGCCCTTCTGGGCTAACTACTACCCTCCTCTCTATATTCACCCACAGATGCCTCAGTAAACATTGAAATGAAAAGATCCTTTGGAATAGGAAGTCTTAAAGTCATTATATGAATTGACCAATAATTCGGACTGTAGGATTCAAGGGTAGTTCAAGGATGGAATGTATATTCACAAGCAGCAGAAGTCACGCGGGTTGGGCTGTAACTAAAGGCTTGCAGTGTAGTTGGCGCAGGTCTCTGCGTATAGCATGTCGCAAGCATACTCCTCCATTATGTTTCTAACAATGTCACCAAAGGCCACATTGCCTCGTCTACACAGTATAGAATTTATTACTATCAACCAAAACTACAAAGTTTTATTTCACAAGCACAAGTTCTTCCAACTGGTATTTGTACATTTACACTTACAAACCAAGTAAATAATCTTATATTTATCATTGTTGTAAAGGTCTAGGGAGATTCAGATCATTATTCCAACATGTTAAGATCTGTTTGGATTTTGATGATGTCAAAGCAATAATATATTAAGAAATTTGTTAAACATACACTTATCTAAAGTGAAAATATTAGGATAAGACCAATAACAGAGTTTTTTTTATAAGCCAACACCAATCAGCTCCCCCATCCCCAGTTGCTAAGAAGTATCTCTAAGTATGTTCATTCAACCAGTTATTAATCTTCTAATTGCATTAGCTCAGCTCGTATTTCTTAATCTTGTCTCCAATAACATCATGAAAAAATTACACAATGCCCCACTGAAGTTCATGTGGTAAGTAGTATTTCGTCTATGGCATTTCCTTGAACAATGCTTCCCACTAATTTGGCCAGATTTAATTTAGCTAAAAGCAATTTGACAAAAAACAATTTGTTTAAGAAGACAGTTTTGTCAAAACAATGATCTAGTTAAAACAGAATAATGCCAATCGGCATTTTTTCAAAGTTGGTCATTTTTTTGTATACTCTGGACAGAATTGTGACCCATTTTGCACCTTATATATTTTTGTTCATATTTTGCCTTTTCTCAATAGTTTAATTTCTTAAATTTCTAGCTCATTTCCAGTTATTCCTATTAAGCCTTACTTATAATGTAGAATGAAACAATCTGACTATTCAGCAATTAATTAGAATGTAAATGTCTATCAACTGATGGATTATTTTTAAAAAATATACTAGGTTTCAAATGCCATATGGTAAGTAAAATATCATATGTTAGTTATTGGAAACACATATTAAAGGCTATCATACTCTAATGTGAAATCATTGGTTAGCCCTATTTGAATATCATTATGTTAAACAATTTTTTTCTGGTTTGTATTTATAATTTTCCCATAATGAGCATGTGTTTGCTTAAAAAGGCTGAAATAATACATAAATCACAGTGATGGTCTATTGTTTAATTACTTTATTAGCTTCAAATAATTAGCTCCTTTTGCTTGATACTTAGCTTTTCTTGAGCAATTCCTTAATTGTTCAAACTTTTTACAATACAGACAGAGTAATTGTTTGAAGATAAAGGATATACATAGTGATATAAATAAAAAGTTCTGAAAAGTGTAAAATAATGTTTACAGATACTTACAGCTTTATAAAGCTGTCCTATGTTTTGTCACCCATAAGGGAACATATAATGATGGAAGATCCTCATTTTCAACTAATTTATTGTGTTGACCAATTTGCTTTAGATCAAATTACCTTTGGCTATCTGCTTTTACATGCTGTCTACCAAGCTAATAATACATTAGAGAAAAGAAATGTGACCATCAAGGTGATTTTTTTTTTTTTAGTAAATCTATTCTGATTCTAGGGATCCACTAGCATCTCTTTCAGTTGTTCCACAAACCACTCCTTTAATAAACCATTTTTGAATCTTGCCAGTGTGCGAAAATTAAGCAATATGTCTAAGTTCCTCTTGAAACTGTCTAAAGACAGCAATGGTGAGTAACCTCCTACTTAAAATAAGTGCCGGCAAATGTGGCTAGGATGACGTCCGGGCACTTTATTCCAAGTATTTTCTCAAGGAAATTGCTCAACTTCTCCACCATCTGGCATCTCTACAGAATCACATCAAGAATATGACATATATTTAATATTCTCCCACCCTATAGGTATCCCGATGCTATTTTTCCCTTGACCCATCTTACTGTTACTACTGTGATTTTAAAAACCAGTGTGGTTCCCAGGGCCATGATTGCTGCTTGACCCTGTTCTTACCTCCTGGTCTACATTTATGGCTGTCTGAGAGGGCAGGTGTATAGGAGTCATCAAAAGCTCCTGGAAATTGCCAGCCATGTCTCCCTGAGCCCTGTCATGCTGCTACCGGTACCTAGGGGATAGGTTGCACTTTCTATTATTTTGCCTAATACACCAAATTACATAGATAAAATATTTAAATTATCTTCCATCTTGTCTGTGAAAGGATACAGTCAGGTTATTAACTTTTAAGTCATAGTCTTCACTTTCCTAGAGCTTTTAAAAAATAAATGGTCTAACCATATCTCTCAGTTTTTGTTTACCTAGATTTGCATGCTGGGTAATCTCAATAAAAACTTATAGAATTATTGAAGGAATGTGTGTCAAATGGGATGTGAAATTGTAGAAGATAAATTCAGCTATTCCTTCAGCCTTCCATTCATTCAATAAAAAGTGAAAAAAATAACAAAAGGAAACTATTAGCTCTAGAGGCAGATGAGATTCTTTAAATATGAGTTCTGTAATGGTGGTGATTTCAGCAGGGTTTGGTTGTTAACAGTGACAGAGAATTCTTGTTCTTAGTCTTATAATTCTAGTGCTTTTATCTACCTTTTGGGAACTTCCTCCAAACATTGCGATGCTGAGAAATCAGAGTCTGAATGCAGCTATGAAGAAAAGACTCAAGATTTTCAAAGATGAAAAACACAAGAACTTCAGTGAATCAATAGAGGAGATGTCATCCTTAGATAAAGAGAGAAATCTTGAAAAAAAAATTATGATCCCTTATTAGGCAGTTTTTCCTGAACTGACATAGGCAATATATTTCACCTTTGTTCCTCCCACAACTCTTTTTTTTTTCCCTCCTGCTTTTAATTTTACTAAAATAAGAAAAGGAATTCCTAAGAACGGCTGTGATATAGTGTCTGGTTAACAAAGCTAGCACATTGCCTAAATATTTATTCTCACGTACAGGGTATTTGGATTGCAGATGTGCAGAAATATTGTCAGGTTAAAAATAACTCTTCCCACAAGGCGGTGGTGCACTGGAATGCTAATCCAAGCCCACTGCCTATCCTTGTGAACCTTGCATCCTGGGTGTCCTAGTTGTACAAAGTAAACAGCCCGAGCCTCATTTCCTTAGGAACCTCACCTTTTCTCTTGAGCCATTAAAAAAAAAAATTTGTGCCGAGACTAGCAAGAAACAGGGCAATGAGAGAAGGAGAAAAATCCTCAGAGAGCCACTCTGCATTCTCCTACATTCTTTATTGTGTGCCTGGTGAGGAAATTTTCTTCTCTTCAGGCCAAAGGTAGCTTAGACATTCTAATCCTTAGAGTGAGTAAGTACTTTGCTTAAACCCTGTGCAGCTTATCAGTAATGTGGTTCAAAGGGTAGGCTCATGGAAATACCTGGGGCCAGGTTAGGCAGCTTAATCCTGGAAGGGAGAATGCCTGGAAGGCAGGTGGCGTCCAGGTCAGGTCCCACCTTGTACTACCACTTCAGACTTCAGGCAGGGTGCCTTCGCCCCTCTGGGGTTCACCTTCTCAGCCTGAAAACCGAAAGCAACTTGTATCCCAAGAATGTGCCCTGGAGGCAGTATAACAACATAGACCACAAGTCATGGGGAGAAAGACAATGATGAGCAAGAATCTAATTGATCTGTGTGGATGCAGGTTGGTGCTGTCCATGAAAAAGGCACAAAAAGAGGTTTGGAAATCTCAGGGAAAGTTTAAGATACTGACAGTTAACTTAGTCCTCATGGAAGTGCCAAAGGCAAACTAGGAGAGAAGAGGCACCTAGCAGAGATTTAAGAGAAAAGAAGTAGCATGAATATAGGTGTAGGTCTTCTCCTTTATGGCCTGCAGAGCACAGGCAGAAGATTCAGCGTCTTCTCTTCCCTCCAACAGAGAGAGATTTTACGGTGATGCTCTCTTAGATCATTTGGATACCTGAAAGCATCCAGTATTCCACTCTTGGAGTCTGAACTTGAATGAAAACATTAAAAGCACCTATAAATTTCTACAGAAAGATTGGGATTTTTGTTAACAGCATTAGACAAGTAACTGCTTTACATACATACTGTCGAACTTGTTCTGCAGCATCTTTTGTCTGACAAGCCTCTGACTCTTAGTCTGCATTACAGTAACTTCTAGCCTCCCAACTTCATTTGCCACAATCACAAGGAACTGGCCTGCACACAGCAACACCTGATCCCAGCAGTTTCCACCTCTTGCAGAGCAGTGCCAACACCACTGTAAAGCAGGGTTCCACTAATTCCCCTCCCATGCTTAAATTAACAGGCAGCCAGCGACACTTAAGATACAGACCCGCAGACCTGGACTGACATTTGGTTACAATTCCACTGGGATTTTCTCTCTATAGCACTAGTCCTGCATACAGACCCATTTTCAAGTGGCAAAGATAATTTGATCCCATTTTAAAGGATGCTTATGACACTGAGAGCAGAGAAAAAACCTGGCCTATCCTGGGAACGTTCACACAAGTTTAAATGTATAACATATCAATGTGACTATTTCATTTTGGAAGAATTTTTTTTAAAGCAATGGGTTTGTGGGGTTTTTTTTGTCTTTTTAAATCAGAGCTGTACGTGCATGTTTGACAGTGAGCTGTTATTCTTAAAGGCAGCAGGAGAAGGCAGCATGTTAAAGTTTCACGTTAAACAAAAAAGAGTTTTAAGAAACGTCCTCAAATTACATTCACAGTTTGAAAGTTCAAGAATTGTGGCTGAGCCCTGCTTACCTTACAGTTTCAGGTCCCAAGGGGTCTTTAAATTTAAAGCAGGACATCAACTGTGCAGGACTGATTTTCTTGCATAAAAGTCTAATCTGTCATAGCACCCAGCTCACTGGGAGGAGCCAGCCTCCTGTTCCCAAGCACCAATGAGGGAACCAAAGGAGCACATGTGGGAAGTGGCTTCCTTGAAAGCCTGTCACAGTCTGCACATGCTCTCTGTGACGGAGGTGCCAAATCAACCTTGGCTGGAAGCTCACAAAGCACCTCATTGTGAGTCCCGGACATCTCTCTGGGGAGAAGAAAAGGTTATTTAAAAAAAAAAAAAAAAAGGCTCTACTCAATCTGAAGTTTTCATGCTTTTGTTGGAATGGGCCTCTCATTCATTAAAAATATAGAGGAGCTATTTTCTGTTAATCAGCTTCCTGGGGAACAAGTATAACTAATAACAATACATCTATATATTGAGATAAGAGGGGAAGCTTATCTTTTCGAATTCTGCTACTTACTGGTCCTGGCTGGTGTGAAGGAGGGCTCCATCTCATTACTTAGAAAAGGGTCTACTCAGTAAGAACTGACAGGATGCTTTATTGGAACAAAACTCACATTTATGATTATGAGTGCAACAATAATGTTTGTTAGCTTGGACCCACCAGGCCCAAGGATAAAATGAAAATCTACCGTATCTCTGTTATAAAATCATCAGTGACACTGACATAATTCAACTGGACTCTCCCATCAAGTTAACTGGAAGTCATTGTGAGAAGGAATTGCACATCTTCTCATGGGACAAAGATGTACAATGACCAGAAAAACATTTGCCTGTGACCTTCATAGACACCTGCTTTAATGTGCTACAGAAAAGCATTATTGAATGAGGGGGGAAAATGTCAAAATACTCAAACTTCTTTAAAATCCAATGTTAAAGTCTTGATCCATGACTACCCTTTTCTTGGAGTTTGATGTTCAGTCCTTCTGCCATCTTTGCTCAGACACTAGTCTGAAGCAGTTTATCACAGTGAGCAGGTAGCTATGGATGTAAATAAGATAGAAAAGCAGCACCATGAAGTGGAGCAAGGAGACCCATGTTCAAGTTCTGGTTCTGTTTGTATCATTAACTCTAAGCCCAGGAAAATCTTGAGGTCTCTATGGGTCTCACTTTTTTGTTTTCTTCCTGTAAAGTGAGGGAGTTAGACTAGTCCAGAAATGGAAAAGAGAATGCATGCAGTCTCTGAGTGCAGTTCACTGGGTAGGGGCTAAAGTGAGTTGGAAGCATGAGTCTGTATTTCAAGGGCAGCTATTCCTCCCAAAATAACTGAGCCCAATTGAGATGTGCACCGAATTATGCTAAATCCACTACTTTTTTTTTTTTTTATCTTGATATTCAAATATTTTAAAAATGTGAAATCTAGTTATTATATATGTGAGTAACTTATTAAAAATATTTAAAAATACTGTGAATACCGAATAAAATCTATCTGCTGGTTAAATTTGCCCTTCAGGCTATCAGTCTGTTTGGCAACTAGGTAATCTTAAATCTTATCCTGCTGGAAAATAAATAATCCAGGGAAATTAGTCTCTAAAAGCAACTGTCTTTCAGCATGGTTAGCAGTCAAAGTAGGACTTAAAGAAAAGGCTTCCTAGTAATTTGGGGTGAAATTAGGGACCTTTGCTGCCCTGCTCTATGATGGTGACCACATGATCAGTGACCTCATGCATCCAGTTTTCCATGGAAGAGGCTGGAGTAGGACCTAAGGGATCATTAACACTGTAAGAATCTGATGAAGGAAAGGAGGCAGGAGAACCTACACAGGGGAGAAAAGGAAAGATCATTACAATAATATAAAAACCAACTGAAGGCAGGGCTACCAGTCTTATCTCAAGACTGAAATACCAGAATTAAAAGTTCCAATAGGGTTCACAATAAGTAGCTAAATTCAGAAATTTAGAGGAAGAGAAGATTTCTTGACTTGAATAAAAGAGATGTTGGGTGGTTGAGTGGGGTGGAGAAGCGTGCAAAGCAAAGTTGACTGAATAAGCCTTTTCTACATCAAAAGGCAAAGTTAACATTGAGATCGCTCAGTCCTCAGGGTCTGAGCCATCTGAGCAATGCCGTCCTTTGTGAGCCACTGGATGAGCTCTAACTGGGCGGAGAAGGCCACGTTATGACTGCTGACTCATCCTTGTGAGGGAGAAGGTGCTGACTCAGCAAGGACCCAGGCCAAACTCCTGCAAACATGCTCAGTAAACATTTGTCCTGGCTGATGGACCCTGGCCAGGAGACTAGACCAAAGACCAAGACAGGGAAGTGGTGGTTTAGTCTCTAAGTCGTGGCCGACTCTTGCGATCCCATGGACTCCTCTGTCCATGGAATTCTCCAGGCAAGAATACTGGACTGGGTTGCCATTTCCTTCTCCAGGGGATGTTCTGGACCCAGGAATTGAACCCAGGTCTCTTGCATTACAGGCAGATTCTTTACCAACTGAGCTACCAGGGAAGTCTAATCCTTCAAGACTCAGCTCTAATCTCAATCATTTTATTCCAGGAAATCCCTCTCTTAACCTCTTAGGCTGCCTTTCTTATAGAACATCTTTTATTTTATTTTATCTTGGTATAGTACTTAAAGTGGATTTTTATTTTTATTTTTTTGTCTACTTTTCTGTCTACCATATTAAACTATGGATTGGTTGAGGTATGAATATCATTCTCATATTTCTTCAATCCAGGAATTTAGCATAGTCTATGTCTAGCTCATGTAAGTAACTTAATAAATATTAGTTGAATGAATTAGTAAATAGAAGTAACTGGGAGAAATACTGTGCATTATAAATGCAGTGAAATTAAAGTTATAAGGCAAATATTTGAGAGAAAATTAAGTTTAGATGAATTTTTTCCTATGATAATTATTTTTTCTCAAAAGTATAGTTAATTTTTTTTTTTCAGTTTCATGCTGTTATGGGTTCTTATTTTGTATTTGTTCAATATAACATTCCTTATTACCATGTTTATTGCCTTTGCCATAACTCAAACTTTCTAAGCCTTCTTATTTATGCTTCCTAAGCATCTGAAAGCAGAGTTCCAAAGAATAGCAAGAAGAGATAAGAAAGCCTTCCTCAGCGATCAATGCAAAGAAGTAGAGGAAAACAACAGAATGGGAAAGACTAGAGATCTCTTCGAGAAAATTAGAGATACCAAGGGAACACTTCATGCAAAGATGGGCTCAATAAAGGACAGAAATGGTATGTACCTAACAGAAGCAGAAGATATTAAGAAGGGATGGCAAGAATACACAGAAGAACTGTACAAAAAACATCTTCACGACCCAGATAATCACGATGGTGTGATCACTGACCTAGAGCCAGACATCCTGGAATGTGAAGTCAAGTGGGCCTTAGAAAGCATCACTATGAACAAAGCTAGTGGAGGTGATGCAATTCCAGTTGAGCTATTTCAAATCCTGGAAGATGATGCTGTGAAAGTGCTGCACTCAATATGCCAGCAAATGTGGAAAACTCAGCAGTGACCACAGGACTGGAAAAGGTCAGTTTTCTTTCCAGTCCCAAAGAAAGGCAATGCCAAAGAATGCTCAAACTACCACACAATTGCACTCATCTCACATGCTAGTAAAGTAATGCTCAAAATTCTCCAAGCCAGGCTTCAGCAATACGTGAACCATGAACTTCCAGATGTTCAAGCTGGTTTTAGAAAAGGCAGAGGAACCAGAGATCAAATTGCCCACATCTGCTGGATCATGGAAAAATGAAGAGATTTCCAGAAAAACATCTAATTCTGCTTTATTGACTATGCCAAAGCCTTTGACTGTGTGGATCACAATAAACTGTGGAAAATTCTGAAAGAGATGGGAATACCAGACCACCTGACCTGCCTCTAGAGAAACCTATATGCAGATCAGGAAGCAACAGTTAGAACTGGACATGGGACAACAGACTGGTTCCGAATAGGAAAAGGAGTACGTCAAGGCTTTATATTGTCACCCTGCTTATTTAACTTACATGCAGAGTACATCATTAGAAATGCTGGGCTGGAAGAAGCACAAGCTGGAATCAAGATTGCAGGGAGAAATATCAATCACCTCAGATATGCAGATGACACCACCCTTATGGCAGAAAGTGAAGAGGAACTAAAAAGCCTCTTGATGAAAGTGAAAGAGGAGAGTGAAAAAGTTGGCTTAAAGCTCAACATTCAGAAAATGAAGATCATGGCATCTGGTCCCATCACTTCATGAGAAATAGATGGGGATACAGTGTCAGACTTTATTTTTTTTGGCTCCAAAATCACTGCAGATGGTGATTGCAGCCATGAAATTAAAAGACGCTTACTCCTTGGAAGGAAAGTTATGACCAACCTAGACAGCATATTCAAAAGCAGAGACATTACTTTGCCAACAAAGGTCCGTCTAGTCGAGGCTATGGTTTTTCCTGTGGTCATGTATGGATGTGAGAGTTGGACTGTGAAGAAGGCTGAACACCAAAGAATTGATGCTTTTGAACTGTGGTGTTGGAGAAGACTCTTGAGAGTCCCTTGGACTGCAAGGAGATCCAACCAGTCCATTCTGAAGGAGATCAGCCCTGGGATTACTTTGGAGGGAATGATGCTAAAGCTGAAACTCCAATACTCTGGCCACCTCATGCAAAGAGTTGACTCATTGGAAAAGACTCTGATGCTGGGAGGGATTGGGGGCAGGAGGAGAAGGGGATGACAGAGGATGAGATGGCTGGATGGCATCACCGACTCGATGGACGTGAGTCTGGGTGAACTCCAGGAGTTGGTGATGGACAGGGAGGCCTGGCGTGCTGTGATTCATGGGTTCGCAAAGAGTCAGACACGACTGAGCACCTGAACTGAACTGAACTGAATGACCATCTATGGGAACGTTTTAGTCAACAATGAATGTACACCTGACAGGTCACATAAGTTGGCCACCTTCAAATCTCATGTTGCTCTAACAATTATCACAGAGGGAGTGGAGGTAATTAACTCAGCTCTCAACTGTTACATGGCAACCAGTGACAGCAGCAGCTCATACTGCCACCAGTGTTCGGGGACCAAAGAGTGGAGTGGATAGAATCATTCTTTCACACATAGATTTGGAACTAACTAGAGATAGCCTCCATTGTAAATTTTAAAAATACAAGATTAATTATTCACGATTTCAAGTGAATTAAATTTATTCTGACCACAAGATTCTATGACTATTTGAGAAACTGATAAATACAAAAGATAAAAGAATGAAGGCAAAATTATGTAGATGATTGTTTTTGTTATTCATGACTGAATAGCAAACTATCCCCCAAACATAGTAGCTTAAAGCATTTATCTTATTATCTCTATAGTTATATAAATTGATTGGGCCTAACTGAATTATTCTCTTGCTCCTAAGCTGCAGTTATATGGGGTTAGATAATTGGTTATCTCTTGTCTTTCTTGATAATAGAGACACTAAAGGTGTAAAGTGATAATCTCATTGTGATTTTGATTTGTGTTTCTCTAATGTGGTGAGAAGGAAAAGGCAATCCACTCCAATATTCTTGCCTGGAAAATCCCATGGACAGAGGAGCCTGGCGGGCTACAGTCCATGAGGTTGCAAAGTGTTAGACTTGACTGAGTGTGCGTGCACACACACACACACACACACACACACAAATGATTAGTGATATTGATAACCTTTTTCTGTACCTTGGTATTTCCTCTTCAGAGAAACTCTATTCAGGTTCTTTGACTTATTTTAATTAGGTTAATTGGGTTTTTCTTTTTTGCTATTGAGTTGTGTGAGTTCCTTGTATCAGTTAATGACATAATTTATTAATTTAATAATAATGGCTGAATGTTTGTTAATTTTGTTTACCTTTCTAAAAAATAAGTCTGAGTTTAATTGAATTTGTTTCTGTTGTTTTTCTGGTATTTATTTATTTTCTGCTTTGTTTTTTGTTATATCCTTGCTTCTAATTTTGAGCTCAGTTTGTTTTCTAACACCTTACATTGTACAGTTAGGTTTCTTATTTGAGATCATTCTGTTTCTTAATGTCAGTAGGCATTTATCACTATAAATTTTTTTCTTAGTACTGCTTTTGCTGCATCCCATAAGTTTTGGTACATTGTATTTCCATATTCATTTTCCTCAATATTCAAAAAAAATTTTCTCTTTTGATTTCTTCTTTGGCCCATTGATGGTTTAGAAGCATGTTGTTTAATATCTACATATTTGGGAATTTTCCAGTTTTCTTGTAATTGATTTCTAGTTTTATATCATTGTGGCTGGAAAAGATACTTGATATGATTTCAGTCTTCTTATATTTATTAAGACATTTTTTGGTAGCCTAACATATATATTTACCTTTACCAGTGTGCCGTATATTTTTTTATTCAGTTCAGTTCAGTAGCTCAGTCATGTCTGACTCTTTGCAACCCCATGAACCGCAGCACGCCAGGCCTCCCTGTCCATCACCAACTCCCGGAATTTACCCAAACTATGTCCATTGAGTCGGTGATGCCATCCAAACATCTCATACTCTGTTGTCCCCTTCTCCTCCTGCCCTCAATCTTTCCCAGCATCAGGATCTTTTCAAATGAGTCAGCTTTTCACATGAGGTGGCCAAAGTATTAGAGTTGCAGCTTCAACATCAGTCCTTCAACACCAGGACTGATCTCCTTTGGGATGGACTGCTTGGATCTCCTTGCAGTCCAAGGGACTCTCAAGAGTCTTCTCCAACACCACACTTCAGAAGCATCAGTTCTTCTGTGGTCAGCTTTCTTTATACTCCAACTCTCACATCCGTACATGACTACTGGAAAAACCATAGCCTTGACTAGATGGACCTTTGTGGCTAAGTAATGTCTCTGCTTTTTAATATGCTGTCTAGGTTGGTCAAAACTTTCCTTCCAAGGAGTAAGCATCTTCTAATTTCATGGCTGCAATCACCATCTGCAGTGATCTTGGAGCCCAAAAAGTAAAGTCAGCCACTGTTTCCCCATCTATTTGCCATGAAGTGATGGGACCAGATGCCATGATCTTAGTTTTCTGCATGTTGAGCTTTAAGCTAACTTTTTCACTCTCCTCTTTCACTTTCATCATGAGGCTTGTTAGTTCCTCTTCACTTTTTGCCATAAGGGTGGTGTCATCTGCATATCTGAGGTGATTGATATTTCTCCTGGCAATCTTGATTCCAGCTTGTGCTTCATCCAGCCCAGTGTTTCTCATGATGTACTCTGTGTATAAGTTAAATAAGGAGGGTGACAATATACAGCCTTGACGTACTCCTTTTCCTATTTGGAACCAGTCTGTTGTTCCATGTCCAGTTCTAACTGTTGCTTCCTGACCTGCATACAGGTTTGTCAATATTTTTATGTTATTATGTTGTTTCATTTAAGCTTGAGGAACTCCCTTTCACATTTTTTTTTTTTTTTTTTTTTTTTTTGGTAAAGCTGAGCTAGTGGTGATTAATTCCTTCAGCTTTTCTTTGGAAAACCGTTTCTTCTTCAATTCTAAAGGACACCTTTTCCAGATAGAGTATTCTTGGTTGGCAGATTTTTTTTTTCTTCCAGTACTTTAAATACATCATCTTGCTCCCTTTTGGCCTGCAAAGTTTCTACTGAAAACTCTGCTGATAGTCTAATGGAGGTTTCCTTGTACATAACCAGCTTTTCTCTTGCTGCTTTTAAGACTCTCCTTGTCTTCAACACTTGACACTTTAATTATAGCGCATCTCAGTGAGGGTCCCTTTAGGAGTCATCTTTATAGGTAATTTTTGGATCTGGTGTCTGTTTCTTGCCTTAGGTTAGGGAAGTTTCAGCCATTATATCTATGAATAAGCTTTCTTTCTGTCTTCTCCTTTTAAGATCTATATAATGTGTACATTTTTCTGCCTAATTGTGTCCCATGAGTCCCTAAAGATATCTTTGTTCTTTTTTCTTTTTGTTCCTCTAATTGGTTGAATTCCACAGTCCTGTCTTTGAGTTTACTGATCCTTTCTGCTGCTTGATCTAGTCTGTTCTTGAACCTCTCTATTGAATTTTTCAGCTCAATTGTTGTACTCTTTAGCTCTATGATATCTGTTTAATACTTAAAAAAATATTTTTAAAATACTTTCTCTTTGTTGAAATTCTAACTTTGTTCATTCCTTGCTCTTCTGACCTTGCTAAGCATCTTTGTGAGTGTTATTTTGAACTCTCTATTGGATAAATAACTTAACTCCATTTTCCTTTACTCTCTGCATCAGTTTTTATTCATTAGATAAAGCAGTCACCTTTTTAAGTCTTGACAAACTCGTCTTATGTAGTAGGTGATCCTTGTCAAAAACCCAGCCCCAGCTTCTGGTTGCCCCTCAAGCCTTTACATTCCACCATCTTTTTCTTAGTGGTTCTCAGTAGTTGAGGCTGTGCCAAGATTCATCAGTGTTCCAAAAGTGAACACCACAGTCAGCACCTAGATGCAGGCTGGTTAGAAGCTAAACCCTTAGAAGCAGCTGGGAAAGCGTGTAATTTAAACCCCTCACAGGGAGACGCTGGGATATGAATGTTTTGCCTGTTCTCTCTGTACTTTACGTAGGTGAGTATCTGTGGGAGTTGCTTCCATTCCTGTTTAAAAGCTGCTCCTTTGTTTGCTATGATCTTGTGAGATTCATGAATATAAATCCTCTTGGCTATATAGCTGGGTGATTTAGGGGCCCATCTCCCAGGTGGCAGCCATAAGAGTTTGGGCACTAGATGTGGGCACAGTCTCATTCCAAGTAGATACTGGTGACTTGAATTTAATGTTTGAGCTAGGGATAGAAGGTAGGTAAAGTGCCCATTGGTTCTTTTAGGCACAAAAATGCATGCTAGTCAGAAACTGGATATTCAGGCAGCAGCTTGTAACATATGCAGTCAGGCCCCTTTTTGGAAAAGAAAGACTGGGAGTGGGTGTTTTTGCCTGGTCCCTCTGCACTGAGCCCAGGGAGGATAGCCGTAATGAGTGTTTGCACACCCTTAAGAACTGCTTCTCTGATGCAAATTGTATATAAGGGATGAATATCCAAAATATAAAAAGGACTCGTACAACTCAGTAACACAAAAACAAACAAATTTTAAATGTTTGTTTTTTTTTTAAATAAAAGCTGGGTAGAGGAACTGAGTAGATATGTTTCCGAAGAAGGCATGCATGTCATTAATAAGTACATGAAAAGATGCTCCACATCAAAGAAATGCAAATAAAACCTCATGAGTTACCACCTCATATCTGTTAGGGATGTCTGTTATCAAAACGATAAGAGGTAAGTGTTGACAAGGATTCAGAGAAAAGGGAACTCTTGTACACTGTTGATGGGAAAGTAAATTGATACAGCCACTGTGGAAAACAGTTCATCAGGAGATTCAAAATAGAACTACCATATGATCCGGCAGTTTCACTCTTTTGGGTATGTATTTGAAGGAAACACAAGTACTATCTTGAAAAGATATCTATACCTCTATTTTCACTGCAGCATTATTTATAATAGCCAAGACATGGAAGCAACCTACATGCCCATGATAGATGAATAAAGAAGATGTGAGATATATATATATATATTTATATGTGTATATATATGATTTACTATAAAAGATATATATGTTTAAATGTATATATGATATACTATAACAGATATATATATATGTATATATATAATACATATGATAAAAGAAGAAAATCCTGCCATTTGCAGCAACATAGATGGACCTTAAAGATATTATGCTAAGTTAAATAAGTCAGACACAGAAAGACAAATATCATACAATCTCACTTATATGTGGAATCCAGAAAATCAAGCTCATACACACAGAGAATAGATTGGAGGTTGCTAGAGCTGGAGGTGGGGCTTCCCTGGTGGCTCAGACAGTAAAGCGTCTGCTTACAATGAGGGAGACCCAGGTTCGATCCCTGGGTTGGGAAGATCCCCTGGAGAAGGAAATGGCAACCTGCTCCAGTATTCTTGCCTGGAAAATCCCATGGATGGAGAAGCCTGGTAGGCTACAGTCCATGGGGTCGCAAAGTCGGACATGACTGAGCGACTTCACTTCAGAGCTGGAGGTGGGTAAAATGAGTGAAGGTAGGTGAAATGGGTAAAAGTGGTTGAAAGATATAAACTTTATGTAAGATAAAATAAGTCCTGGGGATGTAAGGTACAGAATGGTGACTATAGTTAATGATACTATATCATGTATTTAAAAGTTGCTGAAAGTAAATGTTTCAGCAAAAAATTATAACTGTGAGATGATGGATATTAACTAAACTTACTGTAATCATTTCTCAATATATACATATATTGAGTCATCATGGCATACACAAAAACCAATACAGTGTTATATGTCAATTATGCCACAGTAAAAGTAGCAGGGGAAAGAACTGCTGTTTGCTGTAGTTTTGTGATACATGTGAATGCAAGCCCTATTGTCTTTCAGAACGTGATGTTTTGGGATCCCACCCCTCAGTGGGAGTCTTAAAAGTTTGGATGCTAGATGTGTGGTCCAAATTCTTTGTTCTTTAACAAGAAGTTGGAAGTTGGGGGTTCCATCCCAATTGTATGGCCTCGTGCCAGGGCTGGTGGGGTTTATGGTGAGAGTGTGTCTCAGAGTTCCCACCCGTTTTGATGGTGTGAGCATTTTCTTATTTGCTTAATGTGTAGGAGTCACCAAGTCATTTCTGAATTTCTCTCAAAGGGACTTGCTGCTTGTATAGCTGTACATTCAGGTGTCCATGGCAGGAGGGAGGTTCAGGAAACTTCTTTATTGCCATCTTGGTCCACATTGGGATGATTCCCAATCTTGATCGAAAGTGAACATTCCAGGGAAGGTATAGCAGGTATAGGGAAGGTAAATGGGAAGTTTGTTCGGTATCACATCAGTAATATTTGAAAACAGTCCTGGTTCCATCTTTCACTAGCTAAATCTATTGTTTGATGGGGGAGGATAAGAAGGAGGAGTTGAGGGGATGCATTTTGCAGGATAAATAAGAAATAACCCATACCTGACATAAAAATCTTGGGTTCAAATCTGGACTCTCTCAGCAACTAACTGTATCATCTTTTTCAAGTTACTTTATTTCTCTAAGTTTCTGGCTCTTCATTATTAAAGCCATGATAATGGTACCTGCCTGTGGCAATTTTTTTTAAAGGACCAAAACTTCTTTGACACTCTTCCTAAGAAAAGATGGGATCTACATGCCCTACTCTTGAATCTGAGCGGGTTTGCAATTCCTTCAACCAGTTGAGTGTGGCAGAGTCAGTGCTGTGTGGTTCCTGAGGGTAGATCATAAAAGGTCTTGCAGTTTCTACCTGGTACTCTTGGAACACGCGCTTTCTGATGTCTTTCGCGGGTGCACTACCTATTAGAACCCAGGTGTCATGCTCTGAGAAGCACACATCACCTGAGGAGTTGTGCAGAGGTTGTACCAGTCAACAGTCCTAGCCAAACCCAGCATTTTAAGTCGTAGCTTGGGTGCCAGACGTGTGTGTGAGGTTTTTGGTTGATATCAGTTCCTGTTTGACTCACCCCTAGACATTTTGAAAAACAGTTACCCCTGCTATATCGCTGCTGTATCAATTTCCAAGTCAGTATTCATGTGTGTCATAAAGTGGTTGTTGTTTGATGTTGGTAAGTTTGGAATAGTTTGTTCTGAAGCAGTAGGTAACCAGAACACTACACTGCAGGGATGTGAGGGTTGAATGACACAGCGTCTAGAACTACCAGGCATACAATTGCATTAAATAAATACTGACTTTAAGGCACATGAGGGACATCTGGATAGCTGTTTCAATTGTGTAGTAGTAGTATTACTAGTTGTAGTAGTATTAGCAATACCCACTAACATTTTCGAGTACATCCGATGTGCCCAGTACTGTCCTAAGTGCTTTACCTGCAGTAACACACAGTCCTCAAGTAACTCCACAGTGAAGGTACTCTTAGTGTTGCCATTTCACTGAGGAGAACACTGAGGCCTATAGAGAGGTTAAATCTCTTGTATAATTCACACAGCCAGCACGTCAGTTGGACCAGGTTTCAAACCCAGGCAGTCTGACTGCAGGGCCCCTGCTTTTAGCCACACTGTCCAGTGAAGAAGCGTGAGCTGGGCTGGAGATGGGGACCTGGGGGCTACTGACCCCAAAGCCTCGAGAGTGGATTTTCTCAAGAATGGATATATGGTGATAAGAAAAGAGAGAGAAATGTGGGCCCTGAGAAATCCAACTAGCAAAGGGAATGGCTTAGAAGATGGAGCAAGAGTGCTCACCAGTGGGAAGGGTGTGTGGCAGGAGTGTAAGGAGGGAGCAGCCTTGGAAAGGCTGGAAAACAAACCCATTCCTGTCCCAAGGGGCCCAGTCTTCAGGGTCAGGGAGGAGGTGAAGTACACCACTCAGGAGTCTGACTGTGAACACTGAAGGTGTAGACCTCAGTATTACTATATCTAAATCCATAGCTGAAACATGAAAACTTTGCTGGTGTACCTGATTAACATCTCATGGAACAACAGACTGGTTCCAAATAGGAAAAGGAGGACATCAAGGCTGTATATTGTCACCCTGTTTATTTAACTTATATGCAGAGTACATCATGAGAAACGCTGGACTGGAAGAAACACAAGCTGGAATCAAGATTGCAGGGAGAAATATCAATCACCTCAGATATGCATATGACACCACCCTTATGGCAGAAAGTGAAGAGGAACTAAAAAGCCTCTTGATGAAGGTGAAAGTGGAGAGTGAAAAAGTTGGCCTAAAGTTCAACATTCAGAAAATGAAGATCATGGCATCCAGTCCCATCACTTCATGGGAAATAGATGGGGAAACAGTGAAAACAGTGTCAGACTTTATTTTTCTGGGCTCCAAAATCACTGCAGATGGTGACTGCAGCCAAAGACGCTTACTCCTTGGAAGGAAAGTTATGACCAACCTAGATAGCATATTCAAAAGCAGAGACATTACTTTGCCAACAAAGGTCCATCTAGTCAAGGCTATGGTTTTTCCTGTGCTCATGTATGGATGTGAGAGTTGGACTGTGAAGAAGGCTGAGCACCGAAGAATTGATGCTTTTGAACTGTGGTATTGGAGAAGACTCTTGAGAGTCCCTTGGACTGCAAGGAGATCCAACCAGTCCATTCTGAAGGAGATCAGCCCTGGGATTTCTTTGGAAGGAATGATGCTGAAGCTGAAACTCCAGTACTTTGGCCACCTCATGCGAAGAGTTGACTCACTGGAAAAGACCCTGATGCTGGGAGGGATTGGGGGCAGGAGGAGAAGGGGACGACAGAGGATGAGATGGCTGGATGGCATCACTGACTCGATGGACGTGAGTCTGAGTGAACTCCAGGAGTTGGTGATGGACAGGGAGGCCTGGCGTGCTGCGATTCATGGGGTCGCAAAGAGTCGGACACGACTGAGCGACTGATCTGATCTGATCTTCTCATTGAAGACCAAGATCCTTTCTCCGGGGAGAGCTCTCAAGTTTATTTGCAACAGCAAAAGGTCTAATTGTTTCTATAAATTGTAACACCCTATTAACGCTGGAGACATGCCAGACACAGAAAAGCCAATTTGCTTACCCCTTCTTCCCTCTGCAGTGATGACCCTGGGAAAGCTCCCTCTAGAGATACAGTGAGTTGTGCTGACAAGTTGACCTCAGGAGCCTCCCCCTTACTTCCTGACACACAGTCTACTCCAGGATTAGTTATACAAACTGGGTCACGTGGTTGGAAATAGAAGAATGATATATATTTTCATCTTATATGTATACTCTTTTTATGTATGTTATTAAGGGTTGTGTCCATGACTTGAGTCCTTCAGTTATAAAAGAAAGCGTTGGAACAGTGACATTGAGCTACAAGTGGAGGTAGTGTTCTGAAGGGACTTCTGGCCCAGGAGGGGAGGGAACTTGCCATCCATTTCGTGGCAGACAGAGTTTATCAGGAAAGGACTTCTTGTGAGATTTCTGGGTGTGGGAATACCAGAGGTTAGAGGTGGGCAGGATCTGATTTTAAAACAGAAAATTCATTTTTAAATGAAAGTAGTCCTAACCATTGCTTTTCTTTTTGAATACACAGTCTAGTGGGATCATTCATTTTAAACCTTTTCTTTGAGGTCAACGACCTGACAATGCAATGGTCTCAGACTTTTCCCCTAGGGCTATTCTTTCTCCCCAAACACTTTCCTCTCAAAAACTGTAGATTCTTAGGCTTCCCTGACAGCTCATTAGCTATCACAGGAAGATAGATTTTCATCTGCAGGCTGCCAGGGCAGAGAAAATGTTTATTAATAGATTTCTCCTCAGGACATAAGCTCTAATTGGCTCTCAGATTTGTTGCTTTAGCTCTCATATTCAACAGCCTGAATGAAGGCTGCCCTCAAGTGTTTTAAAGGCCCTAGTTTTGGGAGTGGTATGGTTGAAGGATGTTGTACAGTTAGTTAGACTTGAATTTTCACCCTTGCACAGAAATTTTTTTTTTACCTGTCTGGACCTCTGGTTCCTTATCAGCAAGACAAGACAATAAATATGTACCCCACCGGACCCTTGTAAGAATTCAACATAAAGATGTAAATTAAGGATCCAGCACTTTGCCTGACAAACTCAATTCCTAAATTCCTGTTATCTGCCACTGTCCATTCTCCCATTCACTTTCTATTCATGGAGAAGTAGGACAGTCCTATGGGAGAGAATATAAAGGAGCATCAGCCAGCCCCTCTCATGACTCTCCTACAGTGGCCCCAGCTAACTCAGTCCCTGGACAGATGACATAGCGAGATTTTGTGAATTAGCATGTCCCCTAGCTGTCTTCCTGAAGGGGGTGCCTCACTGGTGTCCCATTCCTGTGATACACAGTTCCTTTGCTGTTGAAGCAAACTTGATGATTCCTGTCTGCCTTTTGACTTCAGAGTAGCTGAGTGGATTTGGATGCTTTCCTCTCTGTGGTCATCTTCCTGGACACCCTGGGGAGACCTACTCACCCTGGGAAAGGCTGTGATAGGTTCTCCCTGTGGCTCTTTAGTGTGTCTTCATGTGGCTGGCCACTGAGACACAGAATCAAGAGGCAGGTTGCCATCATTTCTTTTTCATTGTCTAATGAATCAAGAGTAGGCATGTTGGCTCAGATTCAGTAGGATTCCCACATGGGGAGATACAGCTCCCATATGTACCGAACAATGAAAACTCATTGTAGGTCTCTAACCAACTTGATCTATCCTAAGGTGACTTTAAAACCCATGTTCTTTTTCTATCACAGGGAGTGGTGACTAGGAACATGTGTTTGTAAATCTGAAAGATATTTCCCACAGGTTTTGAATTAAGAAAATTAGAAAACTATGGGTACCATGGATTTTTCTGTTGGGTTGGTCACAGCCCCACCTAACAATTTTGGAAAGCCAGTGTTATGATATCTGATTCTAGTGTTCACTTTCAACGTTACATCTGAGGCAGTTAAAAATGTTTATTTTTATACCAAGCATTATATGTTCCACATGTTCTATAGAGTTTGCTTCTCTAGGTAACTTCCATTCTATCTAAACTTATTAGTCACTGGTATAGTCAACCTCAAATATATTAATATTTTGCTTTTTATTTAAGATCTAGTATTTGTTTTTAATTTTCATGTAGAACTAACTTCCTCAAAGAGTTGTCTTTGTTTTATTCAGTTAATTGTACCTGAGATTTAACACATAGTAAAAAAGTGAATTTTTAACTTCTTAATCTGAAGGGTGACAGCAAGATGGTGCCCTGGGCTATGATTCAGAATTAAACTTATTTATTCAAAAAATAAATGTAGCTTTTACACTTTATACTTTTCCCTCAGTGGTGAATTAATCTCTCCTCACTCTGTTCTACATGCTTTATGAATATTAAGTCATTTAATTCTAGTAATAACTCCATGTAGAGAGATGATTATTGCCCCCATTTTATAGATGGGAAGCTGAGGGAGAGACTAAGTAATTTACCCACTATCGTATAGCTAATAAGTGGCAAAGCCTGGATAGTCTCTTGTTCTTATTTATTTTAGTTCTGTTTCTATTTGTTTTCACTAGTCAGACCCTAACTTTCAGTATGATATAATTCATTCACATAACAAGATGTCCCTCACATGCGAGCGGATCAAGCCTTACTTTCCAGGAAAGCATGAACTTAGAGCTGTGCTGATCCATTTCATAAAATCCTCTGGTGACCAG
Organism: Bubalus kerabau; assembly: GCF_029407905.1. Classification (NCBI taxonomy): domain Eukaryota; kingdom Metazoa; phylum Chordata; class Mammalia; order Artiodactyla; family Bovidae; genus Bubalus; species Bubalus kerabau. Next base: position 28,062,976 of record NC_073635.1, on the reverse strand, counting down.
AAGTAAGCATTTGCAAGACGTCCAGCTTTATCAAGGGTGCAGGAAGAGATGCAAGCCGACAGGCCCCCAGGAGTCAAACCTGGAGCCCCTCAAGTGCTGTGGGCTCCGCCACTGGGCGCCCAAGCTGTGCAGCCACGTGTGTCCTCACTCACAGCAAAGTTTAGGTGCTTTCTCTCCATTTTGTTCCTGTGTCTAACTCCAAGTCACTTTTTCTGCTAAGATGTATTTTCTCTTCTGTGCTTTGTAACTCAGCCCTGAACCCAAGTGCTTCCTGCTCTCGCTCACCCTTGCCTATTTACGAGCAAACTCCCTCTGTCCTATTTGCCAGCCAAGAGCACTCCAGTGGAGAGAACAGTTCTGGGCATTCTGCCTGGTGTGAGGCCAGCATGTGCTACTTGAAGAGGAGCTTCCTCTAATGCTCAGAAAATAACCTTTCTGGCTCTTTCATGCAGCCCCTGCCCTGTTTTTAGTTCAACTGGTAAGAAAAGAAAGACATATACATTTGGAACTGGGATTCTAGAATCACTGGGCTGCTGGAACCCCATATATCCTGATTATTTAATCCGGCCTGTTTCTGGATGATGGACACTTGAGTATATCAGCCCTAAAATCATGAGATACGGTCCTATTTGAAAAGACTCTCATGTGGGGATTGAGGACATATGGGAAATTCTTTCCTGTATCCTCAATTTTGCTGTGAACTTTAAATTGCTCTAAAAAACCCACAAAGTCTCAGTACACACACACACACACACACACACACACACACACACGGTGACCAATGTGGCTAGAATAGAGGGAATAGAAAAAATTTCCTAGAAAATAAAGCCAAAGAATTATGTAGAGAAAAAGGCTCTAAGAAGAGAAATTCCCTTGTTTGTCATGTGACAGACATCTTTTATGTTTGCTGGGCTGAACCTTAGTCATCTCTTTATCTAGCTTTGACTCATTTATCAGATCTCAATAGAATCATAAATTCCTGAGAAAACCTTCAGATCCCCATGTAGTTTAATGGCCAAGTCAAGCACTCATTATACTCTGTACTCTTTCATAACACTCAACATGAATAAAATAGAATGATTAATTTGGAATTATTTGCTTAATGCCTGAGTTCCTCCAAATGAAATAAGTTCCAGAAGATCAGAGCTGCATCTCTCATGGTCATCATCTATGACCCAACACCTCTCGCTGAGCCTGACACTCATGAGTTGCTGGAAAAGTACTTGTCAAAAAAATATTAAGTTCAGTAGATTGAGGAGAAAGAAAGTGAAGCTTTTAGCTGATCTTCCACTGGTTCTCACACAAGGATATTAATGATCAGTTCCTTTCTCCCCTATCTCAGGAAGATACCTGGCCCAGAATAAATATAAAATAAAATTTAAAAAAAATAAAATAAAAAATAAACCAGTTGATGAAAGAACCATAAAAAAAAAAAAAATAAATGCAGTACTTAACCCTTCTTACAAAGTGTTCCCTCGCTGTGAGTGGCTTCTTCTCAGGCTGAGCTTCTCAGACAAAGAATGACTCTCCAGTGGTTAGCAACCCTCAGTGAAGAAAAGTCCAGTAGGTGGTCACCACTTCATGACTCTGGAGGTCCAGATACCATAGAAGTAGCCATTTTAGATCAGTTTGTTGCCCCTATTCTAGTTTTTACAAACCTAAAACAGTGACAAACTTTATTTTTTGGGGCTCCAAAATAACTGCAGATGGTGACTGCAGCCATGAAATTAAAAGACACTTCCTCCTTGGAAGAAAAGTTATGACCAACCTAGACAGCATATTAAAAAGCAGAGACATTACTTTGCCAACGAAGTCTGTCTAGTCAAAGCTATTGTTTTTCCAGTATTCATGTATGGATGTGAGAGTTGGACTATAAAGAAAGCTGAGTGTCAAAGAATTGATGCTTTTGAACTGTGGTGTCGGAGAAGACTCTTGAGAGTCCCTTGGACTGCAAGTATATCCAACCAGTCCATCCTAAAGGAGATCAATCCTGAGTATTCATTGGAAGGACTGATGTTGAAGCTGAAACTCCGATACTTTGACCACCTGATGTCAAGAACTGACTCATTGGAAAAGACCCTGATGCTGTGAAAGATTGAAGGTGGGAAGAGAAGTGGACGACAGAGGATGAGATGGTTGGATGGTATCACTGACTCAATGGACATGAGTTTGAGCAAGCTCCAGGAGTTGGTGATAGACAGGGAAACCTGGCGTGCTACAGTCCATGGGGTTGCAAAGAGTTGGACACGACAGAGCAACTGAACTGAACTGAACTGAACTGAAATTTGTCTTGATGGCCTTCTCTGATCAAACTCTGCCTGTTGTGGTAATGTTTGATAACAGTGACTATAGTCTTTTATTGTTTCAGTTCAGTTCAGTCACTTTGTTGTGTTCAACTCTTTGCCACCCCACAGACTGCAGCTGACCAGGCTTCCCTGTCCATCACCAACTCCCAGAGCTTGTTCAAACTCATGTCCATTGACTCGGTGATACTGTCCAACCATCATCCTCTGTCATCCCCTTCTCCTGCCTTCAACCTTTCCCAGCATCAGGGGCTTTTCCAGTGGGTCAGTTCTTTACATCAGGTGGCCAAAGTACTGGAGCTTCAGCTTAAGCATCAGTCCTTCCAATGAATATTCAGGGCTGATCTCCTTTAGGATGGACTGGTTGGATCTCCTTGCAGTCCAAGGGACTCTCAAGAGCCTTCTCCAACACCACAGTTCAAAAGCATCAGTTCTTTGTCACTCAGCTTTCTTTATAGTCTAGCTGTCACATCCATACATGACTACTGGAAGAACCAAAGCTTTCACTAGATGGACCTTTGTCAGCAAAGTAATGTCTCTGCTTTTTAATATGCTGTCTAGGTTGGTCATAGCTTTTCTTCCAAGGAGCAAGCATCTTTTATTGTTTAATCTCCTCTAATTATAGAGTTCTTTTTTGTGCTGGCTGTTTCAAAAATCTGATTAAGATATTTTAGATTTAGCAGTTAATTGCTATGATAACATTTAATCTGATGATTCTTAAATACAGTCAGCTATGGAATATTGCTTGTTTCCATGCTTAGCGGCTTGGTCTGTGTTCTAATGTGTATTTTCCAACTTATTCTCAGGGTTTTTATGATGTTTGATTTTTGCTCTGGAAGTTTTATGAAGGGCTTCTGGCCGAGAGTGAAGCTCCTGACCATGGCATTTTTGAGTCTGGAGAAATTGTAGTTTCTCTCCTTAAAGATGAAAGTTAACCTTGTTCCCTTTTCAGAAGAATTTAGGAGATTATTACACATTCACCAGGCTTTATGAAATCTATTTTATTTCCTTTCATATTTCTAAAGTCTTCACCTTCAAAGAGAGCAAGTTTACATCATTTCATAAGAAAAAGAAATTCACCTCTGATCTGATACATTTTTGTCATCTTAGTATTTTCTGCCATATTACCTTTTCCATGGAGATCTTAAGGAGCAAACATGAACTCTGTGGCTTTGGGTATTAAAAGTGGGCTTCTGCTGCTACTGCTAAGTCACTTCAGTCATGTCCAACTCTCTGCGACCCCATTGATGGCAGCCCACCAGGCTCCCCCGTCCCTGGGATTCTCCAGGCAAGAACACTGGAGTGGGTTGCCATTTCCTTCTCCAATGCAGGAAAGTGAAACGTGAAAGTGAATTCGCTGAGTTGTGTCCGACTGCTAGCGACCCCATGGACTGCAGCCCACCAGGCTCCTCCGTCCATGGGATTTTCCAGGCAAGAGTACTGGAGTAGGGTGCCATTGCCTTTGTGATGCCTCCCACTCACAAGAATAAGAAATGGATAAGGACAAAATCCAGTCACATATACACTCAAGTTTGTCTCCTGGAAAATAGTAAATTCCTATTCGCCATGACTCCAGAAGTGTGTGTATCTCTACTTAGAAATAGCTATAGTCTATCTCTCAGGAAAACTGGAAAACAAACCTCACTCATTTTGAATAGTGTAAGGGATAGAGAGGGGCAAGAAGTCATCTTTCACAAAATGGACAGAAAGCGCTCAGAAATATAATCAAGTCCCATCAGAAGCACAGACCCTCTGTGTTTGGAGCGCACATTTTCTTTCTCCAAATAAGAGTATTTGATGTGCCTTAGGAGGTGAGGGGAGAAAGTGGAGAGAAATTCAAGGCAGGTCCCAGCTCTCCTGGACTGTTTATGATCTAAGACATGTTCCCAAGGGGGGCTTTTCTAGTTCTGAGCCTTACATGCTTCAAAATATACATATCAAAAGCATCACATATTCTCTGTAGCAAACCTTGAAGCTAAAAGTCTCCCTTAAATTGAGGCTTTTCACCTCTGACACAAGAAACTTAAATCCCTCACAGCTGCCTGTGTGTAATGGAGTATTCCATCCGCCCTGGCTCCATGAGTGATAACACAAATCACCCACACTCAGCTCTAGCTTTTCCCAAGGAAACATTAATTCAGACTTTTCCCTTACATCTTATAAAGAACCCATAAAGCTGCCTTGACCACTCAACAAAGAGATGTTCAAAAGCAAAGAAAATGATACTAAAATTGCGTTTGTTTTCTTTTCCTTTTTCTTAGTTTTTTTAAGCCTCTTTTCAATGCTCCCCTCCCCTCCGCTGAGCTATTTTCCTGAATTATCTCAAGTAAGAACGCTCTGTCCTGGCTTCAAACATTTTTCATCAAAAGGGGAACATTTTCAAAAAGGGAAGTCATAAATATTCTCCTAGACATAAAATAGGCACTTTTGAAAAGTGAAAGACAGACTGGATTTTTACAAATGAGTTTGCTCCATATTTTAGAATCCTTTTCAAAGTAAGTTGTTCAAGAGACCATAGCTGTATTTCCACCCCAGTAGTTCAACGGTCTGCCCAATAGCATTTAAGCAACAGGATAAGTACAGGATTCCTGGCCTTGGAGACTCACATCTGAGACTATTCTTGTGAAAAATTGCATTTGCTTTGCTTTCAGAGAGCCAAAGAGTGTGATTAGGACTTCAACTTTTTCTTGACCAATGATTTTGAAGTATTATAATTTTTGACAGTGTTTGTATATAGGTAGTATATAGTATTTATTAAACTTCACTTTATTGCACTTTACAGATATTGCACTTTTTACAAATTGAAGTTTTGTGGCCACCTTGCATTGTCAGATGATTAGCATTTTTATTAGCAGGAAGTATTTTTAAATTAAGGTGTGTACGATTTTAATTCGTAATGCTATTGCAAATGTAATAGAGTATAGTGTAGTGTAAACATAACTGCTCTATGCACTGGAAAGCCAAAAAACTCATGTGACTTGCTTCATTGTGATACTCACTTTATTACAGTGGCCTGGAACCAAATCTGCAGTATCTCAGAGTGTCTGTATACAATTGGTGTTCACATATATACTGTAGATGTGTAACATTCAGAGTTGTGTTTTGTTTCTACCATGCTTTTCTGTTTAATATGTCCTTTTTTAGCATTGCTTTGTCTGGTATCTCAGAAAATGAAGAATGCCATTAAATTCATTAAAGGACAACGTGGTGCATGACAGAAATTGCCCAGACAACACATTAGGACTTGTGGCAGGAGTAGGTTTGGCCTCAAATAGAAATAGATTTGAACCAAATCTTAGCCCTTTTCTAATGCTATGTTCTAGAGGCAATTTGTTTAAACTCTATGCGCCTCAGTGTATTTATTTACAAAATAAAGCTAGTAATTCTGCATGTATCTTTGGATTTTTACAAAGATTGGACTACATATTTCTAAAATACCTTGATTAATGACTGTCATATGTGAGCTCACGAAAATAGTAGTTTGACTTAATACTAATAATTATAATGGCCCAACAGGAGTGTTGCAAGAGTGAGTATGCAGGTTTGGTACAACTTACTCTGTGAACCTGTGAGAGCCAGAGCTCCTAAGCATCTCATCCAGACCCTGATCTTGAGGACAGGAGGATGTCCGTCCACCACAGGAGGGCAGATTGGTCCTGTGGCAGCCGTGACACACGCTGCAGCTAGCAAGTGGTAGAGTGCTTGTGAATAGCAGAAAACAGGTGTGGTACCTGCTGGTTTGCAAGCTCAGAGGAAGGCCTATTAGTCCCTGGTATGCTGCTGCAGCTGCTGCTAAGTCGCTTCAGTCGTGTCCGACTCTGTGCAACCCACAGACGGCAGCCCACCAGGCTCCTCTATCCCTGGGATTCTCCAGGCAAGAACACTGGAGTGGGTTGCCATTTCCTTCTCCAATGCATGAAAGTGAAAAGTGAAAGTGAAGTCTCTCAGTCGTGTCTGACTCTTAGCGACCCCATGGACTGCAGCCCACCAGGCTCCTCCATCCATGGGATTTTCCAGGCAAGAGTACTGGAGTGGGGTGCCATTGCCTTCTCTGAGTCCCTGGTATAGCCTTAACCTAAGCCTCCAAGAACTCAGATCCAAAAGCACATTCTTAACCATGTCATTTCCCAAGAGAGACTCCTACGTTACCTCCCAGAAGTGTCTGATTTTACATGCCCAGGCACTTGACAAATGCTCCAAATTTCCCATCATGTAGCCTCCACCATGCATGAGGCACATGCACAGATTGTTCCCAGCCATTACACTGGGCTCCCAACAAGCTGCAGATGAGTTCTAAATTCAAATAGAAACTCTGGATAAATGCCACTATTTGAGTATCCTATGGGATTAAATCATGCTGATTGTCACCTTAAGTCTTATTGAGAATGGAGTGGGGATATAAGTCAACCAACCAGTCAGTTGATCAATACATACCACTACCTGACTGCACCAGGAGCGTCACCTTGCACAGAGATGTTTCCTGAGTGTACGCATTCCCTATTCATTCCAGATCTTGACCCAATACTTACTCTGCATTCCACAGCCCATGGGTCCATCTATCCTAGAGACCTTCTAAGGCTTTAGCTAAAACACAACCCACATAGAGGGTTGTGATACTCATTCTAACCATTTTAGATCCTTCCCAGAGGTGGATACCATAGTCTCTTCTCTCAGTCACTGCCTAGAATTGGGCTGTAAATGCAGATATCCCAGAAGCACAACCTAGTATTTATTTCATTGTCCACAATCTCTGTATCTTGTATATTAGATTGGAATTCCTAGTATGGATACTTCTTGAAATAATATATACTGTTTGGATATAATTTTTTCCTGAGTTTCAGCTCTGTCTTACAAGGGGCAACAATTGCAGGTGGGTTTGTAGATGGGGGAAAAAATGGAAACAGTGACAGACTTTATTTTCTTGGGTTCCAAAATCACTGCAGATGGTGACTGCAGCCATGAAATTAAAAGGTGCCTTCTCCTTGGAGGAAAAGCTATGACAAACCTAGACAGCATATTAAAAGCAGAGACATTACTTTGCCAACAAAGGTCTGTCTAGTCAAAGCTATGGTTTTTCCTGTAGTCATGTATGGATGTGACAGTTTGACCATAATGAAAGCTGAGTGCCAAAGAATTGATGCTTTTGAACTGTGGTGTTGGAGAAGACTCTTGAGGGTCTCATGGACTGCAAGGAGGTCAAACCAGTCAATCCTAATGGGAATCAGTCCTGAATATTCATTGGAAGGATTGATGCTGAAGTTGAAGCTCCAATACTTTGGCCACCTGATATGAAGAACTGACTCATTGGAAAAGACCCTCATGCTGGGAAAGATTGAAGGTGGGAGGAGAAGGGGATGACAGACAATGAGGTGGTTGGATGGCATCAGCGACTCGATGGACATGAGTTTGAGCAAGCTCTGGGAGTTGGTGATGGACAGGGAAGCCTGGCATAGGGTTGCAAAGAGTCAGACACTACTGAGCAACTGAACTGAACTTGTTCCCTCAAAGCACGCACCTTGATTTTGTAAGCAGAACCTTTCCTGAGCTCAGCTCATTAGGCCCTCGCATTGATCTGTGGTCCCTACCTGTCCCCAGTAGCTATGAACCTGTCTTATTATTACACCAGACAAGTTAGATATCTTTCTAACCAGCTCTAGATAAAAATTCTAACCATATGATCATTGCATGTAATGTTTGGCTTACAAACTCCAGTTAGCTTTCCCTAACCTCTTCTAACAACACAAGAGAAGACTCTAGACATGGACATCACCAGATGGTCAACACTGAAATCAGACTGATTATATTCGATGCAGCCAAAGATGGAGAAACTCTATACAGTTAACAAAAACAAGACCAGGAGCTGACTGTGGCTCAGATCATGAACTCCTTATTACCAAATTCAGACTTAAATTGAAGAAAGTAGAGAAAACCACTAGACCATTCAGGTATGACCTAAATCAAATCCCTTATGATTAAACAGTAGAAGTGAGAAATAGATTTAAGGGCCTCTATCTGATAGATAGAGTGCCTGATGAACTATGGAATGAGGTTCGTGACATTGTACCAGAGACAGGGATCAAGACCATCCCCATGGAAAAAAGAATGGAAAAAAACAAAATGGCTGTCTGGGGAGGCCTTACAAATAGCTGTGAAAAGAAGAGAAGCAAAAAGCAAAGGAGAAAAGGAAAGATATAAGCATCTGAATGTAGAGTTCCAAAGAATAGCAAGAAGAGATAAGAAAACCTTCCTCAGTGATCAATACAAAGAAATAGAGGCAAACAACAGAATGGGAAAGACTAGAGATCTCTTCAAGAAAATCAGAGATACCAAGGGAACATTTCATGCAAAGATGGGCTCGATAAAGGACAGAAATGGTATGGACCTAACAGAAGCAGAGGATATTAAGAAGAGGTGGCAAGAATACACAGACTGCTAAGTCACTTCAGTTGTGTCCGGCCGACTCTGTGTGACCCCATAGAAGGCAGCCCACCAGGCTCCCCCGTCCCTGGGATTCTCCAGGCAAGAACACTGGAGTGGGTTGCCATTTCCTTCTCCAATGCATGAAACTGAAAAGTGAAAGTGAAGTCACTCAGTCGTGTCCGACTCTAGCGACCCCATGGACTACAGCCTAGCAGGCTCCTCCGTCCATGGCATTTTCTAGGCAAAAGTACTGGAGTTGGGTGCCATTGCCTTCTCCGGCAAGAATACACAGAAGAACTGTACAAAAAACATCTTCACAACCCAGATAATCACAATGATGTGATCACTGACCTAGAGCCAGACATCCTGGAATGTGAAGTCAAGTGGGCCTTAGAAAGCATCACTACGAACAAAGCTAGTGGAGGTGATGGAATTCCAGTTGAGCTATTTCAAATCCTGAAAGATGATGCTGTGAAAGTGCTGCACTCAATAGGCCAGCAAATTTGGAAAACTCAGCAGTGGCCACAGGTCTGGAAAAGGTCAGTTTTCATTCCAATCCCAAAGAAAGGCAATGCCAAAGAATGCTCAAACTACCACACAATTGCACTCATCTCACATGCTAGTAAAGTAACGCTCAAAATTCTCCAAGCCAGGCTTCAGCAATACGTGAACCGTGAACTTTCTGATGTTCAATCTGGTTTTAGAAAAGGCAGAGGAACCAGAGATCAAATTGCCAACATCCGCTGGATCATGGAAAAAGCAAGAGAGTTCCAGAAAAACATCTATTTCTGCTTTATTGACTATGCCAAAGCCTTTGACTGTGTGGATCACAATAAACTGTGGAAAATTCTGAAAGAGATGGGAATACCAGACCACCTGACCTGCCTCTTGAGAAATCTGTATGCAGGTCAGGAAGCAACAGTTAGAACTGGACATGGAACAACAGACTGGTTCCAAATAGGAAAAGGAGTACGTCAAGGCTGTATATTGTCACCCTGCTTATTTAACTTCTATGCAGAGTACATCATGAGAAACGCTGGGCTGGAAGAAGCACAAGCTGGAATCAAGATTGCTGGGAGAAATATCAATCACCTCAGATATGCAGATGACACCACCCTTATGGCAGAAAGTGAAGAGGAACTAAAAAGCCTCTTGATGAAAGTAAAAGTGGAGAGTGAAAAAGTTGGCTTAAAGCTCAACATTCAGAAAACGAAGATCGTGGCATCTGGTCCCATCACTTCATGGGAAATAGATGGGGAAACAGTGGAAACAGTGTCAGACTTTATTTTTTTGGGCTCCAAAATCACTGCAGCTGGTGACTGCAGCCATGAAATTAAAAGACGCTTACTCCTTGAAAGGAAAGTTATGACCAACCTAGATAGCATATTCAAAAGCAGAGACATTACTTTGCCAACAAAGGTCCATTTAGTCGAGGCTATGGTTTTTCCTGTGGTCATGTATGGATGTGAGAGTTGTACTGTGAAGAAGGCTGAGCACTGAAGAATTGATGCTTTTGAACTGTGGTGTTGGAGAAGACTCTTGAGAGTCCCTTGGACTGCAAGGAGATCCAACCAGTCCATTCTGAAGGAGATCAGCCCTGGGATTTCTTTGGAAGGAATGATGCTAAAGCTGAAACTCCAGTACTTTGGCCACCTCATGCGAAGAGTTGTCTCATTGGAAAAGGCTCTGATGCTGGGAGGGATTGGGGGCAGGAGGAGAAGGGGATGACAGAGGATGAGATGGCTGGATGGCATCACTGACTCGATGGACGTGAGTCTGGGTGAACTCCGGGAGGTGGTGATGGACAGGGAGGCCTGGCGTGCTGCGATTCATGGGGTCACAAAGAGTTGGACACGGGCAAGTGACTGAACTGAACTGAAGTTAACCACCAAAATGTCACATCTTCAATGAGTTAAGCCAGCATCACCAAATGCTTCCATTTTATATCCATCTTACTGCAGTTCTTTGTTTTATCATTAATTTGTAAGTAATTCCACTTAAAGGGTGAGTTCCTGGAGTACAGGCACAGTGTCTAAATTACCTTTACATCTCCAGTTCTATTCTAACACATAGTAGGTGCTTAATGGATGTTCATTAAACAAATGGATGAATAAGGTGCTCTTAAATTTCATAATTGTAGAATCTGTTACATAACTCATTTAATTCTGAAGTCAGTAATTGCCAAAAGGTAGAGAAAGAGATTGCATACACTATCTCTGTTTTCCACATGCTTTTTACATAACAATGAGTGGTTGCTCTGTCTTTTCTGAATTTTAAAAACAAAAACAGAATAGGTGCAGCTGCCATTTATTGAGTACTTGCTGTTAGCCATGTCCCACACTTAGGGATTAGATACATCAGCTCAGCTAATTGTCGTTCACATCCTGCCTTATTTCCATGTTAAGGAATAGGAAACAGTGATACTTCTGTTCTATCCATGCCTGAGAAACAGGGCTTATTGAGTGAGGGAGAAATGCTCTCTTTTCCAAGCATCAGTGTGTCAAACTTGGTTTTCATTTGATACTCTGGGCAGGGTTCAATCCCTGAGCACACTAAACTTGTACTATTCTCTCTTCTTAGACCAGAAGGAAACAAGAATCAAGAGGTGAAACCAAGACATGAATCTGATTTTCTAACTTTACTTCAGGATAAGACTTCTGACCCTACTAGTGTGTCATAGCTAAAACTATTAGACTTTGGTTTTTGTCAGCTGTTCAGAGATGAAATGGGTTTTCAGTCCATTTCCTTAGTGTCCCAGGTATCAGACATCTTTGATCAGTGGCCATGTGAGTGCTCAGGAAGAAAGAAGTTAACCATTCAGTTAGATCATCTGGATAAAGCATGGCAATTAGTAATATGGCAAATATTGTAGACAGGTCAACCATCAAGCATAGTCTGCCGCCTGAGTTAGAAAACTGGATTTCCCTTGTGTGGATAAGAAATAATCTGGTCCTTAACTTTTATCTGAATATACTTTACAAGGGAGAGTTCAGAGTCTTCAGACCAAAAATATTACACACTAACTCTTAAATCTCATACCTGGAGTCTTAATGCAATTTTCTACCATGCAGAAGTAACATATTAGAAAACAAAATACAGTTTGCCAGGAATAGCTCAAATGTTAGTAATACAAGATCTCATATTTGTGTAAAGGTAGCACATTGGCTCTTTCCTTTAGTTTTGAATTTGACTTTGAAATCATATTTACATACTTGCAAGCACAAAATCCATAAAGAATGTAATAACAAGCTGAGTCTAGGCTGGAAAGAGTCTAGCAACAGTATCCTTTCCCCTGACAGCAAGCCAGAACAGGTAGCTCCTGTGAGGTTGTGGAGTGAAATAGGCCAGTGTTGGGTAGCGATAAATAGCTTAATTTTGCTGTACTTTGGATTTCTGAAACCATGAAAAATCTCGGCAGCTCTGCTATTGGCAAAGAATGACAACCTTGTTCCGCTAAAACAGCTTTTCACACAGTAGGCTCCAGGAACTTTTCTGTGGAGCATAACTCATCTCTGCAGAGTGGGGCGAGAGCAGGCGGAAGAGGAACGTCAGATCAGATGACTGCATTCAGCTGCCTTCTAAATAAAATACCTGTGCTCTTCAGTCCTAGGAAAAACCCCAGGCTCCAAAACCTCAACTTTGTTGTCAGTCTTGGACATCAAACTTGTAATCTTTGTTCCTCATTTACACATTTCTCCCCAAAGGATTAGACTTTGGATCAGAGAATTCCCTGCTCCTTTACCATGTCAGTGCTCGTAACCCATCCATCAGTTTAAATCAGGAAAGGGCCTCGACTATCAAAAATAATATGTGAAAATGTGAAAAAAAAATGCATCCATATTAAAGTGAAAGAAAGTGAAAGTGAAATCGCTCAGTCGTCTCCGACTCTTTGCAACCCCATGGATTATAGCCCACCAGGCTCCTCTGTCCGTGGGATTCTCCAGGCAAGAATACTGGAGTGGGTTGCCATTTCCTGCTCTAGGGGATCTTCAAACCCAGGGATCGAGCCCAGGTGTCCCACATTGCGGGCGGACACCTTACCATCTGAGCCACCATCCATATTACAATACTAGTAATTATGTATTTAAAAATATAACAACCAGATGACCTTCAGTAATCAGCTACAGCCAAAATTTGAATCACATTGACCATTGCATATGTAATGTTTATTCTACAAATTGCAATGACCAAGAGTTGCTAAAACCCCTTCCCCACCCCACCACATATCTTATTACCAGTTGTCACGCAAAAGTCATGAGTAAATTACACTGAGTCCTTCTTCATTTTCCCTCTACTTTAGTTTTGTTTTCTGATTAAAAGAAGCCAAAAACACTAACCATATGATTAACTACAAATCCAAATATAATATATGCTGCTGCTGCTGTTGCTGCTGCTGCTAAGTCGCTTCAGTCGTGTCCAACTCTGTGCAACCCTATAGATGGCAGCCCACCAGGCTCCTCCGTCCCTGGGATTCTCCAGGCAAGAATTCTGGAGTGGGTTGCCGTTTCCTTCTCCAATGCATGCATGCATGCTAAGTCATTTCAGTCGTATCCAACTCTGTGCGACCCCATAGACGGCAGCCCACCAGGCTCCCCTGTCCACAGGATTCTCTAGGCAAGAATACTGGAGTGGGTTGCCATTTCCTTCTCCACTAATATGATGTATAAGTACATTTAATGAACTTACGTTTATGAACACACTATCTTACAATAGGAAAAATAATGAGCTAAAATAGATTCATGCAAACATTGCAGTTGTTTTTCATTTGGAATAAAAGTTTGGCCCAGCCTATAAAATCTATATTAAAAGAGTTAGTTAAATAAGTTGAACAAAGGAAACTTTGCTTATTATTAATAAAGGAGATAGACTCAAAATTGAGTGAGATTTGTATTTTCTTTGCAACGTGGCAACATTTTAAACAAGATAATGCCATTTCCTCCCCTTCAGTAAACAGCTATCAGTTCATGAGTCACTCTGTAAGCCTTCTACAATTGGGCTCATAAATACCATCCATCATCTGTTGCCCAAACTTATGAAATCCTTGCCAACGTCACTTTAGGACTTAAATTTGTACCTTATTATTTTCTTCCCTTGGAAGAAAACTAAAATGGTAAAATTCCTGCATAGACTTGTAGAATTTTATAACAGGGACAAAAACAAACTAAAACATTTTTATGCTAATTTGTTCTCAACAGTTATATTAATAATGTTTTTCTGATTAATGATAATGCTTTTCCAAAGGAAAACCACAATGAATCTTTTTTAGCCCAAGTTTAACCGAAATTATTCTTTATCTGAGGTAACTCCAGATGATTTATTTAGAATTACCAAGATTGTCAATATATACACACATATATAGTCATATATATAATATATATACATGAATGTGTATGTGTATATGTATATATATATATACACATACATATATTTTCAGAAACCTCACAGATTTCATTTGACTACCAGCATTTTAATTGACCATAAACTAGTGACTTCTTTCTAATTTAATCATTAGGCCAGGCTCATATATTCAAATAATGTTATCATTCAAAGTGCGATAGTACGTTGGGAAGTTTTTCTTTTTCCCTTTTTGTATTAAGGTATAATTTACATACAGTAAAAATGATCACTTGTTTTAGTATACAGTTTCTATGAGTTTTGACAAGGGTGTACAGTCATGTCTCCACTACCATAATAAAGATGTGGAAAGGTTCTGTCACCCTTTCCCCTAAAATGTCCCTCACACTTTGTAGTCAACTCCTTTTCTCACCTCCTAGCACTTAGCTGCCACAAATGTTTTCTGTCTCCATAGTTTTGTATTTGAAAAAAAGAATGTTATATAACTGATATATTAGAGTATGTCGCTCTTTGAGTCTGGCTTCATTAACTTAGAAAAATGGATCTAAGATTCATCCCACATTGTTTCAAAGATCAGAAGGTCGAAAGGGCGGGACTGGGGTGCTGACAGAGGGAAGGCGTACAAACTTGGGCAGCGCACACCACCCTCAGGCAGAACCAAAAGAAGAACAAATAACCCCCGTGACAGAGTGCAGGCAGTGAGAGGAGACAAGTGCACATACACCCCGCAACACAGAGAGCGGGCACGGGGGACTGAAAGAAGTCCACACGAGCCCCACGACACAGAGACCAGCTCGGGGAGCTGAAACAAGTGCACGCAAGCTCCTTGACGCAGACGGTGAGGTTAGGGGACTGAGGGATGTCCACACAAGTCTCTGCGACGCAGAAGGATCCACACAAGCACCTACCTAGCAAGTTTCGGCCAGCAGCACAGGGCGGGACCAGGGAACAGAAGCGCCGGCAATGATCCCAGGGACAAGTAGGGGACTGGCAGCACTGCAGTTACGCTGAGAGCGCCACTGTGAAGCCGCTGGAAACAGACAGGCCTAACACCGCGAAAGCTGGAACGACTGCCCAAAGGCGTACTGAAACCCTAGACACTCCAAAACCAACTACTGGACACTGCATTGCCCTTCAGAGAGACGAGATCCAGCTCCATCAACCAGAACATAGGCACAAGCTCTGCCACCAGGGAAACATCCCAGGACACTAACTAACCCAACCCCATCCACAGGGGAGGACTCCACAAACAAGAACTACGACCTTGAAAACCCCTTTTTAAATTTTGTTTCCTTTTTCATTTTTTTCTTTTTTTTTCTCTTATAAATCACACTGTTTATTCTCCCAACATATCTCCACCTTCACACTAGCATTTAGTGATGCTGTGGAGTTTTCCTCTTTGTTTTTCGTGTTATCAAAAAAAAAAAAAATCATTTTAAGATTCTTTCTTCTTATAAATCACACTGCTTATTCCCCAAGATAGTTCCACCATCACATTAGCTTTTTGCAGTGCTGTGGAGTTTTCCTTGTTTAAAAAAAAAAAAATTTCATTTTAAGATTTTTTTTTCTTTTTTTCTTATAAATCACACGGTTTAGTCCCCCTACATATTTCCATCTCCATATTAGCCTTTTGAAGTGCTGTGAAGTTTTCTCCCTTGTGTTTCTTGTAAGAAAAGCAGGAAAAAAATTCATTTTAGTTTTTTTTTTTTTTCTTTTTTTCTCTCTCTCACTTTTCTTTTTTCTTGATGAGTTTTATGGATTTGGTTTGGATATGTTCAACTGCTTTTCCTACTGTTCTTTACTGGCTGTAGCTATTCCTGCTACTGCACTGCTAAGTCACTTCAGTTATGTCTGACTCTGTGCAACCCCATAGATGGCAGCCCACCAGGCTCCCCCATCCCTGGAATTCTCCAGGCAAGAACACTGGAGTGGGTTGCCATTTCCTTCTCCAATGCATGAAAGTGAAAAGGGAAAGTGAAGTCACTCAGTCGTGTCCAAATTCTCCAGGCAAGAACACTGGAGTGGGTTGCCATTTCCTTCTCCAATGCATGAAAGTGAAAAGGGAAAGGAAGGTCGCTCAGTCGTGTCCAACTCTTAGCGACCCCATGGACTGCAGCCTACCAGGTTCCTCTGCCCATGGGATTTTCCAGGCAAGAGTACTGGAGTGGGGTGCCATTGCCTTCTCCAGTAGCTATTCCTGAATATATATAAATCTTTTCCATGCATGTCTATTCATCTTTGCTTTTCTATTTTTTCTTTTCTCTCTATTTTTTTAATCTTCTTCTCCACCCCTTCCTTTTCTCTTTCCCTCTCTTCTCCTCTTTTTTTTCTCTTTCTGTCTTTTTATTCTCCCCTTTTTCCTTCACTCTTTCTTCTTTCACAAAGTAAGTTAAATTGTTGCGCTCTGTATGCTATATTCCCCAGTTGGCCTTCTGCTCATGCTCAGATTTTCAGATTGAGCATTAGCTAACTCTGCTTTCAATTTGTTGGTATCACCTCTGGTTTTCCTTGCTCACCAGGTCAGTCTCCTGTACTCTTTTCTTTAGAACGCTTTGGTTATAACTCTATATTTGGAAGTGTGTGTGTATATGTCCCAGTATTTATGTAATATCTACTTTATCTCTTACCACTAGAACACAGACACAAGTCATCCCCAACAAGAAATCAACACAAGCCACCCAACCAACATTTCCCTGCAAGGGCAAAAATCAAAAGGAAGAAATAATACAACCCTAAAGCCTGGGAAAAGGAGACCTCAAGTGGAGCAAGTTAGGAAAAAAAAAAAAAAAAGATAATGAAAAGACAGAGAAATACAACACAAATGAAAGGGCAAGGTAGAAACTCACAAGACCAAATAAATGAAGAGGAAATAAGTAATCTCCTTAAAGAGAATTCATAATAATGATAGTAAAGATGCTCCGAAGACTTGAAAATAGAATGGAGAAAATGCAAGAAGCATTTAACGCAGTTAATACAATCACCAAGGACATAAATAAACCATAAGCAGACAGAGATGAATAACACAATTACTGAAACTAAAAATACTCTGAGAAAGTGAAAATGAAAGTCACTCAGTTGTGTCTGACTCTTTGTGACCCCATGGACTATACAGTCCAGGGAATTCTCCAGGCCAGAATACTGGAGTGGGTAGCCTTAAAAATACTCTAGAAAGAACCAATAGCAGAATAACTGAGGCAGAGGAATGGATAAGTGAGTTGGAGGATAGAATGGTGGAAATAACTGCTGAAGAGAAGAATAAGGGAAAGGAATGAAAAGAACTGAGGAAAGCCTCAGAGAGCTTTGGGGCAATGTTAAACACACCAGTATTTGAATTATAGGGATCCCAGAAGAATAAGAAAAAAAGAAAGGCACTGAGAAAAAATTTGAAGAAATTATAGTTGAAAACTTCCCTGACATGGGAAAGGAAATAGTCAATAAAGTCCAAGAAGCACAGAAAGTCCCCTACAGATTAAACTCAAGAAGAAACACATTGAGACACACATTAATCAAGCTAACAGAGATTAAGCACAAAGAAAGAATATTAAAAGCAGCAAGGGAAAAGCAACAAGTAACATACATGGTAAATCCCATACAATTAACAGTGGATCTTTCAGCAGAAATTCTAAAGGCCAGAAGGGAATGGCAGGATATATTTAAAATACTGAAAGAGAAAAACCTACAACCACGATTACTATACCCAGCAAAGATCTCATTCAAAGTTGAAGGAGAAAAAAGCTTTACAGACAAGCAGAAATTAAGAGAATTCAGCAACACCAAACCAGGCTTGCAACAAATTCTAAAGGGACTTACATAGCCAGTAAACACAAGAGAAAGGAAAGACCTACAAAAGCAAATCCAAAACAATCAAGAAAATGCCAGTAGGAACATATGTATCAATAATTACCTTAAATGTAAATGGATTAAATGCACCAACCAAAAGATACAGACGGACTGAATGGATACAAAAACAAGACCCATATAAATGCTAGCCTACAGGAGATCCACTTCAGACCTAGAGACACATACAGACTGAAAGTAAAAGGTTGGAAAAAGATATTCCATGCGAATGGAAACCAAAACAAAGCTGGAGTGGCAATCCTTATTTCAGACAAAACAGACTTTAAAGAATATCATGAGACAAAGAAGGACACTACAGAATGATCAAGGGATCAATCCAAGAAGAAGACGTAACAATTGTAAATGTCTATGCACCCAACATAGGAGCACCTCAATACATAAGGCAAACACTAACAAGCATAAGCAGAGAAATCAACAGCAACACAATAATAATAGGGGGACTTTAACACCCCACTGTTACCAATGGACAGATCATTAAAACAGAGAATAAATAAGGAAACACAAACTTTAAATGAAACATTAGACCAAATGGACCTAATTGATATCTTCAGGACTTTACATCCAAATGCAAAAGAATACACTTTCTTCTCAAGTGCACATGGAACATTCTCCAGGATAGACCACATCTTGGGCCACAAATCAAGCCTCAGTAAATTTAAGAAAATGGAAATTGTATCAAGTATCTTTTCTGACCACAATGCTATGATATCAACTACAGGGAAAAAACAGCAAGAAGCTCTCACAAATTATTGGAGATTAAACAATACATTACTAAATAACAAAGAGGTTACTGAAGAAATTAAAAAAGAAATCAAAAGATTCCTAGAGAAAAATGACAACAAAAACACAATGACCCAAAACCTATCAGATCAGATCAGATCAGATCAGTCGCTCAGTCATATCTGACTCTTTGCGACCCCATGAATTGCAGCACTCCAGGCCTCCCTGTCCATCATCAACTCCCAGAGTTCACTCAGACTCACGTCCATCGAGTCAGTGATGCCATCCAGCCATCTCATCCTCTGTCGTCCCCTTCTCCTCCTGCCCCCAATCCCTCCCAGCATCAGAGTCTTTTCCAATGAGTCAACTCTTCACATGAGGTGGCCAAAGTACTGGAGTTTCAGCTTTAGCATCATTCCTTCCAAGCAAAAGCAGTTCTAAGAAGGAGGTTTATAGCAATACAGTCATACCTCAAGAAGCAAGAAAAGTATTGAATAAACAGCCTACCTCTACATCTAAAGCAGCTGGAAAAAGAAAAACAAAAACCCCCAAAGTCAGCAGAATGAAGGAGGTCATAAAAATCAGAGCAGAAATAAATGAAAAAGAAATGAAGGAAACAATAGTAAAGATTAATAAAACTAAAAACTGGTTCTTTGATAAGGCTAACAAAATTGACAAACCACCAGCCAGACTCATCAAGAAAAAAAGGGAGAAAAATCAAATCAATAAAATTAGAAATGAGAAAAGAGAGGTTACAACAGACAACACGGGAATACAAAGGATCATAAGGGAATATTATGAGCAACTATATGCTAATAAAGTGAATGACCTAGAGGAAATGGACAGATAGTTATAAAAGATCAACCTCCCAAGACTGAACCAGAAAGAAATAGAAATTATGAACAACCCAATTACAAACACTGAAATTGAAACAGTAATCAAAAATCTCCCCAAAAACAAAAGCCCAGGGCCAGATGGCTTCACAGGGGAATTCTACCAAACATTCAGAAAAGAGCTAATGCCTATTTTTCTGAAACTCTTCCAAAAAATTGCAGAAGGAAGACTTCCAAACTCATTCTATGAGACCACAACCACCCTGATACCAAAACCAGGGAAAGACAAAAGAAAAAAGAAAATTACAGACCAATGTCACTGATGAACATAAATGCAAAAATCCTCAACAAAATTCTAGCAAACAGAATCCAAAAACACATTAAAAAGCTCATACACCATAATCAAGTCAGGTTTATTCCAGAGATGCAAGAATTCTTCAATATACACAAATCAATCAATGTGATATACCATATCAACAAATTGAAAGATAAAAACCATATGATCATCTCAATAGATGCAGAAAAAGCCTTCACAAAAGCCAGCATCCATTTATGATAAAAATGCTTCAAAAAATGAAGGAACCTACCTCAACATAGTAAAGGCCGTATTTGAAAAGCCCACAGCAAACATTATTCTCAATGGTGAAAAGCTAAAAGCTATCCCTCTAAGATCAGGAATAAGACAAGGGTGTCTACTCTCATGACTATTATTCAACATAGTTTTGAAAGTCCTAGCTACATCAATTAGAGAAGAAAAAAATAAAAGGAATCCAGATCAGAAAAGAAGTAACACTCACTGTTTGCAGATAAGATACTATACATCAGTTCAGTTCAGTTCAGTCTCACAGTCATGTCCGACTCTTTTCGATCCCATGAATCACAGCACGCCAGGCCTCCCTGTCCATCACCAACTCCAGGAGTTCACCCAGACTCACGTCCATTGAGTCAGTGATGCCATCCAGCCATCTCATCCTCTGTTGTCCCCTTCTCCTCCTGCCCCCAATCCCTCCCAGCACCAGAGTCTTTTCCAATGAGTCAACTCTTCGCATGAGGTGGCCAAAGTACTGGGGTTTCAGCTTTAGCATCATTCCTTCCCAAGAAATCCCAGGCTGAATGGACTGGTTGGATCTCCTTGCAGTCCAAAGGACTCTCAAGAGTCTTCTCCAACATGGACATGGAACAACAGACTGGTTCCAAATAGGAAAAGGAGTGAAGAGGAACTAATAAAAAGCCTCTTGATGAAAGTGAAAGTGGAGAGTGAAAAAGTTGGGTTAAAGCTCAACATTCAGAAAACTAAGATCATGGCATCCGGTCCCATCACTTCATGGGAAATAGATGGGGAAACAGTGGAAACAGTGTCAGACTTCGGCGCTCAGCCTTCTTCACAGTCCAAATCTCACATCCATACATGACCACAGGAAAACCATAGCCTTGACTAGATGGACCTTTGTTGGCAAAGTAATGTCTCTGCTTTTGAATATGCTATCTAGGTTGGTCATAACTTTCCTTCCAAGGAGTAAGCGTCTTTTAATTTCATGGCTGCAGTCACCAGCTGCAGTGATTTTGGAGCCCCAAAAAGTAAAGTTTGACACTGTTTCCACTGTTTCCCCATCTATTTCCCATGAAGTGATGGGACCAGATGCCATGATCTTCGTTTTCTGAATGTTGAGCTTTAAGCCAACTTTTTCACTCTCCACTTTCACTTTCATCAAGAGGCTTTTAGTTCCTCTTCACTTTCTGCCATAAGGGTGGTGTCATCTGCATATCTGAGGTGATTGATATTTCTCCCGGTAATCTTGATTCCAGCTTGTGCTTCTTCCAGCCCAGCGTTTCTCATGATGTACTCTGCATAGAAGTTAAATAAGCAGGGTGACAATATACAGCCTTGACGTACTCCTTTTCCTATTTGGAACCAGTCTGTTGTTCCATGTCCAGTTCTAACTGTTGCTTCCTGACCTGCATACAGATTTCTCAAGAGGCAGGTCAGGTGGTCTGGTATTCCCATCTCTTTCAGAATTTTCCACAGTTTATTGTGATCCACACAGTCAAAGACTTCGGCATAGTCAATAAAGCAGAAATTTTTCTGTTTTTCTGGAACTCTCTTGCTTTTTCCATGATCCAGCAGATGTTGGCAATTTGATCTCTGGTTCCTCTGCCTTTTCTAAAACCAGATTGAACATCAGGATGTTCACAGTTCACATATTGCTGAAGCCTGGCCTGGAGAATTTTGAGCATTACTTTACTAGCGTGTGAGATGAGTGCAATTGTGTGGTAGTTTGAGCATTCTTTGGCATTGCCTTTCTTTGGGATTGGAATGAAAACGGACCTTTTCCAGTCCTGTGGCCACTGCTGAGTTTTCCAAATTTGCTGGCATATTGAGTGCAGCACTTTCACATCTTTCAGGATTTGAAATAGCTCAACTGGAATTGCATCACCTCCACTAGCTTTGTTCGTAGTGATGCTTTTTAAGGCCCACTTGACTTCACATTCCAGGATGTTGGCTCTAGATGAGTGATCACACCATCGTGATTATCTGGGTTGTGAAGATGTTTTTTGTACAGTTCTTCTGTGTATTCTTGCCACCTCTTCTTAATATCTTCTGCTTCTGTTAGGTCCATACCATTTCTGTCCTTTATCGAGCCCATCTTTGCATGAAATGTTCCCTTGGTATCTCTAATTTTCTTAAAGATATCTCTAGTCTTTCCCATTCTATTGTTTTCCTCTATTTCTTTGCATTGATCACTGAGGAAGGCTTTCTTATCTCTTCTTGCTAGTCTTTGGAACTCTGCATTCAGATGTTTATATCTTTCCTTTTCTCCTTTGCTTTTCACAGCTATTTGTAAGGCCTCCCCAGACAGCCATTTTGCATTTTTGCATTTCTTTTCAATGGGGATGGTCTTGATCCCTGTCTCCTGTACAGTGTCATGAACCTCCATCCATAGTTCATCAGGCACTCTATCTATCAGATCTAGTCCCTTAGATCTATTTCTCACTTCCACTGTATAATCATAAGGGATTTGATTTAGGTCATACCTGAATGGTCTAGTGGTTTTCCCTACTTTCTTCAATTTAAGTCTGAATTTGGTAATAAGGAGTTCATGATCTGAACCACAGTCAGCTCCTGGTCTTGTTTTTGTTGACTGTATAGAGCTTCTCCATCTTTGGCTGCGAAGATTATAATCAATCTGATTTTGGTGTTGACTATCTGGTGATGTCCATGTGTAGAGTCTTCTCTTGTGTTGTTGGAAGAGGGTGTTTGCTATGACCAGTGCATTTTCTTGGCAAAACTCTATTAGTCTTTGCCCTGCTTCATTCCGTATTCCAAGGCCAAATTTGCCTGTTACTCCAGGTGTTTCTTGACTTCCTACTTTTGCATTCCAGTCCCCTATAATGAAAATAACATCTTTTTTGGGTGTTAGGTCTAAAAGGTCTTGTAGGTCTTCATAGAACCGTTCAACTTCAGCTTCTTCAGCGTTACTGGTTGGGGCATAGGCTTGGATTACTGTGATATTGAATGGTTTGCCTTGGAAACGAACAGAGATCATTCTGTCGTTTTTGAGATTGCATCCAAAGCCAAAAGAAACTATCAGAAAATTGCTAGAGTTAGCAAATTCAGCAAAGTCATGGGATACAAGGTCAATACACAGAAATCACTTGCACTCCTATATACTAATAATGAAAAATGAGAAAGAGAAATTAAGGAAT
Organism: Bubalus kerabau; assembly: GCF_029407905.1. Classification (NCBI taxonomy): domain Eukaryota; kingdom Metazoa; phylum Chordata; class Mammalia; order Artiodactyla; family Bovidae; genus Bubalus; species Bubalus kerabau. Next base: position 28,039,782 of record NC_073635.1, on the reverse strand, counting down.
CAATACCACTCACCATTGCAACAAAAAGAATAAAATATCTAGATATAAATCTGCCTAAGGAAACAAAAGATCTGTATATGGAAAACTATAAGACACTGATGAAAGAAATCAAACATGACATAAACAGATGGAGAGATATTCTTTGTTCCTGGGTAGGAAGAATCAATATTGTGAAAATGACTATACTACCAAATGCAATCTACAGATTCAATGTGATCCCTATCAAATTACCAATGGCTTTTTTCACAGTACTAGAACAAAAATTTTCACAATTCATATGAAAATACAAAAACCCCCAAATAGTAAAAGCAGTCTTGAGAAAGAAGAATGGAGCTAGAGGAATCAACCTTCCTGACTTCAAACTATAGCACAAAGCTACAGTCATCAAGACAGTATGGTACTGGCACAAAAACAGAAATATAGACCAATGGAACAAGATAGAGAACCCAGAGATAAACCCACACACCTATGGGTACCTTATTTTTGACAAAGGAGGCAAGAATATACAACGAGGCAAAGACAGCCTCTTCAGTAAGTGGTGCTGGGAAAACTGGACAGCTATGTGCAAAAGAATGAAATCAGCTCACTACCTAACATCATACACAAAGATAAACTCAAAATGGATTAAAGACCTAAATGTAAGACCAAAAGTATTAAACTCTTAGAAGAAAACATAGGCAGAACTCTTGATGACATAAATCAAAGCAAGATCTTCTATGACCCACTTCCTAGAGTAATGGAAATAAAAACAAAAATAAACAAGTGTGACCTAATTAAACTTAAAAGCTTTTGCACAGCAAAAGAAAACTACAAACAATGTGAAAAGACAACACCCAGGATGGGAGAAAATAATAGCAAGGGGAACAGCTGATAAAGAATTAATTTCCAAAATATACAAGCAGCTTATACAACTCAATACCAAAAAAGCAAACAACCCAATCAAAAAGTGGGAAAGGGACCCGAAGAGACATTTCTCCAAAGAAGACATACAGATGGCTAACAAGCACATGAAAAGATGCTCACCATCACTCATTATCAGAGAAATTAAAATCAAAACTGCAATGGGATACCACCTCACAACAGTCAGAATGGCCATCATCAAAAAGTCTACAAAGAATAAATGCTGGAGAGTATGTGGAGAAAAGGGAACACTCTTGCATTGCTGGTGGGAATGTAAACTGATCAGCCACTATGGAAGATGGTATGTAGACTCCTTAAAAAGCTAGGAATAAAACCACCATATGATCCAGCAATCCCACTCCTAAGCATATACCCTGAGGAAATCAAAACTGAAAGAGACACATGTACCCCAGTGTTCACTGCAGCTCTGTTTACAATAGCTAGAACATGGAAGCAACCTAGATATCCATCAACAGATAAATGGATAAAGAAGCTGTGGTACATATATACAATGGAATACTACTCAGCCATAAAAAGGAACACATTTGAATATGTTCTAATGAGATGGACAAAACTAGAACCCATTATACAGAGTGAAGTAAGTCAGAAAGAGAAATATAAATATCGTATAATGACACATATAAATGGAATCTGAAGAGATGGCACTGATGAATTTATCTTCAGGGCTGCAATGGAAAAACAGACATAGAGAACAGACCTATGGACAAGGTGGGAGGAGAGGAGGGAGAAGGGGAGACGTATGGAGAGAGTAACATAGAAATTTATGATACCACGTGTAAAACAGATAGCCAATGGGAATTTGCTGTGTGACTCAGGGAACTCAAACAGGGGCTCAGCAACAGGCTGAAGGGTGAGGTGGGAAGGGCGATGGAGGGAGGTCTGGGAGGGAGGGTACATGGGTACACCTATGGCTGATTCTTGTTGATGTATGACAGAAAACCACAAAATTCTGTAAAGCAATTATCCTTCGATTAAAAAATTAAAAACAAAATCAGAAGGTTATTCCTTTTTATTGGTGAGTTGTCTTCTATTGTAGAAATGTGCTACAATTTATCTCTTTTCCAGCTAAGGGATACCTGACCAGCCATTAATATTATCAATGAGAGTCTATATTTTTAATAAAAATATCCATGACTCCACCAACTCAAGGTCTTTGATTTTGAATGAATTTGATTTTTAGTGCAAAGAAAAGATTAAATCTCAGCAGAAACCAACTTTACTTGCTCCCTAGTTGACAATTTTGCCTTGAGCTAACTTTTTAAGTTTCTAGAATTTTGCTTAATTTGAAACATTATCCTGATTACATTTCTCTTCTATACAATAGCCTAAGGATCTCCAGCAGTTGAAACACAGAGTCCTTTTAGTTTTAGTTTCCTAAAACTAAAACAGAGACTGCAAGTATAAAGCATTGAAAGGCACTCGTACTATTCAAAACATCACATGGTTTATACCAATTATCCAGAAAATTGTCTCTTTTCCTTTTTTTTTTTTTTTTGCTAATAAATGACTTTTTCAGAGATAGCTAATAAATGACTTTTTCCTGTCCCAGTTTCCCTATTGAAAATGAGGACACTGGTACTTCTTTTTTACTCATCTCAAGGGACTAAGGCTATGTTTGAGAAAAATGAGATGTTTTGTGTCTAAACTTCAAAAAAGAGACAGTGCGGAGAGCCCGGAGCGTCATTAGTGCAGGGAGGAATCTCCACAGCATGTGAAATGCATGTTCTGATAAATAAAGAACAGACTAATTTTTTCAAATACAACAAAAATATACGAGAACACTGTGCTGCAGAGAGGGGTGTTAATCAGCTTCTCTATCCTACATGTCAACACAGAATCTGCTTGGAACCAAGCATTTAGGACCATCACAAAATCTTGCCCTTTGTGTGACTTCTGCAAATTGGCAAATCATTGCAAAGTCTCCTCTCTGCTCTCCTAAGGAAATGCTTATAGCCCTGTGATTGAAAACATCATCTCTTAAGGAGGAAACTCCTTGGTCTTACTTTTGAAGATGCATAAATACCATATAACAGCAAGATCTACAACTTATTATAGGATAAGAACAAGTATAAATCTCTATATTTTTATTTGTATCTTTAAACAAAGAGCCAATGGTGAAATGATCATTTTAGTACTGATTTGATTAATAAGGAAACTGGAAGACTGAAAGCTCTATATTGTCACTATTATGTTTTTATCTCACTTCTCTTGTTTTCAAGCAATTGAAACCATAACAACAGAGATCATGAATCAGAAAAATGAAAATATAGCTGGTACATAAGTGAGGAGACGTTTATGACTTTTATATGCTTTGTCATTTCACTGTAGCTCTTGAGTTCCCCTGAATTACTCTGGGGAAAAGTTGCTGTGAACAACACAAAGCAGAATTTTTTTCTGACATTAGGTGTGTCTCATAGTCATAAGATCTATAAAAAGAACAGCAGAAGAAAAATATTCTAATAATAAGTTTCACTTAGGTCAAGAAGGTCACTTAATGTAAAACTATTTGGGGGACAACACAGAGGGTTAAGTCAGTTCTTTGCCCCATCCTTAAAAATGAATGGGCTTGTTTTGAAAAGCATAACTCTTATTGGTAATTCTAGTGACCTGAATTTATTTTTGGTCCTAATTCCTTATAAATATTATTGGGATTTAATTTGTAAGTCTATTGACTATCTCCAAATATTAAATTTAAATTGGTTTAGGAAATATGTAGTCTATTTATTACTTATCTGGCTTAATGTCAAATATTCACTGCATTTTGGTTTTAATATCACTTCTTTGGAGTCTGTCACCCTTAGGTATCATGGTTCCTTCTCTCTCAGATACTTATTTATATGTCAAAGAAAACTGGAATTGTCTTCAAGCACAAAAGAAGAAGTATTTCTTGTCCTTGCAGCCCTCTCTTGCTTTATTTTCTGTTATCCAAGGAGCAAGCCATCAAAAATTAATGTTGAGAGATGACAAGTATCTTGGCCATTCAAGTCAGTAGCAAAAATAATATTTTTTTCATGGACTTTGTACTTCCATAAGTGTGAATTATTCATGAAGTGCCAGTTTGGGTAGAAGTCAGTTCAATGATAGATTTGAGCCAGCACTAGAAAATTTGCTAAGGAAAGCTACAATATCATAGGGCTTTAACATTTAGTCATGCAGTTAAAATGTACCTCTATTCTTTCACTCTTGAACTCAACTTCTTAAAGTTTGTAAGTTAAAATTTCATCAAGAACCAATCATTTTCTAAACTAGAATTGACCTTTAGTATTGAATTATTAAAGATGATTACCCCTAGGGATCTACCAAGAAAAAAGAACAGCATTTTGCCTAGGAATCAGTTAACTTATTTTCCATGTCCTAAGAAAAGAGACAGAAATTACAAGCTAGCGCCTACTTGGCCCTCCAAGATATACATTTAGCTTGAGTCCCAGAAAAAAAAAAAAGGAAAGGAATAACCAAGACCACAGTGGTTGATTTCGGAGAACAAAGAAAGGTCAGTCATTCATACTGTCCTCCAGAGAATTCCCTCCACCAAGTGTACTCTCATTTGTCTCAAGGTAACAAATATTCAACTAAACCTAGCTTTGGTCTTGGTCCAAGCCCCTGAAAAGAAACTAGCCACCATTAAGTCACATGACTTGCTTATGCTTTTCCAAGTGATTTCTTAGAGATAAGTTGAATTTCTTTGATCTGTCTCCAGTAAAGTACTTTTAAGCAGTCCAGCATTAAAATGATCAGAAACTAGTAAGAAAGGATTTAGTAAGGTAGCACAAAACAAGGCTTACTGAACGGTAGAGCTGAGAAGGTACAACCAGAACCACTAAAAGGAAAATGCAAGTGAATGAAAGGGGAAACCAGTTGGAGAAAGTTCACTACAGGTTTTCCACAGACATTAAGAAATAGCCCAGAAAGACCTTGTTTTTCTATGTGAAGTGAAGTGAAAGTCGCTCAGTTGTGTTCGACTCTTTGTATAGTCCTTGGAATTCTCCAGGCCAGAATTCTGGAGTGGTAGCCTTTCCCTTCTCCAGGGTAGCTTCCCAACCCAGGGTTCGAACCCAGGTCTCCTGCATTGCAGGCGGATTCTTTACCAACTAAGGCATACTGCTGCTGCTGCTGCTGCTAAGTCGCTTCAGTCATGTCCCACTCTGTGCGACCCCATAGACGGCAGCCCACCAGGCTGCCCCATCCCTGGGATTCTCCAGGCAAGAACACTGGAGTGGATTTCCATTTCCTTCTCCAATGCATGAAAGTGGAAAGTGAAAGGGAAGTCGCTCAGTCGTGTCCGACTCTTAGCCGCCCCACGGACTGCAGCCTACCAGGCTCCTCCGTCCATGGGAGTTTCCCAAAGGGAAGCTTATTTTTGTATAGTTCAACAAATGATGTGGGAGTGGGGACTGTCATAAAATATTTCAAAATGTATGGGAAAAACCATCACAATATTGTAAAGTAATTATCCTCTAATTAAAATAAATTAATTTTTAAAAATGCAGGAATGTCTTGTATGAAACATATTATGCAAACCAAATGTAAGAAGCTAAACTGATATCTCTTCTGTCAGTGTGTCTTTTCTTAGTGCTTATTTCCCTTGTTATTTTAGGGAAAATTGCTTTGAAATGGAATTTTCCAAATTGCCATGACCTTCGGAATCATGCTTGAGGATAAGTCTCAAAGGAAAAAGCTGAAAATACATAAGTTATTCTAATGCTTTGGATTGTCTTTCACGCTGTTTATATTCTCTTCTGGGAATAAATGTAGATGGCTCATCAAGAGGCCTTTTCTCCCAGTACATCTAAGAGGTTAAAAGACATTTGGGGCATCACTAGAAAAGTATAAATTAAATGTATTCACACTTCCGTGTGAAACCATGATTCTATGTACCTTTACCTCAACCACGATCCAAAGAAAGCCCAGAAGAGGACAGTAATAGGAAGACAACAGGGGGAAAGTCATATGGCATAAACCAAAACAAAATATGCTAAGTAAGGATGTGATTGGATTCAGTTTAGTCACAACTGGTGATTTGAACAAGGGGGAATGGGATGCAATATTCTTAATGTAAAAGTTTACATCAAAGACCCTCTACCAGCCCGTTAGCATACTTTCAAGTTTCTTTGTTATCCAGCCCCTTCTTCCCTCGGTAGGCACCAGGGTTCTCTTTCTCATCTTCTGTCTCCGATCCCACTTCCACCATACCTAAGTTCTAGCTGTCTTGACCTTCTTTCTGTGTTCCAGGTGTGTTATACTCTCCCCAGACTTTGATAGTATCATCTCTGCCAATTCTCAGTCAGTTGCTCTTTCATCTAGAACAGTATCCTTGTGCACAAGATATCCCTTAAAGTCATCCTAATTTAAGGTGTCTTCTTAGCTCGTGAGGGTGTATGAGTCAAATTAGGCCAGTCAGATTCTCTTCTGGGAATTTGGTTTGGAATCTAAGATAATAGTCCATTTCAGTTCTTATTGGAAATTGGAAGAGAGGTAGACTCATCTGGGCTTCCAGTGTGGGGCATTCATACTCTGCCATATGCATGTAGACAAAACAATGGTGATGATGATGATAAAATCCAGGCTGCAGAGAGTGAAAAAGGTGCCTGAAAGAAGCAAATATTCTAGATCATGTGATTTGAGTAAGATAGAGGAGAAGAACCAACTGCCTTTCTTCCTGACAGCTCTACTTCTTACCCTTTGGGTTTCCCAAGAATTACCTCTACCCATATGTTAAATAACCAATTTTTGCTATCCTCAGTGGGTTCCTGTTACTTGCAACCAAAAAATTCTTGACTCAGACAGTCCTCCTGTGTGTGCCTATAGCACTCTGTCCTTTCTCTACCTTTATAGATGCTACTACTTTGCATTAGCTTACTTATTGACCTAAAATTTTCACTGAGCTATGCCTCTGTAGGACAGGACTAAATGTGTCAGGATCATAAAATTTATTATGGTGCATTTTAAATATAAGAACATAAATATTGTTGAATGAATGATTTCTTACAAAACCCATCTTGATGCTACTTGGCTTGGGTATACCATGGGGCATTCTCAATTTTCTTTCTTACGTGGCTGTCTAAGGTTTCATGAGGCTTCCCAGGTGGTTCTCGTAGTAAAGAACCCGCCAGCCAATGCAGGAGACATAAGTGACATGGGTTTGATCCCTGGGTCGGAAAGATCCACGAGAGTAGGAAATGGCAATCCACTCTAGTATTCTTGCCAGGAGAATCCCAGGGACAGAGGAGCCAGGGAGACTACAGTCCATGGGGTCACAAAGAGTCAGACATAACTGAAGCAATTTAGCATGCCCAAGGTTTCAAGTCAAGTCATAGCCCTTGATTTCAAACATCATTCCAGTGTATAACAAGAAGAAAGCGTTCTGTATATAGGAGTATTGTCTAAGAATTATTCATGAATTTGTGGGGGTAAGATTAGAGGGCTACACAGGCTTTTATGTTTTGTCCCCAATTTAAAATAGTGAAAATATAGAAATATTGTCAATATACAAATAAGGAACATGAAACTTTTTAAAAGAAATCCAGTCTTTTTCTTAGTCACTTACCTGATTGAATATCAGAATCACCTGGAGAGCATTTTAAAAGTACAGATTTTGGATTCCACCACAATTTCAATGAAGATTGTTCTAAAGCTTTTTGAATGATTCTGAGTTCCAGGGAATTTTCTTGCCTACATCATCCTGAGTTGCTCTTAGATCAAGTTGGGAAAAAACATCTTGAGGAGTTATAGACATCCACAATGTAAAAATATATAAATTAGACCTTATGGTAACTGCTATCACCCATTCAATTAATTCATAAATAATTTATCAAACATTTCCTCTATCTACTTCAGGAGTCTACTTAAGAATATGTTCAAAGTGGAATTGGAGTTTTGGGGTCAACCTAAGAACAGTATGATTGTAAGAAAACAACAGCAATTCTTAAACAATCTTCTTTATACCCTTAACTCATCAAATTTCTGCAGTGAATACTTGTCTGAATATGAAATTGTACCATTGCTATTTAGCTCATTAAAAAATTCCTCAATGTTTAACCTACCCCAAATGCCATTCTCAATAGAAATGTCTTGGATTGAAAAGATCTCCAAATGAAAAGGGAAGCCAGTGGGCCCTTAAAGTTCCTGGGTCTCTGAAATAAATGTAAAACATAAAACTATAAAACTTGTAGAAACCAAAATGGGAGAAAATCTTCAACATCTAGGGCTAGGTGAAGATTTTCTAGTCTTGCCATTAAAAGCAGAATATGTAAGAGGGAAAATTGATCAGTTGGACTTAATCAGAATTAAAACATTCGCTTTATGAAGCTGATATGAAGATGGCGGGTAAAAAACAAACTGCAGACTGGGAGAAAATACTTGCAAACCATATGTGCAACAAAGAACTTATATCTAGACCATATAAGTTTTTCAAATTCAACAGTAAAAAATATAAATCAAACAATCCAATTAGAAAATGGACAAAAGATGTGAACAGCCATTTCATTGAAGAGAATGCAAAGAAGCACATGAAAAGATGTTCAACATCATTAATTATTAAGGACGTATAAATTTAAAGCCCCAATGAGATGCAACTACACACTTGTCAGAATGGCCACAGTAAAAATGAGTGATAACAGCAAATGCTCATGAGGATGCAGAGGAACTGAATCACTCATTTTTTTGCTGGTTGAAATGTAAAAGGGCATAGCCTCTCTGGAAAATGGTTTGGCGGTTTCTAATAAAACTGAACTTGCCATATGACTCAGCAATTGTACCCCTGGGCATTTACCACAGAAAAATGAAAAAAGTGTGTGTTACATGAAGTCATTACAAGAACTTTCACAGCATCTATATTAATATTAGTCCAAAACTGGAAACAATTCAAAAATCCTTCCATGGATGAATTGTTAAATACCATGGTATACCCATACTGTGGGAATACTATTGAGCAATACAGAGGAACAAACTATTGGTATATACAATCTGGTGGACAGAAAAATGCACCCCCCCAAAAAAAATTGTATGCTCTCTGATCTCTGGAACCAGTGAATATGTTATATTACATGGCAAAGGGACTTTACAGACCTTAAAATAGATTCTTTTGGACTATTTGAGTGGGTCCCACCTAATCACATGAACTCTTCAAAGAATTTTCTCTGGCTGGAGTGGAAGTGATATGTCAGAAATCATAAAGATTCCAAGTGTGAGAGGGACTCATCTGTTCTTGCTGGGGGAGGGCCAAATGGAAAGTATACAAAGGATGCAGGCAGGCACTCAAGCAGGGACTTCTCCCCGCCGACAGCCAGCATGGAAATTGGGACCTCTGTCCTACAAGTGCCAGAAACTGAATTTGATCAACAACTTGCACAAACTTGGAACCACTTTATCCCCAGAGCCTTACAGAAAGGTGCACAGCCTTGATTTATGCCTTGTCAGATTCTAAGCAGAGGTCCAGTTGTGCTGTTCTTGGACTTTTGACCTTCAGCAATGTGGGATAAAAGGTGTTTGTTGCTTTAAGTGGCTGAATTTGTGGTAATTTGGTGCAACAACAATAAAAAACTAGTATAGTAACAACTTGCGTGGATCCCAAGGGAAGTTTGCTGAAAAAAAAAAAAAGCCCAGTCTCAGAGTGACAAAATTATAGAGATAGAAAACAGATAACTGCTAAAGGTTAGAAAGAAGTGGGGAGGGAGGTGGAGGTGACTGTAGCTAGCATGATGTATTCTTGTGATGAGAGAATTCTGTAATCTGCAGTTACACAAATCTACACAAGTGATACAGTCTACACGCAAATCTACACAAGTGATAAAATTGCGTGCAACTGATTACATACGTGCTCATGAATGCGTGTAAAATTGGTGAAACCTAAATAAGGTCAGTGGGCTGTATCAATGTCAATATCCCAGTTACGATATTACCCTTCTAAGGGGTTCTTGCCCACAGTAGTAGATATAATGTTCATCTGAATTAAATTCCCCCATTCCTATCCGTTTTAGTTCACTGACTCCTAAGATGTCGATGTTCACTCTTGCCACCTCCTGTTTGATCATGTCCCATTTACCTTGATTCATGAACCTAACCTTCCAGATTCCTATGCAATATTATTCTTTATAGCATCACACTTTATTTTCAGCACTAGACACATTCACAACTAAGCTTTATTTCTGCTTTGGCCCAGCGGCTCCATTCTTTCTGGAGCTATTAGTAATTGCCCCCTGTTCTTCCCCAGTAGCCTACAGGGCACCTTCTGACCCGGGGGGCTCATCTTCCAGTGTCACATCGTTTTTTTGTTTTCATGCTATTCATGGGGTTCTTACGGCAAGAATATGACCTTATAGTTATGATGGTGCCATTGAGGGAAACTGGATTAAGGGTACATGGGGATCTCTCTGTATTATTTCTTACAATTGCATGTGAATCTACAATTATTTCAACTTTAAAAGGCTGATTAAAAATGATTTAATAGATATAAAATACATATGTTAAAAGTAATATTTTATTACTGTCTATGTATTAATGATATAAAGCCACTATCTTCGCTTAAAAATTAATATAGTGAAAACAATAGAATTAAGTACGTTAGAACATCACTTTTTTCATTTTAAAATGAGCTGAGGAGTAGAGTGAAGTTCAGTCCTGCCCGTGTCTTGTTTAGTTGCATTTGCAATATTAGAGTTGTCTTTCAGCAACACTTTTTCTGCAGAAATCTCTTTAGAGGACATTTGCCCTTCTGGTAACAAATAGTTAAAACTGGATCATAGAATTCACAAATCCGCTTAACGTAATAAGTTAGCTTTTTTTTGTGGCTGTAACAAATTACTACACATGTCGTGGCTTGAACAATACAAACTTATTACACTATGAGGTTGGAAACCTACAATGGGTCTCACTGAGCTGATACCAAAGTGTCAGCTGGAATGTGTTCTTTATGGAGACTACAAGAACGATCCTGTTTCCCCGACTGTTCCAGCTTCCAGAGGCCACCACATTCCTTGGCCTGTGGCCCCCTTTCAGCAGTCACATCACTCTGACCTCTTGTCACATCTTTCACTGAGATGCTCCTGCCTCCCCAGTTCATTTACTATGAGGACCTTGGTGATTACATTGGGTCCATCCAGGTAATCCAGACACTCTCCCCATCTCAAGTCTTAATCAGATTGGCAAAGTTCCTTTTGTCACGTGAGGTAATCTGTTCCCAGGTGCCAGGGGTTCCTGGACAGGTTTGGGAGTCGGCATTGTTCTGCCAGCACAAAGGACACGCGCAAAGTGCAGCGTGTGCGGGATGCAGAACGTGTCCCGGTGTGTGGGAACTCCATGTCACCTAGCGGTGGCACCAGCATGCCCTCAGAATGTCTCACTGCTAAGTTCCTTGACCATTTCAGACGCAGACTAGAGAAAGCATCCGTTTAATTCCTGTATTAAATATTGCGAAGGCATAATATCTTTTTTTTAAGTTTATACATTTTATACATAGACAGACATTCCAACATTCTCTCTCCAGGCCTCACCTGATTGCCGTGGACCTCTGAGATAGAGGGCTCCAGTCGGAGGCCACTGCTCTAAACAGTATTTCACATTTCCTCATATCTGTGCAGCAACACTCAATTTACACACTGTGGTCATAGTGTTTCACTCTGTGGCATTGTTAATTTCTCAGAAACAACACTGAGAAGCAGATAAATTTTACACTTTATAGGTGCTGTTTTTTAAGCTCAGAAAGTTCAGGAACTTGATGAAGGACAAAGCTATTTTAACTTCACTGCTAGGTGAAGAACCTCACTTCATACCAAAGCTTGCACTGAGAATGGATTCTGGGTAAAGAAGGAACAGATTTTCAGTATTCAGGGAGAGCATCCTAAACCTTCAGAAGGCAGCAGTAGTAACAGCAGCAAAATCAGACAGTCTGGTTCAAAATGCAGAGTAATTTCCTGTTAATTACTGAGATGGCAACTGATTTCCTGATGCACAGAACTTCTATATGACCAGGACCAAGTCCAGTAACAAAATCACTGGGGCTCAAAGAAGCTGGGACTGTGCAATAAAGAAAAGCTGTATTATTTTGAGCACATTTTCTTCTTTTGTATTTTATTAGGTCACAAATAGTTCTAGAGGTTTTTTCTGTGGCTGTCTTTTGGAGAGGACATTACAAATGATAGTGATTCCATGACAGACATTCTTTCTTCCTAAATGGCTCAGAGAACTCCAGAGGACACAAGGCTATTTTTATTCACTGGAGCATGGGCGTCAGTAAGACAGAACTGCTGGGCTGGTGTCCTTCCGATAAAGGCAACAAATGCATTTATAAGCCCTCTTGAAAGGATGAAACCAGCTCATGGAAAATCAGGGAGAAGCAGATGTAATTATACAGAGAATCACAAGACACAGACTTAGAGATAATTCGGAACAGTGTGACTGAGCAGCAGAGGAATATGGAAATTTGTAACTGATAAACAACAGATAATGTGTGCATGTATGCTCAGTAGCTCATTTGTGGCTGACTGTTTGCAATCCCATGGACTATAGCCTGCCAGGCTCCTCTGTCCATGGAATTCTTCAGGCAAGAATACTGGAATGGGCTGCCATTTCCTACTCCAGGAGATCATCCCAACCCAGGGATGGAACCTTCATCTTCTGCATTGGCAGGCAGATTCTTTAACACTGCACCACCTGGGAAGCTAAATGGTTGTCAGTTCAGTTGCTCCATCGTGTATGACTTTACCACCCCATGGACTACAGCACGCCAGGCTTCTCTGTCTGTCACCAACTCCTGGAGCTTGCTCAAACTCATGCCCATTGAGTTGGTGATGCCATCCAACTATCTTATCCTCTGTCATCCCCTTCTCCTGCCTTCAATCTTTCCCAGCATCAGGGGCTTTTCCAATGAGTCAATTCTTCACATCAGGTGGCCAAAGGATTGTCATTTCAGCTTCAGCATCAGTCCTTCCAATGAATATTCAGGACTCATTTCCTTTAGGATTGACTGATTGGATCTCCTTGCAGTCCAAGGGACTCTCAAGAGTTTTCCCCAACACCACAGTTCAAAAGCGTCAATTCTTTGGCACTCAGCTTTCTTTATAGTTCAACTCTCATATCCATACATGAGTACTGGAAAAACCATAGCTTTGACTAAACGGACTTTTGTTGACAAAGTAATGTCTCTGCTTTTTAATATGCTGTCTAGGTTGGTCATAGCTTTTCTTCGAAGGAGCAAGCGTCTTTTAATTTCATGGCTGCAGTTACCATCTGCAGCGATTTTGTAGCCCAAGAAAATAACTGTCTCACTATTTCTACTGTTTCTCCATCTATTTGCCATGAAATGATGGGACTGGATGCCATGATCTTAGTTTTTTGAATGTTGAGTTTTAAGCCAACTTTTTAACTCTCCTCTTTCACTTTGATCAAAAGGCTCTTTAGCTTTCTTCATCTGCATATCTGTTATTTATATTTCTCCCAGCAATCTTGATTCCAAATGTGCTTCAGTTGTGGCTGGGCTGAATTTTGAGAAGTGGTTTGAAAGATCTAATGGACAGGTTATCTACATGGTATTTAATGGAGTTTAGCTCCTACATTGACTTGTTTATTATTCTTTTAAATTAAAAATGAAAAAAAAAATTGATCTGCACTGTGTAGCATGTGAAATATTAGTTCCCCAACCAAGGAATGAACCCATGCCCCCTGCATTGGAAGAATGGAGTCTTAACCACTGGGCCACCAGAGAAGTCCCTGATTTACTCTAATATTTAACTAAATGCTAATTTTGACCCTATGCATCATTTTATATATTCAATCCATGGGTTGGAAACACTGATCTTCAGACTGCTGAAGAGCAAATTAATTAGACCTGGAAATGGTTTTTAAGCTACAAGTAATAAGAACCAAATATTAGAAAGTGGCACTAAGACAACAGCTTGTAAAGAGTGTATAAGTCTCTGTTTGCTGGAATAATTACCCATATGCAAGAGTTGCTTACGCAAGCCAAATCTCCTAATCGATTTACTTCAAAAATAACAGTGAGGTCACATTACATTAGCAAGGGGAAATGGAAAGCAGAATTAATTATCTCGATACCATAAACTAGAGTAAACAAATGTTGCTTCAATTATCTGATTCTTTCACTTGGGATGCGAATGATCTGAATTGCATTGTTTCTGAATTTCACATTGCTGAATTAGACAGTCTGAAAGAGTCAGAAAACCAGATTTTCCTGGAGGATTTTTTGTGAGTGACTCCCATACACTTGAATTTGCTAGAATGTGACTTACAAATAAGCTTACATACTGGCCAAGGATGTGGCCAGCTTCTTGACTTTCTAGTTTTATAAGAATGCAAGGTGAAATTGTCAAAATACTGTTTTCCTAACTGTCAACCAATTGAGAATTACCATTATAGGAAAATAAAATAGCCTGTAGGAAGCAGGGTGAACACATCCACTGTCATTAGATTTTTACCACAGTAATAGTTCTGTATCTTCCAATTTCACAGGTATGGAAAATTTAGAAAACACTTAATTTTAGATCTATATACGACAGATTGCTCAAAAGGCTGGGAATACAAGTGAAGAGGAAATCACTTTGGACCTGCTGAAGTTTACTTTTATTTTTCAAGGGCTTTTGTGTTAAAGATGACTGAAAATGTTAAGGCCAGATGGAATTAGAGTTACTTAATCTAGTGGTGCTTACTCACCAGTCATGAGAGTAAGTGGGCTGCTTGCCTATAAGTTTCTAATTTCTCTATTTCAGATAGGAAAAAAGCTTTCCAGGGTTTAGGGGACTCTAGTTTTTATTTTTTAAGTGTAATTTCTAGACCCTGCCCTGGATTTTCTGATTAAACAATTCTGTGGTATGATCCTTAATCTGTACTTTTAAAAAAAGCTTCTCACTTGAACCAACTATTTGTGGAAATCCGGGATGCTCGCAGTCTCTTTACTTTGGAGGTGCTGAATCTGAAGACTCCTAATCCAGGGTGAGGTCAGATGAGGGAGGGAAGAGGATCCATGCTCCCTGATTTCTAATCTCTTTTTGATCCTCACTAACCAGTCTGCTGACAAAACCCTTTCTATCCCATGTGAATGTGTATGTGGAGTGAGAGGAGCGGGAGGAGGTGTGGATTCGCAACCCCTTATCTTCACAGAGGGGAGACTATTGACAGTAGGGATTGGTAAAATTTCTCTTCCCCAGGAAATTTTAAAACCAAGTGAAAAGTTTAACTGGCTGATAATTTAATAAATGAAATCTTATGGATTAGATAGCATCTTAATATCTCTTCTAGCCCTAATTTTCTATGCTTCTGTAATTTAACAACAAAGGAACCCACTGGCACCGTCACTTTCTTTTGTTAAGATGGTTTCCCCCAGAAGCTTCCTCAACTGAAAGAAACTTACATTCCTCTTCTTTCTTTCTACTTAGCTTTTCTCATCTGAAAGGATAACTACCAGGTAAAGACTTAACATATGCAAAACCTTTCTCTCCCCGCCTTTGGCACTTGCTTAACACTTTCCAAATGAAACCTACAGACAGCTTCTGTGGCTGGGCCTGCAGCTGGTTTAGCATAAATGCAACAGCACCACCTTGTGTTGTGTTCCTGCGAAAATTTACCTCCAACAGGACAAAAGCAAGAGTGAGGAGGGGTGGAGCAGAATGTAGCAAGGAGACCCCAGTTTTCTCTACTGAAAACAGTACTGCATCAATTCCCTAGAAAAACTTTTTTCCACTGTGTGCATGCCATGTCGCTTCAGTCGTGTCCGACTCTTTGCGACCCCGTGGACGATAGCCCACCAGGTTCCTCTGTCCATAGGAATCTCCAGGCAAGAATACTGGAGTGGGTTGCCATGCCCTCCTACAGGGGATCTTCCTGACCCAGGGTTTGTCTACTACCAACCTATAATAATTTTCTCCTATTTTATATATCTGTATATTAAATATCATATATATTTATATATATAATCTAAAAGGTGGTTGGGAATTGGAAGAGCAGAAATAAGCATGTATTAATACAAGTTTCAGTTCAGTTCAGTTCAGTCACTCAGTTGTGTCCGACTCTTTGCAACCCCATGAATCACAGCACACCAGGCCTCCCTGTCCATCACCAACTCCTGGAGTTCACCCAAACCCATGTCCATCGAGTCAGTGATGCCATCTAGCCATCTCATCCTCTGTCAACCTCTTCTCCTCCTGCCCCCAATCCCTCCCAGAATCAGAGTCTTGTCCAATGAGTCAATTCTTTGCATGAGGTGGCTAAAGTCCTGGAGTTTCAGCTTTAGCATCAGTCCTTCCAATGAACACCCAGGACTGATTTCCTTTAGGATGGACTGGTTGAATCTCCTTGCAGTCCAAGGGACTCTCAAGAGTCTTCTCCAACACCACAGTTCAAAAGCATCAGTTCTTAGGCACTCAGCTTTCTTCACAGTCCAACTCTCACATCCATACATGACCACTGGAAAAACCATAGCCTTGACTAGACGGACCTTTGTTGGCAAAGTAATGTCTCTGCTTTTGAATATGCTATCTAGGTTGGTCATAACTTTCCTTCCAAGGAGTAAGCATCTTTTAATTTCATGACCACAATCACCATCTGTAGTGATTTTGGAGCCCCCAAAAATAAAGTCTGACACTGTTTCCACCGTTTCCCCATCTATTTGCCATGAAGTGATGGGACCAGATGCCATGATCTTAGTTTTCTGAATGTTGAGCTTTAAGCCAACTTTTTCACTCTCCACTTTCACTTTCATCAAGAGGCTTTTTAGTTCCTCTTCACTTTCTGCCATAAGGGTGGTGTTATCTACATATCTGAGGTGATTGATATTTCTCCCGGCAATCTTGATTCCAGCTTGTGCTTCTTCCAGCCCAGCGTTTCTCATGATGTACTCTGCATAGAAGTTAAATAAGCAGGGTGACAATATACAGCCTTGACATACTCCTTTTCCTATTTAGGCAAGCATAATACCTTAGCGTATTTTTAGAGGAAAAATTATAGTCAGTTTTAATTCCAGAATGCTCAATAGTAAATGCACATTTAATACCAATTCTTTTTCTAAAGATTCTCCTATATTCAGAGAGGTAACTTTTGAATAATGCATTTGTCTATTAATCAGAGGAAAGGATTTTCACAAAACCTCTGTCATAATAATTCTGTCATGAGTAAAATAGTTCTATTATGGGTAAAATCTTTATTTCCCAAGTAGAGTTGTAGAGTATTATTTATATTTGAATCCTCTATGGGATAAACTGAGAAATTTATATCTATCTATATATATAGATAGATAGATATCACCATGGGACTGAAGGACTATACTAAAAGAGAAGCCAAAATAGAAATATTGCCCCACTAAATATGCTACTCTTGTATAATTTTTTCACCAAAAACAACATAGTTAATTAAGGAAAACTATTTTCAATTACAATTCAAAATGTCAATATTAGTATAACAAATTAACAATTCTTTGTCCCTGAAGTCATCTGGAAAATTGAGTCTGAGTCCCCACAACCTACTCATGATTATAGGATGGAAAGTTATAGGATTAGAAAGCAGAAAACTGCAGAGCCTTGCTGAGAATTGTCACCCAGAAAGTCTTGCAGAAGGCTCAGCAATGCTAATTTTAGTTGCAAAAGGAAGATTTTGTTTTCTAAGTTTATATGTTACTGTTGATAGTCTTCAGAGTATAAATTTACTGTGCTGAGATAATAACTTTGAATGAAGACTACAAATAAGAAGGAAAAAAAAAAAAACCTCCCTTAATTGACATATTGTTTCTGGTGAAAAGATCACACAAGCAGAATATTTGGTTGGGCAATATTTCTATTGTTTGGATAAAAGTTTTTATATACTCCAATTAAATTACAACCTGATTTGTAAAAACTGTAAATTTATGGTTAAAAGCATGTAATATTCAAGTGTTAATTGTAAACTTGGTGGGCATTCAGCATGTATCAGTTGACAAATATGATGAAAATGCTCTTCTTCAAGCAAAGATATTCTAAAAAAACCTCCAGGAGCTCCTCATTGGCCTGCTGATCACAGCTTCTTGACTTGTCTTTCTAACTACTATTGTTTTCCTGCACAAAGCCTCTACCCCTTTCCCCAAAACTGCACTCAGGGTGACTCCCCACCAATGGGCAACTACCTAGAACAGAATGGGGACTTTATATTTGCTCCAAACCTTCTTTCCCTTCCATTAGACCTCCACTGAAATTTTATCTCATTCAAATGCCTTCTCTCCTTAGCAGAGAATTACTTCATACTCCTCACAAAATCCAAATGTAGTCAGCCTTTAGTCTTCACAAACAAACTCTCCGTCTTGTCCATTACCTGCAGAAGCCAGGTTTATTTCTCCACTCCCCAGGTTCTATGGCTCAGTAACTTCAAGTGCATTTTAAATTAATTCAAATGAAACATTAATAGGAAAAGAAATAATTTTTAATTTCTGCAAATGTTTTTATTTTTACTCTGACATTTGATGGTTGGTAATAATAATCCCATCAGAGTCTTAGAGGAATTGCTCCTTTGTCTTTTAGATTCTGGTAAGTGTGATGCCTGCTTCTTTGTATTTGATCTATTCATTATTATTATTATTATAGATCTTTTGTACTCTCTTAAAAACTTAGATTTTCTTATTATCTCTGCTGTTTTGAAACAATAATAATTGGCATTGTTAGGAAATCTCCTTGTAAAAAATCTATAATGCATCCCAAAGCAAAAGAGAATTAAAAAAAATTGTTAGTTGAATTATATCATTTGTTGTCTTTATCATGGCCATTAACTGTTTTATTTTTATCAAACAAATATTGAAAATATTGAGAGAGGTCTAATTTGTGTCCTAAGAAGATTACAGACAATTTTTAGTTTCTCTACTGCCAGCTATGCGTCTTCCTACTCAGGGGGCAAGATGTGACTATTTGCTGATAATGGAATAATACTTTTTTTTTTTTTTTTAATAATACTTTTTTAGAACGGTGGACCAATTTTAGAGAAACTGTTAAGGTTTACTAATGGTGGTGGGTTAGTCTGCTTGTTAAGTCGCTTCAGTTGTGTCCAACTCTGTGCGACCCCATA
The DNA here is from genome assembly GCF_029407905.1 of Bubalus kerabau. Lineage (NCBI taxonomy): Eukaryota > Metazoa > Chordata > Mammalia > Artiodactyla > Bovidae > Bubalus > Bubalus kerabau. The sequence goes on along the minus strand of NC_073635.1, from coordinate 28,020,834 downwards.
GACGGCAGCCTACCAGGCTCCTCCGTCCATGGGATTTTCCAGGCAAGAGTACTGGAGTGGGTTGCCATTGCCTTCTCCAACTACTATAAAAAAAACACCACAGATTGAATACCTTAACAGAAATTAATGTTTTCACAACTCTGGAGGCTGTAAATCCAAGATCCAAGTGCCAGCCGGAATGGCTTCTTGTGAGGCTCTCTTCTGGCGTGCAGATAGTCACCTTCTCACAGGTGTCCTCACATAGCCTTTATGCACACACAGAAAGAGAGAGCTCTCTGGCGTCTCTTCTTATAACACCACCAATCCTACTGTATTTTGACTTTAGCATATGAATTTCTGGAGGCACAATTCAGTCCATAACATTTCACCCCTCTGAACTCCCCAAATTTGTGTCCTTTTCATATACAAAACAAATTCAACCCATCCCAGGAGCCCTAAAATTCTTAACCCAGTCCAACATCAATTCCAAGTTCAAAGTCTCATCTCAATAGCATCTAAATCATAGATAGATGAGACTTGAGGTGTTATTCATCCTTAGGCAGGATGGAAATGTCTTTCTAACTGTGAACCTGTGAAACCCCACAAGCTATGTACTTCCAAAATACAGTGGTAGGACAGGCATAGGTTAGCTAATCCCACTCCAAACTGGAGACGTTGCAAACAAGAAGAGGGCAAAGAGTCCTAAGCAAGTCCAAAACCTAGAAAGGTGAATTCCATCAGTCTTAAGACTTGAGAATATTCTTTTGTGGTCCAGTGATCTGCCTGCAGGGCTGCTGGGCAGCAGAAGCACCTCCAACAGTTTCTAGAACATAGCAGACTCCTAGTACCACCTTACCCTCTTCCTTACTAAGTTTAATAGAAAGAACACAGTTTTCCATTGTTTGAAATCTCTAATTCTAGAAACAAATAGACCTGTATTTAAATTGCTTGCTCAGTCATGCTGACTCTTTGCAACCCTGCGGACTGTAACCTGCCAGGCTCCTCTGTCCATAAAATTTCCCAGACAAGAATACTGGAGTGGGTTGCCATTTCCTCCTCCAGGGGATCTTCCCAACCCAGGGATTGAACCTGAATCTCCAGTCTCCTCCATTGGCAGGTGGATTCCTTACCACTGAGACACTTGGGAATCCTGTATTTAAATTACGGTAGTTCAAATGTACATTTAGTAGAGTTTGGTGTTAAACTGTTGACTTCTTATTTTAGTAGAGAACATGCCACCCACTCTGTAGTGAGCTGGTGACTTAAATGACTATTATATAGATGTTTGAGTCAACCAATGATTGGAACTCTGAAAACAAATCCATGAAAATCAAGGAGATTGTGAAAGCCTTAAATTCTCTATAGTTTGACTAGTGAATTAATATCTACACCCTTCTTTGGAATGCTCAAATAACTTGGAAGTACATCAAGATCATTAGCAAGTTTGCTAGAGACAAGTCAACCTCTTCAGTTTTGGCCCTGAAGTTTTGATCTACTTTTCTCTATACCTAAAGTCATTAAATGGAGAAGGCAATGGCACCCCATTCCAGTACTCTTGCCTGGAAAATCCCATGGACAGAGGAGCCTGGTAGGCTGCAGTCCATGGGGTCACCAAGAGTCGGATATGACTGAGTGACTTCACTTTCACTTTTCACTTTCATGCATTGGAGAAGGAAATGGCAACCCACTCCAGTGTTCTCGCCTGGAGAATCCCAGGGACGGGGGAGCCTGGTGGGCTGCCGTCTATGGGGTCGCACAGAGTCGGACACGACTGAAGCGACTTAGCAGCAGCAGCAGCAAAGGCATTAAAAAAAATATATGTATATATATTATATATATATAGAAAAATTAAATAGCAAACATTTCACATTTAAATATATTTTTTTTCATTATCTTGACAAAATAGTAAAATCTTGAACCTGCGTTGGTAGTGGGAGTGATAAATGTGGTTGACGTGTATATCACCCATACCCCGTGCCAGAAACCATAACAGTTGGATCTGTGTAGTGTGACCTTGGCCAATATACTCTATTTTGTCACTGGTATTTATAGGGTAGAAAAATATTAAAACCAACACAAATACTACATCATTGAAAATATGATAAAAGCAATGAAGAAAAACACTCAGTTGAAGGCACTGTGATACAGGTTACTGAGGCATATGCTGGGCACAACACAGAACATCTTCTTTCCAAGGGTTTGACTACTTTAAATTACATTCCTGGAGTGCTCTGAGGAAGGCATCCATACTACAGGATATGATGAAGGACAAATTAGGAGAAAATATTGATAGACCATCCTTACTCTCAGTGTAAATTGTGGGGGAAAAAATCCTTTACAAAAATTTCCATAGCCTAAGCTCTGCTGTTGAAGCAGACCGCAGATCCATGGCAAGCTTCCACAGAGTACAGATTGAAAATTCTTGTGTAGAAGAATAGTCTGCTTGTTTTCAGAAGAAAGGCGGGAAAAGGGCCTGCAACCACACCCACCAATGATATCACCATTTTCCAGAAGACTTGTAGTAAAATGGTGCCTGCTTGACTGGACAGAAAAAGCCCAGTTGCAGCCCCACTCCTGATGTGAGCCCTGTGCCAGGACCATGCAGAACCTTAATACTACTTTACAGGGCAGATCTCAGTCCTCCCACTTTCCTCCTCACAGTCCAAATTCAAATGCTAACTTTGACCTTCCTTTCTGCCCCTGCTGTCAACACACCCCAGCACTGAAGCAAAAGAAAGCTGAATCTTTTCCAGGAATAGCTTCAGTCTCACCCAGATGAAAGGCACGATGCCAGAGTGAGGCAGTCTTGTTATTAATCAACCTTGATTTGCAGAAGATGACACAGTTGCAGGGGCTGTGCTTTAAGTACCCTTTCAACCGTGATGAAAGTCAAGCATTATTCAGCCAAGTTCTAAGTGGCCACTTTAAATCAGTCTGAAGGCTGTACCGTTTCAGTGCTAGAGGCAGGAACTGAAAACAAATAATGTGCTATTGGTAAACTACAGTGAACTCTCTGATTTTGAACCCTGAACATCTATTCATGCTTATAAAGCTGAGAGTTCATGCCAGGGAAGCTTGGAGCTACTGGAATATAGCAGAGCTGATTCTGTCCAATTTGACTTCACGAGCATTTAAGTGAAAATTTACTTTAAATAGTCAAGGCTGAGGAGATAAAAGATCCTGGAAATCTATACATCCAATCCCTTGGGAAACATTTCCAGCTTAACTAGTTGTAAAGTGCATTGCTTATTTTAGAGAAGCATGTGCATAAATTATCCTTCCAGGCCATTCGAGTTCCAGCTCTTTACATAGCCTTCACCAGTGCCGTTGGTTTGCAGTTGGTGCCCCTTTTCTGTCCTGAGCGCTCATAGCACTCATTTTCTGCTCAGTATTTTATTCAATTTGTGTTCCATTGAGAAATGAAAAGATCATGGGCTATAGTGTCAGGTGGATCAGGATTTAGACACCAGTTTGGGCACTTCTGAGCCATTTGCTTAACCTCTTTGAACTTCAGTTTTCCTCATTTGTAAAATGAAACAGTTAGGATAGTTCCTTGCGCAAGGTAAGGATTTAATGTGATAAGATATGCCAGCTGCCTAGCACAGTGCATCCAAAGCACTTAATACATGGTGACCACTAGCAGAAGTAGCAGCAATAGTGGCAGCAGAAATATGCATAGTATGTTGTCTTTCTCCTTGAAAAACACCATTCTTGAGAAAAGAATCACACCCTATATTTGTTCGGTATCTCTCAGCATTGCTAGCATGAGATGCAAGTGACACTGTGTAAGTATCAGTTGAAACATACTGACATGAATGAGTTGGGTATCAATACCTTTGCCCAGTTAGGATAATGGGACAAGAGGCGTGACACCTGTTACACTGAAACGGGGCTTCATTTTAAATATAAAAATAAGAATGTCCTCTTTCACAAAGTGTTTGAGTTACTTTAGGGTATGGAGAAGAGGAAAAAGAAAAGATCAAGAATGAAATGAAGTAAAAAAGGAGAAATCATAGGAACTAAGAGAAGAGAAACTGTATTTGTTGAGCACTATATGTTAGCACTTTGCACAAAATCCTCACTCTGTACTGAAATTTAAATCCTGTTAATCTCAGAGAGCTTAAATAAACTTGTCCAAGGTCCCTCAGCCAATACATGGGAGAACTTAAAATTATACTACGGGCTGTCTTCCTTCAAATGTGGGTTCACAACTCTGTGCTGCCACCATCTTGAACCAGAGAGTTAAGAATTGCTCTATGCCAATTTATCTGCTAACTTTCACCCTCCTCTTCACATAGAGTGATATATAACTTATCATTCAAAACAGGACAGGTTTGAGAGTAAGGGAGGGAACTATTGATAATTTCTCCAGGACAAGAGCCCAAATGTGAACTGCCTTGGATAAAACTTGACATTTGGCCACAACCACTCCGAAGAGTTGTCTACCCTCTGAGCTTCCTTAGCATTTAAAGAGTCATGCTATTATATAATTCATACTGTTTGCTCTCTGAATGGCTCTTGAGAAGATCATTAGAGATTCCTCCTTCCTGTGCTGCCATCCCTAAATCACAAGACACTTTTAGTCCTCATTTCATTTGACCTCTCATTATATTTTATTCTCATGGTGATTTCCTCTCTAATACTTTTTATCTTCTTGGCTCATGGGATGCAGCACCCTCCTAGTCATTATCCTGTAGCTCTAGCTCCGCTGACATGTTCTCTTCTACCCTACTTTTAAATACTGGCATTCCCTAAGGCTTGGTCAGAGACCTATTTTTTAAGATCTAATTTCTTTTTATGTGCTCTTCTTACCCTGATAGCTTCCTATAACCTCTTTAATTACCACCAGATTTACATTCCCAGGCCAGATCTTTCTTCTGAGCTTCAGGCCAATGGTTTATTCAACAGTGATACTTGGATACTTAATAGGTACTTCAGCCTCAATAAGTGCAAGCCTCACTTCTATCTTCCACTCCCAGAAACTCAGTTTTTCCTTAATGATCACTAGTTCAGTGAATGACACTGCCATCTGTCCAAAAGTGTAAGCTGGAAACATCCTTCTCTTCTTCACCCACGCTATGCAGGCAGTTGACCATCCCTGTTGAGTGTGCCTTCTAAATGTTCACCTCTCCTCATCTCTTCTTTCACCATCTTAGTCCAAACCAACACTGGCTCTGTCCCCATTTATTATAATGGCTTCTAGACACTCCACATCCATGCTTGCTTCTAACTGTCACTCTCCAGCATCTGAAACTCTCTTGCTTTAACTCAACCCTCTTCCCCCATCGACTAAAAAATATAGTCACGACCTGAAAGTAGAGAGTTATTTTATTTGGTGGGAATAAATAAAATGTATTTATTTTAATAATAAAATGTTATTATTTATATAGGGAGACAGCATCTCAGTAGCTCTGAGAACACTGCTCCAAAGAGGCAGGAGGAGAGTCAGGCTGTATACAAGCTTGCAACAAAGGGAGCAGGCAGTCTGAACATCAAAGATCAGGTATCAAGTTAAGGAATTCAGCATTCTGTGTATCGGAACATGCAAGCCTCTGAGCTCACTGAATTCATTTCCTTTCATAGGCACCTCAGCTATCTGGGGCCAGTCCTGTTTCCTTGTCCTACAGATGGCTGCTTCTTGCACTCCCCTAGCTCCTCAGCAGTCACCATAGGCAGTGGCAGCATCCGCTGGATCAGTTTTGGGAGCCCTCGTTCACATTTGGAGGCCAGAAATCACAGAGGGCTGTGACATTTCTTATTTATATCATATATCTTGATATGGCAAATCTTGATAATTTATATCATATATCTTATATCATATTTTTGATATGGCAGGAGATACTTTCATTTCACACCCCTTTCTCTTCCACCCTACTAATCTATTGGGTCCTCAAACATTCCATGATCCTTCTTGCTTTATAAGCTTAGAATGTTCTCTTTCTCCACCCTAGATAACTTATTTATTTCCCAGGTCTCAGATTAGAAGTCTTTTCCTCAGGGGAGCTTTTCAGAGATCCTGGACTAGGGTATACCAGCCTGTCAGACATTTTTGTGGCTCCCTGTAGTCTTCTTTTGGGGCATTTACTGAAATGCCTCAAAGACTGTCCCAATCGTGCCTCATAGCACAACATAATTTATTAGATATTAGGTTATTCTAACGGTCTTGGGCAGGTTCCACAACATCACTTAAGAGCTGTTATTAACATCCAATGGCCAGGATGGACCAGAGGCTCATAATCTTGAAATTCCATTGGTTCACTCACTTTGAATTTCATGTATGAGACAGTGATTTGTAGTGAGGCAGTTTGGTGATCTGACATGGAACAAGAGCCAAATAAAAATGTTGTGAGAGGCCCTCTAAATTCTAATCATGAACTCTTTCTTTGGTCAGATAAAAAAGAGGCAAACAGACCCAAAGTGCTGGTCAGACAATAAAGAAACCAGAAAAGATGCAGGTAAAGTCAGGAGAACTGTGAAATGGCCATGCCTTATACAAGAATGGATGATGACATGTGTGAAGAGGTCACAGAGCTGGTTGGTGATCCCGAATCTTCTGTATATACACAGTTGCAGGATTCTGCACCATCCATAATGATGCTGTTAAATATAAAAGGTGACAATGTGCTAATAAAAGATGTAACCTTGAATCTAATTTCTCTAATGAGCACAGTTTGTGGAAATTTGTCTTAATACCACATAGTTACTCATCATATAGTTATTGCCATTTAAATTAAGTATTAGTTTTAGCAGGATAATTTATCTAATCACTTGCATTTAATGTTCTTGATACTGCTAAGTACTTTAAAAACTCATTTGTGGGCAATTAAAATGCACTTTTATATCTCTAAATTGTATGTTCTATTAAAAAGCCCTTTAAATGTAGCGATACACCATAAAAATTCTATTTGCATGTCAGGTTTACACCTATCAAAAATTGCTAGGATATATAAACTGAGCTTTGCATTTATGTCAGCATTCTTTTCCTCAGAGTTTATTCTTCTTGGATATCCAGCAATGTGAGAGTTTCTGTCAAAACTGCACTGATACCCTTTCTGAAAGAGGCTTTTCGTTTTGGAACTGAAGCGAGATGGAGGTGAACAGAGGTTTCAAAGTGAAAGACGCACTTCTCGGCAGATTTGAGGAAAGTGTTGAGAAAGCATGGTGAAAGGTGAAGGAAGGAGGATGTGATTGCAGATGACCGTGGGAGATCAAGTGTGGAGATTATTCCCTGACTTGTCTTTACATGGAACCCAGTGTAAAGGTAGAGGTGTAAAGGTGGACGGGCTGCAGTCCAGGGGGCCGCTAAGAGTCGGACACAACTGAGCGACTTCACTTTCCCTTTTCCTTCCATGCATTGGAGAAGGAAATGGCAACCCACTCCAGTGTTCTTGCCTGGAGAATCCCAGGGACGGGGGAGCCTGGTGGGCTGCTGTCTATGGGGTCGCACAGAGTCGGACACGACTGAAGCGACTTAGCAGCAGCAGCAGCAGCAGCAGAGAGCAATTAGAGGGTTTATCAGATTCAAACCCAGTTGGACAGCTAACCTGGTAACTAAGGCAAAGAGACTCTGAAGAAAACTACAATTCATTTTATAACTATTGAACTGGAAATAACTGTAGAGGTCATTTTGTTCAGCCTCTCTTAGATTACATATTTTAAAACTACAGCCAAGATGTATGGCATTATCTGGGATCTTGATAAAAGCAGAGAAAGATGTTTTTCTGGAGATACTCAAAGATGACTAAACACTCAGTTAAAAGAATGGATATTATTTAAATAGACAAAGAGAAAATTGAGAGATGATCTCACCACAATTAAAATAGTGATCCCAATACGTAAGTCAATAATCAATGACACATGTAACATGTAACTATTTTATTGAACAAGCTTGATTTAAGAGGATATAGGCCAATCTTATTCCCTATCGCTATTCTCTTTTAATCTTTCTGTGTTGAGTAGTTCTTTACCTACCCTTTGATGAAATTTTAGGAAATTGTCATACTTCCAGTCCAGGCCAGTCCAGTGTAATAATCATAAAATTGCAAACTCTCTTCCAATGTAAAATATTGCTCCCTTTCCAGCTCATGTTGTCCTAGGCCACTTCTTCCCTCTCTTCTTTTTGCACCTCTCCAGAGTTAGCAGTGGAGAAGGCGATGGCACCCCACTCCAGTACTCCTGCCTGGAAAATCCCATGGGCAGAGGAGCCTGATGGGCTGCAATCCATGGGGTTGCTAAGAGTCGGACATGACTGAGCAACTTCACTTTCACTTTTCACTTTCATGCATGGAGAAGGAAATGGCAACCCACTCCAGTGTTCTTGCCTGGAGAATCCCAGGGATGGAGGAGCCTGGTGGACTGCCATCTATGGGGTCGCACAGAGTCAGACACGACTGAAGTGACTTGGCAGCAGTAGCAGCAGAGTTAGCAGAGCTAGAGACTAGGGCAGCTGAGGCATAGAATGGTCTAGCTTGGCTGACATCGTGGTCATCTGGTTTGGATGCTTTCTGAATATGGCAGATTCCAAATTCTGATTCTTTCTTTCTGATATGCTTGTTGGGTTCTCTGGAGAGACCTTCTTCCCCATGACCAGTGTCCTCCCTCCTATAGTCACATAAAGCTTGTGTGCTCAAAACTTTCTCTTTCCTTGTTCATTTTTCTTGCTAAGGACTGCTTCTGGTGGCCTCCTTCATATTCTCTATCTGGTGGAGCACTGTACTAGGGACAGAGAAAGCATGGAAAGGATGTTCTTTGCTAGAAATTTGACTGCAACTTCTCGGGAAGAAAAGAGTTGGAATTTCATGGAAAGGTCAATGAATTGTGGAAGTCTTCCCTGAAAAACAGTTTATTTGAGAAATGACCACTTGACTAAACTGTTCTTCACACTGTGCTACCCAATCTGAGACCCTTAAACCAAGCCCTGGTGGCACTGTAGGCAAAAATGACCATTTCATCTGAAAACTATGGGATCTGACCTTTCTGGAAGTATCATACCTGACCCATGTGTCTTATGTGCCTCTGTCCTGTATGTGGGGAAACACAGCCATCCTTATTCTCTATGAAGATCTGGTTCCCTCTGTTGGGGACCAGACTCCATATTGCCTGAAGAGCAGGCTAGGCAGTTTTTACTTGCTCAGACATCACTGAGTATTTGGTGATAAGCCAGTTTGACTGAAATGAGACAACCTTGTCAAAGCTTTCTTAGTTTCTGCTTTTGGGATAATTGATAACCTTGGATTGCCCCCCACCTCCTGCCACTTGTAAGATACCTAGAAATGCAGACATAGATTATGAAGGAACTTAAGAGTTGCCAGGAAGCTAAAACTTGGTTCTTTAAACACAAAATATAAGCACTTCAAAAGAAAATACATGAGGATTATCTTGTTGCTAATCTCCTGTTAACAACGTGAAATAATACTTTCTAAAACCCCATGAAAGGCATGGGAACTGGACAATTCTCTTAACAGTTTGCATCTGGAAGGATGGCTGCTTTCATAGCTACAACAAAGATGTGTGTAGCTAGACTGTCTGTAGCTTCCAAATCTTAACACTCCTGAAATTTAAGTACAAGGACAGTAATGGAAAATATTGAGAAAATGGAGGGTATTAACTGAAAGTGTTAAGGAGAAAGAAGCCCAATGAATACAGCTTGCAAATAAAAGTCAGAAATGGGAGTAAAAAGAACATTATCACATTTTGATTCATCTTCCACTGTATCATTCAGTGATTATAATTTGACCACCCATGTCGCGAAGTCTCCACAAGGAGCCTTTATAGAAAATGAAGATGGAAACAATGAAGTAATCCTGCCTTCTTGCCTTTATAATTTAAGGTTGTTTCCCCAAATTCTGTTATTGAGTGTCATGCCCACCAAAATTTCCTATGACTCAAACTATGGGATTATTATGCTTCCTCCGGGAAGCACTTTATAGAATAATAGCATTTATTATTAGGAATGCTTTTTTGAAAATCAGCCAAATTTTCTCATTGTCCAAGTGAATCCAAGATTTTGGCTATAATTTCCCTGACCACCCCCAAACAAGTGCTTCCTTTCACTCCATGTGGATAATACTTTAAGTTTCATTTAGTACTTGAAACAGTGTAAGTTCCAAAGAAATACTGGTTGAATGAATATTTCTAGATGAATGGATTGATGAATAGATGAATTATTTTTTACTCCATGTCTTGAATCCTCAGTCTGCTTTCTAAAGGTCTTTGATAGGGATAAATTTTAGGTGGGGGAAGGAGGGAAGAAAGGCATCTTCATGCCCACCGCCCTTCAGGATGGATCCCACTACCCAGCAGATTTGGGACACTGACCGTGCATTGGTTTGCTCGGGCTGTCATAACAACATACCACAAACTGGGTGGTTTAAACAGTAAAAACCTGTTCTCTCTCCATTCTGGGAGGCTAAAATTCCAAGATCAAGGAGCTGACAGGGTCCTACCTTCTGAGGGCTGTGAGAATCTGTTCCAGGCCTGTTACTTAATGAGAAGTAGGTTTGTTGACAATCTTTTGGCATTCTTTGGGTTATAGATGTGTTGCTCCAATCTCTGTCTTAATATTCACATGACATTCTTCTTCTGTGCATATCTGTGTTCAGATTTTCCCTTTATAAGGATATAAGTCATACTGGATTAAGGGCCTACTCTATTTCAGTGAAATCTCATTGTAGTTTAAACTAATTATCTGCAACCCTATTCCAAATATTATCACATTCTGTGGTTCTGTGGATTAGAAATTCAGCATATTAATTTGGCGGTGGGGCACAATTTAATCATAACAGATAGAAACCATTCTTGATACCTCCTTCTCCCCTACTATTCCATGTCTAGGCACCAAAACAATTTATTTTACCTCCTAGTTAATTTAGTATTAACCTACTTTCCTCATTTCGCTAGTCCAAGTTACCAGAGTATCTTGATTATTCCAGTATCCCCCGACTTCATCACTCTGCTTTCAGTTTTCCCATGCTGTATACAAAGTGGTAATTTTAAAAGGCATATTTGATCATGCCGCTCATCTTTGAAATCTCCCTGTGGGTTTGTGTTGGCTTTACAAGCCAGTTCCTACCATCTTCACCAACCTGCTTTCTTGCCCTGCACTGTTCACTTTTTGTTTCCAGTCATACTGGATCTTCTTTGAGTTTCTGCAATATACTAAACTCCAACCTACCTCAGGCCCTTTGTTACATGCTGCTCCCCTGCCTGGAGTACTCATTTTCTCTCTCTCTTTTGGGTAACTTCTTCATATTCGTCCAGTGTCAGCTTATATGTCACTTCTGTATAGAAGCCTTTCCTATGCCCCACAAAAGGTTGAGTTGCATTGTTTGCTTTTATGGCACACTGAAGTCACCTTTTTAGTACTTACCAAAACATAACCAATTGCTTTCCTAGTAAATACTTGTTTAATTAATCTCTCTGCTGTAGATTGAATGTTTGTGTCTCCCCACCCCAAAATTCACGTGTTGAAACATAACCCCTACTGCGATGGTATTTGGAGATGGGGACTTTGGGGACTGATTAGGTCATGAGGGTGGAATCCTCATGAATGGGATTAGTGCCCTCATAAAACAGACCTCAGAAAAATTAAAAATAGATAAAGAAAAACAAATAAAAAGCAAAAAGAGACCCCAGAGTGTTCCTTTGCCTCATGTGAGAACACAGTGAGAAGATGGCCATCTGAGAACAGAGAATTAAGCTCTCACCAGACACCAAATCCGCTGGGGCTTTATCTTGGACCTCCCAGCCTCCAGAACTATGAGAAGTAAATTTCTATTGTTTATAAGCCACTCAGTCTATGATAGTCGGTTATATGAATAGACAAAGACACTCTCCTATTAGACTTTAAACTCTTCTTCCCACATAAAAAGGGTACAGAATGAAATGTGTGTGTGTGTGTTTGTTGCTCAGCCGTTTCTGACTCTTTGTGACCACATGGATGGTAGCCTGCCAGGCTTCTCTGTCCATGGGATTTTCCAGGCAAGAATACTGGAGTGCATTGCCATTTCCTTCTCTACAGAATGACATGTGGCCCTTCAGAAAAGATAGGGACTCTGGACAAGTCACTGATTCTTGCTGATACAGCTTCCTCATCTTTATCTGCCTCAAAGGATTAGTATGGGGGTCAATCAGTGGAAAAGGAGTGAGCTATGGCTAATGAGCTGCTTAGAGAGAGGCAGAGGAAGTGGGGTGAAATCCTGAAGTACCTCCAGGAGGACTTAGGCAGGAAGTGGGTGGGGATCAGCGCAGCTGTGTAAAACAGGGAATTCCCCTAGGGTATGGGAAATGCTACAACTTCCAGTTGGGAGGATCCACAACAAAGCAGATTATTCCCAGATTTTGCTATTTATAAACTAAAACAACCAAACAATGGGGGCATTCTTGTAAAGCTTCAGTTTTCTTTAAAGAAGAAATAAATACTTTTTATGTTCCAAAAACTGTTGTTACTTTCAAAAGGATGCCTGAAACAGAGATTTCTCCACTGGCCAGTGTGTGCACAGCCACTGCCTCTGCTGGCAAGACTGTTGGATAGAAAACCCTTACTTTTTTTTTTTAAAGAAATTCAATCTTTGTACTTTTTACTGATCCACAAAATGGTACCTTCAGAACTGTTGTCTCCTTCCCAAGAGGGTATCCCAGGAGTCAGCAGCTGTGTAAACACACACAATTCAGTTAAGCAATATTGGGGATTGATGATATGAGCCACATGTACATTTTTAATCTTGTTTAAAAAAACAAACAAAACAAACAAAAAAATCCCACCGTAAGCACAAGTATAAAGAATTGTGATGAGCCACACACCTGCAGGGAGCATGGTGACCCAGCGTGACAGAAATGAGGTACTCTTGCATAATGGCGGGTTGGCGGCATCCTTAGAGGAGAGCTTTTCAAAGATGTGGCTGGAAGAGAGTCCATTATTATCATTTCACATAAAGGATACTGGTAGCTGGCCATTAAAAAAGGAAAATTACCGTTCCATTGTTCCTGTATGTAGGCACAAACCATTTGTTACAAATTTAGCCAGCCTCACTGCCAGCCTGCTCTGCAGAGCCAAGTCAGAATGAGCTTCAGCAGTCCAAGGCGTTCATTTGAATAAACTTGCTCCAGTGACGGATTGCCTCAAACTTGCTCACCACACATTTTATACAGTCTCCACCCTCTTTAAAGCAGCTTCTCCTTAAATGCCATTTCTTCATTTTTTGGATGCTTGGTGCTTTTTAATTGCCTTCTCTTGACTTAAGTTTCTTGAGAGCAGGGGCCACTTCATATCTACCTTTATATCCAAACACATAGCACATCCTTGTTACAAACGGATGCTCATTTTGAGAAACAATTTCTCACTAAATGTTCCCATTTAACAAGAGCACGTGTGATACAACAATGCTCTTCTCTGAGTTCTTGATGTCAAATTATCAAAGACTATGAATGAGTAAAGTTGCTCAGTTGTGTACGACTCTTTGTGACTCCATGGACTGTAGCCTACCAGGTTCCTCCGTCCATGGAATTTTCCAGGCAAGAGTACTGGAGTGGGTTGCCGTTTCCTTCTCCAGGGGATCTTCCTAACCCAGGGATTGAACCCAGGTCTCCTGCATTGCAGGCAGACGCTTTACTGTCTGAGCCACCAGGGAAGCCCACCAGGGAAGCTACTATACAAAATGATAATAGCAGCTTTGGCAGTATGGTACGGTATCACCTGTCCACAAAGCAGTTTAAAAATTAGCATATTCTTAAACTGGGAGTTCTAAAATTTATCCTAAAGGATAGGATAAATCTTGGATTTGTTCTAAGACTTAGCTACAAATAAATTTAATGCAGCATTGAATCTTATCTTATTTGAAAACTGAAACTAAACTGAATATCAAACATTTAGAGATTTGTAAGCTAAAATTATGTGTGTGTGCTAAGTCATTTCAGTTGTGTCAGACTCTTTGCAACCCTGTGGACCGAGCCTGCCAGGCTCCTCTGTTCATGAGATTCTCCAGGCAAGAGTGCTGGAGTAGGTTGCCAGGTTGTAACCATTTTAGATGAGACCAAACACGTTTGAAATCTTTGCAAATCGCTTTTTTAAAATGAGACCCACCCCCTACCCCCCCGCCATAACTCCTCCATGGGTTCATTCTAGAATGCTCAATGTTACCTAGTTGAGAATGAACATTTTTTATTTCTTGTCAAACCACTTAATCATATTGTTCTCTGCCTATCTATAAGCAGCCTGCCATTTTAGGCTTTCTGCCTGTACCTTTATTATAAGCAGCAATGCCTAGCACATCACTGCTTTGTTGTCTTCCCAATGTCCTAAATAGTTGTCAGGTAATAAATTAGATTCTCAAGCAAGTACAGTATTTTATAGCATAATCCTACCTAGTTTAAGAAGACATTAGCTCAAGCAGGCGAAAGGATGCTGTTCTTTGTCTGAGACCCTGGAATCCAGTCTTGACTTTACCAGGGCCTGGCTGTGTGTATCTATCTAAGGATTGATGCTTTTCTGAGGCTCCTTTTCCTTATCTATAAAACCAGGAAGTTGTCACAAGATGATCTCTTAAGGCTCCTTTCAGCTTTAAAAGCCTTTGCAGTGAAATTATATGGAAACTGTCATGTGGAATAATTCATCATCATTTTTCAAAGATTTGGGGTATAGATCATGGCATCGAGTGACAGCAACCTCCAGGAGGAAAAGTCACTCAGTGTAAAATTCACTTGTCCATTCTGCCTCCCAGAGGCCAAGAGACAGAACTCATGTAGCTTTCTTCAGTTTCCTTAGCAGAACATGTGGATAAATGTATAAACTCATAAAATAAAAATGCAAGGGATTTGAAATGAGCACTTTGCACAAATCACAATTTATCAAACCACCCAAATGGAATGGTAGTTTTTTCTCCCAACACTCCCCCGCTGCCCCCGCCACCCCCCGCCTTCTTTCTTTCAGCAAGTTGTAAATTCAAGACCACTTGCAGTGCCTGTATTTGGCCTGGGAGTTTCTCCTCCAATAACTCAACCCCTGTGATATATCTCCTAGGTGCAGCTTTTGCAGAAATTACTTAATAAATCAGTGGTTGACATACATTTTTATTCCCCCTGGGGTTGTGCACTAAGCATTTTCTACAACCTTTGGGTTTATTTCGCTTGAAGACGTTGATCTTAGAGAAGGGATTACTTTCAATTCAGTCTCCAGTTGCTCTGTCATGTCTGAATCTTTGCAACCCCATGGACTGCAGCACGCCAAGCTTCCCTGTTCGTCACCAATTCCTGCAGCTTGCTCAAACTCATGTCCATCGAGTTGGTGATGCCATCCAACCATCTCATCCTCTGTCATCCCCTTCTCCTCCTGCCCTCAATCTTTCCCAGCATCAGGGTCTTTTCCAATGAGTCAGTTCTTCACATCAGGTGATCAAAGTATTGGCGTTTCAGCTTCAGCATCAGTTTTCCAATGTATATTCAGGACTGATTTCCTTTCAATTCAAATGCGTGTTATATTTGGAGTTTTCCAATATATGGCAGGACGGTGTTACTTTCTTTAGAAGGCACTGCCATAGTCTTGTTCTTTCCACCACAGTCCCTAGATAAGGGTTCATCTGCCTTCATTGTATGTACTTTGCTGCTGCTGCTGCTGCTAAGTCACTTCAGTCGTGTCCGACTCTGTGCGACCCCATAGATGGCAGCCCACTAGGCTCCTCTGTCCCTGGGATTCTCCAGGCAAGAACACTGGAGTGGGTTGCCATTTCCTTCTCCAAGTGAGGGACCTCTCATTATGTTTTTAGAGATTTAGCACTTACAATGTTCCAAATCTGCTAACTTAAACTAGTTTCCCCAATCCTTCTGGAAAACATTGGATAAAACTTTCAAAATAATATATTGTACATGTAGAACAGGCTTCCCAGATGGCGCTAGTGGTAAGAACCCGCCTGCCAATGCAAGAGATGCAGGAGACTCAGGTTCAATCCCTGGATCAGGAAGATCCCCTAGAGGAGGGCATGGCAACCCACTCTGGTATAGACAGAGGAGCCTGGTGGGCTATGGTCCATAGAGTCTCAGAGTCAGACATGACTGAAGCAACTTAGCATACACTTGAAGAACATGACCTTAAAATGTTTCATTGAAAAATATTATAGAATCAGTCTCCATGTCAATTTGAAGAGATAAAGAAATAACATCATTATTTTATAAAATCCAAACTGAGTTATAGAATTTGTCTAGTATTTTACTAGGTTTGAAGTAAATTAGGAAAAATACCAAGTCCTATTGGTTGCAGTGAATATTCGTATTCTTTTATTAGACATTTTGTTTCTGTGTAGTTTCCCCATCCATCAATCCCTCCAGCCACTATCTATTCAACGCCCACTAGTATGTGATACTATAATAACTATGATTCTGTACCCAATTCCAGGATTTTTTCTCCCTACACCAAGCAGTTCTCCATTACCAGCTGAATGCCCTGTAATTCAACTCAATTATGACACTATCTACCTGGAAATAGCATCAGATCACACAGCCTAAAGGGCTCAGTCCTACAAGACTGCCCACCCCTTTTCCAGACGCTAGTGATTCTGAGCAATCTACAGTATGCTGGAAGTTCTCAAGACCCCCGCCTCGAGTTTGATTAATTTGCTACACTGATTCATAGAACTCAGAGAAATATTTTACTTACTAGATCATCAGTTTGTTGTAAAAGAATATAACTCAGGAGCATCCAGATGGAAGAGCAAGGTATGGGGGAAAGGGCACAGAGCTTCCATGCCCTCTCTGAGCCTGCCACTTGCCCAGCACCTCCACATGCTCACCAACCTGAAGCAACCTGTCCTTTAGAGTTCCTATGGAGGCTTCCTAACATAGGCATGATTGATGAAATCATTGGCCATTGAACCAATGATTGAACCAGCCACTCTCCTTTCCCCTGAGGTCAAGGATAGAACTGAAAGTTCCTACCCTCTAATCACAGAGTTAGCTTCCCTGGCAACCAGCCTGTCCTTAGTTGCTTTCCAAAGTCAAACACCAAACACCACTGTGGGTGTTCCTGGGAGTGTGCAGCACAGTGACTTGTGTCTAGGTATTTAAAACTTGAACCTGAACTCTGACAATGTCATAGTAGAGGTGAAATACAAGTTCTATGGATGTGCAAAGGAAGGGGAGGTGAAGAAATGGTAGTTGTGGGAAGACTAATGATTGTAATATTATGGAAAATTGGTTTTTTCTTAGTCTCTATATAAACTCTTGGATATTAACTGAATTTGTATTTTATAGTATTTATGTGTGGATACAATAAATATTATTACTGTGCCAGTTAAAAATAGATAGTCTAGTCTCTGAAGAAACTTTGAAAGAGTATTCTTCAGAGCTATATGAGCTTATTAATAATAAATCATCTTGCTCCACTGTTAATTGTATTTTTCCCTAAAATTTTCCATGAGTAATGACTGCATCTCCATTTTGATTTGTAATTAAAAATTCTGAAAGAGCTCTAAACTCCTCTTGAATCTACCAAATCTGGCCTAGTAAAGGCCATCTTCAATGACTTATGTGAATACCTGTAAGAATTAATTGGATTGTTACTGAAAGTTCATGAAATGCCATTCATTGCCTTTTAAAATATTCATAATTTCAAGTTTACATCTTGATGACTCTTGTTTCCTCCTTCAAGTTGTCTTTTTCCAGAGTTAACTCTTACGTCTCTGAATTCCTAGTATAGCCTCTTTTGGTAAGTGCTTCTGCCATTCACCATATCTTGTATTATATGTTCTCTGGCATTACATCGAGAGGCATTATGTCTTCCTATTTAGTTTGTCATCATCTTGAGTGTCAGGAAGTAAAACTGTCTTCTATTTCTTAGCTATTTCTAATATGGTCAGCTTCTGCTAGCTTTGGCCATGTGGAAGCGTGAATGAATGAGTGCCGTGAACCTGACTTGTCAGTGCTGGTCAGGGATCTGTTGATACTTTTAGGCTATAATTCAGTTTGGTGGTTAGGCCCCTGGGCTGGAAGTCAAGAGACTCAAATTCTATTTCCTATTTTCTATACTTTCGATGGCTCATTTAAGCTCTCATTCCCTCCCCACCACCCATAACTTGAAGGAAGAATCTCTGTCTAGACCAGTGGTTCTCAGCTTTAACTACACCTTGAAACCACACGGTCATGGACTTCTACCTCCAGAGATTCTGATTTTAGGGGTCTTGGCACTGGGGTTCTGGACAGCTCCCCAGGTGATTCTGTTGGGAAGCTGAGGTGCAGAACTTGTTTAGAGAACTTCAGAAATGTTAATGCATACTGATACACTAGTGGAATGCTCTCCATCATCCCATATATGCTTTCTTCCAGGTTCTGCTGATTTGCCTCTTCTACCTCTCTGAGTCCATTCATCTCCTCCTCCGCATTTCACATGGTACTGTCCAGCAATTTTTTTAAACTTCCTTTTCTTCTTCTCAGATGCTTCTCTTGTCACGAATAGGGCTTTCCTAAAGCAAATATAAGCGTATCCCTTTCATGTTAAAACTCCTCACTGTAGAGTTGAGTACTTGCTCCTTAGAATGTTGTACAAGCCCTACATAATATACACTTGGCTGCCTCTCTAACCACATGCACGAACACATCCCCCCTTAAACACTGTCTCCCTCTGTGATGTTCCATGTCTCTGTTCTTGTGTACCTACTGTTCCAGCTATAGAGGGTGATACCCTCTTCCTCTTTCCCCACCATTCACTCGTTAATCAGCTGCTACTCTAAGACTTCTGGACTTCTATCAGCAGTGACTCTCTCTCTTCTATGTTACGTATGTATTTTATACATACATCTTTACTCTTACCATACTGCAATTATTTAAATACATGTCTAAAGTTTGAGGATAGAAATAGTGTCTAATTTATCACGTTTTCTTAGTGCAAAGCATGGAAACTTTTACAGAGTGGGAACTCAACAAAGTTACTTGAATTAAGTTAATTTATATTAATAAAGAATTTGGAATTTCTTAAAAACAAGTACAAATATACTTGGCTTTAAAAAAAAAAAAGAGAGAGTCTACTCAACAGGAAGACTTCTCAGATCAAAATTTCATAGTTTACGTACATCTGATATATGCACTATAAGGAATTTGCAAAGTTAATTGAATTCCTATTTTTGCCTTTGTAGAAACCCAAGTTATTAATTGAACAGATAGTCATTGAGTTCATTCTATGTGTATGACACTTGCTGCCCTCAAGGAACTCAGTGAGACACACAGGCAGGTCCAAGAGAATTGCAGTTGTAGAGTGACGCAGTGCTGTGGCAGAGGTAGGCACAGACTTACCTCTGGGGTCAGCCAACCTTGTCTCTGGGACATTCTCAGTATAATGGCTGAAAATTCACCCCTTTTTCTTTCTCACTCAAGAAAGCATAATCAAATGCAAATCATATAAAAAGATAGTATTATAGGGACGATCTTGCATACACTCAAGACTTTGACTGTTGATACACTAAAAAACAAGAGGGTTTTTTCTAGGTGAATAATTCACAAACCTTGACACTTTAGCTATTATAGTAACACATTCCTTGTAACATATCCTATTAATAGAACTAAACTTACAACACACAAGTTTATCATGCTATCTATTTTGGGAGGGGGGAGGAGGGGAACCATTTCCTTAATGTATTTTTAATAATTTAGTCTTGCAAAAATTTAGATTTCAGTATATAATCTTTTAGGAGTATATCCATGCATATTGTAACCAAGGTCATTTAGTGCTGGCAAGAACTCAGATTTAACTGGTATCACCAATGTAAGATGAGTGGATAGTTATTATTTTACTTCTTTGATGCCAATTCTATCTCCTCCCTTCGGTTCTTTTAGTCAATCTGACTTTCTGAGAAAGAAATCTCTCTACCATTAAATATATAAAACCCCTAATTTCAGACTAATTTCCTTTATCAACTTTGAACCTTAACACATTTTGTTTTATTTCCCCAAAAGAGCATTAGTGATTGATGGGCCAAGATATGGTGATAATATAGCATATATATATACTAAAATAAATGAAAATAGCTACATTACTCTGAACATGGAAGATTGGAATAAGCTGAGGTCCAGGTTCGATCCCTGGTTTGGAAAGATCCCCTGGAGAAGGAAATGGCAATCCTTTCCGGTATTCTTGCCTGGAGAATTCCACGGACAGGAGAACCTGGCAGGCTCAGTCCATGGGTTGCAAAGTCGGACATGACTGAGCAATTCTCACTTTCACTTTCAAGGTCATTACACAGAGATGATTTCACTTAATCTTAAGGTACATCTGGTGTGTCCTCTTGATTCTACCCTATCCCATTACAAGTATTTCATTAGGCTGAAGGCAGTAACTCTACTTCATACTCTATAACCCTCTATAACCCTAAAATCTACGCTGTGCTACACCACTAATTCTTTCTGCAACATCAATTGCTAAAAAGATTATATATATATATAAAAATATATAAAAGAACATATATATATATATATACATACACACATACATGTATATATGTATATACACACATATATATGCAAATATTTCCCATGCCTCTCTTGATCCACCTATAAAAACAGATTAAATTACTTATTTTGACCAAAAACATTCTGAATGTAGCACCTTAAACTGCTCGACCATCTTGTCGGCACCAAAATCATTCTGAAAATAAAACGTTAGTTTGCATTTATAGGGTAAAAACCCAGTTTTCTTTTTTTGCAGTAAAAAATGTTTTAATGACATGTTCCTCATGGCAATAGAATATAATCTTGAGATGAAGGACCATTTCTTTTATTTCTCAACCCTATGTGTTATCTTATTCAAAATACTTGTTGACTTTTTGGCAACATAGATAAGCACAGCAAAGGTCTACTCTTACTGTTGTGGATCTAAAGGATTAGACTATGATTGGAATTCTGTAGGATATAATCTTAAAACAGATATTTTGTTGACTTGAGGTTTATTTTTTGAGGTTCTCCATTACATTTATGTTTTCCTTTGTGCCTCATTTTCTCATTTTCATTATGTCAATGCATTGAGCCCTGACTTGCACATATGTTTGGGGCCTACCTGAAAGGAATGTTTTACATGAACCGTCTTGGTATCAGACCTATAAAGCAGTATTTAATTACCATTTAGGGGGGAAATGGGTATGTCAACTTATTTCATACCACAAATATAAAATTGAATTTTAATACTTTAAACCCAACTCAATTTATTTTTAGATGAGAATTGACATTAAACCAAGTCCTAGGAGAGAAAGAAGAGTGAGCTATTACTTTCCCATTATTGACCAAGTGAATTTTGGCCTTGTTATGGCACTGAGTCTCAGTTTTTCTCCCTGAAGACCATGGTCTCCCTGTTACGGTCATTTGTAACTAGCATGTAGGACGGACAGTGGATAAGTCCAAAAGTCTCTTACCATGGCCAAGTGTACTTCTGTTCCGTGCATATTTAGCTCTGGGGATCACTCATTGCTGGCAATGAGTAAGCCCCCATCCCCTCTCTTACTTAGCTCTTGGATTGTGCCAGGCCTGTGCTAGGTGTGTGTGCATATGATATTAAGCAAAAGCAGACAGGGCTCCTACTCTCAGGAAGCTTATAGTCATGTGGGAAAGAGACATTAATCAAGCAATCAGACAAATAAGTAATGCACTGTGACAAGTCCTAAGAAAGGGAGTCCTTGGTTCAATGATAACATTGCTATAAAATCTGACTTCACTTAGGAGTCAGCTGAGGCTTCTTAAAGAAGTGAGCATGGTGTCAGGGTCTGGGTCCCTAACCAAAAGTTTAAACAGAAACAGAAATCCAGGAAATTGAGACCAGAACTCTTTATCTCCACTCAGAAATTTTACTTTTATTATCAGCATAATTGAAACAAAAGATTCTGAAGGGTCATTACTAAACTGAGAACTTGTCACAGTATTTAGACCCTGAACAATTCTTCACCCTAATGTGCTTGCCTACAAAAAGGAACAAAACTACAAAAATATAACAGATGACATTCAAGCTTATGACACAGAGGTCACCCTTAGTTATCGCATTTTTGTGTTTGCTCTTTAGATAAGGTCCAACCTGCCCACTTTGTTTTCAGGCAATTTCTGTTCTAGCCCATGAACTCATGGACGCTGCAGGGGGCAGTGGGCTCTGCAGCGCCCCAGTGCACTCTTGCTCAGCTGAAATAATCTTTAGTTCACTGGCTCCAGTCACACATGACCTGCTGCTTAATTGCCATGGCTCTTCAGTAGCCTTTTAAATCACCTTCTACCCCAAAGTGATCTTTCAGTACTGTGGCATTGTGAAATGATGCCACAGCCAATTCTGTGTTTTGCTGTTTTGTTAATTTTTCGTTATTATTCAAGTTAGCTTTGCTTAAGGAAACACTGTGCCCGTGGTTGAGGTCACAAAGAGGACAGAAGCAAATGGATTGTTAGAACCCGAGTACACTGAGGGCTAATGTTGCCAATGCGTTTTCCTTTCCTTTGTACCCAGCTCTCTGGTGCCCGAGGCAGGTGGCAGAGGCCAGCAGTGACCAGTCTTTTCAGAGATGCTTGAAAAGACTGAGCAGAGCTCATTGCATCAACAGGCCAGAAATAACAAAAGGCATTAAGACCAGGACTTCTAAAAGAGGGAACGTTGCAGGTTTAGATGCGTCACTAGATGGCAGTGTTACTGAAGCTCCTTCTGAAGAGGCCAGGCTTGGCATTATCATTGCTGTTTTCTTGACAAGTCGGAGTAATAAATAATAGCTAGTATTTATCAAGGTCTGATGTACCAAGTAATGCAGCAAATGTTATGTTCACATGAACATGATAGGCAAAATGATGATCCTCTTTTTGCAAATAAGAGAGTAGAGTTTTAAAATAGTTAAATAAGAGCAGTAGGAACCAGGAACCTAAGTATTTTTGAGATTATATATAGTTTAGCTCCCAATTGCATTATCCTATAGGTGTTCCTGAAGCTTTCAGCTTGAAGATGAAGAAATCGAGACGAAAAGGTGCTAGTTAGGTTTCTTGCTCAAGGTCACACAGCTGGGAAATGAGGAACCAGGATCTGAACCAGGTTGGTCTAACTCCAGAACTTACACTCTTAAACACTCCCTCCTCCCTTTTGCCTGCAAAAGAAAAAGGTTAAATTTACACATTATTCTTTCTGCCCTGCCTGGGCATTAGAGACTCTTAGAGTATCAATAACTTGTGAATCTCAATATATTTTTGTGATGGTACTGGGGGAAATCATCAAAAGAAGAATGCTCTTATCCTAAAAATGAACTCACAACATTTCTTGAGGATTCAAGTCAATTTCCCCAGAATTTGAAAATAAAACCCTTCATACTTTAATAGAATGGCTTAAAAAGACTCATCTCCTCCATGGAAGAAGAAAGTACTCATCTCCCTTTCATTTCAAACTTGAAATTGGTAAGACGCCTATGCCCTCTGTTCTTGTGCAAGTTTCTAAGCCCAAATCAAATTTCCCAGAATTGGACAATGAAGAACTGCTGCTGCCATCCTGATGAAACCTTAAAGACTTCTGATCCTCTTTAACAACATACTGTTAGCCAGTGTTTAAAATTATTCATCATAACCGAATAATTATAAAACCACACAGCCCATGCATTTTGGAGTTTTGTTTTTAGAGTCTCTCAGTGCAAGGTAGTTAGCTGACATTTTGTTCAGTATGGTGAACACTTACAGGGCAATGCATTTATGGTAAGACAAGTTGTTTTAAAAATACAGTATAAAAATATAATTTAATGTATAAGATCTTGGAGAAAGGATTGAAAGGGGATGGTAAGGCAATAAAGGAAATTTACCCACTTTGACCCTGTAGGTGTCAATTTTAATAGAAACACTTATGCTCGTATTCCAAATTTTACTTTTCTCAGATATTTCTTATTTAAGAAATTTTTTTATTAAGTTTTTTTTTTTTTTCTGGAGGATTGATTCTTTGTATTACCTGCCTGCAGTCACCACTCTGTTCCAGATAACTATTAAAAGAAGCAAAGAAACTAAATCCAAGAAACTATTTCAGAATTTAGCCTCTACCAGTACCTAATCCAAGATATCTAGAGCCTTCCAGATTATATAATAAATTAGCTCGCACCACCTGCCAGATAAGAATGATGACCGAAATTCTAGTCAACTAGTTGACAAAGGGGAGAAATGACTCAAAACTTCTCACCACTTCTTTAAAATATCACTCCCTAACTGAGCCTTCTCCCAGTCTTTGAACCAAAGAAGGATGTTTTAGTAACAATTCAAAGTCATTAGAATTTGTTACTTCTTGGATTCCTTTTGTGTGACACTGACTGGATCACAATAAACTGTGGAAAATTCTGAAAGAGATGGGAATAACAGACCACCTGACCTGCCTCTTGAGAAACTTGTATGCAGGTCAGGAAGCAACAGTTAGAACTGGACATGAAACAACAGACTGGTTCCAAATAGGAAAAGGAGTACATCAAGGCTATATATTGTCACCCTGCTTATTTTTCTTATATGCAGAGTACATCATGAGAAACACTGGGCTGGAAGAAGCACAAGCTGGAATCAAGATTGCTGGGAGAAATATCAATAACCTCAGATATGCAGATGACACCACCCTTATGGCAGAAAGTGAAGAAGAACTAAAGGGCCTCTTAATGAAGGTGAAAGAGGAGAGTGAAAAAGTTGGCTTAAAACTCAATTTTCAGAAAATTAAGATCATGGCAACCGGTCCCATCACTTCATGGCAAATAAATGGGGAAACACTGGAAACAGTGGCTGACTTTATTTTTCTGGGCTCCAAAATCACTGCAGATGGTGATTGCAGCCATGAAATTAAAAGACGCTTACTCCTTGGAAGGAAAGTTATGACCACCTAGACAGCATATTCAAAAGCAGAGACATTACTTTGTCAACAAAGGTCCGACTAGTCAAGGCTATGATTTTTCCAGTGGTCATGTATGGATATGAGAGTTGGACTATAAAGAGAGCTGAGCACCGAAGAAGTGATGCTTTTGAACTGTGGTGTTAGAGAAGACTCTTGAGAGTCCCTTGGACTGCAAGGAGATCCAACCAGTCCATCCTAAAGGAGATCAGTCCTGAATATTCATTGGAAGGACTGATGCTGAAGCTGAAACTCCAATACTTCGGCCCCCTGATGCGAAGAGCTGACTCATTTGAAAAGAGCTGGGAAAGATAGAGGGCAGGAGGAGAAGGGGACGACAGAGGATGAGCTGGTTGGATGGCATCATCGACTCAATGGACATGAGTTTGGGTGGACTCTGGGAGTTGGTGATGGACAGGGAGGGAGGCCTGGAGTGCTGCAGTTCATGGAGTCACAAAGAGTTGGACACGACTGAGAGACTGAACTCAACTGAAACTGTCTCACTAAACCAATTCTCTAAATCTAGTTAATTTTGATCCAGCATAAAAATAAACTTAGAAGAGATGTTTCATTTATTTGGCATAACTAATACAATTTTGTAAAGTTTAAAAATAAAATAAAATTAAAAATAAATAAATAAATAAAACTCCAAAAAAAAAAAATAAATAAATAAAAGAGTTTATTTCTGAGCAGCTACGATGATGGAGGTGAGGTATTAGAAATTCTGAGATTAAGGAGAACGTTTTCCTTACCCTGATAATAGTTTCTTGGAGAATCACTGGTTGCCTCTGAAAACATATTAGAAATAGCAGAGGAGTTGATAACTCTGGGAAGCCTGGTGTGCTGCATTCCATGGGGTTGCAAAAAGTCAGACGTGAGGGACTGAATTGAACTGATAACTCTACTTATGTTTTTCTCTTCTACTAGGATAGGCTCTGCCTTTCTTTCTTTTTGGCATAGGTGGATTTTTTGGAAAACTTGAATTATATTACTTAATCAATAAGATGGTCAAATCAAAGAAGGGAGCTCCATTCAAGGGAAAGAAAATACTTGTCCAAAGTATACATGATATATGGGTAATTTTGGTTTTGTTTTTTTTTTTAATTTATTTTATTTTTAAACCTCAAACACTGTATTAGTTTTGCCAAACATCAAAACGAATCCGCCACAGGTATACATGTGCTCCCCATCCTGAACCCTCCTCCCTCCTCCCTCCCCACAGCATCCCTCTGGGTCGTCCCAGTGCACCAGCCCCAAGCATCCAGTTTCATGCATCAAACCTGGACTGGCAACTCGTTTCATACATGATATTACACATGTTTCAATGCCATTCTCCCAAATCTTCCCACCCTCTCCCTCTTCAACAGAGTCCATAAGACTGTTCTATACATCAGTGTCTCTTTTGCTGTCTCGTACACAGGGTTATTGTTACCATCTTTCTAAATTCCATATATATGTGTTAGTATACTGTATTGGTGTTTTTCTTTCTGGCTTACTTCACTCTGTATAATAGGCTCCAGTTTCATCCACCTCATTAGAACTGATTCAAATGTGTTCTTTTTAATGGCTGAGTAGTACTCCATTGTGTATATGTACCACCGCTTTCTTATCCATTCATCTGCTGATGGACATCTAGGTTGCTTCCATGTCCTGGCTATTATAAACAGTGCTACGATGAACAATGGGGTACATGTGTCTCTTTCCCTTCTGGTTTCCTCAGTGTGTATGCCCAGCAGTGGGATTGCTGGATCATAAGGCAGTTCTATTTCCAGTTTTTTAAGGAATCTCCACACTGTTCTCCATAGTGGCTGTACTAGTTTGCATTCCCACCAACAGTGTAAGAGGGTTCCCTTTTCTCCACACCCTCTCCAGCATTTATTACTTGTAGACTTTTGGATCGCAGCCGTTCTGACTGGTGTGAAATGGTACCTCATAGTGGTTTTGATTTGCATTTCTCTGATAATGAGTGATGTTGAGCATCTTTTCATGTGTTTGTTAGCCATCTGTATGTCTTCTTTGGAGAAATGTCTATTTAGTTCTTTGGCTCATTTTTTGATTGGGTCATTTATTTTTCTGGAATTGAGGTGTAGGAGTTGATTGTATATTTTTGAGATTAGTTGTTTGTCAGTTGCTTCATTTGCTATTATTTTCTCCCATTCTGAAGGCTGCCTTTTCACCTTGCTAATAGTTTCCTTTGATGTGCAGAAGCTTTTAATTTGTTTAATTTGTTTATTTTTGTTTTTATTTCCAATATTCTGGGAGGTGGGTCATAGAGGATCCTGCTGTGATGTATGTCGGAGAGTGTTTTGCCTATGTTCTCCTCTAGGAGTTTTATGGTTTCTGGTCTTATGTTGAGATCTTTAATCCATTTTGAGTTTATTTTTGTGTATGGTGTTAGAAAGTGGTCTAGTTTCATTCTTTTACAAGTGGTTGACCAGATTTCCCAGCACCACTTGTTAAAGAGATTGTCTTTAATCCATTGTATATTCTTGCCTCCTTTGTCAAAGATAAGGTGTCCATAGGTGTGTGGATTTATCTCTGGGCTTTCTAATTTGTTCCATTGATCTATATTTCTGTCTTTGTGCCAGTACCATACTGTCTTGATAACTGTGGCTTTGTAGTAGAGCCTGAAGTCAGGTAGGTTGATTCCTCCAGTTCCATTCTTCTTTCTCAAGATCGCTTTGGCTATTCGAGTTTTTTTGTATTTCCATACAAATTGTGAAATTATTTGTTCTAGCTCTGTGAAGAATACCGTTGGGAGCTTGATAGGGATTGCATTGAATCTATAAATTGCTTTGGGTAGTATACTCATTTTCACTATATTGATTCTTCCAATCCATGAACATGGTATATTTCTCCATCTATTAGTGTCCTCTTTGATTTCTTTCACCAGTGTTTTATAGTTTTCTATATATAGGTCTTTAGTTTCTTTAGGTAGGTATATTCCTAAGTATTTTATTCTTTCCGTTGCAATGGTGAATGGAATTGTTTCCTTAATTTCTGCTTCTGTTTTCTCATTATTAGTGTATAGGAATGCAAGGGATTTCTGGGTGTTGATTTTATATCCTGCAATTTTACTATAATCATTGATTAGTTCTAGTAATTTTCTGGTGGAGTCTTCAGGGTTTTCTATGTAGAGGATCATGTCATCTGCAAATAGTGAGAGTTTTACTTCTTCTTTTCCAATTTGGATTCCTTTTATTTCTTTTTCTGCTCTGATTGCTGTGGCCAAAACTTCCAAAACTATGTTGAATAGTAATGGTGAAAGTGGGCACCCTTGTCTTGTTCCTGACTTTAGAGGAAATGCTTTCAATTTTTCACCATTGAGGATAATGTTTGCTGTGGGTTTGTCATATATAGCTTTTATTATGTTGAGGTATGTTCCTTCTATCCCTGCTTTCTGGAGAGTTTTTATCATAAATAGATGTTGAATTTTATCAAAGGCTTTCTCTGCATCTATTGAGATAATCATATGGTTTTTATTTTTCAATTTGTTAATGTGGTGTATTACATTGATTTGCAGATATTGAAGAATCCTTGCATCCCTGGGATAAAGCCCACTTGGTCATGGTGTATGATCTTTTTAATGTGTTGTTGGATTCTGATTGCTAGAATTTTGTTAAGGATTTTTGCATCTATGTTCATCAGTGATATTGGCCTGTAGTTTTCTTTTTTTGTGGGATCTTTGTCAGGTTTTGGTATTAGGGTGATGGTGGCCTCATAGAATGAGTTTGGAAGTTTGCCTTCCTCTGCAATTTTCTGGAAGAGTTTGAGCAGGATAGGTGTTAGCTCCTCTCTAAATTTTTGGTAGAATTCAGCTGTGAAGCCGTCTGGACCTGGGCTTTTGTTTGCTGGAAGATTTTTGAATACAGTTTCAATTTCTGTGCTTGTGATGGGTCTGTTAAGATTTTCTATTTCTTTCTGGTCCAGTTTTGGAAAGTTGTACTTTTCTAAGAATTTGTCCATTTCTTCCACGTTGTCCATTTTATTGGCATATAATTGTTGATAGTAGTCTCTTATGATCCTTTGTATTTCTGTGTTGTCTGTTGTGATCTCTCCATTTTCATTTCTAATTTTATTGATTTGATTTTTCTCCCTTTGTTTCTTGATGAGTCTGGCTAATGGTTTGTCAATTTTATTTATCCTTTCAAAGAACCAGCTTTTGGCTTTGTTGATTTTTGCTATGGTCTCTTTTGTTTCTTTTGCATTTATTTCTGCTCTAATTTTTAAGATTTCTTTCCTTCTACTAACCCTGGGGTTCTTCATTTC
Source organism: Bubalus kerabau (assembly GCF_029407905.1). Classification (NCBI taxonomy): domain Eukaryota; kingdom Metazoa; phylum Chordata; class Mammalia; order Artiodactyla; family Bovidae; genus Bubalus; species Bubalus kerabau. The sequence goes on along the minus strand of NC_073635.1, from coordinate 27,991,760 downwards.
TTCCTTTTCTAGTTGCTTTAGAGGTAGAGTTAGGTTGTTTATTTGACTTTTTTCTTGTTTCTTGAGGTATGCCTGTATTGCTATGAACTTTCCCCTTAGGACTGCTTTTACAGTGTCCCACAGGTTTTGGGTTGTTGTGTTTTCATTTTCATTCGTTTCTATGCAAATTTTGATTTCTTTTTTGATTTCTTCTGTGATTTGTTGGTTATTCAGCAGCGTGTTGTTCAGCCTCCATATGTTGGAATTTTTAATAGTTTTCCTCCTGTAATTGAGATCTAATCTTACTGCATCGTGGTCAGAAAAGATGCTTGGAATGATATGGGTAATTTTGAATTCAGTAGTAGTCAGAGTGTAGTTTCTTCCTCAGTTACCTTGGACATTAAGGCTCTGTCTGGGTCATTCTAATATGTACTAGCGAGCTCAGACGTTCAATCACGTCTGACTCTTTGCAACCACATAGACCATAGCCCACCAGGCTCCTCTGTCCGTGGAATTTTCCAGGCAAGGATACTGGAGTGGGTCACCATTTCCTACTCCAGTGGATCTTCCTAACTCTGGGATCAAATCTGTCTCCTGCATTGGCAGGCAGATTCTTTATCACTGCGCCACCTGGGAAGCCTTACTTCTAATATGGATAACCGTAAGAAATATATAATAAAAAAGTAACCTTATATATGTGATCCCTGTAAACCAAACTACTGGTAGAATAGCTTTGTGTGCAGAAAACAACAGATATTTGTTGCATGCAATAATTTTTCTTCCTGCCAAGGAACAGTTCACAGGGTATATATGTATATATGAATATTGTAGGTGTTTAGTAACTTTATGGACCATAACACTTTAGAAAAAAAGAATGATTTTGGGGGGTCGTCTTCAGAAGGCCGTGACAAATAAATCTTGGAGACAGCCAGAATCCTTTTTTTCTTAAGTATCTCATTTATTGAATTTAGTTACTAGTTCTCTTCAAGAATGTTTGACAAGTGAGCCTGTGGCTAAATTTTACTTGGGCTCCTTCAGCAACTAGTTCTGGCCTAACCAGCTGCTGTTTTATCTGCTTTTCCTTCCTATTGTCTCTTCCAACTAACTCCTTCAAATGCAAATATATTATGTGTCTCCTTCTCCAAATATAAGCTTCCTAAGTGCAAGTCCTACCTGTTTAGATCCCTGTAGTAAACCACAGAAATGCCTCATACTCAAGGCTAGCCCCCAGCTTTCTTGGCACTTACCGCCTCTTAAAACTACACCCAATCTGTTAAGTGTCCATTTGCATGTTTGAAAGAGCTTAGTGAGTCATCTTGTCTTGGCAAAGTATACTTTTAATTTTTAAAAAGTAGTTTTATGAAATTATTTTTCATAGTGAAAAAATTTCAATAATATAGATGACCATAACATGGAGAAGTAGAAATTGACAAGTAATACTTTTAAATCAAAGTTAACAATTTTAGTTTGTAGCATTTCTGGTGATCACTTCTATAATATCAAATATATGCAAATACCTTGAAATCTTGTTTAAAAAATTGTCAGCAGCATGTCTTGTCTCACTGATGTGAAAGAAGAATTAGTTTTACTACACCATGTCTTCTATTTGCCCAGGTTTTGATGGTTACCAAGAGTTTTGATTCTTCTGGAGGTTTTCTTCTAAGTAATTCAGATAAACCTCTCTTCCTTGACTGGATAACTCTCTTTACTCGCAGTAAAGGTGAGGATGTTTTTGATCCTTGTACTCCTTTCTACTTTCTCACTATTTCTCTCCCACTCCAGTTTCTTCAAGCTATATTGTTATTTTCTTTGTTAAGACAGGCCAGATTTGATGGCTAGTCACTCAGGTTTTCTACCTTTTTTCTCTTGCTCTAGATTTTAGGAGATTTCTGAAAGGGCATTTCTCAGAGCTTCTACTGAATTTTTCATTTTGGAAATCATATTTTTTAGTTATCAAGAAATATCTTTTTCTATGATCGCTCCTTTTTCATGGCAGCCTATGGCTTGTTTTATGGTTTCAATATCTTCTCATATTTCTCTGAGGATATGAAAAAGAAATTTTGAAACTCTCTTCTATCCCTGAATTACAAGTTTTCTCTGAAGTTAGTTGTTCTACTTATTCCTCTTTGTGTTTTTCATTTGTGTAAATTTGTTCTCTCAAGTATCTACTGATTATGTTTTTGCCTGAGCTTATTTGTGAATCCTAAGTAACTTCTTTGAGATCCTTTTGTCTGTGGTTTTATTCTTTGAGACACAGGTCCCCTTTTCAAACATTGTTTGTCTCTGCTGTCATGCTGTGCTTGCCTAAGTATCCATTGATCCGTCGTGGACGTGTTTGTGTATCTAGAAGCAATACTAGTATCCACACTGGTACTATGCATGAAGGTTCTAGGGAGGTCTGTTGTGGCTCCAATATGAAAGAACTTCCTCACTTGCCCACAACAGACTGAGAAAAATGTGTTTACATAACTTTGTTTACATAGTTTTACATAAAACTAAATTCATTTGATTTATAACTTAGTCCCTTATTCTGAGATCATGTCCTTTGTTTTTCTTGGTATTAGAATCTCCTTCCTTTTATGAATTACAGTGTTGGTGAAAACAGTCATCTTTTAAATGTCCTTTCTTGGCAAAATAAAGGCTGGAAACACATTATTTGAAGCTTTATAGGCTTAGACATCCATGTAATGTGGAACTCCAGTTTTCCTAACTTCTAAATTATGTTCCAACTGTCAAATTATGTCAGATTTTCAAGTTGTTTATCTAGTCAAAGGATAAGAAGGAAAAGTTTATTTGAATTAAATCAGAGGATTATTTGCATATGTAGATTTTTACTGTCTGTATTATTTTGGATATTTTATCTTTTGTAAGAGGACGCTGAGGGAATGAACTGATGTGATAGAATAAATTAGGAGACCTAGAATCAAATTCCCAGCTGTGCAGCTAACTAGAGGTATTTGCTTATTCTGGTTCTCAATTCTTATAGTTTAAAAATTAGGTAATGAGCAAGTAGTAAGACTCATTTTGGTAATAAAATGCAGTTTAAAAATACATATAAAAATGCAAAAATATGTATAACTGAGTCACTTTGCTGTACACCTGAAACTGACACAACATTGTGAATCACCTATACTTCAGTTAAAAGAAAATAGGAAAAAATGTTAAAAAATACATATGGATAGAATGTATGTATATGTACATGCATATGTGTGATTATATGTGTGTCTATGTGTGTACTTGTATACACATACATATGTATACACATGTATACTTGTATGAATATACACACATGTATAGTGAATTTTGGGAGAAATTTATCATTTTTACTAATAATAGAATAATTTTCAATCATTGTTTATAACTGAAAAGTTTATGGAAGATTTAAAAGTCCAGGAGTGAGTTTCTGTGGGGGGAGACCCAAAATTTGGAAATTTAATAAATATACAAGAATACTGCCAATATTTGAAAAGTGGAAAGAAATTGAACGATATGGGATGACTGGAAATTGTTTATGAACACCAATTTGCTGATGGGTTAATAAGCATTTACTTTGCTGATCTTGCAGTTAGCTACCTAATTACTCAATCTGGGCATGCAAATGCAGTTGTTTGTGTATAAGTGTATGCAGGTGCAAATCTGTGTTAGTAGTATTAGGATCTCACTTAAAACTTGGTCATGATCTTTCATTTGTCTATACTTGAAAAGTCAAGATCCCAGTTTTCAAAAATAGTTCCTGAAACAAAAAGTGAAATCTGTATGGGCAAGATCATGTTTTTAATGCAATTGCCCGCCCTAGATATCTATATTCAAATCTTCTAAAGCTATTGTCTTGCAACAAGATTTCTAACTAATTGATGTGTTACATTTTATTGCCAATATGAATTCTTAAGAATTTTGGGGGTCTTAGAGACCCTAAATCAAAGACATAAGAACATGATTAAATGCAGTAAAGAATGCAATTTGATAATGCAATTATACACAATTCAGTTCAGCTCAGACACTCAGTCGTGTCTGACTCTGTGACCCCATGAACCGCAGCACGCCAGACCTCCCTGTCCATCACCAACTCCCAGAGTTTACCCAAACTCATGTCCATTGAGTCGGTGATGCCATCCAACCATCTCATCCTCTGTGTGCCCTTCTCCTCCAGTCTTCAATCTTTCCCAGCATCAGGGTCTTTTCAAATGAGTCAGCTCTTCGCATCAGGTGGCCAAAGTATTGGACAATTATATGCATATAATTGGAGAAGGAAATGGCAACCCACTCCAGTACTCTCGTCTGGAAAATCCCATGGACAGAGAAGCATGGTAGACCATAGTCCATGGGGTCGCAAAGAGTCGGACACGACTGAGCAACTTCACTTCATTTCAATTCAGATGCATATAATATAATTATACAAATTAGATTTCTTATATTTTTGCTGTTGTTGTAGTATGCCTGTATTGTTAAGCTATATTATTTACAAGTCACTCAGTAGTCACTGTTTAGAAAGACTTTGAGGGGAAAGTAAAACGTATGCTTTAAGATTCAGCAGTTATAATAATATCTAACTGTATGGGACTCTGATACTTAAAGAACATTTTCCCACATATATTACCTTGCTTGATCCTGCAGTACTCCCGTAGGCTAACCTTCATTTTAGAATTAAGAAAACTGAAGCTAAAAAAAAAAAAAAAGAAAACTGAAGCTAATAAAATAAACTTAATGCCATGATTTCACGAGTATTAATTCACATAGCAAGATTTTAAACCTAGAATACTGTTTTAAATTCTGGGATATTCCCAACATCATACTCAATAGTGAAATGCTGAAAGCATTTCCTCTAAGACCACGAATAAGACAAGGATGCCCAGTCTCACCACTTTTATTTAACATAATACTGGGAGTTCTAGCCATAGCAGTCAGACAAGAAAAAGAAATAAAAAGAGTTCAAATTGGAACAGAAGAAGTAAAACTGCACTGTTTGCAGATGACATGATATATATAGAAAATTCTTAAGACACAATAAAAAAATAAAAGTAATAATAATAAATGAATTCAATAAAGTGGTAAAATACAATATTAATATACAGAAACCTGTTGTATTTCTATACACTAGCAAAGAATTATCAAAAAAAAATTAAGAAAACAATTCCATTTGTGATTGCACATAAAATAGAAACAGACTCATAGATATAGAGAGCAAACTGTTGATGGCCAGAGGAGAACGGGGTAGGGGAATGAATGAAATAAGAGAGTAAGATTAAGATTAAGTACAAAATTCTAGTCAGATAATAAATAGGTCATGGGGATGCACAGGGAATGTTGTCAATAATATTTTAATAACTTTATATAATGACAGATTGTTACTACATTTATTGTGATGATCATTTTGTAATGTATAAAGCATCTAATCCCTCTGCCATTAACTTATTAATATGGTAAATCAATTATGGTTCAATAAGAAATAAATGGATAAATAAGTTAATTGACTCCGGGCTCCTTCAGTAATATCACATTGCTTTAATTCTGTTGTTTGTTCTTGGTTTTGCATGTTAATTTCTGCAACCCACTCCCTCCTTTAACGTTACAGAATTCTTAATCTCAAAGAGCATAATTTCCTTTTCAGCATTTTGCATGGTACTTAGCACAGTTTTGTACATAAAATTAGATACCTTCAAAATACCTGTATATTGTTTATTACTGAGGAGATAGAGAGCTGGTGGCTAAGCAATGAAGTTCATTTTGTGAATTGATCTTAGTGAAGCTGGTGTTGGAGCTCAGCTTTTACCAGTGGCCTCACGCTCTCAGCCTCTGCATGTGAAGACAGTATGAAAACCATGCCCCAGGATGTGGTGAGGAAGAGCTGGTGGGGATGGCACAAGCTATGCATTCTGGCATTGCAGAATGTACTCAAGACATGACAAGCCCTTTTCATTTCTGTCAGGTACCCAGGTACCTCTAGTTTATAAGACTGGCATGTTTTTCAAAGTAGAAGTTATGGAAGTTATCACAGTAAAAACTCCAGAGTAATCTCTTATATAACAGATTCTCATTCACGAATGAACATTCGATTCTATTGAAACAGGGGCCTGAGGCAGTTTCATTTCTCTACTCTAAAGAAATTCTTCTTTCTTTGGAGATCTGCTCTGAAATTCCCATTCAGGCACTTTTACCTCAACATCTAATTTTCTTCTAAGATGCAAGATTGAATAAATAGCTCAGGTTGTTTATGAAACTATTTCTGGAGGGAATAAACATTCTCAGATCTTGCTAATAAAGCTATTTTCATTGTATTCTGTGGACTTAACAGTTACGGCTTTACCAAATGCCCCTGCAGAGGGCAGTGTGTGGGAGCAGCCTAACGACTCCAGCCGCAGATTCCCAATGCAAGCATGCTGCTGGGATGGGGGAGACCTCAATTTCTGCATATACACAATCGGGATTTTATGAGAACATCTGTCTCACCTTCTGGGCTGCTTTGCTTAATCATTTGAGTGCCCAGGAGAATTCCTGCTGAAGGCAGGTGACAGGGTACAATGGGATTAGGGTCCTATCTCCAGGACCCTTTTGGTTTCTCTCCTGAGTATATCTCAAGGCTTACAGGGGTGCTACTTGCTCCTCAATATCCAGTCTACTTGCCAGTGAGTAGTTGAAAGGATTTACAATGAGACAGTGTATTTATCCCATTGACACCACAGCAATATTATGCTTAGGTGACTGTCAATAAAAAAGGAATAATGACAGCTGCAGTTATTGTGTTCTGACATGTTACGTTCCAGGCACTGTGGTAAGTTCTTGTTATTTAATTCTCACAGAAACCCTAATACAGGAAGGAAAACAGAAACTTCAAGGTGTGAGTAACTTGCCAGTATATATCCAAAAGGTATTAGCAGGATTTGTACTCACTCCTGATGCCAAAGCCAATGCTCTAACCCTCTAGGTCGCACTGACCTTGAGTTTGGTAGAAAGCCTTCTTTGGGGAAAGAAATGTACTTATTTGGAAAAAAAATAATTCTGCTGTTAATATTTGGTAGCCTTTTCTATGACCAGCTACGACCAACCTAGACAGCATACTAAATAGCAGAGACATTACTTTGCCAACAAAGGTCTGTCTGGTCAAAGCTAAGTCTCTTCCAGTAGTCATGTATGTGAGAGTTGAACTGTAAGAAAGCTGAGCACCGAAGAATTGATACTTTTGAACTGTGGTGTTGGAGAAGACTCTTGAGAGTTCCTTGGACTGCAAGGAGATCAAACCGGTCAATCCTAAAGGAAATCGGTCCTGAATATTCATTGGAAGGACTGATGCTGATGCTGAAACTCCAATACTTTGGCCACCTGATGCGAAGAACTGACTCATTGGAAGAGACCCTGATGCTTGGAGGGATTGGGGGCAGGATCAGAAGAGGACAACAGAGGATGAGATGGTTGGATGGCATCACTGACTCGATGGACATGAGTTTGAGCAAGCTCTGGGAGTTAGTAATGGACAGGGAAGCCTGGCGTGCTGCAGTCCATGGGATCACAAAGAGTCAGACATGACTGAGCAACTGAACTGAACTGAGTCTTTTCTACCTGATAGGTGAAGTTCAAATGGATAAATTTCAGAGAATTTTCAAAAAGGAAAGGGAAAGCATCTGGCTACTTTCAAAGATCTGAATAGACCAAGGTGCCTGGGTCCTCATGCCTTCTGTGTCACCTCCCACTTCCTCATGACAGATCTCCACACCCTCTTCCTTTATACTTCAGCAGCCTCTACTTGCTTCTGCTCATACCTCTGTGGCTCTGCTGTATCACTCCTTCTTCCCAGAGTGCAGCCCCCAAGTTCTTTAGCATGAGAATTACTATCAATTCTTCAAAGTCCAGTTCTGACATCATTGCTGGGGCAGTCTCCTCTGACCACTCCACATAGATGAGAACCCTCCCTGCCCTCCACCCAGTGCCCTTTTCTATTTCTTATAGCCACACTTGTCATTGCATTTATCACACTGTGTTGTCATTTCTGCCTTGTCTGTCTCTCATACCTCCCCAACTGTAAAAGAAAATGCACAGGAACTGTGTTAAGTGTTATTCACCTCTGTATCTTTGCTGCAAAGCCTGCAAACAAAAGTGCTTAATGAATGTGGTAGAACTGACTTGAAAACGTTCCTATACTAGAGGCATGAGCTACTTCAATAGTATTTCAAGATGAATGAGGTTAGAATCTTGAAAGCAGTGCACTGTGCTTTTTTCTTCTTCAGTTGTAAGTGTATTAAGGATGAAAGATGTGTGTGTACTACTGCAAATGTTTCTGGAAATACCCCAGAAAGGAAGAATGAGACATATAGCCCACAGCTCACCATTACAGAGGCCTTTGGGTTGGGAATTAATTATAAGAAAAACAGCTGCATCCAATTGATGCAAAAATCACCTGTTTCCTTCCATGTTGTCATTAAGAATTGTGGGTGTGTGGCTTTTTATTTTTATTTATTTTTTTGCAACAGGCAAAGAATTTAATGCTACAAAATGATGTATGGTTTGTAGTTGCTTGAGCAGGTAAGCATTGTTTGTCTCAACCACTGTGAACTTATTTGTTCATCAATCATTTCAACAGTGTGCTACAAACAAGGAAGTACGTGGTTTAAAGAAGAATAATACCTTGACAGAATCTGCCCAGAGCCTTCTGATGTTTGTAAACCTCTGACTGCCTAGTTTGTAGACTAGCTTAAAGAGAAAGTTCACAGAATTCAATCATTTAAGACAAAAGATAGATATTTTCTTTTTTAATTTGAGAAAATTCTCACCAATAATTAAGACATTTTTGTCTATCGGTTCAGTTCAGTTCTGTTGCTCAGTCATGTCTGACTCTTTGTGACCCCATGGACTGCAGTACACCGGGTCTTCCTGTCCATCACCAACTCCCAGAGCTTGCTCAAACTCATGTCCATCAAGTCAGTGATGCCATCCAACCATCTCATCCTCTGTTGTCCCCTTCTGCTCCTGCCTTCAATCTTTCCCAGCATCAGGGTATTTTTCAAAGTCAGTTCTTTGCATCAGGTGGCCAAAGTATTGGAGCTTCAGCTTCAGCATCAGTCTTTTTAATGAATATTCAGGACTGATTTCCTTTACAATGAACTGGTTGGATCTCCTTGCAGTCCAGGGAACTCTCAAGAATCTTCTCCAACACCACAGTTCAAAAACATCAATTCTTTGGTGCTCAGCTTTCTTTATGGTGCAACTCTCACATCCATACATGACTACTGGAAAGACCATAGCTTTGACTAGACAGACCTTTGTCGGCAAAGTGATGTCTCTGCTTTTTAATATGCTATCTAGGTTGGTCATAGCTTTTCTTCCAAGGAACAAGCGCCTTTTAATTTCTTGTCTGCAGTCACCATCTGCCATGATTTTTGAGCTCAAGAAAATAAATAATCTTTCTCTGTTAGCCCTTATCCTTTCTCCTAGGAGAGACAAGTGGAGCTACAGGAAACCAGTTTGAAATTACAAGTATAGAGAAAACAGTGAACTTAACCAGCAAGTCTAGATAGAGTTTAGGCCCTTTACCTCTCTCAGTGACATTGGGCAATTTCTGTCACCTATTGGAACCTCCGTCCACAGTTGTAACTTTGGGATAATATGTGTCATGATTATATCTCAAACAAAAATGAGTTTCTGAAGATTGTGACCTTGAGGTCCTTGAAGTTGCAAATTTAACTTTCAACACTTCAAATCTGAGACATCTGCTCTCAGGCTGTTTGGAATGACCAGAAGAACCTGGGGAGAGTGTCTGTCTCCTGATGAGTGGAAGTGGAGAGGTGTGTGGAAAGCCACTTGCAATTCACACGTATTTAAAAAGCATAGGACTGAACTTCATGGCAGAGTGATGGTAGACAAAAAAGCTTGATTTAAAACCATCCGCAACTTAAATGCTTTTCTTTGCTTCCATATTTCTGGCTTTGCAAGGCCTTGATTATCTCTATTATTGGATATCTCCAAATCAAAGGCTGATAAAGGTCACAGATACTGGTCATACGTGTTGAGGTGTGTAGCTATCAATCTATGTTTGCCCAGTTGGACTCATGACTTGGGTACAGCAGTCATCACTGCAGACAGTAGCAGCTCAGTATCCTGGACTGACTCTTTGATGCTTACTCTCCCTGCTGATCTACAGGTTACACAGGTAGTTGACCCAGTTACCTGCATAGCCAGGTCATGCTCAGTGCTACAAAAACTGCCTTTCAGGATACTTTTAGGATATCTCTTTCTGCTGCCCTCTACTCCATTCATTCATGGACAACATCTCTCCTCATATTCTTCCAAAGTTTTGGGGAATGAAAAAGGCGGAAAGAAAACCACAAGTGTTGAGGATAAGCTAAGTATGAAAGTAACACTGGAATCATATACAGTGGCCATATTTCCTAAAACAAGAATTGTAATTTGTGATCTGACACTAGAATAGGATATTTAAAATCCAAACTCAATTAGAAGACTAGAATACATGGTTTTCTTGTTGAACACAGCTTCAGTAAGATGTCAATATATTTTCAAGGAGTAAAAGATGGTAGGATCGTTTACAAAGTTGGATAATTCATTGTCAGAGAGCATTAATGGAATAGGTAGGAAGATGGACTTGCTGAGATTTAGTCTAACAAATTCATTTATTCCTTCATACATACACTCATTCAACAAGCAGTTATTGAATATCTACCACATGCCACGCTTACTCCTTGGAAGGAAAGTTATGACCAACCTAGATAGCATATTGAAAAGCAGAGACACTACTTTGCCAACAAAGGTCTGTCTAGTCAAGGTTATGGTTTTTCCAGTGGTCATGTATGGATGTGAGAGTTGGACTGTGAAGAAAGCTGAGTGCCGAAGAATTGATGCTTTTGAACTGTGGTGTTGGAGAAGACTCTTGCGAGTCCCTTGGACTGCAAGGAGATCCAACCAGTCCATTCTGAAGGAGATCAGCCCTGGGATTTCTTTGGAAGGAATGATGCTAAAGCTGAAACTCCAGTACTTTGGCCACCTCATGCGAAGAGTTGACTCATTGGAAAAGACTCTGATGCTGGGAGGGATTGGGGGCAGGAGGAGAAGGGGATGACAGAGGATGAGATGGCTGGATGGCATCACTGACTTGATGGACGTGAGTCTGAGTGAACTCCGGGAGTTGGTGATGGACAGGGAGGCCTGGCGTGCTGCGATTCATGGGGTCGCAAAGAGTCAGACATGACTGAGCAACTGAACTGAACTGAACCACATGCCATGGACTAATGGAAACAGGGTTAAAATTAAGGTGAATTTTAGAAAACAAAAGTTACATCTTTTGTACCCTGAATTTGTGGACCATGTTACATATGTGTTACCAATCATGACTGTGAAGAGCCACTTACTTATTCTGCTTCCACAGAAGATTTTGTCAAGTTTGATTTCCAAATTTTAAGTCAGATATTTTGGAAATGATAACAAATTTTCTAGACTAGGACAAGAATGATAATTGAAGGAAAGTAGGATTCACAAAGACATCACCAAGGCATTAACAATAGAGGTAATGGTGAAAGGAACTGCTGTTTACCAAGCACCTACTCTGTGCCTATCACAGTCTAGGCACTTCTTGGATACGGTGTCCTATTTCAATGGCTTCCAGAGAGGGCAAGACAAAACATAATATTAACAGTGCCATGCTTCCTTAAAACCTCTCAAAGGCATCTAGCAAGTCATGAGGAAGGAATCTTGCTGATTTGTTAAAGCTAGCTACCTAAAATCAGTAGATCCAACTGAAAACCAGATAGTTCAACAAGTAGAATGCTATAAGAAGTCTTGTACCTGTCTCGTGTACTCCACACACACCACCTGATGGTTAGAGTAGACATTGATGATGAACTTTGTCTCCTAGTTCCACCAATAAACTGCTTTTCCAAACTTGACTTTCCACATCTCATCACTGACCCTAAAATTTATCAATAGAAAAGCTGAATTACCAGCTACTCAGAGTCTATAATTTCATACCTCTCTGACTTAACTTGCTCATCTTGCCCCCCACCCCCAGCTATGAATTCCTTTAATGACCTAGTTCAATGGTGTCTCCTTAAGTTGCCTCCTTGGCTTCTTCAACTGTAGGAAGTCTCTTTCCTCAGAGTTCTATAGCGCGTATCTTGTCCTCTTATGACAAGGACCTTGTTCCTCTTTGAATTTCAGTTGCAGGTTGTACTTGGTTTCTTCTCTATTCTCAGGACAATTGTTAGCCATCATCAAGCAGTTAAATCCTTCTTTCTACACCACAGAGTCCATATGGGAAACAGCTCTGTCACAAACCAATATCTGCAATTTGGAATGTCTGCCCTGATGACTTATGCTTTGGGACTTAAGTTTGAAATCTCTCTGTATCGGTGATTTTGGTATTTCTCTCTCCATTAGAAGGGAGAAGTCTGTGATATCAGTTGGGGTTCTTGGGTTGAAAGCAGCAGAAATAGATATTGGATGGAATTTTTTTGGTTTGTTTAAGTCTTTATTAAATAAAGACTACACAGAATCCCAAGAAAGGCAGAAGAGCCAAATATAAAGCAGAGACCAGGGACTGCCACAGGTGCCACTGCCAGGAGAGGCAGGTCATTCTCACTCAAAATCTATTACTGGGATGAGCCAAGACCAGTCATTTATTGTAATTAGTTTTGGATCACTCTGATTAAGATTCCAAGTCTTGAGAGAGAGAGAGGCTGATTGGCCAGTCTCAGTTTACTTGCCTGCTGCTGGCTGTTCTTAGAGGTTGAGAGGCCCCTTCAGCATCTGTTGTGAGAGGATTTGATCCCTTGATTTGCCATCAAGCAGCTGTTTTCTACTCCGTGCCACTTTCAGACCATTAGCCCTTCAGCCTCATGTTAAAAACTATGTCTTCTTAAAGCCTATACCCCTTCTGAGAGATATAAACTCTTGACTGTCATCTACACTTGATGGTTCTTATTTTGCATGTGTTATTAAAATAGCTCTTCACATTGTTGACAGCTCCCTCCTTTTTCCCAACATCTTCCCAACCCAGCAGGAGCTGGATCCTATTGCTTTTCTACCCAGTCCTTCAAACTTCAAAGTTCTGGCTTCTCTTTATCTGCTCACTCAAACACATCTGCATTTCTCAGTATCAGGGACACAGAGCCATGCTGCCCAGATCGCCTGGGGGAGGGACTTGCTGTCATAGCAGCTGTGAGTACAGGCAAGTAACAGCTTTCAGCTCAACCTGGTGCGGCCTCGGCTGTCTCTCACATAGGATCTGTGCCCTTTCCAGGACGCATATCCAATGACTGACTAAGGCAGGATACAAAGGGCTGGTCATTGTGGCCGAATAAAGGACAGTTCCGATAGGTTGTTCCACCTAGAGAGACCCTCTTGGGGACGGCATTGCAGCTCAGCTTCTCCCTTTGCCTAACCCTGCTTCTTCCACACTCCTGCAGGTGTGTGTTCCAAGTGCACTCATTCCTCAGTGAACATCTTGAGCACACAGCTCTGTCTCAGGGGCCACATCCTGGAAAACCCAGACTCCAGCATGTGGGGTTTTTTCTTTATTGCCTCTCTTTTCACACTGCCCAGTTTTCCTTGCTCATCTCATCCACTGTGGCAATGTCAATTACCTCTGTTACACTGAAGTCTGTATCTCCTGTCTAGATCTTTGTGAATGCTGGATGTGCATATTAAGGCTTTTTCTTTACATTTCTACTTGGATGGCCCATAAACGTCTTAGATTCAAGGCAACCAAGACTAAATTAGTTTTTTGTTTTGTTTTTTCCAATATGTTCGTTCATGGGGTTCTCAAGATAAGAATACTGAAGTGGCTTGCCATTCCTTTCTCCAATATTTTGGTCCCCTGATGTGAAGAGCTGACTCATTGGAAAAGACTGTGATGCTGGGAAAAATTGAGGGCAACAGAAGGGGGCGACAGAGGATGAGATGTTTGGATGGCATCACTGACTCAATGCACATGAGTATGAGCAAACTCTGGGAGATGGTGAAGGACAGGGAAGCCTGGTGTGCTGCAGTTCACTGGGTTGCAAAGAGTCAGACACGATTTATTGACTGAACAACAACAACGATTCTTCTTTTTAATCTTCATGATACTTTTTCTCTGATTTCTTGGGGGCAAATATCGCTCTCTGTGGAGGACAGGGGTTTGGATCACTCAAGTAGTAACATGATACTTCACAGGGAGATGGGCAGAGCATGCTTGTTGGTGATATTATAGTCTCCTCATTGGCCAGTCTCGAGAAATTGCTTTCTCATCCACCAAAAACAACAGTAGAAATTTAGGTCAAATCTTATGTGCCTTGACTGCATGTAAATAAGCTTAAACCCATTACAACATTTTTTCCTTTTTTAAATATAATTTTTAAAGATTACTTTCCCCCATTGCAGCATTTTTTTTGAAATGTATAACCAGCAGTTTGGTAAAATGTTGAATCACTGCGACATTGATCTGGGTGTTACTGTAATCGCTGGCCAAACATACATGTTTTGGAAAGGTTCTGTCTTTGTAAAAGATTCACCCAGTTTTCAAATCTTCTCTGTTATGACATTTGTACTGGTAGCATTTGTGTCGTGAAAGAGAGTACGAATAAACACATATGTAACAAACTAGAATTTGGTAGTGTGACCTTAGCAACTAAAAAGGCAGCTGTACTTCAGTGAAAAAAAAACATCAGCAGCAGCCCTCTATGATGCAGGTAAAATCCTGAGTTGCTCTAGAGCTTGATGATACTGAAAACCGTTTCCTGGACAACTGTGAAGGGGAATGGTAATATAAGACATAGCTAAGACAGCTGCGGGAATCTGCAGCTCTATGGGTTCTTTTTATCCTGGGACCCTCCTATCTAGCAGATCCTTCAAAATAACCATCACTGCCCTCTCCCAGCCCAGCCTTTGAAGAGAGCACCTGATTATCTCATGGTTTCCCTGTGTCATCCACACAGTTTATGTTCTATCAGAATTTTTCCATTGGCAAGTGTCCAATTATGAAAAGTTTTACATTTTGGTGGCTCTTAAAAGTGTTTTATGGGCATAAATAATGAAGATTTAAAACTTTTAGTATCTAAAGAAGTACCAATAGACACATGCCCTTTACTTTTAATCTCACCACTCTCAGACACATGCCATCTTGAAGCATCTTGAAGACACTTGCAGTCTTGAAAAAGCTAATTAAACTTGCATTATCTTTGTACTTAAAGGCAAAGTCCTGTTTCTAATGTAGGCGGTTTGCATTTATAAGTTCTGACAAGCTGTTTGGTACCAGACAGCCAAAAGTGATGAACAGTCTCAGCAGATTAAAATGTAAATTTGATTGAAGAAAACAATCTACAGAAATTTATGCTTCTGTATAATCTATGTGATTAAATGTTACTTGTTTCAAAGCTAGTGTTTCTGACACTTCCAATTACAGCTTTTGGAAGTTTTATTCCACATCATTTAATCTATTTTAAATAACTCTCCCTTTTAGGCTCTACACATAGTAATGCATGTTAGGCATGAATCTCCAATACAAATTTAGAAATAATCTTTGTCCATTCTGCACCAAGACTCATTCTATAAGGAGATAACAAGCTTTAAAAGCTAAATGTTCAATCCTCTTTCTTATACTGGATCTCAGTATAGCTATAATTGTCCTTTTTTTTTTTTAATTGTGGTAAAACACAGAGCATAACATTTATTCCCCTAACCACTTTTAAGTGTGCAGCTCATTGGTGTTAACTATAGTCACATTGTTGTGCAATTACATGTCTAGAATATTTTATTTTGAAAAACTGGAATTCTGTATCCCTTGAACAGTAGCTCCCATTCCCCACTCCACCCAGCCCCTGGCAACAACCCTTCCACTTTCTATTTCTGTGACTTTGACCACATTGGACACCTCATATACAGGAACTCCTACAGTATTTGTCTTTTTGTGACTGAATTATTTCACTTAGCATAATATATTCAAAATTCATGATGCAGGATTTGTAGCATTTCTAAGATTTTTTCTTCTTTAAGGCTGGATGGTATTCTGTTGTGTGTATACACTATTCTGTTTATCAGTTCATCTGGCTATGGCCATTTGGGTTGCATCTCTTGGCTACCGTGAACAATGCTGTATTGAACATGGGCGTGCAAATATCTCTTCAATTTCTGCTTTCAGTCCCTTTGGCTATACCCAGAAGTGGGATAGCTGGATCATATGGTAATTCTATTTTTAATTTTTGAAGAAAACCCCACACTGTTTTCCATAGAGGCTGCAGCATTTTATATTCCCTCAGAGCTATTGTCCCTTTATTACAGATTACAATAACTAAATATTGAATGATGTTAGTAATTATTAAATAATAATAAAATACAAGTAAGATTATTCAGTTCAGTTCAGTTCAGTTGCTCAGTTGTGTCCTACTCTTTGCGACCCTATGAACCACAGCACGCCAGGCTTCCCTATCCATCACAAACTCCCGGAGTTCACTCAGACTCACATCCATTGAGTCAGTGATGCCATCCAGCCATCTCATCCTCTGTCGTTCCCTTCTCCTCTGCCTTCAATCTTTCCCAGCATCAGGGTCTGGCTGTCATATAACTGAGTTTTCAGTGCTTTGCATTAGTTTGAAGCAGTACATTTAGTGGTATGCCATTTTGCCATGCTTTAGTTTAGTTTTGTTTTTATTCATGGATTTGGAATTTCAGAGCACTGCTCTACCATGTGCTGTGTGCTGTGCTTAGTCACTCCGTTTCAGTGTGTCCAGCTCTTTGCGACCCCATGGACTGTAGCCCGCCAGGCTCCTTTGTCCATGGGGATTCTCCAGGCAAAAATAGTGCAGTGGGTTGCCATACTCTCCTCCAGGGGATCTTCTCAACTCAGGGATCGAACCCAGGTCTCCTTCACTGCAGGCAGATTCTTTATTGTCTGAGCCACCAAGGAAGTCCTTCTCTACCGTCAACTATTATAAATGAGACTTCCACGTATTTCAAAGAAAATTATAAGCCAAGGTAAAGAAAAAAAATTGCCATTCCCAATGGTTATCTTTTTTTTTTAATTTTATTTTATTTTTAAACTTTACATAATTGTATTAGTTTTGCCAAATATCAAAATGAATCCGCCACAGGTATACATGTGTTCCCCATCCTGAACCCTCCTCCCTCCTCCCTCCTCATTCCATCCCTCTGGGTCGTCCCAGTGCACCAGCCCCAAGCATCCAGTATCGTGCATCGAACCTGGACTGGCAACTCGTTTCATACATGATATTTTACATGTTTCAATGCCATTCTCCCAAATCTTCCCACCCTCTCCCTCTCTCCAACGGTTATCTTAGTCTGAGGAAAATTCTCTGTGAGCTGCTAGGGTAGAATTTGCCTCATAGAGCCCCATCAAGTGAGCAGGATCACCTTTTGGCATTGTTGCATCGACGTCTTACCTGGGATGTGACATTGCACCCCTGCCTGGTACTTCTGGGTCACTCCTGTTGCAAAAAAGCTTCCTGGATTCATTATGGCTTCACTTGGTGGAGACACCCAAGTATCATTGGAATTTACGTGTGTACGTGTGTGTGTGTGTGTATTGTTATTGTCAGAACTTTACCATGGTTTTCCAGAAGATAAAATGATTTCACATATATAAAAACACTTTTAACTCCAAATTGATCTGTACAGTTAATGCAATTCCTATTAAAATTCATCAAGGTTTTTATAGACACAGATAACGTTCGAAAATTCACATGCAAAGGCACAGAATATAGACTAGATAAAATAGTTTTGTGTGTGTGTGTGTGTAATAAAGTTTTATTAAAGTATAAAGGAGATAGAGAAAGCTTCTGACATAGGCATCAGAAGGGGGCAGAAAGAGTACCCACGTTCTAGTGTTAGCAATGAAGTTATATAATCTCCATTGAATCCAAAGAATGTCTGGAGGTTGTAAAGACCTCACCAGACCTACTCCCATAATTTACATTTTAAGATAACATAATTAGCCAGAAGGTTTAATCCAGTGACTGTCCTCAGGCAGGATACATTATTGTTATATAATCCTTGTAAAGACCAGGTCTACTCCCATAATTTACATTTTAAGATAACAGAATCGGAGAAGGCAATGGCACCCCACTCCAGTACTCTTGCCGGGAAAATCCCATGGATGGAGGAGCCTGGTAGGCTGCAGTCTATGGGGTCGCTAAGAGTCGGACACAACTGAGCGACTTCACTTTCACTTTTCACTTTCATGCATTGGAGAAGGAAATGGCAACCCACTCCAGTGTTCTTGCCTGGAGAATCCCAGGGACGGGGGAGCCTGGTGGGCTGCTGTCTATGGGGTCACACAGAGTTGGACACGACTGAAGTGACTTAGCATACTCCCATAATTTACATTTTAAGATAACAGAATTAGCTAGAAGGTTTAATCCAGAGACTGTCCTCAGGCAGGATACATTACTGATATATAATCCTAAGGAGTGTAGAGAAGGAAAAAAAGTTTGTCCTTTCTTCCTCCTTGAGAATTCCAGACCCCTCTCTCCTTGAGGACCCCTAGACTCCTTATCAACCTACCTAGGAAATGACTCTCTCATTCCCCCCTTTTCTTTTAGGAGAATTATGTTGCCTAGGGAAAAGGGGCATCGTTCTCATTCCATAACTGCTTCCGAACTGACAAGGGGTGTTGTCCCTAAGTTGGTGAGGTAACATATTCTCCTAATCCTCATATTGAGGATATCTGATCCAGGGGCCCCAAATAGTAGTTGGAGGAAGCTACAGCAGTAGCAGGAGTTTGAGCAACCATTTGTAACTTAAAAGCTTTCATGATAGTTTTGAAAAAGAAGAATCAAGTTGGAGAAATTACCTGATTTTAAGTCTTACTACATAGAGTCAAGATAATTGGCAGAGGGTAAGTACATAGATCGATGGAACAAAACAGAGAACCCAAAAGCAAACCCATACAATACACCCAACTGATTATCAAAAGCACTCTAATAAAGAAAAGCCCTGTATTATCACAAAAGCCTATTTTTATCGATTTCAGCCTCTCTGCCTCTGGATTTTTATTTGTATCATTGATTTCAGCCTCTCTGCCTCTGGATTTTTATTTGTATCATCGATTTCAGCCCCTCTGCCTCTGGATTTTTATTTGTATCCTCTACTTCAATTTGCAGTGCCACCTTCCCAGACTGCATGCTTCTCCCCACCTTTAGAGAAACCTTCCCTGATCATTCCGGCCTGAAATAGTATTTTCTACTTCTAACTTTAGGAAGAAGCCTTTAGAATTTCTGGTGAAGGGTCTAAAATGGGAAATTAAAAGATATTATAGTATTAAAGATTAAAGCAGAAGACTAAAGTAGGGTAAAACTCAACTGCAGAGGTAGCCGTGGCCTGACTTTTTCTGCCAAGTTTTAAAACTCTTCTGACGAGGGCCAGTAAATGTGCTGAGGCAAAGAGCTATTTCTGTCGTATTCACTGCTAAATGTATCCCTTTATTTGGCACATGAATTTGCACATTGGGCTTACTAGGCATCTAGGTAGGCCCTGAGCCCAAAAAGGCAAGCAAAGGCCAAACAGAACTCTTGAACTTCTGTGTTTCCACTACACCATCTAGTTCTCAAATCAATTACCCTCAGGAAGTATTTGTTGACAGACTGAATGGCTAAATTGAGGTTACAGAATGAGGGAAGCAATAGGAGTCACCCCACAAAGACCGAAAGACATTGCATAATGGAGTATTTTCTACCTAACATTTGTCTAGCCTCGACTTCCCAGAAGTATAGCATGCACGTTTCAGCCAAATCTGTTTGAAATAAAAACAGGTCTCTGGCTACTAAACAGTCCCAGCCTCAAGGCTCAGGTCTCCAGTAAAACGGCGATAAGACTAAAACAGAAATCTCTTTTCTTTGAGGTTTCCATGTGGCTTCACACCTGCCAGTCCCTGAATGGCTTCCCTACTGAGTGGGGTCAGACACACAGTGGATGTGCCAAGTAGACAGTGTACTGTAGCTAATTTTAAAATGCACAAGTGCCTTGAAGAATGCCAAAGGTGGAAATGTACTGCCTCAGGATACATCAGATAGAATCATAAACACTCAAACATCCAGAGCAGTGCCAAACCTGGTCTCCAGCCTGAAGCCCTGAAAAGGAATTGTGGGGCTTAGTTTCCTTAGCTGTTGTTGTTCAGTCACTATGTCATGTCCGACTTTTTGTGACCCCCATAGACTGTAGCCTACTAGGCTCTTCTGTTCATGGAATTTTTCAGGCAAAAATACTGGAGTTGGTTGCCATTTCCTACTCTAGGGGATCTTCCCAACTGAGGGATTGAACCCGTGTCTCTTGCATCTCCTGCATTGGCAGGCAGATTCTTTACCACTGTGCCACCTGGGAAACCCCATGTAAATTATACCTGAACATAATTGATTTTTTATAAAGAATAATGAGAACCATAAAAAAGAAAAATAGGAACGAGAGTGACCATTGGTTTGGTCTTGAATAGAATCCAAAGCTTGACTTCCAATACAAATTAAAAATCTGACCATAACTTCAAGATAGGTATTCTGCTGGGCTGTTCTATCCAGGTGCAGCACTCAGAGACTGGCATAATACATTGGAAAGCCTTTTTTTGCTTCTTTACAAAAAATCAGACTGTTTTAAATCCTCCTCCTCCTTTAAAGCTTTTCAGGTCAATTTCTCCAAGCCCTAGGGACCACAGAGGTTTGATCATGATGCTAAGACCATGCTGCTAATATCCCCAGAAGCTATAGAGTAAAAATGCATCTGGGCATAGGACCACAGGCCTAGGTCTGGAATGCTTTCCTGCTGGTTTCTGGCCATACATATAATGTGTTTTCTGGCCATACACACTAGATCTATGATGAATCATCAGCTCGGAAACATTTTCTACTTTCAAATCCTGTCCTGAACCATTTGGCATCATTTCTTTTCCTTTAGAATTTTTGTGCTCATTGTGAGAGTGAATAAATTTGGTCTTGTTAATAACAATGCCTGATAACAAAGGACTAATGCTAATAACAAAGGACTAATGCTGAAGCTGAAGCTCCAGTACTTTGACCACCTGACTCGAAGAAGTGACTCCTTAGAAAAGACCCTGATGCTAGGAAAGATTGAAGGCAAGAGGAGACGGGGATGACAGAGGATGAGATGGTTGGATGGCATCATTGACTCGATGGACATGAGTTTGAGCAAGCTCTGAGAGTTGGTGATGGACAGGGAAGCCTGGCATGTTGCAGTCCATGGGGTTGCAAAGAGTTGGCCGTGACTTTGCGACTCAACTGAACTGAATAACAATGCCAGCCATCTCAGCAGTATTAAAAGTACCTTTTCATTCTTTAGTGCCAATTCTAAGACCATCTCCTGAGGGAGTGCTCCCTTGATTACTTTAGTTAACGCAGGCATCTCTCCCCTTACATCCTTGAGCCACCCTCAACCACTTTGCCATGCGTGATTGTCTTTACGGTGTTCGTCAATATCTGAAATGATCCTGGTGCTTACTTATTGTCTGTCTCCTCCTTGCTAGAATGTCATCCTGTGAAAAACGGGACCAAGTCTACCTGTTCACAATATCCTGAAAACAGTGCTCAACTCAGAGCAGGTACTTGATGAATATTTTGGAATGAATTCAACTATACAATATGGGAAGACATTTAAACAGTTATGTAGAATCTACATTTGAATTCTCTCAAATATCTGTGTTTATATACTTCAACTGTAAATATCATTAAAAATATAAAGTTAGATTCCAAGTTATTTGTCACTTACTGATGAGAGATCTGTAGACAAAAGTTGCCAAAATGCAAATTGCTTTTTAAAGCACTTTAATTCCCTTATAAAGATCTTTTAAGTTCTTAAAGTAAAACTAAAGTTTGGTCTCAGTGAATGTTCTTAATATTATTAAACTATTAAGCAGATACACATATCAAATTTAGTTATCAAAGAACTTCAGTTGATTTTTTGCCCTTTTCATGGTTCAGAAAGTCCTATTTCAAAACTGTAAATAAAAGTTAACTGAAAATATGGAAATGCCAAGGTAAATTCACAAAGTGAATAAAATTTCAATAAAAAGAGGAAAAGATATGCAAACAAAGCAGGCAATGTTCTGTTTTCTTTGATTTATTGCTGAAGGAAAAGAAAAAAGTAATAATGATTCAACACTTCTGAAAACCTTCGTCATTTTAAACTAATGAAAAAGTTATAAAAATGCAGCATGAAGAAAAACATAAAAACATAAAAACAGGAATTTCCATCAGCTTAAAGAAGTCTGAATGGAGAGTACCAAAGAACATTTTATTTTGAATAGAGATTCATTTCTTAAGTGCATGAGTTTGAACACTTACCCCAAGTTTGGGTCTCATTGTCTTTGGCCCCCTTGACATCACAAAAACTTGTTTTTCCACCTGGGATTGGTTGTTGTAGTGGGTTGAATTGAAAATAATATCCATGTCGTAATCCTTAGTACTTGCACATGTGACTTTATTTGGAAGTAGAGTATTTATTTAATTTAGTGAATGGAAGATACTTCAAATTCTGTAGTGGCTGATAATTTTCAGAAGTTTCAAATATATGATTTCATATAACCTCATAATGGCCCCCTCTCCCTGTCTGCCTCTGTGTTGTCCCTCCCTCCCCACTGGTGATCACTACTTTGTTCTCTGTATCCTGTGAGTCTGTGAGACTTTCTTTTTTGTTTTATTCACTAGTTTGTGGGGTTTTTTTATATCCCACATATAAGTGATAAATACAGCATTTGCCTTTCTCTGTATGACTTCTTCAACTTATCACGATTCCCTCTGAGTACATCAGTTTTGCTGCAAATGGCAACGGAAATAGGACCTTCACAGATAAAATTAAGTTAAAGGTTTCCAGATGAGATGATCCTGGATTTTGGGTGACCCCTAAATCCAATAATTAGTGTTCTTATGAGAAAAAGAAAAGGGAGATTTGAGACCTATGGACAGAGGAGAAAAACCAGAGGGAAAAAACAGGGGCAGCAATTGTAATGATGTATTTAAAACCAAGGAATGCTAAGGATTGCCAGAAGAGAAGCTAGGGGAGAGGCATGCCATAAATTCTCCCTCTGAACCTCCAGAAAGAACCAACCCTGCCGACAACTTGATTTCAGACTTCTGGCCAACAGTGAAAACTTACGTTTCTGTTGTTTCCTGCCACCAATTTGTGGTAATTTGTTACAGCAGTTCCAGGAAATAAACACAGTTGTACACAGCACACCTCATTTTATTTCACTTTGCAGGCATTGAGATTTTTTACAAATTGAAGGTTTATGGCTACCCCACCTCTCGAGCAAGTCTGTGCTTAGTCTTTCAGTCATGCTCGATTCTTTGTGACCCCACGGACTGTAGCCCCCCAGGCTCCTCAGTCTATAGGGATTATCCAGGCAAGGATACTGGAGTGGGTTGCCATGCCCTCCTCCAGGGGCTCTTCCCAACCCAGGGGTTGAACCCAGGTCTCCCCCACTGCAGGCGGATTCTTTACTGTCTGAGCCACCAGGGAAGCCCATAAATACTGCAGTGGGTAGCCTATCCCTTCTCCAGGAGAACTTCCCAACCCAAGAATTGAACTGGGGTCTCCTGCATTGCAGGTGGACTCTTTACCAGTTGAGCTACCAAGAAAGCCCAGTTTGTGTCATTTTTCCAACAGGACTTGCTCACTTCATGTCTCTGTGTCACATTTTGTTAATTCTAACAATATTTCAGGGCCTCCACCAGCAAAAAAGATTGTGACTCGATGAAGGCTCAGATGAGGGTTAGCTTTTTTTTTTTTTTTTTTTTTTAGCAATAAGGTATTTGTAGATTAAGATATGTACAGGTTTATTTTAAAACATAATGCTATTGCACATTTAATAGACTATGGTATAGTGTAAACATAACCTTATATGCACTGTGCTGTGCTTAGTTGCTCAGTTGTGTTCAACTCTTTGTGACCCATGGACTGTAGCCTGCCAGGCAGCTTGATCCATGGGGATTCTCCAGGCCAGAATACTGGAGTGGGTTGCCATTTCCTTCTCCAGGGGATCTTCCTTACCCTGGGATCAAACCCACATCTTCTGCACTGGCAGGTGGATTCTTTACCACTGAGCCACCAGGGAAGCCTGACTTTATAATAGACAGATAAAAATTTAGAGCAGTTCTATTTATTTAATATGCACTTGAACTTTCAAAGCTCATAACTTTACCATTACCTAGTCACACAATAGCACCCCACTCCAGCAGTCTTGCCTGGAAAATCCCATGGATGGAAGAGCCTGGTAGGCCACAGTCCATGGGGTTGCTGAGTCGGACACGACTGAGCGACTTCACTTTCACTTTTCACTTTCCTGCACTGGAGAAGGAAATGACAACCCACTCCAGTGTTCTTGCCTGGAGAATCCCAGGGACGGCGTAGCCTGGTGGGCTGCCGTCTATGGGGTCGCCCAGAGTTGGACACGACTGAAGCGACTTAGCAGCAGCAGTCACTTAAGAAATTTTAGAAACATTGTTGACAACTCTTCTCTCTATCCCCAAATTCCCCAAGTATTTTCTAAATACTTGTCCTTTGTTGAAGTGTCTTAGAAATGGCTCATATCATATCAAGGCTAGATGTTCATAGCATGTTTCTAACTGGTCTCCCAGCTTCATTATCTATTTATTCCAATCCTATTTATTATGATTTATTATTATAAATAATCTATTATTATATTTAATCCACCATCCACACTATTTCTTGGGTTATATTCTTTTTCTAAAATAAGTCACATGATGTGAATACAAATTCCTCAGCATGATACAAAAGACCTTTTTTTATCTGTAGTGGTCAATCTATGCACACAAAAGTATGAATTCTGTGTAGACAGAATAATAATTCTGAACTAACATTAAACTCTTTTAATGGAGATACAGGGTAGTGTTTCTCAAACTTTAATGTATATAAAAATCACCTAAGGATCTTATTAAAATAAAGACAAGAAGGATGGGTGAGGCCTGAGCATCTGTGTTTCTAATTAGCTCCTAGGCATTGCAGACATTGCTAATTCAAGTACCAAACTTTGAGTGGCAAGGATAGAGTGAAGCCTTAAGGTAAATGTCTAAGTACACACTTCTCTCTGAATACAAGTGTGGGTCCTCTTCCATTTTCTTTTTGGTTCTCTGCCAGCGTCTTCTATGAAAGCCCGGGTAATAGAGTCAAGTTCTTGAAGACAAAGACCACAACTCCTTCCTCCTTGGGTCTCTACTCCAGGGTCTAGCACAGCGTTCTGACATACTGACACGTAACAATCGTTCCACAAGCTGTCTACAACTATAATAACAGTTAATAGGTTAATTTATCACAAGAACTTCACAGACATAGTGCTGAGGGGCTGCAGATAGGACCTTGAAAGAGGGGGACTGTTTTTCCAGTTTCAGTGTGAGTCAGGTGTATGTTAGCCACTGAGTCAATGGGATGTGCCATATGCCGCTCCAGACCCTGGCCCACAGGAACATTCCACATGTGGTCCTACACGGTCTGCTCTTCCATGGGCTTGATGCAGACCCGTGTAGTAGCTGTGGAAGCCAGCTGGTGAAGATGGCAGAGACAAAAGAGGGAAGCAGTCTGTGACCCGTATTACTGATTGGAAGAGAGCCACCTGCTGTTCAGGACCACTCATTTTTGGTCTTTCATAACTGAAAAAGAAAAGTCTTGTCATTTTTGAACCTTTATAGATTTGAGGCTCTGTTTTTATGGTAGATTGCTTATCCTACTTAAAGCAGTTGGAATTTTGTAATTTGGCAGAATGATGCATGATATTAGTGTCAGATCAGTGTTGCTTTTAAACTGGTTATGGTTTTCAATTTTGAGGGGAGGGATGCTTATAAATATAAATTCCTGTTAAATTAGCTTTCTTTTTATATACCCACTTAAAAAGGTGTCTTAACCAGGCTAGTTGTATACCATAAAAACCATATTCTTATTTAAATACTTGCTGTTTTATTTAGAATTTTAAAAAACCCACTTTATTTAGAATGTATCTAGTTTTACCAGTGAAATGCAACATATAAATTGCAGATCTAATGTTTTTGTTACAATAATTAGTAGCAAAATTATGAGTAAATTTGAGATACTAATGGTTCCTAGGGAAATATCTAAAATAGAGATGTTTACAAACATGTAACCCATGAATAAACAGAACTACTTTTTGAAACTATATTCTAGTGACTAACATTAAAAAGCACCATAGGAAAGGATATGATAATTCAAAGTCACCTCTCTGGGTAAGCAGTTTCTATAAAATGCAATCATTCCTCCAAGTTGGGAGTAGGAAGGATGAGGAATATAGCAGAATGTTTGAATAAAAATGTCAGACATAAAAAAAGTATAAGGAGTATAAGGAAAATCAAAAGGGTTCTGTTAGAAGTTATTACTAATCCTTGCAATTTTACTTATATAATCACATTGTTTATAATAAAAGCCTTTTATAATTATTGGAAGTAACATATATTGTCCAACTCTTAGAATAAATGAAACTGAAGGAATTTCTGAGACTTTTCATTCCAAAAATGGAACAGAGAAATTGATTTCCATATAACGGATTATTGTGTAAATAAATGTCAGATATGCTTTGCCTTACATCTGTGAGTATTATTTGTGGACAGGTTATTATTTATAGAAAACGTGATTTGTCTTAAAATATGAAAAATATAGGTAAGTGTGTTTTCTTATATTATACATTTTTGAAAAACAAACAAGCAAAACTCCATTAACCTACTGAACCAGAGTGAGAGTCTTTCAGATAATAGTTATCAGTTGCCAAGAATTCCTGATACTATGAGGCAGAGGATGTTGGCATCAATGGCCATCAAACAGACCCCTCCTTTCTTTTAGTCAAATGTTTCTGTTTCTGCCTTGACCAGAGTTTTCTCTCCCAGATCAAGCAGGGGGAAATAAATCAGATACTGCTATGATTTGAGTTTTCAATTTATTTCTTCTCTTTCTGAGGTTTGAACAAAATGTTACAAGATGTAAGCAGAGTTTGCAAGCCAAGGAGGGAGGCTGAGTCTGGCCTGTAGATGAGTTCTGTTGGTCTGGACAGTGTCCTTGTCATTCTCAGGAGATTGTACAAAATCACTGTGGATGGTAATTGCAGCCATTGCTTGCTCCTTGAAGGAAAGTTATGACCAACCTAGACAGCATATTAAAAAGCAGAGACATTACTTTGCCAACAAAGGTCCATCTAGTAAAGGCTATGGTTTTTCCAGTGGTCATGTATGGATGTGAGAGTTGGACTGTGAAGAAAGCTGAGCGCCGAAAAATTGATGCTTTTGAGCTGTGGTGTTGGAGGAGACTCTTGAGAATCTCTTGGACTGCAAGGAGATCCAACCAGTTCATTCTAAAGGAGATCAGTCCTGGGTGTTCATTGGAGGGACTGATGTTGAAGCTGAAACTCCAATACTTTGGCCACCTGATGTGAAGAGCTGACTCATTTGAAAGACCCTGATGCTGGGAAAGATTGAGGGCAGGAGGAGAAGGGGATGACAGAGGATGAGATGGTTGGATGGCATCACTGACTCAGTGCACATGGGTTTGGGTGGACTCCGGGAGTTGGTGTTGGATGGGGAGGCCTGGCGTGCTGTGGTTCATGGGGTCGCAAAGAGTCGGACACAACTAAGCGACTGAACTGAACTGAACTGTACAAAAAAGAAATCTGGACTGGAGCTTCTTTCAAAATGCTTGAAGTTCTATCATTAATGGTTCAAGATCCTGCTTGTGGGTGATAAAGTGAAGCTAAGGGGCTGCCACTCCCTTTTGGTGGGAAGAAACTTCCTGCCTTCTCTCCCTGTTTTGTTCTCCCAAAACGTAGATCTTGCACTTGCCTGTCTATACCATGCTAGCATTTTAGTTTGTAACTCCTATAAAGAGGAATGTAGAGGATATATGGAAATCAGGAAGAACACATCAAATAATATCAGTTAATGAGCTACTGTGATTATAGGAAAAGCATAATATTGCTGTTAAATTATTTTATCTAGTTAGTAAAATATAATAATTAATTTCTGAGAGAAAAAAAAATCAATATTTTCCAAAAACAGTGTTGCAATAAACTGATCTAAAGCTAACATAACAGACTGGCAGGTATCCTAGACTATCATCTCCACATTCCAGTTGCTAAAACCAACATTGGCTGGTATGCTGTTCCATTTTGTAGAAATATTTCAAAATCTGGGAAGTTTAGGAACTGATAAAGATCATAGTAAAAGAAGGAGTTTTGCACAAAAATGTGAATTCTTTAAAGACAGGGAATTCTTCCTTTTGGCAAAAATAGAGAGAAAAGTGGAAGGTGAAAAGAGTGTTAGGGCTTGCAGGGCCCTTAGGAGTGATGTAGCCCAGCCTTTAATTTTGCGATTGAGTCCATTCACCCAGAATCAAACTAGGAGCTAAGATGAAGTCAGGGGTGAGGTGAAGTCATGCCCTGATGCCCAGCAGAGAGCTTTTCATCACTGCGAAAATCCCTGGGGAGACTGCTCGGAGTTTTAGAACCATTTGGATGTTTGAGTTGAGAAGAACCAGCTTAATCCTATTACCTTACCTGTGAGGAGGTAACTGGAGATGATTCAGGACATAGGCCAGAAAGATCTTCATTAAAACCAGGAGGACCACTCAGCGCACTCTTACTTGGCCTGTTCAGCCTCTTCTTATGCCTTTCTCCTCCGTGTTCACTCCTCTTTGGCAGAATAAGTGTTTCAGTATACCCCGGAAGCTTCCCTATTCAGGGCCCATGCAAGTCTTAGTCTTTTATTCTAAAATACACTCTTCTCCCTTTCTGGCTCATTCCACTGCTCAAGCTTCATCCTAAATGTTACTTTCACAAAGAAACCTTTCCTGACCTACCTGATTAGGTGGGTCTCCCTAGAAGTCCCATTCAAAACTGTTAGCAAAAGAAATAACTTCACTTTGTGTGGCATTAGAGGCTAGTACATTCTTTGGGGTCACTTTGTTTTAATCACTGTATTGACTTAAACTTTACTTTTCAAATTATATAGTGAAAATATTAAAAGTTCCACAGTGCTTGTTATGCAAAATAGGATCCCCGTTCCTGATCTCTGCTCAAACACCTTATTTCTGCTTCCCAGAAAAAAACACTTTCAACTCTTTGTGTGTGTGTGCATGTGTGTGTGCGTGTGCGTATGCATGTGTATGTGTTAACTCTATATTTCTTAATAATATATACTGCGGTTTCTTGATTTTGAAAATTTAGCTGCTGATTGCCTACTATAGAAAGTGAAGTCATATCTCTTTTACATCCATCCCTTTTCACACCTAGACACACTTCCCCTTCCAGTGCACTTATATCATAATTTCTGGTTAGATAAGTATATGGTGTTCTTACTATTCTGAATTTGTGTTATGTACAATTGAGCCACATGATAAAATGCTATAACATTTCCTTTTTTTAGATACTACATATTCCTTTTATATAACTTTTATGTTCCCGGTTCTTGGTAACTGTCCTGTTTTCTCTTTGGTTAGTTTTTAGTGTACCTCTTGCTAATTTATTCCCAGACTCTCTTGCATATGTATAAATCTCATCTCAGGATGTGTGAGCACATCAGATACTGATTTCATCTTCTGGGGATAGCCATCCTCCTGCTCCAGTCTAAATAGCTCGTTTGCCACATTGGCTCTGCCACTGTTGCCTGGGACTTTCATGAACTATTGTGTACAATGCCCTCTTGCTCTCTTCTCCTGTGGGATCTCCTGATTTCTAGGTCCCTCTCTCAGAGGTTACAGATTACTCATTTCTAAAACATTAGGATGAAGTAATATCAGTGACAAGAGCCATAGAACCTCAAAGGAATAAAGGCACTGCCTTCTTTTTATACTAGATATTTAATCACATTTTGTGTTTTTAAAGTTGTACTTGGTTTTTTTATGCCATTTCATGTAAAATGAATCCTCCCTTTTAACAGCTATGAATGACTATTTTTAGTTATAATATATTACCTTTCAGGAAGGTAGCAAGGGCAATTGAAGATATGTTAAATATATATCACCATCAAATCATGCGGATAAAAGTGCTTTTTCGCTTTTGAAATTACAGCTTCATATATAAAGGATTGAGTAAAATGGGTGACAGGTTTGTAATGTGCTCAAGTGGGACAATTTATATTTTATGATTCCTAAGATCAAAGAGATGAAATGTACAGTATTCAAATATGGGCTTAAATACTTGTAACTAGCGATCCCAAATGGAATCTTAGTTCAGATTTTTAAAACAATATGCACTAAACATCTTTTCAAAATAATATGCCCTAAGTGTTAGTTGCTCAGTCATGTCTGACTCTTTGCGACCCTTTGGACTGTAGCCCACCAGGCTCTTCTGTCCATGGGATTCTCCAGGCAAGAATACTGGAGTGGGTTGCCATTTCCTCCTCAAATATGCACTAAACTACAGTAAAATTAAAAACTTCTGTTCATCAAAAGAAACCATTAAGAGAGTTCAAAGCCAAGTTACACATAGAAAAAGATATCTACAATACATATGTTTGAAAATAAACAAGTCATTAAGAGACAAACTAGTAAAAAAAAAAACACAAAACCTTGAATAGCATTTTACAAAAAAAATTCTGATATCCAGTAGGCACGTGATAAAATGCTCAACACCATTACTTATTCCTCCATCAACCCACCAGAATGGCAAAAATTAAAAAGGCTTACTGGTCGATGAGGATGTGGAGGTACTGTAACCTCAGTGTATTGCTGATGGGAACATAAAATGACACAACTGTCATGAAAAACACTGAGGGGGCTACTCAACAAATTAAACATGGAATTACCATATACTGTAGTAATTCCACTTCTGGCCATTTGCCCCAGACAATCTGGAATCAGAAGCTTGAACAGATATTTGCACACTAATGTTCATAGTAGCATCATTCACGGAAGCCAAAAGATTAAAACAACCCAAATGTCTATTGAAGGATAAGCAGATAAACAAATTATGGTATATACCTACAATGGAATGTTATTCAGCATTGAAAAAATGAAATTCTGATACATGTTACAACATTGATGAACTTTAAAGGTACTAAAGTACGTAAAATAAACCAAACATGAAAAGATAAATACTATATGGCTCCACTTATAAAGGTACCCAGATTAGTCAAATTTATAGAGAACAGAAAGTAGAATGCTGGTTGCCATAGCCTGGGGATTACCAGCACTGGGAGTTACTTTTAATATGTGCAGAATTGCAGTTTGGGATGATGAAAAACTTCTGGAGACAGATAATAATGATGATTGTACAACAATGTGAATAAACGTATTTAATGCTACTGAATTGTACACTTAAAAATAGCTCAAGTTCATTAATACCTATGTTCTTGGAGCATACGTGGATGAGGAAACAGATAATGGATAAGAAAAAAATGGTCAGATTCTTGTCCTTCGACAGCATGGGCACAAACAGGGTCCTGCTTAGTACACAGGCCCAGTACAGAACTGTGTATTGTGAATTACCATCCTCAGGGGAGAAAACCTCAACCAGTAGGGTGTAAGAATGTCTCCCCAGCCCTCCTAAATAGATGATTCAAAGATATACTCTATACATTCCTCAAAAAGTCTCCAGGGGGGGTCAAGCCCCAGTTGCTCCTCGAAGTGATCTTGATAATACAGGGTGCTCTGGCTTTACGTTCTCCTCTGTTTCACTTTTCTCAGTCTCTCACTGATGATCCATTTGATCTTCTCCTGCATAAATTACCCACTTTGTTTGGGGGAGAGGGTGGATCACTCTGGCCTAAGATGCAGGAACTTGGTTTCCTACAATCAAGGGCCTCAACTGTCCCCTAGAGCCTCAAAACCCTCCTCTGGATTTTCTGCATCGAACTGGCCAATGAACAGAGAAAGTATGCAGGAGGACCCAGGAGTTTAAATTGGATAGGAATGGAGGTAGGACTCATCATTGCAGACCTGCTTTCTATTGGCCAGAACTTAGTCACCGAATTCCACTATTTCTGAGGAAGCTGGAGAAAGCATCCCTGTCCCCTCAGGAGGAACCGGAAAGAGGTTTGGTGAATACAGAGCCTTGTCTCTGCCACAATTTACTATGAATTTTCCATTCATAATCTCTTCAAAATTTTCTCTTAGTATTTAATTTTATTTCTAAAGTGCAGAAAGGGATCTGCCTATTAATTCTGTGTTAAATGAGGGAATGGAATTATAACATGCTTTATTATAAGTTCTATTTACCAATTATAATTGATCATTGACCATAATCAGAGAAAATTATAAGAAAAAGGGTCAGAACTTTCTCATTTTTATTAATAGAGGCCGGACACCAGCAAATTTTTCTGGATATGCTCTCTGAAAAATAAGGTCCAAATCTGTCCAAGTATATGAAAAAAGAAGAAAACTCATAAGCACAGCGGTAAAGCCAAAGTTACATATATCCTTTTATGCCCTGAACTGGTCTCTCAGCTTCTTGCAACCATGAAATTTCTTCCTCTTTAAAGAAACAAAATTAGATCCAGCCTTAAGAATCTTACTCCTGATTCTGGCAAGAACCAGCTACAGGTTTGCCCCAGAGAAGTGCACTGGGCTGAAATCCTACGTGGAAAGGTCTTGAGGTGGAAGTCTCACAGGTTGTTTCAAAAGTTTTTTGCGAATAGAGACTGTGTCTTTTACTTGATGTTGTTATTAATTGTGCCGAGTAATTTCCTGCACATATGAATAATTCAGTAAATATGATGATTCAGAGAATACAATCAATTCTTGTGTCATAAGTGAATGAGAGGGGGGACCTTGATAGAAGGTTATTACACATATTGGAAATTAATTTCTGTCCCGTTGCAGTATTTAGGATTCTGAACAATATGTAAAGTAAAAGTGTAAGTTAAACATGTAATTAAAATTACATACATCGAGAGAAGTGCATTTAAGAGGTGCAGTTTGAGTTGTCCCATTTCTGTAGCTTTTTCACGACCTTTTAGATTCCTTAGCTTTAAATCCATTAAGAATCTTGAGGAATGGAGGTCAGGAAAGGTAATGAAGATTACCTCTTAATTTTAGCGGTTTACTCAATAGAACTTGTTTTGGTCCCTGCCACGTGAGACAAGTCCCAAGTCGGATATATTCTGGTGCCAAATATAGAACTCCACAAGGTAAATAGTTGGTAGGTTTCGATGGAAGGAACGAGTGAATGAATGAACGAATGAAATGAGTTCAGAATGGTGGTGTCTCTGAAGTACCCAGATTTGACTCCTAGAGTATCAGAGACAATTTTCCAGTTTTGCTTAATAATTCCTGTACTATGATAAGGGTGAGAACAAAGAGTAAATTATTAAATAAAACAATGAACAGTAATAAATAGGCCTGTCCAACATTGCGACCAATTTTGTCCAAACTAGGCTTCCGTAGTCTTTCCGTGCCTAACTACGCGAACACGCCGGTAGGGATGTCGCGAGATTTGGAGCTCGCGGGAAAACTTATTTGCGGGTCCGTGAGAGGGGTGCCCGCGCGGGACATTCGAGTGTCTGACCCTGGGAACTCGGGCTGGAATGAGCCTCTGGGTGGACAAATACCGGCCCTGCTCCTTGGGACAGCTGGATTATCACAAGGAGCAGGCGGCCCAGCTGCGCAACCTGGTGAGTCGGCGGGACGGGGCGGAAAGAGCCGGGGGAGGGGAGGTGCGCCACTCCGGGGTTTCGCGCCCCTCGAGAGCGGAGCTTCGCCCTCCGGCTTTAGAAGGTGTAAAGTGCTGTAGAGAACAGTAAAACAGGGACGGGGACAGACTGTGGGGCCGGGGACTGTGCTTGCAAACAAAGAAAGTCTCCCTGAGGACTGTCCTCTTTGATTTTCTTAACCATGGGATATATTTTATTTCCTTTGTCCCGTTTTTTATTGTATAGGGTTTGGAATAAATATTTGGACAGAGATTTAATATGTTAGTCTTGAGTTAATAGATTTACTTTTCAAAAGTATTCACCTGTTTACGTTTTAATCTTCAACTTAATAAAACTGAAACACTTGCAGCATAACTTTTATTTTTGCTGAGATCGAAATTTAAAAAATGAAGGCTGTATTTGTGGAGCACCTCCTTTTTCCATGCACTGTATTAGGTGAATAGTTCCTTTCCTTGACACTTGATCTATCGCTGGAACTTCTTTCAGTGCCAGCGATAGATAAGTTTGTAAAGTATTAAAGTTCACTTAACAGCACTTCTGTTGATACTTCTTTATTTTTAAATGGTTATTTATAAAATTACACTCCACAAGATTTTATGCTTTTCAGAAGGTTAAGGTCTGTGTCTTGTCATTTTTATAACCTTCCCAGCACTGATCCCCAGGCCTGACTGAGCATCAGAATCACCTGTGAACATATTTAAAACACGTAGTGTTCTGTAATACAGAACTGTCAGCATCCTACTCCGTTCTTTTGCTCTTAACATGTGAGATTAACAGACCTGACTTCCGGCTCCCTGCATCTGCACTTGCTAGAGGCTTTTTCTTGCTGACACCTCTAAGCAGATTTGAAATGCCAGGGAATTAACACCTTCTCCCCCATTTTCTTTCCCAAACTAGCAAAGGTTTGAGGAGAGGTAATGTATCATACTCCAGCTTCCCCATTCCTTGGGTGGTTTAATACTGTAATGTATTTTCACACTGGCTTCAGGTGTATCCCCAGCAGGATCAAGCTCCAGATGTCCAGAGTGGTTTTTAAGTTGATAACACTTGTTGGCTACCTTCCTTTCCCCACTTTACTTTCCTTCTCCCCTACAAAGTTTTCCTTTACCTTCCAAATAAAACCAAATGCACTCATTTCTCATCCAAGGGACTCTTTGTATAAGTGCGAACTACGGCAGTCATCACAGTCTCAGTTATTGAATCTTAATCTTGTGAATGGAGTCCTGGACTTAATCAGTCTTTTATTATAAGTATTTTAAAGCACATCTGATAGTCAGCCAGGTTTGGGATTTCTTGCTTTCTAGCATATAGTGTTGTATCTTACATGTACTGTGCTAGATATATAAGTTCAGTTCAGTCGCTCAGTTGTGCCTGACTCTTTGCGACCTCGTGAATCGCAGCACACCAGGCCTCCGTGTCCATCACCAACTCCCGGAGTTTACCCAGACTCATGTCCATTGAGTCGGTGATGCCATCCAGCCTATACAGCATTAATTCCGGGGGAATAATCGATTTCATAAGTTAAA
Organism: Bubalus kerabau; assembly: GCF_029407905.1. NCBI lineage: Eukaryota > Metazoa > Chordata > Mammalia > Artiodactyla > Bovidae > Bubalus > Bubalus kerabau. Next base: position 27,956,668 of record NC_073635.1, on the reverse strand, counting down.
GATATGTCTGTCTCTGTGTTCATTCACACACACATGTTTTCGAACTTTCCTTGAGACATAAAATATTTCATACATAAAAAGTAGTTTCTACACGTAGGAGCAGTGGCTTCTCTAGGGAAAATGCCTTATCCTTTTTATTCCAGGTACAATGTGGTGACTTTCCTCATCTGTTAGTGTATGGACCATCAGGTGCTGGGAAAAAGACAAGAATTATGTGTATTCTACGTGAACTTTATGGTGTTGGAGTGGAAAAATTGAGAATTGAACATCAGACCATCACAGTAAGCATTTCACTTTGAAACAGAGAGAAATATATATGATTACCTCCTTTAAAAACAATTTTTATGAGAAACACAGACACTATTCAGTAATGTGTTATTAATAGTATGTGTTTATTTTTGTGTATTATCATGGAACAGGCTGTGAAAGGGCATATGCAGATTGTTTATAATGATCTGTTAACTGGGGATAGTTTGGAGGTTTCTGGAGGTAAAGGAAAAAAGTGATCCATGAAAAACAGGATGTGTGATATGACCTAGTGTATATAAAAACACATATGTTTACCTGCACATTAAGAATGGGGCTAACATTAGTGGTGATTATCTAAAGTTTTATTTCTTTAATAAGCATAAATTGTTTATATACTTAAAAAAAAAGAGTGAAATACAGATAATAGGAGAAATAGCCAGTAAATATTTTAAAAATAACTATTTTGTTTGTCCACAGACTCCATCGAAAAAGAAAATTGAAATTAGCACTATTGCAAGCAATTACCACCTTGAAGTTAATCCTAGGTAAGTGGATACTACATAGAAATAAGCATTTTTAGAATAGTGGTGTTCAGACTTCTTTTTTTAAAGAGTAGAATGCTTTTTTGATATAAAATCATGGATCCGATCAGGTCAGATCAGTCGCTCAGTCATGTCCAACTCTTTGCGACCCCGTGAATCACAGCACGCCAGGCCTCCCTGTCCATCACCAACTCCCGGAGTTCACTGAGACCCATGTCCATCGAGTCAGTGATGCCATCCAGCCATCTCATCCTCTGTCGTCCCCTTCTCTTGCCCCCAATCCCTCCCAGCATCAGAGTCTTTTCCAATGAGTCAACTCTTTGCATGAGGTGGCCAAAGTACTGGAGTTTCAGCTTTAGCATCATTCCTTCCAAAGAAATCCCAGGGCTGATCTCCGTAGAGAGAGACAAAATATAAAACGAATGAAAATGAAGCTGCCCTGTGTGAAACAGGGAGCCTAGAACCTTTCCACTTTCCCTTCTCTCTGAGACCCCTCCCCCAAGTCAAAAATTTTTAATAATTAAGTTCTTGCTCTATAAAGCTCTGTGTGTTACACAAAGTACTTTGAATAGTCAGTAAATTTTTGTTATATTGACTTATTCAGAACTGGTGAGCAAAGTATGTCTAAAAAGTTTGTAAATGCCTGAGAAAATGTTTTATAAAGTGAATTTGGGTTACTCGTTCATTCTTTCCATTTTCTTTCAGTTTTTGGATTAGAGGGTATATTGATCTAATAATATTGAGAAGGACATAATGGCTGTTTGAGAAAATAAACTAAAGCTGATTTCTTTGCCCTCTTTTTCTGATTAAGAGTTCTTCTGTAGCACAGATAGTCAATTGGAGATTAAGCTGTTTGTTTTTCAGGTGTTTGGAATTGAGATTCAACCTAAATAACCAGGTGACTTATTTTGGTTTGTGAGGTACAGGGCTTAAGTGCTAAAGCAATGTATTGGTATAAATGACTGGTAATGCCTATAAATCAACAGCTTACAGAGTTCTGTTTTGTATCCTGAACTTCATTTGCTTATCCCATCCCCTTTCTAAGACCTTGAATCAACTCTGCTGATACTGGGAACAACTTGTCTAGGCTTGTTCTCTCATACACCTTTGCTAGTTTGGGGATGGAGAAGAAGAATACAGATCAAATTTGTTTTAACAAGTTATTTTTATATTTTGAGTAGTTGTAGGTAACTAAGAAATTAGCTGTGACTAGGTATTGACTATGGAGAAGGCAATGGCACCCCACTCCAGTACTCCTGCCTGGAAAATCCCATGGACAGAGGAGCCTGGTAGGCTGCAGTCCATGGGGTCGCTAAGAGTCGGACACAACTGAGCAACTTCACTTTCACTTTTCACTTTCATGCACTGGAGAAGGAGATGGCAACCCACTCCAGTATTCCTGCCTGGAGAATCCCAGGGACGGCGGAGCCTAGTGGGCTCCCGTCTATGGGGTTGCACAGAGTCGGACACGACTGAAGCGACTTAGCAGCAGCAGCAGCAGGTATTAACTTTAGTGGATACAGAAGTGTCAAAGTATTTGGTACTGTTAATAGCTATGGCTCTTTTTAAGTGGCTTACTCCTTGGATGGAAAGTTATGACCAACCTAGACAGGATATTAAAAAGCAGAGATATTACTTTGTCAACAAAGGTCCATCTAGTCAAGGCTGTGGTTTTTACAGTAGTCATGTATGGATGTGAGAGTTGGACTATAAAGAAAGCTGAGCACCGAAGAATTGATGCTTTTGAACTGTGGTGTTGGAGAAGACTCTTGAGAGTCCCTTGGACTGCAAGGAGATCCAACTAGTCCATCCTAAAGGAGATCAGTCCTGGGTGTTCATTGGAAGGACTGATGTTGAAGCCGAAACTCCAATACTTTGGCCACCTGATGCGAAGAGCTGACTCATTTGAAAAGACCCTGATGCTGAGAAGGATTGAGGGCAGGAAGAGAAGGGGACGACAGAAGATGAGATGGTTGGATGGCATCACTGACTCAATTGACATGAGTTTGGGTACACTCTGGGAGTTGGTGATGGACAGGGAGACCTGGCGTGCTGTGATTCATGGGGTCGCAAAGAGTCAGACACAACTGAGTGACTGAACTGAACTGAAACTTAAGAACATGTTTGGTGTTTTCAGTTACGTTAATCAAATTGTAGTCGAGTATAGGAGTATGTTTCAGTTCAGTTCAGTCGCTCAGTTGTGTCCGACTTTGTGACCCCATGAACCGCAGCACGCCAGGCCTCCCTGTCCATCACCAACTTCCAGAGTCCACCCAAACCCATGTTCATTGTGTCAGTGATGCCATCCAACCATCTCATCCTCTGTCGTCCCCTTCTCCTCCTGCCCTCAATCTTTCCCAGCATCAGGGTCTTTTCAAATGAGTCAGCTCCTCACATCAGGTGGCCAAAGTATTGGAGTTTCAGCTTCAGCAACAGTCCCTCCAATGAACACCCAAGACTGATCTCCTTTAGGATGGACTGGTTGGATCTCCTTGCAGTCCAAGGGACTCTCAAGAGTCTTCTCCAACACCACAGTTCAAAAGCATCAATTCTTTGGTGCTCAGCTTTCTTTATAGTCCAACTCTCACATCCATACATGACCACTGGAAAAACCATAGACTAGACAGACCTTTGTTGGCAAAGTTATGGTTCTGCTTTTTAATATGCTGTCTAGGTTGGTCATAACTTTTCTTCCAAGGAGCAAACATCTTTTAATTTCATGGCTTTAGTCACCACCTACAGTGATTTTGGAGCTCAGAAAAATACAGTCAGCCACTGTTTGCACTGTTTCCCCATCTATTTGCCATGAAGTGATGGGACCAGATGCCATGATCTTCATTTTCTGAATGTTGAGCTTTAAGCCAACTTTTTCACTGTCCACTTTCACTTTCATCAAGAGGCTTTTGAGTTCCTCTTCACTTTCTGCCATAAGGGTGGTGTCATCTGCATATCTGAGGTGATTGGTATTTCTCCCGGCAATCTTGATTCCAGCTTGTGCTTCGTCCAGCCCAGCGTTTCTCATGATGTACTCTGCATAGAAGTTAAATAAGCAGGATGACAATATACACCCTCGACGTACTCCTTTTCCTATTTGGAACCAGTCTGTTGTTCCATGTCCAGTTCTAACTGTTGCTTCCTGACCTGCATACAGGTTTCTCAAGAGGCAGATCTGGTGGTCTGGTATTCCCATCTCTTTCACAATTTTCCACAGTTCATTGTGATCCACACAGTCATTAGTGATCCTGAAACACTTTACTTTTAAAGTTTTGTGAATGTAGTGTCACTCAGTTTGCTTAAAATTTTAATCACTGAAGATCTTCAAGATTTTTCTTAGCTTACAAATAAGGGTTAGTACTTATTAAATATTTACATGTATATATTTACCACTATTTTTATTTTGTATAGTGATGCTGGAAATAGCGATCGGGTAGTAATTCAGGAGATGTTGAAAACAGTGGCACAATCACAGCAACTTGAAACAAGCTCTCAAAAAGATTTTAAAGGTATGTGATAATTTTTTTTTTTCTTTGGATGAGGCAGGCACTTAAATTATAAGTAATGGGTATAAGAGGAAAATATAATGAGGAATGTAAATGCCAACCATTTAGCAAATATATTATTAAATCTGTTCTGTGCCAAGCACTATGCCACTTTTTTTTTTTTTTTTAATATGTAGACGTGAAGAAGAGAAACATAATCTGTGTGCTCCTAGGAATTTATAGTCTAATGGAGTTGAATTGTGTCAATAAGAGAACTGTTCGTGCCACCTATTTGTTATTTTAGAATTAGTAAAATATTTAGATGAGTAATGGAAAAAGAATTTAAAAAGGGAATTGCATGATTTACAAATAATGATTCTTTGAACAAAAGTTATATGTTCATTATTAAATATATTGCTAAACAAAAGAAAATTCAAATCAGCTATAATCCCACCATCCAGAGACCATTACTGTTAACATTTCCAGTATTATGTGCATAACACCATATATTTTTACAAGTTTTCTGATAGATATGCCAATATTTAATGTTTTTGACATATTTTGCCTGATTCTTCATTTGAAAAAAGATATAGTTTTGTGCTACTGCCAGCAGTATTTAGGAATGCCCATTTCTGTCTAACATTTATTATTTTTAATCCTTGTCAGTTTTAGTGGAGAAAATAAGCTATACTTTTTCTTTAGTGATTGTGATAATTTTACCTTTTTTTATTGCTCATTTTACTGTTTTGTGAATCATCTTATGTATTCCAGCCTATTTCTTATCTTTTCTCCTTAATCTCTACATTTCAAAATAGAAATTTTTTTTTTCAAATACTCTTTGTGGTCTTATAATTTTTATTCTTAGTTCTCATTATTATCTTACTGGATCGTCTAATGAAACCGCTTTGTATTTCTGGAGTAATCCTCACTACAGTTTTTAAAATATTGTGCTATTTTCTGCCTAGCAATTATTTAGTTTTGAATTATTTTTTTACTGCTATCCTGTCAGATATTGTGATTGATCTCCTTATTTTTATTTATTCTATTCAGTTTGTGTTTGATTTCCAGAATTTGTCATTGGGAATCATTGTCTTGGAAGAGAGCTTCATTTTGTTATTTTCAGTCCACTGCTCTGTCAGATCTTATTGCATCAAGGTCCCTTAGCTCTTGTTCATGAATTGAACACTATGGATGCTGTTCTCAGTTTGGCTCATATATTCAGTGTGCTTTTGTGGGTGATTTAAGGTTCTCGTGTTCTGAAGATATCCAAAAACTGGTGGATCCTAGCCACTTCTTCCCACACGTAGTTTCTTGTTCTCACTTACTTATATTTAGGGTTCTTGGGGACAGCTTGTCACCTAGTTTCAATGTAAATGTTGTCTTGGATCTTGGAATCTGTTCTTTTATGGGAGAGATTCAAATGCTGCACTGCTCTCACTGTCATCTTCTTGAAGTAATTTAATACAGTGCTGGATTCAGTCCCTATATACTGAATTTCTCAAACACTTTAAGGCCAATCCTTGATTATGACCAGGTAGAATCTTATTATACGAGTAACCAGGTATCTTTATCCCTTATTTGCTATATCTCTTGTGACAGTGTTTTCCAAAGTATATTCCTTAGAATGCTAAGATTTTATACAGAAGTATACACCTGAGTGAAATATTTTGGGTAAATGCAGCACACTATATCCTTGTCTTGGTGATTTTTACTGCATATAAGTATAAAAAGACTACAGTAGATTCTGCAACAAAATAACCTCTTTAACTTCATTATCCTAGTGTTTGATCTTAGATTTTTTTTTTTAGTATAAATTTATTTATTTTAATTGGAGGCTAATTACTTTACAATATTGTGTTGGTTTTGCCATACATTGACATGAATCTGCCACGGGTGTACATGTTTTCCCTATCCTGAACCCCCCTCCCATCTCCCTCCCCATACCATCCCTCTGGGTCATCCCAGTGCACCAGCCCCGAGCATCCTGTACTGTACCAGCATTGAACCTGGACTGGCGATTTGTTTCACATATGATATTATACATGTTTTAATGCCATTGTCCCAAATCATCCCACCCTCACCCTCTCCCACAGAGTCCAAAAGACTGTTCTATACATCTGTGTCTCTTTTGCTGTCTCGCATACAGGGTTATCATTACCATCTTTCTAAATTCCATATATATGCATTAGTATACTGTATTGGTGTTTTTCTTTCTGGTTTACTTCACTCTGTATACACTAATAATGAGAAAATAGAGAAATTAAGGAAATAATTCCATTCACCATTGCAATGAAAAGAATAAAATACTTAGGAATATACCTACCTAAAGAAACAAAGACATATATAGAAAATTATAAAACACTGGTGAAAGAAATCAAAGAGGACACTAATTGATGGAGAAATACACCGTGTTCATGGATCGGAAGAATCAATATAGTGAAAATGAGTATACTACTCAAAGCAATCTATAGATTCAATGCAATCCCTATCAAGCTACCAACAGTATTCTTCACAGAGCTAGAACAAATAATTTCACAATTTGTATGGAAATACAAAAAATCTCGAATAACCAAAGCAATCTTGAGAAAGAAGAATGGAACTGGAGGAATCAACCTGCCTGACATCAGCCACAGTCATCAAGACAGTATGGTACTGGCACAAAGACAGAAATATAGATCAATGGAACAGAATAGAAAGCCCAGAGGTAAATCCATGCACCTATGGACACCATATCTTTGACAAAGGAGGCAAGAATATACAATGGAGAAAAGACAATCTCTATAACAAGCAGTGCTGGGAAAACTGGTCAACCACTTGTAAAAGAATGAAACTAGACCACTTTCTAACACCATACACAAAAATAAACTCAAAATGGATTAAAGATCTAAACGTAAGACCAGAAACTATAAAACTCCTAGAGGAGAACATAGGCAAAAGACTGTCTGACATAAATCACAGCAGGATCCTCTATGACCCACCTCCCAGAATATTGGAAATAAAAGCAAAAATAAACAAATGGGACCTAATTAAACTTAAAAGCTTCTGCACAACAAAGGAAACTATAAGCAAGGTGAAAAGACAGCCTTCAGAATGGGAGAAAATAATAACAAATGAAGCAACTGACAAAGAATTAATCTCAAAAATATACAAGCAACTCCTGCAACTCAATTCCAGAAAAATTAACAACCCAATCAAAAAATGGGCCAAGGAACTAAACAGACATTTCTCCAAAGAAGACATACAGATGGCTAACAAACACATGAAAATTATCAGAGAAATGCAAATCAAAACCACAATGAGGTACCATATCATGCCAGTCAGAATGGCTGCTATCCAAAAGTCTACAAGCAATAAATGCTGGAGAGCGTGTGGAGAGAAGGGAACCCTCTTGCACTGTTGGTGGGAATGCAAACTAGTACAGCCACTATGGAGAACAGTGTGGAGGTTCCTTAAAAAACTGGAAACAGAGCTGCCATATGACCCAGCAATCCCACTGCTGGGCATACACACCGGGGAAACCAGAATTGAAAGAGACACGTGTACCCCAATATTCATCACAGCACTGTTTATAATAGTCAGGACATGGAAGCAACCTAGATGTCCATCAGCAGATGAATGGATAAGAAAGCTGTGGTACATAAACACAATGGAGTATTACTCAGCCATTAAAAAGAATACATTTGAATCAGTTCTAATGAGGTGGATGAAACTGGAGCCTATTATACAGAGTGAAGTAAGCTAGAATTTTTTTTTTAATAAAAATAAAATAAATTCTACCATACCTATAACTTTTGTATGTCTTCTCCAAAGGGAAAACTAGTATATTAGGCTTACTATTTAGGATTTCACTCTGAATAATGAGAAAGATAAATACTCAAAATTTTGTTTTGTTTCTCCTTGACTCAGTTGTGTTATTGACGGAAGTTGACAAACTCACTAAAGATGCTCAGCATGCCTTGCGCAGAACCATGGAAAAGTATATGTCCACCTGCAGATTGATCTTGTGTTGCAATTCTACATCTAAAGTGATACCACCTATTCGTAGTAGGTGCCTTGCAGTTCGTGTGCCTGCTCCCAGCATTGAAGATGTAAGTCAAGTAAAATTTTTCAGAAGAATTCAGTTCAGATTCCATGCATACTGTGTGTACATCCCTGTTGTGTTTGTTCTTGTAAAAACATAGTGAACTATGTCAGCAATTCAGAAATAGCTATGGCCTAGATGCTAACTCAAACCATTATAGTAGTAAATACTAGATATCAGTATATAGAAAATGTTCTTTTCTTTAAATTATCTTTTTCTTTAAATAGTAATTAAAAAAAAAAAAGTAGTAATTGTGGATTTTATAAAACTAAGGGAAAGCTAGTTATTTAGTGGCCTCTACCTCAACCTGACTTAATTGGCTTATAGAGGAGACTTGAATATTCAGGAAATAGATTTTGCAGGAAGATGATTTGGGAATTCCTAGTCCCTAGTTCAGAGACCAAAGTTAGTTTAAATCAACATAACGTGTATTTTTTTTTTTTTCTTTATCATTCTTAATGCTGCTGTTATGGCTAAGTTGCTTCAGTCATAGCATTCTTAATAGCTATCAGTAAAAATGCCAGTTTCTCACAATAAGCAAGTTTCTTCTGTTAATAGGTTTGGGGTGATTTTATGCAAAGTAGGGATAATAAGTGACATTGTATTGTGAGTTTCACTTGTAAAGATTTTGAGGGTTTTAGAGTTTAAAATGTTTATAAAGCAGCACCAGGTTACGTCTCTCCCATGAGTACCATTCACATCTTAGTGCCTGAATTGTGTCCAGTTATGCTTGTACAGCTCAACTTGGCAGCCTTGTGAGCAGTGTCTTTTCCACCAACCTGTGGCCCTTTGTCTCCCACTCCCTGCTGCCTCGAGGAGGCTGCCAGGCGTGGAACTGGGACCAGATCTTTCTCCAGGTGCCCATCTAGTTGCTGACTCTACCTGATAACTAGGTTAGACCCCTGGCTTCCTGCTGAAGGAACAGTGGATTAGGGTAGGGTAGTGACCAAAAAAAGAAAGGTTGGGGTTCTGTAACAATATTCCTAACAGAAATTGTCTCAGCATGCAGTTTGACAGATTGCTCATTTTTGTTAATTATTTTATTTGTAGATTTGCCATGTGTTATCTACTGTGTGTAAGAAGGAGGGTCTAAATCTTCCTCCACAACTGGCTCATAGACTTGCCGAGAAGTCCTGCAGAAATCTCAGAAAAGCTCTGCTTATGTGTGAAGCCTGCAGAGTGCAACAGTGAGTAAAAGGGGTCAGTTACTACAGGAATCATGTTGTGATACAAACCACTTTCATTTAATTTATTGTGTTCTCTTTTTGTCATGTAGATATCCTTTTACTGCAGATCAAGAAATCCCTGAAACAGATTGGGAGGTGTATCTGAGGGAGACTGCCAATGCTATTGTCAGTCAACAAACTCCACAGAGGTAACCACTATAAAAGATCACCATAAAAGTTTGATCACTGAGACAGTACAGATATTCTAAGTTCTGGATTAGCTGTTTTATACTGATACCATGCCATGTAGCATTATAATTAAATTTAAATTATAAAATACTATACTTCCAAAGAAAAAGTAGGGTTTTAGACATTTAATGGTTCAGAATAGTTGGTGTATGATATCATGGCTTTTAAGAAGCTACTGGCATGTAAGTATGGAACTTACACATAAATTGAAACAAATTTTGGAAGTTTAAGGTTTTTTTTTCCCCCTCAGAATCTTGGATGATTTAATATTAATGCATAGCATAATGTGTCTAGCTTTCTAATATTGAAGATAACACTGTATAACTTTGTAATTGATGTGTTATAGAAAGACACTAGACTGTGTGTAGACTTCTAGTTCTTCTAATTTTTAGCTAAGTGTCCTTAAGCAGGTAACTTTATAAACTTAGAGCTTCAGCTTTTTCATTTGTATAATGAAGAGAGATTGTGTGATAGTGGTTTGAGAACTAGAAGACCCCATGCTCATGTGTGATGATAGGCTCCATTAAGAATAATACTGTGTATGTGCCGTCAGTATGTAGGAAGTGTTTTATGCATATCTGCTGCACAGATGTTTCTGTTTGCTTCTTGGGTCTCTTATTCAGTAGTAGACCATACTGAAAGTACTTCAACCACAGCCTGTTGGATTTGTTATGACTTTGATTGAGGAGGGCAATTGGCTGTTCTCCAAATCAAGAGTGACAGTCTTAAGGCTTGGTACTTTTGGAAAGTCTGGTGAAGGTCCCGTAAGCTCACTGAGACACAGTCTCCTACTTTTTTTGCCTGCCTGAAATGAGAAACCCATCTTTGGGCTTTAGAGAGGGTTATTGATTATTTTAGGAAACAGTCTAGATTGAGTGCAACCACTGAAATGTAAGCTTCCTTGGTTTACGTGAACATAATTGGGAGAAGGAATATACTGTGTTTCTCCTTTTGGGTGGTATATCTGAGAATTGTTATTTTTATAAGAAATTCTTCAAAGGAAATTGCAATATGTACTGTTGGACAACCATAATAGATGAGAGGAGGTGAATGGTCATAGAAAATCGGTACTTGATATTTTATCAAAGTTTGCATTGAATTCCTCTTCATCTATTTTAGTTGAAGAAATAGTTTTCGAAAAGTGCCAGATGTTTTAAGTAGATTCTTGAGAAAAGAAACCTTGACTTTAGGAAAAAGCGTGCATTCCATTTTGTAAATACTGTCAGGTAGTGAAGAAATCTCAAGTTTTAAGGAAATAAAAATCAAATGAAGCATGTCTTAGGAGCTTTTTACTTTTATAAAATATTTCCACACCAAAGGTGACTTTTCTTGTTTTTGTTCTGATTTTAAAGAAGAAAAATTGATGATAATAGTTGAACTTTCCCACTCTTAAAGAGATTTAGGTACAGATGTTGCAATATTTGACATTATTAAATGTTTTTTTAAGACTTAAGTTGATGATTACTTTTCTTAATTCTGCTGCTGCTGCCTGTTCCTCCAGTTTCCAAACAAATTTTGACAGCTCATAAATGAATTTGTCCCGAAGAAGTGCTGCTGTTCCCTATTTAGATTAACAGATTTGGGATTTGATGGCATTGTGTCTTTAAAGCAAAATATTCCTCTTAATTTCCGAAAGCCTTGAAGCTCCAGAAATACTAGGATGGCCAGTGTCATTTTGAACATTCGTCCGCCCAGTACCAATGACTCCTGATTTTTGACCGTGTAGTCTAGCTGTAATATTTATAGTCTTGATTCTTTTTTTTATACATGTTAGGAAATTTCTTATTTTCTAATGTGATATTTGTGATATGTGCTCAGTAGTGTCCAACTTTTTTTGACCCCGTAGACTGTAGCCCCGCAAGCTTCTCTGTCCGTGGAATTTTCTAGGCAAGAATACTGGAGTGAGTTGCCATTTCCTTCTCCAGGGGATCTGCCCGACCCAGGGATCCGAACCTGCATTTCTTGCATCTCCTGCCTTTGCAGGCAGGTTCTCTGCTCCACCTTTCTCATGTGAATAGCAGCTTATATCTGATGAGCAATTATTATGCTGACATTTACACTATTTCATTTAATTCAAATAACAGTCCTATGAGGAATGCATTATTACCATCTTACAGATAGAAAACTGATTCTTTGGGAGATTGTTGCTTTTTTTCAGGGACATTTGGTTAGTAAGAGGCAGAAGCAGTTCTAGAATACCATGTTTCTCTGATAGAATAATTTGTACTCATTATCACTTGTAACCTCCAAGAGATAATGACACCGGCTTAATAATGTAGACTATATTAATGTTTTAGAAATGAAATCATTAGAAATGAACTCAGACTAAGAGAAGCATGAGAGCATGTGTGAGATGCACACAGTATTGTTACAGTACAGTTTTATAGGTAAATATATTGTGAATCAGCTTTTCAGAAATAAGCTATATGCATTATTATTAAAATAATTTCATACCATCTGTCATTTATATGTTAAGAATCAGATTTTATTTGGGGTATATACTGTCATGTCCAAGAGACATTAAGGCCTTTGGAATCAGACTTGAGGTAACGCTGCTTCAACTATATAAGTTTTGCTGGAAGCTTAACCTCTCTGAACTTCATGTTCTCTTCAGTGAAAGAGACTTGTGTTTGTGAGAAATAGTGTACTGCAGTGAACCTCATACAGATAAGAGATTAAATAGAGGCTTTGGCAGACACTGGAAGGGTATGGGCTAAGACAAATTTGTGCTTAAATCATGGCTCTGCTATGGTTAACTTTGTCAGGTTATTTAAACCATCCGGGCCTTAGTTTTTTCTTAAAAAAAAAAAAAAATGGAGATAATGCCTCACCATAGCTGATATGGTGACTGAGTTAAATTATTGTCATAGTGTCTTGTGCAGAGCAGTTGCTCAAAAAATGCTAGTCTTTTTTTTCACTTTACTTAGTTTTATTGTGGCACACGGAGAAGGCAGTGGCACCCCACTCCAGTACTCTTGCCTGGAAAATCCCATGGATGGGGGAGCCTGGTGGGCTGCAGTCCACGGGGTCGCTAAGAGTCGGACACGACTGAGCGACTTCACTTTCACTTTTCACTTTCATACATTGGAGAAGGAAATGACAACCCACTCCAGTGTTCTTGCCTGGAGAGTCCCAGGGAAGGGGGAGCCTGGTGGGCTGCCATCTCTGGAGTTGCACAGAGTCGGACACGACTGAAGCGACTTAGCAGCAGCAGCAGCATTGTGGCACAACTTCATACTCCTAGAATCTCAGGAAGGGGGTCTTAACTTCTGCTTTGAAGAAATCTTTTAAAAATCACTTCCCTGATTGATCTGAAATATAGAACGTAATGTGGTCTTATTTTGGTAAAGATTCAGAACAATATTTTTTTTTAGGGGTAGGTAAGTATATTTATAAAGATTAAGTTACTTTTGTAAATAAAATTTGTCACTTTTGTTCCTGCTGTTTTAATATGTTACATGTGTATTTCCCTCATTAACCCTTTTTCTTCCTGAAAGTGTTACGAGAAGGGCCTAGAATTATGATCTTACAGAGCCCTCCAACAAATGGCCATATTCACTTAGCCAGCCTGGGTTTGTGCCCACCTGTACCCTCTTGTACTGCCCTTTCTATGACAAAACAGCTTTGTTTCTCTGCCATAATTTTTTTTTTTTTTACTTTGCAGTTGAGTTGATAACATTATGTTATATTCATGGTTATATTTTCTTTTCTTCTGTAATTGACTTATTATTTAATATTTTCATAACCATTTTCTCATTTCCTATGTATCATCTATCTGGAGAAGGAAAGAAAAATATTACTTGATGTATCATTAAAGTATATTAAAATTCATGGTGTGAATAAGCTCAACCCTTAACTATGCGTGAAGTCTTCTGTATTTTCAGTGTATATATATAAATACTGTGTGGGTGTGTGTCTATATGTAAATGAATATAAATGTTGTCTGACTTTAAGACAGTTGTATAATTTTATTTTAGAAAAATGAACTAAAGTTAGGAAAAGCTCCCATATATGTATCTTAAATATAATAAGCCATTGAAGAAAATGTTTGTATTGGGATGTGTAATTCTTAAAGTAAGGTGGCATAGTAGGTACTTGGAAAAATGATCTCCTGTTTTCATCACAAAGTATTATTTTGTTTTGTTCAGGCTCCTTGAAGTTCGTGGAAGACTGTATGAGCTTCTAACTCATTGTATTCCTCCTGAAATAATAATGAAGGTATTCTGATTTCAAATCTTGTACTGTCTATAACCATACAATTTGGTTTGATTATGTGGTATCATGGCTTTTGCTGCACAAAGATATATTGTCAGTTCTTTCTCTCCAGCTCATTAGTTCAGCAGATACTCAGTCCAAATTGTATGGAGCTTGTAAGGTGTGCCAGTCACCGTTAGGAGTGTGTTGAAGGAAACAAGGGTGGGCCTCCTCCAGAGAAGTTACATTTTGGTGAAATGGAATGGGAAACAAGAAGCAAGAGGATTTCAGAATGGTCTAAGTATTATAAAGGCAGTGACCAGGTGAAATGATAAAAATGGAGGGCTGAGTTATGGAAGATCAGTGATGGCTTCTGTGGAAGGTATGTTTAATCTGAAACTTGGAGAATTGAAAGATGGATCCATGCAAGTAGTCAGGGAATAGTATTAATATTTTAGACAGCAAGCCTCAGTGCACTTGAAAATTGAGGTTAAAGAAGGTGGTAGTGATTTGTGAGGGACGACTTTAGGTCTGGTCTAAACCTAATCAACTCTCTAGCTAGAAAGATATTGTAGATTAACTATTACATCTTAGGCAATACAAGACTTTTTATTTCTTTGTATTTATTAAAATTACATGAAAAAATTCAAATGATACTAAATATATCAAGTGAAAAGTGAAGATTCCCCCTTCTGTTTTCATAAGACCTCTTTTCAAGTCACATTGAATTGAGTCCATATATGTATGTTTTACGGAGAAGGCAATGGCACCCCACTCCAGTACTGTTGCCCGGAAAATCCCATGGATAGAGGAGCCTGGTAGGCTGCAGTCCATGGGGTCGCTAAGAGTCAGACACGACTGAGCAACTTCACTTTCACTTTCCACTTTCATGCATTGGAGAAGGAAATGGCAGCCCACTCCAGTGTTCTTGCCTGGAGAATCCCATGGACGGAGAAGCCTGGTAGGCTGCAGTCCATGGGGTCGCACAGAGTCGGACACAACTGAAGCGACGCAGTAATGTATGTTTCACAAAACTTTAGTGTCTTTTACACTATTTTGCTTTTTAAATTCAGCAGTGTAGTATGGATGCTGTTTCATGATAGTATAGATTTACCTCATTCTTTTTGGTACATGACTGGGATTTCATTGTATGACTATACCAGTTTTTTGGATATAACCCCTGTGTTACAACCTGAAGTGTTAGACTTCAGGTTGTCTACAGATTATTATAATTAATAATGTTACAGTAAGCATCTTTGTACTAAATCTTTGCACCCTTGTAGATTTAAGTATTTGAAGTTGAAATATGATAGATAACTACCACATTTTTACTCTATAGAATAGTATGTTCTTTTGGATAAAGTCTGCTGGTCCATCAAAAATAAAAAAGAGAACATATCAGTATTTAAGTTTCACTTCCTTTTTGAATAAGAAAAGTAAAGCGTGTTTAGCTAATATTTTTTTAATTATTACTTTTTAAAATTGCTATTTATCTTTCTTTAGGGCCTTCTCTCAGAACTTTTACATAATTGTGATGGACAACTGAAAGGAGAAGTGGCCCAGATGGCAGCTTACTATGAACATCGTCTACAACTGGGTAGCAAAGCCATTTATCACTTGGAAGCGTTTGTGGCCAAATTTATGGCACTTTATAAGAAGTTCATGGAGGATGGATTGGAAGGCATGATATTCTGACATCTCTCAGTAATTCTTCCTAATATTTCTCAGTATCATCATTTATGTTCAGTTTATATTGGAGGAGCTACAGGTAAAATAAACTAACATTATTTAATTATGTGTTATTTGTGTTGTTTTTTTTTTTTGGGAGGGGGAAGGTAGTAATTCCTCTGAATTATTAATCATTATTCTCTGAGTTAAATAACTGCTCCTGTACTATTGAAGTGTATTAAAAGGATACAACTGGAAACTGTAGAGTCTAGGAACATGATTTTAATTTACTTTAAAAGTATGTTTTCCAAGTATGCAGTATTGATCCTCCCATTTCCATCCACTCTCTCCCCTGCTGAAGGAAATTTACCTAAAAAATCAGGGTTTGTTTTCTTACCTCCAGATAACCATTTTTGGCCACAGGTACATAAATTTTTGCTTGGCAAGTCATTATCTTTAATCATATTTTCCCTCAAACAAGAATTATATTTTTGCAGCATATATAGGAATTAATTTTGAATTATAATAGCATGGGTATGGAGAAAATTGCATGGACCATCTGTTAAAACTGTAGAAATCCAGCTTTTAATTCAGTGATTCAGATTTGGTATAAGGTTGACTATTAAGAAATAAAGATCTTTTCATTAATACTTGAGAGTCTTAAAGAATATCCATCATATAGTTCTGAAGCAAAGGTATATTACTGTTGAAATTATTTTTTGAACAAGTATGCTCTTATATTGTTGGTCCTATTCTTTGGAACATTCTTTATTCAGAAATCTGGTTCATGGAACAAAGGGTTTGCTTGACAAAAGTCTATGACAAGCTCTATATAAGAATATTGGGAAGATCTGCTTTTGTAGCAGTTGGTGCTAAGCAATCAGGAAGTGTTTAATTGGCAAAGACACAGCTACACACTCACTGAAAAACCTAAACCTGGGAAACTGTTCAGGTTAAGAGGAATGATGGTTGCCCTTTTTATGGCAGCAAGTGATACTAATCAGGCCCCATCTGGAAGTCTTAGTCCTGGTGGCTTCATGTTAGGAGGGATATTGATATTGTAATAGAAGAACTGGGAAAGTGAGGTTTGGGAGAGCTAGGACTGTTTTAATTTGCAGGGGGAAAAAAGGGAAGTAAAAAGTATGTTCCAGAGATTAAATGCTCCGGAGATCATTGAAGTCTGTATCCTGAGTCACCAGAACTCATTGTCTTCCAGCCCTATGTGAGCTCTGGTAATTATTCAGCTTAGTTTCCAGCAGGTCTTTCCCTAGTTGTGTTTTGTTATTTACTTGTTTTTTCTCTTTGAAGAAATGCTCAATGTGAAGTTATATTCAATGTATTTGCAGTTTAATAATTAGCCAAAGATGCAAGGCATCCATTATGCAGATTTCTGTTGAACTTTTCTGTGTAACTCTCCCCTTTCCACATTTCTGCCATGCGTATTCAGCCACTCCAGCCTCTGAATTCTCTTTTTCCCTCAACTCTTCGTTACCACTATTGTGTGAAGGTGTTAATTCCTGGGTGTAAATCACTTATCTTCCGTAGTTCTTTAAAATGAACAGAATTAGAAGTTTAGCAAATGTTGATAGCAATACTGTTTACAATAGCCAAGACTTGGAAACACAGTAAATGACTGAGCATGATTCCTCTCAGGTCCCTTGGTTTATGGTGCTGGATTCCACAGCTTGCTCAAAGGCATTTCTGCCCATGGGTGGATGCCAAATTTTGTTGTTGGTAGACAGACAAAAATGAGGTACATCTTAAGCTGCCATGATGCTGATATTACTCCCCTTTAGTTTTATGTTTTAATAATACAAATTTTTGTACATAAAATATTAGAAGTTGTGCAATATGCATCACACACAAACCTCTTGCCATGTTTTTTCCTTAAGTACTGTTTTTTACTTTGAATTATAGCAGATCTGAGTAATAGGAAATTTAAATGTTAATTCCAAATTATAGCACTCCAAATCATGAAATACATTTCTTAAAAATTAGAAAATCAACCCTTGGCAGCAGTTTTCCTTGTACCTAGTTCTCGGGAAAGTCATAGTCATCATGTTTTTTATTTTTATTTATTTATTTTTTTTGGGGGTGTTTTTTTTTTTTTTTTTTTTTTTTTTTAAATTTTATTTTATTTTTAAACTTTACATAACTGTATTAGATTTGCCAAATATCAAAATGAATCCGCCACAGGTATACATGTGTTCCCCATCCTGAACCCTCTTCCCTCCTCCCTCCCCATTCCATCCCTCTGGGTCGTCCCAGTGCACCAGCCCCAAGCATCCAGTATCGTGCATCGAACCTGGACTGGCAACTCATTTCATACATGATATTTTACATGTTTCAATGCCATTCTCCCAAATCTTCCCACCCTCTCCCTCTCCCACAGAGTCCATAAGACTGTTCTATACATCAGTGTCTCTTTTGCTGTCTCGTACACAGGGTTATTGTTACCATCTTTCTAAATTCCATATATATGCGTTAGTATACTGTATTGGTGTTTTTCTTTCTGGCTTACTTCACTCTGTATAATAGGCTCCAGTTTCATCCACCTCATTAGAACTGATTCAAATGTATTCTTTTTAATGGCTGAATAATACTCCATTGTGTATATGTACCACCGCTTTCTTATCCATTCATCTGCTGATGGACATCTAGGTTGCTTCCATGTCCTGGCTATTATAAACAGTGCTGCGATGAACATTGGGGTACTTGTGTCTCTTTCCCTTCTGGTTTTCTCAGTGTGTATGCCCAGCAGTGGGATTGCTGGATCATAAGGCATGTCTATTTCCAGTTTTTTAAGGAATCTCCACACTGTTCTCCATAGTGGCTGTACTAGTTTGCATTCCCACCAACAGTGTAAGAGGGTTCCCTTTTCTCCACACCCTCTCCAGCATTTATTACTTGTAGACTTTTGGATCGCAGCCATTCTGACTGGTGTGAAATGGTACCTCATAGTGGTTTTGATTTGCATTTCTCTGATAATGAGTGATGTTGAGCATCTTTTCATGTGTTTGTTAGCCATCTGTATGTCTTCTTTGGAGAAATGTCTATTTAGTTCTTTGGCCCATTTTTTGATTGGGTCATTTATTTTTCTGGAGTTGAGCTGTAGGAGTTGCTTGTATATTCTCGAGATTAGTTGTTTGTCAGTTGCTTCATTTGCTATTATCTTCTCCCATTCTGAAGGCTGTCTTTTCACTTTGCTAATAGTTTCCTTTGATGTGCAGAAGCTTTTAAGGTTAATTAGGTCCCATTTGTTTATTTTTGCTTTTATTTCCAATATTCTGGGAGGTGGGTCATAGAGGATCCTGCTGTGATGTATGTCAGAGAGTGTTTTGCCTATGTTCTCCTCTAGGAGTTTTATAGTTTCTGGTCTTACATTTAGATCTTTAATCCATTTTGAGTTTATTTTTGTGTATGGTGTTAGAAAGTGTTCTAGTTTCATTCTTTTACAAGTGGTTGACCAGAGTTCCCAGCACCACTTGTTAAAGAGATTGTCTTTAATCCATTGTATATTCTTGCCTCCTTTGTCGAAGATAAGGTGTCCATATGTGCGTGGATTTATCTCTGGGCTTTCTATTTTGTTCCATTGATCTATATTTCTGTCTTTGTGCCAGTACCATGCATTCCTATACACTAATAATGAGAAAACAGAAAGAGAAATTAAGGAAACAATTCCATTCACCATTGCAACGGAAAGAATAAAATACTTAGGAATATATCTACCTAAAGAATCTAAAGACCTATATATAGAAAACTATAAAACACTGGTGAAAGAAATCAAAGAGGACACTAACAGATGGAGAAATATACCATGTTCATGGATTGGAAGAATCAATGTAGTGAAAATGAGTATACTACCCAAAGCAATCTATAGATTCAATGCAATCCCTATCAAGCTACCAACAGCATTCTTCACAGAGCTAGAACAAATAATTTCACAATTTGTATGGAAAAACAAAAAACCTCGAATAGCCAAAGCGATCTTGAGAAAGAAGAATGGAACTGGAGGAATCAACCTACCTGACTTCAGGCTCTACTACAAAGCCACAGTCATCATGTTTTTTAAATTGATGAACTAAATTTTACTAGCTGTTTGCTCTTAGGTTTCTTTCCCGTTTACAGTTCCTATGGAAATTTGTGGAAATATGAAATGTTATCATGAGGTGTTCTTTATCAGGTGTTTGTAGTATGCAGACTTAAAAATAAATTGCTTTCCTCTCAGTAAAGGAAAAGTGATCCTTAAAAACCTTAACTCATGTTTAAATTACAGCCTAATGCTGGTTACGGACACTGTAGGGTACGTTTGTAGCTTGGTACTTTCTGTGCCTGTTTCAGCTCTTTTGATGCTGATTGCTTACTAAAGTTACTGTCTCTGTTAGATAGCAGCATAAGAAACTTTAGCAACTTCCTAAAGTGCAGCTGTGCAAGATAATTTACAGCAGTAGGCATGGAAAGAGCTTCACAGTCTTTCCAGAATAACATTAAATACCTTTATATGAGGCACTGGGTTAGATTCTTTACAGGGATTCTGTTATTTAGTTCTCTTAATCTTGAAGTTGTCCTTTATTATCCTGTTTTATAGATGAAGAAACTGGATCTAGGTAGGTGAGCACAGACTCCCCTCTAATAACATTCACAGCCACCAACCAAGAAATAGGCCCTTAATACTGCCCAGCAAACTCAACGTTTCTCTGATCAAGTCTCTTTAATGCCTTTGCCAAAACTTCGTTTAGAGCAGATAACCTTATCTCCTTATAGCCAACTACCAAAACAATATGTATGTATCCTGTATTACTATATGTTTATTTGTATGTATCCTGTTTACTCTGTGCATTCATATTTTCTCTTGATACAGTCGAGAAGCTGTTCATCTGTTTGTAATCCCATGCCTTGGATTTTACTGATTTTCACTCGTCTGTAGAAACCTACAATGTCTTCTATCCTTGTCTCTCTTGTCCTAAGACCCTCTCTCAAAATTAGATTCTTGCTTTGGTTTTTATTTTCCATAATATCATCTTATTAAAGTTTCCAACTTAACAGAAAATTGAAAGAAAAAAATGACAAAATTCATACCAGTATTTTATAGTGGACATGTAACTGCATTTGCTTTATCACATATCTATCCATCCCTCCATTCTTTAGTCGTCTTATATTTTTGCTGCATTTCAAAGTAATTACATTTTCCCCCCAAGCCTTTTAGCCTTTAACTAGTCAGTTTATAAGGGAAGTAAAATACATAACAGGCATAAGAAAAAAAAACAATTGGAGGAAAATTGTTTTTTTTAGCAGATGAAATTATTGTTTACCTAAAAAACCTAAACAGTTCCTTTAAGAAATAAGTGAATTTAGCAAGCTTACAAGATATAAAGTCAATATACAAAAACTAATTGTATTTTTATGTAATTGAAGTAAATTACTGGAATATAAGGTTTAAATAATTCCATTTACAATACATCAAAAAATCTAAAATAGTAATAAATTAATAAACTGCTCAAGACCTATACATTGAAAATAAGTGATTGTTAAAGAACATGTGTATAAATGTAATGCTATGTCTTGAATAAGTTGAGTGCATAACATAGGTATCTGCTGTCTTTACACAAAGGTCAGGCAAAAACGACATTTGAATGGTTAAAAGAAGTCAACTTCCTCATGTTGGAAAGGAAAGGAAAATCTGTTCGTAATTTTTCCTCACTGCCTATCTCCTGCTTTACAAAGATTGAATTCTTTAGTTGATAATACAATGCGTCTAACCATTAAATCAATCTGATTTTGGTGTTGACCATCTGGTGATGTCCATGTGTAGTCTTCTCTTGTGTTGTTGGAAAAGGGTGTTTGCTATGACCAGTGCATTTTCTTGGCGAAACTCTAGTAGCCTGTGCTCTGCTGCATTCTGTATTCCAAGGCCAAATTTGCCTTGCCAAAACTCCAGGTGTTTCTTGACTTCCTACTTTTGCATTCCAGTCCCCTATAATGAAAAGGACATCTATTTTGGGTGTTAGTTCTAAAAGGTCTTGTAGGTCTTCATAGAACCGTTCAACTTCAGCTTCTTCAGCGTTACTGGTTGGGGCATAGACTTGGATTACTGTGATATTGAATGGTTTGCCTTGGAAACGAACAGAGATCATTCTGTCGTTTTTGAGATTGCATCCAAGTACTGCATTTCGGACTCTCTTGTTGACCATGATGGCTACTCCATTTCTTCTGAGGGATTCCTGCCCGTAGTAGTAGATATAATGGTCGTCTGAGTTAAATTTCACCCATTCCAGTCCGTTTTAGTTCGCTGATTCTTAGAATATCGACGTTCACTCTTGCCGTCTCCTGTTTGACCACTTCTAATTTGCCTTGATTCATGGACCTGACATTCCAGGTTCCTATGCAATATTGCTCTTTACAGCATCGGACCTTGCTTCTATCACCAGTCACATCCACAACTGGGTATTGTTTTTGCTTTGGCTCCATCCCTTCATTCTTTCTGGAGTTGTTTCTCCACTGATCTCCAGTAGCATACTGGGCACCTTCCGACCTGGGGCGTTCCTCTTTCAGTATCCTATCGTTTTGCCTTTTCATACTGTTCATAGGGTTCTCAGGTCAACACTGAAATCAGATTGATTATATTCTTTGCAGCCAAGATGGAGAACCTGTAATAACAGTCAACAAAAACAAGACCAGGAGCTGACTGTGGCTCAGATCATGAACTCCTTATTGCCAATTTCAGACTTAAATTGAAGAAAGTAGGGAAAACCACTAGACCATTCAGGTATGACCTAAATCAAATCCCTTATGATTATACAGTGGAAGTGAGAAATAGATTTAAGGGACTAGATCTGATAGAGTACCTGATGAACTATGGACAGAGGTTCGTGACATTGTATAGGAGACAGGGATCAAGACCATCCCCATGGAAAAGAAATGCAAAAAAGTAAAATGGCTGTCTGAGGAGGCCTTACAAATAGCTGTGAAAAGAAGAGAAGCGAAAAGCAAAGGAGAAAAGGAAAGATATAAACATCTGAATGCAGAGTTCTGAAGAATAACAAGAAGAGAAAAGAAAGCCTTCCTCAGCGGTCAATGCAAAGAAATAGAGGAAAACAACAGAATGGGAAAGACTAGAGATCTCTTCAAGAAAATTAGAGATACCAAGGGAACATTTCATGCAAAGATGGGCTCTATAAAGGACAGAAATGGTATGGACCTAACAGAAGCAGAAGATATTAAGAAGAGGTGGCAAGAACACACAGAAGAACTGTACAAAAAAGATCTTCATGACCCAGATAATCACAATAGTGTGATCACTCACCTAGAGCCAGACATTCTGAAATGTGAAGTCAAGTGGGCCTTAGAAAGCATCACTATGAACAAAGCTAGTGGAGGTGATGGAATTCCAGTTGAGCTCTTTCAAATCCTGAAAGATGATGCTGTGAAAGTGCTGCACTCAATATGCCAGCAAATTTGGAAAACTCAGCAGTGGCCACAGGACTGGAAAAGGTCAGTTTTCATTCCAATCCCAAAGAAAGGCAGTGCCAAAGAATGCTCTGACTACTGCACAATTGTACTCATCTCACACGCTAGTAAAGTAATGCTCAAAATTCTCCAAGCCAGGCTTCAACAATACGTGAACCATGAACTTCCAGATGTTCAAGCTGTATTTAGAAAAGGCAGAGGAACCAGAGATCAAATTGCCAACATCCGCTGGATCATGGAAAAAACAAGACAGTTCCAGAAAAACATCTATTTCTGCTTTCTTGACTATGCCAAAGCCTTTGACTGTGTGGATCACAATAAACTGTGGAAAATTCTGAAAGAGATGGGAATACCAGACCACCTGACCTGCCTCTTGAGAAACCTATATGTAAGTCAGGAAGCAACAGTTAGAACTGGACATGGAACAACAGACTGGTTCCAAATAGGAAAAGAAGTATGTCAAGGCTGTATATTGTCACCCTGTTTGTTTAACTTATATGCAGAGTACGTCATGAGAAACGCTGGACTGGCAGAAACACAAGCTGGAATCAAGATTGCTGGGAGAAATATCAATCACCTCAGATATGCAGATGACACCACCCTTATGGCAGAAAGTGAAGAGGAACTAAAAAGCCTCTTGATGAAAGTGAAAGAGGAGAGTGAAAAAGTTGGCTTAAAGCTCAACATTCAGAAAACGAAGATCATGGCATCTGGTCCCATCACTTCATGGGAAATAGATGGGGAAACAGTGGAAACAGTGTCAGACTTTAGTTTCTTGGGCTCCAAAATCACTGCAGATGGTGACTGCAGCCATGAAATTAAAAGATGCTTACTCCTTGGAAGGAAAGTTATGACCAACCTAGATAGCATATTCAAAAGCAGAGACATTACTTTACCAACAAAGGTTCGTTCTAGTCAAGGTTATGGTTTTTCCAGTGGTCATGTATGGATGTGAGAGTTGGACTGTGAAGAAAGCTGAGTGCCGAAGAATTGATGCTTTTGAACTGTGGTGTTGGAGAAGACTCTTGAGAGTCCCTTGGACTGCAAGGAGATCCAGCCAGTCCATTCTGAAGGAGATCAGCCCTGGGATTTCTTTGGAAGGAATGATGCTAAAGCTGAAACTCCAGTACTTTGGCCACCTCATGCGAAGTGTTGACTCATTGGAAAAGACTCTGATGCTGGGAGAGATTGGGGGCAGGAGGAGAAGGGGACGACAGAGGATGAGATGGCTGGATGGCATCACTGACTCGATGGACGTGAGTCTGAGTGAACTCCGGGAGTTGGTGATGGACAGGGAGGCCTGGCGTGCTGTGATTCATGGGGTCGCAAAGAGTCAGACACGACTGAGCGACTGAACTGAACTGAACCATTAAATATTTTTGTGTAAGGTCGTCCTTAAGCCATTTACACATATGCTTCAAGCACTTATTCCTACTGAAGTTGAGCCTTTGGGAAATTAGTTGGTAGGTAATAATCTGGCCCATAATCTTGTGGGAAATCAATTTCCAGACATTTAAATAACAGACCTACTAGGAATATATTCCCCAAATTATGGAATTGAAGAAGACTGAATTCCAAAATTGACTTTCTGATATCAAATTTCATGAGAATGAATTAACATTGATATTGTGAAACACTAATATTTGGAGTGGGTTTTATTAAATTGTAATGCAATATGGGAATATTATCCTATCAGAATTCACAAATATCTTGAGAAAACTTGCTCTCAGTATGAAAACCAGTGAGCAAAGAATTTAACCTTGTTTCTAGGCGTTGTTACCTTGGAATAATTATTCCCCATTTCTGATATTTCCTTCCTGTGAAGTAAGATCTATTAATGTATTAATATCATTTGAGATCTCTTTCTGTCCTTTATTCATCCAGCTCTTAGAGAGATCAGGTCTTACTTGATTGTTAACTTTGGGAAGAATAAATAAACCTGCTTGACTTAGCTCCAACTTTCTTTGTTTTTGGAATGAACATGGGTGTTCTTGGTTCTAAACCTTAATTAGGCTTCCTGAATACATACAGGAGGACCTATCTGTGTCTAGCATTGGACATCCTCAGCCCCCAACGAACTGTATCCTGCAGCCTGCCCTCTATCAGTAGGTGATATTTGGCCTCCTACTTTTCTGTTTTATTGTACTTTTCAACTTGTTTTAAGCTGAATATAGATTAAGGGTGTTATTTATTGGGGAGGGGCCCTCAGAAATCTCCAAATTTGGTTTATTCACCAGCAACATTCAGAAATAAAGGTAAGAAAATTTCGAGGGAGGAAATGGGGGAGAAGATTGTGCATCCAGGGCCCACATTGCCAATGGGTCTTGGACTTTACTTCAGGAGGAAAAAAAAAATTTCCTGGTTATGCTTATTTGAGGCCAAATATGTTTTTTATACTTTTGTACTTGGCTTTGAACTTCTGTATTCTGAGAATCTTTAACCGTCATGAGGTATTTTGAGCTTAACAGGTGACTATGACTTATGACTTACTCAACTTAGGTGAGAGAGTAAGACAACACTCTTAACTTGTTAGGGGCTTCAGGTAGACCACTTTCCTTACTGCATAGGCCTTACTTTTCCTTGATTGAGGTGACGATTCCATTGTAGAGAAGAGTTTTACAACTCTTAGACACATTTTGGCTAAAAGAATATCTGCCACTTATAAACTGCAAGGCAGCTAAATTCTGCCTGTGAACAGAACACTAGAGATGCTCTAGCTTTAGACAGTTAGTACCAAGGCTATCTAGATGATCTTGATTGGAATTTCTAGGTTCTCTTTCTACTTCAGGATCAAGGAGGGCCCTCTGGAGGGACTGACAAACCTTGATTTCATGTGACACTTCCTCCAACAGACTCACTGTCATATCACAGAATCTCAAGTTGGCTCTGTGTTAATGTCATAACCTGTAATCCTGGCTTGATAGCTGAGACCCAAATTGTCACTTCACCCTTGCCCCTGTATTTGATGGAATGAACAAATACGGGATTTGAGCCCTTATTAGAAAACACCATCCCTTTAAAATAGAAAATCAACTAAAGGACATGATTACAAACCCAAAGGTAGAAAGAAACAAAGATTCTCTGTGCCTGGAATTGTTTGCCTCTTAATTCATTTGCTTAGGAAAACAGGAGAAGCGGCAGTGGCTTCAAAAATGTACTTTAGTTTTACTATCAAACTCAGAAGCAGTGAAAGATTAAAAAAATAAAGGAACACAGACCAATTAAGCTGGAGGAAGAGATTTTAAAATCTATTTTAAGGAAGAGTAAAGAGGAAAATGGCATCTTAAAAATGAGGTTCAGTCGCTCAGTCATGTCCAACTCTTTGCGACCCTATGAATCGCAGCGCGCCAGGCCTCCCTGTCCATCACTGTCTCCCGGAGTTCACTCAAACTTACGTCCATTGAGTTGGTGATGCCATCCAGCCATCTCATCCTCTGTCGTCCCCTTTTCCTCCTGTCCCCAAATCCCTCCCAGCATCAGAGTCTTTTCCAATGAGTCAACTCTTTGCATGAGGTGGCCAAAGTACTAGAGTTTCAGCTTTAGCATCATTCCTTCCAAAGAAATCCCAGGGCTGATCTCCTTTAGAATGGACTGGTTGGATCTCCTTGCAGTCCAAGGGACTCTCAAGAGTCTTCTCCAACACCACAGTTCAAAAGCATCAATTCTTCGGCACTCAGCTTTCTTCACAGTCCAACTCTGACATCCATACATGACCACTGGAAATATCTTAGCCTTGACTAGGTGGACCTTTGTTGGCAAAGTAATGTCTCTGTTTTTCAATATGCTATCTAGGTTGGTCATAACTTTTCTTCTTAGACTAATATAAAAGGGGATTGAAACTGTTCAAATTCCCACTGCTTGAAAAGAAGAAAAGATATTTATGTTATTAGATCAGAAATAATCTGAATTCTAACGAATTTAACAGCAGACCTGAGTTATTCCCTCAAGAAAGGCCAACCCACTGAGGGATGACTTCCAAAAGCCACAGGTCCTCACTTGGAGCAGTTGGCAAATCACTCCTTAAAAGAGTGGGACAGCTATACCAAGTGGTTATAAAAAAGAATTGGGGCAGAATTGAGGGATGAAATCCTTGTGAAATATTCAAAACATTTCAGGCGGGTTTCCAAAAAAAATGGATGATGATGTGTTGAGACAGTTGAAACAGGGTGGCAGAAATTCCCATTTCTCTGAGGGAACTCCCTTTCCTTTGTCAATATATTTATGAAATGAGGATTCGAAAAGAAAGTAGAGAAAAAATGTGATGACGTCTAGATGTGACAATCAGAGAACAAGTCCAGGATTTGATTAAATGTCATCTGATGGAAGAATATTTCTAGGTAGAAATTACCCATCTCATTGAGAGTATGGTAGACAAAATTTGCACAGTGAACCCAGAACTTGCTGATTTCTTTTCTATGATGATGATGATGGTGAATTCAGAGTAGTTTTAAAAATAGCTGTCTGGACCGCAAAGATGAAATAAATAGAAGAGAGATTGCCAAGTTTCAGCAAGCAGCATTAGCTCCCACATGGATTAGAGAAGGAAAGCGGCCACTTTAAGAAGTAGATTACATTGTTAAGAGGCTCGAATAGCATTCCTCAAACTAGTAGGGAAATAGCAGAGGGAAATTCAGTACCAATGGTATGTCCTAGTATTTGAGAAAAAGATGTAGTTGAACAAAAAAAACTACTCAGACACTGGGACATTCAAAACTAGTTTCCCCAGGGGCACAGCTTCAGAAGCATCAGAATCACTTAGTGCAGGAATCTGTTCAGGGTGGATCTTCAGCCAAAACAAATGAGGAATGTAGGGGACCTTTTCTCTAGGGGTGACTTTCATTGCCCGGGCAGTCCCAGAGCCAGAGGCAGTGAGACAGCCACTGTGGCACAGGACCAAAAAAACCTTTTTCTGAGACATGGTACTCTAGAACCTGTCCTTGGGGCAGTGTTTAGGGGCCCAAGGCTTAATGGGAAAATGGAATTAAGAGGTCCTGGATATGCTGGATGTGAAAGAAAGGTACTTGAAGTCCTATTATTAGAGCTGCTCCCATTACAGTTAATCTAAATGTGCAAGGAGGCAGAAATGCCTCAGATGACACTGAGGATGCAGGAAGCATAGTTTTTTGTTTTTTGTTTTCCTCACAAAAATGTAAATACAAATAAAAGTGCTAAATGAAAGTGTAGTCTCAAAGTAGCTTCTTGCTGCTGCTGCTGCTAAGTCGCTTCAGTTGTGTCCGACTTTGTGCGACCCCAAGGACGGCAGCCCACCAGGCTCCCCCATCCCTGGGATTCTCTAGGCAAGAACACTGGAGTGGGTTGCCATGGCCTTCTCCAAAAGTAGCTTCTTGTTGGGAGTTGGGAGAATTTTCCTCCTTTGGCTTTAGTAAACAGGTCATAGAATCCAGACAGTGAGTCTTGAATGACAGACTTCCTAGTAGGTTGAATCCAAGAATATTTTCTTTTTTTTCTCAGACATCATCAGATTTTTCTTAGAGTCTTGGTAGCCCTGGTTCTGGGAATGTAGTTTTGATCTAAGGGTAGGAGATTGTTTCCCAAATTAGATGGATCTGAAAAAAGCCTGTCATCATTTTCTGTGTCCTGTTAACTGTTAGGGCTTCCCTGGTGGCTCAAATGGTAAAGAGTCAGCCTGCAGTGCCTGAGACCCAGATTCGATCCCTAGGTCAGGAAGATCCCCTGGAGAAGGGAAAGGCTACCCACTCCAGTATTCTTGCCTGGAGAATTCCACGGACTGTATAGTCTGTGGGGTCGCAAAGAGTCTGACATGACTGGGCGACTTAGGGATCTTTAGAAGTGAGGCTCCTGAGGGTCTAGGAGCTATTCATAGTAATTGAATTACTATGACTTCTGGGACTTTGGAAACTCCAAATCCATTCCAGAGAGAAACTATTGTAGTTGCTGGATAGACCCCACTCTACCTAGGCAGAAAAATACCCTTTGCTGAGCCTCAGTACAATAACAAGTAGGAATGGTTTTTGTTTTGTAATTGAACTTTAACACACAAGAATTTAATTTTAGACTTTAGTTCCCTTGGATTTGCATTTGAATTTCAAGTTGTAAAAGAATTTAGTCTTTGGACTTTAATTTCTTTCTTGGAATGTAATAATAGGAAATTGCACTCAAATTGAAGCATTACTTTATAGACATTTTATTATCAGAGTATCTTCAAGATAGGATTTAATCTCTGCAGAACCTTTGTCATGCTACATTGGACAGCATATATGGATGTAATTTGGGGCAGAAAATAGAGGATACATTTTCAACTTTGGTATAGAGTGGATTCTAAGTTAATTCTAAGTTGAATGTGTAAATCTGACCCATTTCAGATTCTTGAAGGGACAACTTTTAAGCTGCCTGCTACTAGATCCAGGATGAAACCCAAAAGAAGAGAGACTGGTGTAGAGTTTGGTCTCATGAAGGTGGCCACATGAGAGGTCTCTTGAGGGAGACAGCTACAACTCTTGCTGACCATAGGTTTTGATGGAATAAATTTCCACATATTGAGGTATGAGGAAATCATTTTGGGTTTATAACATGATTTGGCTTGAACTTTATGCTGACTTAAAACAGCTTGTCTTACAGCACATCAAACATACATGTACATCTACTTTAACCATTAAAGAAAAGAGTGTTGGTTGTCATTCAGTCATACAAAAGGTTAAATCACAACTCACTGCAGTCACCCCACTGGCAGTTTGCCCTGAGGGGAATTCAGGAATGGAAAAGAACAAGAAAAAAACAGGTTGAAGCACTCTGCCCTTTAGATATATTGGAGCTCCTAAAAAGTTAAGATCCATCTCTGAGGAAAAATTTAAATGACCCCAGATTCTTGCATCCTTCTATACCTAGAAAAACACTAAATCACTAAGTTGAGATATCTGTTCTTTGTGATTAGCAGTAATTTATTACCAAGATATATATTTGACTATGTGTATTTCCCAGCCAAAAAATTTATATGTGTACTGACTCTTCTACCTCTTCAGAGCAGTTGCCTCAGAGTTACTGAGAAGCTCTTTTCTGGGCTGTAGTCCTCAGTGTGGCTTGAGTAAAGCTCTCTCCTATTCCTATTATAGATTTTTAATTGATTCTTTGTATCCACAGCTTCTTGCTCAAGCCCCATGAGTTAAGGGAATCAAAATCTGGGGATTGTGCCTCCTCCCTACTCCCAGTGCTTTGTTCTTGTGAGAGGAGCTCAAGTAGTTAAAGTTCTGGGCTTCCCTCTATGCCATCAATCACCCTGCCTCTGAGAAGATTCTTAGCCTCTGAGTCCATTTTGAAGGAATAATTGCATGCTCAGCTCAGCTCCTGTCTTTCTCCACTTGGAAATGAGCATACCTGCTCCTCCATTATTCCATATGGGGAGTCCTACCCTGGTCCAGTGCTTCTGTGCCTAACTGGGTAAGTCTGCCCGATTCTGGACTTCATTGTTAGTGAGTCCCAAGATGTAAGATGGATCTTCCAACTTGACCTTTATCAGATATAAAAATGATACTTTGGTTTCATTTTTTGACTTACAATGTAAACTTTTGTTTTCTTTGCTCTGTTAATACCTAGTTTGATTACTTTTTCAAAGTCCTTAATTTCTTAATCAGAAATGCAAGTCAACTCAATAATTAGTTATTCAGCACCTACTATATATTACTCTGCTGGACACCAGGAATACAGAAATAAACAATATTACATTAGATGGTAAATACTTATTTACATATATTAATATTAGATAAAATATATATATATATATTATAAAGTTAGTACAAAGGGCTTCATTGATCACTCAGTTGGTAAAGAATTTGCCTGCAATGCAGCAGACAGGGTTTGATTCCTGGATTTGGAAGATCCATTAGAGAAGTGATAGGCTACCAATCCAGTATTCTTGGGCTTCCCTTGTGGCTAGCTGGTAAAGAATCTGCCTGCAATGCAGAAAACCTGGGTTCAATCCCTGGGTTGGGAATATCCCCTGGAGAAAGGAAGGGCTAGCCGCTCGAGTATTCTGGCCTGGATAATTCCTTGGACTGTATAGTCCATGGGGTCGCAGAGAGTCGGACACAACTGAAGGACTTTCACTTTCACTTTTCAGTACAAAGGAAGAAGCAATCAGTGCCTGGTAGTTGGAGGTAGGCAGCTCTCATGGAGAAGATTTCTGAGCAAGATGGCTAAGCAAGGGAAGCATATTTTTAACAGAAAGAACAGTACAAAATAACCACATGGGCTTATTGATGTACATGTTGTATCAGATACTGAAAATATTTGGTAATTCCTGAACATAATTTCTATGGAAATCAGGATGGAGAGGTAGAAAGGACTGGATCATGACCATTTGAGAAGCTTAAACTTTGACAAAATCTTGTGAGGAGGAGCCTTTGAACAGCCTTACTCCCGAGAATGATTGGTTTACAAAACAGACCAAATGACTTCTAGGTTTCTTTTTACCTTTACAGTTATCTGATTTGTGTTTTGGACCTTGCTATAAATTTAGAACACTTCTCAGCTATCCTAAATCAACTCCTTACCATATTGTATTAGGATTAGATAGGATTAGGTTTGGTTGCATATACAGCCAAAAATAAAATAATAACAATGGTTAAACATGACAATTTATTTCTCTGAAGTAAAAGCAATTTAGTAGGCTAATCTTGTGGTTTTAAACGATTATTGATAGTCAGGATACTTCACAGTCTTAATTCTATTAATACAAGCCCTAGAGTACATACTTTGTCCTTATATTTCAAGATGGCAGCTGGAGATCTGGACATCATGGTCATATTCTTGTATGGCAGCAGAAAGAAGGAAAGTTTAAAGATTTCTTAGAGGTACCTTCTATACTTTTACTTCTGAACGTTTGGAATTTATTTCTGTTGGTCACATCTTGGGTTGGAGAAAAACCAGGCATATGACTGTAACTGAGTAATTCTTTTTTTTTTTTATCAGAAAAAGTGAAAAATGAATATCGAGACAGGCAGTTAGCTGTCTCTTTTCCAATCATGGAAAAAAGAGGTATCTCTTTACCTATTTAAGTGGAAATAAAAAATTCAAAACAGTAGGCTATTAAATATGGAGGAGAAAGTGTTGTTCACAGAATTTATTTTTCCAGTATGAGTTCTTAGTCCTACCTTTTTCTTTAAACTATGGCATCACAGCCTCTGAATTTGAAACTCCATTTATAACACACATAATATATGTCCTCAAATGCTGAATGCATGCTTGGCAGTGGGTGGCCACATCATCCTTCTCTAACTCCTGGCACTTTGGATAAGCTGTTTTCTTTCTCTGGGATACTTTTCCTTTCCTTACGTCTACTAATTCTGAGTCACTGCTGTTTTTCCTAGAAGAGTAGGTTAGGACTCCTCCCTTGTCATAGTGACCGCAGTAATTTGTTGTGATAGCTTCTTCATTGTCAGTCTTCCTAGTTGGAAGTCTGTAAAGACTGGGAACAGCATGCCCTTCAGCCACTGGGATGTGATGAGTGTGTATGTTCTCTTTCAGTGACCCCCCCCACCCCACCTCTCAAGGAGGCACACGCAGAATTTTGCTCTGTGGAGTTTTCTCAGGTGCCTCTCATGCTATCGTCTCTACCTGCTGTCACCTCGCCATGGTGATAAAGGGACCCCATTATGGCTTACGTCTTGCATAGTCTCTATTGGAACTGGGCACTGGTGTCTATGCTCAGATCCCCAAACCTATCTGGGATTCTTTCCCCTCACCCACTACCAAGAGTTTTGGCCCTGGTGATAATGTTCAGAATCTGTTTTCAGAGACCTGTGCCATCTAACTCTCTAGCTTTCCTCTTATACTTCATACTTCTTTCCTCATAAATTGTTATCCCTTCTAAACTACTTTGCCTAATTTCACATACTTTCAAGTTTATTGTTCATGACATTATGGTTTTATTTGCTACTCAAAAGTCAGGCTTTTGAGACTAAAAAAATATCTTTTTGCTTTTTTTTTTTTGCTGCAAGTTTCAGAAGTCTGCTTTAAAACTTGGAAGCTAAGGATGAACTATTTTCACCTGCCCTCTCATCCTTTCCCTAAGATGTCCTTTCCCTGAAACAGTCCTTTCCCTGAAACAGTCCTTTCCCTACATGATTAAAAGAGAGGGTCATGAGGCAAAAAAAGAATTTTGAGGGGAAAAAAAATAGATGGATTAATAACAAATTAATCCAATATATTTATACGTGTGTTAGTTGCTCAGTCATTTCTGACCCTTTGTGATATCGTGGACTGTAGCCTGGCAGGCTCCTCTGGCCATAAAATTCTCCAGGCAAGAATACTGGAGTGGGTTGCCATTTCCTTCTCCAGGGGATCTTCCTGACCCAGGGATTGAACCCATGTTTCCTGCATTGGCAGGCAAATGCTTTAGCATCTGAGCTACTAGGAAAGCCCTAATATATTTATAATAGGGATAATTATAATATATTTATAATAGGGATAATTATAAATGCTCCAAAAAGATAGAATAGGAAAATAATATAAGGTAAAACTATAAAATTATTGAATATTTTAAAGTATTTTTATAACACAAAATCTTTGTGTTTTAATGAGTGAAGAGACTTGCATATGAAAGCAACTGTATGCAAAAATCACAGCTTTATTAAAATACTGGGCGAGAAAAGTCATGAGGAAAATAAGCACAATTTTAGCAGTGATTAGGTAGTAAGACTATACATAATTCCTGTATTTTACATTTTCTAATTTTTCCCTATAAGGAACATGAAATATGTTTATAATCAAAACATTATATATATATGATATATATACATATTGTACATGTATATATTTATGGTTTGACATAAGTAATAAAATCTCCTATAGACAGGCCAAGCAAACACCGTCCCTTGTATAATGATGGCTGAATAAGACTATGTTTCTATTTCTATATATTTTTGTACATCTATTTTTTGGATGCGGGAAAAGAGCCAAGGGAGAACCCTGAGGTAACTAAGTCCCCCACAAGAAAATCAGGGGATGTGGAGGAGGACAGAAGTTCGTGACTGCTTGGAGCTGGGCTGGGGGCTGCCCTCAGACACTTGCTTAGATGCAGATGTATGTTGTCTGCCACCACACAAACACTTTTTAAGACATATTCTATATTACAGAGCTCTAAATATTGAAATTAGTTTTTGTAATTCTTGATTGTCCTCCTCTCCAAACTAGACATTCCCAGGTACTGCAGGTTTTCATCCTGTGACTTGATCTCCAGGCTCCTTGTCCTGCTGGTTGCCTGTCTCTGGATGTGCACCTCGTTATCCCTCAGCTTCTTAAAGTGACAGATGACTCCATATGTGGTCCAGGCAGCTCTGAGGATAGAGAAACTGCTTGTTCTTTCCTTCTAGGCTCCAGCAAGGAGAGAAGAAAGAGAAATGAGCTGTGTTATGTTTGTCTGTGGCATGATTTGCCTGTCACGATTTGCCTCAAATCAGGGGGAGGTTACTTTGGCAACAACCATTTTACAGCTCTTTAAATAACCTCTTCCTGGTTAGTGATACTTCATTTTCATAAAATAAATAAGCCCTGCAGTGGCTTATTAAAGTAGCCAAACCCTTTTCTCCTCTCTCTCATTATTTGAGAAACATATTCAAACAAATCATATGCTATTTAAAAACATACTGCTGTGTAAGTGAAATATAGCAGTTAAAGACTATATGTTAATTTCAAGATTTGTTAGGGAAGTAATAATAAACTTGATTTTAACATAGCATTGAATTAATAATATCAGTAAAGTGGTCTCTTTTTTAACAAGCATGTTAATTAATGCTGATTGCAGGTTGGCTTTGCAAAGGGAAGAATGAACGTTTCTATATGTTTGAACGTCAAATCATTGTAGTTCATTGCTATGGAGGCAGTTCATCTTGTAAGGACAAACACAACTCCTTTTAGAAGCTCCAAAAGTGATTTTTCACTTAACAATCTCTTGCCAACTCCAACTGTGCCGTACAAAATACTGCAACCAATTACAGTTGGTGACCTTTACAGTAAAAGTAACCCTGAAAATGTAAGAAATTTTTTTTACAAGAAGTAGAAATGCTTATTCTAAAGGCTCTAAAAAACTTCAAGTTTTACTTTAGATGTAGAAAAATGCCTGCAAAAATATGCTTCTTGATATTTCACATGTTATAATATGAAAAGATACTCCACAGGGTTACTGGAGAAGTGCTATCAAACAGTGTTATAGATTTATTTATTTCTATGTATATCACCTTTGGACATTTTAAGATGAAGTGCTTGTCCTTTTAATTAATCAAAAGTGTTGTTCCCTTCCAGTTAGCCAGGTCACTCAGATCTCTATTCAACATTTCCCCCCAGTCCTTTGGTTTACTTCCAGTACTGAAGAATTAGGTCTGATAATTAAATCCAATATCAGCAGAGTTTTGTCAAGAAGTTTATTTAGGTTCCATGCAAAATGGAATCCCTTAGGGAGAGAGAATTAATATATTGTGAAATATAATTGCAGAGAACTATATTTAAGTTATTTTTGAAAAAAGAGCTTAGAGACTTCCCTTGACTTAATTCAGCTTCAGTATCTTTATGCAAATCTTTTCATTTATAGCTCCCATCCTTTATAATTAGATGTGTTCTTATATTTTCTGCTGACTTTCTGCATCAATAAGCTGCTTTTGTCAATGATTTTATATAAATCAGTATGTCTCCCACTGATTCATGTACACATGTAGACATATGTCAACATATCTTGATATTTTAAATATTTTTAAAATGAGACAATTATTGATATAAAAAAGTTAGAATGTATATATAAATATATAATGCATAATACTTGTAGTTATGTCATATATGATTATGTACTTTTAACATTTTGTATTTTGATATGTGTATGTTTTGATTCATACCTTTGATAGTTGTGTCTTAAATTTCTGAATACTTTTATCTGTTTTTAACAACTGGCAATTTAATGTCCTGAAATTAGATAGGGAATAGGAAAATCAGGGTCCAAAGATATAATGAGGGTTGCTGTTTTGAAGTCACTTCTAAGGTCTAAAATGTAAAATCTTAGTTCATTCCTCAAGTTTCCAGCTGCACAATTTCATCATAGAATGGAATTTGCAAATGACTGTCAGATTCTCTTATCTATAATAAATTCTTAAATGAATTTTTCAAGAAGGGTTGTGAAAATGACTTCCTGGAGGTCCTCAAGAATAATGCTTCCCACAGAGAATTTTGGTTTGTTTTGTCTGTTAGTTGGTTTTGATGTTGCATCTAGGAGTATTTACAATGATGTTCCTTCTAACCACAAACTCCTTTTTCAGTTCAGTTACTCAGTCGTGTCTGACTCTTTGCAACCCCATGGACTGCAGCATGCCAGGCCTCCCTGTCCATCACCAACTCCTGGAACTCACTCAAACTCATGTCCATTGAGTTGGTGGTACCATCTAACCATCTCATCCTCTGTTGTCCCCTTCTGCTCCTGCCTTCAATCTTTCACAGCATCACGGTCTTTTCCAAGGAGTCAGTTCTTCTCATCAGGTGGCCAAAGTATTGGAGTTTCAGCTTGAGCGTCAGTCCTTCTGATGAATATTCAGAACTGATTTCCTTTAGGATGGACTGGTTTAATCTCCTTACAGTACAAAGGACTCTCAAGAGTCTTCTTCAACACCACAGTTCAAAAGCATCATTTCTACGGTGCTCAGCTTTCTTTATATAGTCCAACTCTAACATCCATACATGACTAACAAACTCCTTTTTACTGACAGATTATTTTTGTCATGATATTATAACCACATTGTTATGGGCTGAATGTTTGTGTTCCCCTCTCCACCAGATTCATATGTTGAAATCTAATCCCCTATGTGACAATATTTTGGAGTTGGGTCTTTTGGGAGGTGATTAGGTCATAAGGGTAGAGCACTGAGGAATGGAATTAGTGTCCTTTCAAAAGAGATCTCAGGGAGCTCCCTTGCTCCTTCTTTCATGTGAAGACACAGGGAGAAGACTGTCATCAATGAACCAGGAAGCAAGACCTCACCAGACATTGAATCTATTGGTGCCTTGATCTGGGACTTCCCCGCCTTCAGAAATGTCAGAAACACATTTCTGTTGTTGATAAGTCACCCAGTCTATAGTATTTTGTTATAACAGTCAGTGGACTAAGACATACATTGGTGACCTGTGACTGAAAAAAATTTATATATACACATACACATAATACATGTATGCAGATACGAATCTGAAACATAAAATCAAATGATTAAAAATAACTATTTTTTGTAACTGAGTTTAGTTTCCATTCATGGTTCATACTCTGCTAGGTAGTAGATGTTACATCTTCATCAATTTAGCACCCATCTCCTCCCCAACCCAGGCTGTGTTCATGGGAGGAGAGAGGGATTTAGAAGAAGGCAGAGAGGCTTTGTGATGTTCAGTCACTGAGAAGGGCTATATGCTGTGTGAGTCTTTGTCATCAAGCCATTCTGGCTTCGGTTGAGACACCCTTATTCCCATTGATTTTGGGTCATTTCACACAGGCAGTTGCTGTGTCTTCCTTGTTTCAACTTTCTCAGTCACAGAGGAGGTTTCAATGCTGAGTCCCCTCGGTCATGTTATTTGCTTCTTTAGTGCAGTGGAATAATTCTTTTGTTTGATGCTGAATGTGCATCCCAGCCCTCTATGAGACCACTTAAGGCTCCTGTTTCAGGTTTCTCACTTCATTGCTGTGTCGACTCTGTTCTCCCATGTATGCTGAGATTGGGAACCCTGGGATCTTGCAAATATTCATGGTTCTACTGGGCATGGGGCACAGAATTCCTTTGTTCTGTGTCTTTGAGACATATATCTCCAGGTTTTTATAGTTTTCTCCCCTCCTCACTCCTGTGACTTAGCCAGGAAAGTAGCTTGCTAAGCCTCAGTTCCTCTATCCATGACCTCATAAACATCTAATTGTTGAAATCTCTCCCTCTGTTGTTTTTTTTCCCCTTACTGTATCCTTTAGTTCTTG
The DNA here is from genome assembly GCF_029407905.1 of Bubalus kerabau. Lineage (NCBI taxonomy): Eukaryota > Metazoa > Chordata > Mammalia > Artiodactyla > Bovidae > Bubalus > Bubalus kerabau. Next base: position 27,918,611 of record NC_073635.1, on the reverse strand, counting down.
GATTATTTACTTAGGCCAGCTGAAAGGGGAGGAATGGTAATTACAAGATGGAGGTAGTAACATATCCGAGATGATACAGTGAATTCAAGAAGAGTGAATGTAAGAAATAGAATGTGCCTGTGGGGAGGCACCTTGCTTTGGGGAGTATGGGTGGTGGGTCAAAGGGTCAACTAGAAATCTGCTTACAGAGTGGTGGGGCTGGGGAAAGACTGGATGGATCACTGATAGCCTGAAGTTTATAGAATTTTTTTCCTCAAAGCAGTGGAAAGCCTTTGAAAAGCAGAAAATTATTTAATCAAAGAAATGGGATAGATACTAGAGAATTTCCAGAAATATTGGCAAGGAATTGGCATAGTGAATGCAGGAGAATAACTCAAATATGACTCCAAGAACCCAGCCTAGATGATGTGAGCTTGTTCTGTTGGAAGACATGGAATACCAAAGATAGAGGTATTCTTTTTCAGTGGCAACTTTGAGATGTCTGACATGTAGTTGGAAATGTGGGGTTGGAGTTCAGAAGAGATAAAACCTAGGCATGTGGCTATAGATGAGAGCAAAAACATCAGTAATTGACTGTAGTTGAAACTGAAAAGAGATAAGAAGATAGAGAAGAGATCATTTTCAATGTTGAAGAATGTTCAGACACTAAGGAAGAGAGGAAAAATTTGGAGAATGAAAGCACATATGGAAGGAGGGGGATTTTCAAAAGAAGAGAATGATTACTAGCATTAAATGTTATAGGAGAATTTTCCAGAAATATGGTGGCTTTGCTATCTAGAGTAATCCTCTCAGTTCGGAACACCTGAAAATTCTGTGAAAAATGTGCAAAAATATTTCTATAAGCATCATTGACTTCAGAAAGTAAAGGAAACTTATTTCACAGTACCTTTCCTTGAGAGGGTTGCCTTGTGGGAAGCAGTTCTTCCCTCTGCACTCACCCACCCTTGTGATGTCTCTCAGCCTGGAACAAGAGTACATGCTGTGAGTGTGGGTGGTGGAGGAGTAGGGACTTGGGAAATTGCAAGGCAAACCTAGGAGTAAAAGGTAATGTTAAGAAAAGAACTGCAGGTCTTTGCTAGTTCACATCAGCAAAATCTGCAGGGAAATTAATTCTGAGGAAGCCCTATCAAGGAGAGGAGAGCATAATTACAGATCAGACTGGATTTATCAATGCAAGCCCACACTTCAGAGATTCTGTATCTTGTTGCTGGACCAAATTACTAGAAATAGTTTTAAATGTTGACTTGGCTGGTTGAACGAAAATGGGTTCACAGAGATCTAGAGTAAGTAAGCTTGATCTATCAGAAAATACTTGGTGTAATGTAGCCTACATCTATCAAAGATAGAAGTGCTTGAGTGGATTAAACAAGTATGACTTCAATCACGGTGCCCTCCTCGAGGTTTCAGATGAAACTGTCTTTACCAGGGTCTTGAGTAATGTGTCAATGAGGTGAGTAATTTTGAGAAGTGATTCAGGGGTTCTTTTCTGTAGGCTGAAATGGCAATGGGCTTCCCAGATAGCTCAGTTGGTAAAGAATCTACCTGCAATGCAGGACACCCCAGTTCGATTCCTGGGTCAGGAAGATCTACTGGAGAAGGGATAAGCTACCCACTCCAGGCTTCTTGGGCTTCCCTTGTGGCTCAGCTGGTAAAGAATCTGCCTGCAATGTGGGAGACCTGGGTTCGATTCCTGGGCTGGGAAGATCCCCTGGAGAAGGGAAAGGCTACCCACTCTAGTACTCTGGCCTAGAGAATTCCATGGAGAGTATAATCCATGGGGTCACAAAGAGGTTTTGCCAGAGTTGTGGTCTCATAAACTCAGTGGGATTGGGAAGCACCTAGATGCCCAAGCCAAGTAATGGCATTTAACTGGCAGAAGAAAAGTGACATCATTACCTTCCTGGGCAGTTGGAATAATAGTTGGAAGAGTGTGACCCATACAGATTTTGGAGGTAGGTAATTGATCATGGGATTACTAATTGGAAGCTCTTTTTGGTCCTTCTTGATGTGTTAAAATAAAAAAGAAATCTATCTCTAGGTGTGGTGAAAGGGGCCTGACTTGAGCTCTTATGATGGGAAGCCATAGATCCTCACCCAGTTCCAGCCCCGAGCCACATCTCAAACCTGATGGACCCCCTTGCGTGAAGGTGGGTCTGGGGCCCTTCAGAAAGAAGATGCTAGAGTTATAAGTGTGAACTCTTTATGACTAGAATGTTACACACTAGTTGTGTAGGGTGTATAGCTATTTGCCATGGTAAATGGGCCCAGACATTCCAGGAAGGTTTCACAATGGTCCTAACTCAACTGACCTGAATTCCACTGAGGTCCCAAGAAGAAGGGGGATTTTAAAATGTCAGACAATAGAATTTTGACCCAAGTCTACCTCACAGTAGATCCAGTGGGTTTCTAAATATGGTTATTTACCCAGTTCCTGTAAGTTTAGATGCATATATATGAAAAGATAAATACGTGTATTATATACACAGAATAGCTATCCTGAGTAATTAGCAGGTGTCTTCATTAGTTTCTTGACTCAAGAACTGAAGTAAGGACTATTATGGTAGGAAAGGCCAGCTGGAAGTTAAGCTACAGTAAAATAAAACAACGGTTGATGCCCACAGGGTTAAGTGGATTTATATCTTTTTCACTAGAAACAGTAAGCTTTATAGAATGGTGCAGTGGACTATGCAATGCTCAGTTTTACTGCCAATACCTTGTGAAGCTGGATACTGTCTTACAAAATTCAGAATGCACTCTGAGCCAGTAACTGAAACATGCTGTTCTTTCTTCTGCAGTTAGAATGTGCATGTCCAGGAGTAATAAACTGGAAGTGAGGTACTGTTTTCTGTCCCAGTGTCTTGAGTGGATTCTGTTAGTAATGTTAGTGTTGTGGGGACAAATGCTTTTTCCAGAGGGCATACAATGATTGAACTGGAAGCTAAGCTTAACCATTTATTATTTTTTTAGTTTTTTAATTTATTTTTAATTGGCAAATAATTCCTTTATAATGTAATGTTTGTTTCTGGCGTTCAACAACGTGAATCAACTGTAAGTATACATATAGCCTCTCCTTCTTGAATCTCCCTCACACCCAACAGCCACACTTTTAGGTTGTCACAGAGCCCTGGATTGAGCTCCCTCATCCCGTGTTATACAGCAGCCTTCCACTAGCTAGCTATTTTATACATGGAATGTATATGTTTCAGTGCTACTCTCTCAATTTGTCCTATACCCTCATCTTCCCCTGCTCAGTCTACAAGTCTGTTCTCTGTGTCTTAAGCTTAACCATGTAGATGACTCATACTTCTGTGAGAATGGGAAAAGGAGGATCATAGTGATAACTTGGATGATGGATTCTGACTCTCCAGAAGAAATGAGGTTTCATTTATTCAAAAGAGAAAGAGATAAGTTTAGATAATTCCCTGGGAAGCCTCCTGTTATCACTCCATTGAGCAGTACATTAATATAAAAATGCAGCAGACCCTTCTGGGTTAACTCACAAGGGCTGAGAACCCCCAGGCAGGAAAGAAGGTTTGTGTTGTCCATGTCACTAAAGACCCCATGACAGTTACAGTGCTCGCTAAAGAATCTGTGCAACAGAGGAAAGAACCAGTAACTATCAGCTATAGCCTGTGACTGGTATTTCCTTCCTTGCTACATGATGTGTATATTTGTATGTGTTAGTCGCTAAGTCATGTTGGACTCTTTTGTGACACCATAGACTGTAGCCCACTAGACTCCTCTGTCCGTGGGATTTTCCAGGCAAGAATAGTAGAGTGGGTTGCCATTTCCTTCTCCAGGGGATCTTCTTGACCCAGGGATCAAATCCACATCTCCTGTGTTACAGGCAGATTCTTTACCTGCTGAGCTATTGTATAGTCTAACTGATTTTCTTTTTCTTTCCTACCTCTTTCTCAAACCACTTTAAAATAAGTTTTGTTGGTTAAATTTACAGTTAAGGTCATATGCCTGTAGAACATTGAACAGACATCTAGCAGAAATGGAGGGAAAAAAGAACATGACTCAGATATTAGACTTGGAACTAAAGACAGTAACTGGCAAGGCTGAAGGTTGCCTGCCTTTGTTGGGAGGAGCTGAAGGTGTCTGAATTGTTTGAGGAGCATTGCATTAGTGTATGAGGTAGGAGTATTTTCCAGTGAAGAGTATATGTAGATATCAGATAGGAAGAGGACTGGGCTGTGTTAGACATCTGCTGTTGTTTGGCTCCCAGCATCCAAGCACTGTTGGTTTGTGGGAAATCCTTCAGAGAGTGAATCTTGGTGGAGGGAAGGCCTTACTTTCTGAATCTGATTTTCATAGAATCTGAAATGGCCAGCCATTGCTCCTTGGCTCTTGGTGCTGCAGTAGAACTCCATTACCTGGGCTCGGGTATTTCAGTGTTCCTGGGAGAATGGCACAAAATTCCATGCCAATGAAAAATATTCCTTGATGCTAGTTCAGTAATGACAGTGAGCTGAGCAGGGGCAGTGGTTAGTGTCAAACTGCTGGAGGCAATGACATGAAGTGTCTGGTGGTGGCAACACTGAGTTGTTTCCGTGGTAACCAGCGGTGGCCTCCTGGCACCCTGCTGTTTATTGTACTCTGGTCCTGTCCATTTTCTCAGCCTAGCCTCTCTAGCCTTCCTGTTGATGGAGTTAGCAACACAATATCCCTTCAATAAATGCCTTTCTGCGTCATGAACTTAGTGATATTTGGTCTCTGCTGCTTGCAACCCAACGCCTTGACCTTTACAAGACTGATTCAAATATAACATTTGGTTTCTATCTAGGGACAACGAGCCACAAAAAATCTGCAGTGGAAAACACTGCAGATTCTTAAAAATTTTTGTATGATTATTTTCTTTACTCACCTACTTTTTCACATAACAAAGTAAAAAGTAGAAAAAAGTGTAGAATAACTTCCACTCATGGAAAATTAAACCCTTTGCAGGGAGATAAATTTTTATCTACAGAGAAGAATACTGTTGAATTTCTCTTGTGTTTAGTGGCAGCAGAGTTCTGCGTTTATGCCTTCCATGTGAGTTAGTCCCCCTTTTCTTCATCTAGTTAGTTCCACTGCTGGATGGAGCTGACCTGCAGGCGCAGGAGAAGGTGAAGAGGGTACTTCAGGTCCTGCAGGTAAAGTGGGCAGAGAGAACAGGACTTCATTATTGTCTGGCCTTCAGGAGGAGTATTGCGAAGATCAGCACTTTCCACACTGTGAAGTTTCACTGTCCCCCAGCGTATCTCTTATATATTAATATGCTAAAATAGTTTCTAACACCCTTTTAAAATCGAATTTTAGAAGGCTTCCATTTTATTATTCAAACTTCAAAGTCTCCAGATTTCTCAAAATGGTCCTTATTAAAAAACAAACAAGCCACCCTCTGTAAGTCTGAGAGAAAGGAGTATACCACTCTCTTATCCTTATGCTTTCTAGCTTCACAAGGAAAGGAGCTGTCTTTTAAGTTGACAAAATACAGTGAATGCTCTCATGTCAGAGTAGCTAAATACCTGGAGTTTGGTTCTTAAAAGTATACTCAAATATTTTGGCCTCTATTTTTATTTTGGTGAAAATGTCCTCAGCGAATCCAGCAAGTTAAAAGCAATTAACAGCCCAATTTCAGTCGAAAATTCCTTTGCACAGGGCTAGTGAAGGTTAATGCATCGCCTGGCTGTTCCCCTCAGCACACTTCCAGCACCAGGTGCCTGGGTGGACTTACGTATTCTGAAGAAGATAAACATAGATAAAATGGTGGGATTCCTTTAATCCATTTAATCTTTTATGTATTGAGAATAGAGAGTGGTACAAAGATCTATTTTGTTCAAAAAGCCAAGTCATACAACATCTCGAAGATGGCAAAGTAAGAAAGAGCTGACATCATGTTTCTAAATTTAAAACGTTGTGCAACAACTACCTGGAGCAAAAGCAGAAAGGTTTTGAAGGCCAAATAATGACTTTTAGTTGCTGGAAGGCATCCACGTTCAACAGTCTGTCAGGAAGAGACAGGTGGGGCTGGCTCACCACCTGCGGTGCAGGCTGGTACAGGGCTTTTATTAAAATTACTGCACAGGAGCAGAGAAGATAAACACTCAGTGGGTGTAGTGAAACCACCAGGCCATATGTTTGGCCTGAACTGAAAGTCTCCTTCTCCAAAATAAACCTACCTAAGGCAGGCACCATCGTTAAAAAAGAAAATCTTGGGTACCAGGCAAATGCATTCCAGGATTTAGAAATATAATTTGTATGCTGCTGTGTCTTCAGTGCCAATGTCTACGATTTATGATCTTGCTATACAGTTGCCTGAGGTTATATTATGGCAGGGAGAATGTAAACTGAATTTTAGATACCATCTGAGGACGAGAAAGATGTTAATTTAAGTGGCTCTGCACACTTAGCATCATGTCCATCATAGACTTTCAATGCTAGACAGGACTTAAGAATTAACAGAGTAAAACCTTATGGTGCAGGGTAAGTTAAAGTCCTGAGAGGTAGTATGATTTGTTTACAGTCCCACAGCTAGCACTAGCAAACGTAAAACTACAACCAGAATCTCCTGACCCTCAGTCCTTTGCTCTCTTTAGTAGAGAACATAACTTCTCATTGTATTAGTTTCACATGGCTGCTGTAGGAAATTACCACAAACTTAGTGGCTTAAAACAACACATATTTATCATCTAGCTATTATGAAGGTCAAAATAAGTCTCACTGGGCTAAAGTCAAGGTGTCAGCAAAGGAGACCGGGTCCTTCCGGTGGCTCTGAGGGAAAATCCATTTCTGTGCCTTTCTAGCTTCTAGAAATTTCCTGCCTGCCTTGTCCTGTGGCCCCTTCCTTGCATCACTCCAACTTTTTGCTTTTGTTATTCCATCTTCTATTGTTCACTCTGATTTTCCTGTCCCTTCTTATAAGGACACTTAATGATGACACTGATCCCAGCCAGCTAATCCAGGATTATCTCCCATCTCCAGATACTAAATCACATCTGCACAATTTGTTTCCAAGGTTTTGCACCACGTAAGGTGCCATGTTGACAAGTTTCAGAGATTAGGATGTAGACATCTATGCTGCTGCTGTTCAGTCGCTTCAGTCGTGTCTGACTCTGTGCGACCCCATAGATGGCAGCCCACTAGGCTCCTCTGTCCCTGGGATTCTCCAGGCAAGAGCACTGGAGTGGGGTGCCATTGCTATAGGGGGCATTATTTTGCCTGCCACTCCACTCTACCTTTCGTTATCCACTCTCCAGCTGTCTGAAACCAAACAATATAGAAGAGATTCCCGAGGCCAACCTCATGGAGTATTGGAGTGGTTCTCTTCACTTTTAGCACTTTTGCCTCCATGTCAGTTTCCCTCACCCCTGGATGAGTGGGGAAGGGGCAATATCACTATTTTACCCATTAGTAAAAGAGGGAACAGTTAAGAGGTTTTTTTCAATTAGAGGCCAGTCCCTAAGGCTTACTTGCTTGTACCAAATAATATTTAAGAGCACTCACTGCTTACAACAGTATTCAAAGTTCTTAGGTTTCTAATTTTTTGTTAATACTCAGCGCAGGTGACTTCATTCATTCTTTTAATCGCTTTGTTGTTGTTTCATCAGGAGATAAGAGAACATTAGCCTGGTATCTGTGTTATATCCTTGGGCAGAATATGTGGTAAATAACACATATTCATAACCTTAACTATATATAAGTCACTGGATCTGAACATAGAGGTACCCGTTTTCAAAGCAATGGAGTGAGGGAGACATGGGAGAGGATGAGGCCTCAGTAGGGAGGGAAAATCATCACCTTGAAGAGTGATTTCTATACTATTCACAAATGGATTAAGCTTGTCACTGAATTTCTTTCTTGGGGATTTATTGGGAAGAAAATAAAAATATTTAAAATTTATATGAACCATCCCAGTTTCCAAATAGTCTGAATACTTGGTGTTTTATTTTATTAAAACAAATATAGTAGGCGCTCAGTAAATGTTTTTGGTGTGTTGAATGAGTGAATTTCATCATTGGGTGATGGAATTTGCCTGAAAAATAAGGATGTTTTCATCTGGGCTTGTTTGCTTCCTCTACAGTCAGTGATGACTTAAAGGAGTCATTTGACTCTTAAATTTGAGTTAAACAAACAGACCTGTGGTCAGAAATGTGCCAGGTTTGGTTTGCCTAGGAGACAAAGTTGAGGGAAAATATTTTGCTGGACTCAGTGGGGCCTTCAACAGTGCTCAGAAATAGTCACAAAGTAGTTCCTTCTATCCACCCACTGTCTCAGTGTAACTCCTTACATCCAAGTTTCTTACATGGGGGCAGGGGAGCATCAGCAATTACAGAGGGTACTGTGTACCCCAAGGGCAATTGTGGAATCAGAGCCAACAAATATATGAACACCCACAGCCCTTTTCACTCCCAGGCCTTTTTAAATAAATGGTTTCATTATTCTCTCTCAATAATTTTGTGAAGCGGGTGTTGCTCCCATTGCACAGATTAGAAAAACTTGATAGAGGTTAAGTGACCTGATAGGATGGAAAATCCAAGTTTCAATGCCCTTGTTTTTCAACTCCAATTCCAGTGCTGTTTGTCTTAACCCTGTCTTATCCTACCAGAAATTTCTATTAGGGAAAAGACTGAGGAAACATTGATAGAAGGTCTGCAAAGAAGTGAGGTTATAAATTTAACATATCTTCAAAAGGAGGATTAAGGGTGACAAATGACAGAAAGCAAGGATTGAACTTTTCGTTTCACAATGGGCCACAAAAGCAGAAGCCCTAGCATCTTGAATCTTGGGTCCACCAATTGCTTACTGCAAGACTTTGAACAAGACCCTTACTCCACCTTTGCTCCATCTCCACATCTTTAAGATGAAGTTAGGGATGACACCTGTTCACAGAGTGGTGGTAGTTGTGAGGATAATACAATAATTCATGCAAATCCAGTTTATGGTACACAGGAAATGCTTCAATAAGTGCTAAGGATGGTTATTTGAGGGAAGTCAGAGATGTCTACAGTGTTTTATTCATTTTTATCAGAACTAGTCTTTCTTTAAGCTTCATTCCTTGTTCCATGGTGCAAGATTTTGAAGTTTTAGATTGTTATTTTCCAGATGAATATCCTGGTCTGTCAAAATTTAATGCTTTTATATGTGAAATTTTCCACTTTAATTTCTCTGTAGAGCTTTAATGTTATTGCTCTTTTTCTGCAACATTTTCAAGATGTCCCGTTAGGGGTATTGTTTTAATTTATGTGCCACCACCCTCTTCTGGACTGTTTATAGAGAAGTTATGTACTAAATATGATGAGCTGATTATTAAAAAAAAAAGCCATCATCACTCATCCCACAGAACACTGGCTAATCATTGTTTAAAAGTAAAAGTGTTAGTCACTCAGTTGTGTCCGACTCTTTGCGACCCCATGACCTGCAGCCCATCAGACTCCTCTGTCCATGGAATTCTCCAGGCAACAATACCAGAATGGGTTGCCATTTCCTCCTCCAGGGGATCTTCCTGACCCAGGGATCAAACCTGAGTCTCCTGCATTGCAGGTAGATTCTTTACCATCTGAGCCACCAGGGACTCTTTCAATGATTGTTTAATTATTAACAAACACAACTGGGGTCTAGTAGAAGTTAGACCCTGGACCAGCAACCAGGTGGTTCGGGTTCTAGCCTGGCAATGCCACTTACTAGCTGGGTGCCTTTTCTCTGAAATATTGCTCTTTCCTTCCATCTGAGGTGTAGTGGTTCTAAGAAGGTTGTGAATCTTTAACTGAGAATGACTCAGTCTGTGAGGAAATATGTGTCTGGTTAATGTCCTTCCAGATGGTAAACCTGAATAAAATCTTTTGCTTCAAAAATGGAAGCAGGCAAGACAACTGATTTGTCAGGTTTGAGTGTTCTTTCACTTTTATTTACAACCTTACTCTCAGGATTATTCCCTTCCCATTATTTCTCCTGCTTTGTGTCAACTAAGGATAGAAAACCTTGACCTGGCAGGCGGGATCTCACTTTTACTTTCCTTTCTTTTCCTCCAGTGCTGGAACAGGAATTCTGAGTGCCCCCTGTGCTTTTGGTATTGAGAACACAGCAGGGTATTACGACTTTACCGGAGTCTTCTAAAAGACCACAAGATGGGGATGTTACTCCACAAACTTAGATCTTTTCACAAATAATAATCTTGAGTACCTACTAAGTGCTTGGCATTGTGCCAGGCTCTGGGATTACAGTGATGGAGAAAAGCAGACCTTGTTCAGTGGAGTATGCAGTCCCTTGGAGAAAGCAAATACTTGAATGTGAATTTCACAGTCCACTTAGTTCTGTGGTAACAGAAATGCAGGGGGCTGTAGGCATGCATGGTAAGGACCCTAAATACAATTTGAGAAGATCCGAATGGAGCTCTTGGAGGCTCTTTGGAGAAAACAGTGTCCGAGCTGAAACCTGCAGGAGGACTAAGCATTACCTCAGAGCAAAGTTCTAATCTAGGCAGAAGAATGGTGTGCCCAGAGACTCAGCAGGAAAAGTGAAGTTGGTTTTTTGACACAAGTGAAAAACGTCAAATTGCAGTTGAAACTCTGGAGTGGAGAGTGGGGAGAGTTGGAGTTGGGCTTATCATAAAGGAACTTGGCCACATACAGTTGTTAGGACAGTGGGAAAGCAGGTCCTCTTATACTGATTTATCCACTTGGAAGGCCTTTCTTATCCTTCTCTAACATAATCCCTGTGTAGGTGTACATGTTGTGTTCTCTAGGAAATGGTCCCTGACCCACCAAGACTGGGCTGGGATCCTCGCCCGTGGGCCGTGTTGTATGCTGTGTGCTTTCCATCCGTCATTTATGCGATGGTTGTCACCGAACTCAGCTGACTGGGATTTGAGTCCTACCTCCCCTGCTTCCTGTAAGCTTCTGGCTTCAGATTTCTCCTTCAGAAAATAAGGCCAGTAATAGCAGTCATCACATAGGGTTTTGTGAAACAATCTGGAAGCACTTGGCAGATTGCCCAGTACATAATATGTGTAGAATAAATGTTAGCTGTTGATACTGATCATCCTAAACATTAGTTATTGATGTCCATTATCCTGGACTGAAATTTCTTAATCTCTTGTCTACGTATCATTTTATCTTCCAAGATTCTTAAAGATAAGAATCATATCTTATTTTACTATTACAGCTCCTGCTCCTACCACCATTCCTGGAAGAGGAAGTGCTCAATCAATAGTCATCCAATGAATGAGAATATTCATTGTCTTTTCAAGATAAACCTGTGTCACAGTTAAAGCTGTCAGCTGCATGGTGGTGATACTGTTGAAGACTGTGTAGTGAGTCCCTCTGTGATCTGTTCCCTTAGGAAATGGTATTTCCCTAAGGGCAGAAAACATATCTGACTCAGGGTTTTAGATTCCTTATATTCAAGTTCTGGTGAAATCCTTCCTTTAATCAATGTCCATTGCTTTCTGAATTTAATGACCACTTTTATAAAACTCATTTAACCTTAAAAACTTTTAACTCAACAAGAATACTCATGTAAAGAGTACTCTTAACTCTTTTTAAGCAATATAGACATGTATTCAATAGCATGTAAATTTACTTTTACTTGATTTTAAAACAGCTATAGATAGTTTACTTACTATAATTAGTCGAACACTTGGGGATAATATGACTAGTGATTTATTTTAGAATTTCTTACATATGAAATTGTGCTTAACTGACTTCGAAAAAGGTATGCATTTCTCAGTAGTTGAAAGAGCATCAGATTATAAGCTAGAGATCTAAATTCTACTCTTGGATCTGCCTCAGACAAGCTTTGCAACCTTAGGAAGTCAATTTTCCTTTTGGAAGTTGGGCTTTTGGAACCTCTATTTCATCTCTGCTGCTGCTGCTAAGTCATTTCAGTCGTGTCCAATTCTGTGCGACCCCACAGACGGCAGCCAACCAGGCTCCCTCGTCCCTGGGATTCTCCAGGCAAGAACACTGGAGTGGGTTGCCATTTCCTTCTCCAGGGCATGATAGTGAAAAGTGAAAGAGAAGTTGCTCGGTTGTGCCCGACTCTTAGCGACCCCATGGACTGGAGCCCACCAGGCTCCTTCGCCCATGGGATTTTCCAGGCAAGAGTACTGGAGTGGGGTGCATTTCATCTCTAAACTTGGCCAAATTGAGCTGGATTTTAGCTAAGGTTCTCTCTGCATTCCCAAATCCTGTGATGTGATATCGTTCTGTTCAGACGACGAACCAGTTGAGCTTCTGGCAAAATAGACTGGTGTGGATTAAAAGCAGGCATTGATTTCTTTTTTTTTTTTTACTATAAAACTTTTACTGCAACTCTGCTTTTCTGGAGAAAAGCTAAATGCTGAAAGTTAATATTTATTGAGTTCCAACTAAATTATGTGAAGTAATTTACATGTATTATCCAATTAAATTCCATTGTAACTCCAAATGAGTATTGTATCATTAGACATATTTTACATGCAAGGGAGTGAGGTTCAGAGAGGTTGAGCAATTTAGCCAAAGTCACAGCTAATAAGTAGTAGCAATGGACTAATTCTAGAGCCCACTCTCTTATTAGCCATTTTGCTATAAGAAGCCACTGACTGCTTTTAGAGAGGATCTACTACTTGTTAGGCGCTGTGATAGTGGTGGTTTAGTCGCTAAGTCATGTCTAACTCTTGCGACCCTGTGCACTGGGCACCTACCAGGCTTAGTCCAAGGGATTCTCCAGGCAAGAATACTAGAATGGGTTGCCATTTCCTTCTCCAGGGTGGTAGGCAACAAATAGCCATTCCTTCATTTAATGCTCACAATTTTGTATATTTTCTTTGTAAGAGGTACTAGAAATTATACAAATGTATATTAGGGAGAAAGAAAGTCCATAAACATAAATAGAAAGAACCTGAGACGTTGATATGGAAGATGCTTAAGCAATATAAACACAGTTTTAAAGTCTCAAGTTTTTCTCTTAGACTTTATCATTGTCTACAAAACTAGCTGCTATTTTATTTGAAATTCTTTTATTCTGGAATTAATAGAAAATAAATTCAATTACAGATTTTGCTCTCAAGAATCTTGGGTTTATACTCCACTTAGGAATGTGAGATTGTGGCAGCTTAGTAATATCTCAGCCTCAGTTTTCTCTTCCATAAAATGAGCAAAATTCCTATCTTGTAGGGCTGTTATAATTATTAGGGACAATGTATGCAATAATTTGGGACAATGTCTAGAATATAGAAGATGCTCAATAAATGATAACTGCAGTTGTTTTTATTATTGTTATAATTATTGTTTCCTTTCCCACTCAATTTTAAACTCCTAGATATCAGGGGTAGTGTCTTTCCATGGTGATTTTCAGATAGCAAGTATGCAAAAATATTTGTAAATAAAAAAAAAATTAGGTGATGCCCTATAAATCCTTTTCATTATTATAAATAGTTATAAATCCTTTTCATTGACTGAATTGTTTAGAAGAACAGATTTGAACTTAGATGAGAACCAGCAAAAGTAATGGATGCTCTAGAAATGGATATGGAGGAAGCATGTTCACCAGAGGATACAGAAGAGGAAGAATTATAAGAATTTGGTCAGAAAGTGTAATGATGAGGGAGGAGGTAGGGAGTCTCTGAATAATTGAACTTCCAAGCTTTAATGAGTCAGGGAAAATGTGAGAAGCAAGTTTAGGGTGAAGAAGAATTTAAATAGTTTAGTTTGAGACATGTTAAGTTTAAAGTGTGTGTTAGGTAGCTAGAGTTGTTTAGTCGCTAAGTCATGCCCAACATTTTGCAACCCCATGGATCTGTCAGGCTCCTCTGTTCATAGTATTTTCCAGGCCAGAATACTGGAATGGGTTGCCATTTTCTTCTCCAGGGAATCTTCCCAACCCAGGGATCTAACTCAAATCTCCTGCACTGGCAGGTGGATTCTTTATCACTGAGCCACCAGGGAAGCCCAAGGTAGCAAGATACATGAGTCTAAATAGATGACATGTAGAGTGTTTCAGAGGCTCTTGAGAGAGTGAACAAAGGAAGTTCAGAGCTTTTGGCAAGTATATTAAGAATAAGAAGTTTTGCAGTAGTTTTTTAGGCCTCATTAAATCATAGTTTTTTAATGGCTCATATGAGAACTCTAAGCTGTGCTTTAGAAAAAATCCTAAGAATTTCCTCCCACTTCAAATGTACTAGACCTACTTTTCTATTTTGATACTAACTTACAATATTTTACTGGCCTTTTGTTTAGAGAAGCAGGTTGAATTTTTTAAAAGTGACAAAATGGAAAATAAAGTCTCATCTGATAACATTAAATCCAAGTAATTTAACACAATAGAAAAATTATCATAGTGCTATTATAAATAGAATTGTGCATATTTTTCTAATGTTCTTAAAGATTATATCATTTCCTTGCCCTTTTCTTAAAACAAAATAGATTAGCTAATTTTATTCTCCGTGATGATAACGTTGTCATTTTCAGGCAAACAACCACTCTGTGTTAGCGGCTCTCTTCATGGGGGCTTAGGTAAAGGTCTGCTCTCTTCCTCTGCCCAAATTTGCACTCCCTCCTACAAAGTTCTGGCTCAACTGGCCAATTAGGAAGCCTCAGTGTCTTAGGGAAAAAAACTTCTGGGAGCTGAAGAACCACTGCTTTAAAAAAAAAAAAAATTCTGCAAAGAAGAAATTAAAAAATTAAAAGTTATATCAATTAAACTGAGTTTTAGGAAATTTGTATATGAGGTTCTTATTATTCCTGTGAGGCTTCTCTGGTGGCTCAGTGGTAAAGAATCCACCTGCCAGTGCAGGAGATATGAGTTCAGTCCCTGGGTTGGGAAGATCCCCTGGAGAAGGAAATGGCAACTCACTCCAGTATTCTTGCCTGGAGAATCCCATGGACAGAGGAGCCTGGTGGGCTACAGTCTATGGGGTTGCAAAGAGTCGGAGGTGACTTAGTGACTAAACAGAAACAACAATAACAATTGTTGCTGTAACAAATTACAACAAACTTAGTAGTTAAAAACAACACAAATTTGTCATTTTATAATTCTGGGGGTTAAAAGTCCAAAATCACTCTGAGCGGATTAAAATCAAAGTGTTGGCAGGACTTCAGTTCTTTTTGGATCGTCTATGGGGGAATCTGTTTGCTTGCCCTTTCCAGCTTCCAGAAGTTGCCTGTGGTCCTTGGCTTGTGGCCTGCTTCTATCTTCACAGCTGGCAATAGCCAATCAAATCTCTTTGCTCTGCATAGTTCTGACACTGACTTTTTAAATCTCTCTCTCTCCTATTTCTAAGGATCTGGTAAGGACCTGGATAATTCAGAATAGTCTCTTCATCTCAGGATCAACTGATTAGTAAACTTTATCTGCTCCTTTAATTCCTCTTTTTCATGTAACTGGTATTCACAGGTTCTGGTGATTCATATGTGGGCATTTTAGGGGGGACACTGTTATTCTACCTATTGTACCTCTTAACCATATTAAACATGTACCATGGGATATTAATAGCATAACCATAAAATTGGATACATTTATATTAAAGACATCAGAGTTCCAATATAATTGAATTCCACCTAACTGTGCTAAAAAATAGCCTAATTGATGTTGCAATCCTTATTTTGATGTCGGTGGCCCATCTGAGGTATGGAATGATGAACCTTTTAAGATAACATTATTGGTTGTGTGAAAGAGACAGGGAAGACAAATTAGTGAGTCATTGTGTGTTGCTTTGGGAAACACTATACATTAGAACTTTCGGAAATGATGGAAATGTTCTCCATCTGCACTGTCTAGTATACTAGTCATTAGCCACACTTAGCTAACTGAGCCCCTGGAATGTGGCTAGAGCAACTTGGAACAGAATTTAAATTTTACTTAAATTAAATTTAGTTGTCAATAGTCATGTGAGGCTATTGGTTACCATATTGGACAGCACAGCTTTAGAATCAAGACATGGCAGACCAACTTGGAATGCTTCCTTACAGTTTTAATTCTCTGCATAGAAGAGTGTCTATGTGTGTGAGTATGTGCATATAGGTTTGAATGTATGAGAAAGTGATAGTGAGAATCAGAAATCAATGGGGCAATTTTTCCTTTGTAACATATGACACTTAAACAAAAATTAACAAATATTTTATTTTCTCTAAATCAAATGAGAAATTGATGTACTTCTAAAACGGAACTTAATAGTCATTTTGGTGTCATGTT
Source organism: Bubalus kerabau (assembly GCF_029407905.1). Classification (NCBI taxonomy): domain Eukaryota; kingdom Metazoa; phylum Chordata; class Mammalia; order Artiodactyla; family Bovidae; genus Bubalus; species Bubalus kerabau. Next base: position 27,902,456 of record NC_073635.1, on the reverse strand, counting down.
GATCAACCAAAACTACTACCTCATGGAAAATAGGTGCTAAATAAGGTTCATTGACTGTTTCAGATTCTCAAGGCATAAGAACATTTGTTCATTAGTCCAACAAATATCAGTGGAGCGCCAAGTCCAAGGTGTTATTGCAGGCCCTGTGGAAAAAGCAAAGAAAGTCCTTATTTAGTTCCTTGATCAGCTTTCACTCACTGACCTTTACTTCCAGTAGCATATGGCCACTAACCTTTCCATTTCTAGAGTCTGTCATTGTCAGGAATTATTCCATCTCTTAATCAGGCCTCTGGTCCATAGTCCACAACCTCCTGGTATAGCAACCTGTTCCGTCCCTGATCTCCGTCCCCTCAAGCTTCAGTGCTCTTGTCTCTCTGCTTTCCCTGATTCCCCAGTCTTCAGTGATTTGTACTTCTTTTCCTTGCTCTTGTTTATTTCCTGACTTAGAACATGTTGTTCCATCCACCTGGACAACTTTCACTAATCACCTGGATCTTTACCTTCACAAGCTAAACACATAACTAATAGGCAATAAAAGACCCAGAATTTGGAGTCAGCAGTCCTGGTGTTGAGATTTCAGCTTGGCATTTTCACTGACTCAAAAGCTTTTTAAAATAAGAGCAAGTTATCTAGCCTTTTTGAATCTTAGTTTATGTCTCTGTAAATGGGGGAACCCACTATTTTGTTTCCATTTTGTTTTATTTTGAAATAATTTTAGACTCACAAGAAGTTGTAAAATTAGTGCAGAGAGTTGTTGTGTAGCTTTCCCCCAGCTTCCCCCAATGATAGCATCTTATGTAACCATAAGACATTATTAGGGCCATATTATTGACATGGGCATAATTCTATTAACTAATGTGAAAAAGTGAAAGTATTAGTTGCTCAGTCATGTCTGACTCCTTGCCATTCTCCTGAACTGTAGCCCATCAGACTCCTCTGTCCATGAAATTCTCTAGGGAAGAATACTGGAATGGGTTGCCATTCCCTTCTCCAGGAGATCTTCCTGACTGCAGGCAGATTCTTTACTGTCTGAGCCATCAGGGAACTACATATCTGATTCAAATTTAATCTGTTTCATGCAGATTATTTTTGAGAGGGATATATGATTCTATAAAATTTTATCATGTGTGTAGACTTGTATAACTTCTACCACAATCAGGATACATAAGTGTTCCATCACTATGAAGAAACTCCGTTGTTCTACTCCTTTATAGTCATACATTCTTCCCAATCCTAACTTCTAGTAATACTGATATATTTTCTATCACTATAATTTTGTTATTTTGAGACTGTTTTATAAATACAATCATGCAAGATGTGTTTTTGGTCTACTTTTTTTTCACTCTGCACCTTAAGATCCATTCAAGTTGTTGTGTGTATCAATGTTCATTCCTTTTCATTGCTGAGTAGTATTCCTTTGTGTGGATGTACCACAGTATGTTTATCTGTTCACCCTCTGAAGGATATTTGGGTTCTTTCTAGCTTTTCATTCTTACAGGAAAAGCTGCTGTGAATATTCAGATAGAGGCTTTTGGGAGGACATAAATGTTCATTTGTCTAGCATAAATGGCCAGACACATAATTGATGGGCCATGTCTTTTATAGTGGAAATAATTGTTAACAACTGAATGTATATATATGTGTATTTTTTTTATTAAAATGATCGAGTATGCTTAGCTTTACGAAAAGTCACAATTTTGTCTTCGTTTTTGTCATTTTGCCACCAATGCATGAAAACGTCATTGTGAATAGTAATCAAAGTTTTTTCTTCTTTTTTTTTAGTTCTTATAGTTATTATAAAATACTCCATGTTTTATTCCCTTTGTTGTACAGTATATCCTTGTAGCTTATTTTATACCTAATAGTTTGCACTTCTTACTCCCCTACCTCTATATTACTCCTCTCCCCTTTGGTAACTACCAGTTTGTTCTCTGTATCTGTAAGTCTGCTTCTTTTTTGTTATATTCACTAGTGGGTTTTTTTGTATTTTTAAAATTCCATCTGTAGGTGGTATTATGCAGTAATTTTCTTTCTCTGCCCTACCTATTTCACTTGGCATAATGCCCTCCAAGTACATCCATGTTGCTACAAATGGAAAAATTTCATTCTTTTTTGTGGCTAAGTAGTATTTCAGAGAAGGCAATGGCACCTCACTCCAGTCACTCTTGCCTGGAAAATCCCGTGGTTGGAGGAGCCTGGTATGCTGCAGTCCATGGGGTCGCTAAAAGTCAGACACGACTGAGCAACTTCACTTTCACTTTTAACTTTCATGCATTGGAGAAGGAAATGGCAACCCACTCCAGTGTTCTTGCTGGGAAAATCCCAGGGATGGGGGAGCCCCATAGGCTGCCATCTATGGGGTCGCACAGAGTTGGACGCGACTGAAGTGACTTAGCAGCAGTATTCCATTGATATATGTACCACATTTTCTAAATCCATTCATCTGTTGATGGACATTTGGGTTGCCTTCATATCTTGTCTATTATAAATAATGCTTCTTTTAGCACTGGGGTGCATGCATATTTTTAAATTAGTGTTTGTTTGTTTGTTTTTCTTTTTTTTTCAGATATATATCCAGGAGTAGAATTGCTGGATTATATGATAATTCTGTTTTTAGTTTTCTGAGAAATCTGAAAATTGTTTTCCACAGTAGCTACACTGATTTACATTCTTGCCAGTGGTATGCAAGTGTTCCCTTTTCTCCACATCCTCACCAACATTTGTTATTTATGTTCTTTTTGATGATAGTCATTCTGACAAGTGTGAGGTGATATCTTAGTGTGGTTTTGATTTGCATTTCCCTGATCACTAGTGATGTTGAGCATCTTTTCATGTGTCTGTTGACCATCTGAATTTCTTTCCTTTTTGGAAAAATGTTTATTCAGGTCTTCTGCCCATTTTTTAATCAGGTTGTTTGTTTTTTGATGCGGAGTTGTATAAGCTTTTTCTATATTTTGAATATTAACTCCCTATCTGTTATATCAATTGCAGATATTTTCTCCCATTCAGTAGGTGTCTCTTTATTTTGTCGACGGTTTCCTTTGCTGTGTAAAAGCTTCTGAAACACTTTTTTTTGAAGCAACTACATAATGCTCTTCCTGATCAAAGCATACTGAACAGTTTACAACTCAGAAACATGACATTCCACCACCTTTTTGGGTGCACTCTTTTGAAAAATACATGATGCCATCTTAGAGAAATCCTGTCACTGACCTTTCCTGTTCATTAGAGGCATGCTACAGGGTTCGGCCTGAATGCATCTGCCTTGACCAAAGCATGCTCATTTTGGGGAAATTCTATTTTTACTTGTTTACTAATTCTTCATATTGAAAAGTGAGGTCAAGTAAACACTTGGTCAGTCCTAAATTGTAGTTATAGACACTGAAAACTGTTTAGAACCTAGCCTGATTTAGAAGAGTAGTCTTTGAAAGCCCCAGAAGGAAATGACCCAGTTACTGTGGTTTCTACTGTATCTTCAAAGGCACCATTTTTTGAATTGTCCCTGACTGTCAGAAATATGCTGGAGATGAGCGTTGTAAGGGTGCCAAACCTCTTTTGTTCGTAAAGAATTTCTCCCTACAATCCATCCAGCTGAACCTTGTAATTACAGCCAGAGCCTCACTCACCATGGCGACCATGGCTGCTGTTATCGGATATTAAATCTATTGATCTTGAGCATAGAGTAAGTCTCAGAGTTTTCAAATGGCTCATGCAGTTCTTTCTCCAGGGATGAAGTATGTTTTAGCTTCTTGAGGGCTTCTAAAGGCTTATCTTATCTCTTGGCATAATATATTCTTTTGATTTGCAGATATTGTTACTCCCTAGGTCCTGATGCAAACCAGGGGACAGAGGAAGAAGGTAGTCCAAGGAATGCAGAGTTCTTGCATTTCAAGCCACCTTTTTTGTGCCCTGTAGCTCTCACAGCCAGGTCATTTCCTGAACTCTTCTAATCTTAAAGTTCAAGGTAATTCTTTTATTCTCTTAGGCTGTGTTGGGAAGATAGTGGGCTCCTCTAAACCTTTAGTGAATAATCCCTATAGGTTTGTTCGTCTATCCTTAGGCAAAACTGGTCAGTTTGAATGGCAGAGATTAACTATTACACTATGTTATAGGGCCAAACTGTTTTATACTATATGTAGTTAAAGTACTATATCAGTATATTACCATATAATTTCATACTATGAAAATATACTCATTTGAGAACATCATACAATAGATAATTTCGATATTTTTTCAGTAACATGAGAACAAGCTATATGTATTATCAGATTGTGATGGCGTTTCTTGATAATGTGTGTTGTGCTTAGTCACTCAGTCATGTCTGACTCTTTGTGTCCTTATGGACTATAGCCCGACAGGCTCCTCTGTCCATGGGATTCTCCAGGCAACAATACTGGAGTGGGTTGCCATGCCATCCTCCAGGGGATCTTCCTAGCCCAGGGATCGAACCCAGGTCTCCTACATTGCAAGTGTATTCTTTACCGTCTGAGCCACCAATGTTTCATATGAATCAGTAGACTGAATAAAGCAGGTTGCCTTCCCTAATGCAGGTGGCCCTGATCAGTCGCTTGAAAACCTGAATAGAAAAAAAATGGGGCAGATCTCCCCCAGTGAAAGGGACTCCTGCCTGACTGTTGAGCTTAGACATTAGTTTCTTCCTGCCTTTGGACTCAAACTGAAACATAGGCTTTTCTTGGGATTTCAAGCACACTGGCTTTTGTATTGCATCTTATGTTCTCAGCTCTCCTGCTTCTCAACCCTTTAGACTTGGACTGAAACTATATCATTGGTTCTGCTGGGTCCTCTGCTTGCTTACTGCAGCTTTTGGGTCTTAGCCTCCATAATTGCATGAGTCAATTCCTTGTAAAGTCTCTCTCTCTCTCTCTCAATAGGTAGATAGATAGACAGATTAGTTCTGTTAGTTTCTGGAGAACCTAAGAGTCAAATCACAACAAGCTTTCTAGATCAGTAAGCACCCAGTGAGCCACCTCAGAAAACAGAGAGAATGGTATCTCTTTTGGGTCTCAAGTGAGCATTTCCTGAAACTCCAGGTCTCCAAACCACAAAAGCCTTCTCTCTGGATCCTTAATGTCATGGAGCAGTTTCTGAAACTCTTCCCTCCAAGTCTACAGTGTGTTTCTCACTTTTAAGACTTTTCAGCAGACTCTCATCTTTCTTATAAAACAAATGCCAAACTGGTTAATTTACCTTTTTTTTTTTTCTAGAAAAATGCAGTGCAAATCATTAATCTTCTTAAGGGAAATATTTGGAGAGTTCTTCAAGTAGTTTAATACTTGATAATTTTACCCTTTTTGACTTTTAGTGGGTCCAGAAAGAGAATGAAATTTTATTATCTGTAATTTTTTAATTCCAAATACATTGGAGATGCTGTTACATATACTGTCAGGGAGAAAGTGACATAGAACATGTAGAACATGCATATGCTATGAGAAAGAAAAATAATTTTTTTAAAAATTATGGTCTGATTCCCAAATACTTTTCAAAGGTATCTAAAAGGGTTTGACTTTAATATAGTATTTGGCAGAAGAATTATTTCTGATTACATGCTTTTCTGCTTTGTAACAAGATTTAAATAGGATCACTGATTTAAAATATTTATTTTGAGAATTATTTCATAAAAAAAATTAAGAAGATTAAATAGTTGGTGCTTTTAACTGTGGTCTTTGAAGACAGCCAGATTCTGTTAAAAGCTCGTTCTTCATTGTGTTTTTGTTCCAAATAATCTCTATTGGGATGATTATTGTTAATATTTAAATTAGCAAAAGAAGCAATTACTTCTATTCTTATTAAATTAGAATGAATTAAATCTATATGAATTTTTTCTTTTTTTAAAATATCAAAATGGCATTAGCTTTATTTTTTTATTTTTATTTTTTTAATTTAATTTTATTTTTTCTTTCTAAAATTTTGCATAACAATTGAATGATGTCTCCTCCACTAAACAAGTGTTTTTGGTTGCAGATTTAAGTGTAATTTTAAAAATGATCTGCATTCACAATTTTTCATCAGTTTTATTTATCTTGGAGAGATTTAATTTTTGATACATAATAACTTAGGACAGTTAAATATGTCTCAGGACTTATTATTTCTTAATAAAAAATAGCAGATGCAGCAATCCCTAAATTTCTGGTCCAGGTTTAGGGATATAAAGATATTAGATTTAAGCAGAGCACAGAGTTTCTAAATAATCTTCATTTTCATAGAATGAAAATATACTACCCAAAGTTTACCTCACAAATAGTTAAGATAATTCAATAAGTAGTTAACAAGGGCTTTGAGCTGCTGTGGACAACAGAAAAATAGAGATCACAAATGAACTCAGGAGTAGCCCTTTCAGAAAAGGAAAGTATGCAAATAAAAATGACTGCCAACAGTAAGAAAGACTGACTATATAATTAAAGACTTACATTTCCATAGAAAGTGATGATCAGGACATGTAGTGTCTACGTGAAACTGAGAAGTCCAAGTTTGATCATATGTATTGAGTTGGCTAAAAAGTTCATTCAGGTTTTTATGTTAGATGTTACAGGAAAACCCAAATGAACTTTTGGCCAACCCAATAGAACCTGGGTGTCTCCTAGTGTTTTATTTCCAATGTATGTCTGCTATTGAACTACTACTAGGCAAATCAACACTTGAAGGTCAGTAAACACAGATATTGGAGATTTCCGTATATATCAGTTTACTCAATCTTTCAATCGCTCTTGATTTACTGACCCCGAGACAAATAAATAAGAATCACATATTGCAGAATAGTTTCCAATTTAATGTCATGGGTAGGGTTTTAAGGTTCTATGGCAATGTAAACAGTTGTGTCACAGCCAAAACCCTATATTTTGAGGTTGTGATCAGTGTGTCACTTACACAATCAGAGCCATTAATCAAACAACAGATTAAGTAACACTATGTACATATCATTATATATACAACAACAAAACATAAGCCACCGTCCCTTAAGAACATCATTATTTTGATATTGAGAACAGAAGTAATTAGCATCATACACAACTAAGCACAGCAGAGTTAGCAGAAGAGTAAGACCAATTTGAGTTTAAAATTCCTAATAGCTTTTTCCCATTGGCATGTAAGTACAGATTGCCTTGTCAGGCCAGATATTAGTGAAGTAAGCTTTCCAATCTTTGTTCCTAGTTTTTTTTTTTTTTTTTTTTTGATGTTCAGATTTGGTGAACAATGTTAGTGGGTCATTTGAGTTGAATATTAACAGTCACTGGAAACCCAGTCAACAATATTTAGTGTGCACCTACTAGGTGTGAGATACCAGGCTTTCTATTTTAACAACCATATTTACAATCTACTTTGACCATAATGAGGGAATAAATCAAGGGAATCTGCCTCAGGCACAAAGATCTAAGATCATGGCATCTGGTCCCATCACTTCATGGGAAATAGATGGGGAAACAGTGGAAACAGTGTCAGACTTTATTTTTTTGGGCTCCAAAATCACTGCAGATGGTGACTGCAGCCATGAAATTAAAAGATGCTTACTCCATGGAAGGAAAGTTTTGACCAACCTAGATAGCATATTCAAAAGCAGAGACATTACTTTGCCAACAAAGGTCCATCTAGTCAAGGCTATGGTTTTTCCAGTAGTCATGTATGGATGTGAGAGTTGGACTGTGAAGAAAGCTGAGCGCCGAAGAATTGATGCCTTTGGTGGTGTTGGAGAAGCTATGGTGTTGGAGAAGACTCCTGAGAGTCCCTTGGACTGCAGGAGATCCAACCAGTCCATTCTAAAGGAGATCAGTCTTGGGTGTTCTTTGGAAGGAATGATGCTAAAGCTGAAACTCCAGTACTTTGGCCACCTCATGCGAAGAGTTGACTCATTGGAAAAGACTCTGATGCTGGGAGGGATTGGGGGCAGGAGGAGAAGGGGACGACAAAGGATGAGATGGCTGGATGGCATCACTGACTCAATGGACGTGAGTTTGAGTGAACTCTGGAAGTTGGTGATGGACAGGGAGGCCTGGCGTGCTGCAGTTCATGGGGTCACAAAGAGTCAGACACCACTGAGCGATTGAACTAAACTGAACTGAAATATTGTTTACAAAGTTATGGATAATTTTTTTTTCTTGCTATTTAGATTTTTATTTTGTACTTAATAAAACAGGTCTTTCACACCCAGGTTTTTGTCAGTTATCACTATTATGCCTGCAAAAAAAGGAGGACATAAGTAAAAGAAGTTGGTTAACATGTTTCTCAGGTAAAGACAACTGCATCACAATTGTCATTGACTCTCAGCAATTGTAATACCATCCTGATTTCAGATGTTAAAATGCAAAAAACTATATATATAAATATATATAAACAATTCACTCATGTACTTGCTACCTTGCTTAAAATGCAGAGCAATTCTTAATATCACTAAAGCCCCTTGTACACACCTCTCTCCTTTCCACAGAGATGACTACTAACCTGAATTTTGTCCTCATCATTCCCTTGTTTTTCTCCAGTTTTATCAAATATATATCTCATTATATATATATATATATATATATATATAGTTTGGACATATTTTTCAAGACAGTTCGGCTCTGAGAAGTCCTACCAAGCTCAACTTAGGCCAGCATTGCCACCCCCACTTATTTGGCCATGGAAAATATGTTCAATGTAGTATCTATTAATTTCTGAGGAAGTAGTGTTCTGAGGAATTCACGTGGGAAACATCGGCATGTCAAATGTAGAAGGATTTGCTGAGAGGAAATGGTGGGTAGGCAGATTGAGGCCAGATTGTAGAATGGCCTGAATGGCACTTGAGGGAATTTGGATTTTATCCTGATGGTGTCAGAGCCATCTGGCCTGTTTTAAAGGACATGGCATGATCTGACCTGTGCTTCAGGAGGGTTCCTCTGGCAGCAGGAGGATGGATGAAAGTGGTGAGAGACTGGAGGTAGGAAAACTAATTTGAAGACAGTTAACAGAAGCCCAGTAAAAGGTGATGAGGGTGTGAGCTAGGCCATAGAAAGCAGTTCAAAAAGATAAAAACGAGTAGAAGAAGGACACTTCAGGTACGTTTACCAGTATTGGTTGAAGAGCAGGAGTGAGGAGATGGATGCTTAACAGACAACTCAGAGGGTTTGAGCATAGGTGATGAAAAAAGAATTGGTGACTTTAGGGGAAAAAGGCAGGAAGAATTAACTTTTTAGAACAAGTTTAGCCATAGAACAAGGTGCAGTCATCATTCGGTAATTTCTTTTTTAAACTGTCAACTATCATGGCTGACTAAAATGTCCCTTGTTTGTATCTCCATCAACAACAATTTGATATTCACCCACAGACAAGGTCCTTTTGTGGAAGCTGTGGGATCCAGCACTTAGGCCAAGAGACCCAGGGTAGCCTAATGCATCCATGCATCAGTCTGTAGGCACATAGTCTTGGTCCTGGCCGTGGATGCCGTATCCATCCATCTTTCTTCGTTACTATTGACCATCTCCCTAGTCTATGCCTAAAAAATATTTCCTGATGTCTCCCCAATTTCTCTTGCATTCCTGTGAACTTCCTCACAATTCCAATCCTGTATATTTGGGACATAGAACTTTAAGCAAATTTATATGATGCAAAACTCCAGTATAATACAAAGACTAAAAATTCAGATATTTCCAAGTATATATATTCTGTGTGTATGTATATACACATATGTATAATGTTGTGTTTATACATATAGATTTGACATTGTAGAAATAGAGCATCTGATATTTTCATCCAGATATTTACGTTATGTAAATATTTACGTTATGTAGTGACTATAGTCAGCTGTGTGCTTTAGGTCACAATTTTTTTTCCTTTTTTTGTTCATTGATGGGTGTAACATGCAGATAATCAAAAGATTTGCTGCAATCAAGATGGAGTAGATCTATCATTTCTCCTTGATCTACCATATTAGATTAGCTTAAAAGGATTTGGTTTTAAGTAGAACACATTAGTCATTATCCACTAAGTACCTTCTTGTCTTCAAGTTATTTGCAAATTGATTGTATCAGGGTTTCTGCCAGTATTTTCTTAAGTATCCAAGTGAAGGTTACTTGTCTGTTCTGCTTGTTATATGACTCGTGACTTCATTTAGTCCTCTACTGGTGACAGATTTCCCTGTTAACACTTCAGGATAAAACCCTTAGGGAACCCGATATATGAATAAAAAGAACACATTAAAACCAAGGTTGTGGAGTGGTTTCTATTATTAGAGTTCCTACATATGAAATTCTGCTAGTATTTCAAATGCATATATGATGCTTAAAAATACCATTGCCATTCTTAGTTGTGTATTTAATATCAGGCTTAGCAAGCAAGACTGAAAAAGCCTTAGTTTGTTAATTTTACAACCACTGAACATGATAGACTCTTCAGTTTTGTTAAGTAATCATGACCTAGAAGGAAAAAAAAATTGAAAATTTTAATTTTTAGGTTTTTCACTTTATTATATATAATAGAAAGGCTATATATAATAGAAAGTCAATGTTATTTCAAGAACTGTGTGACTGATAAGCAATAGTATTCTGTTCCTATGGATAAGTATCTCATTTAAATATGTTAATTTTATATATTGATATATCTAGAAGAAAGCATGGTATAAAATTAATAGAAATGGATTTAGGAGTCCCATAGACCTGACTTAAGTCTCAGCCGGCCCACCTACAATCTGTGTGACCTTGGGCAAGGAACCCAAGCTCTTGAAGGCTCAGTTTCATCATCAGTAAGTTGATGGTGGTGGGGTATTTCCTATATCATCAGTTTGTAATGGTCTTAAAGAATACAAATTAAGCTCAGTACAACATTCCTAAAATGCATAGCTTTTCTGAAGGAAATGGGAACTATAATGGGAAAAGCTGCTGAACTATTTTGAGACAGTCACTTTGCTCACGTCATCAGCACAGGCGCAATACAGTGGCATCTGAACCACCATTGTGTGGTGTCCAGAATAGACTCAGGTCTAGTTTGAAGCCAGATTAACATTAGATTGGTTTTCAGATTAGACAGAACTACCCATATAAGGTTGCTCTACCACATGCATGAGCTGTGAGATTACTATTAGACATGGACCGAATAGTATTCAGATAATAGAGACAAATAGAAAATTGGTACAGGCTGTAACCAAATCCATAATCTATAAATTAGCATCTTTCCCTACATGCCAGCTATATAAAGAGCAACACATCACTATGAATTGCACTAGCAATGACTGAAATCAAAGCTAGGGCCCTGCTCACCCTGCCCAGCTTAAAAAGTGACCCTCAACACGCTCTGGGACCTTTTTGTCAGGAGGTTGTAGGATTACTCCTCATCCTCAAAATGGTCACTATCATTATTATCAACATGTGAATAAATATATAAGGTCCATGAAGTTAGGGTCCTTGAATATATTGAGCACCAATATATCCTTAGATCTTAGACATCTAATTTATAGTGTGCTATCAAACAGTATTTGTTGATTAATAATCTTAAATAATAACCAGCCTGCAGGGTAAATTGAGCTGAAATTTTGCTGGCTGAGGGTTAAAGAGTAGCGTAGTCCTCTGTTGGTTAACTCTTATGATTTCTAAATGTTTTTCCAAATGTCTATATATAATTTCTTGCCTTACTAAGCACAGTCTAGTGAATGTAGTCTCTCAATGATGTGATGTATCATTACAGTCTCAGGATGATCATGCTAAATCCAGTCTCTTCTTTCAGCTGCAGGTATAGATATATGATGGGTAAGAGCTGGGATGAAGAAAGTGTGGCCCTGAAACATAAATTTAAGATTTTCATTAAAATAAATACCTATTATGAATAAATATTTTGTCACGTATCATGTTCTAAAATCCACATGGATTTTAGATATTTGTAGGCTTCTGATATACAGGATCTGGAAAATTTTTACCACAATGAAAATTCTGTTATCACTCAATAGGTGAAGTTTTGTTTTATTCCAGAAACTGTGAGTTCAGTTCAGTTCAGTTCAGTCGCTCAGTCGTGTCCGACTCTTTGTGACCCCATGAATCGCAGCACGCCAGGCCTCCCTGTCCAACACCAACTCCCGGAGTTCACCCAAACTCATGTGCATTGAGTCAGTGATGCCATCCAGCCATCTCATCCTCTATCGTCCCCTTCTCCTACCCCCAATCCCTCCAAGCATCAGAGTCTTTTCCAATGAGTTAACTCTTCTCATGAGGTGGCCAAAGTATTAGAGTTTCAGCTTTAGCATCAGTCCTTCCAATGAACACCCGGGACTGATCTCCTTTAGGATGGACTGGTTGGATATCCTTGCAGTCCAAGGGACTCTCAGGAGTCTTCTCCAACACCACAGTTCAAAAGCATCAATTCTTCGGCATTCAGCCTTCTTCACAGTCCAACTCTCACATCCATACATGACCACTGGAAAAACCATAGCCTTGACTAGACAGACCTTTGTTGGCAAAATAATGTCTCTGCTTTTCAATATGCTATCTAGGTTGGTCATAACTTTCCTTCCAAGGAGTAAGCGTCTTTTAATTTCATGGCTGCAATCACCATCTGCAGTGATTTTGGAGCCCCCAGAAAATAAAGTCTGCCACTGTTTCCACTGTTTCCCCATCTATTTCCCATGAAGTGATGGGACCAGATGCCATGATCTTAGTTTTCTGAATGTTGAGCTTTAAGCCAATTTTTTCACTCTCCTCTTTCACTTTCATCAAGAGGCTTTTTAGTTCCTCTTCACTTTCTGCCATAAGGGTGGTGTCATCTGCATATCTGAGGTTATTGATATTTCTCCCTGCAATCTTGATTCCAGCTTGTGCTTCGTCCAGCCCAGCATGTCTCATGATGTACTCTGCACAGAAGTTAAACAAACAGCGTGACAATATAGAGCCTTGATGTACTCCTTTTCCTAATTGGAACCAGTCTGTTGTTCCATGTCCAGTCCTAACTGTTGCTTCCTGACCTGCATATAGGTTTCTCAAGAGGCAGGTCAGGTGGTCTGATATTCCTATCTCTTTCAGAATTTTCCACAGAGATGGGAATACCTGTTATATACTATGGTATACCAGGAAAATCAATGTGCTAGCTGCTAGGAATAGATAACTGATAGGACATTGGCTTCTGCTCTTGAGAATAGACTCCTTGACATTTAACCATGATTTAATATATTATAAACATTTCTATGTATCTCTATAAGAGATATATAAGAGATATTTCTACATATCTCTATAATAATATGTAATTATAAGATACTGTGTTTGACTAGAAGTGCTTATTCTTTGTACAAGAACTTCCCAGAAGAGGCAGTATTTGAGATAAGTCTTAAAGGATGAGTAAGTGTTCACCAAGGCCAAGGTCATCATGTTATACAACTCCAAGGAGCACCATCATGGTGCATCTACATGATGACCCCTGAGCTTGTGCTCCTGGTGAAGAACTCTTTTTTTGTATATGAGTTAGGATTACTTCAGATACAAATAAACAGAATGTTAGAGAAAGTGACTTACATAGTAAGAGGTTTTATTTTCTCAAAATCCAAAGGAATGTGACCCTAGGGAGGTTCAGGCACATGGCTGTGTGAGCCAGGGTCCTCCATCATTCACTCTGTTGTCCTCAGCATTCTGGCTTCTGTCCTTAGCTTTATCATCCGTGGTCACAAGATGGTTTCTAAAGTTCTTGGAAATCATTCAAATACAGGGGAAAGAAAGTGAAGCAGGTGAGAAAACTCTCCTTGAAGTTCTCATTTTTTTTTTTTAAGGGAGGAAAATCCTTCACAAACGTTACCCAGAAGATTTATCCCTATGTCTCAGATAAAACTTATCCTATGACCATTACTATTAATAGCTACAAAGGAGATTGAGAAAGCAAGGAAATAATATTTTTAAACTCTATTGTGTGAAACAGCCTCTACTAGGAGAAAAAATAAGGGGAAGAAAAGTTCTCGACACATTCTGAGGACAATGTAGAATCATACACTATTTATTGTTGTTTAGTTGCTAAGTCATGTCTGACTTATTATTTTTTTTGCAACCCCATGGACAGTAGCTCACTAGGCTCCTTTATCCATAGGACTTCCCAGGAAAGAATATTGGAGAGGGTAGCCATTTCCTACTCCAGGTGATCTTCCCAACCCAGGGATTGTCCCCATATCTCCTGCATTGCAGGCAGATTCTTTACCACTGAGCCACCAGAGAAATTCATATACTGTTTATTAGGAGAATGAAAATATTAGATTTGTATTTTAGAAATATCCAGTTACAGTACAGTGACTGAATGGATAGCTCAGGCCAAGAGTGAGTGCAGGAGTATCAGTAGGGGACTTCTTAAAATTTTTAACCATGCTGTATGGCTTGTAGTATCTTAGTTCCCCAACTAAGGGTTGAGTCTGGGGCCCCTGGCAGTGAAAGCCTGGAATCTTAACCACTGGACCACCAGGGAATTCTCAGTAGGGGACTTTTATGATAACTAAAGCAAGACATATTGCTGGCCTGGGGATGGAAATAAGTGGAAGCACGACAGTGGTGACTGGCCTGGTAATCGATGGACATGTGAGTGGATAAGGTAGAGGAACCGTAGACGAATTGCAGTCAACAGGCTCTGTAGATCAGCCCCCCATCTGACAGTGCCACTCCCAAGCAGGAGGCAGTGGACTAAGGACAGTTTGGGGGTCTAGAGGGGGTCAGAAAGAAATAGAAGTGAGTTTAGTTTTGGACCCATCTGAGTTTGAAATTCTTGTACATCACCCAAGTGAATGCTGTCTAGCATAAAGCAGGCAAGTGAAAATGTCAGTTAATGTGCAGAAGCTTAATGACTAGTTATTTTCCTAAAACATTTTCTGGGAAGGTCGTAAAACTCCCTGGACAAGGACATTTGCTATCTATGCTAGACTCTGGGGGTTTCTAAGCACCCAGGACAGTCCCCACAGGCCTTAGACTGAGCCCAAAGTTCTGAGCCAGGTAACTTGCAGGAGAACAAGGAATATCTCAAAGAATCTAAAGGAGGAAGCTGGAGACACTTTTAAATCTCTTCCTCATTATTAATCCATATGAAGTTTTTCTGAATGCACCAAGCCGCCCAAGTAGTAAATGAACTAATTTTGTGATCAGCTTGAAGGACACAGCGGTTAAGAACATGGGCTTTTGAGCAGATAACTCTGGTTTAGAATTCCAATTGTGTCATTTACGCTATGACCTTAGGGAAATTAATCTTTCTAAGCCTCAATTTCTTTATCTATAAATGGGATAAAAGTACCCAGTTAAGTATAAAAATACCAAGCTCATCAAACTGTGGTAAGGATTGAGTGGAATAATGTATGTAAAGTTGCAGGAAGTTGCAGCATCTGGCAAGTAGTGAGTCTCTCTGGTAGTCACTGTAGCCATTGTTGTTATTATGAGACATCCAAGGAAGGCAGATATCCTCCTCCCCCTGTTTCCTACAGCAACCGGAAGTAAAAGGAGCACACAACCACACCCGTTCACACAGATGTATGCAGAGCATGTGACTATGTATTTATTTGTAATAACAGAGCATGTGACTATGTATTTATTTGTAATAACAGAAGACCATTATTTTCTTGCTTTAAAGCCATAACCATGTTGTTCCATGAGGATATGAAAAAGAAGTACATCCTGTTGCTAAGTGACATGCTCGTGTAATTACTGGGGAAACAGATGGCCGATCAATAGTAGACAGGTAATTGCCTTAGAGATGAATTTAGTTAAAGATTGGAAATGATGATAAAGTATACTGTTCTTATGATAGTGGTATTAAGGCAGTTCACGGTCAATTATAATAAAAAATCATGTTGAAATGAACATCTTATTTCTACTTTAAAGCTGATAGGAAGCCAGCATTTGCTCTATTATTGAGCCGAGCTTTGGAAGAAATAGAAGCACTTATTGTGTTAGACAAACACATTGTTCTAGGCTACTTTTCCTTCCAAGGAAGGAGTTGACTATTGAAAATGTCCAGTTACCTATTCATTCATTCAACCAACATTTATTGAATACCCACTATTATTCTTTTATATACTTTGGCCACTAGATGTGAAGAAGCTACTCATTGGAAAAGACCCTGATGCTTGGAAAGATTGAAGGCAGGAGGAGAAGGGGACGACAGTGGATGAGATGGTTGGATGGCATCACCGACGTGATGGACATGAGTTTGAGTTAGCCCCGGGAGTTGGTGATGGACAGGGAAGCCTGGCGTGCTGCAGTGCATGGGGTCGCAAGGAGTCGGACACGACTGAGTGACTGAACCGAACTTCTTCCCTATTCTGTACATCCTTCCTCCACTTTGCCCTGACATACTCCCAAATAACACACAGATTTAGAAATGGGCACCTTACACACACATGTGGCTGCTGGCAGGGTAAATTGGAACAACCTCTTAAAAAGCAGTATGTGTGTAGAAGTCAGGCACAAAAAAATATGGCAGTTGAGCCAACAATTTTACTTCCTTGGAAATTTACTTGAAGAAAATAATTCAGAAAAAGTGGAGGGAAAAAGCTGTTTCTGTGAAGATATTTATTGTAGCATTATCTGTAATAATAAAAGAATTGGAAAAATTTAATGTTCAATACTAAATAACAATTAAGAATGGAATCCTACATTAATTCTATATAATGTTATGCAGGTATTCATAATATTTGTAGTCTCCTTTGAAATCAGTACATAGTGATCTCTTAGATAAGATAGTTTGCAAGAATTCTCCTGTTCTATGTTTAAAGCTATATGAAAGATGAGCATGAACTACAAAAATAACTGGGAAAGAGCAACCAAAAATGAAAATAGTACGTTAGGAGAAGGGAATATTTTTTTTCCAATGTAAAATTTTATTTTAATATTATTTTATACTAAAAATAAGTACTACAAAGAATTGTTTTGTACATGGTCAAAATTCTAAGATGGCATCTTGAAAGTGGCAGATAAAAAGGCTTCACTACTTTTTGCATTCAAATAATATGAGAGAAATAAATAGTTCTGTTTCTTGGTGTTTTATCTCTCTTGTTTTCTATTGTGAGCAGCATTTACAAGTATATTGAATTTCTCTTGCTTATGAATTCAACTGCTGCTGCTTTTCCACAAACAGCCTTAATCCTTTGTTTGGCTGTCATAGTTGCTACTGCAGGAATTATGATGCTGCCAACAGAGAATGCAAGAGCTGAAATGAAGAGGTTTTTAAAATGTCAATGCACACTTCCCCCCTTTTCTGGATATTATATATATGTGTGTGTGTGTGTATATTAATGTAGGATTGCCATTCTTTATATGTATGCTAATGCTATGCCAAGTCACTTCAGTCATGTCCGACTCTGTGCGACCCCATAGACGGCAGCCCATCAGGCTCCCCCGTCCCTGGGATTCTCCAGGCAAGAACTCTGGAGTGAGTTGCCATTTCCTTCTCCAAAGCATGAAAGTGAAAAGTGAAAGTGAAGTCGCTCAGTTGTGTCCGACTCTTAGCGACCCCATGGACTGCAGCCTGCCAGGCTCCTCCATCCATGGGATTTTCCAGACAAGAGTACTAGAGTGGGCTGCCATTGCCTTCTCCACTTTATATATATAAATATTATAAAATATTTGTACATATATTAATTCTATATAATAATAATTATATATATAAACTCCTGTTAAATGTTAACCTTGTTCAGAGTTGGCCTAGAGCAGAGACAATAAAGTTTACTTAATCTGAAAACATGCTCTTTACGCTATGTTTATTATTACACAATAAAATAAATATATTCACTAACTAGTTTATTAGCTAGCAATGAAGAGAGAAAGTGGAAATGCTGGCTTTCCTGAGAGTAGATTTCCATAGTTTTCCTCAGGTTCATGCTAAGATTTTCTTTTCATCTTTTTCCCCCAATTTATTGGATTCTAATTTTTAATCACTCAGGATAGTTTCCCAATCAGTGTCAGGGAAGGAGAGACTAAAGTTGTCTACTTTCACAAATATATCACTATTATTTACTGATTGTATGATTAAATACAGAAATCAATGACTAAGATTATTCATAATGATTGATTTTAAAATTTAGAGAGGATAACTCTGTCTCTAAATGAGAGAGCTTCATTTAGGCTAAAAACTTGTAAGGAGAGTGCTCGCTTGCCAGAGATGCCAAGTTGCAGGTGTCTCGTATTTCCGAGCCGCTGAGGGCACATGCGACCCTCCGGAGTATCTTCCCAGCCACCTGCTACATACTGAAAACAGATAATTCCAAAACTCCTTCTTGAGATACAGAATTGAAAGGAAAATATTTGAAAATATGTTTAAAGACAGGAAAAAAATAGCAAGCGATGGGCTTCCTGCTTGCATATTATTCTACTCAGAACTCACCCTAAACAAAGATCACTGCTGTCCGTTGGTGACAGAAGCAGATGTCTCGAAGAGGTACGAATCACACAAAGTCAGACTTTGCCTGGGGAGGCGGTGGGGGAAGCATTCTTCATTGACAGCCATCTGGATTTTGACTAGACAAAATGTGATAATGCAAAATATTGCCTCGTAGTCCCCATGGAGGCTTGGCTAATAGTACCAGTGATGACTTCACCAAGGCCATTCATGGGGAGCAATTGCATTTACATGTATGTATATATGTGTATATATGTATGTGTAAGCACATGTGCGTGTGTATGTGTTTGTAAAAATTTTTCATTTCATTTGCCCAGTGCTTTTTTGGCTATTAATACTTTCCTCACCTACAAGAATACTGACAAAGTTTAACACCAAAAGTCAAATTTGTTATTTTGATTTTTTTTTCCAAAATTAAAAATGCAACTTCCAAGTGAGTACAGGGGACTTTGAGACATTAATCTGTTAAATTTCAAGGCCCTGAAATTTTAAAACTCTGAAGAGAAGGGAAAGATACTGGATACATACCCCAGTTTTGAGGTACTGGTGATGTGAATGGATTTGCGGAGAAAACGGTGGTCCACATCTCCCCTGTACAGTCCTTGAGTCGTAAGACATGATCACAGGCCAAAGCAGTTTCTTGTCAGCCTCTTCCTTTCACAGAACACAGGTGTGGTCCTGGGTAGGTAACTCTATGTGCAAGATAGGAAAGGCTAGGCTTCTGTGGGCCTCTTTATCGTAAACAGATTTTTAAATGAAACAGAACCTTAATTTCCAGAAAGATAATCACAGGCATGGAAAGGAAGTTTAGCCTAAAGTGCAGGAAGCAGCCCGCAGGTCTAATTTTAGGACTGTGAATCTCAGCAGCATCCTTTAAATATTGCAGAACACTGCTGTTTCTAGGGCCTCTTCAGGATCTATTTGAATATATTAGGATCAAAAGAGCCCTCCTGTTTCCTTAGAGTTAAGCAAGCGCTGCCAGTGGTCCTATTTTAGCTGCTTTAGTTGTGTTCCATGCACCATATATGGCTCTTTATACAACCTCTGCACTCCAGCCAAACACAACAAAAACTGTTTAATTTCTTCCTCGAACCGTCTTGTTTCATATAAGTTGATCTTTTCATGACTCTAAAATTTCCTTATTAAAAAAAAATGACAGGATCCCTGGGATTAGAAACCTTACCTGATAACGCTGTTATAAAAGTGTCAGGATAAGATTTTCCTCATTTAAAAGTGAAATGAAAGCCCTTGATCAACTCCACTGGGAGGATTCGGAGCATACAGACAATCCACTTGGATTTTGCTAGAAAATCTTTGTTTCTTGGAGTAGCTGGTAGAACGGGGTTCAGAGATGGATCTGAAGGATTTCTGATTTTAAGAAGCTCAAAATAATTATGGACTCCACTCTCAGAGTGCCCCTTGCCCGTAAAGCATTTAATATATGCCACTGCTGGTATTACCCATAGCTCTGCAGGGTGCATATTACAGTTAGGGACACTTGGATTCAGAAAGGTCCAGAAGCTTGTTCAAGATCATCTGGCAGTTGAGTTTCAGAGCTGGGATTTAAACCCAGGTCCCTGGACTCTGTTCTTTCTATTGCATTGTTCTCTCAGGGCAAATAACTTGAAAAAAGAAATGCCACGTAGACATGCTGCAGACACATTAGTTTGTGTGAATACATTCCATTAACAGTATCTCTTTGGTCTGGAATCCTAGTAATTTCAAACCTCTGCAACTGGAGTAGCATGATTATTACTGCCAGTCCTGAGGCAGGAAGCTGAGATTGAAAACCTTCACATTTATTTGGCCACTGGGCTGTGTGATTTGGGGCTGTTACTTTTCTGGGATTAGATTTCTTGAGTTTTAAAAGGTGGACAGTAGCATTTTCTTCATAGGACTATTGTGACAATTAAATGAGAAAATGCTTGCAAAGTGCTTTTGAGTAATCAATTCAAGGTAACTATTGTCACCAAAACTTGGAATTATTTTTGTTTCCCCCACCCTGTGTATATGGGGGAAATTATATTTTTACAGAGGAAAATTTTTGGAGCTAATTATCTTGTGACTTGTTGCACAACCTCAAATAACTACCAAATAAATAAAGAAGGCTGATGCACAAACTTTGCCAGTGGCGAAGGGCATTGCAACAGAGCATTTATTGGTGGATGGGAAAGACAGAGGCTGTCACGCCCCATTACTTCATAGGCTAACTCCGTGCTGACTCAGCCAAAGGCAGGCAGTAATCACAGCCAAGTTTATATGTTGGAGAATTGATGCGGTCATATTTCCACATTCTCGAAAGCAAAGTCAAGAAAAAAGGGTGATCAGAAAGTTTTTATGGCTCTAATCATGATGCTGACAGCTCCAGCTTACTGGTTTGCTTTTAGCTCACCTCTGTAATTTGGAGTGGGCTGCCTGGTCAAAACTGCAGGTAGAGCAGGGGAACAAAATTACCCCCCTGTCTTTTGACCATTTTGGAACAAAGAATGTGTCAGTTCTTATTTATCTTGCAGAGGGTAATTGATTTGGGATGGTGGTAAGTGTTCAGATGGGATTTCTAGAGAACATCTATCTTAGCACACCCCCCCAACCCCACACAATCAATACTGGTTATGCTAATGATGTGATCACCCCACAACCTCAGAAATTCTGAAGAGCATGTGCGGGAGCAGTCACAGTGCAGTATTCAGCTCTCTCTTTGTATTTCTAATAGTGGAAATAAATTAGAAGACCATGTATTTGACTACTGTTCTGAACTGACAAACCCATTGTTTTCTTGTTAAATGGTACTAATTGTGGTTGTCATGGAAACCTTGAGGTACTTAGGCTGAATTGTCCAATCTATTTTTTTTTTTCCTCTGTGAGAGATTATTTCTTTGGCTGACATTGAAGTTCCCTCTCTAGAAAGCTATTATATATATATACCCAGAAGACACTGCTGTATGTTAAGATCCTCAATAAACCTGTTATATTAATTTTACTTGTACAGTGGTTATGAGAATCAATTTGCTTCAAATATGAACTGAATACTTAGAACAATTAATAAAATCAGTTGGCAGAATTTTTTTTTCTTTGCCAAAAATTTTGATGTAAAACCTGGATAATTTTGAAAAAAAAATCTACTTGCTTTAAAATGCTTGTATCATTTTTATTTCTATATAAATGCTTTAAAAAAACCATTTTGCAGTAACCTTTAAAAAAATAGAAAAATTATATTAAAGAATCCTGCCTGCTTCATATTAATCCCATGGGCAGATTTTCATGGAGAAAAGATAAATATTCATGCGGTATAAATGTGGAGAGGAAGAAATCTCTGGAGTCTAAGGGTCTTAGGGAAAATATTAGACCTACCAGCTATTAGTTGTACGTACTTGATCTGGGTTTCAGTATCCTCATGTGTAAAATGAAAGTCATGACTTTGTTGGATTGTCATAAATTTGAAGCATAGTAATACATGTCATACTCCTGGTGCAGTGCCTGACAGATAGCAAACACTCAAGAAATGTCACTGCTGTTCCAGTCTATCACATATTTGGTTCATATTATGAATCTTAAATAGGGCTTCCCTGGTGGCTCAGACGGTAAAGCGTCTGTCTGCCTGCAGTGCGGGAGACCCGGGTTTGATCCCTGGTTTGGGAAGATCCCCTGGAGAAGGAAATGGCAACCCACTCCAGTACTCTTGCCTGAAAATTCCATGGACTGAGGAGCCCGGTAGGCTACAGTCCATGGGGTCGCAAAGAGTCGGACACGACTGAGCGACTTCACTTTCACTTTCACATGAATCTTAATTATTTATTTTAATAAAAGTGAACATAGGGAGTAAATAAAATTTCCCACTGTATTTGGTATGTACCTCAATTAATAGCTTATGCATATACTTACCGTATGACATTGTTAGTCACTTATTAGTCACTTGGTTGTGTCCGACTCTTTGTGACCCCATGGATTATAGCCCTCCAGGTTCCTCTGTCCATGGGATTCTCCAGGCAAGAATACTGAGTGGGTTGCCATGCCCTTCTCCAGGGGATCTTCCCAACCCAGGGATTGAACCCAGGTCTCCTGCATTGCAGGCAGATTCTTTATAGTATGATTCTTTACCATATGACATTACCATTGTTTAAATATCTTTATCCCCACAGACTGAACAATTTACAGATAGGAACTGCAGTGTGTAAAACAAAGAAAACGAAACAAAACCTTGAAATCTTCAGCACCAAGTAAGGTTAGGCTACTCAGTGCTGATTTCCTGAATATCTACTATTTCCCCTGCCCTGTGTTAGTCGTGGGGAACTATAGTGAGTGTGGCAGATGAATGTCTTTCCTCCTTGGGCATTATGGACACCCCTACAAGAGTGGATGCTAAGTGCCCAGAGCAGTGGACCGCAGGCCCTCAGAGCACACAGCGGCTTCCTTACCCACGTGGAAGGGCATAGAGCAGAACCAACGCAGCTTTTCCCAAGATGATGACTTTGAAGCAGAGAAATGTAGATGTGCAGCTTGGATTGAAAGAAAATTGGAGAGAATATTCCAAACAGAAGGAAATGCAGTTGTAAGCGTTTGAAGGTCAGAAGCCAAAAGACAGTTTCTTGAATTTCTGTGGCTGCAAGTTCCTAGGAAAGAATCTCAAGCTTGTACAAACCCCACGCTAGTGAGATTGATCCGCTGGGTTTTTTAGGAGATTGCATTTTCTTAATCAACTGCAGGATCATCTCTGTAGATCTGTGTCATAGGTTGAGGTTATACCTCTGATAGGCCCTGACTGTGCAGCCTTTCAAGATGACTTTGGAGCAACACACCATCCTCCCCATGCACTCTTGGGTGAAGAACAAAGGCAAAATCCAGGGTTTCTTTGGGATTTCTGCTTGCTTATCTGATACTCTAAACTTCAAACACAGTTTCTCATGAGGCTGCTCACTCCTATGCTAGTTTGGCAAGGATTTGAACTAATTATTCAATATTTTAAATAAGGTGTTATAAGGGTACCCAGAATTAAGGAAATTGTAAAACCCAGCACTTGGTTGGAGTCCAGTCAGAGAATTCTGGATTTGCCTCCTGGCTCCTGCTCTTCAGATCTAGGAAACCTCCAGTGCTTTTCCCTTCTTCTGTCTGTCAGGGTTAGGAAAACCTACCCAGAAGACTGCTGTGAGGATTACGTGAGATGACCTTCATTGCTTGTTTTCATTAGCACATGGTAATTAATAGAGGAATTTTTTAAAGCCTCAGCAACATTTTCTCTTTTTTCCTCCATGTTTTATTTTGTATATACCTTTATTAGAATATAATTTATATACTATAACATCCATTTAAAATGTAAAACTCTGAATTTTAGCATATGCAGAATTGCACAATCAGCATCACAGTCGCATTTTAGGATATTTCCATCACCCCAGAAAGAATACTTTTGAATTTCTTTTGTGTCTGTGGATTCCTAATTGTGTTCAGGAAATGTTGTATTTAAGGATCCAGGATAACCATTCTATTTACTAAATAACCACAGGTTGTCATTTTGCGATTTATCATTTGTGATATTAATTCTTTTGGCTATACACCCTTGATACACTTCAGAATAACCATTTGCATTTTACTTATATGCCCAAGTATTTTGGTATTTTTTAGTAATTTAATGTATTTTAAAGAATATATCCTCTGATAACTTCCTTCCAATGTCTCTTTATGTATGAGTTAAGGAGACGTGAAAATCCCATGGACGGAGGAGCCTGGTGGGCTGCAGTCCATGGGGTCGCGAAGAGTCGGACACGACTGAAGCGACTTAGCAGCAGCAGCAGCAGCAGCAACTCATAATACTTGTTGATATTATTAAAAGATGCTGAAATAGTCTTTAACATTTTGTACAAAGAATATTTCATTATTATTGGTGGTACTTACTCAAATAAACACGGTAGAAAAATAACAACAAATACTATCATGAAACCTCTGTGAAAACTGTGTTTTTTTATTGTTTTATTATGAAAATGTAGTCACTGAAATCATCTTGTCACTAGAAACTCTTTGAAAAAGGGCAGACGCTTGCAGAATGGTGGTATGCTGTGGATTCAGGCATGTATCCAGACTCTGGTTCAATCTTACCAGTTAATGCTGTGCTTAGTCGCTCAGTCATGTACGACTCTTTGTGACAGCGACCCCATGGACTATAGCCCACCAGGCTCCTCTGTCATGGGGATTCTCCAGACAAGAATACTGAAGTGGGTTGCCATTCCCTTCTCCAGGGGATCTTCCCAACCCAGGGATTGAACCGAGGTCTCCCGCATTGCAGGCAGATTTTTTTTACCATTTGAGCAACTAAGGAAGCCTTACCAGTTAGTAGCTGTGGGATTTTATACCAAGTTCCTTAGCTCTTTGGGCCATAGCCTTCTCATTTATAAAATAGAGGTGATAGTAGAGTTGTGGGAATTAAGCTATCACATGTAAATCAGTTTGGTACAGTGCCTGGCACACAGTAAGACTTCAAAAAATGGCCACTATAATTTTATTGAGTTGTAGACTACTAGGGTATTGATAAAGGAATTATTTACCAAGTTTAAGAATATGGGAGTGACTTCCTATTATGGAAATTATAAATGTGGATGAAGAAATTCCTTTTATCTTCATTTGGGAATCAAAAGTCTCCCCCTCTGACTGGGAAATGACAAGTTATTCAAGAACTTGTGCTTGTTCTCAGTCACTTCAGTCATGTCTGACTCTTTAGCCCACCAGGCTCCTCCGTCCATAGGATTCTCCAGGCAAGAATACTGGAGTGGGTTGCCATGCCCTCTTCCAGGGGTTCTTCCCCACCCAAGAATCGAACCTGTGTCTCCTCCATCTCCTGCATTGCTGGTGAATTCTTTACCACTGAGCCACTGAGGAAGCCCCATTCAAGAACTAAAGATAAATGTTGGTGTACCTTCTCCATGGCACAGTGAGAGAATTATTGAATCATAATCTGATTTTGTTCTTTAGTTATGAAGGAGGAGGCAAGACTTCAGTATTTCCCAAGAAAGACTGGCAAATCACAGACTTGACTCAGTAGCAGAAAAGACCACTGGAGAAGCAAGCACTACTCAAAAATGGGATATAAGGTTTTGTATTTACACACTGAAATTCATGACTGTAAATATTATCAGTAATAACTGCTACAAAAGTTAGTCCTGTCCAGGTTGTTTGGTGATGACAAGATTGGTCTTCTGTCATGAACCAACAGTCAGGGACTTAGGGAGTGTTTGCTTGGAGGGTTTGCCCATGCCCCAAACTAGACATCTGTAGGTATGATGAGTTGGGCACATTAAGGTGTGTTAAATATGCTGCTTATTAAATTTAAGGTGTCTTCTGTATCCTATCATGTTATCAGCTCACCTGTACTTCACCCAGCTCTGCCGGGAGGATGGGTCTGGAGCTTGGCCACTTCTCTGGTCTTGTAGGCTCTGTAGGCTGACGTCCCAGAGCTCCTACCTGTTATCCTTTTTCTGCTTTACACCTGTACCTTCATCCTTAATGCCAGCTCCACCAGTCACTTATGCTTAAACGTGTACAGGATGGGTTAGTTTTATGTTATTGCTGTTGCTCAGTCGCTGAGTGGTGTCCGATTTTTTGCAACCGCATGGACTGCAGCACGCCAGGCCTCCCTGTCCATCACCAACTCCCAGAGCCTACTCAAACTCATGTCCATCGAGTCAATGATGCCATCCAACCATCTTGTCCTCTGTTGTCCCCTTCTCCTCCCACCTTCAATCTTTCCCAGCATCAGGGGCTTTTCTAGTGAGTCAGCTCTTCGCATCAGGTGGCCAAATATTGGTGCTTCAGTTAGTTGTACGCCATCCAGTCAATTAGGCAGGAACATGTTTTGTATCATGTTTGAATGAGAACCAAGTGTCTGGGAGGAAATTGAACTCTATCTGCAATGGACTGCTACCTTAGAAAACAGAGTTGTTCTTTGTAATTGAACATGCCTATCTTTGGTCCTGATTTAGGATTACAGCTAAAATAAATTTTTCAAGAGTATCTTGCAGGAAAGTTTTCAAAATCTATTTGTCCTTGCCTGTTCTGAAATGGATGTATAGGGTTTATAGTTTTCTCAGAATTTGAAACTTTGAACTAAAAGATATTAAAGGAAGGCTTGTTCAGTTGCCCAGTCATGTCTGACTTTTTGCAACCCCATGGACTGCAGCATGCCAGGCCTCCCTGTCTCTCACCATCTCCCAAAGTTTGCCCAAGTTTATGTCCGTTGCATTGGTGATGCCATCTAGCCTTTGACATCCTCCTCTCCTTCCGCCCTCAATCTTTCCCAGCATCAGGAACTTTTCCAATGAGTTGGATGTTCACATCAGATGACCAAAAAGGAGCGTATACAATTGTTAATAAAATATGATATTGTATTTGATATTTTAAAATCACCAAGAAAAGTAAGAGAAGAGAGAAGTTTCAGGAACATTCCAAAT
The DNA here is from genome assembly GCF_029407905.1 of Bubalus kerabau. Classification (NCBI taxonomy): domain Eukaryota; kingdom Metazoa; phylum Chordata; class Mammalia; order Artiodactyla; family Bovidae; genus Bubalus; species Bubalus kerabau. The sequence continues at coordinate 27,875,703 of NC_073635.1, read as the reverse complement.
TTGGGAGACATCATCCTAGAGGATTTGGTGGTGGTGACAAAAGCAGAGGGTACTCTGATGGATAGGAAAATACTGTTGGAGTGCTAATATACCTCTCTTCTCCACTCACAGCCAGTAAACTTATGGGTTTGCTTTTTTTCTCCCCAAATATTTAATTATATATGATAGGAGAATTTTGCCATATAAACAAATCTCTGACTTTACATCATAAGCCAGTGTTTACTTACTTTACAGATTTAATTAATGCTAAACTTAATGGAATAATTATGTCATTAGCACTTATTAAAGGTTATCCTGATTTGTAGTTTTTGAGAAAGATCACATAGTCTCAAATATTTCTCAAATATTCCAAATGTGGTTTTCATGAAGTAGCCTTAATCCGCCTTAAATGTCATTACTAATAGAAACTCAGGGGAATGTAGCAAAGTGAAAGAAAAAAAAAATTACTCATAATCCTCATTCATCCTTGAATAATATTAACATTTTGATTTATGCATATACTTACTAAATTAAAATATTTGAACACATACTGTTACTCAATTCTTTATCCTAGTTTTTTCATAAAGAAATTTTTAATTATTTCTTATATTATTATAATTTGACAATTAGATTATTTTCAATTTGTGTTATTGTTAATAGCATCAAGGTAAACATCTTTTAGGCTTCCCAGCTGGCGTTAGTGGTAAAGAACCTGCCCGCCAATCCAGGAGACATAAGAGATGCAGGTTTGATCCCTGGGTTGGGAAGATCCCCTGGAGAAGGGCATGGCAACCCACTCCAGTATTCTTGCCTGGAGAGTCCCATGGACAGAGGAAGCTGGTGGGCTACAGTCCGTAGGGTCGCAAAGAGTTGGACACGACTGAAGCAACTTGGCACAAACATCTTTTGGTCTAAATCTTTGTCTGTGTTCCTATTCATTTCTTTTAGAATTGAGAACTGGAAGGAATTTCTGAGTCAGAGTCAAGCATTTTAACATTCTTAATGTAGCTTGCCAAATTGCCTTCTAGAATGTTTATGGCAATTTAAACTCTAAGCATTGAGCATTTTCTTCTAATATTTGACAATGTTATAAATAAAAACTGAATTATATAGCTTCCTGTTTTCATTACTAAAGAGGCTAGCTACTTTCACATTCATGAATGAGCTTTTTAAATTTTCTCTCTGTGACTTATCAGTTCGTGATCTTTAGTTACTGTCCTCTTGAGGATTTGGGAATTATCTTACAAGTCATATACATTTTCATGGAGTCTTAGTGGAGATAAAGTGAACTTTGGGGAAAGGGTGGACATGGATATCTCAAACCTGTCTTCCAGCATGATCCCTGCCTTCCTCACCTCCTTTATTTCTTCTGGAAAATGATCACTATCATTTAGCTTCAACTGTCATTTCGTCATGCATTTCTAATGCTTCCAAGTGAGATCTTGCCTTCTCTCTCTCTCTCTTTTTATCTTCAAGTGTTCTTTAAGAAAGAAAGTGAAATCGCTCAGTCGTGTCCAACTCTGCAACCCCATGGCCTGTAGCCTACCAAGCTTCTCGGTCCATGGGATTTTCCAGGCAAGAATACTGGAGTGGGTTACCATAGTGATCATTTAAAATTGGGATGAATTTAGAGTTGGACTACTTAAGGATTTAGGTATTATCGTTGTTCTCCACATCTTTGATTTGTGAATTCTGGATCGTGAACATGCTGTACTGGGAAAACTTCCTGGGTGTCAGCATGATCAGATTATCCTGATAAAAACAGATTTTTCAAGAGCTGATTGGCTGAATGGTCTGGTACAGGAGAACATGATCACTGGGTAGAAAAATGATACTTGCTGTTCATAATGGTAATGAAAGTGGAGTTGACTCAAGAAGCACCTGTGGAGTCAGTTGTATTGTGGACGGTGGTTTGTTTCAACCGAGCCAGTGGTTTCCAGTCTTTAGCCTGCATCAGCAGCATCAGCATAGGTGCTGGGTCCCACCCCAGAGTTTCTAATTCAGGGGGTCCTGTGTGGGTCAGGTGTTGCTGATGTTGCTGGAGAACTCCTGATCTAAGCTGAGAGCAGAGCATAAGCTTTCTGTGGTGCTGATCCATAAAGGAGATCTGTCAGTGCTCGTAAGTCTTTGCCAACTGAACTGGTATCCTCCAGGAGGCCAGAACTACTGGGAATGTGCTGTGGTTCAGCAGAAATACCATGTAGCTCACCTCCATGGGACCCATTCCCAGGAGAATGACAGTTTCTACAGTTACATGGGGCATACATATGTGGCCACACTCAGAGGTGCTGAATACTGACATTGGAAATGATTTCTCCTTTATGATATCTGACGTTGCTTTTAAAACTGAAAGTCTGCCTCTCCTCCAAGAGGCTCCCCCAAACCCAATCCAAAGGTCAAATTCATATTTATGAATTTCTTTCTAGTTTTTTTGAATGGATTTTCTTTTTTTTACATTGTAATTATAGATGAAGTCAGTATCTTTTCATGCTTTCTGTGAGGTGAAGATTAAAATAGTATATTATTTCTCCAAATAGTGATTTTTCTCAACACATTTTGAATAACATACTTGTTTTTCACTGGTTTATCATTCTGTCTTTCTCATATGATATATATGTATTTATATTCCAATACTATTTATATTGCCTTGACTTTGCTAGCTCATTTATTCTATGAGTGTTTGCTATGTTTCAGGCACTATGGAGACATCAGGATAAATAAAACAGTCATGAATAAAACACATGTGGGCTCTGCCTGCATGCAGTTTACCATCTCAATAGTCTGTTCTGTTCTCCTCTCTATTCTTGCACAGTTAGCACACTGGTTTGAATTGTTGTAGCTGCAGAATATAGTTTAATTTGTTCCTCCTCATTAGCTTATTTAAAAAAAAAACTTAGTGATTTTTGTCTGTCTATTCTTCTAAATATATCTTAGAATCATTTTGTAAAGTTTCAAAAAGAAGAAGAAAACTCCTTGTAACTCTGATTGGAATTATCTTATAGTATATATTTATTTGGGAAAACCTGATATCTTCTGTAATATAGTCTTTCCCTCTCAAAACAGTATTGTTCTCTCCCACTTATTAGGGTCTTCTTTCATATTTCCTGTGTTATAACATGCAAGTACTAAAATATGTTAGTTAGGTTTATTTTATAAATATATTTTGTCAATGATGCAAGAGATTTCAAGAAGCTTAAGAACTGGGTCCCAGGAAGGAAAGAGAATGGAGGCTGTCAAATGGAGAAGGCAAAGTATAGAGAAAGGATTGCCCGAGCAAGCACGGTCAGCAAATTCTTACATCATCAAATAATTGTGTAAAATAGTGTACGATCCATAGTGTCCAAATCGATATAAAATATCTGTCTACATCTAATCTTCTAGGTATAATTTCCTAATATTCATAAGTATCTCTGTAGATAGAGAGATATCTCTCCATATCTCTATCTATGAATGCTTATAAAGTACATTGTAATGTAATTTTTAAATAGTGGCCCCTGAGGAATTTTCCTGGGGTCAGGACAATACAACTGGCTTTTGCTATGCAGATTTGCAAACATTGCTTGAGACTTGTAAACCGACAACTTTAAAGGACAATATGTCCACAGTCTGCGTGCCAACTGGCACATGCTGATAATGTCTGACAGGCCTCTCTTGTCAAAGCTTTGAACACCTAATAAATATGATTGTACTCTCTTTACCCTTTGAAAAATCAGATACTCGTTTTTCCCCTTTCGACTACAGATGGTGATATCCTAAGAGCTTTGAGCCAGCTGCTCAGCCTCATTGATGCAAGTGCTTATGGAAGACAATAAATTCTTCAAATCTGGGGTTGTTTTTCTTTTTCCTTTTCCAGCTTCCTAATACCACACTGATAGCAGAGGATATAAACCTCAGTAGCAATTTCAATATTAGAAGTTAGAAAACCCATGGAGATCTGGGTGAACAAATGAAGAATGTGCAATAATCGCATTAAACCTGTCCTACATCATTTGGAAATGATGTCTTATTGTGTTAAAATGAACTGCTGGTCAGTGCCAAGGAAACAATGTATTCTGAGAACTTATTATTGGTTTAGTGATTGCTTTTTATTACCATGGCTTCTATGGCTACTGCTATTATTGGGCTAGATGCTCATCTCTTTTAACTGTGATGTTCAAAGAAACCTAGCTGCAGTGAATATAATTGTTACCATTTATAACAGCAGGCCAGGTCAGATTCTCATCTTCTCTATCTGTGGTGTAACAAAGAAATAGTAAATCAGTGCGATGGTAGAATTTAATAATGCATGAAGAACTTCATTGTTGGTGATGCTTTTTTAAACGATGGCTTAGGGAATTTGAAAACAAGTAGGGAAAAATTTCTTTTTCTTGTTAAGAATCACTGACTCTCTTGGGGGAAAAAAATCTCCCAAGAAGTTAGATGAATAAAAAGGGAAATGATTTGTTTGCTTATAACTTTTTAAAAGAGAGAAAGAAATATAAAAAAATTCTGAATATCTTTTGTAAAAGTTAACATTTGGGGTTTTAAAGCTTCACTGAATTGTTACATTCAATTTAGGAAAAAAAAATATGTCATTTAATATGATGGGCAACAAGAGACTCCAGGATGGAGGAAAGGAAGGAAAGGAAAAGCACGTGGCAGAGAAAGGAAATGAGCTGTGCGGAGGAGACAGTGAAAGAGGCAGGAAGACCAACACTGAAGGGCAGGCGGCCGGGGCGAAGAGAAAACAGTGGGAAGAGAAACGGGACATTATTATCTCTCCAGTTGTTTATTTCAGTTGTATTTTTTAGTTACAGAATTTCTATTTGATTTTTAAAAATACATTCTACTTTTATTCCATAATTCTCTTATCATCATTTTTTTGGACATATTAATCACAGCTATTTTAATGTCTGCAGCTGATAACTCTCATGTTTGGATTATCTGTTGGTCTATTTCTAAATTCTATTTTTTTGTCTTGATTATGTTTCTTGATATACCCAGTAATTCTTAATTGAATGCTAGACACTGTGTATGATTATAATAATTCCTTCATGGAGGGAATTAATTTTAGACTGATAAATTAAAAATAGAGGTAGATCTCTTTAATTCATTCAGGGATAGAAGTGACTCCAGTCTGGACGGCAGCGTTTTTCAAAGCCTTGAATATGTTCAGTCTACTCTCAGGACGTTGCCCTTCAGAGGCTGCATCTGAAAGCTAGGGTATTCATGGTGACTTTACCTCCTTGATGAGCCCTGAAATTCAACTTTTGTCCCCAGAACACAGTGAGATTGCTTATCACTCTCTCTTTTAGCTGATACTTTGTTCTGGACTTCTTCGCCTGTATTCTTTCACTGCTCATGATTCAGCAAATGCTTCAAAGGGAAAAGCAGAACTTATTTTTGGTTTTAATTCTCTGCCCTTCCCTTCTCTCAGGAATTTTTGACCTTCAAGTTCTGGCTTCTTGGTCTGATGCTTTCAATTTGACTTTAAAATTTTTATATGGTCTTCCTAGTTGTACTCGAAGGAGTGTTGATCTGCTGCAAGTTAGTGTTTGCACAGCCAGAGATTGTTCTAAAGTCTTTTTATGATGTTAATCATATCAATGATGTAGCATTTTGTGCTTTTTCTAACTCCAGCTTGCTTGTTCACATTATTATTATTATTTAAATGATGTAGCAAATAAATTTCATGTGTGATACTGTTGTGTAATTTATTTTACTGTTTATGTAACATATGAACATACTTTGTTTTATTTTGCTTTGCTTTATTATGATTCACAGATACTGCATTTTTTAAAAATTAAAGGTTTGTGGCAGCCCTGCATGCAGCAAGACTATCGGCACCATTTTTCCAACAGCATTGGCTGGTTTCATGTCTCTGTGGTACATTTTGGTGATTCTCACAATATTTCACACTTTTCATTATATTCGTTATGGTGATCTGTGATCTTTAATCATACTGCTATCTGAGCCCTGACGTCTCAGATGATGATCAGTGGGGACAAATGTCACCAGACCAACAGTCCATGACTGGTACAAAACAACTCAGAAACCTTGACATTACTTAACTCAGCATCTCAGAGAGATCAAGTCACTGTCAGTGAGCTTTAGGTTTCCCTGAGCATAACATCAGAGAAGGCAATGGCACCCCACTTCAGTACTCTTGCCTGGAAAATCCCATGGACGGAGGAGCCTGGTGGGCTGCAGTCCATGGGGTTGCTAAGAGTCAGACATGACTGAGCGACTTCACTTTCACTTTTCACTTTCATGCATTGGAGAAGGAAATGGCAACCCACTCCAGTGTTCTAGCCTGGAGAATCCCAGGGACGGGGGAGCCTGGTGGGCTGCCATCTATGGGGTCACACAGAGTCGGACACGACTGAAGTGACCTAGCAGCAGTAGAGCATAACATATTTTGGTCTTGTTATTCTACCCTCCTGTCTTCTTAGGCATCTTTCTTCTTCATATACTAGCTTAATTCACACAGTTAGCTTTGTTTGCTCCTTCCATGATTAGATTCCTCACATTTCTCTGTCTTGTTGTTTAACATTCTACTTCCAAATGCCATCTGAAAGTACTCCTCACCCCGTGACTTTTGCCTCCTAGTCTCCTCTTCTATACTCCTATTTTCATTTAAACTGTTCTTTTCTAATCCTATAATGTGAATGAGGCAACAATTGATAAGAAAGATATGGTATAAAAATAGATCCATAGAGTAATCATCCTTACCACTTTCCATATTCATGTAATACTTAGCACTTCATAAATGTTAACTAATTAGACTTCAAAATTTCCTTATAAGGAAATTCTTAGATACAGTTTCAAAGTAAGAAAGAGAATTGGGGAAAAAAAACATGTGATAGGGTAAGAGTAACTGCTGGGTCCTTGGCTCGAGCACACAGCCCTCAGAAACTCCAGGCGATTGAAAATGCCTGCCATCGTTCACTTAGCCTTGATGGTGAAGCTGCGTACTAACTCTTCACCATAAAGTTAAAACACTGTAATGTTTTATTTCTCAACTGATACTGAAAAATAGATCTGCAGACCCCTTCTGATCTCTTGGAAGCAGAGACTGAAGAATGTTAAGACTGTATCCATTTAGGTATCTATGGTACTTCAAAATACCTATGAGATCTCAACACTTGCCAAGGCTGGGAATCTTGGAGTCGTCTTTACCTCTTTTCCTGTATCTCATACCTATATGATAGAGAGTCTTATTATTCTTTCATTTTTTGGTATATATTTTGCTCTCTAGTTTTATTATCATAATTTAAGCCCAGATATTTCGTATTCCGTGTCTGGAGTCCTGCTGCTGGCATGTAGGATGTGCCTCTGACTCTGGTTGTCTCCACTGACATAATCTGCATGGAGCTTTGTGGGGAATATTTCGGAAATGACCAGTGTGAATACCACTGTCTGCAGAGTACAAATGCTGTGCTTGCCTGTCCAACTTCACTATTCCCTTATTCTCTCAATAACACTCTGCATTTAAAATGGAGGCTGCTATCACAGCACTGCCTTCTCCTATAAAAAGAGCTGTTCCCATGATCCAAACTACCCTAGCCATTGTCAAGGCACACAAATATTTTAAAATGCATAAATGTTTTCTAAAGCAAAAAGTGTGAGAAGAATGATACTGCTTTACATTTTTATAAATCTCTTTAGTATTTGGCTTAATAGGCAAACTTGGTTCTGCATTCAATCTGTATAATATATTGTTATAGTTAAATGTATATGTTGTATAAAGAAAATAGGACCTCTGATAGATATGTAATTGGAAAAGGGATGATTATTTTAATAGCCCGTTTTATTATTACTGATATTTGTCTTTGATACTATACTGAAACTTGACAAGTGGTAGTTTCTTAAAGGTTAGTTGTAATGTGGAATCTGAAACCACAACAATGACCTTTTCCACTCAGTTTTAATAAATTGCACTGACCTGTAATGTCCTTTGAATATGTTTTTGCCTATATGTGACTTTATCATGTGTTGATCATTCGGAAAATATGAGTTCACTGAGATATGCAAATATTGACATACTGCATTATAAGATGCCAAAAAACCACATTCCAGCCAACATCACCATTGACCTCATCAGAAAAGTCTTTGTGTCATACTCACAATGGCACACACACATGTTCTAAAATTCAAAATGAGAAAGCTCAAATTTTATCATCTGCAGTAAACACTGTCCAGAAAATGTCAAATCTTAGTAACCACAGTTTATCTGTTGTTCCGTCAAGGTAAAATAGTATTCTGTGTAAATGTGGCTAGTCCTGCTCACAGCTCAAACAGTTGCCCCGGTACTTTTCCTTACCACTTGACTATATTTCAGTAAGAAGCAACAGTGTCTTGCATACACTTCCTATTTTGTTACACAGAATATTAAAAACTTGTGTTCTCAAGAGTTGAGATTTAATAAAATTGATAATTTTTACTGTTTTCCTCAATAGCAATTGTTAAATAAAAGTGGCTTTAATTTTTTTTTTCTATGACCATGTGGCAGTAAACAAGTGACTTATTAGTACAATTTAGAGCCTCTGCTGAAGACACCAGCAATTTTAGCCAACATTGCACTTGCATCATTAGAGCAAATATCAACACAGTAAACAGGAAAATAATGTCTTAGTATTATTATGAAAGTCATTTTGATCTTGTAGATCCATGAAAATGTCTTGTGAACCCTCCAGGCATCTGTGAATCATACTTTAAAAAATGCTGGTATAAAGAAATGCTCTTTTCACTGAAATTGCTGAGCTTGTAACCAGATATTTTGGGCTTGCCCCACGCCATGTTCCTGGGCAACATGGAAGAAGGCTTCTAGAATTTGGAAGGAAAGAGGCCATCACCCAGGGAAGCTGAGCTGAGAGAAGAGACAGCTCTGACAGTATCTTTCCCCATCCAGGATTTAGCCTTGCCAGAAGATCTGAACTTCTGGTTAACACAGACAGTTTATTTTCTTTTTAGCCTAAGAAAGTTTGAGTTGGAGTTCTGTTCCTTTTACGCAAAAGGTCACCATTAGTTGGCTCTGATTATGCATCCAGTTTCCTCCACTAACTTAGTCCAAGGTCCCCACCCACATGTTTATTCCTACATTTACCTCTTACACGTGTGCATACTCTTCAGGATACCTCTCATCTGTGCCATTCAAATCCTGAGGCTACCAGTGTTCTTGAAGACTTCTGCTGATAGCTCCCTTTCTGAAATCTATCAAGCTACTATAGTATAATAATTTTTAGTAGTAACTTACTCTCTGATTCTTGTATGAGTTTTGATCTTACCAATCTAATTATAATGTTAGTTTCCTGATGACAGAGGTCATGTTTTAAGTTCTATTTATGTGCTCAAGGCACACCACTGTGGGTATTGTAAATAATGCTTTTTTGTAAAAATCCAAGAAATTTTTTTTAACATCTTAGTCAAATAAATGGAGCAGTTTCCTTCAGAAAACTGCCTGCTGTCAACCTTCTGGAATAAAAACAGGTATATAGTGAAACATCAAACAGTAGAACTACTGGCAAAATCTTTTTATAGTTTCAAACTCATACAGGTACCTAAATATCATCAGAAGCTGACAAAGTGAGGATAACTGTGCATGCTTAGTCATGTCTGACTCATTGAGACCCCATCTGGGCTCCTCTGTCTGTACATGGGATTTTTCCAGGCAAGAACACGAGTGGGGTTCCATTTCCTTCTCCAGAGGATCTTTCTGACCCAAGGATCAAACCAGCATCTCCTATGTCTCCTGCATTGGCAGGTGGATTCTTTACCACTAAGCCACCTGGAAAGCCCAAAGGATAGTAATAGCTACTGTTTACTAAGTGCCTTCTATGTGATAAATGATAGCCTCAGTACTTTACGTTGTTATCTTTGATCCTCACAATAACCCAGAAGGGTAGATGTTACAATTAATATCTTACATATGAGGAGTTAGTTTCAGAGAGATTAAATAAATTTTCCATGTAGCACAGCTTATCAGTGGGGTAGCCAAGATTCACAAAGTCACTGGCTTTAAGTCAAGTAATGTATTACTAACATGCATAAACACTCCCAAGAATAACATTAGATTTAACTGAACATTTATTTGTTGAGTGCCTCTAGTAGAAAGCGGGGGGCTTCCCTCATAGCTCAGTTGGTAAAGAATCTGCCTGCAATGCAGGAAACCTGGGTTTGATTCCTGGGTTGGGAAGATCCCCTGGAGAAGGAAATGGCAAACCACTTCAGTATTCTTGCCTGGAAAATCCCATGGACAGAGATTCCTAGCAGGCTGCAGTCCCTGGGGTCACAAGAGTCGGACATGACTGAGCGACTAAACCACCAGTAGAAAGCACTATGCTTCGTGTAGTAGAAGATCGCAAGATGAGAAAGGAACCTCTGGCCTAGCCTAGTGGTGTTCATTGTTTATGTGTAGAGAGCAGTTTGCTCAGCAAGCAGTTAGACTTGAACACATATAATGCACAATCCTTGTTAAAATATAGATAGTTCCCAAGGAACAGAATTGAATGGCATATGCCTTGAGGGTGCATCTTGTATCAAAAAGTCAGTTGGAAGCAGTTCTCTTTAAATCTCTTTCTAAAATTGGTCTTGAAGACAAGTGATTATAGAAGTAATTACAGAGAACAGGTAAAGAAGCTGTATTACTGTGGAAGTAATATTCATTCACCTGTGTGTGGACATTTAGGTTGCTTCCATGTTTTGGCTATTGTACATGGTACTGTTATGAATATCAGGGTGCATACATCTTAAAATTAACTGGTTAATTTAAACATAAGATTGTGATTGAATTTAAATATGAATGGACAGCTGCTTAAAGTATATCCTTTGATTAACATGGGTTATCCTAAATGTATTTATGTGTGTGTGTGTATGTATATATATTATGTATATGTGTGTGTGTGTGTGTGTGTGTATGTATATCTTTTTGTTAAATAGCTTCATGACACTGGGCTAAGAAAAGTTAAATCCCCCACAACTCCCAGTGGTGTCTTGGAGGCACAGAAGGTTCACACACACTGTTATTCTCCCAGCATGACAGAGTATATGGTATCTCTCAAATATTTGCTATTACAATCCCCAGTTTTCAGAGAGCTTACTGAGGTCCGTGGTCTACAAAATTTTAATTCCTGATGAGTCTTTCAAAAAATAAATGCTGTTTCTCAAACTAGAAAAAGCAGCAAAGTTTAACAACTGTGTCATTCACCAGTAATCTACCATTTCTCCTCTTTTTGTTGACCTATGTGCTTTCCCTTCAATTCCATGAAAAAAGGCAGACTTCTCTTTGAGTTCCCAACAGTGGGTAAAAAAGCCCCTGCTTACCTACTTCTTTTGGGAAAGACAAAAAGGAGAAGAAATTTAAGTATATTTTCTTTCCCTGAACTGAGATCAATTAAAAATACATCAAGAATATTGAAAGAAAAGTCAGATCAGTGTGTGGAAATTAGCAGTTGGATTTCTAGGGAGAATGGCCTAATGGACCAAGTATTATTTAGTTCAGTCTCAGAAGTAGTACACAGTGGTGATTTCTGGGCTCAAGTGCTGTAGAATATTTCCTGATGACAGTTTGTGAATACAGATGAACACAGCAAATTGTGTACCATCTCAGGACCGCTGAAACCAAGACTAATACATCTCCTTAAATTCTGCTGAACCAGCATATTAGAAACTCTGCAGAAATTTTTCTAACTTAAAAAGTATACCAAAACCCACTTAAGGTACCCAAACCTTAAATCACTGATCATATAAAGGTAAAAGAGTTTGATTCTTAGAAGAGCTTCTGCATCAATAACATATAATAGAAAGTGTAGAGTCACAGAGAATGAATTGGCATCCCAGGAGGCTCTTCCACACTTAAGTGTGTGACCCTGAACAAAGCATTAAATAGCTATCTAGTCTTTGTCCTTGTTTATAAAATGGGAAGATAACTCCTGCGTTAACTATCCATGGGTATGCCCTAACAACCACATCAGAAAATTTGTTACATGGTGATAAACTGTAAAGTTCTATATGTATGTTGGTTACTGCTGCTGCTGCTGCTGCTGCTAAGTCGCTTCAGTCGTGTCCGACTCTGTAGGACCCCATAGACGGCAGCCCAGCAGGCTCCCCTGTCCCTGGGATTCTCCAGGCAAGAACACTGGAGTGGGTTGCCATTTCCTTCTCCAATGCATGAAAATGAAAAGTGAAAGTGAAGTCGCCCAGCCTTGTCCGACTCTTAGCGACCCCATGGACTGCAGCCTACCAGGCTCCTCCATCCATGGGATTTTCCAGGCAAGAGTACTGGAGTGGGGTGCCATTGCCTTCTCCCATGTTGGTTACTAACAACATATAATCTTGTGCTCCCTCTTTCTTCCTTTCTTTTTGTGTATGTGTCACTAGGGGCAGAAGTGAAGTGAAGTGAATTGAAGTTGTTCAGTCGTGTCTGACTCTTTGCGACCCCGTGGGCTGTAGCCTGCCAGGCTCCTCCGTCCATGGGATTCTCCAGGCAAGAATACTGGAGTGGGTTGCCATTTCTTCCCCCAGGGAATCTTCCCGACCCAGGGATCGAACCTGGGTCTCCTGCATTGGAGGCAGACGCTTTAACCTCTGAACCATCAGGGAAGCCCCACTAGGTGCAGAGCTGTGCAGATTTATCATATATATCTGTTTCTATATATCTATTTGCCTTCCCTCCCTCTCTCCCTTCCTTCCTTTTCTTTTTTTCTTTAAAATTGTCCTTTATTACTGTACTTCTATATATAAACAAATGTATTGGTAACTCTTTTCCAGTGTTGAAAGATGTTGATAGGTTATTTCATTCTTCCTCTTTTCCAGTTTTGGGAGATGTAGGTAGATTATTGTATTCTTCCTTTTACTATTATGCAGCTTCCCAAGATTTTGTTTAAAAAAATCATGTTGAAAAGCTGCATTTGCATCAGTTTTTCCAGAGCCCCATTGAACAACCCAACCTGTATTTCTTCTTTGCAAGTCATGACACCTAGGAGAAAAGCCTAACTGGATAAGCCCTGAGATAAGGGAGGGGTGGGCCGTTGACCTGTAGTGGCAAGGGTCCTGCTGCAGGATACAGGTGAAGCTTTCAGCTTGATAAAGACTCGGGAGCAGTAGGAAAGCAGGAGGAAGAAGAGCTCTGGAAATATTTGCACCTCCTTTCAGCTTTTATGATAAAGTAGAGCTTTTCAAACTGGATGTTTCAGTATTTTCACAATTAGCCTGGGCTGTATGACAGAAAATTGGCTGAGTATCAGCCTTGAGAATTGGTGTTTTCCTAAACTCGCTTTGGAAACAACTGCAGAGGGCCTTCTAGACCTTTCTGCCATCCATTCTGTTTAGTTAGTATTCATTCATTACTGACTATTAAGTATTTTGAATGTCAGTTTACTTAGTTCTGTAGACCTATTTAAAAAAAAAAAATGTGTTCAAATATGTTTAGACATAAAGAGAGATATGTAACAGTCAGTGTCTCCAAACATGCTTAGGAGCCTCTATTCCCCCCGAGTAGCAGCTTATGGGCCCAGAGATTCACAGAATTAACTTCAGAAGCACTCCCGATCTGTTTCAATGATCCTACTTGTCTTCTGGTCTTAAATTCCTCCTCTTTGTAAGCATCCTTCTCCTGCTGCCTTAGCTCACTTTCTAAAACACAGTTATGAAGGGGTTATTCTCCTGCTTACAAACTTGATAACTTCTCATGTCTGCAGAATACAGGCCAAACTCCTAATCAGAGCTTCCAAGATTTTTTGCCCACTGCTACCTACCCACTTGCTTACACTTGTCACTCTCAATCTTTCCTACAAGGTCCATGTGTGACCTTGACACATGATGACTTTGAACACAACAAAGGTGTCATGGCTCCTCTCTCATCCTTGTCATCAACCCCAATCCTGCAGAGCCCAGTGCAGATCGCATTCTTTCCATGAGGCTCTTCTCAGTCTCCTCACTCAAGATGAGTCTCTCCACCCTCCTCTCAGCTCTCATGGCAGTTAGTCTACATTTAAAGGATGTCCCAGGCCACACTGTAGTTTTGTTGGGCAGTGGTGTCCATTTCCATCTCCTCCATCTGACAGCAAGCTCTACTGGAGGCACACTGTGCTCATTCCCCAATAGCCCATCTGCCCTCTCCTGGCTGCCTAGTGTCTGCCTTCACCCCTCACTCCGAAGTTTGCTATAATTTCTTTCAACAACCAAGGATAACCGAGAAAACAAATCATGTTGTTGAAAAGCCCTGGATCAAAAGATCTGTGCCCAGAACCAGCTGTTAGCCCTGAAGAGTCATGGAGGCTGGGCAAGTTGTTTAAGATTAGAGGCTCTATTTCTTCAAATGATTAATGAAGAGTCCAGCCCAAGTCCAGCTTCTCTGCAGTCTGTCTAATCTAGTATGTATGAAAATCTATTGGAATATATATATTTTTAAATTTGTGCCATCATGCCCATCTGACACTCTCAGAAGAGTTAATCTCCTTTCCTTCTATTGTAAGTGCATTCTCTAGGGATAAAGTATAGGTGTCTTTAGTCTAAGCTTTCTGGCCACTTTGGGTCTATAACAAAGGTGTTCTAGGAAGCTCTTTCTGTAAATGAACTGTCAGAACGACATGGGAGAAATCGGTACACAGACAGGGAGTGACAGCAAGAAACCCACTGCCTTGAGTCCCACAAACTTCCTCCTCACTCAGTTACCTTAACAGCCTGCCCACCTTCCTTCAAGCCTCACATCCAGGCACAGGCGGCCTTTAACATGTGAATATGGTCATTACTACCTGCCATAAATCTTCTAATGATCACTTTTAAGATCATGTTTAAATGAGTGGCCGAGTGACTCTTCATGATATGATCCCTGCCCCTGTCTTCTGGCCACTCGTTTAGTCGCTTCTTACTGCTGTCCATAGAATCACTAGGTGTCCCCTCTAAAATATGGGACTACAAGTTAAATTTTAGTTTCAGATGAAAAAAAAATGTTTTAGTACAAGTATGTTCCCAATATTGAATGAGACATATGAAAATACTATTTTTTGTTTACCTGAAATTCAGATTTCACTGGGCATCTTGCATGTTTATTTGATACATATGGCAGCTCTACGTGTTACTCTATGTGGTCTCATGGGCCCCTGCCTTCCCCCTGCTGTCACTTCTCCTTAACACTCTCTGCTCCTCCCTCACACCACAGCTCATTTAGGACTCCCTCCATTTCCTCTGAAGAGTCTCCATCACCTCCCATTTTAATTTAGATATTTCTTTGTGGTACCCTGGGTCCATTTCTAATATGTACTTATGAAAACTTATTGCAACTGCTTATTTGTATATTTATCTGACTCACTAAACTAGACATTTCTCAAGGGCAGGATCCGCGGACTATTCTGTATATCTCTAGAAACTAACAGTGTCTGGCACACAGTAACTCTTTAATAACATTTGTTTGACAAGCCAAATGGTGCCATTTTACTAGCATTCTAAAGCACATACAGAGAAACACATGGCTAGAGGCCTAGGTTTTCTGGTAGAAGAAGAGGGTGCCAGATGTGAAAGCTGCTAACTAGTTTCCAGATGGTCACCCTCCCAGCGCCTTTCAGGGGATGGAGGTGAGGACGCAGACCACAGACACAGCAGGAGGGCCACCCAGGGAGGCACAGTCAGGAAGATCATGGCCAACTAGCAGAGACTTAGAATGCAAGCTTGAGATAGGGGACAATGCAGTCAGGAAGCCTTTCATCTCAGTCCTCACAGAATAAGTCAGAATAATAATTCAACAGGAAGGGAAAATGGATTGCTTAGCTGATAAACATGGGCCAGCCATGAAACCCTTTCCTCTAAGAATTTCAGCAGAAGAAAGGGATTGGCACTATCTGGCCACACCTGTTTTAACAAAGCTCAGAACACAATAGGCATGAACAAGCAGCTTCAGAGCTCACAGCAAGCCCTCCTGCTGGGGATACTAGGAGAGTGGCAAATACTTTTAAAGGCAGGTGGCAGCTTTCCTATTTCACTCTGTGAATTAGCAAGAGAAGTGAGGAGGGTTATGCAGGCAGAGACCTGGTGAATCTGCCACGAAAGGAAAAAAGGAACACTGGCTGTCAACGTTTATCAGTGTCTTAGGAGCCCAGCTCACCCTTGGTTTAACTCATTTCTTAATCAGAAGCTTTCCCCCCCCATTTCTGTCAAGTTCTCTCCTTTTTCTTCTCATCAGTGTTTTTCTACCCTTCAGCCCTACTCCCCAGGTGAATGGATTTTATGTTAGTGGACCTTTAATGATATATATGCTACTGTCCTACACTTCCAGAATAAATATTAATAGCCTGAAAAATATTCATAGCTCTCACATTATACTTGTTCTAGGAATTATCCTAAGGAAATAATCAGAGGCTTAAAGAACATAAAGATTTATGTTCAGTGACACTCATTACAATATTGTTAAAACACATAAATCTGAGACATTCATGCAATGAAATACTAAGGATTCATTAAAATAATATAAGCATAGTTAATAGTAGGGGGAAATGCTTGTGATTGCTATTGTAATGAGAGAATAAAAAACACATGTAACATATATATTACACACACGTGTATATATGTATATGTTTACATATAACAAATACAGTGCCAAATATATGGTAAATGATTTGAGTGAAGAAGAAACAATAAAGCATGGAGTTAGAAGCATTTGGCTTAGAATCATAAAGACTTAGGTGTACCACTTTTTACCTAAGATCCTGGGAATTTACTGGGGCTTAGGATGTCATCGCAAAATGAGGGAAATAGTAATTGTCTTACAGAGTTATTTTGTGGGTTTATATGAGAAATCATTTGTTAAATGCTTAGTATAGACTCATCATGTCAGTTTAGTTCAGTACAGTCACTCAGTCGTGTCTGACTTTTTGTGACCCCATGGACTGCTGCACACCAGGCCTCCCTGTCTATCACCATCTCCCAGAGTTTACTCAAACTCATGTCCATAGAGTTGGTGATGCCATCCAGCCATCTCATCCTCTGTCATCCCTTTCTCCTCCTGCCCTCAATCCCTCCCAGCATCAGAGTCTTTTCTAAGAAGTCAACTCTTCGCATGAAGTGGCCAAAGGATTGGAGTTTCAGCTTCAGCATCAGTCCTTCCAATGAATATTCAGGACTGATTTCCTTTAAGATTGACTGGATGAATCTCCTTGCAGTCCAAGGGACTCTCAAGAGTCTTCTCCAACACCACAGTTCAAAAGCATCAATTCTTCGGTGCTCAGCTTTCTTCACAGTCCCACTCTCACATCCATACATGACCACTGGAAAAACCATAGCCTTGACTAGACGGACCTTTGTTGGCAAAGTAATGTCTCTGCTTTTGAATATGTTATCTAGGTTGGTCATAACTTTCCTTCTAAGGAGTAAGCGTCTTTTAATTTCATGGCTGCAAATCACCATCTGCAGTGATTTTGGAGCCCCCCAAAAATAAAGTCTGACACTGTTTCCATTGTTTCCCCATCTATTTCCCATGAAGTGATGGGACCAGATGCCATGATCTTCATTTTCTGAATGTTGAGCTTTAAGCCAACTTTTTCACTCTCCTCTTTCACTTTCATCAAGAGTGATTTTGGAGCCTCCCAAAATAAAGTCTCTCACTGTTTCCATTGTTTTCCAATCTATTTCCCATGAAGTTATGGGACCAGATGCCATGATCTTTGTTTTTTGAATTTTGAGTTTGAAGTCTGCTTTTTCACGCTCCTCTTTCACTTCCATCAAGAGGCTCTTTAGTTCTTTGCTTTCTGCCGTAACGGTGGTGTCCTCTGCATATCAGAGGTGATTGATATTTCTCCAAGAAATCTTGATTCCAGCTTGTGGTTCATCCAGCCCAGCATTTCACATGATGTACTCTGCATATAACTTAAATAAGCAGGGTGACAATATATAGCCTTGACGTACTCCTTTCCCAATTTGGAACCACTCTGTTATTCCATGTCCAGTTCTAACTGTTGCTCCTTGACCTGCGTATAGGTTTCTCAGGAGGCAGGTAAGGTGGTCAGGTATTCCCATCTCTTTCAGAATTTTCCACAGTTTTCTGTGATCCACACACTCAAAGGCTTTGGCATAGTCAATAAAGCAGAAGGAGATGTTTTTCTGGAACTCTCTTGCTTTTTCAATGATCCAACGGATGTTGGCAATTTAATCTCTGGTTCCTCTGCCTTTTTTAAAACCAGTTTGAACATCTGGAAGTTCATGGTTCACGTATTGCTGAAGCCTAGCTTGGAGAATTTTGAGCATTACTTTGCTAGCGTGTGAGATGATTGCAATTATGCAGTAGTTTGAACATTCTTTGGCATTGCCTTTCTTTGGGCTTGGAATGAAAACTGACCTTTTCCAGTCCTGTGACCACTGCTGTGTTTTCCAAATTTGCTGGCATATTGAGTGAAGCACTTTCACAGCATCATCTTTTAGGATTTGAAATAGCTCAACTGGAATTCCATCAACTCCACTAGATTTGTTCCTAGTGATGCTTCCTAAGGCCCACTTGACTTTGCATTCCAGGATGTCTGGCTTTAGGTGGGTGATCACACCATTGTGGTTAACTGGATCATAAAGATATTTTTTGTATAGTTCTTCTGTGTATTCCTGCCACCTCTTCTTAATATCTTCTGCTTCTCTTAGGTCCATACAATTTCTGTCCTTTACTGTGCCCATCTTAGCATAAAATGTTCCCTTAGTGTCTCTAATTTTCTTAAAGAGATTCGTAGTGTTTCCAATTCTATTGCTTTCCTCTATTTCATTGCACTGATTACTGAGGAAGGCTTTCTTATATCTCCTTGCTATTCTTTGGAACTCTGCATTCAAATGGGAACATCTTTCCTTTTCTCCTTTGCCTTTTGCTTCTCTTCTTTTCTCAGCTATTTGTAAGGCCTCCTCAGAAAACCACTTTTCCTTTTTGTATTTCTTTTTCTTGGGGATTGTCTTGATCACTGCCTCCTGTACAATGTCATGAACCTCCATCCATAGTTCCTCAGGCACTCTGTCTATCAGATCTAAGCCCTTGAATCTATTTGTCACTTCCACTGTATAATCATAAGGGATTTAATTTAGGTCATAGAAGAATGCTCTAATGGTTTCCCCTACTTTCTTCAATTTCAGTCTGAATTTTAAACTATATAATTCATGATCTGAACCACAGTGAGCCCCCAGTCTTGTTTTTGCTGTGTAGAGCTTCTACATCTTTGGCTGCAAAGAATATAATCAATCTGATTTCGGTGTTGACCATCTGGTGATGTCCATGTGTAGAGTCTTCTCTTGTGTTGTTGGAAGAGGGTGTTTGCTATGACCAGTGCGTTCTCTTGGCAAAACTCTAGTAGCCTTTGCCCTGCTTCATTCTGTACTCCAAGGCCAAATTTGCCTGTTACTCCAGGTATCTCTGAACTTCCTACTTTTGCATTCGAGTCCCCTATGATGAAAAGGACATCTTTTCTGGGTGTTAGTTCTTGAAGGTCTTGTTAGTCTTCATAGAACAGTTCAGCTTCAGCTTCTTCAGCATTACTGGTCAGGTCATAGACATGGATTACTGTGATACTGAATGGTTTACCTTGGAAATAAACAGATATCATTCTGTTGTTTTTGAGTTTTTGAAATGCAGTACCAAGTACTGCATTTCAGACTCTTTTGTTGGCTACTCCATTTCTTCTAAGGGATTCTTGCTGACACTAGTAGACACAATGGTAATCTGAATTAAATTCACCTATTCCAGTCCATTTTAGTCCACTGATTCCTAACATGTCAGTGTTCACGCTTGCCATCTCCTGTTTAACCATGGACCTAACATTCCAGGTTCCTATGCAATATTGTTCTTTACAGCATCGTACTTTACTTCCATCACCAGTCACATCCACAACTGGGCATTGTTTTTTCTTTGGCTCCATCTCTTCATTCTTTCTGGAGTTATTTTTCCATTATTCTCCAGTAGCATATTGGGCACCTACTGACCTGGGAAGTTCATCTTTCAGTGTAATATCTTTTTGCCTTTTCATACTATTCATGGGCCTCTCAAGGCAAGAATACTGAAGTGCTTTGCCATTGCCTTCTCTAGTAGACTGCATTTTATCAGAACTCTCCACCATGACCTTTCTGTCTTGGTTGGCCCTATAGGGTATGGTTCATAGTTTCATTGAGTTAGACAAGGCTGTGGTCCATGTGATCAGTTTGATTAGTTTTCTGTGATTGTAGTTTTCATTCTTTCTGTCCTCTGATGGATAAGGATAAGAGGCCTATGGAAGCTTCCTGATGGGGGAGGCTGACTGTGAGGGAAACTGAGTCTTGTTCTGATGGGCAAGGCCATGCTCAGTATATCTTTAATCCAATTTTCTGTTGGTTGTAGGCTGTGTTCCCTCCCTGTTGTTTGACCTGAGACCAAACTATGGTGGAGGTCATGAAGATGATGGCGACCTCCTTCAAAAGGTCCCATGCACACCCTGCTACACTCAGTGCCCCTGGTCCTGCAACCTGACACTGCTGACCCACGCCTCCACCAGAGACTCCTGGACACTCACAGGCAAGTCTGGGTCCATCTCTTGTGGGGTCACTGCTCCATTCTCCTGGGTCCCGGTGTGCACAAGGTTTGTTGGTGCCCTCCAAGAGTCTGTTTCTCCAGTCCTCTGAAAGTTCTGTAATCAAATCCCACTGGCCTCCAAAGTCGAATTCCCTGGGGGTTCTCAGTCCCTTTGCCAGATCCTCAGGTTCAGATATCTGTTGTGGGTCCTAGAACTTTCCTAACAGTGTGAGACTTTCTTTGGTATAATTGTTCTGCAGTTTGTGGGTCATCTGCTCAGCAGCTCTGCTGCTGCTGCTAAGTTGCTTTAGTCAGGTCTGACTCTGTGTGACCCCATAGACAGCAGCCCACGAGGCTCCCCCGTCCCTGGAATTCTCCAGGCAAGAATACTCGAGTGGGTTGCCATTTCCTTCTCCAATGCATGAAAGTGGAAAGTGAAAATGAAGTCACTCAGTCGTGTCCGACTCTTAGTGACCCCATGGACTGCAACCTACCAGGCTCCTCTGACCATGGGATTTTCCAGGCAAGAGTACTGGAGTGGGGTGCCATTGCCTTCTCCAGCTCAGCGGCTCTATAGTGGGGTTAATGGCAACCTGCTCCAAGAGGGCTTATGCCACAGACTGTGTGACAAGCCTTATCACATACGAATTCAATAAATGACATTTTTATTAAAAAGCATGAAGTCCAAAATATTACCCTGTATATACCAAACTATTAACGTGTTATCACTAGATAATTATATTACATGTTTCAATTTGTTCTCCATGCATTTTTATTCTTAAAATTACCCATAGTGAATATGTATTTCTTTCATGTTATAATTAAGCTATTATAGTAAATAAGTTGGCATAAAGCTTGCAACAGCTAAGACATTTCTTCAGCAATAAAAAATGCTTTGTTTTCTTTTATCTTTAGAGACATGGTGAAAAAAAATCTTAGGGATATTGTAAAAAATATGGCATTATCAAATAGGGATCCTGTGTAACTCAGTAGTTCCTGGCAGAATGTGAAAACTCAAAATGGCTCTAGCCTCCTTAAGCAAAACCTTAGCTCTGAAAGCCAGTCTGTAGGCATTGTGTATGTGTTTGTGTTACACGTGTAAAGTTTAATTAAAATTACCGTACAGTGAGGTCATGTAGTTTCTGAGAATCACACTTGGCAGCAAGGCCACCAAATTATGTCTGATGAAAGGCTGTATGAGTGGGAGCCATACTTAGTAAAGCAGGACAGGATAAATCTTCTCTAGTTACACACCTGATTAAACCCTTGAACAGCCTTATAGAACAACCTGATTCATTTAGGGATATTTTCAGTTTGCTTGTTGATGTTTTCTTCACCCTCTGTTGCTATCATGGACTTCTGGGTTTAGCAAACTTGTTGTATCTGTTCTTCTGCACTCATTTCTCTCTGAGGAATGACAGTTAATAATGAGAAAATGAGTGTGTTGTCACAAACAACATTGAGATTGAGGAGGGAATTGACAGGAGCTGCAGTAGCTGAAATCTTACCAACAGGAATACCACTCTCAAACAAAGGCAATTTTATTTGTCCAATGTGACAAAGGTTCCTACTAGTTAATTTATAATAAACTCTAGGTCCATGTCTAGTGTGATGAAATTACAGAGCATCTTAGTCCAGAAATATTTTCACAGAGAGATGCGATTTTTGTTATCAGTTATACAAGTAGTAAGAACAGAGATTGAAGTATTTTCTGACAAGTGCCCTTTTGCCAGCTATGAAAAGACTTCTCCTTTCTGTCCTCTGCCCTCAACCATCATGCTAGTCTTAACATCATCCTAGTCTACTAATTCACAGGATCACTGCCCTCTCTCTAGAATTGTTTGTTCTGCTGTTGGCCTCTCTGTATTAGAACCAGCAATTCTGCTGAGGTTCAAATATGTTATATGTTCATGACCTTAGTTACAGTTTATAATTTAGACAATGTGATAATTTAGGAAGCATTAACAAGTAGAATGTATATTAGAAAGGAGGCAATATCATAATTATCCCAGAAGGAGGTGACTGTGTGCTTAGAGAACTCATGAGACATAGGAGAGACACAAGATAATATTCTAAACCTAGAACTTTTAGCAATAATTGATTATATTAATTATTATATATTATATAGAAATTATAAATTATATTTTATTTTAATTATAATTTTAAAAAGATATGATTTGCAACAGTTGTTCTTCTATGAGCCAGATGGATGCATATTCCATTCAGGTGGGGGAATGACATGTTACCAAATCCCTCCCCTCATTTTGAGCCCTGGGCCTCTAAATCATTCAGGCTCATTCAGAGTTTCACAGTGTGGATTTTTGAAGAGGTTCATACTAGTTTGTGGACATAGAATTTCATCACAGTGGATGAAATCCATAAGGGAATAAACATCATAACATCTTTCCCATCTTCCTCATCTCCTCCCAAGGAAAAACATTCTCCTCGAATGTTACCCAGACTGGTTGCCTCCAGGTAGACCATCTTTTATATTCTCACCCCAGGGCAGTTTTAGCTGCTTTGGCCACTTCACTACCTGGAAATTATGTTTTGTTTAGCAGGATGGTAGTGAGTTGAATGGTAGCCTCCCAAAAGGATATGTTCCTATCCTGTTCTCTAGAACAGGTGAATGTGACCTTATTTGGACAAAGGATCTTTGTAGATGTGATTAAGTTAGGGATCTTGAGATAAGATCATCCTCGATTATACCAGTGAGCCCTTAACCCAAGGGAAAGTGTTCTTATTAGAGACACACAGAAGAGACAGACAAAAGAGGAGGCAGTGTGCCCACAAAGGCAGAGAGAGGAGTGATATAGCCACAAGCCAAACAATGTGACCAGAGCTGGAGTGGGCAAGGAGAAGAATCTCCTCCAAAGCCTCTGGATAGAGCACAGCCCTGCTGATGCCTTGAGAGTGGATTTCTGGCCTCTGGAAGTGTGAGAGAGTAAGTTTTGTTCTTAAAAACTACCTAGTTTGTGGAAATTTGTCACAGCGGCCACAGGAAACTAAAAGAAGCAAATTCTAGAGTTAGCCAACCAAGATTCTATTCCTGCTGTGACCTTGGGGATGTTGATAAACCTCTCTACAGTTCTTATCTATAAAGTGGGGATGATAATAATAGTATATCATCCAGAGGGCTACTGTGATGAATAAGCCATCTATATATTATTATTACTGCATCAGTATAATTAAAAGGTCAATAAAGGGGGCTTGCCATTGTTAAGATATAAAATGAGGCATATTAAAAATGTTGACTAGCTTTGAACAAAACATTTCAGTCTGGCAGCGCCAAACAGGAAATGGTTAAGAGTGTTCCTCTGGCAGGAGATCTGGGAAAGACATTTAGAGAAGTTATGGAAACAGAGTAAGGAATTATATGATTGGCTACAGCTTAAAGCCTAGTTGGCTGTTCGTGATGGGTTTTCCTCTGTTTCAGTTTCATAACCTTGAGATATTTACAGGCTTAGATTTTGGTTTGCTTACAAAGCTGCCATGGCATTAGAGCCTCCCTGGTCTAATGGGACCCTTATTTAACTAATTTAACAGCCTGTTGGAGAGAAGGGTGTCTCTAAACATGTATTGCAGTGACCACCTCTTACCAAACAGAAACTCTTTTTGTCATTTAAAAGTCAGCTTTGCTTCAGCTTCTACTCAAACCATTTTCAAATATCCTGGAGTCTGTGTTTCACCTGAGCTCCCCAGACAGAATTTTGCTATCACTCCTCTGGGCCTACAGCCTCACTTTGACACACTAAATGGACTGATCTTGTTTCATGATGATCTCTTATCAGCTGGATGCTCTTTAGTGATGTTGAATATTTATTTATCTTGGCCTCATTCATTCATAGCTTGCTATAGACTGTATATTATGTATTTTTTATATCCTTTATGGAATTTGATACACAGTAGGTCTGTGATAAATAATTGAATGCCTATAAATGCTTCGCATAGGCACAAAAGGAGGAATCAAGAATATGTGATAGCTCAGTTGGTAAAGAATCTGCCTGCAATGCAGGAGACCCTGTTTCAATTCCTGGGTTCGGAAGATCCGCTGGAGAAGGGATAGGCTACACACTGCAGTATTCTTGGGCTTCCCTTGTGGCTCAGCTGGTAAAGAATCTGCCTGCAATGTGGGAGACCTGGGTTTGATCCATGGGTTGGGAAGATTCCCTGGACAAGGGAAAGGCTACCCACTCTAGTATTCTGGCCTGGAGATTTCCATGGATGGTATAGTCCACGAGATCCCAAAGAGTTGGAAACGACTTAGCGACTTTCACTTTCAGGCACTTTGGTTGGCTGCTAAATCCTGATAATGCTAAATAATGTTTTGGCTTCCCTGGTAGCTCAGTTGGTAAAGAATCCGCCTGCAATGCGGGAGACCTGGGTTCAATCCCTGGGTTGGGAAGATCCCTTGGAAAAGGAAAGGCTATCCACTGCAGTATTCTGGCCTGAAGAAGTCCATGGGGTTGCAAAGAGACGGACACAAGTGAGCAACCTTCACTTTCTCTCATGCATGTGAATATTTGCATGTACTTTCCATTTTGCTTGGAATATGCTGACTTTTACTCTTCCTGTATGTGGCTCAGATCATGGACTCCTCATTGCAAAATTCAGAATTAAATTGAAGGAGGGAAAACCACTAGACCATTCAGGTATGACCTAAATCAAATCTTTTATGATTATACAGTGGAAGTGACAAGTAGATTCAAGGGATTAGATCTGATAGACAGAGTTCCTGAAGAACTGTGGACAGAGGTTCATGACATTGTACAGAAAGCAGTGACAAGACCATCCTCAAGAAAAAGAAATACAGAAAGGAAAACTGGTTGTCTGAGGAGGCCTTACAAATAGCTGAGAAAAGAAGAGAAGCAAAAGGCAAAGGAGAAAAGGAAAGATGTTCCCATTTGAATGCAGAGTTCCAAAGAATAGCAAGGAGAGATAAGAAAGCCTTCCTCAGTGATCAATGCAAAGAAATAGAAGAAAACAATAGAATGGGAAAGACTAGAGTGTCTTCTTGAAAATTAGAGATACCAAGGGAACATTTCATGAAGAGATGGGCACAATAAAGGACAGAAATGGCATGGACCTAACAGAAGCAGAAGATACTAAGAAGAGGTGGCAAGAATACACAGAAGAACTGTACAAAAAAGACCTTCATGATCCAGTTAACCACAATGGTGTGATCACCCACCTAAAGCCAGACATCCTGGAATGCTAAGTCAAGTGAGCCTTAGGAAGCATCACTATGAAAAAAGCTAGTGGAGGTGATGGAATTCCAGTTGAGCTATTTCAAATCCTGAAAGGTGATGCTGTGAAAGTGCTGCACTCAATAGGCCAGCAAATTTGGAAAACACAGCAGTGGCCACAGGACTGGAAAAGGTCAGTTTTCATTCCAAGCCCAAAGAAAGGCAATGCCAAAGAATGCTCAAACTACTGCACAATTGCAATCATCTCACATGCTAGTAAAGTAATGCTCAAAATTCTCCAAGCCAGGCTTCAGCAATACATGAACCGTGAACTTCCAGATGTTCAAGCTGGACTTAGAAAAGCCAGAGGAACCAGAGATCAAATTGCCAACATCCGTTGGATCATTGAAAAAGCAAGAAAGTTACAGAAATATACCTACTTCTGCTTTATTGACCACACCAATGCCTTTGACTGTGTAGATCACAACAAACTACGGAAATGTCTTCATGAGCTGGGAATGCAGACCACATGCCCTGCCTCTTGAGAAGTTTGTATGCAGGTCAAGAAGCAACAGTCAGAACTGGACACAGAACAACAGAGTGGTTCTAAATCGGGAAAGGAGTACGTCCTGGCTGTATATTGTCACCCTGATTATTTAATTTATATGCAGAGTATTATTATTGTTATTAAAGTCACTCAGTCATGTCTGACTGTTTGCGACCCCATGGACTATACTGTCCATGGAATTCTCCAGGCCAGAATACTAGAGTGGGTAGCCTTTCCCTTGTCCAGGGGATCTTCCCAACCCAGGGATTGAATGCAGGTCTCCCACATTGCAGGTTGATTCTTTACCAACTGAGCCACCAGGGAAGCCCAAGAATACTGAAGTGGGTAGCCTATCCCTTCTCCAGCGGCTCTTTCTGACCCAGGAATCAAACCAGGGTCTCCTGCATTGCAGGTGGATTCTCTACCAACTGAGCTATGAGGGAAGCTTCTGTATATCATACAAAATGCCAGGCTGGATGAAGCACAAGCTGGAATCAAGATTGCCAGGAGAAGTATCAATCACCTCAGATACACAGATGACACCACTCTTGTGACAGAAAGCAAAAAAGAACTAAGGAGCCTCTTGATGAAAGTGAAAGAGGAGGGTGAAAAAGCAGACTTAAAACTCAACATTCTAAAAATGAAGATCATGGCATCCAGTCCCATCACTTCATGGTAAATAAATGGGGAAACAATGGGAACAGTGAGAAACTTTATTTTCTGGGCTCCAAAATCACTGCCAGATGGTGACTGCAGCCGCAAAATTAAAATATGCTTGCTCCTTGGAAAAAAAGTCATGACCATCCTAGACGGCATATTAAAAAGTAGAGACATTACTTTGCCCACAAAGTTCCGTCTAGTCAAAGCTATGGTTTTTCCAGTAGTAATATATGGATGTGAGAGTTGGACTATAAAAAAAATCTCAGTGCGAAAGAATTGATGCTTTTGAATTGTGGTGTTGAATAAGACTCTTAAGAGTTCCTTGAACTGCATGGAGATCAAACCAGTCAATCCTAAAGGAAATCAGTCCTGAATATTCATTGGAAGGACTGATGCTGAAGCTGAAACTTCAATCCTTTGGCCACCTGATGTGAAGAACTGACTCCTTGGAAAAGACCCTGAAAAGAAAAGACCCTGGAAAAGATTGAAGGCGGGAGGGGAAGGGGACGATAGAGGATGAGATGGTTGGATGGCATCACTGACTCAATGGACATGGGTTTGAGTAAACTCTGGGATTGGTGATGGACAGGGAGGCCTGGCATGCTGCAGTCCATGGGGTCACAAAGAGTCAGACACGACTGAGTGACTGAACTGACTGCCTGGCTCTTCCTGTAGCTCAGGCTTCAGAGGCTCCACCTGCTAATCATATCCACAAAACCCTCCACCTCTCCTTCAAAATACCCATCTCACAGTTTAATTTGTGTCTTTTTCAGAAGACTATAAGCTCCATTAATTGGTATCAGAAAGGTTTATCCTCACAGGGATTCCTACATCTAGCTCCTCTTCTGGTCCTTAGTCAGTCAGTCAGTTCAGTTGCTCAGTCGTGTCTGACTCTTTGTGATCAATGGATTGCAGCATGCCAGGCCTCCCTGTCCATCACCAACTCCTGGAACTTACTCAAACTCATGTCCATTGAGTCAGTGATGCCATCCAACTATCTCATCCTCTGTCATCCTCTTCTCCTCCCACTTTCAATATTTCCCAGCATCAGGGTCTTTTCCAGTGGGTCAGTTCTTCACATCAGGTGGCCAAAGGATTAGAGTTTCAGCTTCAGCATCAGTCCTTCCAATGAATATTCAGGACTGATTTCCTTTAGAATTGACTGGTTGGATATACTTGCAGTCCAAGGGACTCTCAAGAGTCTTCTCCAAAACCACAGGTCAAAAGCATCTGTTCTTCTGTCCTCAGCTTTCTTTATAGTCCAACTCTCACATTCATACATGACTACTGGAAAAACCATAGCTTTGACTAGATGGACCTTTGTTGGCAAAGTAATGTCTCTGCTTTTTAATATGCTGTCTAGGTTGGTCATAGCTTTTCTTCCAAGGAGTAAGCATCTCTTAATTTCATGGTTGCAGTCACCATCTGGCAATGATTTTGGAGCCCAAGAAAATAAAGTCTCTCACTGTTTCCACTGTTTCCCCGTCAATTTGCTGTGAAATGATGGGACCAGATGCCATGATGTTAATTAGTTTTCCTGTATTTAATAAATAGATATTTAATAGATATTGAAATAGATATTGTGTCAGCATGTAACAAAAATAATAGTTATTTTCTCTTATTTATCTTTGATCTGGTATTTTTCTCATGAACATACTTTTTCTATGCACAATATTTTGTCAGGAGTAAAGCATAGGACATGTTTATTACACTTTTATTAAGGATTTAGGGACTTAATGAACTAATGGAAAATACTACATTCACAAATGAACACTTTGAGTTCTCGGTCCTTCTTTTGGATAATTCGTAGCCCTGTAGTGCTAACATGAATTTCAAGGACAGCAAAGATATAAGGTCTTAGTTTTCTGATAAACCAATATGCAATTAAATTTGTTTTCCAGGGGAATTTTATCGGAATAAGACATAAGGAATGAGCTAAAGTTACCCTGTGATGGACAGGGAAGCCTGGCATGCTGCAGTCCATGGCGTCATAAAGAGTTGGACACAACTGAGCAACTGAACTAAACTGAACTGAAAGTTACCAATTGTATTGGCATAGTGATGAGACAAATGCAAGAGAAGAAATAAAATTTAATTCCCTTCAAATACTTTGGTAGAATTTCCAATCCTGTATGCTGAGAACCCAGTCCCTTGAGATGATCAATGAAAAAGAGCTTACTGAGCAAATTAGTTTCAGAAATACTATTATTTATAATCCCCTTTGGAAAGTATAATGTGTATTAGCATATTAAACACTCTGCAGTGTCCTAATGTTAAGAAATTGACTTAGTTTAAGCCAGTGATTCCTAAACTATTCAAACAAGGTGTTCTCAAACTTACATGACCACAAACTGTTTGTGTGTTACAAGTCATACCTATCAACCTTCTGAGGAAATTGTGTTCTTTAAAACACACTTAGAGAAATTCTGTAGTAGTATAATGATGGGCATAAAAATTTTAATTATAAGATAAATGCGTAACAATTATTACCACACTTGATTTGGTGGTACCTCCTAACCATTGTGTAGGGTCAACACCTTACCTCTAAATTCACATATTTAATCTTATCAAACGTGGCCAAGCATCTATAATAATTTAACTATCTGACCATAGTGTAAGTTTATGGAATGAAGAACAGCCACACATTTGTCTAAAGCTTAAATTACTTTGTCTTCAGTCACAATTAATAGTTTTTCTAAGTACTTTCTATGTATAGATTACTAATAATCAGTGGAAAGATTAATATCCAGCACTGTCAGAAATGTCCTCAAATTCATAAAATTGTTATGAACATCAAGCTAGCAAAATTACGAGATGACACTTCGTAAATTGCAAAGGGCTTCACTAAGTGTCTCTCCACTATATTTGGTGCAGACCTTTCCACAAGGAGGACCATCATCAATATCCTTAAAATTACATCTCACGTTGTCTTCAAGTTCTGGTTCTTAGAGAGAAGAGACACAGAACAAGGCCCTGAAATTTTATCTTGACAAATTGGGCTGCAAAGCAGCTTATTCATAGGACCTGAAATTTCATCTGAATACTAATGCTGGTATTGTGTTGACTCTACCAAGTCAAGCTTGAACATTCAGGCTTGCAGTTCACCCACCATACAAATTTTCTTCATTACCACCATGTCCTCACATTCTAAAAGCCTGCCTTGCAAGAAATTACACGCATTTGAACACTGTCAACAAATGAGATCTGACAAGTAAACATTTTGCAGCAATCGGATTTGAAATCTGGACTTTGATTGCCTTCAATTCCGGATGATATCATATCCAGATTCCTCACGTGATGTATTAAAAGTGTCCTTCCTCCTTGAAAAGCCATGGGGAATCAATATAGAGTGAGAATTTTTAACAAGCTGCAGCACCTTAAAGCTGAAGCACTTAGTTGGTGAAGCTTGGCACACCACCTCTCTTAAGGTGAACCTTGAAAACTGTGAGAAACAATCTGCTGTATGAAGTCTGTTTTACCTGCCATTTTCCTACAGAGACTGTTAATGACTGCCAAAGAGTAGTCTAGATAAGCGCTTTCACCAGCTGGCACTCAGGAAAATCCCAGAATTGTCTTTAATGTGCATTGGACAAAGGCCCCTCAAAACACCCCAGTGACCATTTTCAGGGAGTTACAATAAAATCACAGTGCATCGTTTGTTACAGACTTGAGCTCTCATAACTTCCATTTATACAGTAGAACTGGAGGCCTGAGAATGATGTTCTCAAATGGTGCTGCACCATAGAGAGGTTCAACTTCGAAGTCAAAAGGCATTTCTAAGTCCAAATTCTTTGTTACTTGCTAGGGACTCTGGTTATCACTGGTGGTGGTGGTAGGAGATTAAACTTCCCTGGGTCTTAGTTTTTTTCCCAGTAAAATAGGAAAAAATGCTGTGTCCAACCTACTTCACAAAGGTATAGCAACAGTGGAAAATACATGTGTGCTCATTCTGGAAGTATAAATGGTTGTCTTAGTTTGAATTCTCCTAGAACCAAATCCTGAGATAAGAATTTGGGGTGCAGTAAGCTCCTTGGAAGGAAAGCCATGACAAACCTAGAAAGCATATTAAAAAGCAGAGACATCATTTTGCTAACCAAGCTTCATACAGTCAAAGCTGTGGTTTCTCCTGCAGTCATGTACAGATGTGAGAGTTGCACCGGAAAGAAGGCTGAGCGCAGAAGAACTGATGTTTTCAAGTGGTGGTGCTGCAAAAGACTCTTGAGAGTCCCCTGGACAGCAAGGAGATCAAACCAGTCAATCCTAAAGGAAATCAGTCCTGAATATTCATTGAAAAGACCGATGCTGAAGCTGAAGCTCCAATACTTTGGGCACCTGATGCTAAGAGCCGACTCATTGGAAAAGACCCTGATGCTAGAAAAGATTGAGGGCAAAAGGAGAAGGGGGCGGCAGAGGAAGAGATGGTTAGATAACATCACTGACTCAATGGACATGAGTCTGAGCAAACTCTGGGAGACAGTGGAGGATAGAGGAGCCTGGCGTGCTGTAGCCTGTGAGGTCACAAAGAGTCGGACATGGCTTAGTGACTGAACAACAACAATTTATTTGGAAGATAATTCCAAGAAATAACAGTAGAAGAAAGGGAAAAGAGACAGTAGTGGACTTGGCTTTCAATAAATTATCATCGTGCACAACTGACTTAATCTCACTCGGGAACTCTAGGAAGCTGCGTAAGACACATCTCAGAGTTGTCTCACCTGGGAACTGGTGCTACTGTGTGCTTACATACCAGCTCTGTTCAGCCATTAGGAAGGCTGTCCTAGGGGAGGGGAAATTAATTCTTGACACTTCAGCCTGTCAAATGCATGAGTTGAGTGGTTTCAGAGGAATTCAAGGAAAGCCCTTAGGCAAAGAGCTGTTGGTCCTAGTATTTGGAAGTAGCCTAAAGTGCACTTAAATGGAGAGGGCTAGGGAATATGAGCTGCATATTGACGTTATACATGAAAAAGCCCTCGTGTACAGCTGAATTCATCTTTGTGATCTTCTTAGACCTTTTCCCTCCTATTCCTCAGAATTTGAGCCGCCATCATGATGTTTGTGAAACGTTTCACCTTTGAATTTTATAAAATTTTTCAAAAAATACCTATGACCAACTTATAGTACTGTGATGCTTATTTTGCAATTTAATGGGAATGGTGCAAATGGTATACATCATTCTGAATTACTAATTTTTGTTCAACAATTACCTTTGAAATCTATTCATGTTGAAACATTTAGCATTTTCAGTTGTCTGTAGCAAGAATCAGCAACTGTTGTCTGTAAAGGGCCAGATAGTAAATATTTTAGGCCTAGAAAGTCATATAGTCTGTCTTACCAGAATTTTAAGTTTTAATGTGATTAACCATCAATTTGTTTCATGAATTATGTTTTTAAGGGTTTTATAATTTATAACCCTCAAGGTGGTGTGAAAAGTTTTTCAGTCTTTTGTTCTGGTAGGAGAGTCCCTTCCAGGGCCCATGTTTACGGACAGAGTCCAGCTGCAGCTTCACATTTAGCTCGGAGCCCATAACCTTTACTTTCAGTCCGATGTGGGCATTGAAATCTACTGTCTGAAATGCACACCCAGCCCTCAGATTCAAGACAAACATTTATCTTCATCTGTAGTTCTCCTCGATTTAACTGTTGGATACAATCATTTGTTTTAAGTTTTAGATTCCACACTAAATGCTAACATACAGTATTTGTCTTTGACTTATTTCACTAAGCTTACTACTTTATAGATCTGTCTGTGTTGTTGCAAATGGCAGAATTTCATTCTTTTTTATGGCTGAGTAACATTGCATTGCATATACATACCACATCTTCTTTATCCACTCATCTGTTAATGGATATATAGGTTGCTTCCATGTCTTAGCTATTGTAAATAATGCTGCATGTATATCTTTGAATTAGCGTTGTTTTTTTTTTTTCCTTTGGATATACACCGAAAAGTGGAATTCCTGGATCATATGGTAGTTCTATTTCTTTAGAATTAATTAGCCTAATCCTGTAAACTTCCTGTGACATCTAAACTTTCTGTTCTTGCTTCTACATTTCCCATTCAAGTCACCAGAGCTGTCATACAAGCTCTTACTATTCTTGCCTGAATTTTTTAAGTGGCCTCTTTGTTTTCAGTCTATTTTCCCTTCAGTCCATCTTTCTCTGATATGAGTGGAATTTTTAAAAAATTAAATCATTTCATGCTTAACCTCCTCCAGGAGGAGATTATAGAGTAGTCATGCTTCTATCTTAGGACCTAAAATCATCACCTAATTTCTACTTGCTGCATCTGTCAAGATGCTACCACCTATGGGCATGTTTCCTCTGTTCTTCCCCTCTTCCTCACCTAGCCTTCTTAACCATCCACACTTTTTTCATTTATCTCTGCTCTATAATACCACAGCATTTCTGCATACCTCTATCATAGCTTTTACCAAAGTAACGGGTGATCAACCACGTGCTTATTTCAATCTTCATTAGACTGTAAGTACCTCGAGGTCAGAAAGATATCTTTTTTGACTTTATATTCCCATTAATTAGCTCAGTGCCTGATATTCAGTCAGCACCTAAATTGGATGATACAAATAGGCACCTTATTCCTTTAAAAACATATCATATGTGGTATATGTTATCACCTCCACTTACCTACTTCAAAAAGGCTTGATTTTCTTTCTTCTGTAGGAAATTGTTTGCAGCTAAACAGTTTTTATTCAGTCAGCAAACCAATAATAGTGAAAGGAAAAAGAAATGAATTCACCCTGCAGCCAGTAAAGAGATTGATATTATGGGTGGCCATTAATACAATTTCTTAGCCAATTCCCAGAATTTTAATCAAATTGTATAAGTAGAGACAAAGGAAAAGGGTGATTTTGCTCTCATTATTAAAACTAAGCAAGGGCAAAGAGTTCAGATTCAGAACAGGCCAACAAGCAGCAGCCTTCTGGGAATAACAAAATGTGGAAAGAGGTAAAAATCTAGGAGAAAAAGAAGATGATTTTCATTTCAGGCAGAAGCCTTTAATTTTAATGATCTTTATTTATTAAAAAAGATCACCTGTGGTCTTTTTAAGTAGAGTATGTGCCACTATGATTGACAGGGAGAGAAGGAAACTATAAGTGGGAATGACTTGGCTAAAGAAAATTTCGAGAGTTAAAGGTGAACTTTGAACTGGTTGTTTAAAGTATTAGGGTTGAGTAAGGTTGTTATTCATAATTCTTAATAATTTATTGAAAAACAAATTATTTAGATGATGAAAAGAGCAGCTAGCATACTATCAAAAATCTGTCTGGTAGCACTTGAAACACTTTGTATGGTATCAGAAGTATTACATTCATTACAACTACTGATGTTGTTATTAAAAATGAAAGTCCAGGTACTAGGCAAATAAGCACCAGGGATGCAATGTACAGTTATATATATATAACTGCAGTTAACACTGCTGTATGACATACAGGAAAGTTGTTAAGAGAATATATCCTAAGAATCCTCACCACAAGGAGAATTGTTTTTTTAATTGTATCTAAACCCTTATGGCAGAAAGTGAAGAGGAACTAAAAAGCCTCTTGATAAAAGTGAAAGTGGAGAGTGAAAAAGTTGGCTTAAAGCTCAACATTAAGAAAATGAAGATCATGGCATCTGGTCCCATCACTTCATGGGAAATAGATGGGGAAACAGTGGAAACAGTGTCAGACTTTATTTCTTTGGGCTCCAAAATCACTGCAGATGGTGACTGCAGCCATGAAATTAAAAAACGCTTACTCCTTGGAAGGAAAGTTATGACCAACCTAGATAGCATATTCAAAGCAGAAACATTACCTTGCCAAAAAAGGTGTGTCTAGTCAAGGCTATGGTTTTTCCAGTGGTCATGTATGGATGTGAGAGTTGGACTGTGAAGAAGGCTGAGCGCCGAAGAATTGATGCTTTTGAACTGTGGTGTTGGAGAAGACTCTTGAGAGTCCCTTGGACTGCAAGGAGATCCAACCAGTCCATTCTGAAGGAGATCAGCCCTGGGATTTCTTTGGAAGGAATGATGCTGAAGCTGAAACTCCAGTACTTTGGCCACCTCACGCGAAGAGTTGACTCATTGGAAAAGACTCTGATGCTGGGAGGGATTGGGGGCAGGAGGAGAAGGGGACGACAGAGGATGAGATGGCTGGATGGCATCACTGACTCAATGGAGGTGAGTCTGGGTGAACTCCGGGAGTTGGTGATGGACAGGGAGGCCTGGCGTGCTGTGATTCATGGGGTCGCAGAGTTGGACACGACTGAGTGACTGAACTGAACTGAAACTTGACAATAGAGATAATGGATGTTAACTAAACCTATTGTGGTCATTCCACAGTATATGTAAGTCAAACCATCATGTACATCTTCAAATTACACAGTGATATAAGTTAATAATTATTTCACAATGAATGTGAAAAAATAACATAAAAGCCTACCATGAACACTATAGTGTATCAAGCAGAACAAAAAAATCCATGAAAAGATACACATCAAATAAGTTATCGAGGCCTAGAAAAGTTAATGGTACTAGATTGCAGCTGCAATATATATATATGACATAGCAAATACTTTGTTTCTTTCTTCAGAGAATATTTTATGTCAGACATCTCATTTTCCACCTCTAGCAAAGAGGCCAATCACATCAACAAAGAGAAAAGGCCATGAATTATACAGTTTAGAGAAAAGCTTTCATGTTTGCCACACAGGGCATTATTGTCTATGGATTCAGAAAATAAAGGTTAACCCTTTTAATTCTTTTAATGTATACTGAAAGATAATTTAAATGACCATGAAATAGACTGAGATGGCCCTCATCCTTTATTTGTTTAGTCAACAAATGTATATTGAGTATGTTCCACATAAAATAGACCCTCAAGCCCTAAGTCTCTGCCCTTTTGGAGCACATTCTCTAGTTAGAGTGGAGGGGGTTCAGGAAGTAAGGAAGCTGAAATAAGGGAAGCACATCCCGTTCACATCCCAGCAGCCCTTCTCCCCTCAGTGCAGATGTCCCCACAGGCTGCTGTCAGCCCTCAAGGCTCCGGGTGTGGAGGCTCACCCCAGAGCCTGCTCTGTCTGGACAGGTGGGAGGCCAGGCATTTCTGGGAGCATCTCTCAATAAACTGACAGACAGTTACTTGTAAATAACCCAGCTATGTTGACTCTCAGGTGGGATAACTCCGAAGGATGTGTTCTTCCAAGGTTTTCCAAGTATGTGGGGCCCCAGTTGCTCCACAGAGGAGCTCACCCTTACTGCCGCCTTTTGCAGTCTCACCCATTCCCCACTGTTTGCCTGCGTTTTTTTGTAGTACCTGCCAAACAAACTGTTCACACTGGATTGTTTATCTTAGAATTCCCTAAGGTAAGCCAAACAAATTAAAAGGTCATAGGTTAAGAAAAAAAATCAAGCAGGGAAGGGAGACACGAATTGTCACTGTACATCCTGGTTTTATTGATGTTCTAAACTGCCTGGGCACTGTGTTCCCAAATATTCCCCACTTTAATTTTAGTTTCCCCCAAAGCAATTCTAAGACAAGGATTTGATGTGAGTTATTTACTTGAGAAGTGGTCAAAGGAAGCACAGGAAAGGAAAGGAAAAACAGAAGGGAAAGAGAAATTGAGAAGGAAGGAGAGTCACTAAAGGTTATGTTACTTAGAGCGTTTCCTCTCTGGGCACTTTAGGCTCTATGCCTGAGGAATGGGGTAGAACATGTTTCAGATGATATTGGGAAAGCCACTCTGGCAGCAATGGGACTGGAATTTGAATGAAGAAATGCAAATATGGATACTATTTATGTGACTATTGCACAAATACAGGCGTGATAAGATCTTGAACCACAGTGGCGATCAGTAAGCATCACTGAGTTTGAGGATAAAAGACTCCAATTGATGAAACTCAGTGCCTATAAGTACTTAGAGCTGAAGGAGAGAGACACTGAAGATTCCTCCCAGCTTTCTGATGAAATATGTGGGAGAGCAATTGCTGATATAGAGAAGTCAGTTTGCTGGGTTGTGGGTGTGATGATGAGTTCATGTTGGACTTGCTGAGTTGGACATGTAGAAATACAACCCACCCAAGTGTGAAGGCCTTTCACCTCTTATCTATGAAAGAAAAAAAAATGGGAGGGGCAGTTGATAAATTTGAAGAAAATTATCAATAGTTTTAAGTGCTTTAGAGGGAAGTCCTGTTACCATTAAAACAAACAAAACATATTCCAGGTTAAACCCTATGAAATCGATAATATTTTAATGTTTTTTGATCTACATAAAATATCAGTTTCATAAGGTCTATCAAATATTCATAGTTCACTGGCTTTGGGAAAGAACCTTACAAGGGATCTTCCTTAGATTTCACTAAGGAAATAAAGATTATTGTGTTGAAAATAACCTTCCAAGGGAAATAAAAATTGGTGACAGAAAATTTATCAAGCCAAAATATCTTCTTTTTATTACTTCCCTTTCCTATCTCATAGGAAAGGCCTGGGTAAGCCAGTAGAGAACTCTGACCTGGGAAGTAAGTGGTAGTGATGGGGGGCTCTTATTGGAATTCTACTCTCAAGAACTCTGCTGGAGAAACTGGATTTTCTGTAGAAACCAGTATTCTATAGCATTTCCCCCATGGAGCAGCATCTCTTGGAACTTTAAAGATGTAAGGCTTCGTGAAAATATTATTTATCTTTCATGTAAGTTAAGCTGAAGAATTCTTCTTTGTTAGCGAAAGGGAAGAGTAAAACATTTTTGGATTTTTCAAATAGAAGGGGAAAAAATAGGTGGAGAAATGATATTTTCCTTGGTGACTGATGCCAGGAACATTTTGTTTTGATAAGTTCAATTCTGCCATCATTATATTACAGTCAAAATAGAGTTTTTGACTGCATTATGCATTTCTCTTCTAAGCTGCTCCTGCTGTCTGGAACTGAGATACTTCCAGTTCAAGATTATTTCTGCCTTTCAGATTTACACTGACATTAGTATAAACCAAATGAAGAAAAATGAAAATATATTCATGCAGCTGTTTCTGCATATCACCTTTAATCTTCCATGTACTTTAAAATATGTGCTTCTCAGAAGAAGAGAGAGATCTATTTTTGCTTTATGTGAGTATAAAAGTAACTTGTTACCATGGCGATATATATTTTTTCCATCCTGTATTTTCCAAACACAGTCTTTGCTTCAAGTTTTGGGTAAACAGTCGCTCTCTCTGTCCTCCGTTTATAGTACTATGCTCCATGACCACTTCAGGCCAAGCGCAAGCTAGTCTACAAGATCAAGTACCACATTTGACAGAGATTTTCATGTTTTGGTGCTTGTGTCAATATGAGCCTGTTGACAGAGTCAGGAAGAGGGCATTTTATATTCTGAGACCCTTGATTTGGCAAGTGCTCAAGTTTAGTGTTCCAATTTCCATGCCTTTTTTTCCTCCCAAAAAAGAATCACTGCCTATTTTAACCCTATATAATTCCAAATCCAACCCAGTCAGTATTCGGGTATCATTGCATTCACCAGGCTGGCAATCTTTAGTGGCTGCTTTTCTATTAATTCTGTAAAATATTAGGAACTGGCAACCTTTTAGTTGTTTTGGAAGCAAAAAAAAAAAAAAAAATCAGAGGCCTAATTATTTTCAACCTAAGGAAGTTGCAGTAGAAGAAATAAAGTAAATAGAACCTGGTGAGTCAATTTATAGGCTCAAAGGAATTAAATAAATCAACAATGAAAGAAAATTGCCTTAAAGACAAGACAGATAAGGGAAGATGGAGAAAGAGATGCACCATCAGAGAACCATTTTTAGCCTAAGTTCTGAGTATATACTGCTTGTATGGTGGTGAGGGGAGGTGGGAGAGGCGGATTTGAAGGGGGAAATGGAGAAGTATGTGAGGAGGAAAGGCAGTGGCAGATAAGGACACTGTGAGATAGGAGGCCAAGTTTAGTTCTGGTATTTGTTACGAGAACAAACCAAATATTAGTGTGTCAAAGTGTGAAATCCCCAAGCAAAATCAAGCATCACCTATAAATTTGTCCACGTAGCCTGCTTTGGATGGGACAAAAGGCAAAACACAAGAATAGATCATTTATGTATAAGTTAAATGTTGAATGTCTACCTGGGTGAGGCATCAGGTAAGCCTTGAAGGAAGTAAACAGGAGTAATGTAAAGACTGAATAGACTGAAGTAAGCAATTTTATGTAAACACATAGAAAGTAGTTAATAATTCAAAACCTATATGAGCTGTATACATGTGCTCAGTCGCTCAGTCGTGGCTGACTCTTTGCAGTTTCGTGGACTGTAGCCCTGCCAGGCTTCTCTGTCCATGGGATTTTCTAGGCAAGAATACTGGAGTGGGTTGCCACTTCCTACTGCAGGGGTTCTAGATAGCTCAGGTTTACTGCATTTTTGAGGCAGTGAATTTCCTTCCACTGTGGGGGATCGCAGACCAAGATTAGAACCAGCTTTTGAAGAACAGGCTGACGGTAGAGAGATGCAAAGAAGAGGGAAAGGAACCCCCCTTCTCCTCTGGATACTGATGATAGAGTACACATATGAAGGATATTGTTGATGGAATAGGATGGGTTGGACATCACGTCTCAGAATCAAGGCTGAAATAGGCTTCATACCCTCTTCTCTGAATTTCGACATCTGTACCCACAGAGATCCCACTGGACTTGAAATACAGACTCAGAACCTTCACACCCAACCAGCTGGATAAATGAGGACCTCAAGATTGCCATAAACACCCACTTGGAGACAGAAAATAAAGTAGTTAGTGCAAGTGAAGAGATAGTGCATGTTTGACAGTGCAGAACATGCAAAAGGAAATGTGAAATCTGTTCTGGCTTTTAGCACCACCAACAGAACCACCAAAAAAAAAAAATGTGTTTCAACAGATGCTGACTTCTAAAAAAATTCACCACTGCCCTTTCCTTTATGAGGAGTATGGGCATCAGAGATGCTGCGTTTTACCTTTAGTATTCCCCTAGATAGACAGCAAAGATTTGGAGTTTTATCCTTAACAGATGGAAGTAGAAACAAAAGAAAAAGGGAGCATATATTCCCTCTCTCCCCTCAGGCCTGCCAAAAGCCAAACACTGTGGCAGGTTCTTTCCATATACCATATAACTTCACAATAACCCAGTGATGTAGGTATAATTGACTCCATTATACAGATTCTGTATTCCTGACTATTCACTCATTGGAAGAACTGACTCTTGACTTTGTTGGAAGGACTGATGCTGAAGCTGAAACTCCAATTCTTTGGCCACCTGATACGAAGAACTGACTCATTGGAAAAATACCCTGATGCTGGGAAAGACTGAGGGCAGGAGGAGAAGGGGATGACAGAGGATGAGATGGTTGGATGGCATCACTGACATCAATGAACACGAGTTTGAGCAAGCTCCAGAAT
Organism: Bubalus kerabau; assembly: GCF_029407905.1. Taxonomy (NCBI): domain Eukaryota; kingdom Metazoa; phylum Chordata; class Mammalia; order Artiodactyla; family Bovidae; genus Bubalus; species Bubalus kerabau. The sequence goes on along the minus strand of NC_073635.1, from coordinate 27,835,455 downwards.
TTGGTGATGGACAGGGAAGCCTGGTGTGCTGTAATCCATGGGGTCTCAAAGAGTCGGACATGACTGAGTGACTGAACTGAACTGAACTGATTATACAGATAAATAAACTGAGACTTCGGGATTAAGATACAGGAATTTAGCCAAGGTCAAATAACAAAAAAGTGGGCAGACCCAAGATCTGAATCCTTATCCATAACTCCAAAGCCCACATTCTAGACATATATACAAATTACAGTCATCCAACTGAAGTTAGGCAGCACATCAGAAACTATGGCTAATCTACAAAGGATCATAGCAACGCTAAGAAATTAAATTTATTTTCAGGCAACCCAGAACGTCTGGAATATTTTGTTTGATCAAGGAAGTTGCACAACATGGCATACTTTAATTTGGGGTAAAATTCAGCCTAGAATATATATAATAATGTGAAAATAAGCCACTTGGCATTCAAAAGTTGCTTTCAATAAACAAAGGACATTTATTACTGCGGGTTGGCAGGACGTGGCTGATTGAGGCTGGGCTTGGCTGGATGGTTCTGCTTCAGACTGAGGCTCCTGACACCTCTGTTTCTTACTGTACACCTGTAGGCTGAGATGGGATGTCTCTGTTGCATGTGTTTCTCATCCTTTTTGTACCAGTGGTTTAGACAAGAAATGTTATCTCATTGTGATGGGCGTGGTTCAAGGCAGCAAGCAGAAACCCACTGGCCTCTTAAGGTGAGGGACCAGATCTGACTCACACACCATCACTGACACTTCAGGCTATTGGATAAAGCCTGTCACTCAGCTTAACTCAAAGCCAGAGGGCAGGGAAATATATTCCACCCTTTTCCTGGGAGAAACTTAAAGGCCACATGGCCAAGGGTGTGAATGTAAGGAGGACTGAAGAACTGAGCTGATAATGAAATCATCCCCATCTGATAATCATTATGAATCCCCACTGTGTGAGTACTGGGTAGGTTCTCAGTTTATAGCTTCTATTAGAAAGATTGTTACTTTCAGTTAAACTCAATGTTAATAATAGAACAAGAATAGTAAAATCCAATTTTCTGCACCTGGGTCTTGATTTTATATCCTCAACTGTAAAACAAAAAGGTTTGGCAACCTCTGTGGTCCCTTCTAACTCTGTGATTCTAGGTTTTTATTATTCTCCCTCATCCTGTTGCTTTAAGTTATAACAAATACAAACGTAGTCAAATGAAATTTCTACTCTAATGTATATTCTGTAACAAATTAACAGAGAAATACTTAGGAAATTTTTCAAAACTGTAAGTTTCAAAAATTCCAAAGATACGCTCAAATTTCATTTTGATTTGAAAATTTGAGCTGTACTCATCACAGAATAATCACAGCTAAAACCTTTGAGACACCTGTGTCTAATACATATTTAATATCTTCTTTATATGGAGGAAAAAACACGGATGCAATATCATTATTACAAAGCCCAACAGTTCAAAAGTTCTCTTTGAACAAATGTGGAGAGACTTTTTGAGCATTACTTGAAACAGCAGAATGCTGAGAAAATACATTTGGGCAACCTCAGTATGAGTCTTTTTACATCTCTGGACTCCTTCCTTATCCCAAGTCCTCTCTCCTTTACAGCAAGGATTATCTTTTCTTGGGATGTCTCTGACCTGTGGGGACACAGAAGTGATGGATAGAAGCCGTGGGCAGGGCTTGTGAGGGAAGTGATTGGCAGCTGTTGCTTCATGAGGCTTCAGTGACAGGGAGGGCCGAAACAACTGTCTACCACCTGCCCCTCTTCTTGGTCCAGCTTCAAGGCCACTCCCCTATTTTCTTCCATTTTCTCTTAATTTTTACTTACTTAGTTGGTAATATGGCATTTCACTTGAGCTTTCATGAATAGATATTTTGCTCATATATCACCTTTTTGTATATTACCCAAGTCCTTTAGCTTTCTGGGGTTACTATATCCTTTAAGGTTGAATTAAAACTGATTCATACCCGTAACATACATGGGGGAACCCAGCATAATTGCACCAACTCCAGGGGTTCTGGGGCTCTGATTTCCTCCCAGCCATTCTGGCCTCAAGTCTCCACTGCCCTGAATCTTCGAGCTCCTTGAGCCCCCACCTCTAGGATGTGCCTTCCTTTCCACACCGTGTCGACCTGCTGACCCTCCCTCTGTCCTTCTCTCCTCCCCGAATTTCCACAGACAAAAGGATGGGGATTAAGTAAACTTTGCAAATGCTGGGAAGATGGAGGAAAAACTCTGTAATTATAAGTTCCTCAGCCGTGCTCTGTGACCAGGTCTTTCTCATGGGGAGTATTTCCACTTCATCTCCCGGTTCTCGTGAAGCTCCTCTCTGCAGTGCCCCTTGTCTGCCTCTCAGAAGAGAACAATAGGCTCCTGGCTACTACACGGAATGACTGTCTGTAGTCCTTACCCTAAACCAAATTCCAAGGGACTTTATGTACACACAGACCATAAAGTACTTTACTAAACCGAAGTTTTTTCTTCTAGAATGATTCACATCAATTTCAGCAGCACAAAACCTTGATAAGGCAGTAGTTCCTTAGTCTTTGGTTGACTTGAATGCTTTGGTGGGACTGTCTTCTTTGAGTATGGACACCGTCGCTACCGATAGCCAGTCATCACCCCACACCAACATTCACAGCAGGAGGTGCTGCAGTCATTTTGTTTTCATTGTTGTTTTGAAAAAATGTTTTTATTTCTTATACAGATGAATATGACACCTAAGATACAGAAAAAAATGGTGAAAAGCATTCCAGGTGGGTAGAACAAGTTGCCATAGTCCAGTATAGAGGCAGGGATGCTGGGGTAGTGCTATAGAAGCAGTCCAGTTTGTGTTTAGGAGCCCATGGCCTACAGATGAGGGTGAGAAGTCTGGACGTGTACTCTGGATCTGGCTGAGGGGAGCCTGGATGAAAGGCATTTGGGCTTTTCTTTGTGAGGGATTTCCGTCACTCACAAAACCAGTGATCACTCAAGCCAATGATAGCTTTTCAGTAGAAGCTTTGATCTTTACCATTTTGCCTTAGGGAAATATTTCATGAATAGGATGAAATCAACTGTGGTGGCCAAGTGGGAAAAGAGAGACACAGAAATCCATAAAAAGACTACTGCAGACATTTCTTTGTATGCATTGTGTGTATAATAAAGACAGAACTGAAGCCGTTTCTTTTAATACGTCAGTTATGTGCTGGGCATCTACAAAGGACGTGGAGCCTGTTTGGTTTATTGTTTATTGTTTCAGTGAATATCCTGTGGGTTGAAAAAGTCTGCTATTATTTTGGGCGGTAATTCTCAAAGAAAACCTGATAAGAAATTTAGCAGTTAGAAAGAGCTTTTCTACTCATATTTGGCAATCAAAATACTTTGGTATTTTCTATACAGTATCAAATTTGACTTCAACACAAGTAAGTTGCACGTTTGCAAGTGTTTGTATCGCAGTTGCAGCGTGGGTATCTGAGCCCCTCAAGGCGGGCCCAGCCAATACAAAGATCAGAACTGACTTTCCTTTAGAACCATCTCCCGACAAACATTGTAACCTTGAGTTTTGTGAATAGTTAGATTGTCTTCCAGAGGAACGGAATTTGCTTAATTCAGTGTCACCAATTCCATCTAGAAGTCAGCCTCCAAATCCATCATGCACACACATGTGGTCTGGAGTTTGGGGAGAAGGGGAACAGCAGACGATTATAGAATGTATTCACTTTCTACTTCACACTTTTCTGTAATTGTTTTCATTTCTTCACATGCATAAATTAATTTTATAGTAAACATAATATCAAAATAAATAAGCAAAGCAAGTCATCCCAGGGCACAATGTTATTCCTACTGCTTAATGGTGACTTGACTGGGGCATCTAAAATTAAGTTGAGAAACTAAAGTGTAACAGCTGTTTCAGACTTCTGGTTCAGTTCTGTTGACCTATCTGAAAGTAGAGTGCAGGTTAGTAAGAATTAAGGGAAATTGCATCTAATACAGCGTGTGGAGCTTCAGTCTCTATTCTTAGGTCTATTTCATTTCTCTCAAGAGACTGCCTGCTAAGATAAATCAACTTTAGTAGTTTAATACAATTAGGATGAAGTCAGAGTTTGAGCTGCCTTTTAACAAATTCTCCTTTAACATTAGAGTGTTGAATCTACACGATGGGTTCTGGTCCACACAGAGAACCCTAGAAAAAAGGGAAAAGATAGTGGCATAGTTACTAGACATTAGTGAGGGATTTATTACATACTTGTTTTTATCCAAGCCCTGTAATGGGGCTTTACGTATGTCGACAAATTAATACCCACTGATATTCATTGTATAGACAAAGAACTGAGTACAGAGCGGTTGAGTTATTTGTCAGAAATCATGGACTAAGTGATGGAGTCATTTCTTAGAAACCTTTTTGTTTCTGAAGTCTTGCTTTCACCCCATACAGTATGTTCCTCCTGATTAAGGTATAATCAATCCCTTGAGATATATCTGAAGTAACTGAGTGTGTATAGCCCAGAAAAGGCAGAGCCAGGATGGTGGGCACTGCATCCCTTTCCTGCCAAAGCTCAACTTGGCAACATTATTCCTAGAGGTTGGACTTCAGGATGATAATGCATTCACCAAGTAAGGTTGATTTATTTACTTTTAATGAATTGGTGCAATTGCTCAGACTGATCAGTAAGTAAACATCCTGCCAGAGAGAGATGCAGACAGGGAGAAGCAATGAAAACAAATTCCTCATTCCTTTAAAATTGCTTGATGTGATTTTGGTTGGCAGCCCTGGGAGGAAGCCCTTTTCTGGTGAAGTTCTGATTATGATTGCTATGCAGTTGTTTGCCCACCTTTCTTGCAGTGCTCGCTGCTCTTTGGGTTCAGAAGTAATCACTCTGCTGCATTTAAAGTGAGGAGAAGGAGGACTACCAGAAAAATTCCATATGAGTGAATATAAGTGAACACATTCTATCAGCTAAACAGGAGTGTTGAGTTAGTGACTTGCAAATGAAAGACAAGCAAATCAGCGTGGTGGGCAGAGTAGCCATCCAGACCTAATCCTCAACAAGAATGTGCTTTCCTGCGGAGTCCCTTCTGCTCACAGCTTTCATCCATGTTGCCTGGATGATGACTGGCTCAGCCTTGGCCCCACAATGGCCTGGTCTCCGTGGCCCGGGCAAAGATTTGCAGCAATCATTGTACCTCAAGAGAATGGAGATGGAAGTGTTTTTCCCCTAAATTACTTGGAAAATTGCCTCCATTTCCTTTTTCATTTTTGCTAGAGCAGGGCTGGCCCTTAGCTGCAAGGGTCTAACCCACCTAGGCCATTACTGGGGGACTTCTGCAGGGCTATTTCTAAAAGGCCATTTTGTAGTCACTGTTGCCTAGTTTAGCTGCTGGAATACTACAGTTTTGAACTTTCTTAGTTTTCTTCTCACTGAAAGCCCAAGCTACTTGTCAGATTTCAAAAGGATTCAGCATATGCCAAGTGGTAAATGGGGAGCATGATGAAGATTAGCTGCTCCATATTTACAAACTTGAATATGCTCAGTTCAGATGTGTTTTTCATGTTATGTTTTCTGCGAAGAGTCCTTGATCCTCTTAAATAAAGGGTCCTCCCTAAGGAGAGCAGGCTAAGCTTTCAGGTAAGATCTCCTTGAAGCTATTGATATTGATTCAGTTGTTACATATGCAAATTTATAAAGATCTAACACATTGAATGTAATATAAATTGAGTGCCTACTTTGTTCCACATGCTCTACTTATTTCACTAAATTTTGAAAGGAATCTTACGGTCAGGCATTTTCCTTATGGTTTTGTAGATGCCTAACTCTGGATCATATCTTTATTGATGCCGAGATGGTATCCAGTTTATTCACATCTTTATTTCCAGGAGAAAACACAGATCTTGCTTAGGACAAGTAGTTAATGAATGTTCGATGAATTAACTCTGACCCTCAGTGGATGTTTGTTAACCATTGAACTGAACTACAGTACTTGAGGAAACTGAGGATTGGAAAAGTCAAGTGACACGCCGAGACCACAAAGTCGTTAAATAGCGGGTCAGAATTCAAACCGATCCTGAACCTGTTTAGGAACCATCTACTCAGGCCCGAACTGTCAAGAAGCCCTCCCACAGATCATTGATCTTGCTTCTCTCAGCACCTCTGTGAGGAGGACCATTACCGATGGATTACCAAGCCTGTATGTATTCTCTGGGACACGCTGCCTCCCAACTTACAAATCTGGTTCTCCCTGGTGCCAATGCAGGGACCATTCCCAATCTGGGGACCCTCACAGAAGTGACTGATTTATTTCTGACAGGACAGAGGTGGGGAAGAACATTTATCTTCTGTGGCAGGGGGACAGTTGGCCACTGTGTTCCCCCTTCCTTGCCTTGGCAGACAAAACAATGCGGCAGTGCTCAGCACACAGAAAGCTAATCTGTGGTGGCGCGGAGGCCTTGACCAGGGTTAGCTAACATGTTCTCCTCAGAAGGAAACTGCATCCTTAAGTCCCAGTGAAGCGGGAGCTGAGCTGTGCATTGTTTCAGTATTTGATCAAGAAGTTGAGAACAGACTAGCCAGGGAGAAAGTCAGCAAGTGACAAGGGCTACAGGAATTCTGGCTCACAAGAAGATTTGGTAGGAAATGCAAATGCCTAAAACAAGCAGATTCCAAGGCAAGAGAAAAATCAAGAATGAGGAGGAATGTGGAAGATTAGGAAGTGACTCAAAATGTCAGTGTTAGTCAATGGAGTTTTGTGATATAACTTAGATAAACTGTCGTATGATTTTCAGACTTAGGTCCTGACTTATCCAAGTCAATATATATAACTCTTGGAATGTTTAATTCTTCTAATGAATTGATTTTATTTAAAATATATGTGAAAGTTGCATCCAACTCTTTGTGACCCCATGGACTATACAGTCCATGGAATTCTCCAGGCCAGAATACTGGAATGGGTAGCCATTCCCTTCTCCAGGGGATCTTCCCAAATCAGGAATCGAACTGGGGTCTCCTACATTGCAGGCAGATTCTTACCAACTGAACTATCAGGGAAGCTATATATATATATATATATATATATATATAATATTGAGGAGAAAATTGAGCTAATTGGTTAAGCTTCTTTACTCTAATATTTGGTTTCTAATCACTGGACCAAAAGTCCCGTGTGTTAGTACAAAATCTTCCCTTGCTTATAGAAGGTCTTTTGGTCTCTGAAGCTCAGCTCCTGAGATGGTGGTGCAGTACCCTGGAGCCTGTGTCTTTGGGTTCTTAACTTGCCTCTAAGCACCATCTATCTGTCTGACCTTGGGCATGATTCTTAGCTTTTTTTCTGTGCCTTGGTCTCCCTGTTTCTAAAATGAAAAGGATAGTGGTAGCGACCTCATTATTTATCTGTAAGAATGTCATGTGTCACAACACATAAAGCGTGTTGATCAGAGCACGGCAGGACAAACGTGTCACAATGGGGAGATGAGAGCTCACGTTGCTCCATCCTCTAGTTGTTGTAAGGATCAATCAACTGAAAGAATGCATCAGTGTGTATATAATGCACATGTGTGCTTAAGTAAATGAGATGCATTCTTATCATTATCAAGTAATTTTGCTTTCTTTTTGGTCTGCTTGCTGATTTTCCTCAAATTGCTTGATGAATGTGCAATTCTGCCTAAAGAAACAGGGCCCTCATGTCAGGATCTCTCTGTTTAGAATTTCTTTTGTATTCTTTAACATCATTTGACAATGTTTGTAACATTGGGCTGTTTTCAAAGCCCCTTCAGAGACACCTCCATTGCTGCACCGGAAATGGTGCGTGCTACAATTCTCTCTTCGCAGATGAAGGAACTGAGGCTCAAGGAAGTGAATTTTCCTGCAGCCCAAGGAGGGAAGGGGGTGTGTAAGAGGCAGATCTATGTTATGAACCTAGTTTCCATTCCATGGTCCATGCTGTCTCCACCTTAACTGGGCCTCTTGTAAGCGATTACCTACCGCATCCCTCAGTCCTTTCCGTCTGAACCGCTCACCCGGCTCACATGCAGGCTCCGCGGCAACTCTCAGCCAGGCAGGAGTCTACACACCCACCTTGTGACTAACTGGGCGAGTCTCCCTGAGCCCCCCATTCCTCACCCGCCTATTTCCCTCCGGTAGGGGCTGACCGTGGTGTTCACCTCCCCAGGCGCTGTGCATGGTCACGCCGGGCAGCCCAGGAAAGGCCGGGGACTCAGAGCAGCAGCTCCATCAACCTCTTTTTAAAGCTCCCCCTTTGCTGAATGATTGCAATAATTGCACCGCCATCTCTGCTGTGTGAAGTTGCCCTCCCAGGGCAGCAGGTCAGCAGCTAATCAGCTGTCCTCTGCTCCTGGGAGACATTTGGGCAACCTGCCGCTGCAGCTTTCAGCTGCCTGCACGCGGGGCTCGGACCCATGTCCGCATCTGTATTCCCAGCCAGGCGCGCGCAGCTCAGTGGAGCTGAGGGTCAGGACGCTCCCGCGCTCTCAAATCACTCCACAGCAATACTCTTTATAGATCCCATTATTGTCAGTAGAAAACAATTTTGAGGCCTGTATGTGATTAGGGCATATGGCCAGCTGGAGGCATTTGAAGAAAATATCTTTTTACATTTCCTTTTATTGAATTCGGAGAATTTGTGGTTTAATGCCGTTTCATACTGCATTTCAATACAGCAAAACTTGGCCGAAAGATTTTTTTGTAAAGCTACAGATGGATCGTGTAACGCTTTGATTAAATAGTTGTTAGTGAGTCACATTTCCCTGAACTCATCCAGGGCTTTTCTCTTAGGATGGTAATTCTCACCTTTGATTTCATTATTTTATGAAGGAAGACAGAAGGGAAATGAAATACAATTCAACGAGTTGTTTTTTTGTTTTTTTTTTTTTAACTCATCCAATATGCAAAAAGAGAAACCTAGAGGATGTACAAAAAATCAGCTGGCTTACTGCCAAGCTTTCTAGGCATGAGGTTTTTTATAATAAGATCTAAAACCACTGGTTATAAAATTAATAAATTGATTTTCTGATTAAAATGTAACCAACCTTCAAAACCATTTCTCCTCTTTATCCCTAAGACACTCTTTGATTCTGTGTGCGTAAGACAATGTATCAGGAACTTGTCAGTGGTAGCATGCTGCTTTCCTTATTCTTATAATGAAAGGATATTTAATAGTGTATTGTTGTATCACTTTTATTGTGTTTATGATTTTGCTTTCTCTTTTCTGGAAACTCAACTGCACAGCCCTAGAGAGCAGAGATCTTGTGTTTGGCATCTTCCATATTCTCCCTACTTTGCAACAGGACTGTATCTCACAGGTAGGAGGTGAGATAGGCAGAGGTGTTCTAAGTCCAGAAAGGCTGGTAACACACAAAATCCAAAACTATGTGACTTATACTGAAACACAGCTATTTAGTACTTTAACATACTGGATGAGTACTGTGTAGGGTTTTTGAAATAGGAAATAGAAAAAAAAAATGTAGAGAAAGAGGGTCTATTTTTTCCTATGGGATCCCCAGAGACAGTTGATCTAGATGGTATTTCTTCCCGTCTGTGGTGAGACTGCTAGCTATTTACCAAAATCTGTTTCCTCTCCTTCCCAGCACTCAGCCAGAACTCATTTTCCAGTTGCCCTTACAGTTTGGTGTGGCCAAATTATATTCATAGTGAATGGAATATGAGGAGAAGTGACATTTTCCTATACTGTCCTGTCCCTGCCTAAGGCCTGGCATAAAAATCTCCCACACATGTTCTTCCACATTCTCCCCATTTTTTGCTGACTTTGAAAGACATCTGTCAGAAATGACAGTCATTACTAGCCTGGTGCCCTGAATGTCTGAGTGGAACAGATTGCCTCCCACTGACCTGAACCACTCTGAGATGCCCTAACTGTCGTAAATGAGAAGTTTCTGTTATTTGGAGGCATTACATGCTGGGCCTGTTTGTTACTGCAGTTTCACATACTCTAATACACTGTTGGGTCAGGATAAATGCTACATCTAGCTGAAAAATGAGAGCTCAGTGGAATTAGATTCTCAGTAGCATTGGTAGAACATATTATCCAGAGAGACAGATCAGATAATGCTGATGTGTTATTACAGGTTCTGCCCTACATAACTAGTAAGAACCTTCTGTATAGCACAGGAAACTCTACTCAATACTCTGTAATGACCTATATAGAAATAAAATCTAAAAAAGAATGGATATATGTATAACTGATTCACTTTGCTATACAGCAGAAACTAGCACAACATTATAAATCAGCTACACTCTAATAAAAACTAATTAAAAAAAATAAGGTTCTACCTTTACTGTAGCATTTCTCAAAGTGCTATTCAATAAACATCCAGAACAAACTCAGTGGGCCGTCAGGTCAGTTCAGTTCAGTCGCTCAGTCATGTCTGACTCTTTGCGACCCCACGGACTGCAGCACACCAGGCCTCCCTGTCCATAACCAACTCCCGGAGTTAACCCAAACTCATGTCCATTGAGTCAGTGATGCCGTCCAACCATCGTCTGCCAAATACTCACTGCCAAATTAATGATGATGGTTGGAAAAAGCAACACTCTAGACTTCAACAAGAAGGACAAAATGGCTCCCAAATGAATACATGCACCATCTGGAATTCTGCGTGGGGATAGGAAAGGATTTTGGGAGGCTCAGAACATCTTTGAGACTTCTGTGTGTATATGTGTCAGTGTTTGAGTGTATGTATGTGTATGTTCAAAGCCTTAGACTTCTTTTCCTTACTTTTCTTATCATTGCTTTTGATATCAGCCCTCTGTGATGGCCTTCTCCCAAGTAGGTATGCCTAAGGGAAGCAAGGGTTGCATATTAACTATTATAATACATCCAGTAAAAGCAGAAGGTAGGACTCAAGAAGTTATGTGCAGCTGTTTTTTGTTGTTGTTATGGAGGATGTGGAATTTGCATACCTAAAATGGGCTTCCTGGGTGGCTCAGTGCTAAAGAATCTGCCTGCCAATGCAGGAGATGTAGGAGACGCGGGTTCGATCCTTCGATCCTTGGGTCAGGACGATCCCCTGGAAGAGGAAATGGCAACCCACTCCAGTGTTTTTGCCTGAAAAATCCCATGGACAGAGGAGCCTGATGGGCTATAGTCTATGGGATTACAAAGAATCAAACACGAGTGAGCACTTAGCACCTAAGATTTATTTAGTGCATTTGCTTGTTTTTTCTAAAAACGTCTGAAGTTTTCTGCTTTCTAACTTTGTACTTTTAACCTAGAGAATTATAGTTTCATCCAAGGCCCAAAATAATGATTCACTGTCATGTCTAGGTTTATTTGGCTAGTTATGAGATCTAAAGGCAATTCAGGATTTTCATTTTTATCGCTATACATAAAAATCTGATTAGCAAGTACTTTTCAGTGATCTCATTGTCTTTCAGAATCACCTCTGCTTTCCTACATTTGAAATTATGCACTAATTTTTAAAGGAGCCTGCTTTTTTGGGGTCTCTTTCAAGCTCTCTGTTGGTCTATTGATGGGAAATTCCCAGGAATTTTTTTTCTTTGCTTCTGATTGGCTAAAGAAATGAGTGAGGGTTTCTGATATGCACACGTGTGTTAATCTTAAGCTTTATTGTTTAATTTGAAAGTTAAAGTTAAAAACAATGCCCAGCAAGTGTTTTCTTTTCTTCTTTTTAACTGGAGCTAAGTCTTTAAAAGAGAGGGAGGCTCAAGAGGGAGGGGATATATGTACACATGTGGCTGATTCATATTGTTTACAGTAGAAAATAACACAACATTGTAAAGCAATTATACTCCAATAAAAAATACTATATCCTTCAAAAAACATAATGAACGATCTGGCAGCACCACACTCACTTTTCTGCCTGCGGTATTTGGATTGGAGTAGTGGTTGATCCCTTGGAAGGCTGGTGAGCTTCTCTGACAGAGAACCTGCCATTTGAGGCACTTCATAGGTTGCTTCATTTATGTATGATATTTTTTTGGTCTGTGTACATATTTGAGTTTGCAACCTTGGATTTAATTGTTAAACTGTGACTCTGCCTTTGTATTTCAAAATGTATGAGAAACCAATTAGAAAAACTGTATATCTGAAGAAGATGTTAGTCTGTTATTCATATATTCTAGGTGGTTCTGCACCAGAAAAAAAGCTCTATGCCATTCATTTATGAAAGACAGTATAAAAACTCAAAATAAAATATTAACCATGTTTTAAAAGACCAAGAAGTATTTAGTCAAGCATTGCAAGAAACATTAACATGGGAAAAATATTGTTGTAATTCATTATATTGACAGATGAAAAGAGGAAAAATAAGCCTAATCATTTTAATAGATACTGAAAAGGAATTTGACAAAATTTAATACCTATTCATGATTTCAAAAAACAGAAAAAAGATTATTATCATATTAATATAGAATAAAATTTCTTTAACTCCAGAAAAAATATGTACCAGAAATCCCGAACTGATAGCACCTTAAATGGTGAAATGATAGGTGTGTTCTTCTTAGTTTCAAAAGTAAGATAAGGAAGCCTGTTGTCACTGTCAGTAATCAAAATTATGTGAAAAGTCCTAGCTGTGCGATGAAATAAGGAAGAGAATGAATGTGCATAAATATTGGCAAGAAGGAGAAATATGCATTGAATGGATGTACTGTCTACCTAGAAAAAGAATAAAATCAATTAGCAGCCTCCTAAAACTATATTTAGCAAGGTGGCCAGACACATCAGTGGATAATGAGTTCATCAGTTATACTTGTGTGCTTGGTTACTTAGTCGCTCGGTCGCGACTGACTCTGCGACCCTTTGGACTCTAGTACAACCAGGCTTCTCAGTGCATAGATTCTTCAGGCAAGAATACTGGAATGGGTTGCCATGCCCTCCTCCAGGGGATCTCCCCAGCTCAAGGATCAAGCCCATGTCTCCTGTGTCTCCGGCTTTGAAGGTGGATTCTTTACCTGCTGAGACATTGGGAAAGCCCATCAGTTATGCATATGTAATGTGTAATAAAACTTTAGTTAAAACCCTTGAAAAATTTGAACAATGAGATTAGAGAGCTTCTGGACTGGTGAATGCATGGATGTCCTAGGAGGGTGGCATGTCCAGAGGGAACATGAAAGCTCTATGTCTCATTTCCGCCCCCCCCCCCCCATACCACACCTATACATCTCTTCCATTTGACTATTCCTGAATTATGTATTTTATAACTAAAATGTAATTAAAAGTACAATGCTTCCCTAAAGTCTGTGAGTCATTCTAGTGAATTCTCAAACATGGAGGGCTTAGTTGGATGTTGTTCAGTCGCTTAGTCATGTCTGACTCTTTGTGACCTGATGGACTGCCGAATGCCAGGCTTCCCTGTCCTTCACTATCTCCTGCAGTTTGCTCAAACTCAGTCCACTGAGTCAGTGATGCCATCTGAACGTCGTCAACTGGGCAGAAGTGAGAAGGCGTAGAGGCTGCATTCTCAGTTGGTGTCATGGAACAAAGCCCTTAATCTATAGGATGCATGCTAACTCCAGGTAGTTAGGGTTAGAAGTGACACGGATTACAGTACACCCAGCTGGTGTTCAGAGAGTTAGAGAACTGGTTGGTTGTTGGAAAGACATAGTAATGGTTAACAAAAAATAGTAAAAGTCTTGTAGAGGGGAAAAAAAAGTTAAATTGGCATATGTAAAAAATTGAGCACACTTACAGGCCTGCAAAAATTAAAAAAAAAAAAATGAATTTGAAACAGCTATCATCAAGAGTTCCCTCTGAATGTCACAATCAAACTGTCCTGTGTTCATTTTTGCAGTCATTATACTGTCCAGTGGTTAAGACTTCACCTTCCAATGCAGGAGGTGCAGGTTTGATCCCTGGTCCGGGACCTAACATTCCACATGCCTTTTGGCCAAAAAGCCAAAACATAAAACAGAAGCAATGTTGTAACAGGTTCAATAAAGACTTTAAAAGGGTCCACATTTAAAAAATAATCTTTAAAAAGAAAGAAGAAAAGGAATCATTATAACTAGAAAAAAATTATTATTAACTAAAATGCTATAATATTATATAAATATTGTCTGGAATAAATAGAAAGAATGAATACACATGAGCATATCCATTCTTCACACATGTGCATGTACACATGAGCAAAGAATCACTCTGGAAAGGGACTCACAGAGAGGCAATGGAGAAACACATCTTTTCTGTATCCTTATGCACCATTTGATTTTTCCCCCCAGTTTATCATGTGCAGGTGTTACCTTAAAATTAAATAAAATAGAGAAAAATTAAAGCCATATTGTTACTCATATTTTGCAAATGAGGAAACTGGAATTTTAAGTAGTTTGGGGCTTGCTTATAAAACCAGGTTAGACAGAGCCTCATCCAGAGCTCCTGCTATACTTTCCAGCATGAAAATCATAAATCATTCATATCAAAGCTCAGGACCATCACGGAAACATATGTATTTTAGATAACAAATAGCAACATGAAGTCCTGATACCCTTCTATGCCATTAGGAGCGCTTAGGATCATGAGACTGTTCTCTCAGCCTGATGAAGACGACATGAAACTGCATCATCACATATGTCCATAGAATAATAATTATTCTTAATAAATAGCCTGGCTTTGGTTCCAGTGCATGGAATCCTGAAAAGAAAGATCTGGTGGTTTTCATGTAGCATTTTGGGAGTCTGTATGTAGCCTTTGAAGGAGGAGATCTTTTCTGCCTTTTCTACGGATGAGTACTAGATGTACACACAACATTTGAACTTGTCTTTCCTATTTCCATAAAATGCAATAGAGTGCCAGGTGCCAGGCTAAAAGGGTTTGCGTTTGATGATACTCTTATTTTTTTTTGACGATAAAGATCAGGTAAAAACAAAAGTAGCTGTATTAATTATGCCATGCAGCAGGTGAACCAAAAATTGTGTAGATGGCACATTTCCATCCCTGGGGCATTTCGTGACGGCTGTAAAGCTATAAAAGGACTGATTTGCGAAGGAAACACTGACACGCTTTCAGAATAGTGGCGCAAATGACACCACAAAGATTACAGCTATATGACATGTTTTCTTCTCATAAAATACAAGTTTCAATTAAAAGAAAAAAACCAAAACAACCACCACTTTCTTTTCTTTACTTGGGTTGCTGAGGAGATTCCCACCAGAGCTTGAAATGCAGAAAATAAGTAAACTGCCACTATCATAAGTGAGTAGCAAAGAACAACAAGAGCAAAAACAAAAATCCCCACCCTAGCGATCTATGTACACAGCTAGAAGTGAACAGAGTAACAACCACTGGACTAAACCATTTGCCCATGCCCACATCTCGAGATTTCCCCAGCTGCATAAGTGCTCGCTTTCCCTCAGCCTGTGTGCCGAACCCCCTCCCAAGTATGCCTCAGTGCCTTCCCAGATGGAAAACTTGTGACGAGTTATTTTCTGGGAAAGAAAAAAACAAAAAAAAAAAAATTGGGCCCTTAAGGGCTTTCCAACAAGTGTTCCGCAAACAGAACAATATTACTTCTTAAACCCCAAAGCTGTCTCATCAGATAGCCTTCCTCACCTGCTCTTCACCATCAGAGCAGGTCATGCTGAGTGCCCACTGCCTGCGTTCATGCTGGGGATTTGCAGTGAGGACAAGCCTTGCAGTTCTAAAGAAGTAACCAGCAGCACTTGACCAAATAAAATCTACACGTTGCTGCTTTCTATTTTATGATGTCCTTGCTGTTGTTGTTCAGTCACTCAGTCGTGTCTGACTCTTTGCAGTTTCAGGGACTGCAGCACACCAGGCTTGCCTGTCCTTCACCATCTCCCAGAGCTTGCTCAAACTCATGTCCATTGAGTCAGTGATGCCATCCAACCATCTCATCCTCTGTCATCCCCTTCTCCTGCCTTCAATCTTTCCCAGCATCAGGGTCTTTTCCAAGGAGTCAGTTCTTCATATCAGGTGGCCAAAGTATTGGACCTTCAGCTTCAGCATCAGTTATCCTATGAATATTCAGGACTGATTTCCTTTAGATTGCCTGGTTTGATCTTCTCACAGTCCAAGGGACTCTCAAGAGTCTTGTCCAAAACCATAGTTCAAAAACATCAATTCTTAGTGCTCAACCTTCTTTACGGTCCAACTCTCACATCCATACATGACTACTGAAAAAACCATAGCTTTGACTAGATGGACCCTTGTCAGAAAAGTAATGTCTCTGCTTTTTATTATGCTATCTAGATTTGTCATAGCTTTTCTTCCAAGGAGCAAGCGTCTTTTAATTTTGTGGCTGCAGTCACCATCTACAATGATTTTCGAGCCCAAGAAAATAAAGTCTGTCCCTGTTTCCATTGTTTTCCCATCTATTTGCCATGAAGTGATGGGACTGGATGCCATAATCTTCATTTTTTTGAATGTTGAGTTTTAAGCCAGCTTTTTCACTCTCCTCTTTCACCTTCATCAAGAGGCTCCTTAGTTCTTCTTCACTTTCTTCCATAATGTTGGTGTCATCTGCATATCTGAGGTTATTGATATTTCTCCCAGCAATCTTGATTCCAGCTTGTGCTTCATCCAGCCCAGCATTTCGCATGATGTACTATGCATAGAAGTTAAATAAGCAGGGTGACAATATACAGCCTTGACTTACTCCTTTCCCAATTTTGAACCAGTCTGTTGTTCCATGTTTGGTTCTAACTGTTGCTTCTTGACCTGCATACAGGTTTCTCAGGAGGCAGGTAAGGTGGTCTGGTATTCCCATTTCTTAAAGAATTCCCACGGTTTGTTGTGATCCACACAGTCAAAGACTTTAGCATAGTCAGTGAAGCAGAAGAGATTTTTCTGGAATTCTCTTGCTATTTCTATGGTCCATCATTGGCAATTTGATCTATGGTTCCTCTGCCTTCTCTAAATCCAGCTTGAATATCTCGAAGTTCTTTGTTCATGTACTGTTGAAGCCTAACTTAGAGAATTTTAAGCATTACTTTGCTAGTGTATGAGATGAATGCAATTGTGTGGTGGATTGAACATTCTTTGGCATTGCCTTCTTTGGGATTGCAATGAAAACTGACCTTTTCCAGTCCTGTGGCCAGTGCTGAGTTTTCCATATTTCCAAAGGATGTTCTTACTTTCTCATTAATATTTGGGGGTGGATGACTGGTAAAAGGAAAAAAATAAGTCAGAGATGAGAAAAACTATTCTGAAAAATGTGAAAAGGGAAAAGCAAGCTTTATTTCTAAAATGAAGAGGCACAGAAACTGGGGTAAAAATGTGTGAGGAGGATGCTGAAGAACAGTTTTTTATGACTTAATTTTCTATTAAATTTCTATATCCTTTTGACAAAAAAGAAATAAACACAAATTGTTCAGGCTTCTATATCTGTTCTTGTAATCCCACTCTCCCCAGAGAGCCCATGCTGGAAGTGGGGAGACCTGATAAGGAGCTTCTGCCGACATCCCAAGGAGCACGGCTTGAATTAGGAGAGTGATGCCAGAGCAAGGAGATGGACCAACAGATGTTTATGAGGTAGAATGGCCAGGTGTTTCTAATGATCATCACAGGGAAGGAATCCAGAAAGCAGACAAAAGGCAAATATAAGGTCTCAATTTCTGGTCTGGACAAAGACATGTTGGACTGGCAGTTCAGTGCCCTGTGATACTGGGTAAGGAACTCAGAGGAAAGAGTAGGCTGACGCTGAAGGAAAAGAGACTATTTCAGCTTAGAAAAGAACACGTATGTGGTGGTAGTGGTAGACTGATCGAGTTTCAAGTGTAAGGGTGAAACGATCAAGCTCACTTTGTGTACTGAAAAGGAAGGAAGTGGCTTCCTCCTTAACTCTCCCCTCCTCAGGGTGTCTCCTTGAAAATAGCAGGAATCCTCATTAAACTTCTGACCTTGAATTTCACAAGACAAGGTCAGGAGCCTTCTGACCTTGGAACCCTTAAACACAACCTCTAAGATGAACTTGGAAGTCTCTCAGAAGGAAGTGTGTCCTCTTATCTCCAATGGAGATGAGAAAAGTTGTTACTGTTTTTCTTTTTTATAAATGAAATTATGTGAAATTCTGTTCAGACTTAGAGACACATTCCAGCTACCTTTTTTATGAATGTAAAACTGATAGCACTCAATTTTCAACTGTTTTCTCTCCCACTTCCGTATTGTTACGGAGGGGTCTGGTGTTGGTAGGATCGTTTTATTTCTCCAGCAAGTAGTCATGAAATACATGAGTGCAGATGCCCAGAAACATTTGATTATATGGACATGACATTATTAACTTATAAAATGTCAGAAATCATCCCCAGAATATAAAGAAAAGGAGAGTGGGGTTGGATCCCTGGGGATAGGATCAGGCCATGATACAATGCTCACAGGAAACATGCAGGAGTTGATCGAGGAGGAGGAAGTGAGAAAGTCTGGCACCTCTTGTTCACTGTGCTTAGACACACAATAGTGTTTGATGAATGAATAATGAATATTGTCAACCATCTCCCTGGCTTGAAGGTGGGAGAAGACACTGATCTGTAGTAGAGAAACATTTTACTAAGGCTTGGTTTGGTTGTTCTTCATAGCTCAGGCTATCACCTTTCCCTATTAGCCAAGATCTTTTGTCATTTCTATGTCAGAGGGACAGAGAAAAGATGACACCGGCGCAATAGGAACTCCGCTGTCTGATAGCAGTTTCTTCACCTTTACAGGATCCAGTCCAGAATGGAAAGTTAACTTTAGCTGATTATATCTTTTTGCTTTCCTTTATCCAGCAATGATTCCTCAGACTTTGTTTAACTTTGGTGATATAGATGCTTTTTAAATATTAGGCCAGGTATCTTGATTTGGGTTTGATGTCACTTGATTTGGGTTTGATGATAGTCCATGATTTTCATTGGAATGTAACCCAGGTGAGATTTTGTCCATCCTGAGATATTATATTCAGAGACACAGAACGTCTGGTTGCTCCTTAGTGGTGATGTTACTTTTGATCATTTATTTAAGGGATTGTACAGTTGCTCCACTGTACACTGATTAATTCCCTTTTGTGATTATTAAGTACTTTGTGGGGGTACTTTTGACAACTGTGTTTTTCCCTTAGATTTAGAGGCTATTGAGGATTCTTACCTCAGTCAGTTTTAACTATGATGTTTGCAATGTAGTGATTTGTTTATAATTCTATCATTTCTCCAGTATTTATTAGGCAGCATTATCCTATAAGAAAGAATTTTCCATTCTCTCTCTCATTAGTTAATTCATTCATTATCAGTATCATCTCATGGGTTCTTATTTTATCCATTGGCTTATAATTTGTCACCATTTCCCATATTTGGTCAGAGGAGCCTCTTAAATCTTTCTTTTGTTTCTCTTTTTATTAAGGAATTTATGTGCATATGATAAAATTCTCCCATTTAATTAATACAGGGTATTTGTCACCACAATTAACATTAGAACAGTTTTTATCCTAAAACATTTTTGTGCCTGTCATGGCTGATTTCTTCCTACCAGCTCCAACTCCTGGCAACCACTGATACGTTGCCTTTTTCTGGACGTACAAGTAAATGAAATCAACTTGAATCCAATTTGGTAAAGATTATTTTAAAATACCCATTGCCGAATTTGCTAGCATTTTGTGTAGGATTTATATATGTATATTCATAAGTGAGATTGTATTTAAATTTTCTTTCTGATTCTGTCCTTGCTGAGTTTGAGAATCAAGTTATTGTGGCCTCATAGAATTATTTGGAAAATATCACTCTTTATAATTTTCCAAAGAATGTATAAGATATAAGAATGATCCATTCCTTGAAATGTACATAGAACATACCTGTCCAAGCTTGGTGTCTTCCCTTGTGAGAAGATTTTCAACTACTCTTTCAGTTTGTTCAATTATTATAAGACTCTTCAGGCTTTTTATTTCTTTCTGAGTTAGAATTGGTCAATTATTTCTAGGTCTCTGACCTAGTATGAAAGCTTCAAGATTAATGACACAAAGTTATTCATAGAATTCTCTTTGAATTTTGTAATCTGTGCTTTATCTGTAATTATGTTCTCTTTTTAAAATTCCCAATGTAGCTTATTCATACCAATTTCTCTGATGAAAGTTTGTCAGAGGCTTATAATTTTTACAGAGTGTGTGTTTTAAGAACCAGATATTGAATGTGTTAATCGTCTCTCTTGTATGTCTGTTTTCCTTTTGAAACCATAGTGGAGAGAATAAAGATTCTTTAAAGGATCTCTTCTCTGGCAGGTGGATTTTTTTTCTGGCCCATTTTTTACAATAATATAGTCATCTTTATGTTCCTGACCTAATGTCACAGCCCACCTTCAGCTTTGCCACTTTGAGTGGTTCTAAGGTTTTGTTCGATTCTAAGTCATCTCCACAACTCTCCTTTTGCCCCCAGGACAGACAGATTCTGGGTTAAGAGGTTATTTCTCTCATTTGCTTTCAACTCATTTTTTCTCTGGGAGGTGTTTTACATACTGTCCTGTAAGCTCGTCAGTGAATTTTAAAATGTGCTTGTTATAAGTTATCCAGAGGATATTATAAGCAGAGGGCTTTCAAAGATAACTAGCCTGCATGCACTTAGGAGCTGAGAAGTCCCTTTAATTAAAGACAAATTAAAGCTGAAACTAAAAGTAGAAAAGAAAAAAGTGATTCTGTGTAGCAGTGCTGTCCAATAGAACTACAGTGTGAGCCATATATGTGATTTTCACTTTTCTGGTAGCTACCTTAAAAAATGGGAAGTAGGTGGAGTTAATTTTTAAAATAGATCTTATTTGACTTGGTAATATCAAAATATTACTGTTTCAACACAATCAGTATAAAATTATTAATTAAATAGTTTACATGTTTTTGCATTAAGCCTTTAAAACGTGTATTTTTATGCTTATAGCACAGTTCAGTTTGGACTAGTCCCATTTCAAGTACCCAGTGTCGTAGTGGCCACAATACTTGATCGTGTCATATATGGTGTCTTCACCATGTTTTTATTATACCTATCTAGCCTGGTGGGCTGCAGTCCATGGGGTCGCAGAGAGTCGGACACGACTGAGCGACTTCACTTTCACTTTTCACTTTCATGCATTGGAGAAGGAAATGGCAACCCACTCCAGTGTTCTTGCCTGGAGAATCCCAAGGACGGGGGAGCCTGGTGGGCTGCCATCTATGGGGTTGCACAGAGTCGGACACGACTGAAGCGACTTAGCAGCAGCAGCAACAGCAGTCTCTCAAGTCTTCTAAATCTTCTTTGCCTTTACCTCTAGAAAATAATGCTCATATTCTTTATATGGAAAGAGAAAAACTTTTCAGAGCTTTTGGGTTTAACAAATTTAATTCATATAAGACCTTCATATTGTCAAAATATTTTTCATTGGTCTCAACAATTATGCCTTGTTAAAAGCTACTGCATACCAAGAATGGAGGTGACATTTCAGTTTTGGAGTTTAAGGCTTTGGAATAAAAAAAAAACAAAACAAAAAACAGCCATTTGGTATGTTTAGAATTTGTATCCATTATGGTAAAATGGGGAAGCAAAATATTTCAGAATATTTGTGAGTGCTCTATTTTAGGAGCTGAAAGATCACGCTAATGAATTTAAGAGATAACTTCATACTTATTATCACACTGAGTATTCCACTGGATGTTTAAAAAGCAAATGACCTATCACATATGATACCTGCCATGTACTGGGCTGTGTTTCAGGGAACTAGAAGTAAGAATAATTCATTCCTGATGTTGTGGAACATCTCACAGTGGTGAATTGTATTGTGGTTCCAAGTATTGCAATGAACATAATTAGTATTATTATTTATATGTTTATTATCAATGTATGATATTCTTAGGTAGACATGAAATAGAAGGTGTACAATTTTGCCTATGTATATCGAGAATTTGGGAGAAATTTTCCTAGAGAGGCTGTACTTGATCCAGGTCTTGAATAATGTTCCAAGTCATACATGTACATTGACCGTTTTGTCAATGACCACTGAGTAAGTTTAATGTATGGAGGCTGAGTGGTATTCCTAATGCAGCCATTTAATTATAGCTTAATTTTTAAAATATTTACTTATTTGCTTCAGTTTCTTTTTTAGATATAGTCATGATCATCGAGAAAGCAAAGTAAAACATTTTAGAATGATTAAAAATGTTTGCCTTTCTTGACAGAAATTTATAATAGTTTAAGCAAGCATTTTTTCCCCTGAGGAAAGACACTCATTTTAATAGTATGATGACTGAAAATAATTGACTCAAGATTTTTGGAATAACAGCACTGTGAATTATCTGTCTTTGTGTATGAGGGTTGTTTCCTAGAGCAAGAAACTTAATTTTTTCTTCTTAATTTTTTTATTTCTTCCGAAATAAAGTTGGTATAGATTTCCAATCTTTCTTTAGAATTTATGGACAGCCTTTTTTCTCTCTGCCTTTCTTCCTTCTTTTCTTTCCTCCAACTAAACACCAAATGTTGTCCCTTAGTGTGAGGATTGCAGGTCCCTAAGTGGAACAGGTATGTCTCAGTGATAGTACTATTGAGTAAAGGCAAGTCACAAACATTTTCACCAGAATGGAAAAACGCATGATAGTAAAGCAAGTTGCTTGTCACTGACCTTCAGTCATTTCTAAGAGTCAAGGAAAGGGGTTAGGATTTCAATTAACACCTTCAGAAACTGCCGCTGATGAACGAGTAGCACCGTTGTGAATGAAGGTGAATCTTCCTTGGCATGTCCTGTGCAAAGCAGTCTTTTTGTCAGGGAAAATTGAAAGCTACCAAAAATCTCAGAGCAGAGAGGACAGGAGACTACCACATCAAGGCATTTCAAATGCCCGAGTAAAGGCACAGTGGAGTCATTTCAAAGGCATTGAGATCCTTTGATCTGACTGTGGTGAGGACCAAAGTGTCATTCGGCCAGTGGGTAAGGAGATCACTGCCATGGGTCTGTGCAAAATAGCAGCTCTTTGGAGTGAGAAGAATAGAAAAGCAAACTATTCCCTCTCCGCTAATGTTGCTCAAAAGGAAAGACTGTATGTCACTTCAGGTGGAGTTATAGAGCCCTAACAGTGGTTTGATACTGGATTTTAAATGCTCTCTAACTATATATTCACAATGTAAAGTCTAATGATAAATAATCATTTAGCATACAACTTTCCTAAATGATTATTGAAGAGATAAATGCATAGCATCATGCGGCTCTACTAAAGCCAGAATACATAATTACCTCTTGACCCCCTTCACTAAAGAAGCCATGTGTCTCACAAACTGAATTTAGGAAGAGCCCCATGTCCAGTGGGGTGTGCCTGGAAGGTGCTGACCTTTCTCTTCAGCACAGTGCTGGGTGTGGGCAGGAATTCAGTGAGGTGCAGGATAAAAATGCTGAGTAGTTTTCCAGCTCCTCTGAAGTCAAGTCTTGGCAGTACGACTTCATTAGTTTTATTAGAGCATCATCTATTCCCTAAACGGCACATGGATCTCAATTCAAATGTAAGCAAAGAAATATAATACAAAGACAAACATAACTTGTTTGGTGATTATCCAGTGTTTATAAATATTCACACCCTGGCTCTCCTCCAGGGAAAATAAGAGCATGGAAAGCTAATTGTATGATTCATGTTTCTCAGTTCTGAGAAAATCATTAATCTGCTGTGGACTAAATTCCCTTATGCTAAAAAAGTGGGGAGAACATTAAGTTTTGTATTAGATTGACCTCTTCTGAAAAGTTCTGTTGATTTAAACTCTGTGACTCTAATGCATTAATATCTCAGGGATATCTCAGATGTCAAAATGATTCACCTGACCTGGTCTTGGCCATTTTGGCTATTGCAGTAGCTAAACGTGGTTCGGTTCTGTTTTCTTCATGCCCCAGCTGCTGGTATAATTGATTTTCTGATAGAACTACTATCAGTTCAGTTCAGTTCAGTTGTTCAGTCGTGTCCTGACCCTTTGCGACCTCGTGGACTGCAGCACATCAGGCCTCCCTGTTCATCACCAACTCCCGGAGCTTACTCAAACTCATGTCCATTGAGTTGGTGATGCTATCCAACCATCTCATCCTCTGTCGTCCCCTTCTCCTCCCGCCTTCAATCTTTCCCAGCATCAGGGTCTTTTCAAATGAGTCAGTCCTTCGCATCAGGTGGCCAAAGTATTGGAGTTTCAGCTTCAGCATCAGTCCTTCCAATGAACATTCAGGACCAATTTCGTTTAGAATGGACTGGTTGGATCTCCTTGCAGTTCAAGGGACTCTCAAGAGTTTTCTCCAACATCACAGTTCAAAAGCATCAATTCTTTGGTGCTCAGCAACTCATCTCATTTACTTCATCATGCTTAGTCGTGTCCAACTCTACAACCATATGGACTACAGCCTACCAGGGTCCTCTATTCATGGAATTCTCCAGGCAAGATTACTGGAATGGTTTACCATTTCCTACTCCAGGGGATCTTCCCGACCCAGGGATTGAACCCACGTCTCTTCTGTCTCCTGCATTGGCAGATGGATTTTTCTTTTTTTTTAACCACTGAACCAGCTGGGAAGCCCAAACTAAAACTCTGCACCTGTTAAATACTAGGGCAGAGTACCTGCATGCTCAGTCATGTCTGAATGTCCTAATCTGTTCTTAACACTTGCAACACTTGCAATGTCCTTAATATTTTCCAAAACATATACTTTAGAACCCTAATCCTATGAGTTATTTGGTGAAGAGAAAAACAAAAGGTTTCTATAGTGAAATAAGTGGGAAAAGTTACGTATCCCCTTTCTTGGAGAAACAAAACAAAGATGAACAAATTAAAGATTTTGAGAAGTTTAAGTACACTTAAATAGTTTAAATATGCTGAACCCATCATTTCCCCAAACTTACGTGACCAGAAATCATTTTAAGTCATTAACTCTTAATATGCCAATGTTCCTAGGAAGATTCTTT
Source organism: Bubalus kerabau (assembly GCF_029407905.1). Lineage (NCBI taxonomy): Eukaryota > Metazoa > Chordata > Mammalia > Artiodactyla > Bovidae > Bubalus > Bubalus kerabau. The sequence continues at coordinate 27,810,626 of NC_073635.1, read as the reverse complement.
GCAAACATTGTGCTACATTTTTGTTTGTGATCACTCTAAGGTATTATAATTGCACTTAAATTGTGGTTTTTCATTACCCATAGGGTCAAGTTCAAAACTACCCAGCAGGGTACAAGGCTCTTTTCTGGTTACCTCTTGAGCTCATTTCTAAACACTCCCTGATATACTTCCCCCATTTTCAGAGTACGCTCTGCCCTCTAATACCTCCTGTGCTGTGCTCTTTGTTTGGATTCGCCTTCCTTTCATATCCTGATAGAAAATTCCTACACAGCCTTTATGTCTAGCTCAAGCATGGCCTCCTTGTGGGAGATTTCCCTGGCCATCACCCCCACCCATCCCATAATCAGCAGGCTTTCTGTGCTTGTTCTCCCTGCTTCTAGGACACTCTGTATAATTTCTCCTTGTATAGATGTTTCGTGTTGCAGTTGTTTTTTTGCACCTGTCTTTTCCACTGTGGTTCAAACCTCTTGACAGCAGGTGTATTTGTAGTAATATTTTTTAAAAGTGGGTTAAAGTTAGACTTCAGTAAAGTTTGTTAAAAGAACAAATTAATATACGAGGAAATTGTCAAATACATAATTGTAACGGTAAATGGAATTTCCATAAGAGAGTTAGATAAAATTCTCTTGAACTCTGCTTGGTAAGGAGAATGTAGAAACTATCTTTATTTTTATTTTTTTGTTGCTATTTGTTTTATTTCCTGCCTTAAAGCAGTAATTCATATTCTTATAAGCAGATTCTATCTGGTGAATTTGTGAAAATTTTACATAAGTTGGAAAATACCTCACAGATCTCCCAGTCCACTTATTCAGACATATGAACAATTGCAGCAGACTCTGGTAAGGTCTATTATAGTCTTTGTATAGGTATTGAGGGAGCCCAGAAGATCACTATATAGCTATTTTTTTGTGGTGTGTAGGTGGTATAGTGTTCAAGACAGCATGCAATAGACTGTGATATTAAGCATAACCACAGGGAGGATTCAATTCACCATGCTTAGAAACAAATGCAAGCGCTGAAGGGAAATTTGAATTTTAGGAGAATGCTGAAATGCAATATTGGAAGCAAGATCAATGTTTCCATTAGTACAGAATCATCAAGTAGAGACAAAGCAAAAACCAAAATATAACTTTGCTACAGCATAAGGGGGTATCTTTGCTCAATACCCTGTTTATCTTCCTGTATTAAAGTGATAAATGAATTTCTAACTGCCTTTGAGATTTCATAGCTCTCAGATGCAGTGCTTTTCTCTTTTGAGATAATTTCAAAGGAAAAATCAAATATTCCAAAAACCATGCAGGCAATGCTTAGAATGTATGGGCAAACAAATGAATCTCTTTTTTATAAAAGAAAAAGTAATTTCACCTTCTATCTGTTCTTCCTCCAATATTTTTTTTTTCTTCAGAAAACTGAGCATAGTTCAATAAGGATATCACCTTAAAGAAACATTTCCCAGTGTTGACAGTGTTTGATAGTACGTGACTCAAGCCCCCTGATGGGTGAAATGTGCTGCTTTTAGACTCAGAGATGATGCTACTGTATCATGTCACTAGTCAGGCATGTACTTTGAGTCCCTTCCTAGCCATCTGCCCGGATACTTTCAGGAAAAACAACACTCACTAATTTTTCTCTTCAATAAGAATGCACTGAGCTCCACTTTGTGTTAAGCATTGTCTCAAGGATACAAGATGAATGAAGATTGTTATCAAGATCATAGTGGGGAAAGAAAAAAGTAAGTAGCTTTTGCAATGCAATGGTATAGTTTTGTTTCAGGCATAAGAGTAAGATGCTATGGGACTGAAAGTGAAAATATTGGAATGGGAAATATTCATCCAGACAACACACATCAGAATAGCTTGCTGACTAGCTGGGTTACATGTCCAGTTTGTGGCTGGGTCACATAGACCTCTATCAACTTGTTCAGCAACTCGATCTTGTTAGAAGGATGCTAGACAGGCCCCACTGTGGGATGTTGCTTCTTACTTGGATGGAAAGTATCCAGTTAGAGTTGCATCTATTTATGAAACCAGCCTTTTTTCTTTCATGGCCAAAATATCTATATTTTACCACTTTTTATGAAAAACAAAGAAGAACAGGAAACTTGAGAATGATGGATATGTGCATTATCTTAACTATGTGATAGTTTCACAGGTATATACATATGTCAGAACTTATCAAACTATGACCTTTAAATGTTTGCAATTTATTGTGTGTTATTATACCTCAAAAATCTGTAAAAAGTAATATGGTAGGTACACCACCACTATAAAGAAAGCTGAGTACAGAAGAATTGATGCTTTTGAACTGTGGTGTTGGAGAAGACTCTTGAGAGTCCCTTGAACTGCAAGGAGATTCAACCAGTCCATTCTAAAGGAGATCAGTCCTGGGTGTTCATCGGAAGGACTGATGTTGAAGCTGAAACTCCAATACTTTGGCCACCTGATACGAAGAGCTGACTCATTTGAAAAGACCCCGATGCTGGGAAAGATTAAAAGCAGGAGGAGAAGGGGATGACAGAGGATGAGTTGGTTGGATGGCATTACCAACTCAATGGACATGGGTTTGGGTGGACTCCAGGAGTTGATGATGGACAGGGAGGCCTGGCATGGTGCAGTTCATGGGGTCGCAAAGAGCTGGACATGACTGAGCAACTGAACTGAACTGAACACCACCACTAGACAAATCTAATAGATCACTAATATTTTAATAAACAATTTCCACTAATCAGAGACTTAAACTTACTGGGTACCCTATCTCTCAATCTTGTCTTCTATTGTATCAATCTTGTCTTCAAATGTATCAAGGGCTGCACTAGATTGGATTTCAAAACTTCTCTAGACAGAGAGAAAGACACTGTTCATTGGGGTTCCTGTGATGAAGGGGGCATTAGTTTGAGTTGGGGTGGGCAGCAGATGGTGAATTGCAACTAATTCCTTGGAAGACTTTTAGAACTTGGAGGCCAGTACACAATAATTTGAAGGCTGTTTCGAGCTGAGATTAATTTTCAGTAAGATATCAGGGCTCAAGGCCCAAGATGGAGAGAGAGCTAGTTTGGAATAATGGAGCTGGAGACCCTAGGAAGGTGCTAGTTCAGCAGGGGCTAGTTTTGCCTTCTTAATCATTGAAACACATCATTGCAGCACAAAGAAAGAAATCAGTGTGGGATGAAGGGATGCAGATGAGTACAGGTTGAGACCTTCTCATATCCTTTCTAATCCTCAGAGACCTAATGACTCAAAGATTTGGGGAAAAAAGAAAACAAATAAACGACCACTCAAAAGAAGCAAAAGTTCCTGTAGCTTTCCCTTCTTGTCACCAGAATTGTTCCTTAGTGCCTTGGTGACTCCAGCCCAATAAAGCAGGATGTTCTCATGACATCAGGGAACTTTTGTGCACACACTGATGGAGTGTGCACTGATGGAGTGTGCACACTGTACTTCATACCTGTGAGGCACCAAGAGGGGAAGGGCTTTTCTGACGCCTGTCACAGATGTTTCTCCTTCCTTCCCTACACACTTTGTGGCCAGCGTCCCATTACTCTGTTAGACAGAGGCTATGCCTCACCTGGCATACGTCAAGCTGGGCTGGGGTCAACTCAACCCCTTTGCTCACCTCTCTCAGAGTTCTTCTCCTTCTGGATATAAATGCCTATTTTCTTATCTACATTCCCCATGAGGTATGTGCTTGCTCAGAGGAGGGACCAAGTTTACTTTGCACCCTGCTGTGTCCTTAGCACAGTGTTAGGTATGCAGTAGGTACTCAGTTAACATTGCTAAATGAATGGATGGATGGATAAACAGATGGATGGGTGGAAAAATCTTTCTTATATATCTTTTGTTGTATATCCAGACATGTGGATTGACTTCCCAATGTCTCACCAACATTACATTGGCATTCCATAACAGTAAAAAGCAATGAACAGAACTAAACAACTCAGTCATCAGAAATGTTGTCTTCAGCCCTTTGAGATTTGTGTAACATCTCTAGACCCAATCTCAGCAGCTAAACAAACTCCAAAGCAGGGATACCAGTAGTCACTCCAAAAATTCCACTCAGGAAGATGTACCCCGTATTCCCCTTGACAATGGAAAGTTTCCTAAACCACTCTTAGTAATTTAGTTCAAGGAAATTTAATAACATCTGAACCCAATAAGATTTTAAATTATAGACTAGTTTTAAATTATTAACGGAAACACTTCAAAGTTTAAGGGTAACTGTAGTTCTTTCAGAGATGTGTCTCTCTTTAAAGATGAGGTCCAGGTACATTTGTTTCTTTCCTAAAGTTAATAAAGGGTAAAGGATCAGCTTAATAGTTATACGTCAAGCACTGGAAAGTATCTTTGGAGAAATCAGGATACTTTGGTGGAGGACATTGCTATAACAGATATTCTGCACTCATTTCCCTGACTCTAGGCTTCAAGATGGAGAAGGCAATGGCACCCCACTCCAGTACTCTTGCCTGGAAAATCCCATGGACGGAGGAGCCTGGTAGGCTGCAGACCATGGGGTCATGAAGAGTCAGACACAACTGAATGACTTCACTTTCAATTTTCCCTTTCATGCATTGGAGACGGAAATGGCAACCCACTCCAGTGTTCTTGCTTGGAGAATCCCAGGGACAGGGGAGCCTGGTGGGCCGCTGTCTATGGGGTCACACAGAGTCAGACACGATTGAAGCGACTTAGCAGCAGCAGGCTTCAAGAATGTCCTCCAGCCCCTTCCAAAACCCTAAACTCATCTCTTACAACTCAGCTTAAGGATCACTTTCTCTAAGAATCCTTTCCAGACACTGACCCTCCTTTTATCCAACATGACCTTGTAACTGAAATCTCTTCTTTGAGCTTCTTCTTTTTCTTATCTAAATGTCAACCATAGCAGCAATAACATATAGTGTACATCTCCCAACAAGACCATAAGTCAAGCCCTTAAGTGTGGTAATAAAATTTTATTTGATATTGTGTTTTCAGCATTTTCAACAACATTCAGCACATTAGAGGTGCTTAATAGTGCATTTGAAATGATTCTCTTTAGTCCTCCCTACCCACCAGTCAGTAATGTACTTTTTTTTTCCTTTGAAATATTTTGAAATTTTTAAATACTTTTATTTTGAAATAATTTTAGATTTAAAGAAAGTTGCAAAACTAGTATGGGGCTTCCCAGCTGGCTCGGTGGTAAAGAAACTGCCATTTTAGGAGACATGGATTCAATCCCTGGATCTGGAAGATCCCCTGGAGAAGGAAATGGCAACCCACTCTAGTATTCTTGCCTGGAAAATTCCAAGTACAGTGGAGCCCAGAGGGCTGTGGTCCATGGGGTTGCAAAGAGTCAGATGCATGCACACAAAACTAGTATAGACAGTATCTGTGTTCCATTCGTTCAGCGTCTCCTGATGTCCACATCTTCCATGTCCATGATACCATTACCAACATTAAGAAATTAACAATACCCTTGGCGTAATACCCTATAGATTGTATTTGTATTATCTATGCAAGTCATATTTTATGCATCTGTGTCAGATGTTTCTGTCACTTAGAGAACTACAAAGGTTTTAGGAGCTTCGTGTCAGGAACCAGAGGCAGAGATCAGCTTACATTTTTTCTATTATTCCATGTCTAATGTGTGCGTGCTCAGTCGCATCTGACTCTTTGCAACCCCATGGGCTATAGCTGACCAAGTTCCTCTGCCCATTGGATTCTCCAGGCAAGAATACTGGAGTAGGTTGCCATTTCCTTCTCCAGGGGATCTTTCCAATCCAGGGATCAAACCTGGGTCTCCTGCATTGCTGGCAGACTCTTTACCACCTGAACCACCAGGGAAGCCTACTTCATGTCTACTTATGACAAAAACATAGAGCTATTTCCTTAATGCAACACAGCCTCCATCCCCTTGCATAAAAAGATGCCTGCCCGTGAGCTTTTAGTCAAAAGCTTTCAATGAAGTTATCAGTGACATCTGCTTGCCTTGGGACAAGCAGAATCATGATTTATAAAGAATGAAGAAAAAGTGTACTTATTTTATAAAAATGTGCCTGTCAAACTCCTAAAAAAATAGAGAAGACTGAATGGTTGTGTGTTTTCGCTTTGAGTGGTTTGGGCCACAGGTCTGCCCCCAGCAGGATTTTTTTACTTCTATTAGTTTAGTCTATTAGATTGAAACTGCACAATGAGATCTTATCACTCTAGTGCGTCTCAGACGACCAAGGGTTAGTCCTAAATGATGACTCTGGATCAGGGCTGTTCTGGGGTTCCCTGCTCCCCTGCTCGTTCTTCTTAGGAGGCATTGCTGGTGCTTTCCTGACTTCTTTTTACCTTCAATCTATTACATCAATCTCCCTGAGTGTGTTTTCAGTAGCTCAGTCATGTTGGACTCTTTGCAGTCCCTTGGAGCCCACCAGGCTCCTCTGTCCATAGAATTTTCCAGTGGGTTGCCATTACTCCATCAATCTCCCTGCTGCTGCTAAGTCGCATCAGTCGTGTCCAACACTGTGCAACCCCACCAGGCTCCGCCATCCCTGGGATTCTCCAGGCAAGAACACTGGAGTGGGTTGCCATTTCCTTCTCCAATGCATGAAAGGGAAAAGTGAAAGTGAAGTCACTCAGTCGTGTCCGACTCTTCGTGGACTGCAGCGCACCAGGCTCCTCCGTCCATCGGATTTTCTAAGCAAGAGTACTGGAGTGGGGTGCCATCGCCTTCTCCATCAATCTCCCTAGATGTGCCAAAAACAGGGATGTCAAGTTATGCCAAGGGGGAAAAAAATTACCCCTCAGTTACATCAAGAGAGAGGGAGAGGACAAAAAACAAAAAAACCTGATGAAATAAAAATTTAAGGCTGCAGATCCAGAAAGGTTTACTATAAAGCATATAGTGAATTCAAAGCATTTCAGCCAAAAGCAGAATGTATATGCCTCCAGGTGGAATTCATATTGCACCTCAGCTTGATCTCTGGCAATGGCAAATCTACACCTGTTGGAAGCAGCAGGGAACCCAAGTTCAGGGGCACAGCCTTCTCTTACTCAGAGCTAAAGGAAGAGCTTGAGAAGAATGCACAATAACTCTCAACCACGAATTTGCATCAGAATTTTTAAAAATCAACTAGAAAAGCAAACAGAAATGTTTCCGCATCTGGATGAACAAAGGGTGTAGTCTTGTAGGGAAATATGTTATTTGCATGAATATACAAGCCCTGTAGTAAATTCTTTGTTCAAACCTCTATGGAGAACTATTGAGCAAATAGACAGAAGCGAAATAGGAAATGAAATGCTTCGGTTGCAGCCGTTCTCTAAAGAATATGTTAATTCCTTAGATATTTGGGCAAAATTTCAGAAGGCTTCTGGAAGAAGCAACACAGTGCCCTGGAGGTTGTTTTCCCGGGAGCAGAAGCTGGGGAAAGTCATCGATCTTGGCCCACGGGGGCTGGCGGCACTATCCCCGCGGGCACTGTCTCTGGTCACTGGGAGAGGCAGCCAGCCACCCACTGGAGTCAGTGCTTTCGTGGTCTCTTTGAGGTTCAAGCATTCCTCACTCTTCAGAAGATTTTTTTTTTAAACTATAGTCAGAGTGTTACTCGAGGATAATGGCCTGGTCCTATTTCTTTTCTAGAAGTGCCACTTAATAGGGGTATGATTTTACACAAGTCATAATCTCTCTCACTGCCTGTTTTTTCAAGTATGAAATAGTGATAAATATACATATTGTATGAGAAAGAATGAGAATATATGTGATCTAGCATGTGAAAGGAGAAGGCAATGGCACCCCACTCCAGTACTCTTGCCTGGAAAATCCCATGGATGGAGGAGCCTGGTGGGCTGCAGTCCATGGGGTCGCTAAGAGTCGGACATGACTGAAGCGACTTAGCAGCAGCGGCAGCTTGTGAAAGAGCCCAGTAGAGTGCCTGGAATAAACTGGTACTTTTTCAATTTCCATTGTGTAAAGAAGAAAGAATGCTTAAGTATTTAAAAGGGACTGATTATTTCCCAAGTGAGAAATAATTGTGATCTACTAATACAAATATCAGATGGGAGAACTATTTTTAAATTAGATCAATGATATCTCGAAAACAAAATCTAGAACAAAATGCTTCATACATACTTAAAACATTTTAACGTTTATGGAAAGCAGACACTGCATTTTGCTACTTCTCTTCCAGGAATTAACAGAAATGCAAATTATATAATTAATCTTTCAAGTTCAAGGCTAGTCTAGCCATTCTTGCCTCCCATTGTTTCACTTCTGGGATGCCAAAGTTGCTAGGACTTAGACAACCAGGACTGATTGTTTTTTAGGCAAGATATTCAATGCCAAATATGCATTTCATTTTTAGTTTTTATTGTTATTTTAAAACTTAATTTAGAGAAGAGCCAAAAAATCGAAGGGAGTGCATTTTCAATAAACTTTCAGACTCTTGAGAAACTTTCATAACAAAATTAACAAGGCCAGTTGGACAGAGAGTTGGCACCAAATGAACTCATAACAGGAAATGTATTTGTGTGTTATTGTGTTTATTTTTAGGAAAATGGAGCTACTAATGTTGACTTCTGCTCGAGAAAATGAGTTTCCATTTACTGTGATTCATATATTGAAACTAAGAGTTTCCATTTGTAGAACTGTCATTGCCAGGCTTTATGTAATTCATCTTATTTGATCCTCACCACAAACTTTTTATTATCTCCATTTGACAGATGAAATCATATCTCATAGCTGTGGCTCCTGGGATGTGTTCAAGTTGAAAAGTAGAGACCTAAGATAGTAATAAGGAAATGAGTAGGATAAGCATAAATTTGTTAATATTGGGGTGCTATTTTAGGTTTTTCTTAAGTAAAGTAAAAATTATAGGTTGTTCCTCTGAGAGAGAAATTTTGAAAAGAATACATTTAAAACATTAGAGTTTGGGACATCTGCCTTCATCCACAAAGGATTAAGTGCTATGAGCTTTGCTCTTCCACCGTAACAACTAGAAAAACAAATAAAATATAGAAAATAACTACTTTCACACCTTAAACAGATGATGTGATCCCAACACAAGGGAAGTAAATGAGATGAGCCCTATAATTGCTCCAGTTAGGAGGCAGTGTGAAGGTGTAACACAAAGAGGAGGACCCAAACAAAGTCCAGAGTTTTTACTGAGTTGAAGAGACAGACATCAGAAATCAGGCAGCTGAAATTGGAAGGGAAAAATAGCAGAGCAAATAGATACAGAGACAGAGAGAGACAGGGACAGAGAAGCCAGAAGAGAAGGAGAGAGAGTGCTGGAAATTTTCAGCACATCTTCTGCAATCTTTGACTAAATATCAACAAGTGCATGCAAACGTTGAAGTTCTATGAGGCTAGGAGGGAAAACAGTAGACAGAATAATGCCTGGAGTTCACATAGAATCCATAATATCAGAACACCTTCCTGAATAGGTAGAACATTCAGGAAGATGTTGCCTCAGTAAATGGACTAAATTAGCCCTAGACTAAAGGTTGCTCTGAAAGTGAAAAGTGAAAGTGAAAGTTGTATAGTCATGTCCAACTCTTTGCGACCCCATGGACTATACAGTCTATGGAATTCTCCAGCCAGATTACTGCAGTGGGTAGCCTTTCCCTTCTCCAGGGGATCTTCCCAACCCAGGGATTGAACCCGGGTCTCCCACATTGCAGACAGATTCTTTACCAACTGAGCCACAAGGGAAGCCCAAGAATACTGGAGTGGGTAGCCTGTCCCTTCTCCAGTAGATCTTTCCGACCCAGGAATCGAAATGGGGTCTCCTGCATTGCAGGTGGATTCTTTACCAACTGAGCTATCAGGGAAGCCCAAAGGTTGCTCTAGGCCTGCCTTAATCAAGCTTAAAGCAACTGTTGAAAGAAACTGATCTCAAGGAAATTAACTACATGCCAAACAAGTTCAATAATATAAAATCTGCAATATTTAACATTCAATAAAATTAGCAGAAAAGTATAAAAGCAGGAAAATATGACCCATAATCAATCAAAAGTAACAGAGCTAGAAATGGCAGAGATGGTGTTATTAGCAGACAAGTACCTTAAATTTTAAGGCTTGAAAGAGCTATCTTAAGTGTGTTCCATACACGCAAGGTGTAGTGGTTTATTTGCTACCTTGTGTCTGACTCTTGCAATGCCATGGAAAGTAGCCTGCTAGGCTCCTCTGTCCATGAGATTCTCCAGGCAAGAATACTGGAGTGGTTGCCATTTCCTTCTCCAGGGCATCTTCCCAACCCAAGAATGGAACCCGGGTCTCCTGCATTGCAGGCAGATTCTTTATCAACTGTGTAGAGGGAAACATGAACATGCCTAGAGGAGAAATGCAGTACATTAACAACAACAACAACAAATAGAACCTCTGGATATGAAAAATACAATATCTAAAATGAAAAAAAAAATCACTGGATGGGATTAAGTAGATTAGATACTGCAGAAGAAAAGATCAATGAATTTGAATACATAGCAATAGAAACTATCCAAAATTAAGCACAGAAAGATAAAAAGATTGGAAAAAATAAATGAACAGAGTATCAGTGATCCTTTGGGACCATATTAAGAAGACTAATGTGAAATTTGAGTCCAGGAATGGTGAGGAGTGTATTTGACAAATAAGATACAGATGGGATTTATTGACACATAAAGTCAGGAGGTGGACCTTCAGATTTACTATACTTAAGTGCTCAAACAATGTCAGGAACATGTCTATTTCTTCCCTTATTTCTGCTTTCTCCTGAATTTTGGCTTCAACTGTAAGAAGGTTCTCTTCCTGAGACAGGAAATGGCTTTCACAACCCTGTGTTTATTCTCATCCCATTTTCCCATCCCAGGAGAGAAGAGCTACTCTTTCCCAGTCTTTCCCAGGACTTTCCCAGTCCTTCCCAGAAATCCAAGGAATGACTCTGATTGGCCCAAGGTGATCTAGGTGCCCACTTGGACCAATTCCTCTTGTCAGAGGCTGAAGAACCCTGACTGACGCATCCTGGATCAGGTGCCTTGCTGTGCAGAACTCCTGTTGGACGGCCTGCAAGACCATGGGAATGGGGAGAGGAAATTTCTCCAAAAATTATAAGGGTACTAAGTGAACAAAAGCAACAGATGTTCATAATGCCATTCTTTAGATTCAGCTCACCCAAGAAGGACTTATTCACACTGTTTGCCTCTGAAATACTGCAGCACTGAATTTGGCAATTTGTTTCCTAAGGCTTTGTGCCATTACGTGTGTCATTGTGTTGAATCCATAAGTGAACTCGTATAAACATTTCCCTCCAGCTAGATATTAAGTGCCTTGAGAGCAGTGACCATGTCTCATATATTTTTAATCTTTCCCAGTGGCTGGCAGAGTGTCTCTCAAATGACAGCAGAATGAATGTTTACTTTGATGAATTTATTGCAGGGACTAGTCAAATGCTCCCATTAAGCTGAGGAGAAATTAGATTGGGTAAATACCCTCAACCTTGTATTATCATGAAAGAAGAATAAATTGTTCATTAAAAACTAATTGGTAAGCAATTTGCACATGAAAAACTGGTTTCTTTCTTTTCCCTCTTTCTTTTTTTTTTTCCTTTCCCTCTTTCTTGCCAGATGAGGAATGTATATTAGAATATTTATTTATTAAAAAAAAATTTTTTTTCATTTTAATAGAGGCTAATTACTTTACAATATTGTATTGGTTTTGCCATACATCAACATGAATCCGCCACGAGTGTACACGTGTTCCCCATCCTGAACCCCCCTCCCACCTCCCTCCCCATACCATCCCTCTGGGTCATCCCAGTGCACCAGCCCCAAGCATCCTGTATCCTGCATCAAACCTGGACTGGCGATTTGTTTCTTATGTGATATTATACATGTTTCAATGCCATTCTCCCAAATCATCCCACCCTCTCCCTCTTCCACAGAGTCCAAAAGACTGTTCTATACATCTGTGTCTCTTTTGCTGTCTTGTACACAGGGTTATTGTTACCATCTTTCTAAATCCCATATATAAGCGTTAGTATACTGTATTGGTGGTGTTCTTTGTGGCTTGCTTCACTCTATATAATCAGCTCCAGTTTCATCCACCTCACTAGAACTGATTCAAATGTATTCTTTTTAATGGCTGAGTAATACCCCATTGTGTATATGTACCACAGCTTTCCTATCCATTCATCTGATGATGGACATCTAGGTTGCTTCCATGTCCTGGCTATTATAAACAGTGTTGCGATGAACATTGGGGTACACGTGTCTCTTTCAATTCTGGTTTTCTCGGTGTGTATGCCCAGCAGTGGGATTGCTGGGTCGTATGGCAGTTCTATTTCCAGTTTTTTAAGGAATCTCCACACTGTTCTCCATAGTGGCTGTACTAGTTTGCATTCCCACCAACAGTGTAAGAGGGTTCCCTTTTCTCCACACCCTCTCCAGCATTTATTGCTGGTAGACTTTTGGGTCGCAGCCATTCTGACTGGTGTGAAATGGTACCTCATTGTGGTTTTGATTTGCATTTCTCTGATAATGAGTGATGTTGAGCATCTTTTCATGTGTTTGTTAGCCATCTGTATGTCTTCTTTGGAGAAATGTCTATTTAGTTCTTTGGCCCATTTTTTGACTGGGTCATTTATTTTTCTGGAATTGAGCTGCAGGAGTTGCTTGTATATTTTTGAGATTAATTCCTTGTCAGTTGCTTCATTTGCTATTATTTTCTCCCATTCTGAAGGCTGTCTTTTCACCTTGCTTATAGTTTCTTTTGTTGTGCAGAAGCTTTTAATTTTAATTAGATCCCATTTGTTTATTTTTGCTTTTATTTCCAATATTCTGGGAGGTGGATCATAGAGGATCCTGCTGTGATGTATGTCAGAGAGTGTTTTGCCTATGTTCTCCTCTAAGAGTTTTATAGTTTCTGGTCTTATGTTTAGATCTTTAATCCATTTTGAGTTTATTTTTGTGTATGGTGTCAGAAAGTGTTCCAGTTTCATTCTTTTACAAGTGGTTGACCAGTTTTCCCAGCACCACTTGTTAAAGAGATTGTCTTTTCTGCATTGTATATTCTTGCCTATATTTAATATTTAAATTATATATTTTAATTTATACTATATATTTAATTTATTATATAGAATATATCATATTTATATAACTAATTAGTATATAATTAGTTATAATTATATTAATATATTAATATAAGTGATTCCATTCCATCTTAATCATCTATTTGGGGACATTGCCTACCGTGATCCTCATGATTTCTGGAATGTCTTTTACCCTCATTTGTAAATAGCTTTCAGAAACCTGAAATGAAATTGCATATACTTTTCCTCTCCTTCCATCAGTCTGGAGTCAGCTTCACTTGGAGTCAACTGTGGACTTCTGGCCCCTTTAAAAAATTATTACTTTCGTGGAGGGAGAAAAATGATCACTTTGCAGGATATCGTGGAATGTCAGGGAACTGAGCAGGAAGGCAAGAGAGAAGCCACTGTCCCCACCTTCCTCGGTGAGCTCATGTCCTCCATTCCATTTAGTTATAAAAACATGCACCAGCTTCTGCCTTAGATTAAAATGCTTGCATATGATTTCCTCACACGCATTTTAACCTGGTTAGTACCGGCCTAGCAGAGGGCCCTTTTCTTTCCCTGCTATTAATGCGTAATAGTTGCACTCCCTAAATCGTTTCCGCCCTACATTGACCTTGCACAATTTCAGCTCAGGACAAAGGGAAGGAAATCACCGAGGTAACCTGGGCTGCCTACTCTGCCGATTTGTTTGGTTTTTAATAGAAATAACAAGCAGATAGGTTGTTTTCTCTTAATGTCTCTAACAGGTTCAAAGTGGCCGAGCTTCTTCTTTTTCTTAAGATGAAAGAAAATTAAATTTGAGCTACATGGGAGGAGGTGCCATTTGGGTGTGAATGACCAAGGAGAAACCCACCCCTTGGCAGCACGACCTCATAGGAGCTGTGTGAAGCCAGCAGAAGGCTGCTGTCTAATGTGGACCTCAGTTCTCCACAGGTCGCAGGTCCTCTCACATGGAGTTATTTAGCCAATGTTTTTACATAGACGGCATGTTGGGAATATTTTCAAATCTCTGTTTTAGGTGTCTGACCACAAGGCCTTTGTGTATTGAGTTTATTGAGATGGAGCTGACCTGGGATATGGAAGGCAACAGTTGCTTCTGCTCTGGTTCCTTGTAGGAGCAACACTGCCATTTTGCTCTTGTGCCTTGCCAGGTTCTCAGCATCTTTCTGTCTCTACTTGTCCTGGACCTGGTTTTCCTGAGTCCACGTTTTCTCCTTGCCTCTGCCCTCCACACTTCTATCCAGATAGACTCACCTGATGTATGGCCCACTCTTTCTGTGCCTTGATTTCCTCTTTTTCAAGTAACCAAAGTAACAACCACACTCCTCCGTAGGTTGCATACAATTAGCTCAGAAAGGGAAGTATTGCCATTGCAAAACTTGCAACCTGGGGAATTCCTAAGAATTTATAGGCTGGTGTGTGGAAAGAATGTATAACTAAGGTTCTGAAGAACTAGAATAAAATCCTGATATTGCTAACTGGGTGTATAAGTCTGAAGAAGTAAATTAACTAATTTAAGCCTCAGTTTATTCATCTTCATAAGGTGTTTATTAATTGGAATCTCATAGGGATGCTGTAAAAATTAGGTTATTTTTGCAAATTTCCTCTTTTCAGGACTTGGTACAAAGTTATTACTTTACATTAATATTGGAGACAAGCTAGTCACCTGGCTTCCTAACCTTGTACCAGGCAGAGTTTCCTAAAAAGTTATTTCGAATGCCATTATAGGTTTCAAATGCTTTTAAGATGATAACAGAATGCTTAGGTTAAAATAAGATTGAATTATTATTTCATTAATTATCAAAACAAATAACTATAAGTCATTTAAAAAAAAATTCTTTCCTATTTCACCCCCAACATCTAATCCATTAGTGAGACCCATTGGCTTTAATTCAGGATACATCCCTTAGGTATCGGCATCTTTTATTTCCACCGCTGTCACCCCCGGCTAAGCCACTCTAACAGCTCTTACGGGTCTCTCTTTGGGTACTCGAGACCAGCACTGCTTTACAGACACTATTTGGGGAAGATATTTGTATTCACAGACGAATGCAATTCTCATGGATCCACCTTCTGGAAAACATAGAAGCCATCTGATCTGTTTTGCTCTCCATAGCTGAGAGCAGTACCAACCACATGGAGGGCATCCACAAAGATATTGTGAATGAATTACACTTATTAATGTTTTCTAATAACAACTCCATGGGGCAGGTATTATTAATCCATTTTACAAATAAGAAATCCAAGTATCTTTATGTAAAGGATTTGTCTTTACACAAGAGAGTGGAGATTGGTTGGATCAGTGCATTTTGAGGAATTTCATGAAGCAGAGCTATACTTAAAAAGAACAATAAATCAAACAAACAGGGCTCCACTCTGCCCTCAACGGCAACACTGCCATTCCCAAATTCTCTTCCTTTTACATCTCACTGAAAATGTCTACTGGATTTTCTCTTAAATATTTTTTATCTTACTTTTCCTCTACTAAATTTCAGTGGTGATGGATGGAAGTTTTATTTTGTATAAATATAAGAAATAATTAATTAAATCATTTATTTTCAAAATTCTAAAAGACCAGTGTATTTCCCACTCTGCTAATATTCTGAAGATAAACCCAAACAGGTTATGTTATGTGATTTTAAATGCAGAGATTTGTTTTATAAGCCTTTAAACATGAGTGACATTATATTAGCAATTTTTATTTCCATTGTCAGTGTTCTCAATAGCAGCAACAATTTTCATTTGCACCTACTTTACATTAGCATTGTGTCACATTAACACGGTATTTATCGTATCAGAGTATGTATTTAGAAGCTGAACAGACATTCAAGTAGGGTACTTCAAATAGATGGCAGGTTTTGTAACCATTAAAACATTTTAGAAATTCAAATATTTGTGTCTGAACTCTCCAATTATTATTTTCTCTGTCATCCAAATGATTAGCATAAATGACCATTAGGACACATGAATCAAAATCAATGCAACATTAACTCGCTAGAGCAGAGTACTACTGAAACCGAGTAGCTGATGTGGTAGGTAAATGGGAAATGGGTAAGAAGTCACCCAGATACAGTGAGGTTATCCTCCACCCTCACCCTCATTCCCCAGATGCTCAAGATGATAACTTGAGGTTTTTTTTTATGTGGAAGAAGAACTGGTAACTCTAAGACTTATCAACCCTGGATTGTTGGGCAAATCTGAAATTCAGCTAAGGCTCATTGGGTCAGATTGCAAACAATAAGATAATCATGAATGCCCTTGATGAGAAGGTCACAGTGGAGTGGCTTAAATTCAGTTTCCTAGTAGACCATTTGCAGCAATGTGGAGAGGTACTGATGTGTGAAAGGGATGCTCATGTTTGAATACACACCATGACTACCCACTACCCATGCCTGCAAGATGGTAGTGATATGGCTTTGCTAATATTCTCATCTGTAATTTTCTGCTTTAATAGAACATAGATGTTTGTTTATACCAAAGACTGTGACTGTGAGATCATTAGCTGTTCTATGTTTTTAAGTTTACACAATGAGCATGAATTACACTGATAATTGAAAAGCAAAACAATGTATTATTTAACATTTTAAAACTAGTTTTAGTATGTCTTAGCCATAAATTATTTCAATAAACTTGTTTCCATCAAGAATCCAAGAAGCACAATGATAACAGGAGTAAACATCTAAACTGATTTTTTACAAGCTGATCATACATTTTTTGAATGTCAGGCTGTTCTCTTTTCTAATATTTAAAATTAAAGTATAATTTAGCAACAGTGAAATATGTCAATTTAATAATGTAGTTTTATCATTTGAACAATGTACATGCTCATGTAATAACAGGCCTATCAAGACAGAATATTTCCAACTTCTTAGCACCAGATAATCACATCAACCCCATCAAGCAACCAACCACTAATCTGATTTTTATCTCTGATTTCTAAGATAGTGCTGCCTATCTAGAACTTCATATAGATGGAATCAACATGGAGTATGTACCCTTTTGAGGGTGGCTTCTTTCACTAAGCATGATGTTTTTGAAATTTACTGATATACTTGTGTGTACTCGTAGTTCTTTTCTATTGCTGAGTAGCATTCCACTGTGTGCATATACCACAATTTATTCCGTTACCTGGTCTCTTAAAGACAAAGTAGCTAGTATTTTTCAGCAAAATCTTTAGACTTTTAGCTCTACCCTCAAGTAAAGTGAAATTCTGAAAAGTAAAAGTGGTTTTGAGCTTAATAAACCTGATAATTACTGATAAGTTTCACCTCATTTTGCAAGTATGGTTGAAGTCAATCATCTTTGCATTTCAAAGTTGAGAGTCACCTTAGAGATCATAAAGTTGAGCCCTTTGTTTTATAAATGAAAATACTGATGCTTAGAAAATTTCATTTAGTGGCAGAAGAAAAACAAATCAGATTTCCCGCTTAGTCTCTTTCCTCTATCACCAATTATAAATTTATATTATTTTAAGCTTCCTCAGAGGATAAAACTAATTAATTTATTCCAAAAATAAATGTAAAATGTGATTGTTTTATACATACCAAAATAGACTTTTGTTGTATAGAAAGCACATTGAACCAATTTAAAATCTGATACCATTTTCAAGTGTATGTTTACACACAATATCTAGGAATATCCATTTTTAAAAATAAAATTGAAGTATCACAGATTTCAGAAAAGATACTGCTTGTTTTTCCCTTGATCAAAGTGGCTGACTGTGATAATTAGCATAAGCATTTTCAAATTTAGGCTGCTCAAATACCTTCTTCTTTTTCAATAGTTGCTATTAGTATTTTTCCTGAAAAATGAACTTTTTCTAAAAATTTGTGGTACAGTAAGATTGGGAGGAGTACGAATCAAAGCTGACTTACTCTTCTTGTGCTGGTTTCAGGGGAATTATAGTTATTTTTGTGGAAGTCATCTTTGAGGGAATTCAGTGATGTTTTCAGCATTTGCTCATTTCCATGGACTATACAGTCCATGGAATTCTCCAGGAGTGGGTAGCCTTTCCCTTCTCCAAGGGATCTTCCCAACCCAGGAATCAAACCCAGGTTTCCCACATTTCAGGCGGATTATTTACGAGCTGAGCCACAAGGGAAACCCAAGAATACTGGAATGGGTAGCCTATCCCTTCTTCAGCAGATCTTTCTGACCCAGGAAACAAACCCAAGGTCTTCTGCATTGTAGGCAGATTCTTTACCAACTGAGCTATCAGGGGAGCCCATAAATACTCCCACCATGGCCAGTCTCAAGCTATCAACATGATGTCAAACGGTTCGTAAAATCTCTGAAAATTTAACCATCAGCTTTCACAAGGCTCTCAGAAGAGAACTTGCTAGAGGAAGCAAAGTGGTTAGCTGTGTTCAGCTCTCAACCTCTAGGAGTTGAAAAAGGAAGGAAAGACAAAGGGAGGGAAAACTAAAGGAAAAAGAAAAGAAAGAAAAGCTATCATAGAAGCGAGTTGTATTTCCTTAAAGTATGGCAAAGGAAGTCCTTTTTAGAAACTCATTAAGCATTGAAGAAGAAGTGTACTAACCCCCCGCCCACCATGACCTCATCTGGGAAGACCCAGATGACTGGAGGCTGGTGACTGGGGTTGGAAGATTTCCTTCCAAGGTGTCTTTTCACTTGCCTATCTGTCCCTGGGCTTGGATGGCTAAAGACAGGCTTAGCAGGGACTCTGAGACTGTCAACCAGCTATGTGTTACTTCTTCATATGGCATGGGCTTCTCATGGCATGGCAACTGATAACCCAGAAGAAATATTTTGAAAGAGACCCTCATGAGAGTGAATGATCAGAGATGACCAGGCAGAAGTGGCATAGTATAAATAAGGTGGGTCACTTCCACTTTACTCTGTTGATCAAAGCAATTCCAGGCTCCCTCCGATGCAGAGGGAAGGGACATAGTCTTCAAGGGGAGGAGTTTTGAATCATTTGCAGCTTTTTTTTTTTTTTAATTTCTATGAATAGTGGGCTTATGAATAGTGTGGCAGAATTAGATAGTCTATCACTTGCTTAGAGAAAACTTATGGAAGAAAGCAATTGAAATGCGTGGTGTTTGCATGATTGAGTGGAATAGCCTAAGTGGGAACAATAAGACATCCTGTGCACAGAGAAGGGCTGCCATCAGGAGTGGAGGTGGTAAGGGAGTCGTGTACAGCAGTGAGAGAAGTGAGGCTGGCTGGTCTCAGGAAGACCTCCACACAGTCGTGGACTGGAAGTCAGTTTTCTACACTGAATAGCAGCATGACTTGTCCACCCGGGAAAGTTATTTCCCCATGGTGCCGATCCATTGTTGCATCTCTTTTTACAGAAACAGGCAACAGAGGTTAGTGGGATAACAGCTGAATTTAGGAGGTTGGGCAAAATGCATAGTTTTCTCAGAGGTACAGTTAGGGCTGCAGCATTCATCAGGTTTGAGGCAGGCAGAATACTGCTTCTTCCCTTCCCACCGATGTCCACATCCTAATACATAGAATCTGTGAATATGTTAGGTTCCATGACAGGGGAATTAGGGTTGCAGATGGAGTTAAGTTTGTTGTTCTGGGCTGAATAATGTCTCCTGGCCCCCCAAATCCACACCCACTTGGAACATGTAAACATGACCTTATTTGGAAATAGGATCTTTGTAGATGTAATCTACAAATTAGGGGGGTCCTTAATCCAGGATGACTGGTATTTTTATGAGAAGAGGGAAATGTGGGTATGGAGACCCACACAGATTGAGAAGGCTATGTATAGATGGAGGCAGAGATTGAAGTGATGCATCTGCAAGCAAAAAATCCCAGAGACTGCCCTCTACCACCAGGAGCTAGAAAGAGGCCAGGGCAGATGTCCCTCTAGAGCCTTCAGAGAGAGCTTCACCCTGCTAACCCTCTGAGTCTGGACTTCCAGTCTCCACAAAAATGATAGAATGCAGTTTTGTTGTTTAAAACCATCCAGTCTGTGGTCATTTGTTGTGGCAGTCCTAGAAAACAAATACGGTTTCTAGTCAGTCCAATGTAGTGACAAGGGTCCTTATAAATGGAAGAGGGAGGCAGAAGAAAGAGTTAGAAAGATAGCAGTGAGAGAAGGACTTGACCTGATGTGGGTGGCTTTGGAAAGGAGGAAGGGGCTATGGGCCAGCAAATACATGCACCTTTTCTAGAAACTGGAAAAGGCAAGGAAATGGATTCTCCCCTAGAACCTCCAGAGGAACACTGCCCTGCTGACTTCTTGATTTTAGCCCAGTGAGATGCATTTTTGACTTCTGACCTCCAGAACTATAATATACGTGGTAGTTTAAGTCACTAAGTTTACAGTGATTTTTTATAGCCAAAATAGGTAATTAATACAAAGTTAGTTGATACTTTGGCTCTAAGGAGATGATCAGGTTAATTTTGGTGGGAAGAGGCTAGACAACATCAGTCACTGGGGGTGGGGCCAGAGTAGGATAGAAGGTAGGCAAGTGGGACAGTACTTCTTGGTCAGAATCTACAATTTATGATCCTCAGAAGGTGATGATATTTAGAACAGGGCCTTTAAAGAGGTAATTAAGATAAAATTAAGTCACATAAATGAGCCTTAATGCAATATGGCGGATGTCATTACAAGAAAACAGCACACAGGGAAAAGGCCTCATGAAGACAAAGGGGGAAAAGCAGTCATCTACGAACCAAGGAAAGAGGTCTCAGAACAAACTAACCCTGCTGACACCTTAATCTTGAACACGTAAGCTCCAGATCTGTGAGAAAATTAGTTTCTATTGTTTAAGCCTCCCAGTCTGTGGTGCTTCCTTATGACAGCCCTAGTGAACCAACATATACCCCCGATCACTCATTCCCCTCATTTTCTAGATCAGGACACAAAGACTCAGTGTAAGAAAAATGAATGACTCACAGAATCAGGGGCTCTGTTGGGGCTGGCATCTGTGGTGCTTGGTGGCGACTCAGGGACTAATGAGCACTCTGGGGCACCCGCAGCGCTTTAGGTGAGATTTTGCAGTGCAGCAACCTGTTTTTTAATCCCATCACCTCTGAACATTCAGAACTCAACGTGTTTATGTTTTCAGTCATTTCCCCCTAGATGAATAAAGTTCGACTGATTAAAAAAAAAAACTCACTGAAAGTGAAAATGTTCAGGTGGTCACAAAATTTGAACCTGAGAAAGAAAATGTTCATTGGATATGTCAGATATGATTTTCTTCACAACAGTCCTTTATGAAAAAAATGTACTTTCTCACCTATATTGCTGATCTGTTTTAAAAAATACCTTTACCTAAGGATGACAGGTTGCAGAAGAATGGACCAATTAATGGTAAACATGTGTGTACAATATGACAGTTCAATGTAACTCAAAGTAATTGCTTTGTAGTTAACTTCATAACAAGGCCATCATTCACACAAAATCTATACAGTGGACTTCACTGGCAACCACTCCTTTGCTTTGTCTTGTCGTCCTAATACACTGCAAGGCATGGATATATTTACGTATTTAATCCAATTGCAAATAGAAATTAATAATAGATATTGCTAAATAAATTACTGCATTGCAAGTTAATGGGAATTGGGTTTTTTCATTTCAGTTTATTCAAATAAATACCCTAAACCTCAGGTCTTCCACAAAGAATAAGGGTTGCCTTCCATCCTGGATATAAGAGAGTAATTCTAAGCAGACTATAAATTATTTAAGTTGGTCACTTTGCTCTAATACATTTTAAGTAGCTCTTTAAATCATTAATGAGGGCATCAGATCCTGCAATCTGGGTGGCAAATTAAAAAAGAAATCTATGCTGCCTTTAATTACTTTTAAAAGAGTATAATCAGACTCTTATTAAAATCAGATCACCATAACCTAGAGCAAGAAAAAAGATTAGGTTTTATACTACCTAAAGTTCTAAAACTTTAACGCATAATATACTGGCTCATGTAAGGCCTGTGGTACCTCCTTTGTTCCTGTAACTTTCTACATCACTTCCGTTAGTCCTGGTAACAGTGTTGCAGTATTTGTTGTTATACCTCCATTACAGATGAGAACACTCATTTAAAGATTTAAATAATTTGCTCAGCTTTTAAGTCTCTGAACTAAGATTCATTCTTCGGTTTATTTGATGGCAAAGCCCATGCGCTTTCCACTATATCATGCTGAATTTCATGGTTTACCAAGTGCTTTCAAAAATCCTATTCTATTTGAGGCTCCAAAAGCCCAATGAGATAATTCCCTATTTTATGGTTAAGAAAGCTGAGCATTCTAGCAACTGACCCCACATAACATAATGGCCTTTGAGTACTTTCTTCTCTACCCCAAGCCATCATACTTGTGTCCCCACACATTTCCACACATGTGTCGAGGAGGGAAAAAAAAAATTCCTTCTGTTCTTCTAGGTTCTTGACTGAGACTCCAGATATAAAAGACAGAGTAACAGGAAAAAAATAAACAGGATATATTAACTTGTATATTTCCTTCATGCATGGAAGAAATTCAGGCATGAGTAAACTCAAAAGAGGTGGCTAGAACATGAGCTTAAATACCATCTTCAGCTAAAACAAAGGAAGATGGCTGTGGGGGAAGCAAGTTATGGGAAGGTGACCAGGGAAAGTAGGCTAAACAACTGTTTGTTGTGCAGATTTAATCCACAGCCTTCTCCATTGATAGGATTCTCTTGTGACTTAGAGTCATCCTTCTCTTCCTGGTACAGGGAGGTAGACGTTTTTACAAATGGTGATTTCCTTTATGAAAATGTAATGTATGCTCTACTTCCAGTGCTTCTCCTGTATCTGCTATTTCCCAAAATAGTCCACTCCTAAAATCCTTATGCCAAAGAGGTATATTTAGGTTGGCATTCTCTGGTCTCCTACATGTACATGTACATACAAGTAGCCCACACCCAGCCCTGCCTCTTCTTCAGTACACAGAGTGAAGTAACTTGGAAACCCGTGGTGAGGAAAGAGATGGAAACAGTCTAGTACTTCACCTCCAAAGCCACTTATTTGTAAATCATTTCATTAGTAATGAAGGATATGGTAGAAATACTCACTAGTTTCTATTACTTCATGGAAAAAGTATATGTGTTTGTAATTGATTTAAATTTCAGAGCTTTCTCCTGGTCATGCTCTCCACTGTGCCTGGGTGTAGGGCTGCCACATAAAATATTCTGTTAAATTTGGATTTCAAATAAACAGTGAATATTTTTTAAACAGTTTATTTTTCAAATAAACAGTGAATATATTAGAATAAGTATATCCTAAACATTGCCTGGGACACACTTGTAGTTAAAAAAGAAATAAGTTGTTTATCTGAAATTCAAATTTAATATTTCTATTGGCTCAATCTGGCAGACAGTAAAAGAGGAAGGAGGAACACTACCGGAGGAGAGAGGATGTGAGCAGAGGGTGTAAGAAGTCTCTAATCTACAGATGAAAATGTTGAGAACCTTAACAAGAAGAACCCCACTTAGCACTTGCCACTGTTATCTGGAAAATCATATGACTTGCATAGTGTTTGAATTATGCTGTAATTCTCATGGAAAGTAGTAGCCACAGTTCTATCTATATAGCTAAAGAAGAAAAGGAAGATAGAAAATTTTGGTTAAGAAACCAAACAAACAAAATCAGACAATCACAGAAATAATTCACATTATTGGAGAGATGATAGAATTTCCAATACTATAAAAATTAGTCAGCTTTTATTTCTAAATCAGTGACTCTGAAACCTTAACAAGCATCAGAATTACCTGGACAGCTTAATAAAACATAGATTGATAGGGCCCATTCGTAGCATTTCTGATTCAGTAGTGTGTGAGGAGAAGGGTGAGAATTTGTATTTCAAATGAGTTCCTACGTGACCCTGATGCTGCTGGTATGGAAATTAAACTTCCTCCAATAGTGCTCAAATTAGTGATGAAGTCACCCATAGCTAATTGAATTTGACTGATATCTGGCTGGATGCTAAGGCAGGGGTTCCTATTGTTAGTAAGCTGCAATGTAATAAACCCAGAAGAAAAAATAGCTTCATAGCACTCTTCTTTGCCTGCTCTTAAATTCTGAGCCAAGGGAAAGATATGCCTGCTGGTGAGCACATATTCATTCATTGTCTTTTATTATCACTTGAGGCTATGCTTATTATGCTGCAGAATCACAACCTGAATAAAAGCCAGGAAGCGCTATCCAGAATGTCCTCTTCCTATAAGTCTAGGCTCTTTAAGCAATTGTGTAGGAAATGCAAAAGTATTTCCTAGAATTAAGTTTTCCACAAATATTTCTTCCTGTTTTCTCAGTAAATCTGCTGAAGTGGTCTACTCCCACTTAACATTTTGAAGGTGGCATGTTTTGATGGCAAAGTTGGTACTCTTGATAATGCTCTTGGCATTTTCCTGTACTTCTTCTGGACTTTTACTGTCTGCCTTCTTCCCCCTTCTTCTTTCTTCTGACAGTTTAATGCCTTACAAGAAAACATGTGCCAAGAGAATATGGTAAGAGAGCATCCCATAGAAGTGTGTTTGCATTGTAGTTCTGAGACAGTCTTAGAGCTAGCAAGTTAAAACACTAACATGAATGAGGCATCTTTAAGTAATTCACATATGTGAATTTTCCAGATAAAAGGAGTTTGCTTTTTTAAGCATCAGCGCCTCCCTCCTACTTTTGAAAATATAAACATTAAAAAAATGGTTGTGTACTATTCTTCCCTCTTCAGCTGAATATACTGAATAATGTAATGTCTCGTTGATTTAAGGTCATCATAATATATCTGGTGTTTGTACTTGGCTTTGATAGTTTTGCCTGCAAGGACAACTAAAGTATGATGGTTGATGGTGGATAGTGGGGGTTGGGGGCTGTAGGGGGCTGTTATCCAGCCGTTTTTGGAGTTCCTGGTGTGTATGACTTTCTAGTTCTGCTGTCACCTTATTTTCTGGTCAATTGTTCCTTCTACGGTTCTTAGTTTCTACTAATTTTTCAAATTTCTCATGTTAATTTACATAGTAGTATTCAAATCAGCTTGAAAATTGGTCAGGTCTCTAAGAGGAATGATGTATTTGGGCTTTGTGACTTTTTTTTTGTTAATTTCTGAATTTCAAGCTCTTCTTCAAGGACTAAACATGTGACCTCTGATAAATCGTGTTCAGTGGCATAAGTTCTTTACATGTGAAACAGATGCTGCCAACCCACTTCTAAGAAAGCAGAGAATTCAAGTGCTTTGCCAGCCTCAGGAATGTTTTAGCCCTGAAGCAGTCATGTTCTTCTATGGAAGGGTAGGGGTACGGAATACTGACAAAATAATGGGCTGAAAAGATAATACTCTTGAGTAAATAAATGTTTTTCTCTACAGCCCCAGGCTGCTTTTTAATAAATTTTCCCAACTAGGAGTTACCCGATTAAATATTTATAAGAATCTCAGTTCAATTTGAAATTCAGATAAATGCCTGATATTTAAAAAAATACAGATCCCAAATATTGAGTGGTACATACTTATACTAGAAAACATTTGTTGTTTATCTGCAATTCAAATTTAACAGAGAATCCTGTATTTTCATTAGCTAAATCTGCCCCAACCCCAAATCACATTTGCTATTTTCTTTCTCCTCTACCAAGCCTACTTCTAAGGGAAGATTAGAAAAGTTAAGATTATGGTGATCATGATTATGTTCAGTTAATAAAAGTAGGATGTCATAGAGGAGAATTATCAATGGAGTGGTACCCAGGGGTTTGGGAATGTTCCGGGTCAATTTTAAGGTTCTTTCTTTGTCACAAAAGCTAAGCAGGAAGGTTAAGAAAGTAAAGTGAGAGTTTATTTAAGCAAAAATACAGTCTTAGAGAAAGAGTGGGCAACCAGGTGAGGTGCTGCTGCCCTGGATTACTTTGGAAGCTGGTTATGAGGGAACACACAAACAAAGGGGCAGAATGTTCACTGGGGAAGGAGGAGTTTGGGGGTTGTACTCAGATGTTCATCTCTATTTCCTGAGGGGAGGTGGGATCTTTGGCCTCATTTAGCTTGGATCAGAAGTGTTGTGGTGTTGGTATGTGATGGGTACTTCTCATCTGTAAGGCTAACTTTGTTGTAATGAGAGCATAGTGAGCAACAGGTTACATTCCCACACAGAGATTCCTGCCTTTCCCCACCTTTCTTTGTCTGCTTCCAGGACATTTATCACCCAAAATGTGTGGTTTCCTGTTAGTCTAGAGGTTCCTGTTTTTCTGTGTCTTTGTGACTTCCAGCCAGGGGGTCCCTTGCCCCTTTCTCTGCTCATACCTAGCTACCTGTATGCTCCAGTTCAGTTCAGTCGCTCAGTTCTATCTGATTCTTTGCGACCCCATGAACTGCAAAACACCAGGCTTCCCTGTTCATCACCAACTCCCAGAGTTTATTCAAACTCATGTCCATTGAGTCAGTGATGCCATCCAACCAGCTCATCCTTTGTCATCCCCTTCTCCTCCTACCTTCAATCTTTCCCAGCATCAGGGTCTTTTCAAATGAGTCAGTTCTTCCCATCAGGTGGCCAAAGTATTGAAGTTTCAGCTTGAGTATCAGTCCTTCCAATGAATATTCAGGACTGATTTCCTTTAGGATGGACTTATTGGATCTCCTTGCAGTCCAAGAGACCCTCAAGAGTCTTCAACACCACAGTTCAAAAATATCAATTCTTTGACACTCAGTTTTCTTTATATTCCAACTCTCACATCCATACATGACTACTGGAAAAACCATAACTTTGACTAGATGGACCTTTGTCGGCAGAGTAATGTCTCTGCTTTTTAATATGCGGTCTAGTTTGGTCATAGCTTTTCTCCAAGGAGCAAGCATCTTTTAATTTCTTGGCTGCAGTCACCATCTGCAGTGATTTTGGAGCCCAAGAAAATAAAATATCTCACTGTTTCCATTGTTTCCACATCTATTTGCCATGAAGTGATGGAATCAGATGCCATGATCTTAGTTTTCTGAATGTTGAGTTTTAAGTCAACTTTTTCACTTTCCTCTTTCACTTCCATCAAGAGGCTCTTTATTTCTTCGCTTTCTGCCATAACGGTAGTGTCATCTGCATATCTGAGGTGATTGATATTTCTCCTGGCAATCTTGATTCCAGCTTGTGCTTCATCCAGCCTGGTATTTCACATGATGTACTCTGCATATAAGTTAAATAGGCAGAGTGACAATATACAGCCTTGATGTACTCCTTTTCCTATTTGGAACTAGTCTGTTGTTCCATGTCCAGTTCTAACTGTTGCCTCTTGACCTGCATATAGATTTCTGAGGAGGCAGGTAAGGTGATCTGGTATTCCCATCTCTTGAAGAATTTTCCACAGTTTGTTGTGATCCACACAGTCAAAGTCTTTGATGTAGTCAAGAAAGCAGAGGTAGGTGTTTTTCTGGAACTCTCTTGCTTTTTTGATGAGCCAACGGATGTTGGCAATTTGATCTCTGGTTCCTCTGCCTTTTCTAAAACCAGCTTGAACATCTGGAAGTTCACATTACATGTACTGTTGAAGCCTGGTGTGGAGAATTTTGAGCATTACTTTGCTAACATGTGTGATGAGTGCAATTGTGCAGTAGTTTGAGCATTCTTTGGTATTGTCTTTCTTTGGGATTGGAATGAAAACTGACCTTTTCCAGTCCTGTGGCCACTGCTGTGTTTTCCAAATTTGCTGGCCTATTGAGTGAAGCACTTTCACAGCATCATCTTTTAGGATTTGAAATAGCTCAACTGGAATTCCATCACCTCCACTAGCTTTGTTTGTAGTGATGCTTCCTAAGGCCCACTTGACTTTGCATTCCAGGATGTCTGGCTCTAGGTGAGTGATCACACCATCGTGGTTATCTGGGTCATGAAGATCTCTTTTGTATAGTTCTGTGTATTCTTGCCACCTCTTCTTAATATCTTCTGCCTCTGTTAGGTCCATGCCATTTATGTCCTTTATTGTGTCTATCTTTGCATGAAATGTTCCCTTGGTATCTCTAATTTTCTTGAAGAGATCTCTAGTCCCAATATGCTATGGGAGATCTGTGGAGAAATAACTCCAGAAAGAATGATGAGACAGAGCCAAAGCAAAAACACCCAGTTGTAGATGTGACTGGTGATGGAAGTAAAATAAAAAAAAAAAAAGAGAAACATTGCATAGGACCTGGAATGTTAGGTCCATGAATGAAGGCAAATTGAAAGGGGTCGAATAGGAGATGGCAAGAGTGAACATCGACATGTTAGGAATCAGTGAACTAAGATGACTGAAATGGGTGAATTTAACTCAGATGACCATTATATCTACTACTGTGGGCAAGAATCCCTTAGAAGAAATGGAGTAGCCATCATAGTCAACAAAAGAGTCTGAAATGCAGTACTTGGATGCAATCTCAAAAATGACAGAAGATATCTATTCATTTCCAAGGCAAACCATTCAATATCACAGTAATGCAAGTCTACGCCCGACCAGTAATGTTGAAGAAGCTGAAGTTGAATGGTTCTATGAAGACCTACAAGACCTTCTAGAACTAACACCCAGAAAAGATGTCCTTTTCATTATAGGGGATTGGAATGCAAAAGTAGGAAGTTAAGAGCTACCTGGAGTAACAGGCAAATTTGGCCTGGGAGTACAAAATGAAGCAGGTCAAAGGCTAACAGGGTTTTGCCAAGAGAACGCACTGCACTGATCATAGCAAACACCCTCTTCCAACAACACAAGAGAAGACTCTACACATGGACATCACCACATGGTCAATACCAAAATCAGATTGATTATATTCTTTGCAGCCAAAGATGGAGAAGATCTACACAGTCGGCAAAAACAAGACCGGGAGCTGACTGGCTCAGATCATGAACTCCTTATTGCCAAATTCAGACTGAAATTGAAGAAAGTAGAGAAAACCACTAGACCATTCTTGCATGACTTAAATCAAATCCCTTACAGTTATACAGTGGAAGTGACAAATAGATTCAAGGGATTAGATCTGATAGAGTGCCTGAGGAACTATGGACAGAGGTTTGTGACATTGTACAGAAGGCAGTGATCAAGATCATCCCCAAGAAAAAGAAATGCCAAAAGGCAAAATGGTTGTCTGAGCAGGCCTTACAAATAGCTGAGAAAAGAAGAGAAGCTAAAGGCAAAGAAGAAAGGAAAGATATACCCATTAATGCAGAGTTCCAAAGAATAGCATGGAGAGATAAGAAAACCTTTCTCAGTGATCAGTGTGTGCTATAACAGGGACACAAATGAATTCTTGCTTTTGAAGCCCTATGGTGAGTAATGTCAGTATTTCCTTTTAAACGTGGCCCAGGAACTGCAGGTTAGAAATCTTGTCTTTCTTCTGGCTTGGCTATGAAGGGGCTCTAGAAAATACCACATAACCTCCTTGCCACAGTTGTCTATTGCTATCTACCAAACCACCCAAAGCATATTGGCTTAAACAACAACTATTTTATTATGTCTCTCAATTTTATGGGTAACTACAGAGAAATTCAGGAATGATGTAGTTATCTGATGCTTAGATATAAGCATTTTGTCTAAAATTGTCCAGATAGTTTCAATGATTCATGAGAGTCCTTTAGTTGTGGAAATTTGGTCTACAGGTGGACAACCAGACAAATCTAATGCAGATCATCAAAATAAGACTGAAAATCAGTTGTAGATAATACAAAGAAGATAAGATTACTCTATGACCAAATAACCAGAATTCTGAAGGGCTTCGTTTGCATTTCACTATGCCAGAAGAAACAAATACCGTTGTTTTTGCAAGAAATGGTGGCAAGTGGAACTGAAGCACTTAAGAATCATCAGTCATTGGATCAAGTTAGTTAATACATTTTCCCCATATTTTAGGTATATGGGGGAGGGATAAGAGGCCACAGTTAACTAATCAAGTTGGAGGAAGCAGCACCTTGAGAAAAAATGAAAGATCCGTTGTGGAAGTCTCAGTGTTTTTTGAGATTTTCTCCTCAGGAGGAAGGTCAGAAGCTTTGTTGGTCAAGAAAAATGCAGTTGTTTTAGGTAAAGTTGATTGTTCTCCTGACACTGAAGCTTGTCAAATTGTGGTCTGTGTTATTTGAGGCTACCCTTGGAGATCTAGTGAGAGCCTGGCAGCTGGTGTTAGAAATACAGAATCTGTTTCATCAAGAGACTTTATTGACTTTTAGAAGCTTCCTGGGGACAATCCCAGATGGCCCACTTAGCAGGAAACTCATTTATTTGTAGCTCCAAACACTTGCTAGAATCCCTAATGGCCTCATGAATAGGACCCGAAGGTTGTAGTTGCTCCCTTGTGGTCAATCTACAAGCCACATTAACTATTTCAGGCTAAAAAGAGTACCTTTAGGAATCATGTGGCTCATATTGCTTATTATAAATTCACTGGGTTGGATTTTAAATTAATGAAATTAATTCAGTGGGGAAGCTGGCTTAACAAGATGAGAAGCTGTGAGTCAAGGGCTTCTTAGGCTGGATCGTGTTCTGCCTGGTGTGGGATCCAGCCCCAGCCAGACCTGCTCTTCCAGACATTCTGATGTCTAAATAGAAGAGGTTATAATTCTAGGAGGTTAGAGCATAAAACTGGATGGAAACTGTTAGAAAATGTGAATTATTCTGAGAGAGGCTGGGTTCATGGGAGGAGTCGGAGGTTTTGTGGAGAATGAGGAGTGGCTTGAACACTAGGATGAAAGGGAGAATAAAGCACATGTGATAAAGTGGAAAGAATGCAGTATCTGTGACTTGAAGCATACTTAACCACTTTTATTTTGATTCTATTTGTTAGTGAGATGCTCAACCATAGAGTTCCTGGGCATCATGTGGGAATGGTATTGGACAGAAGCCTCAACAGGTAGGCAGGATCCAGATCACAGAAGTCCTGTAAGCTTACCTAA
Organism: Bubalus kerabau; assembly: GCF_029407905.1. Lineage (NCBI taxonomy): Eukaryota > Metazoa > Chordata > Mammalia > Artiodactyla > Bovidae > Bubalus > Bubalus kerabau. The sequence goes on along the minus strand of NC_073635.1, from coordinate 27,779,777 downwards.
AGAGTTTTTCTCTGTTTTCTTTCTCTCTTCCTTCCTTCCTTTTAATTTTTATTTTGGCAGGCAATGGGAAGTAAATATAAGTCTTTAAACGGGGCAGTAGAATCAGTAGGTCTAATGTATGTGAAACACACAATGATGATGACAATAGATCAAGAGACAAAGCCTGTTGCTAAGGAGATGAGAAAATGATGCAACAGCCCTGATGGAAGACTGTGTGGAATAGACCATGGCAGTAAGAATGGAGAAGAGAGGCCATTCATTCACTATTTCAACAGATATTTGCGGAATACCTATTATGTCCTAGGTGCTTATATTAAGAATATAGAGGTGAATAAAACAGACCAGTTACTTGATCTCAAGGAGTTTATATTCTAGTGTGAAAGACAACAATAATGGCCCAAATTAATGATAAGACTCTTTCAGCTTGAGAGAAGTACTTTGAAGAAAATAAAACTGGGTGTCATGGGAGAGTGACTGACATAGGGGGACTCTAGAAGGAAGTAACATTAGATCTAGGATATGATTGTCAAGAAGAAGTGAGTCACGTGCTCTAGAGGAAGAACATTCTGGGCAGAGGTGCAGCCAGTGTAGAGAGTCTAAGGATCTAGACATGATAGGAAGAGTCAGAGTGGCCGGAACAGGTAATGGAGGAAGAAAGAATGGTAGGGGATAGGGCTGAAGAGGAAGATTTTATAGCTATTGACAAATTTAGAGTCTAAGCAATGGGAGTGATATAATCTGGCTTATATCTCTAGAACATCACGGATTGCTGTGTGGAAACATAGAAGCCAGTTATGAGGCTACTGCAGGAGCCCAGATGAGAGATACTGGTGGCTTAGATCAGGGTGGCAATTGTGAAGATAGAAGTGTTGAAAGTCAGGATATGAAATACCGCAAACTCTCAGTTTTTGAAAGAAAGATATTCAGAGAATTATTCACAAATTCTTCAGTATGAAAATATCACTCTAGCATATGATTTATCCCAAAATCAAACAAACAATATGAAAATCACATAACTCTTTTAGTCCCTTAAAACAATTGCTTCTTATGCATGTTGAGTAGAGAACAATAAAACCCCAGTGGAATATGTCTGCCCAAGACCAAAACAGATGAATGTAGATGTGTTTAACATAAAACATTATTTACAACCACAGTTACCTTTGAAAGAGAGTGTTTACTATAAAGGGGTGAATCTTGTTTAGGCTCCTTGATGGCTTTGATTGGAAAAATCTTCACTTGGGTAACTTATTTCATGGTAGAGTAGTTGAGAGTCAGCCCTCCCTGTTACTTCCTAGCTCTCAGTATTTCACATGTGTGAAGTTACAGGATTTTTTTTTAATTAATTTTTTTATTGAAGTGTAGTTTATTTACAGGGTTATATTAGTTTCTGCTGTACAGCAAGTGAATCAGTTATACATCTACATATATCCATTCATGTTTAGATTCTTTTCCCATAGAGGTCATTATAGAATATTGAATACAGTTCCCTAGCAGGTCCTTATTAGTGATCTATTTTATGTATAGTACTAAACTAGTGGAGGTGATAGAATTCCAGTTGAGCTATTTCAAACCCTGAAAGATGATGCTGTGAAAGTGCTGCACTCAATATGCCAGCAAATTGGGAAAACTCAGCAGTGGCCACAGGACTGGAAAAGGTCAGTTTTCATTCCAATCCCAAAGAAAGGCAATGCCAAAGAATGCTCAAACTACTGCACAATTGCACTCATCTCACATGCTAGTAAAGTAATGCTCAAAATTCTCCAAGCCAGGCTTCAGTAATACATGAACCGTGAACTTCCAGATGTTCAAGCTGGTTTTAGAAAGGGCGTAGGAACCAAAGATCAAACTGCTGGATCATGGAAAAAGCAAGAGAGTTCTAGAAAAACATCTATTTCTGCTTTATTGACTATGCCAAAGCCTTTGACTGTGTGGATCACAATAAACTGTGGAAGATTCTTCAAGAGATGGGCATACCAGACCACCTGACCTGCCTCTTAAGAAACCTATATGCAGGTCAGGAAGCAATAGTTAGAACTGGACATGGAACAACAGACTGGTTCCAAATAGGAAAAAGAGTACGTCAAGGCTATATATTGTCCCCCTGCTTATTTAACTTATATGCAGAGTACGTCATGAAAAATGCTGGGCTGGAAGAAGCACAAGCTGGAATCAAGATTGCTGGGAGAAATATCAATAACCTCAGATATGCAGATGACACCACCCTTATGGCAGAAAGTGAAGAGGAACTAAAAGGCCTCTTGATGAAAGTGAAAGAGGACAGTGAAAAGTTGGCTTAAAGCTCCACATTCAGAAAATGAAGATCATGGCATCTGGTCCCATCACTTCATGGGAAATAGATGGGGAAACAGTGGAAACAGTGTCAGATTTTATTTTTTGGGGCTCCAAAATCTCTGCAGATGGTGATTGCAGCCATGAAATTAAAAGATGCTTACTCCTTGGAAGGAATGTTATGACTAACCTGGATAGCATATTCAAAAGCAGAGATATTACTTTGCCAACAAAGGTCCATCTAGTCAAGGCTATGGTTTTTCCACTGGTCATGTATGGATGTGCAAGTTAGACTGTGAAGAAAGCTGAGTGCCAAAGAATTGATGCTTTTGAACTGTGGTGTTGGAGAAGACTCTTGAGAGTCCCTTGGACTGCAAGGAGATCCAACCAGTCCATTCTAAAGGAGATCAGTCCTGGGTGTTCTTTGGAAGGAATGATGCTAAAGCTGAAACTCCAATACTTTGGCCACCTCATACAAAGAATTGACTCATTGGAAAGGACTCTGATGCTGGGAGAGATTGGGGGCAGGAGGAAAAGGAGACGACAGAGGATGAGATGGCTGGATGGCATTACTGACTCGATGGACATGAGTTTGGGTGAACTTCAGGAGTTGGTGATGGACAGGGAGGCCTGGCGTGCTGCGATTCATGGGGTTGCAAAGAGTCGGACATGACTGAGCGACTGAATTGAACTGAACTGAATATATGCTATACTTTATTGTATACATTGCTATACTTTACTGTATATTATAGACACCACTCAACAAATGGTAGCTGCTTCATGACTATTTAATCTTAAAGAATAAGATAATCTCTAAGAGGCTTTTTTTTTTCCTAGTGCTCTCTGTGCCATGTAACCTTTTGGAGATTAAATCCACATGTTACCTTTTGGAGATTAAATTCCACACACGTGCTCACAGACACACACACACACACACATACACACACACACACACATACACACACACTGAATTAAATGAAAAGCACACATTATATGGGCTTCCCAGGTGGCTTAGTGGCAAATAATCCATCTGCTAATGCAGGAGATACAAGTTTGATCCCTGGGTCTGGGAAGATTTCCTGGAGAAGGAAATGACAACCCACTCCAGTATTCTTGCTGGGGAAATCTCACAGACAGAGAAGCCCGGCAGGCCACATATAGTCCATAGGGTCACAAACAAATGAGCAACAGAGCACCCACGCAGGCACACATTGTATGCTTATAATGAGCTTCCTTCTTGAAGTGAAGGAAAGTCGCTGAGTCATGTCCGACTCTCTGCAACCCCATGAACTATACAGTCTATGAAATTCTCCAGACCAGAATACTGGAGTGGGTAGCCTTTCCCCTCTCCAGGGGATCTTCCCAACCCAGAGATTGAACCCAGGTCTCCTGAATTGCGGGAGGATTCTTAACCAGCTGAGCCACAAGGGAAGCTCTTTCTTGAAGGAGATAGAAACTGAGCTGGGGAGAATTTGCATGGTGCTTAAATGGTTAATACAATTTCCCTATGTACCTCATTTACAATAGAGATTAGTTTAGACACTTGGGTGAATATGACTCATTTAAATGCTCAAAATCATGAATCATTCAGAGTAGCATTGTGGGTAATTTTAATGACATCTTTAAGGTCTTCATTCCTTTGTTAACTGCTTCTATTGAATTTAAACAAAAGTCCCATTTCATTCCAAATTTAAATCCAAAAGAGATTTGATCTTTTCTTCCTGCCATTTTGCAACCCAATGTAATTTCTAACAAGTGCCTGGAATTAAGATGTGAGTCAGATCAGAAAACTGCATTTGAAAGTAAATGGAGTACCAAAGCCGGATGGGGATGAAGGGGAGATTTTAGAGTGACATAGCCGGTTGAAACCATTTGAGCTGAACTTCCTCAATTCCTAAGACCTCCAATACCCCCAGGGATTTGCAGGACCACTAATGTTCCACTGCTTGGGACATTAACTATGAAGTTAGGAAAAAAAAAAAAAATCAAAACATCAAAAGTGGCTCAACCATGAAGACCAGTTTGTAAACATTAATATCAGATTTATTCATAAAGCTCCAAACTGGAACCCACTGGTAAATGAATATAAAAGTTGTGGTATATCCACAATGTAATGCCACACAGATAGCAGTTAAAAGAAAAATCTGCTGATCTCAGTAATAGCAAGACTGAGGCCCCAAAGCTTAACATCAAATCCAGCACAAAAGACTGTTGCATACTATATGATTCCATGTATATGATATTCTGAAAAAGGAAAAGTATAAGGGCAGAAATCAGTTCCAGGTTACCAGGGATTGGATTACGAATTGATAGGAAAGAGGGAGAGGGAATTTTGGGGGTTGGAAATTGTATCACAGTTGTCCCTTGAGCAACACAGGTTTGAACGTCAAGGGTCCACTTCTCTGTGAGTTATTTTATATATCTATATCTATATCTATATATATGAAGTGAAAGTGCTAGTTGCTCAGTTGTGTCCTCCTAGCTACCCCTGCGAGGCTCCTCTGTCCATGGGTTTTTCCAGGCCAGAATACTGGAGTGGGTTGCCATTCCCTTCTCCACGGGATCTTCCCAACCCGGTAACTGAGCCCAGGTCTCCTGCATCGTAGGCGGATTCTTTACTGTCTGAGCTACCAGGGAAGCCCTTATATAGATACACACATGTGTGCGTGCTAAGTATCTTCTGCACTGCAGGCAGATTCTTTTACTGCTGAGCCACCAGGGAAGTTTGTATATATAATAACTCACAGATAAGTGGACCTTTGAAGTTCAAACCTGTGTTGTTCAAGAATCAACTTGATACATATACATATGTATGAAGGGCTTCTCCAATGGCTCAACAGTAAAAGAATCCATGGACAGAGGAGCCTGGCAGGCTACAGACCCTGGGGTCAAAAGAGTCGGACACAACTGAGCAACAATATTTCTTTAGTTGGCAATTGTCCTCCCTATAAGGAACAATGCTCCTGCTTCCTATTTCTCAAATCTTATCTCTTATTTCTTTGTGGTTAATGCATTCATTCTACTTGCTGCTATCTCTAACACACACACACACACGTCCACATACAGTTTGTTAGGAAGAAAAAACTTTTCCCTCTATTCTTAGGTTCAGTGCCTGGCATCTGAATTAAACTGACAAAAGACTTATTAATAGAAGAAAGAGTTTATTCATATGCACATGAAAGCTAAAAAATAAGGAACTAGCTAGTTAAATGGTTAGAGTTGAAGACTTACTAATACATACTTGACAGGAGAAAGAAAGGAGGGGAAAATAGATTCCACATTTAAAAAAAAATAGGTTCCATTAGGAAAGAAAACTGGGCGTTTATGTTACTGGTCCAGCTTCTTGCCACTTGAAAATCAATACCCATTACTAAAGGGGAAGATAGGGAAGAGGTTTGGTCATCTATTAATTACTTATTCTTCATTTATACTTCTTTAAGGACAAACGAAAAGGTTAAGGCATGACATTGGGTGCACTGAATGGAGCTCAAGTCAGAAGTTTGGTTAAACTACTTAACAAACTAAGTTTGAATACCTGGTGATCTCATTTCTGTAATTAGGTTCTTCTAAGGTTAGAGGAAACAGAGATAGGCCAAGAGTGAAAGGGCCAAGGAGCTGCTTTCATTTAGAAGAACAAATTAGAGAAAAGAACTTTGTGATAATGTTTGTCTAGGAAGGTATGATTTTTCCATCTTCTTTGGGGCCATGAAATTCCCCAAAGAAAAGGGATTTATGATAGGTTTACTCTTGGTTTCTCTCCTGGGAGGTGATGCCTCCTCAAAGAGAGAGATTTTGTCAGTCCTCATTTGTGAGAAGTTTCTGCTTTTTGTCAGATAAGGGGAGCTGGGAGGCTTCCCCCTGCATCTGCTGGCTCTCAGATGTCTTTAGCTTAAAGAATCTGTACCTTAAAGAATCTGTACTTCAGAACTCTGAAGTTCTGAGTGGATCTCCACAGCACATACTGCTGTTTCTTGCCTCAGCACTGCTTTTCCTCCAGTCTGTCTCTGCTGGAATGTCCTTTTCTCCTCTTTCTCTGGCAAAATCCTAGTTAGTACTTAAATCCCAGCTTTCTCTGACATCCCAGGCTACTCCCACTGCCAAGCTGACTTAAGTGCTCCTCCTGGAATCCGCAACACCCTGAGCAAAGTTTCCCTGGTGCTGGAATCCCCAACACCCTGAGCAGAGTTTCCCTGGTGCATGACCACTGTTTGATTACTATCTATTTATATGTGTTTAGACAGAACTCTTGGGTGACTATAGCTGATGTCTCTTCCCACCTCTGACATCAGCTCCAAGCTTGGCTCTTCTCAAGCTGCCAGCATGCCGCCTCTGACTCTGTGCTCATCCTTTCCTTTTGCTTCCCCAAGCTCTTCTCCTGAAGATCTGAAAGGAATGTTCTGGAAAACTCTCCACTGATAGGAGAAGAGAGTCAGTGAATGAAAGCTTTTCCCTTCCTCTCACATTCTCTGCTTCCCACATGCCCTCTGCCTCTCTTTTGATGGTCTGAGAGACATTCTATACATAATACTGTTAAAAGGAATTGACATATTTCTTCATAAAAATGGATAGAAATCTGCAAAGTCAAGCCCAGATTATCTACAACAGCAAACTTCATGAACACAATCATATTGGCTTTCCTCCTTTTTTGTGTCACTCACTTTTCCCTTTCTCCTCAGATCCTACAATCCTGACATCAGGCCTCAGATCAATACTCCACCCAGGTCATTGTTTCTGGCTCTGTTTTGGGCAGAACCCAAACTGAGACAAATATTTATTCATTCGTTTATTTTTGTGATAGCAATTTCCTTTTATTCCTCTTTATTTTGAAATAATTCCAACCTTACAGAAAAGTTGTACTAAAAGAATTGTGCAGAATACTGTTTACAATAGCCAGGACATGGAAGCAATCTAGATGCCCGTCTACAGATGAATAGATAAAGAAGTTGTGGTACATATATACAATGGAATATTACTAAGCCATAAAAAAGAACACATTTGAGTCAGTTCTAATGAGGTAGATGAAACTAGAGCCAATATTACACAGAGTGAAGTAAGTCAGAAAGATAAAAACAAATATCATATATTAACACAAATAAATGGTATCTAGAAAGACGATCCTGATGAATCTGTCTGCAGGGCAGCAGTGGAGACGCAGACCTAGAGAGCAGACTTTTGGACACAGTGGGGGAAGGAGAGGGGGGACAAATTGAGAGAGTAGCATTGAAACATACACATCACCATATGTAAAATAGATAGCTGGTGGGCATTTGCTGAAAGCTCAAACCTGGTGCTCTGTGACAACTGAGAAGCATGAGAGGTGGGAGGGAGGTTCAAGAGGGAGGGGACATATGTATACCTACAGCTGATTCATGTTGATGTATGACAGAAACCAACACAATATTGTAAAGCAATTATCCTCCAATTAAAAAAAAAAAATGCTGCAGAATAACTCCCACAATTCTCTCTGCCCAGAGATCCAGTCATATTCCCAGGTCAGGCAAGGATTTAATTGATAGGCTCTTCAGTGTGCTCTTTCTGGACTAGGCCTTGTTAACAGTAATCAAAACCTCTGGACCACCTGTCATGTTAATTTGTTACAGTCCAGAAAATGGTCCCTTCTTGTTGCTTCTTCCCATATCTAGAGTTATATTAATACGATCATTGATCTCATATGAATATTATATCTGGTCAATCATTTCAAGTCACTTAATCATCATTAATTTTACTTGAGGCTCACTCACATGTTTGGTAATGCAAGAAACAATAGTCTTGTAAGATAGACAAAGTACAAGTAACATAGTAACATTAATAAGGTTCTAAATATTTAGCTAAGAACTTCCATTAGGTGTAGCCAGATATCTCCCAAGGTCATATGACTAGTCTGTTCTGCACCAATCTCTATCTTTAAGGGAAATGATTTCTTAGCATTGTATATTAAGATCACCAAAGATGTCTACAGTACAACGCAAGTGGTGGGTCATCATGAATCCTTCAGGATTGAAAAAGAAATGCTGTCTTTTAAGGAGCTGAAACCTATATGCAGGTCAGGAAGCAACAGTTAGAACTGGACATGGAACAACAGACTGGTTCCAAATAGGAAAAGGAGTACATCAGGGCTGTATATTGTCACCCTGCTTATTTAACTTATATCCAGAGTACATCATGAGAAATGCTGGGCTGGAAGAAGCACAAGCTGGAATCAAGATTGCAGGGAGAAATATCAATAACCTCAGATATGCAGATGACACCACCCTTATGGCAGAAAGTGAAGAGGAACTAAAAAGCCTCTTGATGAAAGTGAAAGAGGAGAGTGAAAAAGTTGGCTTCAAGCTCAACATTCAGAAAATGAAGATCATGGCATCCGGTCCCATCACTTCATGGGAAATAGGTGGGGAAACAGTGGAAACAGTGACAAACTTTATTTTTTTTGGCTCCAAAATCACTGCAGATGGTGACTGCAACCATGAAATTAAAAGACGCTTACTCCTTGGAAGAAAAGTTATGACCAACCTAGATAGCATATTCAAAAGCAGAGACATTACTTTGCCAACAAAGGTCCGTCTAGTCAAGGCTATGGTTTTTCCTGTGGTCATGTGTGGATGTGAGAGTTGGACTGTGAAGAAAGCTGAGCACCGAAGAATTGATGCTTTTGAACTGTGGTGTTGGAGAAGACTCTTGAGAGTCCCTTGGACTGCAAGGAGATTCAACCAGTCCATTCTGAAGGAGATCAGCCCTGGGATTTCTTTGGAGGGAATGATGCTAAAGCTGAAACTCCAGTACTTTGGCCACTTCATGGGAAGAGTTGACTCATTGGAAAAGACTCTGATGCTGGGAGGGATTGGGGGCAGGAGGAGAAGGGGACGACAGAGGATGAGATGGCTGGATGGCATCACTGACTCGATGGACGTGAGTCTGAGTGAACTCCGGGAGTTGGTGATGGACAGGGAAGCCTGGTGTGCTGTGATTCATGGGATCGCAAAGAGTTGGACATGACTGAGTGACTGAACTGAACTGAAGGAGTTAATTGGCTGGCACTAGAAGGAGAAAAATCGATCTTTATGGTTCAGTGGGTATTTCTGCTCTTTGGGGAGTCTGGTTAACACATAATGCAGATGCCTAATGTACATTAGAGGGAAGGAAAGAGGCCAAAAGGCAAAGAAAATTTTTATGTTTATGCTTTTCTGTCTTGCTTTAAAATGTGAACTTTTATTTCATTACACAGATTCTGCAGTGCAATTGTTGTGTAGGTGAGGAGGCAGATTTCTGATGCTCCATTGATTTCCTAGTATCCAGGAGTATTTATTTTCATTCTTACAAATAGATTCACTGATTCTTTGTCAGGCCCTAGGGTTATGAAAAACAAAGTTCTATCATATAATCAGATAATTATTAAACAATGTGTTGCATATCCTAATTGTCCTACCCATGAAGTATTGTGTGCTTGAGAGGCCCAGAACCAGGCTATCCTTCCTGCCTGCAGCACCCAGGCATCACTAATCCATCCAAGCTCTCTTTCACCCAGAGCCCCAAATGGTTTTTTGGAATCATTTCCATCACAATGCTGCAGTTATCCACTACCAAGTACACCACAGTTTTCATGCTAACTTTGAAGTGTTAAAATTAAGCTTTCTAAAGGTCTAGGATCCTTTGAAATTACAAATCAGAAATTGTAGTACAAGAGATGTTATTCTTTGTTCTTCCTGCCTGTGTAGGCTCCCCTCCTCCTCCGCTTAGCTTTCTTTTACTTTTGTGCACCTTTAACTGTGACTGCTTTGAGTTGCCTGAAATTTTTAATGATGACTGGAAGATTCCTTGTAAATCTTGCTCTAACATGAGAAACTACCCACTCCAGCTTCTTGCTTGCAAGTTGCTGTTGAACAGCTTTTACTCAAGGAAATAAAATTTCAGCAGTCCTTTCCTCCATGTGTGGTTAATAGCATCACCAATTCAATGGATATGAATTTGAGCAAACTCTGGGAAAGAGTGGAGGACAGAGAAGTCTGGCATGCTAGAGTTTGGGGTCGCAAACAGTCAACAGGACTGAACAACAACAGCAAGCTCAAATTATTGCTTTTAAGCCTATTGTCCCTGGTGGCTCAGACTGTAAAGCGTCTGCCTACAATGCGGGAGACCCGGGTTCAATCCCTGGGTCAGGAAGATCTCCTGGAGAAGGAAATGGCACCCCACTCCAGTACTCTTGCCTGGAAAATCCCACGGATGGAGAAGCCTGGCAGGCTACAGTCCATGGGGTCGCAAAGAGTCAGAAATGACTGAGCAACTTCACTTTCACTTCAAGCCTATTGTTCTCCATACCCAGAGGGAAATATTCTATATGTTAGCTTAACATCGTGCTGTGTTTCTGTACAATTCTTCGTATTGAAACCTGTTAATTTCACTATACTGTCTTTCAACTGAGATAGGAAAGATTACACCATCATTTCACGTTGCCCCTTTGATTTGCCGCATTGGCCTGTAAGAAATTCTTTTGGGGATAAAAAAAAAAAAAGAAGAAGCAAAATTTTTCTCTTTTCAAAAGAAAAATCTTGTTTAAGAAAATGAAATGCTTTCTTACGAAAATAGATTAAAATAGGCAGCTGTCTCAGAGATGGTAACCTCTCCTGAGATTTGCTGGCTCCCCTTCTCAAGGTGAATGGGGCATATAGACAGGTGTGGAACCCACTGCTGTTGTTATGAGTGAAAGCAGAGGTTTGAGATTCAAGATTCCCCTACCTCTTACTTAATTCCACAGGTTGGGGACCAGTTCTTGGGAACTCAGACTCCAGCCTAGAGAGAGCTGGAGTGATGCTGGTGGTGGGTGGGGGACCACCTTCCATTGTAGCCACTGAGAGGAGGGAGGAACCTTTGGGGGAAGTCTTGCTAAATGCTACGAGCTTTACAGACTTTATTTCTCTGTCCTTTTAACAATCCTACAAACTTTATTTCTCTCTTAACAATTTTTTCTTTTATTTTTCTCTTTTAACAATCACACACACACAAAAAGATTTTTTTTCCAGATATGGAAATTGAGACTCAGAAAGATTGAGGAAATATTCAGATATTCTGAAGCTCAGTAGAGGTTGTGTTGGAATTAAAATGTCCAGATCATAGGTGAATACTGCTTCAGTTGAAATATTTTGCATGAACCCTGCAATCTCATGGAGATATCCATCCTGAAATGATTATTCCTGACTAATCTTAGGTTAGCATAATATCCCCCGTGTTTCTCTATTTGTGCTCATAGCCTAACTGTAGATTACAATGTCAAGTACTGGGATCCCCTTCCCCAGTCCCTACAATCCAGTCATCCAGGTGAGAATGGGCTTTAGTGGCATCTAATACTTTAAAGAAGGCAAAATGGTTAGATAGCATTATTGACTCAATGGACATGAATTTGAGCAAACTCTGAAAGCTAGTGGAAGACAGAGGAGCCTGGCATGCAGTATTCTACAGCCACAGGGTTGCAAAAAGTCAAATGTGACATAGTAACTGAACACCACCACCAGAATATTAAAGAGCTTGGGGGGTTGGGAAGGGGTCTGCTCAATTCTCTTAGACCAGCTTAGGTAAGAAAGGAATCAGATGTCAAGGTCACATTCTTCACTTTCTTCTAGTATCTCCCATGACTTATTAGCCATTGCCGTCTTTTCCTTCCAGAAAAAAAAAAAAAGAAGGTCCACGTGTGTGTATTGAAAATGGAGGGCACTTGGGACATGCTAGGAGTCTGAAGCAGGAAGAATGAGATATTCTAAATAAAGAGACAGCAGGGCAGGGCTCCTGAGAGAAATGGCAAAGCTAGTTTGCACCGTCCGCCAGCAGTTCAAAGTCACCATGCTCGCATCTCTCCCAGGCCTTCCTAAGGCCCCAGGCACAGGGGACAAATAGGCGTGAATCATCTGTGATGACTAAATATTTCCATTATCCAGGATAGGACAAAGAAGGACTTTATGTAAATAAAGGCTGAAGGGAAGTGCTGACACGGCTCAGAAATGGCACCTTTAGTGACTTTCCAGTGACTGACCAAGGACACTCTAAGTCTCCTTTCTGTAAAGCATGTTGTTGTAATCAGTCTCTCAATTCAGTGCTCAGAGGCAGTAAACACAACAAAATGAAAAAGATGACAAGCAGCTGGCTAGTACCATCTAGTGGCAGCAGAGAAACAAGAAGTTTTTAATGACCTTTTAAAGGGGGGAAGTGAAGTGAAGTGAAAGTCGCTTAGTCATGTCTGAATCTTTGCTTCCCCATGGACTATACAGTCCATGGAATTCTCCAGGCCAGAACACTGGAGTGGGTAGCCTTTCCCTTCTCCAAGGGATCTTCCCAACCCAGGGATCAAACCCAGGTCTCCAGCATTACAGGAAGCAGGGGAAGGTGGGACTGAAACTTGGCTTCCTTTCTGGACCACTGATGGTTTATCTCAAGGTGCTGAGCTTGAGTCTTTTCTCCATGGGAGATGGAGAGCAGTTCAATTCCCAGGGCATTTGTTTGAGAGACCAGAGTGAAAAGATTAAGATGCACTTCAAGATAAACTCATTTCAGTGCTGCTCTGGAAGAGGGGCACACTGAGATTTATACAAACAGCTCATTTTCTGTTTCAATATTTCTGCTGGTTGCTGATGGTGTGGCTGATCTCTGTGGAGAGCTAGAGGTTTCCTGAAAACCAGCTGCTTTGCATACACGCCTTGTCAATCCAAATCCAAGTCTTGGATGAGATTCTGGCCATAACGATTGGTTTTAGGGCCTCTATTGCTCTAGCACCTGCCTCTTTGTCTCACAGGCAGACTGTCAGAGCAGTAAATGCTCTCATCACATTTCTTCAAAGGTTTTTAGCCAATGCAGCTGCATTCTGCTCAGGAAAGAATCACAGTTACCACAGTTTACTCAACCCCTACTGTGTGCCGGCAACCATGGTACTCACCACGCAGGTATTCTTGATCTCCCTGCATATGAGGAATGAAGCTCAGAGAAATCGCATGACTTGCCCCAGGTAACCAAGTTCACAGAGGGGGCTTGTATCCTACTGGCCACTGTGAAGGACAAACTCACAGCTCAAAGCATTGTCTCTGTCCTCAGAAAGCTTATGGCATTTTGAGGAAGGCAAGACACTCACCACAACAGGCATATACCATGAGAGCGTCTGCAGAATGCATATATTTCTGGAGATTGCTGACTGACAGACAAGGCTAGACAGGCTGACACATCATTCCTCCTTTCTCCATTAAAATATCCCCATTCTATAGCCAAGAGGCCCATAAATGTTCTCAGTCTGCCCCTCCTCATTCAGTGGCCATCATTTAAATGCACCCCGCTTGTTGATAACCAGTGAGTTGACAGCAGGGTGGAATAAGGAAATGCAGTTTGTGGTAAGATTAATCTGGTGCTGGGGCAGCAGTCGGGGTGATCAGGAGGAAGCTGTGATCATCGGGATGATGACAGATGAGTCTAGACTGAAGGGAAAGGCTCTGAAAATGTCAATAGGACAGACGTTGCAAAGGAACCAGAGAGAAATTGGGGATGGATTGTTTGCAAGAGAAGAGAAAGGAGAATGACTGGTGATAGGAGGAAAAGGGGTGTGTGTGTGTGTGTGTGTGTGTGTGTCTATGTGTATGGACTCTACATTAAAAAAAAAAAAGGTCCCACAGGGTCCCTACATTAGGTACTGGAACAGGACATAGCTTATCCTCTCTAACCTATCCCTATGGGTTGATCTGATGGAGCTCCGATGAAGTTGGTTTAATAAAGTTTGTTAACTATTTTTAATCTCCTAAATGGGTGAATTTTTACTATATAGACTCAAGATCATATTTTTCTTCATTTTCTTTGTCTCATTTTGATATCCGGATCTCAAAATACCTTTCAACACTTTTAAAAGCATTATATGCATCCCGTAAGTCCATATTAAATACAGTTCTTAAGACATGGGGGAAAAGTTTTATGTTCTATGTAATACAAAATGTCTGTATCTGTTTTCATTTAAAGGTAGTGGATAGAGAAAAAAACAACTGTTTTCCACAGTCCTTTTGCCCTACTGCATCCCTCCAATTCTAAGACAGAATGATCTCAATTCAAGACAGTCCTCCTGTGGATTCAGGAGGCTGGCGGTGGACATGATGGGGGGCAGAGCAGAGCTATAGCCGAAAAGCAAGTCGGAGGTTCACCAACTATACGGGTTCCATTTTGATCCGGGTTGAGTCTTCTTACAGTGCACACACAGACACAAATACACATGTACACACACAAACACAAGGGGCGCATACATAAGCACACACATATTCAAACACACAAATGCATACACGTGCATACAAGCACACATATATAAAAACACTCAGGGTAGTGCTCACTCAGTATTACAGCAGCAAGAGGCATTTTAATTCTCACCTGATACATACTTAAAAGGTGGCCAGAAAAACAAGTATGACATTATTATTAGTTCAATTTTCAAAATCTTGCTGGAGGGTACAAAATTTAGTAATACAAAAAATTGAAATTATTTTATGACCGGTTCTTTCTGATCTCTACAAAGCAATTAATTTACTCAGACCCAAATATTCTAAGTTAAAATATATTAAGTGTAACTTTCATTCCCTTTTCCCAAGGTGAGATGATGCAAAAATATCCTTTAGAAAACTCTCCACACAAAGAATAAATGGTGATCCATTGCTGTTCATGTTGAGTTTGAGGGGACAATGGGACATCCTGGAGTTTGAAATGACCTCCACAGAGCAGGCCAGAGTGTATCTTGGGTGAGAATCAGGGCTAGAAATAGAAACTTGGAAGTGAGCAGCACAGAACATTTCCATTAGGCCTTGGAAGAACTCAGAGGTATTTCAGAAAAACATTACCTTAGGGAATGTCAGGTGATATCATTAAGTAAATATCACTCAAAGAATGTCAGTTTTTAATGAAGACCCCTGGATGTACTTTTATTAGATTTTTGAGTGATATACTCAAGGGGCTCTGAGTTTGTTGATTTAAGTTTGGTTTTTAGTCACTTGGAAATAAACTCTCCCTCATTCATGAGCCATGCCCTTAGAGAAAGGCTATATTGATATGACCCCAAACTACCAAGTCACAATTAATTTGGTGCTTGCAGTAGGCCCAGAAGTGATATAAATTTCTCTGGAATTGAATTATAAATAGAAATCAAATATAGGCAAGCAAGGGGAAAGGTGAAGATTGAGGCAGGAAGAAGAGACATTTGTTATTATGCCTTGGCTGACTTCATCATGCTGTGAAGATATAAGCTCCTTTGGAATCATTAATAGTTAATTAATAGGTCTCTTCCAAGCTCTTGGGTTCTAGAGGCAGGTTTGTGCACTAGGGAAAGAGTTACAATATGTGCCTTGACTTTAGAGTCAAAAAGATATTGTTATCTTAAAACCTGCAACAATTTGACTTTGAGCTCATCATTGAAACATCTGAGCTTTGGTTTTCTTACTTTTCTGGTGGGGGTTTTCCTATATATACTAGAAGATTCTAATGAGGACTGAATGAGATGCAGATATAAGAAACATAATGAATGTTGACTTCTTCTGCCCTATTAAGCTACCCTCAGAGATGGCATCGCAGACAGGCTTATCCAAGGATCTGGGCTTGTGCAGGCCTGGAGTAGCTTAGATTTAAGTTCACACTGGTTCTAATGAGAGACTTAGCACCAAGGTTGTCCATCACACACCTGGGTTAGGCCCAGGGTAACCTTAACCTCGCATCTTGGATTGGGTCCTTTGAACTTGGGAATGGAGCAACCTGAGAAGATGATTTACTTTCTGGAAAAGAATGAGGCAGTGACTAGGAGCAAGCTCATGCCAGACCTTTTTGAATTCTCCATTCTTCCCCCTCATTTTGTCTCCAAATCTCCCCAGTCCTTTCATTGGTCCTCTCCTCATCTGAAACTCTTCTGGGAGACAGCAGAGGCCTGCTGCCACACCCAGTTGTCCCCTCTTAGTCCTCACGCCATTTCATCAGTCAGGTTTGATGCTGCAGACCTTTTCAATTGTGAAGTGTGTCTCCCTTGATTTCTCCAGAAGTTCTCTGATGGGTTGTGTCCTTCCTCTCTCCTTGCTTTTAAACATCTTTTGGTTTGGTCCTCAGTCTTTTATGTTCTGACTCTGTGCTTTCCTCTGTATAATCGTGGGGGGTCATCTGTTCCTGTGAGTGTGACTATCATCCTCTAGCTTCTTCCTCCCAATCCGTGTTCCATACAATGCAGTGATTTTATTTTAAGAGTCATTCACCGGTACTGCCAGAGTACACGTGTGTATCAGAGAATGACTAGGAGATGGCTTGAGAGGTAGCCAGGGATGAAATTGCCAAGCTTCTTGTACACTTGTTCAGTCTTGATCAGAACAAGTCTTGATCCTTGTACACTTGATAAGTCTCAGTAGGGTCAGAGAAGTTTTGTGCTGGCATGAAAACAACTTGGCAACCTCACTGGCTTAACAAGAACTTGCTCACATTAGACTTCTTCCATGGATCAGCTTCAGGCCCTGTTTCACATCATCCCTACTTGGGCTCAGGCTGCTGAAGTGGTCTTCGTCTGGAGCATTGCCTACTGCCTAAGCAGACAGAGAGGACAGATTGCATGCTGGCTCTTAAAACACCTACCTAGAAAACACAGCACCACTGACCAAATTTAATTGACTAGGGAGGGTCATATGATCACATCCACTTTCAAGAGTGCAGAGCAATTTTCTCCTAGCATATGCTGCTGTCCATAGGGTCGCACAGATTTGGACACGACTGAAGCGCCTTAGCACGCATGCATGCACTGGAGAAGGAAATGGCAACCCACTCCAGTGTTCTTGCCTGGGGAATCCCAGGGTCAGAGGAGCCTGGTGGGCTGCCGTCTATGGGGTCGCACAGAGTCGGACACAACTGAAGCGACTTAGGAGCAGCAGCAGCATATGCCTGAAGGGGAGCTGGAAATATCTGGTGGACAACCCTGATGACTATGCAGTTCTGTCCCACAACACACAGTCAGTTCAGTTTCCTTCAGTCATTAAAAAAAAAAAAAAAAAAAGTGCCCTTATAAAGAATAAGAGATTATAGACCGAAAGTTTAACCAAACCACTAAATCTCCAAATCCACTTTGGTCCCAACTTGTCTCCTCTTATTGCAGAGATCTAAAAACTAATAAGGTTAGTTGTCTGTCCCCCACACCCCATCTACAACAGCATAACAGGGGTGAGGTAGCCACAACAGCACTGAGATGGAGGAAGAATGAAGCGCTACAACTCTGAGGTTGCCCTGGGTGGGTGTTGCAACAATGCCTGACCCTGGGAACAGGGAATGTTCTGCATTCCCTGCATCCCATCCCTTGGGAAGGGCTCAATGGTATCGTTTTCTACAGCTGTTGGCTCTTCCTGCAATGAAGTTTTTCTACTTTTCCTGGATATTGTTCAACTATTCTTCCTTAGGATAGCATTTTCTCAGCTCACTCACAGACTACTGATGTTTGAGGGCTTACAGATCATTTTAAATTGCAAAAAATCAAAGTATTTTTTAGTCTAGGCTGGTAATTTTTTTGTGTGTGATTCTCTCAAAATCTTAGATTCTTACCTTTTCACTTCTAGTCAGTTTTATGTACCAATGACAATACACACAGTCCTCAAGGCTCAAGTCTTAGTTGTTGTGTGCGTGCATGCTAAGTTGCTTCAGTCGTGTCCAACTCTTTGTGACCCATGGACTCTAACCTGCTAGGCTCCTCTGTCCCTGGGATTCTCCAGGCAAGAATATTAGACTGGGTTCGAACTCACATCTCTTACGTCTCCTGCATTGGCAGGTGGGTCCTTTACTACTAGTGCTACTTGGATTACTTAGTTTTTATATCACGTATATTTCTTTACTTTGGTGTTCTCATGAGCTACCACGGCAAGCCCTCCTTGAGTTAACTGCAGCTTCTTCAGACTATCAGACACAGGTGGAAAAGCCGCCTTTAGGTTCTTTTCCCTGAGCCATCTTAACCAACTGAAAAGATTTACTGGATCCTACATTTTAATTTGATATTTGCCCAGATGTTCTTTAAATTGTCCATCGATCTTCACAATGGCTCTAAAGACAAATCCTTATTTGGTTCAGGTATGATGTTCAGTTTCAATGAGTCATCTTTACTTAAAGTCCTTCCCATTTTCTTTCGTTTGAGCATAAGCAGTTGCCTCTTCAATGCCAAAAGTCTCTGAATTTCTGGGCCCTCTCCCTCAACTCCTTTTTTTTTTTTACATTTTGCTTGCAAACTGATCATTGCTTTTTTTCAGCTCGTTTCTTTCTCAGAGTACCATGTCAAATACAGTCAACTGCAGTCAACATACACTTCTGATCCTGTGTTTCAATCATTTCCCATATTGCTACAAGTTCATTATGTTCATGACCTGCCTAAAAAGTTAGTATAGGTTAGGGTTTTCTAACTGTTTTTCTCCTGTTTAACATGAGTTACCATATCCGTATTCTTCATTATATTTCCTCACCACTACCATTCAGCCCTTCAACTAATTGCCACGTCTTTTAATTTTCTTTGTTAGGAATCATCTCATTTCTGGTAGCAGTATCTGTATCTGTCAAAATAGGCAAGATTCTGCTTAAGTTAAAAACCAAACAGAACACTCTGTGTCTTTATACAATAAAAGTTTCCCAACGTCCACTACAGACCTGGACAAAATAATAATTCACTAGCAGGCAAAATAATAATAGTTCATATTCAGTGAACACGTAACATGTGCTAATTAGTTCTTATATATTATTTAATTTAGTCTACACAGTAACTCCACAAGGTAGGTCTTATTATAACCATTTTATACATGTGAGGAAAGTGAGGATTTCATTTAGGCAACTGGCCCCAGGTCATAGTTAGCAAGTGGTAGGGATAGGATTAAAATTTAGGTCAGTGAAGATCCAGTGTCTGTGGTCCTAACCACTCTGCAGGCTCCTCATGATGTGATCTCAGTGTCATGCGTGTGTCTTCTTGCATCACACTTTTCATGGCATGCTGTGCTGGGCATTTTCTGCCACTCTCCTTCTCCAGCTGCAAACTCCTCAGCTGCAGACATTATGTATTATACTTCAGGCCAAGCAGGGGGCATGGTATTTGGAGGCATTAAGGAAATATCTGTTGAATGAATGGATGAAAGAGTGAATGAATTCCTGAGTTAAATTAAGATTCTGTAACAAATGTTTACATTGGGTCCCTGTATTAGTTTTCTGTTGCTGTGAAAAGAATTATCACATGCTTAGGGCTTAAAATGGCATATAATTTTTATTTTCCAATTTCTGTGATGTCAGGAGTCTAGGCATGGCTTAACAGGTCCTCTGATGAAGGTCACACAAGGCAGCAATCAGGCTGTCAGCCAATCTGCAGTCTTTTCCTGAGTTTGGGATCCTCCTGGTAGCTTAGACAGTAGAGTCTGCCTGCAATGCAGAAGACCCAGGTTCGATCCCTGGGTCAGGAAGATCCCCTGGAGAAGGAAATGGCAACCCACTCCAGTATTCTTGCCTAGAAAACCCTATGGATGGAGGAGCCTGGCAGGCTACATACCACAGGGTCGCAAAGAGTCGGACACGGCTGAGCAGCTTCACTTTCTTTCCCCTTCTGAGCTCATGTGGTTGTTGACAGGATTCAGTCCCTTGTAGCTGTAGGACTAAGGATCTAATTTCTTGCTCATCAGGGTTCCACTCTTATGTTCTGGAGGCCTCCACACTTCTCTGTCACATGACCCTTTCACGGGGCCACTTAACAACAGAGCAGCTGACTTCTTTGGAGCCAGCAAGAAAGTTCTTGCTCTGATCTACTGAGACGGAGTATTATCTATGTTAAGAAAGTTAAGGGAGTGACTGTGCCATCACCTTTGCCATACACTGTTGGCCAGAAGCAAGTTAAAGGTTTTTCCACATTCAAGGGGAGGAATTGTACAAAGGATATGATTCACTGGGGGTTAAAGAATGATGCTAAAGCTGAAACTCCAGTACTTTGGCCACCTCGTGCGAAGAGTTGACTCATTGGAAAAGACTCTGATGCTGGGAGGGATTGGGGGCAGGAGGAGAAGGGGACAAAAGAGGATGAGATGGCTGGATGGCATCACTGACTCGATGGACGTGAGTCTGAGTGAACTCCGGGAGTTTGTGATGGACAGGGAGGCCTGGCGTGCTGCGATTCATGGGGTCGCAAAGAGTCAGACATGACTGAGCGACTGATCTGATCTGATCTGATCTTAGCATTCTGCCCCCATAGTTCCTTTTTTTCCTGAGTCTATTTATTTTTCTTTAGAGACAGTCTTCCCATTCTCTATTATTCAACCAGCTTTCCCTGACTTTTTATTTTTTTTCCCATAGATTTTAAGAACTATTTGAACACTTTCCAGATTGCATTGGTATAATAAAGCTATCTAGGTCCCCTTAACAGTGAGACATAACTATTGTTAATACAGTGATATAAATTCATAACACCACTCACTATTTATATATAATATATAGAAAATCACAACTGTGTAATTTTAAACAAAAATTGGTTCCACTGCCATCTTGCTTTACAATTTACTTCTTCACTTAACAATATATGATGAACTTTCCAATGCCATTCAATATTCTTTTATAGTATAATTTGTAATTGCTTTGTAGTATTTTATCACACAGACACCTTATGACTTATTTAGCTGGCTTACTCTTGTTGGACACTTAGATTGTCTCCAATATTTTGCTATTATGAAGGTTTTAAAATAAACTTTCCCATAGTTGGCTTCCTTTGTGGCTCAGCTGGTGAAGAATCCGCCTGCAAGGCAGGAGACCTGGGCTTAATCCCAGGCTGGGAAGATCCCCTGGAGAAGGGAAAGGCTACCCACTCCAGTAATCTGGCCTGGAAAATTCCATGGGCCGTATAGTCCATAGGGTTGCAAAGAGTTGGACATGGCTGAGCAACTTTCACTTTCCCATAGTTAGCTTTGCCCATAACTATAATTGGTTTTGGTGGGGTAAATTTCTAGAAGTAAATTTTTGTGCATCAGAGAATATGTGCATTTAAGACATTTTATTTGAATTACCAGATTGCATCCAGAAATTTACAGTTTAACCAGCAGTGTGTAAGGAGGCCCAATATGGAGAATTCTGTGTGTGTGTGTGTGTGTGTGTGTAGTTTTCCTATTACTTTTTTAGAATATTGCTATTTTTCAAGTTACATAACTAATACATATTGTTTTAAACAGGAAATTTCAAAAATCTCTCATACAGAATTAATTTACTCTTTATTCTTCTAATTTCATCTCTCTGATGTAGCCAATATTAACAATTTTCTGTGAATACTTATAAACCATCCTCAACAAATGTGTCTATGTCATTTCTAATTGAATAGTTGAAAAACTGGTATCTCATCGTTGCTTTATTTCCCAGACTTACTGGTGAGGCTAAACTCTTGGTAATTTGCATCTTTCTTTTCCTAGTTGCCAGTTCATTTCTTTCCACTGGTCTTTAATCATGGTGTCAAGCATTCTTTACATTTAGACGATTCAATTCCAATATTGTTCAACATAACCTTTACACGTGAGTTTACTTCCCTTTGCTGTGCAAAATATCTTGCTGGTACATTGGTTCACAGCACTTAAAAGTAAATTTGAGGAATAAAAGCTACTTTAATATAGATCAAACACCATTCCAAAATATATTTTGATTGCAAAATATTTCAATTCCCAAGTGATGACTCGTGTATTTAAAGTAAAATTCCATATCACTTAATTCCAATACACTTAAAATGTTTAAGATATTCCCAATATTATTGTAGTGAGAGTCTGTCTATATTTAAAAAATTCATAAAACAATGTTCAAAAGACAATACCATAATTGTACTTTTGCATGTTTCTTCTCTTGGATATCTCACACATCTGTTATATTCTTTAACCCCGAAGACACAATCTTTGACTAGTATTTAAGCCTGAGAGAGTTTGTGTACTTCCTAAAATTGCTCAGACACAAAACTAGAAATAAAATGTATACTGTGTAAGGTTGACATATTTCTTACTAGCATAGTAACAAAGCAAATGTAAGAAGGCATGGGGCATTTTCAGAGAGGATTTCCCTTTTGGTTCTTTGAAACATAAAACTCCAAAGTGCCTGTGAAGAGCTTCATAGTTAGAGAAAGAGATGAAAGGAAACAGGCAGAGCTTAATAGAGTTAGCTTTCAAAGACGCTTCTGTTGTGCTTTTCCTTTTCCCTGCAAATGAGTTACAGGATCCAATTTACAATTTTATAAATCTATGCTGAAGAGAAGGAAATAAGGGCTAGCCTGTTCTTTACTGATCACACTGTCTCTTCACTGCTGCCTGAACCTGCACTAGGGTTTTCCCTCATTCTCCAGTTTTGTGTAGAGTCCGTCAGCATACTTTCTTTTTAACAATTTTGTTTTTAATAGCAAGACTACTGATTATTGATAAGAGTTATTGATTTTAAATGTAAGAATGCTAGTGCCTATGATCAGTGACTAGGAGATATGCAAATTCGGCATAGAGAGAAATGGGATCACAGAGCCCAGCGCTTCAAACAACCAAGAAGAAAGCTGGGAGAACAGATTGTGTTCAGCTTTAGAAATTAAGAAATCTTCTGTGCATGGTGACTGAGAAGAATACCAGAGCCGCCGAATGGGAGGAAGCAACCGCCATCTCAAACAGATTTGTTACATATAGCGTGGAGGTACACAGGTAATATGAAATTTGTATGTACAGATATATATTTGTATATATTGTTTGTATATCTATATCATTCCTCAATGAAAATAAAGGATTCTTTTAAATGTGTATAGAGAAAAAGAGAAAGAAAATATAGATAATGATGTTCTCCCAACAGTAACCTTCAGTGAAAGAACATCTTCTTGATAATCTCTTCTGGATGATAATTGCGCTTGGTCATTCTTCCTGCTTAGTGAGACCACGAGACTGTGGCCCCTCCTCTCACAAACCCAGCATTCCTTAGAAGCCACACCAGAGGACCAGCTCAGTGTAACTACAGATGAGAAAATTAATTAGGGTATGCTGAAAGTCGAATGAAAACTGGGCCAACCCTAAAGGTAACCGTCACCCCAGAGGAATGAGGACAGAGAATCAGCGTGGTTAAAAACTAGACTAAACCAAGGAATGGGATAAAAAACTCTAGCTCCTTGGAAGACAACCCCCACCGTTAGCCTGTGTCTCAGGCAGAAAAGTGATCTCATTTCAGTCAGCATGTGGGTGTTTTTCCCTCTTCTACTGGCAAGAGGATGACTAATCTTCTGGGTAATATTCATCTGACTGTGCAAGATGTTTTATTTGGGAGATAGAAAATATAACAATTCTTACAGCAATCATTAAGCAATCATTGCTTCATGGACTTTATACTTAAATGTTTTTAAAATATCCTGCTGTATGCTTTTGAGTCCAAAGAAAATCTTAGCCTACCCAAAGTGTTTACTCATAGATGTTCCATGGGTTTGGCTTTATGGTTAGGTCTATATTCTTTTTTTTTTTTTTTTAATTTTATTTTATTTTTAAACTTTACATAACTGTATTAGATTTGCCAAATATCAAAATGAATCCACCACAGGTATACATGTGTTCCCCATCCTGAACCCTCCTCCCTCCTCCCTCCCCATTCCATCCCTCTGGGTCGTCCCAGTAGGTCTATATTCTGTACTGAATTAATTTTAATGTATGGTGTGATGTTAGAACACATGTTTTGTTTATTTTTTCTCAATTGAATATCCAGTTGTCTCACAATCATTTGTTGAAAAGTCTGTTTTTTTCCCCCTGTGGAGCTACCTTGGCACCATTGTTGGAACTCTATTGACCATAAATGTGGGTCTACTTCTAGACTCAGTTTTGCTTCATTGATACATATGTTCATTCTTATTCCATCAGAGTGAAAAAATCTGCTAAATGAATATTAAGAAAATGGAAACATAAGCCACAGACTGGGAGAAAACGTTTCACAATACACGTATATGACAAAGGATGTGTATCACAAATACATAAAGCAACCTCATAATTCAGTAGTAAGAGGCAAAATAACTCAATAAAAATGGACAAAAGATTTTAACAGAAATATCACAACAGAAGTTATGCAAGTTAAACGCTCAGTATCATTAGTCATTCAGTTCCGTTCAGTTCAGTTCAGTTGCTCAGTCGTGTCCGACTCTTTGCGACCCCATGAATCGCAGCACGCCAGGCCTCCTTGTCCATCACAAACTCCCAGAGTTCACTGAGACTCACGTCCATTGACTCAGTGAAGCCATCCGGCCATCTCATCCTCTGTCGTCCCCTTCTCCTCCTGCCCCCAATCCCTCCCAGCATCAGAGTCTTTTCCAATGAGTCAACTCCTCGCATGAGGTGGCCAAAGTACTGGAGTTTCAGCTTTAGCATCATTCCCTCCAAAGAAATCCCAGGGCTGATCTCCTTCAGAATGGACTGGTTGGATCTCCTTGCAGTCCAAGGGACTCTCAAGAGTCTTCTCCAACACCACAGCTCAAAAGCATCAATTCTTCAGTGCTCAGCCTTCTTCACAGTCCAATTCTCACATCCATACATGACCACAGGAAAAACCACGGCCTTGACTAGACGAACCTTTGTTGGCAAAGTAATGTCTCTGCTTTTCAATATGTCATCTAGGTTAGGCATAACTTTTCTTCCAAGGAGTAAGCGTCTTTTAATTTCATGGCTGCAGTCACCATCTGCAGTGATTTTGGAGCCCAGAAAAATAAAGTCTGACACTGTTTCCACTGTTTCCCCATCTATTTCCCATGAAGTGATGGGACCAGATGCCATGATCTTCATTTTCTTAATGTTGAGCTTTAAGCCAACTTTTTCACTCTCCACTTTCACTTTCATCAAGAGGCTTTTTAGTTCCTCTTCACTTTCTGCCATAAGGATGGTGTCATCTTCATATCTGAGGTTATTGATATTTCTCCTGGCAATCTTGATTCCAGCTTGTGTTTCTTCCAGTCCAACGTTTCTCATGATGTACTCTGCATATAAGTTAAATAGGCAGGGTGACAATATACAACCTTGATGTACTCCTTTTCCTATTTGGAACCAGTCTGTTGTTCCATGTCCAGTTCTAACTGTTGCTTCCTGACCAACAGAGGTTTCTCAAGAGGCAGGTCAGGTGGTCTGGTATTCCCATCTCTTTCAGAATTTTCCACAGTTTATTGTGATCCACACAGTCAAGGTTTTGGCATAGTCAATAAAGCAGAAATAGATGTTTTTCTGGAACTATCTTGCTTTTTCCATGACCCAGCGGATGTTGGCAATTTGATCTCTGGTTCCTCTGCCTTTTCTAAAACCAGCTTGAACATCAGTAAGTTCACGGTTCACGTATTGCTGAAGAATATTGCTTGGAGAATTTTGAGCATTACTTTACTAGCATGTGAGATGAGTGCAATTGTGTGGTAGTTTGAGCATTCTTTGGCATTGCCTTTCTTTGGGATTGGAATGAAAACTGACCTTTTCCACTCCTGTGGCCACTGTTGAGTTTTCCAAATTTGCTGGCATATTGAGTGCAGCACTTTCACAGCATCATCTTTCAGGATTTGAAAGAGCTCAACTGGAATTCCATTGCCTCCACTAGCTTTGTTCGTGTGATGCTTTCTAAGGCCCACTTGACTTCACATTCCAGGATGTCTGGCTCTAGGTGAGTGATCACACCATTGTGATTATCTTGGTTGTGAAGATCTTTTTTGTACAGTTCTTCTGTGTATTCTTGCCACCTTCTTAATATCTTCTGCTTCTGTTAGGTCCATACCATTTCTGTCCTTTATCGAGCCCATCTTTGCATGAAATGTTCCTTTGGTATCTCTAATTTTCTTGAAGAGATCTCTAGTCTTTCCCATTCTGTTGTTTTCCTTTATTTCTTTGCATTGATTGCTGAGGAAGGAGAAATGCAAATAAAACCAGAATGTGATACCACTGCACACCCACTAGAATAACTAAAGTTGAAAGTATCAGTAATAGCAGATGCTGATGAGGATGTAGGTTGAGTTTTGTGTATTGATCTTCATTAATTTTGTTTCGAATGCATACGCATGATGTTTTGGATGAGAAGACCAGATTTGCCTTATTGTTTATATAATACCAACTATACCAGGTCTCCTTGACCCATGAATTACCCCTGAAGCAATGAGATGAAAGTCAGATGGAAAAATCTCCTATACAAGTGCACCCACACCCCAAAGGCAAGAGACTGAGAAACATGGACTTAAAAAAAAATTAATTAATTTATTTTAATTGGAGGCTAATTACTTTACAATATTGTAGTGGTTTTTGCCATACATTGACATGAATCAGCCATAGGTGTTCATGTGCTCCCCATCCTGAACCCCCCTCCCACCTCCCTCTTTTCTCTGCTTATGAAGAGAAGAAAAGGGCAGCTCCTGCCTCCTCCTTTCCCAGAGGAAGCTTTTCTCCTTGGAATTGGGATAGAAAGACACTTGGCTCCTCATTCTAACTGTTTAAAATACAAATGCATCTCTTTTATAACCATATAAGTAACTTCGCCTCCAACTTTTATGATTTAGAGATGTCTCCAAAGTCAGAGATCTCATTTCCCCCTGAATAGTAAACATATATGTCCAAAATTAGGTAGTTTGGTAGTTCTCTTACTACCCACACATTGCTGAATTAACTGCCCAAAGCTGGTTCTTAACTCAGCATCTCATATTTTTAGCTCCAACAGAAACATAAAAGTGTTTTCTCTACATCCCATAATGTGAAACAATTGGAACTTACATACTGATGGTGAGAATATAAAATGACACAACTAATTTGGATACAGTTTTGGCAGAATATTTATTCAGTAAGGTTAAATAGATAGGTAGCACATGTCCCTGCAATTTCACTCCTGAGTATTTGCCCAAGAGGAATGGAAGTATATCTGTGCAAAGACTTATATACAAATATTATAACACTTTTATTTACAATAGTGAAAAACTGGAAACAACTCAAATATTCAGCAGTAGGTCAGAGGGTAAATATTTTGGGTCTATCTATGAGAATACCACTACCCAACAATAAAAAGGAATGAAGTACTCAGACACTGAATATGTATGAATCTCAAAACAAATTTGCTGAGTAAAAGAAGGCAGACACAGAAGAGAATGTACTTTATGATTCCACCATATGTAAACGTAGAAAAGGCAGTACTAGCCGATAGTGAGGAGAAGGCACTGGCACCCACTCCAGTACTCTTGCCTGGAAAATCCCATGGATGGAGGAGCCTGGTGGGCTGCAGTCCATGGGGTCGCTGAGGGTCGGAGGAGACCGAGCGACTTTACTTTCACTTTTCACTTTCATGTGTTGGAGAAGGAAACGGCAACGCACTCCAGTGTTCTTGCCTGGAGAATCCCAGGGACGGGGGAGCCTGGTGGGCTGCCGTCTATGGGGTCGCACAGAGTCGGACACGACTGAAGAGACTTAGCAGCGGCAGCAGCAGCAGCCTATAGTGACAGAGCACTCAGTGGTACTTTGAGGCTGGGGTGAGAGTAGAGTTGACTGCAAAGAGGCTTAAGGAAATTATTGAATTGACTGAAACCTTTTACATCTGAATTATGCTAGTGATGACATCTGTCAATGAGTGTTTACATTTGTGAAAACTCTTTGAATTCTACACTTTAAATATATGTATTTTATTGTTTGTGAATTTACCTCAGTAAGATTGTTAAATTAATGATTTATTTTTATACTGCATTGACTTAGTTTAATTTGGAATATATGTTTTTAAGTAAACATGGAGCAACATAGTTACCAAGCTGCATCTCATAAAGTTGTATTTAATGGGTTACATAATGTATTGTTAAGTTAGGGAATGAATGGTCAAGATAATAAATTAGTTTTAATGTGCTGAAGAGTCACTGCATCTCAAATGGCTATTTTGAGTCTTAGATTTAATTACAAAAAATAAAAATTCTGGTACTGAGAATGTGATGAACTCTAGTGGTAGTTTGGATTTCAAATATGTAAGTATCAAGTATACAAAGAAAAAATCTTTTAATATTGTAGATTTTGGTATCAAGCCCAGAGCTGTAATGCCCTTCTGTTTGGCTACTATTTAGGTGATAGTTTTTGTGACCCTTGGCAGTGGAATACCATACTATGGTTAGAGAGTAAATGAAAGATATTTTAGCAGAAGTACGAACTGTTGTAGTTATGCAGTTGTTAAATTGAGTCCAACTCTTTGGCACGCCATGAATTGCAGCACGCCAGCCTTCCCTGTCCTCTCCTGTCTCCTGGAGTTTTTTCAAATTCATGTCCACCGACATGGCAACATAAATTTTCATATCATGAAGACGCAGGAGAAAATTCCCAATAAAATGCAACTTTAAAAAAAGCCAAGTGAATGTTGATTTTTAAGCCATGACAGTTATAAACAGCTTGATTGCTGATACTTAGTTTTCCCACCAGGCTCCCATCCCTGGGATTCTCCAGGCAACAATACTGGAGTGGGTTGCCATTTTCTTCTCCAGTGCATGAAAGTGAAAAGTGAAAGTGAAGTCCCTCAGTCGACTGATTCTTTGCGACCCCATGGACTGTAGCCTACCAGTCTCCTCCGTCCATGGGATTTCCCAGGCAAGAGTACTGGAGTGGGGTGCCATTGCCTTCTCCATAATACAGGGAAGGGGCAGGTAAATAGATGTTGTTACTTTCATTTTCACATAAAGCCACTTATATGATTCAAGGGAGCCTCTTCTCACATGGCTCAGTGGTAAAAGAATCCACCTGTGGAGGCAGGAGTTGCATGAGACTCTGGTTTGATTCCTGGGTTGGGAAGATGTCCTGGAGAAGGAAATGGCAACCTACTCCAGTATTCTTGCCTGGAGAATCCCCATGGACACAGGAGCCTGGCAGGCTACAGTCCATCAGTCACTTCAGTTCAGCTCAGTCACTCAGTTGTGTCCAACTCTTTGCGACCCCATGGCCTGCAGCATGCCAGGCCTCCCTGTCCATCACCAACTCCCAGAATTTACTCAAACTCATGTCCACTGAGTCGGTGATGCCATCCAACCATGTCATCCTCTGTCGTCCCCTTCTTCTCCTGCCTTCAATCTTTCCCAACATCAGGGTCTTTTCAAATGAGTCAGTTCTTCACATCAGGTGGCTAAAGTATTGGAGTTTCAGCTTCAACACCAGTCCTTCCAATGAACACTCAGGACAGTCTCCTTTAGGATGGACTGGTTGGATCTCCTTGCAGTCTAAGGGACTCAAGAGTCTTCCCCAACACCACAGTTCAAAAGCATCAATTCTTCGGTGCTCAGCTTTCTTCACAGTCCAACTCTCACATCCATACATGACCACTGGAAAAACCATAGCCTTGACTAGATGGACCTTTGTTGGCAAAGTAATGTCTCTGCTTTTTAATATTCTGTTTAGGTTGGTAATGTCTCTGCTTTTTAATATGTTGTCTAGGTTGGTCATAACTTTCCTGCCAAGGAGTAAGCGTCTTTTAATTTCTTGGCTGTAGTCACCACCAGCAGATTTTGGAGCCACACAAAATAAAGTCTGACACTGTTTCCACTGTTTCCCCATCTATTTCCCATCAAGTGATGGGACCAGATGCCATGATCTTCGTTTTCTGAATGTTGAGCTTTAAGCCAACTTTTTCAATCTCCTCTTTCACTTTCATCAAGAGGCTTTTTAGTTCTTCTTCACATTTTGCCATAAGGGTGGTGTCATCTGCATATCTGAGGTTATTGATATTTCTCCCAGCAATCTTGATTCCAGCTTGTGCTTCATCCAGCCCAGCATTTCTCATGATGTACTGGGCATATAAGTTAAATAAGCAGGGTGACAATATACAGCCTTGATGTATTCCTTTCCCAATTTGAAACCAGTCTGTTCCATGTCCAGTTCTAACTGTTGCCTCCTGACCTACATACAGGTTTCTCAAGAGACAGGTCAGGTGGTCTGGTATTTCCATCTCTTTCAGAATATTTCACAGTTTATTGTGATTCACACAGTCAAAGGCTTTGGCACAGTCAATAAAGCAGAAATAAATGGTTGGTTTTTTTTTTTTTTCTGGAACTCTGTTGCTTTTTCGATGATAGGTTCATAAAAAATCAGACACGACTTGGCATGCACATGTGACTGAGCACATGATTCATGATTTAACTTTACAATTTACGTGATTTAACTTTACAACTTTACATGATTTAACTTTACAATTTAAGTTGTAAATATACAAAAGGGAAAGTAAGAATTTTTATATAATACTTTACAATACTGTAGTCTATTAAATATATCTTGATAAGATTGAACATGATTACTGTTACCTTTGTGTATGTGAAATGTTTATGTTAAATTATGCTAACAAGTCTGTATATTTTATGTAAGGTTGGTGATTAAACTTAGCATTATGATCATGCCTAAATAAATTCGATGCTAGACACTTATTAGTATTTTAACTTTCTTCAGTATTTTTTCCCTTGGAGAAAATAGATGTTGTTTTTTAAATGTTATTTGATTTCAGCAAAAAGTGTTCTGACAAGTGTCTATCCACATACAAAAAAAGTAAAATTGGACTCTTACCTCATGCCGTACACAAAAGTTCACTCAAAATGTATCAAAGATGTGAACGAAAAGCTAAAACTATAAGACTTTTAGAAGAAAACTAAAAGGCCTACATATTTGTGACCTTAGGACTTAGAAATGACTTTTTATTATGACATGAAAACCTCAAGCAACAACACGACAAAATTATAGATCAACTGGGCTTCATATTTAAAGGAAAATTGAAAGGGCACTCTTTAAGAAAGTGAAAAGATAACACACAGAATGGGGTAAAATATTTGGGAGTTATATTTGATAAAGGGCTTGTTTCTGGAATATATAAAGAACTTATATTGAAAAGTTGTCTGCTCATGTAGCACAAAATCAAACACTCCCTTGATTGCCAGGAAAACAAAACGCAAACACTGTACCAAGAATGCCAACATGGTGCCAAATGGCAATTAGACCCTAGACTTGGCCAAGATCTGGAGGAACTATATAGTCAAACGACCATTGAAAGGTCACAGGAAGCCTGCACACCTGGCCTGGTATATAGTTTCACCAATGCAACTTCAGATCATCACTAGGAATGAAAGTTCCATCCTGGCACACAGCTCCTGACCCGCTCATCTGGAGATGATGCCGAGTGAGGGGCAGCAGCACACCCAAGCTGCTCCTGGACAGTGCGTGCAAACAGGGCCCCCTCAATGAGGAAAGACAGAATAAACAGTTTAAGGAAGCCCTGAGGCTCAGTTTTAAACCACATGGCCCAGCTGTGGACTGCTGAGAAACAGCAGCAGCCAACAGAGGAGGCATCTGTGAGGAGGAAGGAGCTACTGCTGAACAAAGGCTTCAGACTGGGTCCGGTCTGAGTGGCCAGCTCTCAAACACCTGTGGGCTCAGCAAACAGGATTGCAACTATGAATCAAAGCTCTGCCTTCCTGTGGGCAGAGCATGGGCAGAAATGCTTTTGCCTGGGTATCAGTCTTTTGAACTGCACATGCGCACATCGCTCGAGTCACCTTTGGATCTGCAAGACAGCATTTTATTTGGGGTCACCTCGGGCATGATTTTGATGTCTTTGATATTTTCTTTTGCCAGAGGGTATGACATTAATGATTTCTTCAGATGTATTAAGAATTTTTTTTTTAAACTAAGGGGATTTCCAAAAGGTCCACTGTAGCATTTATCTACCTGCAATGTGTACTAGATATTGTTTTGCAAAGAGAAATTTTCTAATAATTAAAAAAATGAGAAATTGGACACCTCTTGATAAAGATATCACTTTGAAAATTGCTCTAAGAATGATGAATATAATTATTTGATAATTATACACCAGAAAGAAATCATGGATTTTTTTTTTTTAAGACTCAGGTTAGCATTTTGAAAACAAGTAAAATACTGTGATACACAAATTAGGTCAAGCTATTTATTTCTTTTCTACAGATATTTCAGTTATATGGACTGTTTTATTGAAAAATCATTTGAGTTTTCCTAGAGGCCACTGAAAAGATCAAGCAGTTATCTGCACAGGTTATCATGTCCTGAACAGAAATAATTACCTAATCACTCTTGAGCCTTGCTTTCTCACCTACTAGCTGGTTTCTTTTTTTGTGTGGAACACATTTTCCCCAGATGAACTGAATAAGAGGACAAATTCTTAAAAAGATCCGAGTCTCACAATGACTTTAGTAGAGTCTGTCCTGTTTCCCTTTCTGAACTGCTTGACCATCTCAATCACTAAAGAGGAATGGATTTAATGAACAGAAGGCTTTAATTCACACTCCACTAGGTGTTCTTTGTCAAAGAACGTCTTTCTTTTCACGAGGAGGGAGTACTGAGGCAATTATCCTGATAATTTTGGCCCTAAACTCGCGTCTGCAAAAAGTCAAAATTTCCCAAGAGAAGTTGTCTTTCCATATCCTAGTGTTACTTATCTTTCTCTGATGAATTTTGCACAGGCAAAGTGGATAAGAGAATCAGAGCACTTAATTATTCTTCAGGGGGAAAAGGCAGTCTTTTCTCTTTGATAATTGTCTCAGTGTTCAAGTTAATTTTGACAATGGGGACTTGGTCTCAGGCATAAATTTTAAAATAAAGCTGGAAAGTTTTACTAGAAATGTAAAAATGCTCGCTACTAAGTTCAGGCTATTTCAAAAGATAATTATTTGTCTGATAGCTGACACACTAATTTGAAAGTTGTAATATTTTATTTCTATCCATTAATATACATGCATAATTTTAAAGAGGAAACACTACTATTGAATTGAACATGAAAAAGATCCATTAGCTCCCTGTCTCTCATCATGACTGATTTCCATTCCTCAGAGACAACCACTTTCAACTTGTTAGCTTCTTTGGGCACTTTATTACCTTTATAAAAATGATTATTCTGTTTCCTGGATTTTAGTTGTTTTGGATATTATTCATTAACTCTCTTCCTTGGTTAGAGTTTAACTTTCTTACATGTACCTCCTCCACCTCCTCCAAGAACTTATATGCTCTGTCCTCTCAATATAGTTTTATCACAAACTTCATTAAATTAGTCATACCCTGCCACACGGTGTCCATGATTATATTTTCTCTCTGGTAAAACTTTTGTATTTCCTTGACACTGGTGATTACCTTTCCGTTTTAAAAGAATACCTTAGAAGTGTTTCATCTTTGCTAGACGTGTAACTCTTCTCTCAGCAGGTTCATTGAGCAGGTAATGTAGCCCCTCATTGTGTGTGCATGTGAGTTTTATTATCCTGTATTCTTGAAGACATAACTCCCAAATTCCTCTGTTCTTCAGTATGGATTTATAATAGTTGTTCCTTAAGCTTACGAAGGTTTATACATTGTCATCACTGGGATTCCCTTCTTTCTCCTGTGTTACACCGTGTATATCCTGAAACTCAATTTTCCACTTAATATTTAGGACTCCTCCCATATTTTCAGGAAGTACATCCTCCAGGAACCTCATAAGGAAAAGTACCTCAATGATAAAATCTTTTGAAATATTAAATGTCTGAAAATGTTTTTATTATACCTACACCTTGACTGATAGTTTTGCCCAGATATATAATTCTATGTTGAATATTATTTTTCCTCTGAATTTTGAAGGACTTACTCCACTGTCTTCTAATTTTCATTGTTGCTTTGGGGAAGTATGTCATTTTTATTTGTGACTCTTTAAGTATAACCTATTTTTTCCTTTAGAAACTTTTAGTATTTTATTTTTGTCTAGTATTGTGAAATTTCATGAGGACATGCACTTTCAGGGAGACAGGTCTTTTTAATTTTATTGTCCTGGGCCCTTTCAATTGGAAATTTGTTTTATTCAATCTGAAGGACTTTTTCTTGAAATATTTTTAAATCATTTCCTTCCCTCTCTTTTCATTCTTTTCACCTTTTGGAGTTCCTACTAGTCTAGTACTCGAAGTCCTAATCCACTAACCTTTTTTTTCCTGTATTTTATATCTTTTTGTTAACTTCTTATTCTTTCTGGGATATTTATTAAGTAGCAGCTTTCAGGTCTTCTGTTGAATTTTTGCCTTCTAATTTTACTTCCCAAGAACTCTTCATTCTCTGAATATTCTTGTTTTTAAAAGTATCCTTTCCAGAATGTAATTTCTTTTCTTAAATGAATATTATGGTTTTAAATAGTTTTTTTTTTTCTGTTCTATTGGTTGTTTTGGAGTTTTCCTATTTAGTTGGCTTTGTTCTTTCCAATGATTAGGTTGAAAAGACACAAACAATAGTCCTTGGAAGTTTATGTATGTGGGAGCACCTCGTCAACTATGGACTTCCGATACCTTGGTAGCAGCCCAAGTATTTTATTGCAGGACCCTCAGTTGTATCTCTGAAGGTCCTTTCCAACAGACAGATCAGCTTTTCCAATTTTGTGCTGAAGGGGCATAGATATCTTGCTTTCTAACTTCCTGGGAGCTGAGTTTTGAAGGTTGCCGAATATATCAGCGCGTCAGTGTTCACGCAACTTTCCTCTTTTAGTATAGTCGCCCATCTTTGCCCGCAGCAGTGTGTCTTATGAGCAACACCAGATTCCTTCCAGTTCAATTCTCCAGAGAGAAAATCTCTAGCTGTCAGCTGTATTGAGAAAAAGATAATTGCAACAGAGAAGGTCAATTTTCCCTTTAAAAATTTATTTGCTCCTTCAACTCATCTTCCTATTTCAGCCCCTGCTTCTGCCCTTTAAGAAGAACTTCTTACTGCCATTTCCAGAGAATTTCAAAGGGCAGTAAGGTGGACGTCAACTTGCTCCTTGTTAGATTCTGTTCAGTAGACTCAAGATTGTTTTCTCAGGCATCGGAGGTCAGTTACCACTCAATCTTCAAGCTTCTTGATTTTGTTTCTGTCTCATGTTCTATCTCTGTTCCCATTCTTTTTTTTTTTTTTTTTTGGTTTTTGGTTTTTTGTTTTTGTTTTTTTTTTTTTATTTTTCCTTTTTTCTTTTATTTATTATTTATTTATTTTTTTTCCTTCTTCAATTTTATTTTATTTTTAAACTTTACATAATTGTATTAGTTTTGCCAAATATCAAAATGAATCCGCCACAGGTGTTCCCATTCTTTTTGTCTTCGTGGGTTCTCTTCTTTTTTTGTTGCTTTACTTTTTTAAAAAGATGTGATTTAAAAAGTGGAAGGATAGACTCTGTATTCAGTTTGCCTGTTTACCCAGAAGTCCTGGCCTGTGAGAACAGCAAGTGTTGCTTCTTGAAAATTTTGAACATTTGGGGAATTCTCTCCTTAGGCAACATGGAGGTAGTTTCATGCATCCAAGAAAAAATAATTTTGTGTTAAGCTGGAGATTAAAAAAAAAAAAAAATGTGTCAAACTAATGACTAATAACAAAGACGCAGATTCACAGATGTGGAGAACAAACTAGTGATTACCAGTGAGGAAGAGGGAAAAGGGAAGGGGCCACACACAGGCAGGGATTAAGAGGTGCAATCTATCATGTATGAAATCAACTACAAGGAGATATTGTACAACACATGGAGTATAGCCAATATTTTATAATAATGTAAGTGGAGCATAACCTTTAAAATTGTAAATCGCTATATTGTACACCTGTAACATATAGTACTGCATATTAACTCTGCTGCTGCTGCTACTGCTTCTGCTGCTAAGTCACTTCAGTCATGTCCAACTCTTTGCGACCCCATGGAGTGTAGCCCACCAGGCTCCTCTGTACGTGGGATTCTCCAGGCAAGAATACTGGAGTGGGTTGCTATGTCCTCCTCTAGGGGATCTTCCTGACCCAGGAATTGAACCTGCATCTCTCACATCTCCTGCATTGACGGGCAGGTTCTTTACCACCAGCGCTACCTGGGAAGCCTGCACATTAACTGTACTTCCATTTTTTAAAAAAGAAAAAGTGGGAGAGAGCCCATTTCACATGGGCTCTTGTAGGCCATGGGAAAATTTTTGGATTTTATTCTGAATGAAATAGAAACCCATTAGAAGACCTTGTGGAATAGAGTCACATGAAGTGCTTTACCTTTTAAATGACTGCTGCTGATTGGTGGTGGGGGAATAAAAGCAGAATCAAGGACACAGATGAGATGCTTAGGCTATGGTCCATGTGAGTAATGAAGGTGTTTTGGGGGAAGGAGGGTGGCAACAAAAACTGGAAAATGGAAAGCATTCCATCAGTGTCAGCTCCAGTGTCATCACTGCCTTTATTTCTTAGATCTCTGATCCTCAAACAATTATATACCGAAGGATTGCCAGGGGGTGTTGCTTTAAGAACAAAGATCTACCCGCCCCCCCACCCCCACCCTTGGGAGAATGATTTAATATGCTTTGAGCGTAGAGTGGTAGAATATACATCTTCATTTTAAATGGTGAACTGATAATTCTGATGCAGGGTGTGCATAACTACTTATATTCCCTTTTTTATTGTTATTTTTCACAAAGTAACTGTGACAAGAAGAATGCTCCCCGCACCCCCCCCCCCCCACCCTATGCACACACCCACACTCACAAACACAAGGGAATTCCTGAATCCATTCTCCAGTCATGTTTGACATGCCTACGGAGAAAGCGATGGTTCTGTTGGGAAGAAAATAGGGGCAGGACGGCAGAGGGGAGTACAGCCCCACAGTCACTCTCCCCACTTTCTATAAAGAGAGAGCAGAGTGGGGGGATAGACTTAAATTTTCCTCTAATTTTTCCTGGTAACTCAATGAATTCAGGCCTCCAAATGTGCCTCTGTTTTAAGCAAACTTTAGAGGTGTCTTGAGAAAATTACCAATATAGGTATTGAAAACCAGAATCATGTTTCTTTCATGTGGTCTTGACAATGCAGCAGATTGTGTTTGACATGTTGTTAGTGACACAAAAGTTTGAAATATGGCTTAGACGTGTGATAAACTAGGCATGCTGCTTGGACCGCTCATTCTTACCGATAAGATGAATGAATTGAGCCTCACTCAAGCCAGTGATGTTTGTGTTTGACTTTTCCAGTGTATGTATATGTGTGTGTGGGGAAAGAAATTTTGGTTATTTAAATAAAAGCACTTTAGTTCAACATCACGTGGTACTTTAGAAATTACTAAATTAGAAATCACACCTTTATCATTTCCCTAATCCATCCCCATTTCATGTTATATTTCAATTTTGCTCTTTAGTCTCTAAGTCGTGTCCTACTCTTTTCAGCCCCATGGACTGCCCACCAGGCTCCTCTGTCCATGGGATTTCCCAGGCAGGAATACTGGAATGGGTTGCCATTTCCTTTTCCAGGGGATCTTCCCGACGCAGGGATAAAACCTGCATCTCCTACTTGTCAGGTGAATTCATTACAACTGAGCCACTTGGGAAACCCATAACTTCTTATAGCACTTTCCAAATCATTTTTAAATTGTCTTTTATGATTAATAATTTTAAGAATAAGAAGTATATTTCACCCACTCTATAACACCAGTCCTGTCATTCTGAAGGAGATCAGCCCTGGGATTTCTTTGGAAGGAATGATGCTAAAGCTGAAACTCCAGTACTTTGGCCACCTCATGCGAAGAGTTGACTCATTGGAAAAGACTCTGATGCTGGGAGGGATTGGGGGCAAGAGGAGAAGGGGACGACAGAGGATGAGATGGCTGGATGGCATCATTGACTCGATGGACGTGAGTCTGGGTGAACTCCGGGAGTTGGTGATGGACAGGGAGGCCTGGCGTGCTGCGATTCATGGGGTCGCAAAGAGTCGGACACGACTGAGCGACTGAATTGAACTGAATCAAGGTTTTGTGTATCCTCCTAGAAATTTTCCATATGTGTACAATTTCTTTTCTTTATTCAAATAGAAGCATGACATATACCTTGTTTTATACTGCACATTTTTTCTATATTATTTTTTCCCTTATAACAGTTAAATACATTTTTCTTTGAATAAGATAACACATTTTAAAATGATTCAATATCACAAAAGGTGAAGCAGTGTAAAGTAAGGCTCCCTCCTACCATTATCCTGAATTGCCAGTTCCCCTCTCCAGAAGGAGCCACTTGTTATCCAGTTCTTGTGTACCCTTCTAGAGCTGCTCCATGCATGTACATGTATGTCATCCTTTAGGTTATGTGCCATATTTTAAAAATCGCTTGACACTTCTGTGCAATTAGGTCAGAAGCACTATTTATAAGTAAAGGTGAGGGACCTCTCTGCTTGCCCAGAAGAGAAACAATGGGCCTGGGTTTAGGAAAACTGATGATCAAACAAGAATCCAAGCATATGAGCTCCCCAGACATGTGCAAGGAAGTGGGGGAGGTTTTTCGTTTAGCAGAAGGTTGGCCAGAAGAAGTGGAGATGAAAGGAAATCTCTATGACCTTATCCTAGATCAGAAATAGATTAATATGCAAGAAATCATTCTCACTAATTGAAATTCTAGAACAAAAATGGACTGTCACCTGTAATCAGATAGAAGGTCTGGTCTCTTAGGCCAGCTCCATTTGATTTTGCTTATCATTACTGGTGATGTTCAGGTGGTGTCCAAATAACAACCACAGGGCAGCCTTTCTAAATGTAATACAAACTTGGCTAGTTTTTTTAAGTTAGATGGAAACAATTTTATTATGACTTGTAAGATACTTAGTGGAAAGAGAGAATATCTTAATGAGGACAACATTTCCAGAAACAGCCTTTAAAAATTTCAGTTCAGTTCAGTTCAGTTCAGTCGCTCAGTCGTGTCCGACTCTTTGTGGCCCCATGAACTGCAGCATGCCAGGCCTCCCTGTCCATCACCAACTCCCAGAGTTCACTCAAACCCATGTCCATCGAGTCAGTGATGCCATCCAGCCATCTCATCCTCTGTTGTCCCCTTCTCCTCCTGCCCTCAATCTTTCCCAGCATCAGGGTCTTTTCAAATGAGTCAGTTCGTCACATCAGGTGGCCAAAGATTTGGAGTTTCAGCGTTAACATTAGTCCTTCCAATGAACACCCAGGACTGGTCCCTTTAGGATGGACTGGTTGGATCTCCTTGCAGTCCAGGGGGCTCTCAAGAGTCTTCTTCAACACCACAGTCCAAAAGTTTAACCAGAATGAAAGCAACAGGTGTGTGACATTGCTGTTCTCTGACTAAAATTCTGAGATTACAAGTCTCAATGAAACATACTCTTGGAGTTCATTCTTCCTTTGCTGGTACTCAGGTTATTGTTCATTTTTATGGGCAATAAAAGCTTAGGGTGTGGTGGGTTCCTATTTATATACATTATCAAATACATTCTGTATTTGATGAAAATACAGAAATTGATGTCACATCAAAATACTGTAAGTACCTTGAATTCTAAGAGCTTACATTCCAATAGTGACCTGTTGCCTTGTAATTGTAGGTAATCACTATAAGAAAATAGGATTTGAAAATGACAAAGAGAACTCCTTGATGGAAGCTTGAATTCTAATTGCCTCCTGGATCAGACAATTTTCCTAACAGGATTGTCTAAAGAGGTTATTGACTTACTTTTCTAACTTTTCAAACCAGCCCATAAATCATAGAGAAGAATATATACAGAGTTTATTTCTTAAGCCAAAGAGTGAGTGAGAGAGAGAGAGAGAAAGGTTAAAACATTAGTTATTGATTTTTTGGCAGGCAAAATTAATGGTGATTTCTCCTCTCTACATTTAAACCCACATCCTAAGTATAACCTTTCTTTCATTGTAAAGCCTGAGAAACACATGCAGAACCTTGGGACTACTTCTTTGATTGAACCAGTTAAGTCAAAATATTATTCTTCATAGGAGATTGGATTGGTATTTGGACTGCTGCTGTGAAGTTTTCCACCTTGACTATTCCCTTTGGGAGCTCTAGTTCAGCTGAGAGTCGCCCTTCTCTCCTCAGGGAACCAGTTTTAGAAGGAAACCTGATTAGAATAGACAAATTGGCTGGTGAAGTCCACGGACACCTTCTAAGTCTTAATATGTGACAGATACGATATTCGATTACTTTTGCCCCAATATGCTTACTAGAAGTGATGCATACGCCTGATACAATTTTCCTTATATGCATTTATATTAATGAGCACAGGAAAAAGACTTTGAAATACATTCCATTGTTTCAAAGTTACTTTTATGGAAGACTTTGTTGTTTTGCTATTTATGTTTTCTCTTTCAGAAGATCTGTGAAAATGGGTTGAGATTTATGTGAAGTAGTGCTTGGAAAACAGACCTGTTTACAGCAATAAAATGGAAAAGAGGGGTTTGTGTCCAGTTGTCCACATAATCTGTGTTAGTGGTCTTCTTGTTCCTATAGTTGCTCACCTGTTACACTCATTCTTTTCAAGTACTTTCTGTATATTGTTCATAAGTTTAAGCAAGCAGATTCAGGTTTGATATAAAGATGCATTCAGACATCTAATGGGCGTTAATCTCACTGGGATGATTCATAGGTAAAACATTGCTGGTATCTGGAAACAAGCTTTGGGCCAAATATAAGCCAGCAGAGCAACCCATCATCTTTTCTCTGAAATGGTGAGACCTGGCCCCATTCAACTTCTTAAGCAGTTTCTCCACATTCATGAGATACCAAACCAGTTGTGAAAGTCAAGATCTTGGACCCAGTTGTCCTTGCCTAAAGTTGTTTGTGGGTCCAACTGGTGTTTTAGGCTGTGGTTGAGTAGACAGAGTGAGCACCTTGGAAATACCTACCGCTTGACTTTCTGTGTGGCAGCTCCCCTAAGCAAAACAGGGAAATATGAGCCTCCTCTGTTTGGAGCTGGCTTTTACTATGGCCAGTGTTTGGCCAAGGCTCTCATGTTTCAAATGAGCCACTGTATGCTCTAGGTAGATCTCAGTCATGAGTTAAACTAAACTCATCTCCTTCCTGGAGTGGAAATAAGCCCATTATTGTTAGGTTATGCCCAGCATCACGGTTCTTGCTAACCTGACCAAATTCAGAGGTGTTCAGTGTATCTACCCTTTCTGTGCCAGCCCCTGCGTTGGGGAAAGTTGGTGTCTCTGTTTTTATCAATAGTAATAAATAATTTCTAGTATTATTTATTCTAGAGTAAAATAATTTCTGTATTAAAAAAATAATTCCGTTGGATCATCGAAAAAGCAAGAGCTGCAGAAAAACATCTACTTCTGTTTTATTGACTATGCCAAAGCCTTTGACTGTGTGGATCACAAGAAACTGTGGAAAATTCTTCAAGAGATGGGAATACTAGACCATCTGACCTGCCTCCAGAGAAATCTGTATGCAGGTCAAGAAGTAACAGTTAGAACTGGACATGGAACAACAGACTGATTCCAAATTGGGACAGGAGTACGTCAAGTCCGTATATTGTTACCCTGCTTATTTAATTCATATGTAGAGTACATCATGAGAAATGCTGGGCTGGATGAAGCACAAGCTGGAATCAAGATTGTCAGAAGAAATATTGATAACCTCAGATATGCAGATGACACCACTGTTACGGCAGAAAGTGAAGAAGAGCTAAAGAGCTTCTTGATGAAAGTGAAAGAACAGAGTGAAAAAGTTGGCTTAAAACTCAACATTCAGAAAACTAAGATCATGGCATCTGGTCCCATCACTTCATGGCAAATAAATGGGGAAACAGTGGAAACAGTGACAGACTTTATTTTGGGCTCCAACATCACTGCAGATGGTGACTGCAGCCTAGAAATTAAAAGATGCTTGCTCCTTGGAAGAAAAATTATGACCAACCTAGACAGCGTATTAAAAAGCAGAGACATTACTTTGCCAACAAAGGTCTGTCTAGTCAAAGCTATGGTTTTTCCAGTAGTCACGTATGGATGTGAGAGTTGGACCATAAAGAAAGCCGAGCATCAAAGAATTGATGCTTTTGAACTGTGGTGTTGAAGAAGACTCTTGAGAGTCCCTTGGACTGCAAGGAGATAAAATCAGTCCATCCTAAAGGAAATCAGTCCTGAATATTCATTGGAAGGACTGATGCTAAAGCTGAAACTCCAATCCTTTGGCCACCTGATGCAAAGAACTGACTTATTTGAAAAGACCCCGCTGCTAGGAAAGATTGAAGGCAAGAGGAGACGGGGACAACAGAGGATGAGCTTGTTGGATGGCATCACTGGCTCAGTGGACATGAGTTTGAGTAGACTCCGGGAAGTGGTGATGGACAGGGAGGCCTGGTGTGCTGCAGTCCATGAGGTCGCAAAGATTTGGACATGACTGAGCAACTGAATTGAACTGAAAATAATTTCTAGTAAATATCTGGACTTGTTTTATTAATAGATTTTTTTTCTCTGAAATAGAATATCAGTTTCATTATTGCCAGCATATTTATTTTATTGACATTAATCTTTCTGTAATTTTCATTGATCCTATATTCATTTCACATGTTTTGCTATGCGATTCATTCTGTCCATAGTTATAATTTTTGCCTTTGTTTCTGCTCTGGTTGAGATCTAGATAATTGTTTGTTTCATGTTAATTCCTTAAAATAGTTTGCTTAGAAAATTCTCATTCACATTCACATTGGAAACTCTATTCATATATGCTCCCTGAAGACATTCTGTAAATGATGCTTAATATTTATAAAATACATTTTGCTTTGGTTCAAATCTCAGAGATCTTTGAAATAAGAAAGACCCTTAGGTGTATTGCCAGACCATCAGCATCTTAGCTGAGTTTCAAATACTGATCTGTGTCTCAAACCTTGTCTTATTCCCGGGCTTTCAGTTGACTGTGTACCTTTGACTTTACATGTGATTCTTCTTATGTTGTGGAAGAGGAAATCATACTCCCTGGTCTTTCTGCCTTTCATACCCTCCGTGTCACTTCCAGGCACTGACAGGTATCACCTGTGAAATGAGAGTGAGAAACGAGGGGATCCAGACATCTGCTTGTAACTATGGGCCCCAGTGATATCAATGGAAAACTGCACCTTGACTTGCCTTTCAGTCTAGATACTGGGGTTGTTGCTGAGTCTTCTCCTTTCTTCACTGTCACCTCATCCAAATGATTATTTCCTTTAAAATGCCTCTGATATCCTTCTTTCCCTCCATTCCTGCTGTCACTCCATTGGTAGGAGGCCTATTCACGGTGTGTCTTAAGTATTTCAATAGCCTCTTATTCATTTAAAAACATTTTTCTGAATGCCTTCTAGTGTCAGGCTCAGATCCCTGGGGATACAAGTATGTGGAAGACAGCACATGTTTAGGAAAAGCTCTCAGGCTATGGTGATGGTAAACATGAAAACAGAAAAAACCATAATAGAGTTTGGTTTAGGAATGGCTGGCTACCCACTGCAGTATTCTTGCCTGGAGAATTCCATAGAAGGGGAGCCTTGTGGGCTACAGTCGATGGGGTCACAAAGAGTTGGACACAACCGAGTGACTAACACACACACACACAGGCACATTATAAATAGTACTGTAATTGTTGCTATTATCAAATAATA
The DNA here is from genome assembly GCF_029407905.1 of Bubalus kerabau. Taxonomy (NCBI): domain Eukaryota; kingdom Metazoa; phylum Chordata; class Mammalia; order Artiodactyla; family Bovidae; genus Bubalus; species Bubalus kerabau. The sequence goes on along the minus strand of NC_073635.1, from coordinate 27,736,146 downwards.
TTTATATTATTAATAATATTAATAATAGTTATATTTTTCTCTACTATAAATTCTGTTATCATCATGGGAAAACTCAGTGTCCCTATGGTGGACTAATAATTCAAATATTTATTCTTTCTTGAGTTTGAATTCCAGTTGCCTTCATCTCCATTCTGTTTGATCAATCATTGCCATTATCATGCTCTGTTTTTTGCCCTTATCTAGAATTTTCACATTGTAGTCATTTCTAACTTGAATATTCACTCTATCACTTAACCAACTAAGCAACCTTCTTCTATTCTTTTCTCTTCCATCCTTCTGTTCTTCCACCATCTGATTCTTTCTTACCTTTTTCCTTCCATTTTTTCTTCCTCCCAATTCCAATAGTTCCTTATCATTGCTCAGTTATATTTTTAGTTTTTCCTTACCCACCTCCCTTTCACAACTCTCCTCAGAATCTAGAGTTACTGTTTCATACATCCCTTCCTCCATAGCTTTGCCATTCTCAACATGTGGCTGCTTTGATTTAAGGAATAGAGAGCCCATTAGGAAATAATTGCTTCTTACATACTCACCCTCCCTCTTTAAAATCAGATAAAATCTGTTTCTCCTCCTCTGAAAAGCTAACCTCTTTGTCTCATTTCTTTCTGAGTCCTCTTATTTCCAGTACTTTTAGTTACTCCATGTTCATCATTTTTTTTTTTTTTTTTTCCCTCAGATATATCTCTTAGTCAATCTGAGCTGCTAAATCAAAATACCACAGACTGGGTACCTTATGAACAGCAGAAATTTATTTCTCATGGTTTTGGAAGCTGGGAAGTCCAAGATCAAGGTGCCAGTACGGTTAGGTTCTGGTGAAGGGGCCCTCTTCCAGTTTACAGACTGCTGATTCCTTACTGTGCCCTCACATGGCTGAAGGGGTTAGGGAGTTCTCTGCAGTCTCCTTTTGAAGAACATTAATCCCATTTGTGAGGACTCTACCCTCATGACCTAAGCACCTCCCAAAGGTCCCACTTCCTCAAACTATCATATAGGGCCTTAGAATTTCAACACACACATTGTCAGGGTGGAGTGGTGGGGCACACAAATATTCAAACAACGGCAGTGCATTAAGCATCATTGCTGTGTAACAGATTGTCTCCAAACTTAAGACAAGAAGGGGATTATCTCACAATTTATGTGGGTTAGGAATTTGGATGCAGTTTTAGGTTACTCGGAATGCTGTAATTAAGGTGTCACACAGGGGGTGCGATGGTCTCATCTGAGGCCAAGGGACAGACATTTCCCAAGTTCCCGCCTCAGAGTGGAACTTAGGTCCTCATGGACTGTTGGACTTAGGATCTTAGCTGCTCATCACACAGGCTTCTCCATAGGGTGATTTACAAGCTGGTAGAAGACTTACCCCCAGAGCAAGTAGGGGAGAGAGAACAAGCAAGATGAGTCATCGGTTTTTTATAACCTAATCGAGAATTGACATCCCGTCACTTTACCATATTCTGTTCATTAGAAACAAGTCATTAGGTTCAGCTCACATCAGAGGAAAGAAGATCACACAGGGAGTGTGGGGGCCAGGAGGTGGGGATCATCAAGGGCCACTTGAGAAGCTGGCTTCTGCAAGATCACACTGATGACACATGATTACTACAGGGTGACACACGCCTTTTTGGTTGAACTTCTTTTAACCAAGTTCTTTCAGTCCAAGCCCACTGTTTCCAATTCTTCTTCACCCTGCTTCTGTCTCTACTACTGTTCTTATGTGGCTTCACTAAAGTCACCAATGACTACCTCATTGCCAGACCAAAGAAGGAGTATTTTTGTCCTTAGATTATTTCTGATTTTCTGCAGAATCTGACAATTTGACATAGCCTCTCCTTCCTTCTCTAACCTCTTCCCTCTTGGTTAGCTCATTTCCTAGTCTTCTCCGCCTTCATTATCATCTTACATGATAAGATCGCTCAGGGTTTCTCAGCCCTCTTTCTACCCTTCCTGAGAAACCCCTTTCACATCCTTGGCTTCACTTCCCTACACATACTCATGACTCCAGCCCAAATTTCTCTTTTGTCCTTAAGGCATGTATATTCTAATAAACTGCTTAGTGACTACCCCAACCTTGCCAGTGCAAATTTAACATGCCTCCATAACTTAGCCCCCACACCCAGGCTCCTGTGTTTCTCTCTTGATGGACTGTACTCTCACCAATTCTGTCTCCCAGCTGGGATTTTGGGAGTCAGTCTACGCTCCTCTCTCTCACTTCCACAGCAAGGTACTGGGTGCCACCCTCTGCTGTTACATTAACTGGCTCCCTGCTCTCTCTCTCCACTGCTGTTCTGGCCTGTTCAGCCCCTTATCATTTCTCTTCTGGGTTATTAATCCATCTCTCCGCCCTCCAACCCCTCCCTTCCAATCTAGCCCTGGCACAACTGTCTAAATGATCTTCCTAAGATGCGAATATGGTCATATCATTGCCCTGCTTTAAAAGCCTCCCTGTCTTCTTGGATCAAATCTGAATGCCACAGCATGCAGTGATCTGGCCTCTGTGCCACTCTTCTCCTACTTGCCCCCTCCTAGTCTACTGCGAGTACTCTTCTCCAGCTGTACTGAGCTACTTTGATTCCCCCACTACACCTTGTTTTCTTACCTTTTTTCTTGGGCACATGCTCCTCATTTTGTATTAAATGATCTTCCCCTATGAGACTAGCTAACTGCTACTCTTCTGGAGGCCCAGCTTAACAGTCACCTCCAGGAGCCCTTCTTGGAGATGTTTCTGCCAGTCAGACTCATTTTACTTCCCTCATTTTATGTTCCCATCACCTCTATGCAAACCCAAATTACAGTGCTATTCCATTAGCTTATAAATACTGATTCCTAGAATGTGAGCATGTAAACTCCTTCCAGGCAGGTACAGATGTTTTACCTTTGAGCCTTCCACAATGCCTGGTACATAGAAGACATTGAATAAATGTTTGATGAGTGAATAAATATTCATTCAAAGCCCTCAAGCCAAACTGACATTCCCTGCATACTCACCATACCTTTCTATCTTCTTCCCTGAATTCTAACTTTTTTTCCACTCCCACACTGGAAATTAGGAGTAACTTGTAAACAAAGGTGCTTTTGGTAGGGAAAAGCATTACGATATTTAAATTGGAAAATTAACAGTTGTTTCAGTTGTTATTGTTTTTGTTTTAATACACGCAGGACACAAGAGAAAATAAAATTTAAATTTCTGCTTTGGCAATGTAAGTATATACATGTATAGTTAATGTATCTCATATGCATATATAAAAAATAATAAGTCATCAGTCAGTGGACAATACAGAATAGTTTGGAAGTCCCCTAAGAGGGGAGAGAGGTCAGCACTGGTCATCATTACTAGACAACCACAGAGGTGAAATACCATCTTGGCTGGGCATTGACCACTGGGTCTGGTGGGTAAAGAGAGGGGACATGATGTTTGTGGGTGAGACTGAGGGCGATGGGCCTTTCAGAAAGGGTTTGTTTTAGGGGTGGACTAAAATAAGGTCATATGAAAGACAGGTGTGACTATTGCCTTATTCAAATTTTGACTTGATCATGTAGTTAAAAGAAAAGCTGTTGAAATGTATGAACTGAAACACACTAATATGCTCAAAGTACTATTGTAGTCTTCTCTGGCAGGTCAGGGAGCAAATATGTTCATAGAGTCATGGCCGCTTCATTTCTATTTTTGAGAAAAATTTACAAATACTACTTAAAAATTTAATATGTAACTAGTAGAACTCATGCTGTGAAAGTGCTGCACTCAATATGCCAGCAAATTTGGAAAACTCAGCAGTGGCCACAGGACTGGAAAAGGTCAGTTTTCATTCCAATCCCAAAGAAAGGCAATGCCAAAGAATGCTCAAACTACCGCACAATTGCACTCATCTCACACGCTAGTAAAGTAATGCTCAAAATTCTCCAAGCCAGGCTTCAGCAATATGTGAACCGTGAACTTCCAGATGTTCAAGCTGGTTTTAGAAAAGGTAGAGGAACCACAGATCAAATTGCCAACATCCACTGGATCATGGAAAAAGCAAGAGAGTTTCAGAAAAACATCTATTTCTGCTTTATTGACTATGCCAAAGCCTTTGACTGTGTGGATCACAATAAACTGTGGGAAATTCTTCAAGAGATGGGAATACCAGACCACCTGATCTGCCTTTTGATAAATCTATATGCAGGTCAGGAAGCAACAGTTAGAACTGGACATGGAACAACAGACTGGTTCCAAATAGGAAAAGGAGTACAACAAGGCTGTATATTGTCACCCTGCTTATTTAACTTCTATGCAGAGTACATCATGAGAAACGCTGGACTGACACCACCCTTATGGCATAAAGTGAAGAGGAACTAAAAAGCCTCTTGATGAAAGTGAAAGTGGAGAGTGAAAAAGTTGGCTTAAAGCTCAACATTCAGAAAACTAAGATCATGGCATCTGGTTCCATCACTTCATGGGAAATAGATGGGGAAACAGTGGAAACAGTGTCAGACTTTATTTTTTTGGGCTCCAAAATCACTACAGATGGTGACTGCAGCCATGAAATTAAAAGACGCTTACTCCTTGGAAGGAAAGTTATGACCAACCTAGATAGCATATTCAAAAGCAGAGACATTTCTTTGCCAACAAAGGTTCATCTAGTCAAGGCTATGGTTTTTCCAGTGGTCATGTATGGATGTGAGAGTTAGACTGTGAAGAAGGCTGAGCGCTGAAGAATTGATGCTTTTGAACTGTGGTGTTGGAGAAGACTCTTGAGAGTCCCTTGGACTGCAAGGAGATCCAACCAGTCCATTCTGAAGGAGATCAGCCCTGGGATTTCTTTGGAAGGAATGATGCTAAAGCTGAAATCCAGTACTTTGGCCACCTCATGCGAAGAGTTGACTCATTGGAAAAGACTCTGATGCTGGGAGGGATTGGGGGCAGGAGGAGAAGGGGACGACAGAGGATGAGATGGCTGGATGGCATCACTGACTCGATGGACGTGAGTCTGGGTGAACTCCAGGAGTTGGTGATGGACAGGGAGGCCTGGCGTGCTGCGATTCATGGGGTTGCAAAGAGTCGGACATGACTGAGCGACTGAACTGAACTGAACTGAGTAGAACTCAGGTCAAACCCAATGCTGTTGTAGTGAACCAGAATCGGGGAAATACTGTGTAAAATAAGTAGCAACCCAGTTGCATCCAGCTGTACTTTTTGTATGAAAATATTCTAAAATAATCCCCTTTTATCAATTAAAATTTTTGTCTCCTACTTATTTTTATTCTATTTGACATAGCACTTAGTTACAGAGTGATTTTTTTTTGTAATGAATATTTCTGGTGAATTATCTAATTTTAAATGAGTGGAAATCTATTTCTTCCTACTCCAATTCTTTTTGCCTAGTGGAGGAAAAAAAAAACAGTTTAATTTTAATAACATTTAAAAAAATAACAAATTGGAATTAATAAAGGTTTTTCTAATATATCCACATTGAATATAGCTCTAAAAAAAGGAGAGAAATTTTGTGTTTATATTCAATACAATGTACCTATATCTTTGCTTTAATTTAAGGGACAAAGGACCTTGGGTTACTTTTCAAAAATAGCAACCTTGGATAGTCATTTTTTCAATAGAACTCTATTATATCATTCTCATTTTTCAATTGAGTTTCTGTTGAGTTGAATTTTATAGCATTAATTACCAACCTGTCTGAGTTGGATTCATTAAAAAAAAAAACAAACTCTAAGTGCATACCTGACAAGCTATATGCATTAATCTTGGGCTTTATTTCTTTTAAACCACTGGTATAGGTGGGAAACCTCTAAATATTGATTGCCCCTTGGGGTGTGGGGTTGATGTGAGGTAGGAATAATTTCCTGCGAATGGAAAGAGTCAATTAGCTTTTATAACTACTCTTCAATTAAAATAAAAATAGAATTCTTTGGGGATAAATCTAACCAGGAAAATCACTTCACTGTAAATAGACCAGTCAATTTTATAGAAAAAAAGCCTCTAGCACCTAGCATTCATTCCCGTATCTATTGATTTATCTATTCAACCAATATTTGCTGAGTACTTACGATGTCCAAGGCATATTGTGTCCATCAGTTACATTTTATACACACAGTGTTATGAATGAGTTTTGGCAACAGAGCAAGTAAAACAAGAACTGGTAATAGTACCACTAGCAACAGCCATCAATGCCTGTGAATCTCTAATGTGCCAGGCATTACTCTAGAATCCTCATTGTCAAGACTGCTTTCACCAATGTGGCAAGAGAGAGAACATAATGTCCATTTTACAGATAAAGTATTGAGACAGTTTATGTTTATCATGAGGCCGTCAAATGTGTATGTAGTGGTATTAAAAAGAAAAACAATGGTGAAAGTTTTCATTTCCTGTTCAGAGAGATGTCATTATCAAAGTAAGATAAACAAAGAGAGGACTTGAAAAAAACCTAAATTAAGAGTATCCTTATTCTCAAAACCCAAAGAACATGAAAACTAGAGCAAAAATCAGGATTGCAACAGTTATTGCTTTTTATCTTCAAAACAGATTCGTTGTTAGTGGGGAAGAGGCAAGTAGAAGTGAGAAGAAAAATGAAGACAAAAGTGATGTTTGGTTCTAACCTGCTCCCCTTTGATTTAATTTTACAATGTTTTCTTCATTTTTTATTTTAGTTTTAAATATCATGCATTGACCCCCTAACAGGGCTTAATTTTCTTTCTCCACCAACACACACCTATACACTTTCTTTACCTCAGCCTCTCCAGAGTCATAATACATTTATACTATGTATTTAGTTTTTATATTTTTATGACTATAGATATTGCTTATAGCCAAGTCACAGAATGTATTATAATAAGATTTATTTCCAGTAATTAAAAATCTCTTTTTAGTACTTACAATTGCTTCTTTTGCTTTGTATGTGCCTATTGCTTAATTGTTCCCAAATTCTCTGGGAAGTAAAAAAAAAATTTCTACATATTTTAGTTCAGTTCAGTCACTCAGTTGTGTCTGACTCTGCTACCCCATGGACTGCAGCACCCCAGGCCTCCCTGTCCATCACCAACTCCCAGAGCTTGCTCAAGCTCATGTCCATCAAGCCGGTGATGCCATCCAACCATCTCATCCTCTGTCGTCCCCTTCTCCTCTGGCCTTTAATCTTTCCCAGCATCGGGGTCTTTTCCAACGAATCAGTTCTTTACATCAGGTGGCCAAAAGATTGGAGTGTCGGCTTCAGCATCAGTCCTTCCAATGAATATTCAGGACTGATTTCCTTTAGGATTGACTGGTTTGATCTCCTTGCAGTACAAGGGACTCTCAAGAGTCTTCTCCAACATCACAGTTCAAAAGCATCAATTCTTCGGCTTTCTTTGTAGTCCAACTCACACATCCATACATGACTACTGGAAAAACCATAGCTTTAACTAGACAGACCTTTGTCGGTAAAGTAATGTCTCTGCTTTTTAATATGCTGTCTAGGTTGGTCATAGCTTTTCTTCCAAGGAGCAAGCGTCTTTTAATTTCATGGCTACAGTCACCATCTGCAGTGATTTTGGAGCCCCCCAAAATAAGTCTCTCCCTCTTTCCATTGTTTCCCCATCTATTTGCCGTGAAGTGATGTGGCCAGATGCTATGATCTTAGTTTTTCGAATGTTGAGTTTTAAGCCAACTTTTCACTTTCCTCTTTCACTTTCATCAAGAGGCTCTTTAGTTCATCTTAGCTTTTGAAATGCCCTAAGTGTGGTGTCATCAACATATCTGAGGTTATTGATATTTCTCCCGGCAATCTTGATTCCAACTTGTGCTTCATCCAGCCTGGCATTTTGCATGATGTATTCTGCATAAGTTAAATAAACAGGATGACAATATACAGCCTTGATGTACTCCTTTCCCAATTTGAAATCTGTCTGTTGTTCCATGTTCGGTTTTAACTGTTGCTTCTTGAACTGCATAGAGATTTCTTGGGACGCAGGTAAGGTAGTCTGGTATTCCCATCTTTTGAAGAATTTTCCACAGTTTCTTGTGATCCACACAGTGAAAGGCTTTGGCATAGTCAATAAAGCAGAAGTAGTTGTTTTTCTGGAACTCTCTTGCTTTTTCTATGATCCAATGGATGTTGGCAATTTGATCTCTGGTTCCTCTGCCTTTTCTAAATCCAGTTTGAACGTCTGGAGGTTCTCGGTTCATGTACTGTTGAAGCCTGGCTTGGAGAATTTTACAAACCATGTAAACTAGTTCTACCTCTACCTACTCTGGATGCATCTAGAAATTTCTATTTGTCTCCAATGTTCTGAAATTTAAAACTAATGTGACTTAGTGTAAGGCATTTCCCAGCCTTTGTGTTGAGCACTTGGTTAATTCATTAAATCAGAAAATCACAATCCTGCATTTTGAGTATTTACTATTACTTGAACTCTTGTGTTTTCTCTCTGTTCTCTCTTCTGAGATTTTTATTTTTATGTTGTTCTGACTGTGCTGACCCTTTATTTTTTTTATTTTTATCTTCTACTTTCCCTCACTTTATCTTTCCTTCTAGTTTCTTGAAGATTGTATTCCACCATTTTATAGGGTTTTGTATTTCTGCTGTCATGAATGACTAAAACTGTTTATCAACTTCTATCAACAATCTATCAAAATTTCCATTGTCCCATACTTTTACCAATGATTGGTACTGTGTAAGAATCTTTTTTACTCTAATTTCATCAGTGTAAAGGGATCTCTTATTGTTTTAGTTTAAATTTACCTAATGATTGGTGAGGATAAACACGTCTATATTTTTAGCCATTGAGATTTTCCTATCATATTTTTTATTGTCTTAGTGTTTATTTTTGTTGAAGTGGAGGTTCAAGAGAGAGAGGGCACATGTATCCTTATGGCTGATTCACCTTGTTGCATGGCAGAAACCAACACAATGTTGTAAAGCAATTATCCTCCAATTAAAAATAAATTTTAAAAAAGTAACTAGGAAAGTATAGACGTTTTCAAAAAGCAGTTGCCTTGCCTCGTCCCCAAGTTCTCTAGCCCCATACGTGATTTCTTCCAAGTGCATGTGACTTCCTAACATTGCATTTGTTATTTGTTTATTGCATTCTTTTAAACCAAAACTCTTACTGAAATGCACTTCCCTTGAGGGTGGAAGACTTACTGTATTCCTCACTTTTGTATTTCAGTGCCTAGAAAACAGTGACAAAGTACTTGATAGGTGAGCAGATAATCTTTATTAAGTAAATACATGATGGAATAAGTGAAGAAAACTGTAAAGTCTTATTTGAGAGCATAACACAAAACCCGAATCAATGAGATGGCAGATTGTGTTCTTATTTGGGAACACTGACACACTTTAAGGTATTTTTCCTACCACATTGAAAGAAGGAAGGAAGTTCCAAAAATAGAATATGGATATCATTTTTAGGCTGATGCAGTCATCTTAGACAGTGTAAAATCAGGACTAAGGTAGTAGTAGAGATACAGAGTGAAAATGTCAGGCAAAGAGCTATTTTAGCAAGAAAATCCAGCAAGACTTGTTGTGTTGTATTGCATAGCATACATCCACAATTTTATCTTATTAAAAAATTACTTATGTTTTTCCTAATGAGGGATATCTCGGTTGCCTTCAACTGCCTACCTCTGTAAGTAAGGCTATGTTGATAATCTTTAGGTAGGATCCCTCATAGACTTGTGGGATAGTGTCTCTGAGTTGCTAATACTGAAATATGAGCTAAAATATATCTGAATATATAAATATATGTTAATTTTTTCTGAGGCTAAAACTGTTTATACTTCTATCAGCAATCTATCAGAATTCCCATTGTCCCATACCTTTACAAATGTTTGGTACTGTGTAACAATCATTTTTATTCTAATTTCTTGGTATAAAGAGATCCCTTATTATTTTAGTTTACATTTATCCAATGATTAGTGAGGATAAACATTTCTGTATTTTTAGCCATTGAGATTTTCCTCAGCTTACTCATAGCCTTTTGTATGTTTCTATTCAATTATCTACCTTAGTCTTGTTGATTTTGGAAGTTGTTTGTATGATTAATAATTGTATCTTGTTTTTTGGTATCTTTCAGTCTGTCACATACCTGTTAATGTTGCCCATGATTTCCACTGTACAAAAAAATTTAAAATCTTTTCATTCCTGAATTCAATAGAAATAATGGAATCTTGGCTGGCAGGTAACAGTGCTTAATCACTGAAAGTAAGATGGACAGGTTACCATAATGGATGGCAGAACAAAAACATCATCACAGCAGTCTTAACCCACAGAGATTATCAACATTAACTGTTTGTGTTGTTCCTAGACTGGAATACTTGAGCAGTGTATTTAGTTTCTTAAGGCTGCTGTAATAAAGTACCACAATGTAGGTGGCTTTAAACAACAGAAATTATTTTCTCCCAGTTCCTAGGTCTAGAATCTGAAGTGAGATGTAGACAGCTCCATGTTGTCTCTTGAGGGGAGAGTCTGTTCCATGCCTCTTTCTTGGCTTCAGGTGTTGCCAGCAATCAATCTGGCCATTTCTTGGCATGTTGATGCATCATTCTAATCTCTGCCTCCATCATCCTATAGCATTTTCCCTGTGTTTCTGTGTCTCCCCCTTCCTTTCTTTTTGGCCACACTGTGCGGCAGGGAGGTTCTTGGTTCCCCAACTAGGGATCGAACCGGTGCCCTCTGCCGTGGAAACTCAGAGTCTGAACCACTGAAGCATCAGGGAAGTCCCTCTTCTTTCATTTTAGAATAATATCATTCACATTAGATTAAGGACCTATGCCACTCCAGTGTGACTTCATCTTAACTAAATCTTAATTAAACTGCAACAGCCTTATTTCCAAAAAAACAAGCCACATTCATATATATCAGAGGTTAGGTCTTCCATATATATTTTCGCAGGATACCACACTCAGTGCACACCTAACAGCTTATTAAAGTCTTGTTTGATATATGGAAGAACCTAAGACGCTCCAAGTGTGTTATAAGAAGCCTGACTTGAATCACCACGGGGAGTTGTAGTTCTTTAATCAATTCCAATACTTAAACCAACTGACAAATCGAGAGTCTTAAATGAAGGGAAGGTGACATCCTCTTGAGAAGGAACCCTACTACAAAGCCAAAAATGGATGCTTCTTCTCAGCTGTTGCTAAAGGGACTTGTGGCCAATTGCCAGGATAGGGTCATCATGCATTGAGGAAGGGAAAAGAATCATGCTCAATCGTCATAGGAAACAGCTGAAAATCTTCAGATCTGAATTACAAATGGTTCTGCATTATTTGTTGGCACCAACTGAAAATAAATGGCTGTAGCACTAGAGCTGCATTCAGATGGCCTTGAAGGACAGTGGTGAAGAAGAGTTCTCCCATTTGTTTTAACTTTGAGCTGTGTATTTGATTGTTAAGTTTTTCTTAAAGGAGAGATGGCCAAAGTACAGATATACATATTTTCATGGTTGTGACCAACGGTTTGGCTTGGTGGTTGGAGACTTAGAAGAATTAAAAACATTTGTGAGAAGGAGGTCTCGGGAAGAGAGATGTGGACTTATATCTCCTTTTAGATACTAAGTGTGAAGATACTTTTGTCTCACACGAATGCTCAGCAAAGGGCAACTCAAAAGAGAAGGCTCTTAATACATAAGTGGACAAGATGACTTGTTTTGTTGATATCAATCAGCCTTTTTTCCTATCTGACCTAGAAACTGAAACTGCTACCTGGCCACTTTGGGCTCTTAATGACATTGAATAAATAGGCAAAACATGATGGCTTTAGAGGCTGGAGTGATTATCCCGACAATGAAAGGGAAATCATGTTCCTACATGAAAAGAACTCATCTGTAATTCCAGAGATCCTCTGGTCTGGCTCTCAGTCCTCCCATGTCCTTTGATAAAAGTCAGTGAATCCACACAAATACTTGTTCATGATTGTTCATAGTAGTATTATTCATAGTAGCCAAAAAGAGGAACAAACTGCATGTCCATCAGCTGATTAACAGATAAAATATAGAGATTTTTTGTTTGTGGTATATTGTGATATATTTCATACTGAATGAAATAGTATTTAAGCATAAAAAGGAATGGAGTACTAATGCATGTTACAACATGGATAAAACTTGAAAACATGATGTTAAGTTAAAAAAAAAAAAAACAGACACACAAAAATCCCACCTATTATATGACTTCATTTATATGAAATCTCCAGAATAGGCAAATCTGTACTTTGGCCACCTCATGAGAAGAGTTGACTCATTGGAAAAGACTCTGATGCTGGGAGGGATTGGGGGCAGGAGGAGAAGGGGACGACAGAGGATGAGATGGCTGGATGGCATCACTGACTCAATGGATGTGAGTTTGAGTGAACTCCGGGAGTTGGTGATGGACAGGGAGGCCCGGCGTGCTGCAGTTCATGGGGTCGCAAAGAGTTGGACACGACTGAGCGACTGAATTGAACTGAACTGAACTGATAGATATACAGGGAGTATATTAGTGGTTACCTAGGATTGGGTGACTTGGAAAATCCCGTGGACAGAGGAGCCTGGAAAGCTGCAGTCCATGGGGTCGCTAAGAGTTGGACACGACTGAGCGACTTCACTTTCACTTTTCACTTTCATGCCTTGGAGAAGGAAATGGCAACCCACTCCAGTGTTCTTGCTTGGAGAATCCCAGGGACAGGGGAGCCTGGTGGGCTGCCGTCTCTGGGGTTGCACAGAGTCGGACATGACTGAAGCGACTTAGCAGCAGCAGCAGGATTGGGTGACTTCGGGTAAGTGGGAGTGCCTACTAGGAGGTACAAGGTTTCTTTTCAGGGTGATGAATATGTTATAAAATTGTGCAGTGTACAGTTGTATAAATAAACCATTGAGTTGAACACTATAAATAGGTGAATTTTATGTTATGTGAATTATATCTCATAAAACTATTTTTCCCAAAAAAGGCAATGGAAAAACTACAATTCAGCTGAGATGAGAGACTGTTAATAACTCAGGCTCTTTAAAGTGGAAAGCTTGGGTCTCCTCATCAGGCAAGGGAATATGGCCAGCCAGTATTATTGCTTTATGGCAAAAAATATATGGTATTTTATTTTGTGGCTCAAATTGTTTCCCTTTTGGCCATTGTAATTGCCCCATGCCTCCATCCTTTTATTTTTTGAGCACTGCTTCTGTTTCTGACTCTAGACGACACTCAGGTTCTTCTTGTATGATTTTCAGTGCCATTTTCATTTGATCTAATTTTGGATGTAATTGAGTTTATAGATATTATATTGATATTTGCTTTCTATTTTCTCATCTGTTTTGTGTCATTCATTATCTCTTTCTTTCTTGCTTTTGGGTTTAACAAGTATTTTTTTTATTATTTTATTTGCTCCTCTTTAGCTCTTCAGTTATATTATCTGTTATGATTGTATGGGTTGCACTTGAAATTACAATATGTATCTTTGATTCATTGTAGTCTGCTTTAGATTAGTATTGTACCATTCCTCAAAGAGTAAGAAGCTTACAAAAATTCAAGTTCTCTTTCTCCTTCCCTTCTCTGTGCTATTTTTGTTATATGTTACTTTTACATACCTTATAAATCTCATAAAATTGTTGTTTTAAGGAGTCAATATTTATTTCTATTTGTGCATATATCATTTCAAGTATACTTCATTCTTTCTTACAGTCCCTTATTTCTATTTGGTAACATTTTTCTGAAAATTTCTCATTGTTATTTCTTGTGTGTATACCTCCTGGCAACAGATGCCTTGAGGTTTTTTTTTTTTTTTTTTTTTTTTTTTTTTTTTTTTTGGTTAGTTTCTTTGTTTATACACTTGAAAACATCTTTCTTTTAAGATGTTTAGGTTTTGAAGGATACATTCATTTAATATAGAACTGTAGGTTGACAGATTTTTAAAGTTTCAGTGTTCTAAAGGTGTCATCCTACTGTCTTCTGACTTCCATGATATTTTTTTGTGTGTATTTTTTCCCTTTCTCAAGGATTATGTCTGGAGAGTTTAATAATATTCTTGACCAGCTGTTATAGTTGTTTATAAAGGATCCCAACTCTCCCATGATAAACATAACTGGAACTCATCTCTTCTTGGCTTTTCCGTTAATCATGACATAAACCATTTATGTACTGTAATGCAACTTTGTCTTGCTCTTAAGAGCTTAAAAAGGAATGTATTTGAAATGCCTCCATTAAGTATCAGTTCAGTTTAGTCACTCAGTCGTGTTCTACTCTTTGCGATCCCACGGACTGCAGCATGTCAGGCTTCCCTGTCCATCACCAACTCCCAGAGCTTGCTCAAACTCATATCCATTGAGTTGGTGATGCCATCCAACCATCTCATCCTCTGTCGTCCCCTTCTCCTCCTGCCCTCAATCTTTCCCAGCATCAGGGTCTTTTCCAATGAGTCAGTTCTTTGCATCAGGTGGCCAAAGTATTGGAGCTTCAGCTTCAGCATCAGTCCTTCCAATGAATATTCAGGACTGATTTTCTTTAGGATTGACTGGTTTGATCTCTTTGCTGTCCAAGGGACTCTCAAGAGTCTTCTCCAACTACTCTCTGTCAAGCTGAAGAAAATTCCTTCTATTCTTTTCTATCAGAGAATTATTTTTAATCATAAATGGATGTTAAAATCTTTCATTCACCTTTTCCAAATCTGCAGAGATGTTATCATATGTGGTTTTTCTCTTTTATTTCACTGTTAGTAGTAATTTCCACTGATTGATTTCATAGAGTTCAGCATTCTTTGCATTTCTCAGATTAGCCATGCTGATAAATCCTGTTGATCATGACGTGTTCATTTTTAGAGCTTAATTTTTGGGTTATATTTACCTGGTGTATTTTTTCCATTACTTATCCTTATAGTTTATGTATCTTTTGTTTATATATGTCTCTAGTAAACAACAAAGTACTGGATTTTTTAAAGTTCAATCTGGAAAACTGTTAACCCTATATTATGAATATTGGGAGAATATCTTTTTGTTTTCATAATTCCTGGAAAATATGTGGGCTCTACTCTTCCCAGTGAAGTCTGTAGTCCAGATGACCCAAAGCCTTAGCAAACTAAGAAATCTTCATTCTGATCCTCAGTGACAAGATTCCTGTGAGGTTTCAGCACACACTTCCTTCCCCTTGAGATTCAAGGGGAAGTTGTATCTCAGACTCACTTTTCTTTGTCATAGAGAAACCGCTCATTATTCAGAGAGTAGTTGGGAGGCAAAAATTTAGGATGCCGTTGTCTAAAATTTATTTTAGATTCATATTACCTCCTAAATTCAAAATAATATTTATTTATTGTATAAACTTTGGAAAACACCAGATACACAGAGAAGAAATTGATAATACATGCAATCCAGAGATACTCAGTGTGCATCACTCACTTGGGGACATGGTGTCTTTTTAACTTGAAAGTGTCAAAGGAAATTATTTAGGCACCAACCAAGACTTGTCCTCCTTTCTGTCTGAGTTTTGAAGGGTTGTCTTAAAAAAAAAATCATTTAAATAAATGAATAAATGGTGTCTACAGGGGCTGGATTTCTCCCCCCCGTTCCTCCAAGAGCTTGTTCTACCAGGCCTAGGCCTCCATGCCCATGTGTACCTGAATGACACCCAGTGACCAAAGCATAGGAAGGAGCCAGGATCCTGCAGTCTGCCCACCCGATGCTCAACACCCTCTGTCCTCTGCACCCACACATCCCCTGACACAGCCCTTCCTGGGCCCCAGTGATGCTCTCTCTCCTGGTGGCTCAGATAGTAAGGAATCTGCCTGCAATAAAGGAGACCGAGTTCGATCCCTGGGTCAGGAAGTTCCCCTGGAGAAGGTAATCACAACCTGCTCCAACCTACTCCAGTGTTCTTGCCTGGAGAATTCCACGGACAGAGGAGCTGGCAGGCTATAGTTCATGGAGTTGCAAAGAATCAGACATGACTGCATGACTAACACTTTCACATTCACCAGGAATCGTAGCCAATTTTATGTAGCTCTAAGCAATAGATGGGCTTCCCTGCCAGCTCAGAGATAAAGAATCAGCCTGCCAATGCAGGAAACATGGGTTTGATCTTTGGGTTGGGAAGATCCCCTAGAGGAGGAAATGGCAACCCATTCCAGTATTCTTGCCTAGAAAATCCCATGGACAGAGGAGCCTGGAGGGCTACAGTCCATGGGGTCACAAAGAGTTGGACACGACAACAAAGTAATGAATATCCCATCAGCATTACTGCATGGCCATAGTGATACTTTACATTATAAGACATATCCCAGTCGTAGAGATGCTAAAATGTGAAAAAGAGTCTGTTAGAGTTGATGAAAAACAGTTATTTAAATTGAAAAGCAGCACGTAGACTAGAAAGCTACTTATGTCTTCCCATCTTTATCTTTTTATTGATTTATCCTTCAGTTTTGTATAAAAATAGAAAAAAATGCCTCAATAATATTGTATTGGTAAAATTTGAGTGGTTTTAACTTTCTTTACATTTTTATCACACTGTAATTTTAAAATAATGAGTAAATATTATTTAAAACTAATAAAGTTATTGTTCTTAAAAGCACAGCAATCAGAAAGCAAGCAAAAGCTCTAACAGCAATAAGGTAAGAGGGAGGCTACTGAAATTTGAGTAAATTATTTTGGACTTTATACTACTCTAATGTTTATAAAGTAGACACTTTGGAAATGTACTTTACACTTTTGATTCATAGAAAACTATTCCTATACGTCTATCAAAGTAGAAAAAAACAAAACAAAACAAAGTAGAGTCCATGTTGTTAGATGGTCATTTAACATTTAGAAAGATGCAAACACAAACAGCCAAAGAATATGTTTGAGGAATTAAGAAATGTGGAGAAGGAAGAGGAGACTATGGCATGAAAACCGCAAATATTAATGAAACTACTCTGAAATACTGAAACACATAAAACAGGAAGTTGAAGGATACAGGTCAGAGGGCAAATGTGGGAAGTTGGGACAAGATGTTCCTCAGTTTATTAAACAAACAATTGATTCTTGAAGTTAAAAAAAAAGCAGGGAATAAAAAAACACATTCTAATTAGTATTTTCAGAGAGACACCATAGTTATTGGTGGATTTTCCTCTACTTTTTTATTATCCCTCAGTCTTCAAATCATCGGAGAAGGCAATGGCACCCCACTCCAGTACTCTTGCCTGGAGAATCCCGTGGACGGAGGAGCCTGGTGGGCTGCAGTCCATGGGGTCGCTAAGAGTCGGACACGACTGAGCGACTTCACTTTCACTTTTCACTTTCATGCATTGGAGAAGGAAATGGCAACCCACTCCAGTGTTCTTGCCTGGAGAATCCCAGGGATGGTGGAGCCTGATGGGCTGCCGTCTCTGGGGTTGCACAGAGTCAGACACAAGTGAAGCGACTTGGCAGCAGCAGCAGCAACAGTAGCAGCAGCAGTCTTCTAATCTTGAGAAGAAAAATATTGTTAACAACAAAAACAAATTTTCTTCTCTCTCTCATAAATTCTCTCACACTGCCACCCTCCCCCACTCCTGACCACATTTCCCCTCACCCCCACACAAACTCGACCAGCCCATCTTCTTCCTCCACAGGGCTTCTTTTCCTGCTAAGATTTTGGTTTTTTCTCTGTTGTATAACATTATAAGGAACATTTCTCATGAAGAGCTCTAAAATTTGAGTTCTTTGGGTATCTATTTAGACTTGGTTTGGCAAAAGCAGTTTCTTTTGATTTTCTCTCCCATAGATCTAAGGAAGGTAGCTTTATGTCTCCACTGAGGGACTATGTACAAATATTTATATAACATAACATTAAATTTTGAAACATTGAGTGTATGTATATTGCTAATGTGTGCCAAGCATAGCTAAGTCCTTCATTTACTTTGTAGGAGTGGAAAACAGACCTAGACAGATTTAAACAAACAAACTAGCCCGGTGCAGCAGAAACTCTTGTATTATGTCCATGTGTTCGTGTATATTTTCCCAGCCTCCTTTGCAGTTACCTTGGACATGTTGTCTGATGAAAAGTGACTAGTCCTGGACAATAGTTACACATCCAGAGGGCCTTCCATCCACACGCTGTCTTCCCCTTCGTCTGCCCGGAGGAGGATAAGGGGGCATCCTTACAGCTGTAAGATGGGCGCAGCCTGGATCCCTAGTCGTTGGTTGGAGGGGAGCTGCTCTACTGCACTTCTCTGCGATGACAAAAAGAAACAAGCCGTTACTACCCACAGACCCTGAGATTTAGGGCAGTTTTATGTCGCCGAAACTAAGTTAATGACTGTGACTAATGCACCCACCACTGCACAGCTAGTATCTATAGAGGATGTAGGACTTGAAACTGCTCCGGGTTCATTGCCTATGCTGAGAGAAAGATAAACAGGGGAGGAAGGAAGGCACTGACTTGCTGTGTAAATAAAGACACCCGGCCCCATCTTACTGGAATGGCAGTAAGATGCAGTAGTTAAGCAAACCTGACGTGCCTACCCCTTACTGGGGTGTTATCACTGGCAACTTCCTTACCTTTTCTGAGCCTGACATCCTGCACAATGAAGATAATACGCACAGGGAGTGGCATACAGTAGATAATTTAGCAGTCAAATATTATTTATCATGATTATCTACCCCTACCCTTGATAGAATAAGAAGAAAATCAATGATTATAAAGAGAAATGTCATGCTTAGTAGCCACACATTGATGTTTGTTTTGTAGTGCATAAGAAAATGACTGAAAATTGTATGTGAAAATTAATGTTAAAAAAAAGCATAATTGAGAGAAATAGGAACATTTTGTGTCTTTTACCAGAGGCTACATAAAGCCTTGTAATATCTACACAAATTTAGATAATGTAATGAAATGAATGCATCTCACACTGGAATAATTGCGAATCATTATTTTCAAAAGCAATAGGGCAATTATCAAATGGGAAAAAAAAGCTTAAAATTATCCTGCTACTCTATTGTAATATCAATATGGAATTTATGAAACACAGCCTTTTTAGGCAGCAGTGGAACATTTGAAAATGTGGCTGTCACAGTGGAGGACTTTTTAAGAGAGGCTTGAAAGAATTAGAATTCCAGAGATGTGTTCAAAATGAACATTAATTACTTGATATTCAACTTGTGTTACCTTATGTTCATAATAAGAAGTGATTTGGAGTTCTGGAATACAAAGGTGCTTCATGAAATCTCATTTTATTTTCTAACTAATCACAGTGAGCCTGAAGCAATTTATTATTCTTTTTACTTGTGTAACCTCTGCTTCCCTGGCCGCCACTGCAGGACTGCAGGGTTTCAAAAGGGAGGGTGAGGGAGGCTTGTGGAGGTGCTGTTGTGGGAAGCGGGGTCTCAGGCTCTGTGGGTCTCAGTCACAGAGAACTCTCGATCAGTGCAGCCTGCTTAGATGACATGGCCCCAGATTCTAACTATGGCCTTTATGACCTTCCCGAGTGACTCTCTAGCCCAGTTTACACCATTTAATCCCAGTGAATTTACTCTGATGTTAAGGATTTGATGACTGTGTCATCTGCATCAAAAATGGGAACCCGTGATTTCCCATGTGTACATTCTTGGGAGAACAATGAACTACAGTATTTGAAATGTCACAATCCTGGAAAATCTATAAATTATAGTCTCCTGAGGGATGATTAAGTATTTTCTCTGTATTCGCAACCTGTGGTCTGTTGCGTTTGTGTTTTCCTATAGCAGGACTTGGGCCTCAGTAAGCAGAGCTGCTCCTACTTACTTCATCGAAGTATCCCCGGCAGACAGAACTTACTATTTCCAAGAAAATGATATCTTTAAATATGTGATTTTGATGTTTATTATTATTTTGAATTTTTCTCAGTGTTAGGTTCCTCATTCGTAAACTGAGTGTAAAAATACCAGTCACAAAATTTGCACACTGCACATTGGGAGTACAAAAAAAGTTCTCTGTTTTCCAAATCTAATTTTATCTTGCTCTGGATGCTCCCATCCTGTTGCTAACAAAAATAAACAAATAAATAGACAACAAAATACCACCCCCAAATCCTAAACTTTCTCATTAATGATAAATTCATCTCTTCCAGGCTAAAATAATTTCTTTCCAACTAAAAAGTCTCTTTTGGATATTGGCTCTATCCAAAATTCGAATCTTCCAGAAGAGCTGTTCCTCTTCTTCTGAGTTTTCCCTCCCCTTTCTTCTTTACAAGGTATCACTTAGGTGACAGGGGGTGTTTGTGTGCTCTGAGAGACTGACTATAGAAACAGTCAGTGGCAAGACCATGTATTAAAAATAGAACCCTGACCCAAACCCTGCAGTGGCCTGCCCAAGAGACCAACTTTACTGCAGCAGTTTATCTGCAGTTAACTGCTCAAGAGGACAGCCTGCTGTTAAGCCAGACCTGAAGGAAGCCTAGGTGTTATTCCTAGTGACAGCCCAAGAAGCTAAACAATGTTTTCTAACAATTCACTCAAATGGCCAGGACTTGATGAATAACTGACATCTTCCTTAATTTTTGTCCCCGGTTCAAATTTAGGATCAACTAAAGAAAGCCAAGTATGCACCTAACCAACCACAAAGGATGCCCCACTGTAGTTAGCCTCGTTACAGCACACCCAAGCCTGTAGCCTCTGTCTAATCAGGGCACACGCAAAGCCTTCCCTTTCTTCCACTATGAAGCTTTTCTACTTCTTTACCAGGTGTTGTTCAGTTAAGTTCAGTCACTCAGTTGTGTCCGACTCTTTGTGACCCTATGGACTGTAGCATGCCAGGCTTCCCTGTCCATCACCAACTCCCTGTCCATCAGCAACTCCCTCAGGAGTTTGCTCAAACTCATGTCCATCGAGTCAGTGATGCCATCCAACCGTCTCATCCTCTGTTGCCCCCTTCTCCTCTAGCCGTCAATCTTTCCCAGCATCAGGGTCTTTTCTAATGAGTCAGTTCTTCACATCAGGTGGCCAAAAGATTGGAGTTTCAGCTTTAGCATCAGTCCTTCCAATGAATATTCAGGACTGATTTCCTTTAGGATTGACTGGTTTGATCTCCTTGGAGTCCAAGAGATTCTCAAGAGTCTTCTCCAACACCACAGTTCAAAAGCATCAATTCTTCAGTGCTCAGCTTTCTTTATGGTCCAACCCTCACATTCATATATGACTACTGGAAAAACCATAGCTTTGACTAGGCAGACCTTTGTCGGCAAAGTAATGTCTGCTTTTTAGTATGGTGTCTAAGGTGGTCATAGCTTTTCTTCCAAGGAGCAAGCGTCTTTTAATTTCATGGCTGCAGACACCATCTGCAGTGATTTTGGAGCCCTCCCACAAAAATCTCCCTCTGTTTCCATTGTTTCCACATCTATTAGCCATGAAGTGATGGGACCAGATGCCATGATCTTGTTTTCTGAATGATGAGTTTTAAGCCAACTTTTTCACTTTCCTCTTTCACTTTCATCAAGAGGCTCTTTAGGTCTTCTCCACTTTCTGCCATAAGGGTGGTGTCATCTGCGTATCTGAGGTTATTGATATTTCTCCCAGCAATCTTGATTCCAGCTTGTGCTTCATTCAGCCCAGTGTTTCTCATGATGTACTCTGTATATAAGTTGAATAAGCAGGGTGACAATATACCAGGTGTTAAATAAACAGTTAAATATACCAGGTTTTAAACATACCTTGTGTTAAATATACCAGTTGTTAAATACATCTGGTGGTAAATATACCAGTTGTTAAATACACCTGGTGGTAAATATACCAGTTAAATATACAAGGTATCAAATTAGCAGGGTGATAATATACCAGGTGTTGAGACCCTGTCAAAATGCATGTGACAGTGGGTGGCTGACTCCCTTGCTAGAGCAAGCTCTGAACAAATAGCGATTGATTTTCCCATTTAGTTAGCCTTTGTTTATTTCCACAGCTCCTACAGCATCAGTGAGGAGTGACCAATCTCATGCCATCCTTTCTGCTGGGCACCCACTTCCCTCCTGCTAAGACATATTGGAAGTCTCTGGACATTACTTTTTCCCTCACTGCCTCTGCCTGTGCTGGTGTACTTGGAGGTCTGTGCATTTGGCATAGTGGGGACCAGCTGAGTTGGCCTCACCCTGGTTCTCTGGTGTGCAGATCTCTGGATTTGTAGTGAACTACTCTATCTAGTGCCTGCCTAAGCTGTGTGCCCCACAGTCTCTGCCATGGACTGTCTCAGCCCTTGCCTCAGTTAGGGTCCCAACTCTCAGCTACCTGACCACAATCCCTAGCATGTGTGTCTGTCACATAAGAGCTAAGAAGGATGGAGGGACCTTCTCCTGACCTCTCTCTGCTGAAACATGCCACGCTACTGTTTTATTCTGTCATGCTTGCACCCTGGCTTGAAGGCACCCTGCTAAGCAGTTTCTGAACAGGAAGAAAAGGTCCCCTTTACTTTTGTTGCTTCTTTGTACTATTTGGGCTTCCTTTCTTTTCCTTTGTTTTCACTCCAAGGATCAGGTCCAGGGAGGTTGATGACCTACTTTCCAAGTCCTGGTTATACCCTGTCCTTTGTGGCTTGCAAACCTCTTCTCTTCCTTGCACAATCGGCCTGAGACGACCTTCCCCGTGTGTTACAGCCTCATTTTTCAGCCTGTGAACCTCTCACCTCTAGGTGGTTCATTCACTTCTCTTCCTTGAGGGCAATAAGTCTTGTGATTAGCATTAACAGGGGAAGACATGCAGACAAATAAACTTGTGTACAGGTAAGGGATACTACACCAGGAAATATTATAAAGATCTTATCTCATCATTTCTCTTCTGTTTATTCCATAGTGTGGTAGTGAAGATCAACTGTGGTCAAGTATGAGGAAATACTTTGCAGCTATAAAGGGAAGGCAAACATGAATTTGTTGCTATTATTTAAATCAGAACTTAGTCACTTGCTCTTGTCATTAAAAGAGGTTTGCCTCCTTGTTTATTGAAAAAGCATTCCCACTTATTTCTATCATTTTTAAGGAGAAAGAGTTCAGTTTAAACCTAGACTTTTTCTTTATCCCCTTCTGTGCTGGTCAAAGGTGTGAATTTATATCAGTTTTCTTGAATTCAGTAGTTTCTCATGGTCATTTTCATTTTCACCAATAGAAACAAAAATGTGAGTTCCAAAGATTTTCACTGGATATTTTTTTCCTGATAGGTTAGAGTTAGAAAAAGTCCTCAGGGTACTCAGAGAAAATCTCTTCTGCTAGCTGGCAGTATTTCCTCACAAGGTGTGGAACTGAGGTTAAACCTTGAGGATGTTGACTGTGGTTGTCCATCAATATACAGGAAAG
This sequence comes from Bubalus kerabau, assembly GCF_029407905.1. Taxonomy (NCBI): domain Eukaryota; kingdom Metazoa; phylum Chordata; class Mammalia; order Artiodactyla; family Bovidae; genus Bubalus; species Bubalus kerabau. The sequence continues at coordinate 27,712,939 of NC_073635.1, read as the reverse complement.
GAAGAATATTTCATCGTCCTTAAAGAGGGTCCAAGAGAACTCTCAAAGCTGAATCCCTCCCAATAAGTGAGGACAGTCTGTGCTGATGGTGAATAAAAACCAGAACTGATATTTACATAACACTGTATCGTTTACAGTTTTTTATTTGCTATGTCTTATTTGAGCAAATAAAAGTCTTCTGAGAGCAATATTATTATCCTTCCCACTTTATAGATGCAGCCAGACTCATCCTAATTTGTTATATTTTGACTATTACTACAGTTCAATGTGATCTGTTTTTAGCCAGTTTCTTTACTTTTAAATGTGTGCATCCAGGGGAATGCCAACTCTGCTCATCTTGAAATAGAGAAGGTGGGAGAATTTCTTGTTCCACCTTGAAACCCTTCAACCTGGGGCAGCTGTGGAGATGAATGGGATTCCTATTACCTTCCATCGTCAAAGCTCACAGCATGTGAAAAACTAATTTATAGTCAACATATCCACCAATAAAATCCATAAACACATAATTTGGAGACAATGTTTCTATGGCAATGTAGTATTTATCCAAGCAGTAATTACGGCAGCGCTAATGCACTAAACGGCTGGTTAGAGAAATCACACCTGCTACTAAGTGGATTGCAGTTACTCACTATCTTTTCTTTGCCAAATTTTATTGCTCAGATTATATGCTCTTTGCGGGTGAATTCATTATCACCACTTTTATCATTTATTATTTACTGAGTGCATGTAATGGGCAAAGGGGGTGACTTTTGTCAGGTTTTAAATGAAAGGGAAAAAAAAATTGGCGTTGGGAGTGGAAAACTTTGCCAAACACAAGGGCTGGTTTGAACGAAGGAGACATGAGGCTGGATTGTATGGAGCAAATGAAGAAACTGAAAAGAGTGATTTTATGTGAAACGTCACTGGGAAAGAAACTTCTTGTGTAGTTGGGAATAGAAAAGAAAAGAAGTAGGAAGTAGTATAAAGGAAGTAGGAAGTAGTATAAAGGGAATGCTGCTGCTAAGTCACTTTAGTCGTGTCCAACTCTGTGTGACCCCACAGATGGCAGCCTTCCGAGCTCCTCCGTCCCTGGGATTCTCCAGGCAAGAATGCTGGAGTGGGTTGCCATTTCTTTCTCCAATGCATGAAAGTGAAAAGTGAAAGTGAAAGTGAAGTCTCTCAGTCGTGTCTGACTCTTCATGACCCCATGGACTGCAGCCTACCAGGCTCCTCCATCCATGGGAGTTTCCAGGCAAGAGCACTGGGATGGGTTGCCATTGCCTTCTCCATAAAGGAAGTAGGAAGTAGTATAAAGGAAGTAGGAAGTAGTATAAAGGGAATAGGAAGTAGAATAAAGGAAGTAGGAAGTAGTATAAAGGAAGAAGCATGAACTAGGAAAAGGAAAAAAGGGAGACCAAAGCAGAATATGAAACAGAGATCATTCAACCATTCACTAATTAAACAAGAACTGAAAATCTGTTATGAATCTGGGAACTCTGAGAAGTTAATATCTTTTGATGGGGAAACTGAGGTCCAGGAAGTTTAAATGAGTTCACAGTCACTAAACTGCTGACGTTAACTTTGAATCACAGCTTCTACTCTGAGATTTGTGTTCTTTCTACCATATTGATGCTGCTATACCTCATGGAGGCCTTGTTTTTATTACTTTTCTTACAGATTTTTACATTTCCTGAATTGAAAAAAAATTAAAAACAAGTAGATATGTGGAGTTCTACATGCTAGAGAGGCTGAAAACATTGCTAAACTTGGTTGGAATGAAATCATACTGAGAATAACTTTTTGGCAATTATTTCACAATGCATATGTATGTCAAATCATTACACTGCACAATTATATTTTTCAAGTATATTTCAGTGAAGCTGGAAATAAAAAAAGAAAATAATTTTCAACACCAAGTTGTGGAAGTGTTAGAAATAGTGTTGGGATGTGTTGAGGACAACATTGAATGACAAGACAATGAACAAGACAATCCAGACACCTGATTATCATTTGGTTTTGTTTTCTTCTCCTTTGATTCATTTGTAGATATGTTGGCTTTTGAAGAAAATTCTTATTAGCTGCATATACTTTGATTTCATAATTATTTTGTTTTCAATCATTTAGTATGAGGATGGCTTATTAAATCACAAAGCTAATACTTAGTATTTGTATGAGATAACTCTTGACAAAGTATTATCTGAATAGAGTCATTTTGTAATTTGATGAAATGTCCTCCCAAAGAAAGTGTTCTCAACCTTAATGCAGTGTGTCAACCTGACAAATTAACAAAACACATCAAATAATAAAACACTGAAAGTGCCAATTTGATCTTCACAGCAAATTGTCCAAAAAGATTTGGTGATTTTTAACACAACAAGTCAGTATGTTCTGTATTTTATAAATGACCTTCAAGCAGAAATAAACTTTCCATCTGAACTTCCTTAAGTAATTTTAAGAACAGTTCAAAAAGGGCCTAATAGCAAAATGAAATGGGAAGACATTTATCTAAACAAATCAGCTCCATTTCTCTTATATTTTTATAAATAAAGAGAAAGTATTGTCTGCTCAATTTACATTATCTGTGTGTGTATCATTATTTTATTGTCTATGACAATCCTATGCTGGTCAGATGCAAAGCTCAACTCCTTTGAATCAGTGTGCCTTATACATAGTGGCTCCTTTGCACATGAACACTTCGGGATCCTCTATCAATTATGAATATGGATAATCATGAAAAATATGTAACATTTCCAAGTAATTCTCCACATTTTGTGTTTGGTTGCCAGTGTCTTTTTAACAGTAAGAAAAGTCAACTAGATGTTGCAGAGGTATTTTTGTCCCAGATGCAAAATTTTCTTCAACACATTACATACTTATTAAGTATCTTCTATTCACTTGGTGCTGTGTATCCTGAGGTTGGAAATCCATGGGATGTTATTCTTAATTGCTTAAGGAAGATTTACAGTCTTATTTAGGAGGTGCATCCAAAGAAAAGGAAACAAAGAGGTAATTGTTCAATCAACATGTATTCAAATGTTAAGCTGTGTGACTCAGACAGTATGTACCCCAGAGATCAGAGGAAGGGAAGGTCAAGTTGAATTCCACTGATTTATGAAGTGAACCTTAAAGAATTCTGAGCAGTGAACTTAGGACATACTAATGGGCTTAATGAATATTAGTTGAATGAATGGATAAAGTAGGAACAAGGAGCAATGGTGGGAAGGGCAAGAACAGCCCCTGGAAGGTGCCTTTCTTTCAATGCTGACTGAGTGTCAGTATGTGGATTTTCACTGCTCAGGAATCTTTATTTCCTCCAAATAATTGCTCTGTATGCTCTTTTATTTCCAACAAATTTGTAAGCCTCCTACCTCCTTGCTCAAAAGCCCTCCAATTATTCCCATATGTCTAGTGGTTTAACTTTTAGGAGTCCCCTCTATGTGCTCTCCCTTCCCTTCACAGGGACTGAACTTGTAAAACACAGTGATTATCTCAGCTCCGCAGAGAAGGAAATTGAAACTCAGATGTAAGGAAGCCAGCTGGGAAGTTTCTGCACTGACTGTGCCCACATCTCCAAATTATTATTTTTTAGTGGAAGGTCACAGGAAAAAAGTTGTTTCTGCAGTAAAATAAGTTTGAGAACCACTGTATACTCTCATCAGTATAGGTTTTATAAAGCACATTCCTGTGTTACAGTCTCTGAGACACTCTGTCATAAAGAGTCCTGTTAAAGTGTGTTTAATGCAGCATTTATGATTACAAATCTTTTTATCCCATCATCAATTATCATTGTTTCCCAGAACACCTGAGCATATATTTCAACTTTCTTCACCTTAAAAATGGGCTCTAGCATCTCTTCAAATCCTAGCCTTCACCCTTCTTTCCTACCATTTTAAAAATTATAGACACTTTTTTTGTTTGTTTTTTTTGCTGCACTAGGTCTTCATTGCTGTGCTCAGGCTTTCTCTAGTTGCAGTGCTCAGGCTTTAGAGCACAGGCTCAATGGTCGTGGTGCATAGGCCTTGGTTGCCCCACAGCCCATGGAATCCTCCTGGACCAGGGATCAAACCCACGTCCCCTGCACTGGCAGATGGGCTTCAAACCACTGAACCATCAGGGAAGTCCAGACACTCTTGTCTTAAAAGTGCTCCCTCCTGTGCAAATATATTTGACTCCTTTTCTAAGACATAACAGGGTGAATTGTGCCCTCTCAAAATTTATATGTTGAAGTCCTAGCCTCCAGTACCTCAGAATGTGACCTTATTTGAAAATAGGGTCACTGCAGATGTAGGTGGTTACATTCAGATGAGTTCATTTTGGAGTTGGGGGCCCTAACCTCCAGTATGAGTGGGATCCTTATTTAAAGGGGAAATGTGGACACAGAAGTGCAAACAGGAAGAATGCCACATGGAAATGAAGGCAGAGGCTGGAATGATGCTTTTGCAAGCCAGCTTTCATCAGAGCTCAGTTGGTAAAGAATCCACCTGCAATGCAGGAGACCCTGGTGATCCTTGGGTTGGGAAGATCCGTTGGAGAAGGGATAGGTTACCCACTCCAGTATTCTTGGGCTTCCCTGGTGGCTCAGCTGGTAAAGAATCCACCTGCAATGCGGGAGACCCCGATTCGATCCCTGGGTTGGGAAGATCCCCTGGAGAAGGGAACGGCTACCCACTCCAGTATTCTGGCCTGGAGAAGACCATGGACTGTATAGTCCATGGGGTCGCAAAGAGTTAGACAGGAAACTGAGCGACTTTCACTTTGTAAACCAAAAAATGGCAGCAATGGCAGCAAATCGCTGGATGTTAGGAGAGTTTCAGAACAGATGCTCCCTCAGAGCTCCATGGGAACCAACCCTGCCTGCCCGACACCTTGATCTCAGACTTCTGGCCTCCAGAACTGCAAGACAGTCAATTTCAGTTATTTAATCTCCCCCCAATTTGAGGTACTTTTTACAGCAGTCTGAGGATACTCTACATGCGGTGTTTTCCATGTTCACTTCTCCAGAACGTTCCTCTCTTCCTTTCCATTCCTCCACTCTTAACCTCTGAATTCCCTAGGCCTTAGCACCAATGTCCGCTCCTCACTGACGCTTCCCTTGACTTCCCTAGAACAACACATTGCGCTCCAGCCTGTATTCCCACAGCACTTTGTTTATTTCTCTACTGGTTTGTAACCCTCTTGGAAATGGTCTTTTTTCTCTTTGTATTCACAGCACTAAACAGAATGGCAGTCAGCCTTAGTTAGGTTCCCAGTGTGTATGTTTGAGGGAACAGCTGAATGACGAATGAGTCGTGGAGCTTGTTCTCCTGACTTACTGTGTGTCACAAGGCCGTGGAGTGGTGGTCACGATGGTCTGGTCTGAGATGGCACAAATAGCTTTTGATGGAGTAAGTCCAAGCATAGGATAAAGTGGTCATTAGCATCTCTTCGCAATGCTTTGCTAGAGGCTCAGATGAGATCAGCATGTCATGAGCACCTCATGATGTGGTTCTACTGTGGGTGCCATTACGTCCACGCATCCTGGCTCCCAGCATGAAGCTTCAATTTCATATTGATGCCTGGGGGGATGAAGCTGGGTATCGTGGGGCAAATACTTCATGATTTTAATTGGAACATTCAGGACCCTTAATACCTGTGATGGCTCTGTGAGATGTAGGAAGTTTTTAAAACTTTTGCTATGGATTTGTCTCCTTCCCACCAAAATAGGAAAAAATATCCTGGTTTTCATAGTTACATTGAAAGGAAATTTATCAAAATTTTATTGTTACTATATCAGAAATGGATTTCTGATTAGACCATTGAAGATTTATGTATAATTGTGTCTTGTTATTTTACTCTGATGTTCATGCCTATTTTGTTTTTGAGAAGTATATTTTGCCAAATTTGTAAATTTACAAAACAAAGCACCCATTCTGTTTCAGGATACTACATTTTACTCCTAGGGTAACTGCCTGTCATCATTTTCTGAGGATGGTCGAGTTCAGCGTGGAAATCCCCACATCCCTCAGCTGTGGGTAGTCTTGCACAGTTGGTTGCTCTGTCTGCACTCCAAATTTTGAATTTTTGTGTAGCTTAGTTCAATTCAAAAGTCTGTGTGAGAACTTCTACTGCACTATATGCTGCAAGAGAGAGAGAGAAATGAAACGCAGACGTTACCTGTAAGCTTCACATCTAGTGAACATAATGTTGGCCACATACACCGAAAGTCGTAAGAGAAACATGACACTCAATTGGACCAATAAAGAAATAGCTTTCTGATAGGTTGTGACTATATTTTTTAATCGACAATATGTTATCCCCATTCTATATAAGGTAAATGAGGCTCAGAGTGGATTTGACTTTGAATGTGCAGAACCAGAGCCAGCGTGATTGCTTCACACTAAGGCCTTGTTATTTCCACCTCTGATTCATAAGGAGCACGTGTGACCTCAAAAAAATGCTTCTGATATTAAGATTTCCTAAATAAACAAATTATAAATAAGGCATTTATAAAAATCACAACATTTAGGGGGTAAAGTTTACCTATAGATGTATGTATATATATAAAATTTGCAAACGCATATATAGCAAGATGTGTTGTGTGTCTATGTAAGTTTTCAGCCTGTTAGGGTCTCTGGACTTGGCTTTATAACCTTGAACAGGATAGTTCATTCCCCCATGTGATTTTCCTCATCTGTAAAATGGGGATAAAAATACTTGACTTCTTTGGTTGTTGTGATATAACTGAATTATCTTTGCAATGTTGCTGGCACAATGCCTGGAACATCGTATATATTCAGTAAATACTACTTATCTTCCCTTCACGTCAGGCTATCAGGGCGTAAAAGAAAATGGAAAACAGTATTTGAGTGTGGGGTATGAGCTGTAAGGGCTTCCCTGGTAGCTCAGCTGGTATAGAATCCACCTGCAATGCAGGAGACCTGGGTTTGATTCCTGGGTCAAGACGATCCCCTGGAGAAGGGATAGGCTACCTACGCCAGTATTCTTGGTTTTCCCTGGTGGCTCAGATGGTAAAGAATCCACCTGCAATGCGGGAGACCTGGATTCCATCCCTGGGTTGGAAGGATTCCCTGGAGGAGGGCATGGCAACCCACTCCAGTATTCTTGCCTGGAAAATCCCATGGACAGAGGAGTCTGGCGGGTTATAGTCCATGGGGTTGCAAAGAGTTGGACACAACTGAGCGACTAAGTACACTCACAAAAGCTGTAAAGATCATTGTAAATTTAACTTGTTCTTATTATAAAACTGGATTATTCAGAGTCAAAAATGCAAAAATTTAATTATTCTGAGAACAATAAGATGCAGCTTTCAATTATCCAGGATGATGAGGTAAAGGTTTAAATGGATAATCCAAAACAAAAGACTAGTAGTTAACAGAATAATGAAATTAGACTGCATTATATTCATATATTATTATCCTTATTAACTCCAATAATCACCAATTAACATACAGTTTGTTTCCAGAGAGGAGACAACAGAGAACTGTGAGCAAACAAATGATGTCTCCTCAGATGAAGCTCCTCCTCTCTGTCCAAAGGTGCCTTCCAGCTCACTCATATTGAGGGGTGTAGAGGGTGACCGGGTTGACTTTGGGGTCTTTGGGGGTCTTCCCATGGAGAAAGTGAAAGTCATTCAGTCGTGTCCGACTCTTTGCGATCCCATGGACTATGCAGTCCATGAAATTCTCTAGGCCAGAATACTGGAGTGGGTAGCCTTTCCCTTCTCCAGGGGATCTTTCCAGCCCAAGGATTGAACCCAGGTATCCCACATTGCAGTGGATTCTTTACCAGCTGAGCCACAGGGAAGCCCAAGAATACTGGGGTGGGTAGCCTATCCCTTCTCCAGCAGATCTTCCCAACCCAGGAATCAAACCGGGGTCTCCTGCATTGCAGGCAGATTCTTTACCAACTGAGCTATCAGGGAAGCCCCCCCCATGGAGAGGTCCCAACTTAACTCACAGTCAGCTGTGTCAGCTCAGCAGAACCTGACGGGGCACCGGCTTGCTTGCTCTCGTTTAGTTCCTTCTCTCCTTTGGCCCTGCTCACTCTGTACTGTAGGAAACAATGTTTCCAGGCTCCCCAAATTACTTGGCTTCCAGGTAGCCTTGACTAGTGGGACCAGTGGGGAATCACTGGAGACGCTGGAAAGTGGAAGGAGGGGGAAAGTGAGAGTATTCCTGTTTGCCTCTGCCCTGGGTGGGTCTCCAGAGCTGGCAGCGGCTGCCTCTTCCTCACAGTTCCTATTCCTGCCAGGAGGACCTCTCTCTTAGCTCCCAAATGCCACCCTCGCCCACAGTTCTGTTTCCTGTAGGCAGCCAGCCTGCTCTTGGACCCTGAAAACACCAGCCCTGCCTATTGTCACTGCAGTCTTCAGGGGTCACAGTAATTTATTGATGCTGCTGTTTCAAGTTTTATCACAGTCCCCGGTCTGTCTTCTCAACTTTTCATCACCTTTGTAACCAGTTTCTTGTATTCAGTTCCCTTTGTTGAAAGACCCAGAGAGGATTCTGTGCTCCGACTGGATCCCATGAAATGTGTCTAGCGATATTCTGGGAGAGACCCCTTATACTTGTGGGAAGTAAATGGTCGGGATCAGCATGTCATTCCCACACCAGCTCCCACCGCACCTTCTTCACTTTACCCTACAGGGCCCCATCCTCCTCCCAGCTCTGGGAGATGTTATGTTCCTTTCTGCTGGGTGGGTATAGAACAAATACGTCCCTTTCTTTTTAAAAATCACCACCAGCTGGCCATGCTGCACGAACAGCAGAAGGCTGAGTATTAATAACAGAATTTAGGGAAGTAATCACATTAAACTTAAAGCAAAATGAATGTGCTATGTATTAATGTTATGCAGAAACATCACGGCCCTGCTCTGGGGACTGGTCGGGCATATGACTGCTTAGAAATGGCTGCTGGCTAACTGGCACTGTTTCTTTTACTTTCATAAAACCTAGCCAGTATTTCCCAGGGTTTTGGTTCAATTGCTTTAGTTTTCTGGCCTTCATAAAACAGCATTGATGCTTACATTTTTTCCTTAACTCTCTGTTTTTGTTTTTGTTACAGACAGACACTCACTGAGTACACTGTTTGCTGACACCCTGCCTTGTGTGTGTGTGTGTGTGTGTGTGTGTGTTTCTTCTCCACATGTAAGAAGGGCCCTCAAGCACAGAGGGGCAGCCACCATCAGAGTTTCTGCCAGGCCTAGAGAAAGCCACATTTAGGCTACTGATGTCACAGGCATTATCTCATTTCATTTCCACAATAGCCTTGCAAACCAGGTAATATTAGTATGTCTAGCTTAAACTGAATCTCTGAGAGGTTAAGTAATGACCTTACCCCAAATCATATACCCTGTTAAGTCATAGAGGTAGGATAATACCCCAAATTTGTCTGATCCCAATAAAATATGTTCTTAATTTGTATAGGAAGCATGGCCTCAATGCAGGTGAAAGTTACAAAGTTACATAAAAGATAGTTTCCAGATAAAATAAAAAGAATCTAAGAAAGAGTGGGTATATGTATACATATAACTGATTCACTTTGCTGTACACCTGAAACTAATACAATATTTTAAATCAAATGTATGCCAATAAATTTTTTTTTAAATAGCCAAGAATTGTAAACTACCCATCCCTTCCCAACCTGAAAAACAAAACAAAACAGCTCTTTTCCTTTTATTGTCCCTGCCAAATATCCTCCCCAAGTCTTTCTCTCCCAAGTGATCCCAACAGATACAGTACCACTTAGCACCTGAAATCAGATAATTGACATCCATCTTTATGTGCAATTACTTCCTCCAATGAAGCAGAGGGTGCATGCTAATATACTTCAGGTGGAAGGCAATTCTTTGTGAACTGTACCCGATTCCACACCTCTGTGGTCGATACAACCGTGCTTCTGACTTTCTCTTCGCTTGTCCTTTTCAGAAGCAGTCTCCCAGGGAGGGGCGAGCTGTCAGCAGACCCACGCTGTTCAGCTATTCTCAGAATCCATTGCTGAAGTCAGACTCTCTCCTTGCTCCTATTCAGAGGCTTGCCTGCTAATTCTAAAGAGGAGAAGGTGGAGGGCTATGAATCCCTTCAATTACTTGCTTCTGGGTGAACACGGTTCAGGGAATGCTAATGGTACCTTCTTTAAATACCCTTTCCAGGAGACAGCATGAACAAAGTCTGAATTCTCGTCCTCAGGGGCTCCAGTCAAGCTTGCCAAAGTGTAGATTCAAAGGACACCCTCCCCCAACACCTGCAGAGCTGTCCCCCACTATCTCGAGTTCAACTTATTGTCCATAAAGACTTTTCCCCAAGCTATAAGAGTTTTCCTTATTGATGTGTTTTTCTCTCACCTCTCTTTTTCTAACTGTTTCTGCAACATTCTAAAATGTGCATGTGATGAAAATCCTGTTCTCTAGAGTTGCAGTTATTTTTCCTTTTTAGTCCATCAATAAAATAAGATTAAAAAGCAAAATTATATTATTTAAAGTCAGTTAGTGAGGCAGTTCTCTTAGAAATACATTCTTTCCCCATTCCAACTTTAAATTGCTGAATATACTTCTGGGATTCTAGTTAAATTTTGTTTTTTAATCCTAAAATCTTAAATTTACTAAAATCTTAAAATTGTAAATTTGGGGTGGGAGATCATTTCTGAGAGAGATGGGCCTTTTCCCTTAAGTATCAGGATGAAACTGCAAACCATCTTCCTTGAAGAGGAGACAGGGAAGTCAGTAATAGTTTTCCTCCTCCCTTCGTTTTTATATCTGCTGATCTGCCTCTTGAGAAATTTGTATGCAGGTCAGGAAGCAACAATTAGAACTGGACATGGAACAACAGACTGGTTCCAAATAGGAAAAGGAGTTCGTCAAGGCTGTAGATTGTCACCCTGTTTATTTAACTTATATGCAGAGTACATCATGAGAAACGCTGGACTGGAAGAAACACAAGCTGGAATCAAGATTGCCGGGAGAAATATCAATAACCTCAGATATGCAGATGACACCACCCTTATGGCAGAAAGTGAAGAGGAACTCAAAAGCCTCTTGATGAAAGTGAAAGTGGAGAGTGAAAAAGTTGGCTTAAAGTTCAACATTCAGAAAATGAAGATCATGGCATCCGGTCCCATTACTTCATGGGAAATAGATGGGGAAACAGTGGAAACAGTGTCAGACTTTATTTTTCTGGGCTCCAAAATCACTACAGATGGTGACTGCAGCCATGAAATTAAAAGATGCTTACTCCTTGGAAGGAAAGTTATGACCAACCTAGATAGCATATTCAAAAGCAGAGACATTACTTTGCCAACAAAGGTTCGTCTAGTCAAGGCTATGGTTTTTCCTGTGGTCATGTATGGATGTGAGAGTTGGACTGTGAAGAAGGCTGAGCACCAAAGAATTGATGCTTTTGAACTGTGGTGTTGGAGAAGACTCTTGAGAGTCCCTTGGACTGCAAGGAGATCCAACCAGTCCATTCTGAAGGAGATCAGCCCTGGGATTTCTTTGGAAGGAATGAAGCTAAAGCTGAAACTCCAGTACTTTGGCCACCTCATGAGAAGAGTTGACTCATTGGAAAAGACTCTGATGCTGGGAGGGATTGGGGGCAGGAGGAGAAGGGGACGACAGAGGATGAGATGGCTGGATGGCATCACTGACTCGATGGACTTGAGTCTGAGTGAACTCCGGGAGTTGGTGATGGACAGGGAGGCCTGGCGTGCTGCGATTCATGGGATTGCAAAAAGTCGGACACGACTGAGCGACTGATCTGATCTGATCTGATATTTCCTTTTCCTTTCCATGTTTATTCTTTTTTTTTATTTTTTATTTTATTTTATTTTTAAACTTTACATAATTGTATTAGTTTTGCCAAATATCAAAATGAATCCACCACAGGTATACATGTGTTCCCCATCCTGAACCCTCCTCCCTCCTCCCTCCCCATACCATCCCTCTGGGTCATCCCAGTACACCAGCCCCAAGCATCCAGTATCCTTTTCCTTTCTATTAATACTTGATCACATTCTGCAAGAACATTATTAACTAAAACCCTTTTAAAAGGCCAAATGGCATATAGCAGCAAATCTGTTGTACATGACTCTTAAATTATGATTCTTCAAGTATAATTTCACAATAATGTATTTGTAAGACTGGGCGAATCAAAAGTAGCCTCCTATTAGGACAAATTTTTAAAAATATTAAATCATAAGACAGGTCAAACTTTAAAAGTTTACTCACCACTTACATAACCTGTAGAAAACTTGGTAGAACAAGGATGTGCAGCTGAGTTTAAGGCAGGGAAGTGGTGGGTTTCATCAGACATTTCTCTTGTTTCAAAATCTGATGTGTCTTATGAAGAACTGAGTTTCCTTGTGATAGTATTCCCATATGTTTTCCTTGAAAAACATTCTTTTCTGTTTTATTTGGTTAATAAATAGATACCTCCTGGCTAGTGAAAAAGAGTAAAGATTCTTGACAGCTGGCCATCCCTCAAGTAATTAGTGCCCTTACACTGCAGATGAATTGTCTACGTGGAATATGGAGGTGGGAGTCTGCCCACCGGGGACTGTCACTCCTTTCTTTTACAGGTTTTGCATGTAGAATGAGTCCCAGTCATGGTTCTATACCCCTATCTAGTCTCCTTCATGTGAGTCAGCCGTCAGCGGAACCAACCTACCACCTGGGGCTGCTCCAGTAGTCATCTGGCACGTTGAAGGAGCCTGTGAGAACTGGAACTGATTTAGGCACGGGCAGAATATTTCGGCTGGAGAAGGCAATGGCAGCCCACTCCAGTACTCTTGCCTGGAAAATCCCATGGATGGAGGAGCCTGGTAGGCTGCAGTCCATGGGGTCGCTAAGGGTCGGACACGACTAAGCGACTTCACTTTCACTTTTCACTTTCACGCATTGGAGAAGGCAATGGCAACCCACTCCAGTGTTCTTGCTTGGAGAATCCCAGGGATGGGGGAGCCTGGTGGGCTGCCGTCTATGGGGTCGCACAGAGTCGGACACGACTGAAGTGACTTAGCAGCAGCAGAATATTTCAGCAGCCACTGTTCCTTCTGAGTGCCCTTTTTCTCCCCATTTTACAGACCCAGGTTGTCTGTCTTTATTTTCTCCAGTTTGAACTCTTCTAGGTAATATCCTCCTCCTCTCATCAATCCAAATTCATTTGACCTAGGAACCATGTCTCAGGGACCTTATTGGGAATCTATGAAGTCAACTGAGTCTGTGAACTAACAATCATATTACCCCTTGCAAATAACACAGTTTGACTTTGATTCATTTAACCAAATATTTATTGACATCTACTGTGTATCAGACAGTGTGCTAAAATTGAATATAGCAATAACTCAGAAGATATGGGCTCTGACCTCATGGATTTGAAGTCAAGGGTAAACAGGAAGCATGAAATACAGATAATGTGAGAAGAGTTCTGACAAGGGATAGTGGCCAGAGTGTATGACTAGTGGACCCAGGCTTGTGGAGTCAAGAGGACTTCCTGGAGGCAATGTCTTCTGAGACCTGGAGTGGGCACTCAGGCAAGCATAGAAGGGGCCTCAGGAGAGACCGAATAAAAGGGAGCACAGGGCATGGGAGGCGCCAAGAAATCTGCTATTGCTGCAAAGCAGAATGGGAAGGCAGAGTGGTGAGAACAGATGCAAAGATGTGCCTTTCTTACCATCTGCATTAACCAAGGGAACTCTTTCATTGGTGGATGCAAGACCTAGTCACAGCCAGTCGGGGACAAATTTGGAAAGAAGTGCGTCTTCTGTGGTCCCTCCATCCCCCAATACATAAGTGAACCTTTGTTCTAACCTAGGTAATCAGCAGGTTCTGACTTAGACTCTGTGAGGGCTGTTTAGTTATCACATTCATGCATCTCTCAACCCAGGTGTCAGTAAGTTTCAACACATACCATTCACAGATGAACAGCCAGAGAGGGCTTCCCAGATCACAAGTAAATTTGCTAGACGTAGGAAACACCGCTTCTTCTCCTGGTCTTAGAGACTCAGTTTGATCTCTTCCTCCTACAACTCCTTAGAAAGAAGCTGTCCCATTCATGGGCATAGCTTTCTTCCTTCTTATGTTCTAAGTTAAGCACCCTGCCTGTGGTTTAGAGCTGTGCAGCTGATAGAAGGGAAACCAACCACAGGTTAACTCATGCAGCATGGCACAAAAAACGATCTGGTACAATCAGATTCTTGCTTTCTGTAACTTGAGCTGAGAAATGGAAAGATTGGATAATGGAATTAAAGGTGAAAATAAGCTAGTGTTTTAGTCCAGATTGTAATAAGACCAGTTCATATTCAAGTCAAAGTTCATGGCAGTTGTTCCAAGGAGCAAATAAATTAACATACGTGAAATACTGAGAATAGTGCTTGGCACACAGAATATACTCAATAAGGGTTAGCAATTACTATTTTCTATCTTGATGCTGGCAACATGGTGGGAAATAGCCTTTTGGTAGAGAGAGGCATGTGGAACAAGCAGATTCATGGAGAGAAACTGAAATGCCATGTGGGAGAGGCCAGACCCAGGCCTGATGCCAATTTAGTTTCAATTTCAAATCACATGCATCCCTTATATAGATACACTGTCCCTTAAGGTAGCTTGGGAGAGATGCTCTCCTTTACAGCTAAATAAACCCACTGCGAAACTCCCTAGTCAAGGTAATGGATTGCCAAAATGAGTTACTGTTCCTAAACTGATTTGTAGTATTCGGGTACATAATGTCATGTCAAAATAATGAGCTAAGTCCTAAAGCTCCAGAGCATTTTTTTCACCCAAGTATATGTTAATCTATCAATTAATGTAATAACTTCAGTACCTTCCTCAGTACACAGATGAGCTGATACAATTCGGCCTGTGAATTTTCGGATTCTGCTTTGTAAAAGGTTGGAATAATGAACTAATTGAAAACTTTCCCCCAGAGGCCAATTCTGTTGCAAATCCCTTTGGCAGCCCAGCTCCTGGAGAGGCAAAAGGAATATTCCATGGTATGAGACACTAACAATAGGTTAAATCATTTGAAACGTCCAATTAAAGAGGAATAAAGTAAGCAGGGAAATAATAATGATTCCAACACTGTGAAATACTTTGTTATGAATGAAAATACAAACACTATTTTCTTAAAACTGAAAAGAATATTATGTTCTCAGATGAGAGTCAGAATGAGGTGATGAAATAGGGTAAGCAACCCACTTGGCAGCAGCAGCAGAGGAGGGCCAGATAAATAGAGAAATAATTGAGACTTATGTTTCAGTCAGAAT
This sequence comes from Bubalus kerabau, assembly GCF_029407905.1. Lineage (NCBI taxonomy): Eukaryota > Metazoa > Chordata > Mammalia > Artiodactyla > Bovidae > Bubalus > Bubalus kerabau. The sequence continues at coordinate 27,697,705 of NC_073635.1, read as the reverse complement.
TGTCTGCCTCTGTCTCTAAAGCATGAATTATGTTCTTGAGCAATGCAATCAATCTTTTTGTGTCTGAACTCTGTCTTCCTTCTGAGGTTTATCTTCATTCGAATCACCATGCTATAGTTAAACTTTCCCTTATTTCATGAGGATGTTCCTGTTTTCCTGTGGCTGGTGATTATCGTCTTAAATGGACTTCTGTGTTAAAGAGTTCAGGGTGAAGAGTTCAGGGTGAGGCTGTCATCGTAGTTCTTAGAAAGGGGCTTCTTCACTTGTGCCAAGACTGATTAAGCCACTACTCGTACTCTGTGGAGGTCTTCGTAAGGGACTTTTCACAAACATTCACAAAGAAGAGAGGCTCCAGCAATGAGCTCCCAGTTATCCACTGCATGACTCAACCTCGGATAACATTTTCCCAACACTGCCTGATGTGTTTCCCCAACTTTTGATTCACTTGTTCATTTTTGCTTGAGTGTTAAAAGCGGATCCCAGACATCTCACTCCCCTCGTAAATACTTGGTATACATAAAAGGCATCAAATGACTTTTTAAAAAACAGAAAGGAAATGTTGAAAAATCTTGGCTTCCAAGTATCCAAATTTTACCTCTCCCTCAGGCCTGCTTCTGGCTTATAAATCTCCTTCTCAAAAGGGGGATTCATCATCTGACCTAACCACTTGAAAATACATTTCCTGCTGCCTTGTAGCGTGTGCTAAATTGACAAGATACAACATTACATTTTGTATTTTCATTTAACTTCTCAGGAGTTTATGTTGTTTCCCAAACTGGAATGACGAAGCAATGTGGGATAAAGGAAAACTCGCAGACTTAGTCCCAGGTTCTGATTGAGATTCCGTCATTTTACGTAAGTCTTCTGTACCTCAATTTCCACAGCTGTAAAATGGAGATGAAACCAGCCCTGTTACATAAGAGACCCATATTGTTACCCACACTTTCAGTTCAGTTCAGTCGCTCAGTCGTGTCCGACTCTTTGAGACCCCATGAACTGCAGTACGCCAGCCCTCCCTGTCCATCACCATCTCCCAGAGTTCACCCAAACCCATGTCCATCGAGTCGGTGATGCCATCCAACCATCTCATCCTCTGTCATCCCCTTCTCCTCCTGCCCCCAATGCCTCCCAGCATCAGGATCTTTTCAAATGAGTCACTTCTTTGCATCAGGTGGCCAAAGTATTGGAGTTTCAGCTTCAACATCAGTCCTTCCAATGACACTCAGGACTGATTTCCTTTAGGATGGACTGGTTTGATTTCCTTGCAGTCCAAGGGACTCTCAAGAGTCTTCTCCAACACCACAGTTCAAAAGCCTCAATTCTTCGGCACTCAGCTTTCTTTATAGTCCAACTCTTACATCCATATATGACCACTGGAAAAACCATAGCCTTGACTAGGCAGACCTTTGATGAGAAAGTAATGTCTCTGCTTTTTAATATGCCGTCTAGGTTGGCCATAACTTTCCTTCCAAGGAGTAAGCATCTTTTAATTTCACGGCTGCAACCACCATCTGCAGTGATTTTGGAGCCCAGAAAAGTCAGCCACTGTTTCCCCATCTATTGCCCATGAAGTGATGGGACCAGATGCCATGATCTTCGTTTTCTGAATGTTGAGCTTTAAGCCAACTTTTTCACTCTCCTCTTTCACTTTCATCAAGAGGCTCTTTAGTTTCTTCACTTTCTGCCATGAGGGTGGTGTCATCTGCATATCTGAGGTTATTGGTATTTCTCCTGGCAATCTTAATTACAGCTTGTGCTTCCTCCAGCCAAGCGTTTTTCATGATGTACTCTACATATAAGTTAAATAAGCAGGGTGACAATATTCAGCCTTGACATACTCCTTTTCCTATTTGGAACCAGTCTGTTGTTTCATGTCCAGTTTTAACTGTTGCTTCCTGACCTGCATATAGGTTTCTCAAGAGGCAGATCAGGTGGTCTGGTATTCCCACCTCTTTCAGAATTTTCCACAGTTTATTGTGACCCACACAGTCAAAGGCTTTGGCATAGTCAATAAAGTAGAAATAGATGTTTTTATGGAATTCTCTTGCTTTTTTGACCCACACTTTAATATGTACTTATTTTAATAACTTGATTTTTTAATTGTTAATTTTTTCTGGCTGTGCTGGGTCTTTGTTGCTGAACGCAGGCTTCTCTAGTTGCGGCGAGCTGGGGCTTCTCTTCCTTGCGGTCATGGGCTTCTTCACTGCGGTGTCTTCTCCTGTTGTGTGACTTGGGCTCTGGAGTGTGTAGGTGCCAGTAGTCGGGGCACACTGGCTTAGTTGCACTGCAACATCTGGACTCTTCCCAGACCAGGAATCAAACCTATGTCCCCTGCACTGGCAGGCGATTGGTAACCACTGGACCACCAAGAAAGTTCATAACCTAATGTTTAAATCTGGGATCAATTGTATTTAAAATATGCAATATATCCACGTTTCATGAATATATTTCAGCCAAATCAGAAGCATTGACTGTGATTTTTAAAAAATTCTTTATTAAATTTGCTACAATATTGCTTCTGTGTTCTGTTTTGGTTTTTGGCTGTGAGGCATGTAGCTCCCTGACCAGGGATTGAACCACATCCCCTGCATTGGAAGGTGAAGTCTTAACCACTACACCACCAGGGAAGTCCCCTTGACTGTGATTTTTAATACAATAAAATAGCATAAATCACATACACACATATACACATACAAACACACACCAGATTCCTGTGAAGATTGAGTGATTAATGAGATAATAAAAGTGAAAGGCTTGGTTCATAGCAGATTGCAATAAATGGGACCTAATATTATTAGCTTATGACCTTCTTCCTGGAAGAAGAGCCCATGTCTTACAAAACGTGTTTCTTTCTCTTCCCCCTACCCCATCCCCAAGATTTAATCCTGTGAATTGCACACAATTGGGATAAGCTCAATTAATATTTGGTCTTTTGATTTGTTGATATACCAGGTAGACTAGTGTTTAAAATTAGAAAGAAAAAAAATCTTTACATATGGAGTATTTACTATGCTGCTGTTGCTGCTAAGTTGCTTCAGTCGAGTCCGACTCTGTGCGACCTCATAGACGGCAGCCCACCAGGCTCCCCGTCTCTGGGATTCTCCAGGCAAGAACACTGGAGTGGGTTGCCATTTCCTTCTCCAATGCATGAAAGTGAAAAGTGAAAGTGAAGTTGCTCAGTCGTGTCCCACTCTTCGTGACCCCATGGACTGCAGCCCACCAGGCTCCTCCATCCATGGGACTTTCCAGGCAAGAGTACTGGAGTGGGGTGCCATTGCCTTCTCTGAGTATTTTCTATGGTATGTGGCAAAAAGTTTTGACATGATTTAGAGTCACAGATAAAAGGATGAGACAGGATGTGTCCTGAGAGTCAGGTGTGAATCACATTCCAGCCACACAAACAAGGATTTTGAAACTTGCCTCAGGCCACAGAAAAGGGCCTCACAGCTGTAACTCAGCTCATGGTTATAACATTCTGATTTCTCTTTCTCTAACCTCTTGAAACTATGAAAGAGTCTACTGGGCAATTTAGCAGAAAAAATAGACACCCTTACCAAGACTTTTGCACTCTGTTAATCCTCCTTCAAACATGCTAGCAATTTCCCAAGTCCCACCTCATTGGATTCATCTAGTTTCAGTATAAACGTCTTAGAAAGACTTGGGAACCAGACCAGGTATTCGAATGATCTCTCAGGTCAGTGTGCTACCTAGAGATATGTGACCACAGCCCCAGAGAGCCCTGTGACGTAATTGGAGATTACCTCTGTTTCTAACAGAAGTATGCACCTAAGGAAAAGGTGCTCAGAGGCTCAGGCATGTCCAACTCTTTGTGAAGGAAAATGTAAACAGGTTTACTTGTCAGCAGTAGGTCTCAGCTGCCCTGACACTTTATACTCCATGCGCTTTATCCTCTCCCTGGAACCCAGAACTCTGTGCTGTTCGTCCAAGAGCTGCCAAGAGGGGCCACTGGTATCTCCCTGGGGGTCTATCAGTTCAGTTCAGTTCAGTCACTCACTTGTGTCCAACTCTTTGCGATCCCATGGACTGCAGCACGCCAGGCCTCCCTGTCCGTTACCAACTCTCAGAGCTTGCTCAAACTCATGTCCATCATGTTGGTGATGCCGTCCAACCATCTCATCCTCTGTGGTTCCCTTCTCTTCCTGCCTGCAATCGTTCCCAGCATCAGGGTCTTTTCCAATGGGTCAGTTCTTCACATCAGGTGGCCCAAGTACTGGAGCTTCATCTTCAGCATCAGTCCTTCCAGTGAATATTCAGGACTGATTTTCTTTAGGATGGACTGGTTGGGTCTCCTTGCAGTCCAAGCGACTCTCAAGAGTCTCCAACATCACAGTTCAAGAGCATCAATTCTTTGGCGTTCAGCTTTCTTTATAGCCCAACTGTCACATCCATACATGACTTCTGGAAAAAAAACTATAGCTTTGGCGTCTCTGGCTGGTGACAAATCCCTGTTCTGTATTATTAACCAGTATTAGTTGAGATTAGCAAAACTTCTCTCCCTCCATCTGCCTTCTCACCTGTCAATATTTATTGATTCTCTGTAGTGTTCATGGCTGCATTTAACTTTGCATTTCCCCCTCTCAACCTCTCCCTGTTAACAGGGTTATCCTCCAATTCTGGGTTGAACAAATGGAAAGACAAGACTCTGGATCCTCTTCCCCTCCCGTTATTACATTATTTGTAATGTATTGAGAGGCACTGCACATTTGGCCCCTGTAGACAAGATGCTTAAAGAACAGAGAAGGGAGGAGCTTGGCAGAAAACAAGCCTCAGCTTGAAGTTCATTAAAGTTCTTAAATTGAAAGTTGAGGAAGACTCAGGGCTTCCATGGTGGCTCAGACAGTAAAGAATCTGCCTCCAATGCAGAAGACCTGGGTTCAATCCCTGGGTCGGGAAGATCCCCTGGAGAAGGAAATGGCTACCCACTCCAGTATTCTTGCCTGGAGAATTCCATGGACAGAGGAGCCTGACAGGCTACAGCCCACTGGATCTGAAAAAGTCAGACACGACTGAGTGACTAATACTTTCAATTTCTTTCAGGGGTGACAGCGCCTCCATGGAGTGTTCTTCCTAGAAGCAGGTGTACAGTGTCCAGCATTACTTTGGAGCCTCAGCAAGCATTCACCAAGAGGTAATGTGAATGAACTCTACACAGAGAGACGTGGGAGTAGGCAGGGATGAATCAGAGGCACAGGGAATTGTGAATTGGCCCTTTCCTAATGTGACTCACCTCCCTGTTCAGCTCACCGGCTGCCCAGATTCACTGCAGCCTCGTTGGTTTCTAAGGAGACCACTGAGCGCCAGGCAGTAGCAGACTGTGTGGACACTGTGCTTCTGTGGTTGTGGATTCCATTATCCAGTGATCCGCACATATGAACCTGTTGGCTGGGGGCTTCCCAGGAAAGCCTTCATGTCTTTGAACAGCATTAGAGCAAGAACACAGAAAAAGAAATATTTCTAAGGTTATTCACAGACTCAAACACCTGCTTGCAGTGAAATCCTTTGTCTGCTCATAATAGGTGCTTGATTTATGTTCTGGCCACAGAACTGTGCTGAACACCAGACACGTTTAGAATAACTGGGTTGAGGGCACAGGGAAAGGATGCATCAATAAGTAAATAGAAAAAAAATGAGGAATATTCCAGAAGGAAATGCAGGTCTATGGCACATCATTATGTAATAATGGCTCGCGTATCTAGTGCTTTACTATGTGACACATTCTGAGAATAATAAGATCAGTAAACCTGGTCCCTCCTCTCGCAGAGCTAGTGGGTTTGGAGGCCCTGACCTTCACAGACAGCAACTCTTCTACTCCTCACAGCAGCCAAGATAGTGGGAAGGTGGATTAACCCAAAGTGAAACCCAACATCTATATCACATAGACAGCACCTGAGGCAGCCTTTCCTCTCCACCAGGCTGCACAGAATCTAAATTAGCCTCCTAAACCAAGTGGTAGGTCCTCATCCAACTTGACTGCTTGAAAGAGTAAATTTAAGAATAATTTTAATATTGTCTGCCAGTAGAGGGATGCTTCCACAATACTTTAGAAGTTTCTTCCCTTAAATAGTGAGCTCTTTTCCCCCGTATCTTTTGTACGTACTAATAACTTCGAAATACTTTATCATAGGCAATAGGAAGGAAACCATCAACAGAGTCAGTGTCAAAATTATCATACATTCTAAACTAGTGGATTTTAAATTTTAATGAGTTTTTATTATTTTGTTCTCTTAATTTTTTTATGCCACTGATACTTTTCATCAAAAGGGCATGGAAACACTGTATATTTTTAAAGGGTAGGAAAATCTGAGGAACTAATTTTCCATTTAACCTTAAGTTCAGGAGACTTAAATCTTTGCAAAGGAAGTATTTAATTCTACCATCAAAATCAACCTTTCACAGATTCAGAAGTTTTAAGACGGTCTAAAGTAACCTGATCACCTTAAAATGAATTTCTGAGAAACAGTAATTTTTTTTCCCCCAGGGGCCATTTTTAAAATACGACTTGATGTTACAGTTGTATGAATGAGAATCTGAGGTACTAACTTCTTATATTCATTGCCTTTCCTTTTCCTCAGAATTACCTTATTGAACAAGTCTATTGTGTGTAAAGGATGTCTTGCACCTTCTCTAGGCCTGGGAGGCAGCAGAAATGGAACTTTGAATTTGATTGTAACTGCTCCCCCGCTTTCTTCCTTTATTCCACTCCCTTCCTCCCATTAGGAAGCAGTCTTGAACTCCACAGTTGACCACTTATTTAGACTTCTATGTTTACTCTAGGTTTCTTTGTAAGGTGATAATAAAAATGGGATCATAACATCCTACCAAAGAGTCAAGACAGCAAGGACCCTCCATAAATGAGTAGGGGAGAACTGAGGAGTGGAGAGAGATGAATTCCTATTCTTCATCTTTTTACAAGTGTCCCAACCTAGGAGTTGAGAGATCATACATTTACAAAGTGGATACTTACTCTTGGGGCATGGCATGGCAGGATGGGGGGAACCAGGCAGAGGGGTCTCAAGAACTGCCTACAGTTGGGCAAAATCATCTAACCCAATGGTTGTTTTATAATAAAGTGTTAAATAACTCATATAATCTGCTGAATCCTGTTCTGAAAGTGAAAAATAGAATGGCTGTGTGTGTTCAGAATGATTGTAACCATACTGTTGTTGACCCTCCTCGTAGCATGGCTGATTGGGAGCTGCTGCTGGCACTGTCCAGTCTCACAAGAGAGTATTGATTGCATTATCAGTAGCCCAGGAAAAGATCCAAATTCAATTTTCAAACAGCGGTTTTAGCTCTGTGATAAAGTTGAAAAATCTCTAAGTTGAACAATCATCATAAGTTTAGATTATCTTTAGTCGCCAAGAAACAGTAAATAGTTACTCCAATTAAAAATGTAGGTTGTGTTGGGAGGTTACAGCAAAGTGGTGAGAGATAAGAATGAAAATACAGAGGGCAGATTGTGATATATCCCAAAAGAGGCTGGCAAAGGGCGATGGAGAGCCATTCATTTCTCTTTTGAGGGGGCAGGGGGAGGGTAGAGTGAGGAGAGGATAAGCAGGCGGAGTCTAGCATCAAATATCTATTTTCTTTTTGTTTTTGATGTGGACTGTTTTTAAAATCTTTATGGAATTTGTTACAATATAGCTTCTGTTTTATGTTTTGGTGTTTTGGACATGAGGCGTGTGGGATCTTAGCAACCTGACACCACTTGCATTGGAAAATGAAGTCCTAACCACTGGCCTACCTGGAAAGAAAGAAAGAAAGTGAAGTCGCTCAGTTGTGTCTGACTCTTTGCGACCCCATGCACTGCAGCCTACCAGGCTCCTCCATCCATGGGATTTTCCAGGCAAGAGTACTGAAGTGGGGTGCCATTGCCTTCTCCAGGAGATCTCCCTGACCCAGGGATTGAACCCGGGTCTCCTGCATTGTAGGCAGATGCTTTACCCTCTGAGCCACCAGGGAAGCTGGAAAGTCCCACAAATATCTACTTTCAGTACCTTTTACAGGCATGTGGAAGATGATGTGAGGGAGACCTCTTGATTCTTAAACTCTAGCTCCCTGTTGTAGGTTGGTCCCAAGAAGCAGCTTCAGAGATGGAGACCCGCAGGCAGAAGTTTGGGGGGCTTGCCTTCAGGATCCACTCCTACGAGGGAGTGATGGCAGCAGGATTAGGCAAAGGGAGAAGTGCTGCTGCCTTCAGGACAAAGGCCTCAGTTTGTCCCAGAGGGAGCCCCAGAGCTGGTGTGGCTATTCAGGGTTGAATCAGATTCAGCCAATGGGGTCAGGCTTTATCCCTGTATCAGTAAGTCATTGGACAAAGAAGGGAGTGTGACCTTGTTCAGCTGAAGCCAGTCAGCTGGGGGAGTGAGTGTTCCAGTTCAACCCCGTCCCCAGTCCGTCCAATCTCTAGAAAATGACACCACAAATTACCTCATTAATCATGCCAAAGCCTGGGGATTTCCTTGACTTCTCTCTTTTATTTTTACGTCACATCCACTCCATTAGTAAATCCTTTTCTTGTCAGCTCTTCCTTTAAGGTGGTTATAGTCCGAGTACATTCGTCATAGTCCTCACCCCCTCATCTTCTACTGGGGCACTTATTATAGACTCCCAAATGGTCTCCCTGCTTCCATTCTTCCTTGTTTATAATCTCTTCTCTCTGTGTCATTATATCAATTCCTGGAACCTAGTGATTACTCAACATATGTTAAATGAACGCATAAATGACCTCAGAAGGTAGTGATCTCTTTAGCTATGAAGGAACCATTATTATGGTAAAATGGAGAATTTGCTAGTCCATGGGTAATGTAAGGAACAAAATGAGAAGAAATTAAATTTTTTATATTAAAGAATTTTTAAATGATAAAATCCTATAAATATCAACATATGTTAAACATATTTCAAAGATTTTAGTTAATTTAATAACTAAGAACCAGTAAGAAGTCATAACCAATTCAAAGATGAATTCAGAGTAACACAGATATAATAGTAATAAACAATGCTGAAATGAATTTATAAACAGTTGTGAAATGGTCTTATTGGAAAGGAGGCAGGAGGAAATCAATTGTATTTCCATCTTTTTTTAAACTTCTATCTCTGCAGACAAGAGGCATTTCCATTTCTACCAGTTATGTGTAACTCAGAGGGAAATATAATGGTTCAAAGACAGTGAAAGTTGTGGGGACCCTATAATATCAGCTAATCTGGAAGGGTGTTTAGGAAACAGTTCTGCATTGAAGATACCCAATAATGTTTCTGGGTCATTTCAAAGTCTTTCACATTTTTTTTTTTTCCTTTCATGGGTAAGAAGAAAGAGGGGGAAATTTTTTAAAAAAGGAAATTTCTTAGGCAATTTTGCTTATGCCTGTTCTCCTGGAGAAATTATTAATAGCAAGATTTTTATTCTCAAAAATGCCCTGGTTTGGAAGATAAGATATGTAATTACCCTATTTGAAAATCTCTTTAATTTTATTATTATTCCCTTAAGCCCACTTGGTGGAATTCCTTGGTGGTCCAACGGTTAAGATGCTGTGCTCTCACTGCCAAGGGCCCAGGTTTGATTCCTCATGGGGGAACTAAGATCCTGCAAGCCCAGGGAGGGGAAAAAAAACTCTCCTAAAAAAATACCAGCAGATTCCAATCAACAGGCACTTGACTATTCACCTGAATAGAAGACAGGCAAGGCTTCCCTGGTGGCTCAGATGGTGAAGTGTCTGCCTGCAATGCGGGAGACCCGGCTCAGGAAGATCATCTGGAGAAGGAAATGTCACCCCACTCCAGTACTCTTGCCTGGAAAATCCCACGGATGGAGGAGCCTGGTGGGCTACAGTTTATGGGACCACAAAGAGTCGGACATGACTGAGCGACTTCACTTTCTTTCTTTAAGCCCACTTAAACAACAAAAGAATATCATTGAGATAGAGCTACACTGTGAAGGATTAACAACAAGTCAGTTAGTATTTTATATCTAAGTGGTTGGAGTTATGGCAACAAGTCAATGATGTGAGTTTTGAAATGGGTAGAGTTTAGAGCAGCCATAGTGCTGTCAGGCTGTCTCTTGATCGGGAACCCTGATCCATTCATCTGGATAGATTCAGTCAGGCTCTGATTCCATTAGGCCTGGGACCTTCTCATTCTGGGTGGTAGTCAAAAGCTTGGACAGCTTCACTTTATAAAACAGTGGGGATTTTGTGCTTTTTCATTTAACATACCAAAGTAAAAACCCATAATAATGTTGTTCAGTTCAGTTCAGTCACTCAGTCATGTCCAACTCTTTGAGACCCCATGAATAGCAGCACACCAGGCCTCCCTGTCCATCACCAACTCCCAAAGTTCACCCAAACTCATGTCCATTGAGTCGGTGATGCCATCCAGCCATCTCATCCTCTGTCCTCTCTTTCTCCTCCTGCCCCCAATCCCTCCCAGCATCAGACTCTTTTCCAATGAGTCAACACTTTGAGGTGGGCAAAGTACTGGAGTTTCAGCTTCAGCATCAGGCCTTCCAAAGAACACCCAGGACTGATCTCCTTTAGAATGGACTGGTTGGATCTCCTTGCAGTCCAAGGGACTCTCAAGAGTTTTCTCCAACACCACAGTTCAAAAGCATCAATTCTTCGGCACTCAGCTTTCTTTATAGTCCAACTCTCACATCCATACGTGACTACTGGAAAAACCATAGCCTTGACTAGATGGACCTTAGAGAAACTAATACAAGGTATTAGTGTCCTGTGGCTATCCTATTCTGAATTCATTATTTCTCAAGCTAGACAAGCTGAATGAATGTCTGATGGACTAATTTGCTTTAGATTTTGTTTGTTTTTAAAATATTATGAATTTTTTTCTCATTTCTATAGACTGAGCGTTCTAAGAGTCGTTTCTTTGCTCTCTTCCCTCTGGTTTACCCTTTGGAGGGGTTTTCGAGTTCTGTCACCTCTGCCTTCTCCTTTGTAGCTTCACGCTGGCAAGCAAGCAGCTTAATCACGCTCCCAGAATTTTTAAGAAAGCTCATGAGATAGAATGTACTTTCCTCTAAGTGTTAGAGGATTTGCTTATTTTTTTTTTTTCTTTTTCAAACTAGGAAGTCACATTGTGAACCATAAAAGGAACTCATTCCCAAAGGGATTAGGCTAAACTTAGAACCAACTATTTATGAGCTGTCTATAAATGGAATCACGTTTGAATCCGTTCTATGAACAATAGTAAGAATAAATGTAAACGTAGCTACTAAAATGTTTGCCATTTGCAGGCTCTAATCAGAGTGTCCTTTATACTGAGGGGCAAATGAGGACTCCGCAGAAGGTTTCAGCTCACCATTGGGAAGCCCTCCTTGAAATGTAAGGTCAGAGGGAAAGTCCTAATGTGGGACTGGACAGGAGTGTTCGCCTCAAGTATCAGGGAATTCTAACTGAGCCTCTGACTTGTATGTGGCTAGAATCCCCCTTAGAAATATTTTTGAATCATTGACATTTACAGATCAAGTCATTTTCCAGAGAGGGCAGGCCTCTGAAGTGTGTTCTCAAAGACAAAGGAAAACAAGTCATGCAGCACCAACCCAGCCGTACTGAACTCACCTTCTCAAATGGGAAGGTTCATGCCCCAGCCACTTCGAAAAAGATTTCTCTGAATAGTAATAATTATAACTAACATTTCCCTTGCCCTTTAGGGTTTGAAAAATGCTTCCCACCCAAGATGTCATTTCAGAAGCTCTCAGCTTGGATCTTAACAATATCACCTTGGAGGGCATGGAAAGATGGGTCAGCAGCCCGTGTCACAAGACTACCATTTCCAGCTACCCTATTCCTAACCTTTGTGCTAGCGAGTCCCCAGGGATAAGATGCTCCTGGAAAGGGTTATAAACTGCGATTGTTATTACTCTTCAGACTTCTTCCCTTTCGGGTGATTGTCATACATAAGTACTCATTGAGTTATTATGTTAGAACCAGTTTCAAAGAGTAAGTGCTAATTAAACTTGAAGCTGTTTTTTAAAACATCACAAAATAGCCAGGGATCTATACTTAATTTGGTTTCACATTCAGATCAGTGCTATGATGGGTCAGACTTTCAAGCAAACAATCAGACTTCGTGTGTCTCTAAATTCTGAAAATAGTTACTTCATTTAAACATTCAGTGAATATTAAGTACCTATCCCACCATTGCCTCCCATTTTCAGAATATACAAAGATGAATAGAGACTCTGCCCTCCATCAACTTACAGTCTATTAGAGGAGAGAAGATAGGCACACAACTCAGGCAAAATGTCAAAAGTCTAAAAAGATGAATTAGAATCTACTTCTGAATGAGTATAATTAGAGGAATCCACAAAAGTTGGGGTTGAATTGGGCCTTGATGAATGCTAGGCTTTCTAAAGATGGATGAGAAAAGATACACCAAGGGGAGGAAACAGCAAGATGGGACAATATGGGATGTGTATCAGTTATGGTGGGAGCACAAATGATGATGAAGAACCCCCTGGATGGACAACATTCTTGTGTAGCTCTGTCAAATATTTTCTGTGCACAGCCAGGAAGAACAATAGTTGCAGATGAAATGAAAACTTAAACCTATACCACATATTGATATGGAGTCATAGTCACATACATATTAATAGATAAATATTTATGAATGGCTCTAATAATCTATAATTATGTATGCACACAACTGACACACTTGCTTATTTTCATAGTTTTAATTTTCCTCTTTTTTCTTTAGAGAAAAGAAAAATGGTTTTCTTATTATAAAAGTAATGCCTTTTCTTATATTATTAAGCAAAAAAGAATAAAACAGCCAAATCTTATCACCCAAAATAATCTCTGTCCACATTGTATGTATATTCTTATTACCTACCTTATATACATATTTTACATATACAATGCATATGAAACACTTTTCCTGTCCTTAAACTTTCTCTACAAGTATTTCTTTTGCTACATGATATTCTATTATATAGTACTACTATGATTTTGTAACTTATTTATAATTGTTAGATATCTGGGTGGTTTATGGTTTTTCTCTTAAAATATAGACAGTATTGCAGTGAACAGCTTTATAATTAAACCTTTGCAACAAACACGAGTATTCCCTTAGGATAAATACCTAGATGCCTAGAAGTGAGATCCCTGTTTCTGGAGCATGTGTGTGTGTGTGTGTGTGTGTGTGTGTGTATGCACACATGCATGTGTAGTCAAATTCTATTCCAGAAAATTTGTACCTTTCTTTCTTGACTCCCACCTGCAGTAAAGCTATATTACTTCTGAAAGAAAATGACACAATCCCTTAGGAAGACGGGATAGTCTGGAGCACAGTGTGATGTTTACATTTGGGCAGAGACATTAAATCACTAAGACCTAGGTGTAGGAACTCCTCCAGCGAATTGATCTCTCACCCAGAGAACCACTCCTTTATCCATGAATAAGCATCAGTTGCTATTCTCTGCATCATGGATTCCTCTTCATTACCACCTCAGCCTTGAAAACACTTCTATCCACTCCTGATATAAGCCATCTGAAAAGCTAAGCTTTGCTGCTATTTTTCATTATGCTCAGCCTGATCACAGAGCCATTCTGTGGCAATCATGAGTTCTAACCAGGCGGTAAGTACGGGAGATTTCATTACAAGAGCACACTTGCATTGCATACCCCTTAATCTCTGTTACTACTCCCCCAAGTAGCACAGGCCCTCAGTTTGGACTGTGACGGTACTTTCTTTGTCAGAGGAATGATGCTAAGAGAGCCAGAGAAGCTGCTGTTGCCAGGAGCCTGTTCCCTGGCGCCCGAGACGAAGGCCATTTGAAAACCCCACGTGCATTTACACTTGCGCCATTGGCACGGGCAGACTTACTCAAAGAGCCATGTTAATGCGGGTTACGGTCCCATCCAGCTCACTGGCTTTGTATTTCCATTGCCTCTGGATGTTTAATGAAGCTTCTCTTCTACCCTTCTCTCCTGGTTGTATTAAGGCTGAGGGTACAGTGGAAAAATGCCCTGAGACCTAAGTCATCCGAAAGGCCCGCTTGCTACACTCTGATTCTTTTCAAAGCATCTATTAGCCTGGAGTCATGATTATTGAGCAAGGATCATAAATTAAATTAAATTGAATCACATGTAGGAAACGTCTGACCTGTCTGAAATATAGCCAAATGGAAATTCCTGAATGAGAGTGATAAGGAAATCAATTCCATGGCTGCTAGTTCATTAAACCCAACTTCAAGGTATTTCCCTGATATCCAGCTCCCTGGTATAGTTATTAATATTTACTGAGAATCCCTAAGCAAGATGGGCTGTTAATGGGTAATGTGCCAAGTATTGTGAGTATTCTTCAAAACTGTGTTAGTCTAATAATGCTTTGAGTGGGATGCTTCTTTGTGGCAGGTGTGTGCTGATGGAGAAAAGTAGAGCCATTAGTTATAGGAGGTTGCCTACACTCGATAAAAATGCATAAAACAGTCCCACAACACTTATGGGCAGGAGTGTTGTACAAAATATTTCCCATCTAAAATAGCAAGGCCACCAGCCAATCACAATGGACACTGGCATAGTCAGATCGTGCTGCTGTAAAGAACTGGTACTTGTGCTGACACGCACTGCCCGGGTCTCAGCCCTCGTGACATAGAAGCTGTAATGGCAATATCGTAGTAGCTGCAGTAGTAGTGATAATAATAACTACCATCTACTGAGGGCTTACTAGGCACTGCTTGTGGGCAAGTGGGCAAAGCAACACTGTGAACGAGTACCTACCATGTGCTGTTACTGGGGATGCACTGGACATCGCTTATACGGATTTGATTTAATCTTTCCAACAACTCTATAAAGTAGGCATTATCAACCAGATTTCAAAGACCAGGTAACTGAAGCTCTGGGATATTAGGTAATTATTCCAAGTCTGCTCAGCTGGCCATTACCAGAGCGGGAATCCAAAGCACTCTCTCTCCAGCAGCCCGTGTTCTCTCGGCTACGTATGTTGTTGCATCTCCTTGGAAAACAGCACTGGTCTTTATTCTGCCATCAGTTGACCACTTAGTCTCTCTACTGTCATTATCGTTATCATAAAATTAGGATAATATGTCTTCCTTAACTATTGCATAGATTTTTTTTGAGAGAGGAAATAGGATCGTGTAAATGAAAGCACTGGGGAGTAAGGTTCTCAATGACGGGAGCCTCTTCTTGTCCTCATGTCCTCATGTCTTCATGTTGAATACCACCTCTGCACATAGTAACTTCTACTATATTTTAAATCCATGCTTACGAGTCTTAAGTCCATGTAATTTATTATTAAAACCTGGTACCTTTTGTACCTTAGTTGGTGAAATAGGATTTATATATTGTCAGGATAATATTCCAAAGTAACATATGATAAGTTTCAAATAAGTTGATACAGGTGTCAAGTGGGGCAATGATTTTTTGGCATGGGTGATTTAAGCATTGAAGCAAGCAGATTTTAGACAGGGCTTATCTTGCTCCTTGGGGTGGGTGTGCAGGTAGACCAAAGCTGTGGATATGTGGGGAAAATAGGTAATGGCATTTCAGAAAAAGAGAAAGGGATGGTTGAAGATGTGGGAGTCAGAATGTTAAATGTGTTTGGAGATTAATAAATAGACCTCTTTGAGTATAGCAGAATAGGTATTTTTCAATAGCACAAAACACCAGGAGAGACAAACATCAGAAAGTCATGGAAATAGCATCACTCAAGGCAAATATGCTCATATTACCTAAGTTGGTGCTTCCATAATATCATAAAGGTATCAAATAATGCCTCTTATCCTTGTCTTAAACGATGTTCTTTAATGTGAATATACTTAACACTATTGAATTGTATTTTAAAATCATTATGATGGTCAAAACAAAAGACAGAAGCCCTACGATACTCTTCAGAGATGTGTCCAGAGTACCCGAAACTCTATAATGATATCAATTACACCACTTATCACCCTGCATTTTAATTGGTTGTTTTCTTTCCCCTCTCCTGCATTAGCCTGTAATTTCTTTCTTATTGGTCTATCTCTAGGATTTAGTGTCTGGCGAATAGTATATATTCAATAGTAAGTGAATTAAGGGCTTCAAGTAAGAAAAGATTTGATTGAGGTAAATTGCATTTATCTCAAAACATTAAAACCTTCCTAAACACTGTTCAGGATGAAGCTGAGGAATAGTCACATTAATGAGGATACACAGTCCACTTGCTGGGCATGATATGGTTAAACAGCAGAGCCCCAAGTTACTGCAGCCCCTGGGATATTTTGATTATTCATCATTGGAAGTACAGTAGCACAGTCAATAATTTCTGTGCAGATAAGGAGACTTTTTTCCAAGTGAATTCAATCTCACAACTGTTCTATTCTAGGCAAAAAAAAAAAAAGCACAGAGATACCTACATAATTTTCACCTTCATTTCAGCTGAAAGAGCACACAGAATAAGGCAAGCAGAGAAAGAGGACCAGACGGGACTCCCCAGGTGAAAGGCATCAGACACACTGAATGTCTTAGCATTAAATTAGTCTGTTCCGTGGCCAACTCGAAACAAAAGGAAGTACAAGCCAGAGACATAGAGACATAGAAATAGAATTGATGAAGACGCTGCTCTCATAGGAGAAAGAGAATTCCCTACACTGCATGGAAAGAAGAGAATATTTCAAAGCAAACCAGCTCACGCCATGGAAGACAAGAGACTCAAAACTGAGAAGCCAAAGTGATTGTCATCAGCCACGTCTGGTCAAATGATTCACCAATTTCTTAGGAGGAGTATTAGGTTAATATTAGAGCCAAATATGAGAATATGCATAAATTCTCAGAAACATTTGTTTTCTTTGTTTACATTCAAAGCATAAGTTCTGCAAGGTCTCACCAAATTCTCCTGTCATCTTTAGTAGATCCTAAGTTAAGATAACCCCTGCAGGGATTGTTATACTGGTTTTCAGGGTTACATCTGATTCTCTGCACATTTTTCTCTGGCCCATCCTTAACTTTGCTTTGAAAGATCCTTGAAAGCACAGAGAAAGCCTCAAAGGTATACTTATTAGTCACTAAGCAAACTGATCAATGATTTCAAAATACTCTGGAGAAATCTCTCTGAGGTAAAGTGTATTTGGGCTGGATTGAAGATGATCTGAGAGGGGTTCATCCCGGGGTATTTCCTGAGCCCTTTTCCTGCAGCAGGGATGGAGGCAGCAGTTGGCTTGTTTCCTCTACTGCACATCTCATAACAGAGATTCCACTCTCCTGCCACCTCTGCCTCCCAAAAGAGGCTGCACTCGTCACCCACACAGAATGACCCGGCAGGCAAGGGTGCTGGGAGGTTGTGCACGACATGCTTTTCCTAGAGGTGGAAACCAGTGGTCCATTCACTCATCCATTCAGATTTTAATCCATTTGACGACAGTCTGAATGAATTCCATCATGTTTGGTGCTAAAGAGACACTGATGAAAAGAATAGATTTGGTCTCTGCCCTTATCATACTGACAGCCCAGCAGCGAGACAGAATCACAGTTAAACATGAATAAAAGTAAATGTGGGAAGTGCTTTAGTAGTGGGAAAGTGGGATACTATGAAACACACAGCAGGAAAATAATGTATTGGGGATTTTGGAGTAGGAATTGGGGATTAGGGAACTTTTTGCAGGAAGTGACTTTCATACCAATACCAAAGGCCATTAAAAAGTGTTGGGGTGTAACAAGGAAAGAAGAAACCTGGAAGCTAGAGTGATTTTTATTTATTCTGGTAGTAAGTTTCAGCTCCGATTCTCAGAAAGTCACACAACCACACCCTCATAATTACTGTTAGATAAAACTTGACCCAGAGCTCTAATCACTGATACGCCCTGATTTATAACCTAATAGGTGGACTGTAGAAGTACCCAAAAGGAAGTAAAGGGAGTCAAAGGCAATTAAAAACTCAACTCAGTGATTCAGCAAACACTTAGTGAAGTCCTCCTATGCGCCAGGCACTCCTCTAGCCCTGCACACACAGCAGAGAACAAAGTGAAGCCCTTGCTCTCATGCACTTATGTTCTAAAGAGAGAGAGAGAAAAGAAATACATACAGATGCCAATTGGTGACCATGGCTACAGAGAAAAATAAAATCGTAGAGCAGAGAGAAAAGGAAGAGAGTTACAGGGGCCAAGGTGACCACAGAAGGCTTCTGGTAAGTTTGACATTTAATAAATTTGAAGACCTTTCTGAACTGTGTGATGGTAGTCCTGCCTGAAGGAAGAGCATTGCAAGCTGAGGGAATGATGTGTGCAATGATCCTGAGGCAAAATTGTGCTTGGCTTATTTGCTAAACTGCGAGGAGGAGAGTGATGGGGGCTGAGGGATGGACACTGAGTTCAGAGCCCTTAGAGAAGAAGCCCGGGACCAGATTACATAGATTCAGTCCACCAGAGACAGGGCGATATTAAGGGAATGAGCAGCCCTCACTTAGATTTAACTAAAAAAATCACTGTGGCTGCTGCGTGGACAATTGAGAGCAAAGATATAAATACAAAGATCTTTAGAAGGTTGTCAAAGTCATCCACAGTCATGATAGTCTGTTAGTAGGGAAGGTGCTGAAAGATGGTTGGATCCTTACAAATGTAGTGCCTTAGAATTTTCAGAAGACTGAAAATAAATTGAGGGAAAGGGAAGAGTCAAAGATGACACCCATAGTTCTGGAAATAGCCATTTGCCAAGATAGGGGGTTACTATGTCAGGCAACGTGAATACTTTTAAGCCTTTTGCTATGCATTGCCAAAGCATTCTCAAGACACGTTGTATCTTGGTTGATTCTGCTGCTGCTGCTGCTACTGCTGCTAAGTCACTTCAGTCATGTCCGACTCTGTGAGACCCCATAGACGGCAGCCCACCAGGCTCCGCCATCCCTGGGATTCTCCAGGCAAGAACACTGGAGTGGGATGCCATTTCCTTCTCCAATGCATGAAAGTGAAAAGTAAAAGTGAAGTCGCTCAGTCGTGTCCGACTCTTCGCGACCCCATAGACTGCAGCCTACCAGGCTCCTCCGTCCATGGGATTTTCCAGGCAAGAGTACTGGAGAGGGGTGCCATTCCCTGCTCCAGGAAACCCCTTCTAGGTTAGTGTAAATTTACACCTTTAAGGAGTAGCTCTGATGAACTTTTTATTTGAACTAGGATTGTGGTCCTCTTGTGTCAGGAGGTGGGGAGACACATGGTTAAGAATTATTTAGCATAAATAATAGACAGTTTATTTACCTGAACTTAACATTTCTCAAATATTGACCTAACCAATGCATTTTTTAATGGAAATGTTTGTCTTAAGCTATGTTAACGTACTATGCATTTACCCTAGACTCTATCTTCAAGTTGATGCCACCTAAAAGCTCAGATTTAGGCTCAGAACCGACTTCACAAACCAGTTTGTTATACTCAGACATTGTTCTCCTAATCTATGTAAACTAAATTATTGTTTTTCCAGTGGTCATGTATGGATGTGAGAGTTGGACTATAAAGAAAGCTGAGCACTGAAGAATTGATGCTTTTCAACTGTGGTGTTGGAGAAGACTCTCGAGAGTTCCTTGGACTGCAAGGAGGTCCAACCAGTCCATTCTAAAGGAGATCAGTCCTGGGTGTTCATTGGAAGGACAGATGTGGAAGCTGAAACTCCAATACTTTGGCCACCTGATGTGAAGAACTGACTCCTTGGAAAAGACCCTGATGCTGGGGAAGATTGAGGGCAGGAGGAGAAGGGGTCAACAGAGGATGAGATGGTTGGATGGCATCACTGACTTGATGGACATGAGTTTGTGTAAACTCCAGGAGTTGGTGATGGACGGGGAGGCCTGGCGTGTTGCGATTCATGGGGTTGCAAAGAGTCAGACACGACTGAACAACTGAACTGAACTGAATCTGCCTTTCTACAAGATTCAAATCAATCATTTTATGGCCCGGGATGACTCACCTGGTGCCAAGATTATCTCAAAATACATCTTGTGTGTGAGGGGCCTGGTGCCATTCTCTGATTTTTGAGACATTCCTTTCATTAACAGACTGCTAATAACTTCTCCCCTGGAGAAGGAAAGGGCAACCCACTCCAGTATCCTTGCCTGGAGAATCCTATGGATGGAGGAGCCTGGTAGGCTACAGTCCATGGGGTTGCAAAGAGTCAGACACGACTGAGCGACTTTTTACTTTTACTTTACTTTACTATTTACATTAACAGAAATACTGAGAAATGAAGAAAAGGACAGATAAATATACATGATATCCCTTATTGAGCTTTGCTGTTCTTTTCTACCCAGATGACCTTAGCCATTCTGTGGCTTCTCGTCTTTCTTCAGAGCCACTGTTCTTGGATTTCAGGCCAAGAATTCCTCTTTCAGAAAGACCATGTCAGATAGCCAACTTATGTTACTTTGAGGAGTTGGAAGGTAGAAGGGGGAGAAAAGGGTAACACGAACATAAATAGCAGAGAAAAGAGGGCTGAAGAGTTGGTGTATGTACAGATTTAGCTGGGCATGATCTGATCTAAGAAGAAAAAGAAGACAGAACCTTTAGAGCTTAACAAGCACCATCTGATAAGGTGCAGCACAAACTGAAAAGTAAGCACTGGGGAAGGAATCTGGTCTGGCCCCCGGGAGTATGATCCAGTCCTCAGTTTGGTTTCAGCCTCAGTTAGACCCAAGGGTTAGTATCTCATAGGGCATCACCAGAACTTATGGCATTCCTAAGATACTAGGAACTTCCTGGCAGTTCAGCATAGATCTTCCAGTTGTCTAATTTGTCTCAAACTAAACCAATAAGCTGTTACACAAGTCTAACCAATATTCAGGCTCCCGTGTTGGCTCAGATGGTAAAGAATCTCCTTGCAATGAGGGAGATGACCTGGGTTTGACCCCTGGATTAGAAAGATTCCCTGGAGAAGGGAATGGCATCCCACTCCAGTAAGCTGGCTTAAAGCTCAGCATTCAAATAGCTAAGATCATTGCATCCAGGCCCATCACTTCATGGCAAATAGATGGGGGAAAAATTAAAACAGTGGCAGATTTTATTTTCTTGGGCTCCAAAATCACTGCAGTGACTGCAGCCATAAAATTAAAAGATACTTGCTTCTTGGAAGAAAAGCTATGACAAATTTAGCATATTAAAAAGCAGAGACATCACTTTGCTGACAAATGCCCCTGGTCCATATAGTCAAAGCTAGGGCTTCTTTGGTAGCTCAGCTGGTAAAGAACCCTCCTGCAATGCAGGAGACTCCAGTTTGATTCCTGGGTCAGGAAGATCCCCTGGAGCAGGAATAGGCTACCCACTCCAGGATTCTTTCCTGGAGAATGCCCATGGACTGAGGAGCCTAGTGGACTGCAGTCCATGGGATCACAAAGAGTCAGACATGACTGAGTGACTAAGCACAGCACACGCAGTCAAAGCTATGATTTTTCCAGTCGTCACATACGGATGCAAGAGCTGGACAATAAAGAAGGCTGAGCACCAAGAATTGATGTTTTCAAATTGCGATGCTGGAGAAGACTCTTCAGAGTCCCTTGAACTGCAAGATCAAACCAGTCAATTGTAAGGGAAATCAACCCTGAATACTCATTGGAAGGACTGATGCTGAAGCTGAAGCTCCAATATTTTGGCCACATGATGCAAAGAGCCAACTCATTAGAAAAGATCCTGATGCTGGGAAAGATTGAGGGCAAAAGGAGAAGAGGGCAACAGAGGATGAGATGGTTGGATAGCATCACTGATTCAAGGGGCATGAGTTTGAGCAAACTCTGGGAAATAGAAAAGGACAGGGAAGTCTGGCATGCTGCAATCGGCAAAGAGTCCAATAAAACTTAGCACTGAACAACAACAGCAATAACCATTATTCGAAAATTGCAGTTACATATAGGAGTATAGCCTCTGAGATCTGAGTCTTCCATAGTCACAGTGAAACTTTTCAAAGATTATTAAAAAAAAAAAACTTCTAAGTTTCCAGTTTAATACTTAATATCGTATCAGAATCGGAGAAGGCAATGGCACCCCACTCCAGTACTCTTGCCTGGAAAATCCCATGGATGGAGGAGTCTGGTAGGCTGCGGTCCATGGGGTCACTAAGAGTCGGACACGACTGAGCAACTTCACTTTCACTTTTCACTTTCATGAATTGGAGAAGGAAATGGCAACCCACTCCAGTGTTCTTGCCTGGAGAATCCCAGGGACAGGGGAGCCTGGTGGGCTGACGTCTATGGGGTCTCACAGAGTCGGACACAACTGAAGCGACTTAGCAACAGCAGCAGCAGCAACCGTATCAGAATACTGAGTCTAAACTAGCCCTTTGTTCATCATTCTCACTATTGGTAACTATTTTACTTACTCATTCTCTAGTGTTTGTCTGTCACACCCACTAGAGGTTAACCCAGGGGAGGCTAGGGACCATGTGAATCCTATTCACCATCAACTCCCCAGTGTGTAAGATATAGTAGACACTCAATAAATGGTTGTTGGCTGCTGAATGAATGCACTGTTCACCCATAACAGAGGTTTGGGGCAAAACTGAGGACAATCTTTTAGCTGCATGGGAGACCACAATAATATTATTTGACATAGCTTTACTCATTTAAGATTTACACTGTACTTACTTCCAAACTAGAGATTAAAATATACTATAACACCTTTATCTGCAGGATGTAAGTCAGCATATAAAGATGAACATTTTAAGACATTATTTTATGAATATTTAACTGAGCACTGCTCTAGTTTAGTTTTTTTAAAGGAATGCATGCAATTTGCATATGTTATTTTCTAAGTCATCTTCTAGCTCATGCCCCTCAGAAGTAAAGATGTTTATTTGAGTTGCAGTGGCTTCACCTTTTCATCATAAAATGCAAGTGACATGTTCATTAGAGCTTTGAAGTCTTTGTGGCAAAAATACTGGGTTCATAAATTTACATTTTACTGTATTTCAGCAATATATTCCTACACGTGGAATTGATAGCAGACAACACCCTATCATTTAAATCCAAGGTCTCCTAATATGCATTGGAAAATATCAGATTAACATGTTGTTTATAATGATGTTTGGCCTCCCATGTCAACATGCAACATTCATTGGTTATTCTGAGGTTAATAACTGTTGGTTATTTATTCCAGAATAAACCAAACTGTCAGGAAGTCTGGAATCTTTCTATGAAATATGTTGACCTTTTCTTCAGATACCACATAAGCATTTTTAAGGAATGAAAAACAATAATTGGATGAGCAAATTTATATTCAGTGTAAGGCCTATCACTGGGCATTACCACAAAGAACTTCCAGTAGAAATATCTATTAAATTATGACATTCTTGATGGACGTCTTTTAGAGATGGTACTTCATGGTTCCCGTTAGCATGGACACACTTAGCGACAACCCTGGCTCGAGGCCCTTTGTTTACAGCAAAGGCCTTCTGGCTACTCTGCTGTCCAAGGTCCTTCCTCTTTACCATAAGACTGGCTCTCAGTCCCAAGCAACCAGCAACTGAAGAGCCCCTTCCCCTCAGTTCTGCTTCCAAAGTGGACTCTGGCCCTTAACTGTCTCTACATCACTTCTTTGGCGCTGAGTTCCATTCCCTGGAGGTTCTTAGGGTGGAAATTTGTCTGGAGGGATCTACGTGTTTTTCTTTCTTGTAGATTAGTTGTCAGGCTGTGTCTGACTCTTTGCAACCCCTGTCTGTAACCCACCAGGCT
The DNA here is from genome assembly GCF_029407905.1 of Bubalus kerabau. Taxonomy (NCBI): domain Eukaryota; kingdom Metazoa; phylum Chordata; class Mammalia; order Artiodactyla; family Bovidae; genus Bubalus; species Bubalus kerabau. The sequence continues at coordinate 27,674,035 of NC_073635.1, read as the reverse complement.
CCTCTGTTCATGGGATTTCCCAGGCCTGGAATGGATTGCCATTTTCCTCTCCAGGGGATCTTCCTGATCCAGGGATTGACCGCAAGTCTCCTGCTCGGCAGGCAGATTCTTTACCACTGAGCTAACTCATCTCTGTGTCTCTCCATTTTTCAATTGTTTTGTTTCAAAGCACATATTGAAAAGGGCAATGCTCTGTAATTTTGTCTGCCTTTTTTAAACCAAATATCATTTTATGAGATGTTTTTTCCCTGTCATTAAGTGTCTTCCATAAACTACTTTTAAGTGGCAGGATATACTGTAATTAAACCATCTCCTGTTGTTGTGTGTATGTGAGTGTGATATATATATATATATAGTTGTAATGAACTTTTTTGCACATACCTATTTTTTGAAGTTTTAAATTTTTTTCAATATTTCTTAAAAGGATGATTGTTGGCTACAAAGTTAGGAACTTTCCTGAGCTACTTGATAGATTATGAGCTAATTACCTTTCAGAAATGTGAACTCTCACTTTTACCACACCCTTGAATATTGATGGTTACCTTGTAGAAAATTTTGTCAGTTTAATAAATGAAAAATGCTGTTTTATTTTGATGCAAATTGAGAAAAAAATGTACATTTCAAGATGTTACACACATTTAAAGAGGTTCAGACTCTTTAATAACCTATATATTATAACCCAGAGGTCACGTCTGAGCTGCTGACCTTTACGTGGTCTTCATGTCCCATTAAGTGCTCTGATACTTAAAGCCTCAGGTCACTTTCAGTCTTAATTGTATTTTATTATTCTCCATTGTTGCAGAATGTTTCGGTCAATTTAGCCAGAGGGTCTCTCTTCACCTTTTCTTCACTGGTTCATTTCCAGTTATAACAATGACAGATTTCCTGAGCGATTGTATTAATTTTATTATCATCACAGTGATTATTTTTACCCAAATGAAAGTAGGAGTACAATGTTAGGCTTAGAGGAGAAAGAGTTTCTGTTGTTCACTGAAGAGGTATATATTCTTTTTATAACTTTGAGTGAGAAGTGCTTGGGCAGAAACTAAAGGTCAGAGATTCTCAGGTTTAGCAACAATTGTTTGCATTCCATATCATGTCAAAAAATAAATAGAAGGTAATAAAACGTCAAATTTCTCTGACATTTGCTGAGGGGGTGTCTGCTGCACTATTTTAAATTAAAGATCAGTCACCAAAATGCCTACTGATTCATCACCACTCATGTTCATGAGGAGGAGACGTGTCTTTAGTACCCAGATTCTCCTTTTTCCCCTTCAGCGGGACCCCCAACTTCTGAGAAGGATGCTTAGCTGCTTCATATTCTCTCTCCTTGTATTAGAATTGACTGTTGGTCAAGTTCTGAAAAAAATGTTTTATATTAAAATGTTGCCTCCATCAGAATTATGTATCTTCCAATAATATGAACACTTCTCAGGTATCCACAAGTGAACACACTCTTCAGGTAAATATTTAGTCATAGCCAAATTCCCAAGGACCATCCAACATTTTATTAGCCGTGGAATGAATGGCAAGTCTGTACTTGTTGAAGTGTTTTGCAGTAGAAGCTATTATCCTCTCCGTGGGAGGAACCTCTGTGGCTCCACTGTGACAGTAGCTGGCATATGTCGAATGTCGAGCAGGTGCCAAGCACTGTTCGTATTATATTTTAGCCTCCCAACAACCTTCATGTAACAGATGAGGAAACTGAAGTTCCAAGGAAATAAATAAGTTCAGCTTTCAGGTGGTAGAGCAGAGATTTGAGCCCCCATCTGACGGTGGCTCAGATGGTAAAGTGTTTGTCTACAATGCGGGAGACCTGGTTCGATCCCTGGGTCAGGGAGATCCCCTGGAGAAGGAAATGGCAACCCACTGTAGCTCTCTTGCCTGGAAAATTCCATGGACAGAGGAGCCTGGTAGGCTACAGTCCATAGGATCTCAGAGTCAGACACAACTGAACAATTTCACTTTTTCTTCACTCTCTGACTCAAGGGCTATTCTTCACTATTATACCCTTTGATGCTTTCAACGGAACAGTAGACAAGACATTTGACAGTCTTTCTTGTCCCACACACCCTTCTGTCTGTGCACTTGCCAATATTTCTTAAGTTTGAGTATATATCCTCTCTCCCCAATTCTGGACTGGTCCTGTAACTGATAAATAGAATGTGTAAAAGTGATTCTGCATAACTTCCAAGAGTGAACCTTAAGAGATCTCCAGCTTCTGCTGTGGTGTTCTAGAACCCCTGGAATCCAATTGCTGTAATGTTACAAGACCAAAATGGAGGAGAACAAAGATTCCCCCAACCCTAGGAAAGGAGACCAGCATCCAGGGCTAGCCACATCATTGGCAGGGTCCAGTGCAAAATCAAAATGTGGTCCCCAGCCAGGGTCAGAGTCAGTCTCCTTCCCTCACGTCCAACACCCTTTAGAGGAAGAAAAAGTTTTCTTTAATCCTCTTAGGGTCCTTGGCTGGGTCTGAAACTTAAGCTGATAAAGATAGATTGGCAAGAGAAAGACTTACAAATGGTATTACATTTTTACTATTTAATAATATTACTTTACTATTCTTACTATTTAAATTTTAAATATTTGTGGAAGACTTCACAAGAGAATGAAGACTAGAGTAACCAGAGCAGGAAGCTTTTACACCTTTTAGACAAAGAAATAATACATTTGTGAAGAACTGACAAAACAAAGAGGTCTGAGCTAGGGTAGTAAATGGTGAAGAAGTAACTAGAAAGACAAAAGTTAGTATAACAAGGTTTGTTTGTAGAAATTCCTTGGCACCCAGTCCCCCATCTCTGGTGATAAGAATGTCTCCCTTCCTCTGGTCCAGGCCAGGGTATCTTTCACCTGGGAGTTTTTAGACCTGTTTCAGGGGAAGGTGAAGAGGGGGTAGGTCAAAGTGACCTTTCTGCTTTCACCATTAAAAAATAATTCCTTCAGGTTAAGAAATTTAACTCTTAAGAGTTCCTTGGACACCAAGGAGATCCAACCAGTCAATCCTAAAGGAAATCAGCCCTGAATATTCTTTGGAAGGACTGATGCTGAAGCTGAAACTCCAATCCTTTGGCCACCTGATGTGAAGAACTGACTCCTTGGAAAAGACCCTGATCCTGGGAAAGATTAAAGGCGGGAGGAGAAGGAGATGACAGAGGATGAGATGGTTGGATGGCATCACTGGCTCAATGGACATGAGTTTGAGTAAACTCTGGGATTGGTGATGGACAGGGAGGCCTGGCATGCTGCAGTCCATGGGGTCACAAAGAGTTGGACACGACTGAGCAACTGAACTGAAGATATTTATTATGCCAAGGTGCCATATTTGTGGGTAGCATGTCCTAAACTCCATTAGGCCCAATGGACAGTAGTTGGGTCATATCCCAAAGGACTGTTGTCTCCACAGTGGGGCCTGTTCAAAACCTGGGCTAGCAGTGGTCAAGAGCTGTCTACCAAACTCTCCATGGTCCCGCCAACCCAGGCAGGACTGACGCCTTCCTGGGGTGCCCCAAGATATTGCATGACCCAAGATGACAGCACCGTGGGCTCTCCAAGTCTGCTCCTGGGCTCCTGCCAGGAGCAGAGGGCAACAGCAGAACCCTGGCGTTCCTCTCACAGATGTGACAGGGCAGAGAGCGAGGTTTGTTGGAGGCAGTTATGGGAAGGAGGAGACAAGGAGTGGGAGCATACAGGCAGCCAAGAAACCATCCTGGAGCTTCGGGGAGATAGAAATGAGACCACACATGAGCCAAGTCTCCCATCCCTGGGGCACCTGTACACAATTTCCCTTCCTTCTTCATGTACCAGATACAAATGGAAAGAAAAAAAAAATGAATTTCAAGATGCCAAGCATGGAGCAATAAACTCCAAATGTGGAACCCTTCTGATCATGGGACCTTCTGTGATGCAGAGATCACACACGGACCCAGTTAGGCTGGCCCCACCATCAGCTGCCAACCTGTGAACTGGGACATTTTGGTCTAAGCCTTCCCAGAGTCCTAAGTAGAAAGCCACCCAGTCAACCCACAGAACCATAGGAAGTAACAAACAGTTGCTGCTTTAAGAAACTGTTTTTGAGGTGGTTTATTACACACACATGATAACCTAAACAGCTGCCTTCGTCATCCTCGGCATTTATGGAGTCACTGAGAAATACAAGATGCAATTTCCACTCTCAAAAACCTAGTATAATTAGCTAGAAAAGGACACATAAAAGAATTATTGGATAATAATAGACAGCATATGATCAAGTAAGAAGGAGAAAATTGGAAAAAGTAAAGACAGTTCAGGACTTCCCTGGTGGTGAAGAATCAGCCTGCCAATGCAGGAGACAAGGATTTGATCCCTGGGTTGGAAAGACCCCCAGGGGAAGAAATGGCTACCCATTCCAGTATTCTTGCCTGGAAAATCCCATGGACAGAGGAACCTGGTGGGCTACAGTCCCAGAGGTTGCAAAGAGTCAGACACGACTTAATGACTAAACAACAGCAACAGTTTAAGTCAGGAAGTGCCTGGAGAAAGGTAAGTTAGTATATTCAGAGAAAGGCTGCCTCCTCAAACCCCTGAGCCAGACCTTGAAGCCTGTGTAGTATCTGGATGGTCGACTACAGGGGACCCTGCTTGACTGACTACTCCACTCACCAGAAGGCAACCTGAATACACATTTAAACACGTAAAATCCATTTCCTGGATTAGAAGCCTGAACAGTCCAGCTTCCCAGACCTCATCCTTAGCTCCTCCCTTCTCTCCGTCTCTTGACCAAAGCATGATTTTTTGCCTCTGGCTTTCAGTCTGATGCACAAATCAATTTCTGTCCGCCTCTGATCTTGTTTTAGCTTGCTGCTCACAAGTCTTTCTTTTCTCGACAGCTCAGAGACTTAAAACCTCTGCGATCCTCCGCTGCTGGAGCTATCCTACCTTTAGGACCCTATCTGGTATAAATAGTTCCTTCAGTGCATGCACAAATTTGAAGCTCATTAGTATATCAACTAAACTTGGAGGATTTACAAAAGCAACATTTCCCACATTTATTTGTCCGTGGAAACCTCTTTTCCCAGATCCTATTTCGGTTCTTCAGATTATTCAGGAAATGCTGCTTTAGACTAAATTTCTACAAGTTGACTTGTAGCATTTGTGTTTTTTAGCAAACTCCCCAGATGATTCAGATGTGCGCCAAAATCTGAGAAACACTGCTTTAGAAATAAGTGGAATTGAAGTTACAATAGTCCTTCAGTAACTTTTGATCAGTCTCACTCACTCATTCTTTAAGACTCAGATATAAAACCTCAAAACTCCATAACCTTTTATAACTACAACTGAATTTCTTTGATACTTGACAGCTAGTGTAATTTAAATCTGAGGCATATAATCTTCACTTAAACATTTTACATATTGGAGCTTTATTTCCTCTGCCTCTGCATGGCACTTGGATTCATGAAACATGAATTCTTTTAAGGCTATTTAACTAAGTAGCTTGACCTGTTTTTGTAATATGTTTTCTAACATTCAACACAAACAGCCCGATATAGTAGATTTTGGAATGAGATGGGCCTGGGTTTAAAATCTTGGTTGCAGTACCTACTGACTATATGACATTGGGCAAATAATTTAAGATTTCTAGGCCTTAGGTTACCTGGATGAAAATAAAATTAATAATATCTACCTTGAACAAACTCCAGGAAATAATGAGGGACAGGGAGGCCTGGCATACTGCAGTCAATGGGGTTGCCAAGAGTACGCAACTTAGTGACTCAACAACAACAAATCTACTTCACAGGCTAGTTATTAAAAGAAATTCAATTTATAGCTAATAAAAATACCAGTGCTTCAAGAAACACTGATTTGCTCTGTCTCCTCTCTTAGGTGCCTTGGTCCCATGAAGGGCAAAAGTGGTTCATAATATTGTTTTACCTCTCTACTAGGGAGTCATATAAATAAATACGATTTCATGGGTTGAAACATGCTTTGAAAAAGTTAAAGCCATTTTATAAATGGAGGTAACAGTATTTTCTGCTGATGAGATCTGAAGCTTCTTGAGGGAGAATTATTTCCATTTTAAAATATATAACAGTTTGGTTTCAACTTGAAACCAAAAGAAAAACATTTAAATGGTGTATGTGTCTGTATATTCATTAAATATTTATTAGTGATGGTGCTCAAGTTCTTAGCTCTAGACTAATACATTACTATACTGGTTTTGTGTATGTTTTCCACTTTTTATCTTTTGTATAAATTTTAAACAAATCTGTAAATACCCTTCCCCTGCCCCTACACACACAGGGGAAGTTTTTCACAGTCTCACTCCAGTTTTAATGGAGGTTAAGGTTTACATGTATATCTTATCTCACTTCTGGGTTTGTGCAAGGTTAGGGCAGTAAATATTGAAGGGAAATGGAAAATGAAACTCTTGGTTATGGTCAGTTTGTTTAATATAAATGACCCCCATGTATTTTTATTTGAATTTAAATCATACCAGCATGGGCTTAGCATTCATAAAGTCCATTTATAATTCTCACAGATTTCGTTAAGTGAATACAGAATCCCACAAAGACAAAATAATACTATTATTAAAATTGATAACCAAGGACTAAAAATTTCATTACCCCAATATATCACCTAATGTTGAAAAACGTAATGCAGGTTCTCTGAGTAAGATTGTATTGATTGAGTATATAATTTGGTCTATTAGTATGCTCCATTATTTTGAATTTGTTAAATCCTTGACTAAAAATCTCTGTGTTAGCAGTTCTTGGCTAAATTATAAAAATAACAGCTGCATTATCACCTCCTAGGGAGAAGGAGGTTTGTCACAATGAGTAATGTTCTTCCTACTGAGGCGCTATCAAGCACTCTTTACACATCCCCGGCATCGGGCACTGATTTGATTTTCCTTGAACAGACGATATATATTATCTTCAGCTTCTGCTGAGAAAAGGAATGTGGTCAGTGACTTCATTTATTAAGTTGAATTCAGGGTCTGTGTGCCCTGCCAATCTATTAACAGTTAAACATGTGGAGACATGCCTTACTCCAAGAATAGAGGCTCTAGTACTTTTCCATACTCAGTCTAATAAAAAATATATATGTATTATTTCTGTTTACAGGTGCAAGATCAGAGACAAGTCAGTGGGAGAGGCACACAGCTACAACTCTGTCTAGATTTCTCTCCTCTGAGGTGGGGGGAAGGACTGTGAGAACTCTTGCTCCTGGGTGGTTACCTGAAGTGGAGCTAGTGAAATCAAGCTGCTGGTGCACAAGGAACATCGTCTTTAATGGGACCCGCATGTCTGAGTGGGCAGGTCGGGTGATGCTGCCAGGAGCTAAATCAAGAGTGTCTTGGAATGGGGAGGCAGACACAGTTTGCATTTCACCTAGGGAATGCTCACTTTAGGGAGCTCTGCCAGGTGATCTCTCTGCATGATCACCCTCAAGGCCTCTTGGGAGAAAGGAACTCAAAAAACTTAAGACTGAGACTCAGGTCCTGGGACATCAGTACTAGAATTTTTTTTTTTTTTTAAATTCTGGTAAGCATACTTAACCTAAGATCTGCACCTTCAGATCTCAGGGCACAGATCTTTAAATGCACAATATAGTATTGCTAGTTATAGGCACAATGTTGTACAGCTAATCTCTAGAACTCACTCAGCTGATATAATTGAAACTTTATACCTATTAAAATGCAACTTCCCATTTTCTCCCCTCTGTCCCTAGCCATTGACAACCACCATTCTATCTCCTGTTTCTGTGAGTGTGAATATTTTAGATACCTCTTACCAATGGAATCATGCAGTATTTATATTTCTATGGCTAACTTTACTTCTCATAATGCCTACCAGGTCTGTATATGTTGTCATAAAGGTCAAGATTTTCTTCCTTTTTTTTTTAGGCTGAATAATATCTGTGTTTGTATATAGCATATTTTATTTATCCAGTCAGGACTTCCCTCATAGCTCAGTTGGTAAGGAATCTGTCTGCAATGCAGGAAGACCCCGGTTTGATCCCTGGGTCGGGAAGATCCGCTGGAGAAGGGATAGGCTACCCACTCTAGTATTCTTGGGCTTCCCTTGTGGCTCAGCTGGTAAAGAATCTGCCAGCAGTGTGGGAGACCTGGGTTCAACCCCTGGGTTGGGAAGATTCCTGGGAGAAGGGAAAGGCTATCCACTCCAGTGTTCTGGCCTGGAGAATTCCATGGACTGTATAGTCTATGGGATTGCAAAGAGTTGGACATGACCAAGTGACTTAAAAATAAACTTATCCAATCATCTGTTGATGGGCATTTAGGTGGTCTCTCTATCGTGTTGCTGTTGTCAAGTCACTAAGTCGTGTCCAAATCTTTGTGACCAGAGACTGCAGCATGCCAGGCTCCTCTGTCCCTCGGTATCTCCCAGAGTTTGCTGAAATTCATGTCCATTGAGTTAGTGATGTTATCTAACCATCTCATCCTCTGCCTCCCTCTTCTCCTTTTGCCCTCAATCTTTCCCAGCATCAAGATCTTTTCCTATGAGTTGGCTCTTTGCATCAGGTGGCCAAATTATTGGATTTCAGGTTTTCATGTTGCTGTTTTAGCCAATCTTTTGTTTCAACTGAAGAGCTTCCTTTAACATTTCTGGTAAAACAGATCTAGCGATGATGGATTTCCTTTTTCTCTTTTGCCATGGGAAGTCTTTATCTCTCATTTTTGAAGGCAAGTTTATTGCTATTCTTGGTTGATAGTTTTTTTTCTTTCAGCACTTTTCCTATATCATTCTACTCCCTTCTGTCATGCAAAGTTTCTTGTGAGAAACTAAAGATCCTGCATGCCACAATGCAGATCGAAGACCCCAAGTGCGGCAACTAAGACCAGGCACAGCCAAAAAAAAAAAAAAAAGAAAAACAAAGGTCCCAAAGGCAAAAGGTAGAAGTACTTGATTTCATGTTTCCACTTGGCATGCGTGTGTGTTCAGTCACTAAATTGTGTCCCACTCTTTGCCACCCCATGGATTGTACCCCGCCAGGCTTCTCTGCCCATGGGATTTTCCAGGCTGGAAAGAATGCTGGAGTGGGTTGCCATTTCCTCCTCCAGGGGATCTTCCTGATCGAACCTGAGTCTCCTGCATCTCCAGCATTGGCAGGCAGATTCTTTACCACTGAGCCACCAGGGAAGCCCTTCCCACTTGACAGCACAGTAGTGACCTCTGACTTATCCTCTGTCTAAGCTCTGATAGATCATGTCCTAAGTTGCTAAAAAAGGAAATGATAAGGAAGTTGAAATGCCAGGCTTTGTTTTATGATGTTAAATAAAAGAGAGTTAAAGATGAATATGGATGGAGAAGCTTCCTATATTACACTGGGATAAACAAATTTAACTCTGAGGCAATGAAATTAGATAAACTCCTCCTGTTGTTAGTGGTGGAAGAAGCACCTGCCATATTAAAGAACAATGAAGAGGCAAGGCATTTGGAACTAGTGGAAAAAATGCAATGGCCACTGTGGGGAGCCTAGCAAGTGGAGGGCTTGGGTTTGCTGTCAAGTAACCCTGGGATAGTCAGATATCACCAGGCCATAGCCACACAATTAGTCTTCCCAGTTTTGTTGTCTTGAGAAAGTGAAAGTGTTAGTTGCTCAGTCATGTCTGACTCTTTGCAACCCCATGAACTGTAGCTCGCCAGGCTCCTTTGTCCATGGGACAGAGCCACCAGGGACCCACGTTTTGTAACTGCTCTATTGGGTACCCTGATCTTGATTCCCCTTCTCCTCCCACTGTCTCCAACATTGGTGTGGCCCAGGAGCTAAGACCACTGTGTGTGACCCCACGTGAGCCCCTTTGGGGAAGCAGGGCCAGAAATTCATTCAGCAAGAGAGCTGACCAAAATTGGAGTTTCTCCCCTACAGAACTCTAACAAACACATTTTCACGCTGCTTCAGGCCAACTTCTGTCATAGATCCATGGCCACAGCTACAAGCCCAGCCAAGGCAGTACTCCAAAGCCGTCCACACTGCTTACCAAAGGCTGTCAAATGAGAAAACAACGATCGAAGGCTTTACAAGTTTTTGCTGAAAGCCCTGTCCATAATGATATTTATTCTCTAAACCCTAGAGCACAAATAAAACCTATCAGATATAACTTGACCTTTAATCATATTCTATCTAGTAGATAAAACAGCACAATAGCTGGCATTGGAGTCAGAACTGGACCTGAATTTTATTTATATCAATGTGTGTGTGACCTTGAATGAGTTTCTCAAACTTTGTATCTCTGGGCAATAAGCACATTATAAGGGAAGGTACACATATAGTGAAATACTGTATATTAAGAATTTAGCTGAATGTCTAGCATATGGTAGAAACTTAAACATTATTAACTATCATCATTACTATTAATATTTGTTCCTGTTTCCCCCACTTAGATTATGAATGCTTAGAAGTCAGGGTCATGTTAAACAGTTTTTTAATGACCATCAGAGCATCAGAAATAGCACTACTGTGCTGCCAAATGGGGACATAAAATCAAGTATGTCTACATTTTGGAGGATATTTTTAAAGGTCACACTCCACCTGGAAGTGGCAATATTGATCTCATGGACAGTCCTTTATTTCTGCTTTCAGTCCATTGCCTCCTGCTTCCCCGGGACATTGATCCATTAGTGTTCTACCCTATCCCTCTCAACTACTGAAACTCGGTCTCTGCAAGCCCCTCCCCTTCCATTTAGAATGGACTCATCTCTCCTCTGTATCAAAAGTGTCATCTCATAGTCCTTTTTCCCATGGCACTGTTCCATTTCCCTCTTGTGTCCTCGTATATAATGGAAGATTGTTCCACAGGTATTGCTATCATTTTTGCCCCATTCAATCACTTTTTAATTCTGTTACATAAAAGTTGCCCTATCCCCATACTGAAAATACTTGTTCATCTTTTACAAGTAACCTCTGACTTACCCAATTCAAAATCTTCTTTCCAATTTTCTTTCTCTATGAACTCAATGTGTGATACTGTTGACTTTTATTTCTGTCTTTTGATTTTCATCTTGTTTTGTTTCTACGCCAAAGTATTCTCTATATCCTTCTTGAGTTTCATGAACTATTTCTTCCAGGGTCACATACCTAATAAACGGTAAATAATTCTTTCCTCAGAAAACCTGTTTTCTCTAAACATTTGTCTAATTCTACAGTTTATTTTACATCAATGCATATAATTCTATTATAAAATCAGTGTTTCACTCCTTACTTGCAGTTATCAGTATTCTGGCATATTGTGCTAACTTGGTACCAAAATATTGATAGTTTGGTTGTTTTCATGCCATTATTTTTGTATTTTAAAAATCTGAGTTATTTATGCTTTAAAATATGCTCATAGAGCTATATGCTGCGTTACATTTTGAATTAAAGAGGAACTGATTTTAAAAGCATCCTGACATCACTGATTATGCTTGAAACTGGTTTAAGCTATTTCATTATTTTTATTTGAGTTTCTCAGGTTATTTGTAAAGTTTGACATCTTTTCTTATGTATTTTGGTCACTTCAGTTTTACCCACAATCAGGACACAACCAGTCTATATCCAGAGGTCCCTCATGAACTTATCTTAAAATGGGTAGATATGAAGTTATACCAAAGTAGAAGGTAGAGGGAGAAAATAGAGAAAAAAAAGAAGCCCAATTCTTCTCCTGGATTCTGATCATGTTATGTCCCCAGTACATGAATCTCTCCATTCCGTAAAACCTTGGCCACTTGCAATATTAAAGACATTCATTTCACAATTGGATTTTAATGATATCCCCCAAATAAAAGTAAGTGCAATGTCCTCTCTAGTCCCATCCTCAAGTTCTGGGCACAGAGCAGCTACTTCTGCTGTAATATGAGGACATGTCTGCAGCTCCGCACTGTTTTTCTTTTCCCTCCATAGTGATATCCATTCTCAAAGGGCTTCGCTAGTCCTCTCTTACATTCATTTATTTTAAACAGGATATTCTTTCCCAATCAAGCTACCTACTATAAATCAGACTAGAAGGAACAAGACCTTAGCCTTGGGTCTGGTCCTTAGACCTCTTTCTGCAGGATCAGAGAACAAGTGTTGAAGATACCTGCCTTGTGAAAGTAAGTTTCACAAGCTTACCATAGACCTACTGCATTATCCACGGTTGAAGTGTGTGCAATTCCTTTCTCAGTTTTAGCTCTTGTTCTCCAATGGCTCCCTGAGCTTTGCGGTGAAGACTTGTTACTTATTTTGGTGTTCTGAGGTCCATCAGGTGCTCTATTGATTTCTTATGTTTTCTTCTGTGCAGATGCTGGTATCATACAAGTAAGTAGCTGTCAGTGGTTGGTCCCCACCTGCTCGGCTTTCTGGGTTCATGAGTACACTTCATCATCTGGATTTTTGTAGATATTGGCTATAGATTTTGGGTTTTGTTATCCTAGCTCTCTATATTTACGTGGAGATTTGAGGAGATTTAAAAACCATGCTTGGATAAGGCAATGGCACCCCACTCCAGTATTCTTGCCTGGAAAATCCCATGGACGGAGGAGACTGGTAGCCTGCAGTCCACGAGGTCACTAAGAGTCAGACACAACTGAGCGACTTCACTTTCACTTTTCACTTTCATGCATTGGAGAAGGAAATGGCAACCCACTCCAGTGTTCTTGCCTGGAGAATCCCAGGGACGGGGGATGCTGGTGGGCTGCCGTCTATGGGGTCGCATACAGTCAGACAACTGAAGCGACTTAACAGCAGCAGCAGCAAAAACCGTGCTAATGCTGCCATCTTTTCTAAGATTCAAAAGAATTTTAAACCATATAAACATAGCACCTCTTAAAAATTTATGTTAAGCTACTTATAAACAAGATAAAGGAGTCTTCTATGCTTGAATATACACAAATTCTATCTTGTTACCTTATTTTATTTTCTTCATAGTCTATCAGTGCCTAAAATTAGAATTTTTCTTCATCTTTTCTTTTCCTATTAATTTCATGATTATAGGAGATTTTTCTCAGAAGACATTTACTTAACTACAAATGTAATATACTATCTTTTCAGTAGACTAACTGGTAGAAACTACCCCATCCAAGTAACCAAGTATTAGGACAATGGATATATCATATAGATCCTAGTATTGTATATCAATGATACTGTATCATTTCTGTATAATTCCTCCCAAAACATGCTGAATTTAAATTAGATGACATCAAACAAATCCAAATAAAGGGTCATTCTATAAACGAACTGGCTGAAACTCCAAAAATGTTTAAATGTCATGAAAGATAGAGAAACTGACCTAGATTAAAGGAAACTAAAACACCAGGATTAAAAGATTCAGTGTGTGATGAGGAAATAGGCCAGAAAACAGAATATTTTAATTTTGTAATAATGGACACCAGTGAGACAAATGGAGAAATCTGAATCAGATCAGTAGATTATATAATAGCACTCTATCAATTGCAATGATTTGATTTTGATAATTGTGCTGTGGGTGTGTAAGGAAAGGTCCATAATTTTAGGAAGTGCACACTGAAGTATTAAAAATAAATTGATGTTATGGCTGTAAATTACAGTTGCTATTCACAGTAGTTATGTTCTATAAAGTTTTTATAAACACTGAATTGGTAAATACTTAGCATTGCTCCTAGAGATATTAATGGGTTATGTTCCTACAAGCCTCTGATTACAACATTTCCATAAACTGGCCAGCATATGATCTGGTTTTAAGTCAGTTTCTGTTTAAAGATTATTTAATATATATACTATATACTATGGGCTTCCCTGGTGGTTCAGTGGTGAAGAATCTGCCTACCAATACAGGAGATATGGGTTCAATCCCTGGGTTGGGAAGATCTCCTGGAGAAGAAAATGGCAATCCATTCTGGTATTCTTGCCTGGAAAATCCCATAGACAGAGGTGCCTGGCAGGACAGTTCATGGTGTCCCAAAGAGTTGGACATGACTGAGCTACTGAGCAAGCATGCACACACACATGTATATACTATGTATGTTATATAATATGTTATAAATATATTCTATATATAATGTAAGATACATATGGTATACTATATAACATATGTATGATACTATATAGTATATAACATATGTTAAACATATAATAATATCTATATATTTTTATTGACCCATTAGCATTGAACAATGCCAATAGCTCTATACCTCATGCCTGAATAAATTTTACCTAGCAAAAGTATTTTCTCCCTAAAACATAAATATTTATCTTTATGTTTTATAAACATAAACACACATATATATGCATTATCACTCTACCTCTCTATATGTTACTATACATTATACTTATATAGATGTATTTTATTTATTTCAATAAATACTTGTATAAAATAAGTTCATATAAAGTATGTGTAATATTGTGTATAAATATATCTATACAGAGTGAGAAAGAGAGAGTGATGATCCACATAAGATAAATATTAACATTTTAGTACTCTGGTTGAAAGTATACAAGAGAATTCTTTATACTAACTTTCCAACTTTCCTATAATTCTGAAATTATTTGAAAATTAACCATTCTTTAATTGAAATTTTATTCCTCTTGCTTGTCCATATAACCCAAGCATCTAGTAGAGGACTTGATGTATGCTCAATAAATACTTCTTTAAATAAAAAGAATATCAAGCAAGTCAGGGTTAGGAAAGCTATAAAGTTAGGAATACTCTCCATGAAGATGATGGGAGTACATGGGAATCAGTGATCTCTGTACATGAGGACAAGTGTAGAGAAAGGCTGATTTAGCATTGTTGTTTTCATCATTGATTAGAAAAATGTTATATTCTCCGTCCTCTCATCTTCTCCTACAGAGATAAATTATGATTAGTACACTCTTTCTAGAGAATCCCATGGACAGAGGAGCCTGGCGGGCTGCAGTCCATAGCGTTGCACAGAGCTGGACATGACTGAAGCGACTAAGCAGAAGCAGCAGCAGAAACAGATTAATTTTAGTAATAGTCATGTGTATCAATTATTGCTACTGACCTGCACTTCCTTGAAATTGCAACTTTTTCAATTATTTATTACATGTTGCGGCATCCACATGACCTTTGTTTGATCTCAGATACAACTTGTGATAACTCCAGGTCTGAGATGAACTTGGCTCAGGGTGTTACTTATTCAATGCATGTCATTTAGTATTCTGCCCATCTAAGCCTCTTATTTTAGAATCAACCATATGGAATTTTGATGCCAAGGCTTATCTTAATTCTGAGGTATCTGATAGCATGGTAATTACTACAAAGCCATCAAGTACTAGCAAACAATTTGCATCTCCTTAGGGACTAATTTTCCTACAGGACAAATAGCAGTTGTCAAAGGACTAAGAATAATTTTGTTTACAAGCACAGATTTAGAAGCCACTAAACAAGTATGAACATACACTGGAGATGTGACTTTCACTCTTAAGTATATGACTTTAAATCATTAAGTTTTAAATGCTCGTAATGAAAAACAACAGCATTTCAGCTCTTCTGATGAGCAGAAGGAAATTAGGCCTCTGTGATTCTTCTTGATCCATTAATGGGAATGCATTTTTAAGAACTCTTATTTGTTCTCACCAACTTGGTTATAAAAGCACTCAAGACTAGGAAGGGAACACTTTCTTCCTTGAATTAATTCATTTTAGTTCAAACAAATTCTGTAACCATGAATCAATCACTTTTTTGTTCAAGACTCCATGCATACAGGCTTAAAAATATTCTTGCTTTCAAAATACCTTGATTGTCACTGCCTCTGATGCAGCCTTAGTCTGAAGCAGCTATGTGTGCCCCTTTGAACTGCTAATATTTACTCAACTGCCTGGTTGCTCTTTCTCAAGTGAGATACTTTAGATTTTTTTAAAAATTCAATTTATTGCTTGAAAATCACAATTTATTCCATCCCAAACACCAACATTATTGTTCTGTTTGACTGTGTAGAAATAATTTTTGCTATAATAAACACTATGTTTGTCCATTAATAAATTACCCTACTGGAAAGCGCATAAAAGATTTATCTCATCAGAGACTGTTATGTTGCTGAAGCTGCACACTCATTGTATAATTTCTTACCCTAGAATTGCTTTCAAAAATAAAATAAATTAGTATTTAAATTATGCATGGCAAACAATGTTTTGATGTTTCAAATTGTAGCAAGCCCTAATGTTCGTAAGATTATTAAGTAAAAATTTTAAAGTTAGTCTAGGTACCTGCTAGTCATTGAGTTTTTTAATTGACCACTTTTTTTCTTTTGGCTTACAACATTAATTAAACACCCTCATGCTGAGAGGTTTTTGCCTCCCTCAGTGACTTTTCCTGGAATTGATGTGTTTTGACAGACAGGGGCTATATTGCAGTAGTTATAGAAGTAAGGTTGAATTAGCTATGTTCATATTCCCTGAAAATTTTCAATATCTATATGCTATCTGAGCTTACGTGATGGCTGTCAAAAAGATTGTTGCCTAAGACAAAGAATTGCCTTATCATTAGAGCCGATATCTTGCTAACTCATCTGTTTTATAAATAGCGTCAAGCTATATCTAATGAAGTGAAAGTATCATATTTTAGAGCTCCAATGCTAGTAGCAAATGATCATGCAGAATAAGGGTTTGTAAACACAGTATCAAACAGAGATGTGGTAGTTATCAGATATGTGAATAATTTTAAGTATTAAGAATCTGCATGAGAGCAGTAATTTGCTAAAATAAGTGATCATACTTTTTTGTTTTGTTAACACATTTTTGTAATAAAGCAAATATTTATAATAAGATTAAGACTGGACTTTAAAGTAACGAAATCTTCTTGGCAAGGTAGCAAGTTTATCTAGTTTCATGATTGCTGTGGTTATCAACTGCAGCAGAATCTCCATCAACTGTGAACATATCTCCAAAAGAATGAATGTGTCATGACACTATCCATTCATTTACTGTATTAAGACCTAGTTAAGGCAAATGCCAACATTTTTCCTCACTATCTCTAATTTGTCAGTGTGAAGAGAAATGTTTTTATTCAGTATGAATTAGGTTTCTGGAGCTTTATGGTACATAAAATTGTATGTATCCTTTTCCTTATCCTTTACTGTTTGATCCCAAATCTCCAGATATTGATTGCACTGCCTCATAAATCATTCTCCCTAAGATTTGGGCCCTGCTACTAAAATTGCTATTCGCCACGTCATCTTAATGGTAAGAACAAACTGATATAGTTTCAATTATCTGTAAAAACATCTTGAGCAAAACCACACGGGAATGTGCTAATTTGAATATTCATACTTGGTGTCTGATTTTAAAACTATTTGTTTATATATTTTTGTAGGTGGAAAGCATTCTCTCAAAGGTATTATTTTCAGATAATTACAAAATTCAAGGATTTTAAAGGAAAATAGAAAAGCCATTAATTAAGTAGCTCCCATGGAAACCAGCAAAAAACATTAACCGGAAGAGAGCAGGGTAGCTCAGATAAGACTGGATATACCAAGCTAAAGCTCCACTCTTGCCTTTGAACGAGTATATTTTGCTGCATACTTAGCTATATAACACATAGTTTGAATTTGCTTAAAATGGTCTACTGTATCATTTAAAGGGATGTGGAAGTTGTTCAAGTGTAAAGTTTGTTTTTCCTGACATAGATATTAAAAATAGGTAAAAAAAAAAGTGATGGGATAGAAGGCTGTGTTTTCTAAAACATGGCAGTTATTTTGCTGGGAAGAAAATATGAGGTCAAAGAACACTGTGTCTACTCTTCCTATTTAATAAACGTAAGTCTTCTCTGAATGGCCGCCAGGGCAGTGTACTGAAATGTTGGCCAGTCTAAGTGTAAAGAAGTTCCCGTCCCATGAATTATTTCTGCATCGCTTCAAAATATTGATGTTTCTGCAGTCTTTTTCTTTGAGTTCCAAGGGTGACAAGAAGAACTCATTCACATGATTTCTTGAGCATTGGTAGGATGCCGCAGAATGTAGTCAGTAATTGTCTTTGGCACGTGAACATCCAAGGTGACTCCGGATATAACAGCCCAAAGAGCCATGCAGTCTCTGGTATCCTCACTGAACCTTTCTCCATAGCCCCCCTTTTTTAATGGGGAGATTTCCCTCTCCTCCACTTTCTTCCTTTTTATTCCTTTCCTTCCTCTCTTCCTCTTTCCTTCCTTCCTTCCTCTTGCTCGTATTGAAAATATGGGAATAAATTATGTTATTGGCTTTACAACTCTTTATAATAGAAGGGAAAAGGGTGACTACCAGCTAGTCTCTTCTTTCACTTGCATCCCAGGTGGGCACTGAGGGAGAGAAGGGCCTTACCTGGCTGGTGCCAGCTTTCCTGAGTGTGGGTATAGCTCCTTGGTGTTGCACACCCACAGCTGTAAGATGTGACCCTGTGTGGAGCAGGCCTGGTTTCAAGATGAATCCAAGAGGGATGCAGAGGAGAGTTTTCTTCCTGTTGAAGTTTTAAAGTCAAATCTCCAGATGGCAAAGGGAAGAATTAGGCAGATGAATAATAACAATAAATGTTTATGGCTGTGCTAATAAAGCTGCATTCTGTTGGTATGTATCAATACTTTATGCACCAGGAGAGTGGAGCTAAGATTCTAGGAATTCAAGAACAAAAATAGAACTTCTCTCACTTGCTGACTAGCATTTGAAGATAGAACTTTTAATTCTGCAGTTGAGGCTAAAAGGCATGACTGACAGATACTACTGGGAAGGAAAACATGTGGCTATTACAAATTATTCATGTCTGATCCTTTCTTAATGGCAAATTTTGAGATTACAAGAATAGTTGGTTTGGGGACAGGGATTCACAAAAAAGAAGGAAAGCCTAAAAAGTAATGTCAGAGAGCTTGGTAGGTTGATGGGAATTCTCTTAGAAATTTAGCCTGTGAATAAATGAAGATTTTAAAAAATCAAATATATATGACTTTCCATGCAGTAAAGCATTATCACTCTAGTGTTTTAGTAGGACATGGTTAAGAGAGAGATGATTTATGAGGAATAACCACCTATTAAAATAGTA
This sequence comes from Bubalus kerabau, assembly GCF_029407905.1. Taxonomy (NCBI): domain Eukaryota; kingdom Metazoa; phylum Chordata; class Mammalia; order Artiodactyla; family Bovidae; genus Bubalus; species Bubalus kerabau. Next base: position 27,655,072 of record NC_073635.1, on the reverse strand, counting down.
ATGGCAGTGGAATTGCCATTATTAAAATGTACTCTAAAGCTGCCAATTAAAAATGGTTACTGTTAACACTGATTCTAGAATCGACAGACAGAGAAGTGGAAGTAAATAATAGTTTAGAAACAGCCCTTAGTATATATAAAAATGTACTACGTGAGGAATGAGCAATTAAATATCCAAAGGAAATGATTAGCTTATACCTAGTCCTGAGATAGTTAATATATGAGAAATAATTTGAGGAAAGCTCTTGTTACAAAACATAGGTGAAACATAACCAACATCCTCTCAAATGCATAGTCGAGTTCCCAAGTAGGTGAGGGAAATCTCTAGATGTCCAAAATAAAGCCAAAGCTAACAAAGGAAGGACGAGACAGGATTCATTGCAGGTATTCTGCTTGAAATTTTCCTTCTTTTTTTCCCCCTTAATTAGACTTCTTCTCAACCTTGAATCTTCAGTTTTAAGGAAACATTCCTCCTTTACTCTATTTACCTGTATCTTAGCTCTTAAAGTTTCATTGAAATGATCTTTTTATACATATTTGTCAGTCACTAGACAGTAAGGTCCTCAAGGATCCTACTTTTTAAAAATCCCTGCATTCCTAGAAGTTCACAGAAGATATGAATAGAGCAGGTGTGCAAGACATGTTTGCCAAAGTACAGATAAGTTTCAAAATACAAGTAGAAATCTTAGAGCTGATAAATGTCTCTATCTGGTGTGCTTCAGTTGGACACTCTTAGCTCCTCTATATTTATGGTTGGTGTTCTAAGCATTTTTTTTGGCTGCTCAATTTTTTCACTTATTTACTTTTTTCAACTTTATTGATATATAATTGAATAGAGCACTGTATATGTTCAAGGTGTAAAGCATAATGATTTGACTTACATATTTTATGAAATGATTATCATAATAAGTTTAACATTCATCGTCATATATAGACAAAAAATATCTTTTCCTTGTGATGAGAACTCTTAAGATCTATTCTCTTAACAACTTTCAAATATATCATCAGCAGTGTTGAATTGTACATTATCTCCTGTACTTATTTACCTTAGAGCTGGAAGCTCTTACCTTTTCACCACCTTTATCCAATTCCCCCTTCTTGTCCTTCTGCCCTCAGGTAACTGCAAATGATTTCTTTTTCTAGGAAATCTTTTCTTAGGTGGCTTTATAGCTCTGAAAAGTCTTTCTTTGATGGATCCAGTCTGCTTTCCTCAGCTTCTTCTTTTTTTTTTTTAATTTAATTTAATTTTATTTTTTTTGAAGATTTTAAATTTTATTTTATTTTTAAACTTTACATAATCTGCCACAGGTATACATGTGTTCCCCATCCTGAACCCTCCTCCCTCCTCCCTTCCCATTCCATCCCTCTGGGTCGTCCCAGTGCACCAGCCCCAAGCATCCAGTATCGTGCATCGAACCTGGACTGGCAACTCATTTCATACATGATATTTTACATGTTTCAATGCCATTCTCCCAAATCTTCCCACCCTCTCCCTCTCCCACAGAGTCCATAAGACTGCTCTATACATCAGTGTCTCTTTTGCTGTCTCGTACACAGGGTTATTGTTACCATCTTTCTAAATTCCATATATATGCGTTAGTATACTGTATTGGTGTTTTTCTTTCTGGCTTACTTCACTCTGTATAATAGGCTCCAGTTTCATCCACCTCATTAGAACTGACTCAAATGTATTCTTTTTAATGGCTGAATAATACTCCATTGTGTATATGTACCATAGCTTTCTTATCCATTCATCTGCTGATGGACATCTAGGTTGCTTCCATGTCCTGGCTATTATAAACAGTGCTGTGATAAACATTGGGGTACACGTGTCTCTTTCCCTTCTGATTTCTGATTTCCTCAGCTTCTAACATGGGTCCCAGTCCTACCTTCTGGAGCCATGGACGTGGTCTCTCTTCTATGGAATAATGCTTCTGTTAGGAAAAGTTGGTCCCCACTTGGTCTCCTCATAGCAGGTTCAGTGTGCTTCACTTGTCCATTTCTTCTTGACATCCTTTCTCACCTTTCCACACCCACGTCATCGTCTCTGTTGGTCAGCGTTGCATATAGGCTGCCGTAACAGAAAGCATGACAAAAGCGGCATACACAAAATAGCTGCTTATTTTTCTGTCACATGGAAAACTCAGAAAGTGGCAGCCCCGGCGGTGCCGTCAGAGGCCCAGGCTTCTCTAGTCATCCTTAGCTCGTGGACTTTGTCCTCATGCTTGATGCTGTCACGTGATTACTTCATGGCTGCTCCACCTTCAGGACGGCATCTGCATTCCAAACCAGGAGAGAAGGGTCGGGGGAAGTAAAAGGAATGTGGCTGCGGGATGTGTGCTCTTAACAGGCCTTTCTCAGGAGGCTCATAGTCTCACAGAAGTCTGATTGACAGTAACTGTATCACATAGTTGCAAGGGATGCTGGGAAGAATAATAATTCAGCTGGGCACATTTTCTCCTGACTGAGTCTTGAGACAGGCGTTAAATACTCATTCTGGAGAGATTTTTTTTTTTCCCATACTTGTTTTTTAAATGTATAATTGCCTTTTTATTCCATTAATAGTTATGTTAAAAAAATAGATAAGACTGAATAATTTGAGCTCTTCCTTCTTCTGGACCATGTGATCTGATTGCCTTCAGATGTGATGGTGATATGTCCCACTTTCTAGGACTTTGAATTTCAAATCACGTATCTTGTGCTTGCTCAAAGTATTCTCGGACTTGTCAGTCCATGTATCCTGATTTCTGTTCTAGAAAATGTAGTTGGTAGACCTCTGATTACATCCTTACTCTATTGTGGGAGATGCTCTGATGGTTCTTCAGCTCTTTCTTATCAAGGGAGATATCAGATCTTCAAGGAGAATTATGGAGTCAGAGAACACCATGCTTGCCATTCTATTTAATGACAATGAGAAATTCCAGTAATGAAAGGGGTAAGCAATAGCACAGTCTGTAAGCTTGTATTTTTAGCCTGTGTACAAGAAGCTCACAACCTTAATTTTCACAGCAACATAAATATTATGACTATAATTAACCATGAATATTTGATGAAGTTGGAGAGCATTATCTACACTTGCTTAATATCACTGGGTGTCATTCTAAATTTTGGATGCTTTTTAAGTATGGAAATGTTCTCTGTGTGCTGCCAAATTTCTAAACAAATGCCTGGTGGAAAATTACACCTTAGCCAAAACAATAACCCAAGTAAATAGGTAATAATGGGTATGTATTTTGCACATTTAGTTCAACACACAGCATTAAAATGTCCCAGGACATTAAAGGCTGATTTTTTATAAAGATGATTAAAATAAGCGTAATAGCCATGCTTAACTGAGAGATTGATGCATTGTAGAGAAGTACAATTTTTTTTGCATGTGAAAAAGAGAGTGGTGCCTTGTTAAAATGCCAGGGATTCTTAAGTTGGTAAAGGGTGTTTAGTCATTCAGTTGTGTTCGACTCTTTGCGACCCCATGGACTATAGCCCAGCGGGCTCCTCTGATAATACAAATATTGACTCCTGTATATATTAAGAGTATGTTTTTTTCCTATGTGTGTTAGTTGCTCCGTCATGTCCAACTCTGAAACTCCATGGACTGTAGCCAGTCAGGGTCCTCTGTCCTTGGAATTCCCCAGGCAAAAATACTGGAGTGGGTACCATTCCCTTCTCCAGGGGATCTTCCCAGGGACTGAACCCTGGTCTCCTGCATTGTAGGCAGATTCTTTACCATCTGAGCCACCTGGGGCATCTTTGACAGGCACCAATTTGCAGGTGGCATTAGAGTGTTTAAAGGTGATCTAGGGATCCAAACTCTGGTAATCCACTATGTCTCTAAGGCAACTTACAGCCAAAAGGCCTTTTTCAGGAAAAAAAAAAAAAAAAGTGTTTACTAGATTTTTTTTCTAATTTTGCCTGTTTAAAAATTAGAAAAACATTTTCTTCAAAATGTGAATTTTCTTTATTTTACAGTAAAACTGTAAATTGCAATGAAGAGGATCTCTGACATCATGTATTTAAAATATTAAGGCAAATATAGCCAGGTGCACTATAGCAGGTTCTCTTAGTCCTCAGAGGCGATTTCCCTCATGGTATAAGTCGGTAATTTAGACTCTTAAGCCTGTGGGGTAGCACTTGGCACTTCTGGGGTCATCAGCACTGAAGACTGGCAGGCATTGGTAGACATGGCAGATTCATGATGGCTGTAGGTTCTTTGCTACTTGTCCCATTGAGAGGAGGAGTCTAACAGCCTCCATCAGAATACACACTAACCTTTGACTTGCTTGACTGATACACATGGAGGAGGTGATACTACATTGGTTCTGAGGTTAGCATTTTCCAGAAAAAAAAAAAATAAGGAAAATAAAAAGGTTTTGTGATTTCAAATGCAGTGTGGCTGAGTACTTTCTCAGCTATATCCTGTGTAGCCTGCATTCACTAAAACTCCCCAGTTTCCCTAATGTAACACATTATTGACCAGAGGTGTATTAATACATCTTTTGTTACTCAAGCATTATTGACCAGAAATGTACCAATACTGTTTTAGAGAGTGATACAAGTAATATCACTGTATGAAGTTGTTACAGCTTAAAATTGATCAAGGTTCATTATACAGCTAATAATTGTCATTATTCTTTACATTTACATTGCCCTTATCATTTATCATTTACATTTTGCTCCATTATATTTTTGTTCCAAACTTGTGTATATTATAAACATAAAATTTTCAAAAAATTTTCAAACATCGCAGAATTTTCAATGAAGAAGACTTTTTTTGGTGAACTTTACGTAGATTCTTTCTCTCATTGTCTGAGCATCATATATACTAGTGTCTCAGAAAATGATAGTCCTTTAGAATGTAGTTCTGACTCAGAAGATGTGAATATTAGGCTAACAAAAAGATAAAAGTGTTGGTTCTGACACGGAGAGTGAAAATGAAACTCTTGGTGCTGGGGAATGAGCTGTTCCTTCTACAGAAGAGTGGATTGAAGACAGCATTTCATGAAAATCAAAAGACTTTACAGGTGGGTCAGGTGTAACTATTGAATATAATAACCTGGAAAGTCTTAGTGAAACAACAGGATTAATTTTTGGCTAGCCAAAATAAAAATTACTGGCCACAGGCATTCATTTCTGCAAAAATCCCCTGGTTAATAATGAGGTAGCAGTGTAAGGAATGACTTAAATAAGTATTAACTAAACTCTAACTAAACTCAGGACTTCTAGCTTGGAAACCAAGCAAGGGTTCTTTGGCAGTTTGGACTTTAACCATACCTCTCAGCTTTAAGGGTTGATTCTGATGGAGCCGATACTACACAGTCCTAAGTCAGTGACTGCGGAGTGCGTTCCAGTGTCTGTAGTTTGTGGTATGGTGCGGTATGTGTGTGTGTCTGAGAGGGAAGGAGAGCAGTGCTGCAATGTGCTTGGCTTGTCCCCAGGCCCCTGCTCTCTGCCCTCTTTCCACGCCCTTTTCGTGCTGAGACCCAAGAGCAGGGTGGTAGCCTAGGGTTCAGAAGTCAAAATGGGAGAGAGTCAGGGCCCCCAACACGGCTTGAGGAAAGATGAGAGATATGGAGAGAATGAAACACAAGGACAGAATGTTTTCCTGTGTTTCCCTACACTTTGTAAAAACAATGACTACTGACTAAAAACAGAATTCCAACTGAGCTGTTTCAAATCCTAAAAGATGATGCTGCACGCACTATGCCAGCAAATTTGGAAAACTCAGCAGTGGCCACAGGACCAGAAAGGTCTGTTTTCATTCTAATCCCAAAGAAGGGCAGTGCCAAAGGATGTTCAAACTACCATACAACTATGCTCATTTCACACGCTAGTAAGGTTATGCTTAAAATCTCTCAAGCCTAGACTTCAACAGTACATAAACCAAGAACTTCCAGATGTACAAACTGGGTTTAGAACAGACAGAGGAACAAGAGATCAAATTGCCAACATTCGTTGGATCATGGAGAAGGCAAGGGAGTTCCAGAAAAACATCTACTTTGGCTTCATTGACTACACTAAAACCTTTGATTGTGTGAGTCACAATAGACAGTGGAAAATTCTTAGCGACGGGAGTACCAGACCACCTTTCTTGTCTCCTGAGAAACCTGAATGTGGGCCAAGAAGCAACAGTTAGAACCAGACATGGAACAACTGGTTCAAAATTGGGAAAGGAGTACATCAAAGCTGTATATTGTTATCTGGCTTAGTTAACTTACATGCAGAGTACATCATGCAAAATGCAGAGCTGGATCAATCACAAGCTGGAATAAAGATTGCCAGGAGAAATATCAACAACCTCAGATATGCAGATGATACCACTCTAATGGCAGTGAAGAAGAACAAAAGAGCCTTTTGATGAGGGTAAAGGAGAAGAGTGAAAAGGCTGGGTTGAAAAAACTAAGATCATGGCATCCAGTCCCATCACCAAATGGCAAATAGAAGGGGGAAAATGGAAACAGTTGCAGATTTTTGTTTTTTGGGCTCCAAAATCACTGCAGGTAGTGACTGCAGCCATGAAATTAAAAGATGCTTGCTCCTTGGAAGGAAAGCTATGGCAAACCTAAGCAGCATATTAAAAAGCAGAGACATCATTGGAAAGGACCCTGATGCTGGAAAAGATTGAGGGCAGGAGGAGAAAGAGAAGGCAGAGGATGAGATAGCTAGATAGCATCACTGACTCAATGGGCATGAATTTGAGCAAACTCCGGGAGATGGCGGAGGACGAAGAGACTGGCAGTCCATGAAGTTGCAAAGAGTGGGCCTGGACTTAGCCACTGAACAACAACAACAACTGACTAATAAAAAGTGCCTTAACAGCACACTTAGCACAATAAAACACAAATCTCTGGCTCCAGTTTTCTTTCATTCAGCCTCTGTCAGCAAAATAGTTTTGGGTTGAAGGTGCACATGAGAAATAGTCCAACTGAATGATTTGCCTGCCTTGAGCCCTTTCAGGACTCCCTGGCCATCCAAATGTATTTCTGATGTTTCCCAGGAGGCCAATGATTTACACAACACATCCTTCCCCAGACCCCAAAGCCAAACACTGACATATTCCAGCACTCATTTCACAATGCCTTCATCCAGGAAGTTTTCTTTGTGCACTGAACTTGAAGAATCTCTCCAAGTGCCCTCAGATAAATCTGGGCTCCTTAGTACTCTTGGTTTGAGATGTGTGCTATGGAACGGAAGTGTTTTGCTAATGCTTAGCACGACACAAAGCTGTTTCTGCAATTTCCCGTCATACATTCCTCCTGTCTTGAGCTCAGCATCTCTGCGCTGTGGGGAGAGGTACCCACAAGCACAGATGGAGCGGGAACCGAGGGAGATTTCTCTGGGGCTCAAAACTCATTCTGCCATATGCTCGCCTCTCTCCTTCTGAAATCTGTCAGCCACACCGGCCACTGGCTGGCACAGAGTGACGAAGACAGAAAGGCTTTAATCACTGGGCAGGCTTCCATGTCTAGCGGTCTCAATAACTTCTTTCCCTGAAAAAGACAAGTGCCAATTAGTTATTTATTAGGGGGGGGGGAGTGTATTTCTCTCTACTGTAAATTAATTTTTCCAGGAATTCTGTGTGATCCCAGAAAAGCACCATAAATTAGCCTGTTTTATGTAATAGAGAAATGACTTTAAAATCCCTGACAGATTAAGATATAGTTTTATTACCTGTCAGTCTTCCTTTCCTTGAATGTCTCAGTGAGCATAACATTCTTTATGCATCCCTGCACAACTCAAATTACAGGCTTGCTTATTTTTTATTTTAAACATAAATAAAATTTATTATCACCAGAGCAGTCATGAGTCTCAGCTTTTTATACTATCAGACCTGTAGAGTGTGAAAGAAATTTTATTCTTATGCCTCTGGTAGCTTTACAAAATGTTCAAGCCCATCTTCAGTTTTTGTTCCTTCTTTATTTCCTCCTATTTTTTTCCCAGTTTGTGTTAAAATACAATAAAAAGGCCCAAATTATCTTAATTCAATATCCCTGTCTTTAATACTTGCTTCCAGATAAATTACAGTTTGATTAATTTTAAGGAATCAACTTTTAAGTTTCAAATGGCACCCCACTTTGGTCAAGTTAATGTTATTAAAATGGCAAATAAAAGACTTTTCCAGACAAAAAAGGCAGCTCATCCAAGTATCCCTTACTGGATGTCTTCTTTCAGCTTGGGGACCATGACATGAGTTCACTCCTACAATCATAGAAGCAACCATTTTGGCCAAGAGTAGTGACTATGTTATTGAGTGAAAATGGCCCAAGAAGTGTTTTGTGGAACTAGGCAGTGATTGTTCCTCACATCTGCTTTAAGAGATGAGAGGTATGCCACATGATGGTACTTTACACTGTCTGAAAAACTACCTGAAGGTTAGATATTGAGGAAGAAGTCACTGGATGTTCTTCCTGGTCTTGGCTCTCTATTGGGTAAGTTACTTGGCAACTTGCAGGGACAAGATCAACTGGTAGACTTTTGTCCACTAGAAATGCAAATAATCTCTGTCCAGTGGACCAGATATCCCTCAAATTATGGCTGATCACTCTCCAAGTCATTAATCAGGTTTCTATCTAACCCAGCACTAACATTATCTTAACAGTTTCAGGTTCTCCAGGGCTCTGTGGACTGGGCTTTACATTACGCTCTTTCCCTCTTTAATAAATTAAATATAATATTTGACACATTTTTATTTTATATCTGTATGAGAGTCACAGTTTTACCTTTTTAAAACTTACAGTTTAATAATTACTTTATCCAATCATGGATTCAATATCCATCAATTTATTTTGGCATTCCCCTTAATCTATTTATATGCTTTTGTTTGGTCTGTTCTCTAAATTCTTGTTTTATTTTTGTGTAAATTCTGTGTATCTTGTTTATCATTGTATTACCTTCTTAAATTTAAAGAAATGCTTTAAAATTCTGCTTTTCTGATAGTGTTCTATTTAATTCATATCATATGCTATACCAGACTCAATCTTTAATGTCAGAAGAGTGCTAGATGTATGTAATTGGACATCATTAGGAGCTACCTCTCTTTTTTCTAACTGCTTTTCTCTGGGCTTTTCTAAGCTTTATATGTCTTTATGAAAGTTGGGTGAAGAGAACTTTTTGTTTCTGAATGTAGTCAAGAGCAAAATTATCAGAGATGGAAAAAGTGGAAGAATTTTCATGTTGTACTAGATGCTTGACATACTTAACTTGACATAATCATCAGGACACCCAGAATGGTGATATGTACTATCACCATTCACAATTGAAGTAATTGAGACTTAAGCCAGTGCATTTGGTGAGTGGTAGACCCTAGATCCAATCCTAATTCTGTCCAAAGCCCATGTACTTTCTGTGATTCGATACCACTTAAATGAACCTGACATTCTCATTGCAATTAACACACTGTGGGTACAGTAAGATGAGGTGCCCCTGTGTGGGCTGAATGACACACTGAAAGTGCTGTTCAGTTCAGTTCAGTTCAGTCGCTCAGTCGTGTCCAATTCTGCCACCCCATGGACTGCAGCATGCCAGGCCTCCCTGTCCATCACCAACTCTGGGAGTCTACTCGAACACATGTCGGTCAGTGATGTCATCCAATCATCTCATCCTCTGTTGTCCCCTTCTCTTCCCAACTTCAATCTTTCCCAGCATCAGGGTCTTTTCAAATGAGTCAGCTCTTGGCATCAGGTGGCCAAAGTACTGGAGTTCCAGCTTCAGAATCCATCCTTCCAATGAACATTCAGGACTGATTTCCTTTAGGATGGACTGGTTGAATCTCCTTGCAGTCCAAGGGACTCTCAAGAGTCTTCTCCAACACCACAGTTCATAAGCATCAATTCTTTGGCACTCAGCTTTCTTCACAGTCCAACTCTCACATCCATACATGACTACTGGAAAAACCATATAGCTTTGACTAGATGGACCTTTGTTGGCAAAGTAATGTCTCTGCTTTTTAATATGTTATCTAGGAATATGCTGACCTGGTGTCAAAATCACAGGTCAGGTCAGGATTGTATCTCGAGGGTTACTAGGCTTGGGAAGCAACAAGCTCTGCTATTCCTTTTTTCTTGTTTTTTCCTTGTTTCTTGATACCTTTTGATGTGTTTATAAGCCTTTAAGATCACATGCATAGATGGGCCCAAGTATTGCTGCAATTCGAAGGACTCATACAGTGGTAAAGATTGGGCATTAGTAGATGTTGGCAGAGAAGGCAATGGCACCTCACTCCAGTACTCTTGCCTGGAAAATCCCATGGATGGAGGAGCCTGGTGGGCTGCAGTCTATGGGATCGCTAAGAGTTGGACACGACTGAGCGACTTCACTTTCACTTTTCACTTCATGCATTGGAGAAGTAAATGGCAACCCACTCCAGTGTTCTTGCCTGGAGAATCCCAGGGACTGGGGAGCCTGGTGGGCTGCCGTCTATGGGGTCGCACAGAGTCGGACACGACTGAAGCAACTTTAGCAGCAGCAGATGGTGAATTAAACCAGGCAGTCCCAAAAAATAAGTTGGTTTGTACATGGGAGAAGTATCAAGAAAACAAAATGAGGTGTCCAGATTTATTAGATACAGTAAGATGGTTGGAAGAGCAATAAAAAAAATAGCACCATGCATAATCATTATTCACATGTGCCTCTGATTTGTGGATCTGATTGGATATCTTAATTTCCCTTTTGTTTCTTTTTTATGGGAGGCAATCTTTATTTGCTGAAAGAGTCCCTGCAGACCTAAGTGGTGATGTATTAATTTGTTTCCTTCAGCATCACCCATAATAAGAGATGACTTTGCTCTTCCTCTATTTTATGCAAATATAATTGCTAAATTATTGAATTAGCAAATAAAAATAATTGGATTAAAGAATGTAAAGAACACACTGTTTATTGAATATACATCAATATCTGTGCTTTTAAAGAATTCGAGTGAAGTTCTAAAACCTAATGTCCTTTCAAATTCACATTTTTGCCTTTCTACTCAATTTTATTTGCTGGGTTTAAAAAAAGAAAAGACTTCCACACTAAGGACAATAAAGTAGAGAGAATGTGCAAATTTTCTTCTTTCAGGGGATGTGAATGGATGAATATATGTTTCTAATTTTCAGAATAAATGTGTTTCTTTTCCAAGACTCTTAGTAGTTACAAACCTTGCAACTTTGCTTAGAGAAGATATTCAGGGCAAAAATATTTCTATGAGATTCATGGAATAGAAAAATGATGAATCATCTCAATTCTAATGTGGAAATGATTTTTCTCTAGCTTTCCTTGTACTGTGAAGAGAGAGCTCTACACCTGCCACAAACTATATTTTATCTTGTGTTTAAGAGAATAGAAAAGATGCTGCTATTTTTTCCTGAAAATAGGACTTTTGCATTCACATCCCTCTCCCTAACAGAAATTCAGCCCAGCCTGAAATGAAGGTCACATCAAGAACCAAAGATATTTCAATTCTAAAGAAGGATAATCACAACAGGTTTTTTTTTATTTCAGTTATAAAAAAGTTTTGCATGAAATCATGCACTCGAATCTTGTACTGGAGAGCAAGCCTAATATTTGCCATCAGGGTTTAGGAAATATTGATATCTTGAGAGGATTAATGTTTTAAGATCTTGCTATCTTAAAATCTTCAGCTAATTAATAAAAATGTAGTGATATTAAATTACTTGACACTAACAGAAAATAAAAAGCTAAAGCTCCACTCTTGCCTTTGAACGAGTATATTTTGCTGCATACTTAGCTAAAAAATAAAAAAAATACAGGGAATTATTTGATCTAGATTCTGACAACTGGGTGAAAAAGCTGAAGTGTATAACTGGAACAGAGCCCACATGGAGAGGTTGACCATAAAGTCCTCATTTTTATGTAGACCAGTTCATCCAGGTTGCCAGAACAACCAAATCTGGGCAGACTGAATTTAATTGTATTTGAAGACATTTATTAAACATCCATTTCATCCAAGAGATACAGTGGTTCCCCTTATCCACAGGGTATACGTTTCAAGATCCCCAGGGGATGTCTGAAGCTGTGGATAGTACTGACTCCTGTATATATTAAGAGTATGTTTGTTCCTGTACATACTTACCTGTGTTAAAGTGAAGTTTCTAAATTAGGCACAGTAAGGGAACATCCGAATTGCCAGCATCACTACTCTCGCTCTTGGGGGTCATTATGAAGCAAAATAAGGGACTTGAACACAAGCACTGTGATGCTGGGACAGTGGCTCTGATAAGCAAGATGACTACTGAGTGACCGATGGGTAGGATGCGCCAGGGGAAGGCATGTTCCATGTCCAGGTGGATGGAGTGGGGTGGTGGGCATGTCATCATGCTCCTCCGAACGGTGCTCATATGAATTGTCTATCTCTGGAACTTTCCATTTAGTATTTCTGGACCGAAGTTGACTGCAGATAAGAAGGGACTATATTATACTTCTCACTGCATGAAGATCACTAGTCAGCTTCTTTGCTGTTACCCACGAGGACGGACAAGTCTGCTACCTGCTGACCTTTATCTCTGAATCTCTCACTTGCTCTGTTGTAATCACATAACCTCTGTCCTTGAATATACCAAGTTTTTTCCCCCCACTTAAGAATATTCATAACTGCTCCTTCTTTGCCTGGAGCCCTCTTCCCAGTCCATGGGGCTGACATCTTCTTATCATTTCAGATCAGATCAGTTGCTCAGTCGTGTCCGACTTTTTTCGACCGCATGAATCGCAGCACGCCAGGCCTCCCTGTCCATCACCAACTCCCAGAGTTCACTGAGACTCATGTCTATCGAGTCAGTGATGCCATCCAGCCATCTCATCCTCTGTCATCCCCTTCTCCTCCTGCCCCCAATCCCTCCAAGCATCAGAGTCTTTTCCAATGAGTCAACTTCTCATGAGGTGGCCAAAGTACTGGAGTTTCAGCTTTAGCATCATTCTTTCCAAAGAAATCCCAGGGCTGATCTCCTTCAGAATGGACTGGTTGGATCTCCTTGCAGTCCAAGGGACTCTCAAGAGTCTTCTCCAACACCACAGTTCAAAAGCATCAATTCTTTGGTGCTCAGCCTTCTTCACAGTCCAACTCTCACATCCATACATGACCACAGGAAAAACCATAGCCTTGACTGGACGGACCTTTGTTGGCAAAGTAATGTCTCTGCTTTTGAATATGCTATCTAGGTTGGTCATAGGTTGAGCTTAAAACATCTCTCCGGAGAGCCGTTCCTTGGCCAATGAAATTGGACTCCCCACCCCTTCTATAGTCATCCTTCATTCCTTTCCTCTATTTAATTTTATTCTTATGAGTTGGCAGTATTCAAATTAGTCTAGTTTACTTATTATGTATAGTTTGTTTCCAGACTAAGATGAAATTTCCAGAAAAAAGGGATCTTATGTATTTTATTCACTAGGCATCCAGGACTATGCCTCACTCAGAGTATGCTCACAAAGAAACCTGGAAAGATACAGCTCAGAGCTTATACATTTAGAACAAGAGAGACAAACAGACGTTTATCCTAAAAAGGAGAAAGTTGACAGTTTTGCAGGAGAATAGAATTGCCAGTGGGGATTCCTGTGAGGAAATAATCATTTCCAATTGCAGAATCAGGTATCTTCACCAAAAGAGTAGGATTTCAAGTGTGCTGTGAAATGGATGTATTTGAACATACAGATAGAAGGGAAGGATGATATAAGGCTTTTCAGATAAGCTATAGTATGAAGTAAGCCAAGACTGGAGAACAAGAGTGAGCTTATTCTGGGACAGGAAGATACTCGAGTTGTAAATGAGTAAGTGACTTCAGATGGAAACAGAAATGTCTTACATCCTGGCTCCCGAGTCCCACAGGTAGATTACTATTATAAACTCAACTGTGTCTCTTCCCCCAAATTCATATGTCGAAGCCCCTTGACCCTAGTACATCAGAATGTGACTGCATTTGGAGACAAAGCCTTTAAAGAGGAAGTGCAGTCCAAGTGGAATTCTTGGAGTAGATTCTAACCTGTATGTTTGGTGTCCTGATAAGAAGAGGAGATTGGAACACAGACATGCACAGAGCCGAAGAAAGACCTTGTGAGGACTCAGCAAGAACACGCCATCTGTGAGCCAAGGAAAGAGGCCCCAAGAGAAGCCCAACCTGCCGATACCTTGATCTGAGACTTCCAGCCAGTAGAACTGTGAGAGAATAATGTCTTATTGAAGTCTCCCAGTCGGTGGTATTTTATTATGGCAGCCCCAGCAAACTAAAACTGTCACCTTGAGAATTTTAACCTCTCTCCGTTCTGTTGCCTGCAAAATATTGGTAACACTGCAGAGATAGTGAAAGAATCAAATGAGATAAGAATCATTAAAGTTCTTTTAAAACTAGAATACATTTAGAGCCAGAAGATAGCCGGAAAATAGTCACAGTAGCTGCTGTTAGTTTCTCTTGCTTTTTTCCCCTTGACCTCAATAGTCACAAGAACTATGGGGTTAGTCTAGTTTAAGACATTTGTAGCACAGTTGACAAGCCCAAGGCTTTCCCTGGAAGGAGACATATTACTCAGAGAAAGGCTGGAGGAAACAGAAGAAAAAACAGCTCTTTGGTCTGTGCTTTGTTTCTGCTCTAACTTCTTCCACAACCACAGAGCCAGGTTTACACTGACCAGAGACCAACAGTGTGCCTTCTGACTGACCCTCTCACCAGGCTTGCACCTGAGTGTTTAATGTTTGTTTTTTATTGGAGTCTAGTTGATTAACAAAGTTGTGTTAGTTTGAGGTATACAGCAAAGTGATTCAATTATACATACATGTTTCTATTCTTTTTCAAATTCTTTTCCCATTTAGGTTATTACAGAATATTGAGCAGAGTTCTCTGTGCTACACAGTAGGTCCTTGTTGATTATCTATTTTAAATATAGCAGTATGTACGTGTCAGTCCCAACTGCCAATCTATCTCTCCCCCAACCCCAAACTCCCGCCCTGGTCACCGTAAGTTTGTTCTCAAAGTCAGTGAGTCTGTTTCTGAGCTTCCTCAGGATTCTCTATTCAAACCTCCAGCATCTGTGCCTGGCTCAAGGCTGACCCTCAATCAGTCAGTTAGCGAATGTCACTGAAGTATTTGCATTGCCTTTTCTTACCGTTTATTATCACAAGAGATAGTGTAAAAAGTGGAAATTGGAGTCAAACTCAGGCCTGAGTTTGAGTTTAGGATTCAGACTTTTCCAACCTTGTGACCGTGTGTATTTGCAGGTCCTGTTGGAGACCTGGTTTTCTCCTTTTGGCAATGTGAGATAGCAATGGCCACCTCATCACTGGTTTTAAAGATTAATATCAGCAATACATGTAAAGTATGCAGTATAGCCCTAGCACTTAGCTGATGTTGAATGTTGTATCTATTATTGTTGTTCTGTATTTATTATTGTTGTCTACTCTCTTTGTACCGGTGTGATCTGCTACATCAGCTCTGCAAGGCGGGGTCCTTGTTGCTCCATTTTATCTGTACTGTACACTGTGAAGCCAGCACTCATCATTGATTAGTTGATCTTTTTATCGAGCAGACTAGTAATGAGGACTGCTGAGAGCTCATTTCTCCTTGTAAATAAATCCATAGGTAATCGGGAGCTCAGAGCCTATTTGGTAAGAAAGCTTTCCTTGATCAAAGACACTTATCAGATTTGCAATGCCAACCAACGCTGCTGCTTTTCTTTATGGTTCTTTGATTCTTTATATATAATTTGCATGAACTAAACCAGACAGCCAGATCACAGTGAATTTTGCTTAATTGCAGGCAGGCTTTTCACTTCTACGTTTTGGTCTGTTGAGACAATCCAGAAGCTACCCTGGGGTACTTATTTGCTTATTCCTCTAATTAAGCAAAGCTGGTAGCCTAGAATGCCAGCCTCAAACGGGAGTTCTGTTTCTGCAGCGGTGACCTCTGCCCAACCCCGCAGCACATTACGGCATTCTCATTGTGGGCGGAAACCGCTGCTGCATCCTGCATGCTCCAGGCTGTGTTTCTGGACGGTCACGTCGCCTGGGAAGTCAGGCTAATTTATCATCCCTGCCAGGCGCTTGCAGGGCCTCCGGAACAGAAAAATATCAGGAAGCAGGGAGTGATGAAGCCACAGAAGTCAGGAGGAAGGGACAGAAAGGAGGCATGGGGGAGGAAGTGCGGAAACAGGAGCGTCTGAATGCCCAGAAGGACAGGCCCTGAGTCATATTTCTGTTTCTGATGAGATGGCATCACGGTGACAAATCTGGGCCTCCTGGATCCCCATGTATCCTAGAATCTATTTTAACACACAGAGTGTTGCAGTTACGGCCCGCATTTATTCACTCCTCCCCATATCCTCGCCCTTAGAATCCCTCCCACACTCAGGGGATGGTAGTAAAATGGGATATAAGCAGAAACTTGGAAAGCGTTTGTGCTTTGGGATGTGTCCTCTTATTGCTCTTGGAACCCTGAGACTGTCATGCGAAAAGACCTGGAATAAACTCCACATGGAGACAGACCCCTGTCAACCCAGCTGTCCCATCCAAGGCCTTTGTAAACTAACGGGCCTCAACTGGCCCAACAGACACGTCAGTGAGACTAGTTAAGAAGAGACAAGCCTGCCTCCAGACCAGAAAAGCCCAGCTGAGCTCAGTCCAGAGTACCAGCCTGCAGGAAGTTTGTTACATAGCAAAAGATAACTGATCAATGCTCTGATGCTTGACTTATCTGTCCAAGTCAGGAATCATCTTAGTTCAGTGATTCATGAGGGTTTTTAAGACTCCAGTTGAAAAATTCCGTTCTAAAATAAGAAAGCAGTTTAAAAAAAAAAAAAATAGGGCAACCGAGTATATTATCATCATTTGATAAGGGCATTTTCCAGAATAGTCTCTCCTTGTGACTTTCAGAGACATGCGTGAGGTGAGATGGGTATGGGGGAAAGACTTAAAATAACAGTGCTAAAAGGAAGCGGCATTGCTGAAGCACAGCGGCATTTTGAAACCAGAGAATCTTGAAATTCCGCAGCTAAGTGGATCACAAACGTGATGCCACGGACCCGTGCACCATTGCAGGATAATCCACCCTGACTCTCTTGCCTCCCGAATATAATGTTTAAAGGAACTCCATTTCAAATTCCTGGCTCCTTTCTCATGCTCCCCGTGTTTTGAGTTGAGGTGGTGAGTGCGGATAAAAGCAAGAAAAACAGATTATTTCTTATTTGCACTTCATTCAACTCATTCATTTGCTCAGCAAATACTTTGTGAACCTCTGGTTTCTGCCAGGCTCTGTGCTGCTTTGGAAAGCCTGCCGATAACTTCATTGGATGGGCCGAGAAAACAGCTATCAGAAAACTGGTTCACAGCTGCTAGCAAACAACCTGCCAGCCACTTCAACTTCATAATTAATTAAAATAAGGGCATTTTGCATATTTTCTGACAGTCCTTCCTAGGGAGGACTGCCCTAGGGAGCAGGTGATCCTGGATAAGGGACCTGGCCAGGGCCTTTTCCTCTGCTAAGGTATTGATATTCACGTGAAATAATGATGCATGAGTAAGCATTTAGACAGCACGCACCCTGTGGCTCTGCATTGTTAGGACGCTTTACCCCTCCTAAGTGATCACCGAGGTACCTTCAATCAATGAAGCCCTATGAGGGGACACACCAGGCGGTACTAGAGAGAGGAGACCCATCTGGTATCACAGGGCCACCCATGAAGTGACCTTGGAGGAAGATGAGTGATGCTGTGTGACTGCTGGTCCCCAGGAAGCTGCCCCAAGTGTGTCTTAAGATGTCTAAACAAATATTCCATTATCTTCTAGGGCAGACTGACCCTGAAGCCTGATTCAAAACAGCCACATTTTTATGGCTTACAAAGCTTCATCTGAGAATTACCAGTGCTGTTTCTTTTCCCCCATAACATGACGTTAGAGCCTTTGGTACGCCTCTCCAGAAGTCAGAAGACATTGACACTTGTTATTTGTTGGGAAGGGAGGTGACTCATTTTTTAATGTATTTTAGAATTTATATGTGTTATTACATATTTTCATCCATATGTATCAACGAGTTCCTATGAAAATAATAAGGGAATCACGTAGGGCCAGGAGACATATCCTTCTCCTTCTTACTTGAGAACAAGGGCACAAGAAAATCTCCCTCCTCCTGTTCATTTTATGTGTCAAACTTGACTGGGCCACAAGGTGGCCAGATGTTAGTCAGACCTTACTTTGGTGTGTCTGTGAGAATGTTTCTGGAGAAGATGACCATGTCATCTATAGACTGAGTTGAGCAGATTGTCCTCCCTAATGTGGGCAGCTCTCGTATCCACTGAAGACAAAATGGCCCAGTAAAAGGGAGCTCCCCCATGTGACTGCTGAGCTGGGACACTGGCCTTTTCCTGCCTTTGGACTTGAACTGAAACTTGGGCTCTTCTTGGGTCTCGAGCTGTCATACTAGAACTATGAGAACCATGCAGTTGGCTCTCCTGGGTCTTGCTGACTTGCTGACTGCAGATCTTAGACTTCTCAGCCTCCATATCTTCACGTGAGCCCACCGTACTCAGTTGCTTAGTCATGTCTGATCATTGCAGCCCCAAGGACCCTAGCCCGCCAGGCTCCTCTCTGTCCATGGGATTTTCCCGGCAAGAATACTAGAGTGAGTTGCCATTTCCTTCTCCAGGGGATCCTCCCGACTTAGGGACTGAACCTTGGTCTCCCTCATCTCCTGCATTTTGGGTGGATTCTTTACCACTGAGCCACTGGGGAAGCCCATGTGAGCCATGCTTTTATAATAAATCCATATACATTTTCACATATATAGGATATGCTATATATGTACTTAATGTGTGCATAGCATATAATACATAATTTACATACATACGTGTACTTATGCATACACACACTACATCTTGTTGGTTCTGTTTCTCTGAAGAACCCTGGCTAACATACTCCCTTTCTTCAGAGGAACCTGACTTCTGAGCTCCCTCACTTCCTCCTTGTCTCCTGCAGGTGTTCTGTCGCTCACACTTCTTTCTGCCCACTCCCTTGCACCTTTGCCTTGCAGCCCATCCCGCCTTCATATGAGGGCACTCGTGGCCACACACCCAGGCCTGCTCTCTGCTTCCTCTGAGATCACAGCCTCCCCAGGAGGGGAGGTCGCACAGCCCAGGAGTGACTTGAAGGCTACAACAGAATTGAAGCTAACCCCCAGGGAACAGGGGCAGAGCCCAGAGTGAGGGGTTCTGGTACGTGGGCAATGATGTGTCCATGCCCCAGCAAAGGGAAACCAAAGGACCTCTCTGAACCATTTGCTTATTTCTCTAGCAAAACCCTTTCTTCCAGTTATTACAAGGGTGTATGGCATTGTATTTTAGCCACATCAGATTTTGAATAGGTAGAATTAAGATTGATGAAGCTTTGATGAAACATATGAGCTGTATATTAGAGGACAGTGCCACAGGATTGGCTGAACTTCAATTTATGTTACCATGAATATAAGTACTGGTATATATTGCATTGTGAAATATATATACTTACCAGTTTACATGTTTATTATGGATTTTCAAGCTAAAAATTTCCCCTGGAATAGGGATTATCATTCTCACTATATTCCCTTTTGCTGCTAAGTCGCTTTATTCATGTCCGACTCTGTGCGACCCCATAGATGGCAGCCCACCAGGCTCCGCGGTCCCTGGGATTCTCCAGGCAAGAACACTGGAGTGGGTTGCCATTTCCTTCTCCAATGCATGAAAGTGAAAAGTGAAAGTGAAGTCGCTCAGTCATGTCTGACTCTTAGTGACCCCATGGACTGCAGCCAACCAGGCTCCTCCATCCATGGGATTTTCCAGGCAAGAGTACTGGAGTGGGGTACCATTGCCTTCTCCGATATTCCCTTTTTGGGATGTCAAACACCACAGGGGTGACTTGACAATAACTATTCTTCATCATATCAGTGGCATCATTATCAATATCATATTCAGAATAACCAAGTGGTATAAGCTCAGAAGTCATACTTCCTGGGTTTGAATCCTGGCTTTGTTTTGGGGCCATGTAACAATAGACAATGACTATACTCAATCTGAGTTTTCACATGGACAAAATATGGATGCAAATAATATTGTACCTAGGCTATTGTCAGGAATAAGCAAGATAAAACACAAATGGGTTAGCAGAATGTCTGGTATGTGATAAATAATCAATAAATATTAGCTGCTATTTTTATCATTACTGAAATTTATATTTACATAATGCTTTACAATATAATCCATTCACATTTAATAATTGTTGATATAATTGGTATATTTGATTTCTCTTTTTTTTGACATGTTCTTTGTTCTTTGATTTCCTCTTTTTTGCTTTTTGGGTCTATCAAATATTTTTAGAATTCGTTTTGTCTCTTCTATGGAATTTCCAGATAAAACCCTTTGTGTTTATTTTTTACTACTTCTTTTAGAGACTACAATACTCAACTTCAACTTTTCACATTCAAATATTAAACTATTTCATAAACACTGTAAAATCTTACAGCAGTTTAATTCTGTTTTCTCCCTGCTCTTATGCTTTTCTTGTTTCATAATTAACTTCTATACATACTATAAAACAAAGGATACTTTATTAATTTTGTTTTAAAGTTAAAAAAACCTCTTAAAATATGTACCTATGTATATATAAGTATGACATGTATATAAAGTTTTAAAAAATCTCAATAACTTTTATAAACAATTTAAAAATAAATTTTCATGATTTTTCTCATATTTGCCCTTTTTGGTTCTCTGCATTTCTTAATATAGACTTGGACATTCTTTTGGTGTCATTTTCCCTTTCTGTGAAAAAGTTTCTTAGATCTTTCTTTAGGACAGTTTTTCTGGCAAAGGGTTTTTTGGTTGTTTATATAAAGAAAATTATGGTTTTGGACTTTGTTATTGTTTTGGCTGCGTTGGGTCTTAGTTGCGGCATGTGGGATCTTTGTTGCATCATGCAGGATTTTTCGTTGCAGCACTAGGGCTCTCTAGTCATGACATGCAAACTTAGTTGCTCTGTGGTACATTAGGATTTTAGTTCCTGGTCAGGGATCAAACCCGTGTCCCCGACATTGAAAAGTGTCTTCTTAACCACTGGACCACCAGGGAAGTCCCTGAAATTATGTTTGCTGTGCTGTTGCTAAGTCACTTCAGTCATGTCCAACTCTTTATGACCCCATGGACTGTAGCCTGCCAGCTCCTCTGTCCAGGGGATTCTCTAGGCAAGAACACTGGAGTGGGTTGCCATGCCGGTCTCCAGGGGATCTTCCCAAACCAGGGATCAAACCTGAGTCTCCTGTGGATCCTGCATTGAAGGCAGACTCTTTATTGCTGAGTCACCGGAGAAGCTAAAATTATGTTTATTTTCATTTAATTTTTAAATATAATTGCATTGATATAAAATTCTAGGTTGACACTTTCCCCCCAGCATTTTAGAGGTGTTCCATTATCTTCAGACCTCCATTGTTTCTGAGAAATCAGTTCTGAATCTTATTTTTGTTCCTCTGAAGGTAGTAGATCTTATCCTGACTGCTCTTAAGATACGTTCTTTATCTTTGATTTTCAGCATTTTAACTATGATATTCCAGTGTGTGGTGATTTTCTTTTCTTTCTTTTTTTAACTCAAGATTCACTGAACTTCTAGGGTCTGTGAGTCATGTCTTTTATCAATTTGGGAAAATTCTTGGCCATTATCTGTTCAAAATTGCTTCACCCTATTTTCTCTCTCATCTGCTTCTGGGACACACATTACTAGTGTGATAGACCATTTGCTATTATCCCATATATCTCAGATGCTGTGCTCTTTCTTCTTATTCTTTTCACTCTGTGTCCTTCAGTTTGGATAATTTCCATTCTTCAAGTTACTAAAACTTACTTTTGTTTGACCAGTGTGTTATGAAGTCCATTCAATGAATTCTACATTTATGATATATTTTCTATCTAGAATTTTCATTAACTTTTTTTAAACTACTTCCTCTCTGCTAAAATTCCCATTTCAGCATGTTCATTTTATCCACTACATCTTTGAACATTCTTATTACAGTTATTTTAAAGTCCTTTCTGATCATTGCAATCATCCATCTTGAGTCTATTAAAACTATTTAACTATTTACTCTTCTGACCATGATTTTCACTTTCTTGCTCCTATTTGTATAATATTTTTTTTAATGCATAACATTGTGTATAAAAGAAAAGTTGTAAAATGACATTTACCCTAGAAAAAGAGCATAAAAGAGTTGCCAAGCTACTAGTATGTGTGAGGAAGGGATAGTGTAAGGTCAATTTAATCTGCAGTTAGGCTGGGTCTGCTGAAGGTTTAGTTGAATGCTGTTGACTACGTTTTCCAATGTTTCGAAGGGAGGATCAGTGGTTCCACTTCAGAAAGGCTTGGGATCTGAGCACTGGCAGGATTCGAGGGGTCATTTTTTGCTTTCCAGCCCAACTGTCAACTTTTTGGATAGCTGGTAACTCTTTTTCTCTCTCTCCGGCTTTCTGCACCTTTTGAGACCTCTCCCTGCCTGGCTTGCTGACCTGCTCTTGCTTCTGGAAGGTCACTGGAGTGTGTTTAGTGCAGATCTGGAATGCCTGAGGGCTTCTCTCCTGCCCACCCCTGCCCTGCCCTGCCCTGTGCCTTTGGCACATACTCCCAGTCCCCCAGTTGGCTGTGTGTTAAAACCTCACCTGTGGCTAGAACTCCTTGGAATTTTAATCTTGATGCCAGCTCCCATGCAGTCATTAAAAGTTTGACAAAGTTCCACCTGGCTTCCCTGCATCTCCTTCTATGAGGAATCCTTTCTCTTCTCATCTTGCTGCCAACAAGGAAAGCAGCTACAAATCTCTTCTTCTTTAGGAAGAGTTTGTCACCTCCTGGAATGTAGTTCATTTAGGTTTTCTTCTTTATTCTTTTTCACATTCAGCCATCTGGTGATTTTTAAAAAGCCCTGATTTTGTAAATTAACTGGCTTGTTCTAGCTGTTAGCCTAATATTTTTTTATACTCACAATCTCCTGGTAGATATATGAGACTATTTCTCATATAAAACACAAAGGCTTGCAATACATTTTTAAATGAATAATGAGTGAATGAATGGATGAATACAGAAATCGAATGAGTGAACAGATAAATTTAGAAAAGACCACATTAGTTCTCCAAACCAGGGGGTTTAGAATAGAAAGAATATTTCCACTGTAAGTTCTTCCCCTAAAATACAACAAAGTATCGTGAAGAGCGCAAAGGTCAACTGCCACCTTCTTACCATGCCTGGCCACCCTTGCAATCAGACTTGTCAGGCCTATTCCAGAGTCGTTGCCTGAGAATTTGGTCTCCCCACAGGGCAAGCGCTGAGCACGTGATTATGTGTTGGAAGGAATACCTCAAACACAACAGAAAAAGAGTGTGTGGTCAATCTTAGAATATTTATATACTTTTTGGACAGAGGTGTGCTTGTAAACTAGGATCGTCTCTATATTTCTAATATTCAACAATAGTTCATAACATGTCAGTTATAAAATTCTCACTCTATGATGAGGAAGGCAGATTCAGAGGGGCCACACAGCCAGTAGATGCATCAGTTCAGTTCAGTTCAGTTCAGTCACTCAGTCGTGTCCGACTCTTTGCAACCCCAAGAATCGCAGCACGCCAGGCCTCCCTGTACATCACCATCTCCCGGAGTTCACTCAAACTGACGTCCATCGAGTCGGTGATGCCATCCAGCCATCTCATCCTCTATCGTCCCCTTCTTCTTCTGCCCCCAATCCCTCCCACCATCAGAGTCTTTTCCAATGAATCAACTCTTTGCATGAGGTGGCCAAAGTATTGGAGTTTCAGCTTTAGCATCATTCCTTCCAAAGAAATCCCAGGGCTGATCTCCTTCAGAATGGACTGGTTGGATCTCCTTGTGGTCCAAGGGACTCTCAAGAGTCTTCTCCAACACCACAGTTCAAAAGCATCAATTCTTCGGCGCTCAGCCTTCTTCACAGTCCAACTCTCACATCCATACATGACCACAGGAAAAACCATAGCCTTGACTAGACGGACCTTTGTTGGCAAAGTAATGTCTCTGCTTTTGAATATGCTATCTGGGTTGGTCATAACTTTCCTACCAAGGAGTAAGCGTCTTTTAATTTCATGTCTGCAGTCAGTAAGATGCATAGTTGGGACTTAAATCTTTGCTTTTCTTGCTAAGTCATGAATGCAAGTTATCCTAAGTTTAATTCCTGATGTGTAGCTAACACCACAAGCATTTTAAAAAAAAACACTGTCCAGCGGATTTGCAGACAATCCATTGAGACAACTGGACAGGTGTTATTATTTTCTTTTAGAGAAAGAGGGGCCACATTATACTAAATAACTTGTTCAGTCCAGAACCCAGGGAGCTCTGATCCAAAGTCAAGTGTTTCTTCGTACACTTCTCACTGCTTCTCATAGTCTCTAGCTTAAAGGTTCAAATAACAGGACTTTCCTGGAGATCCAGTGGTTAAGCCTTCACCTTCCAATGCAGGGGCTCGGGGTTCAATCCCTGGTTGGGGAGCTGAGATCCCATATGTCTTGTGGTCAAAAAACAAAACAGAAACAAAAACAATATTGTAACAAGTTCAATAAAGACTTTAAAAGTGATCCATATCAGGAACAACAACAAAAAAAAGATCTAAAAAAAAGATTTGAATGATGACAAAGAGCTGATAAATTAACTTACCACAAGTTAATTGACCTGCTCTCTTCAACACAGCAATGGCAATGAATGCCCTTTTAATAAATCAATTTTCATAGTGTGGACCATTCACCAATTAACTATCTACACCACGGTAAAAGTCAAGTAGCCAAAATGCAGTCTTTGTTGTTATATTAATGCTATTCAGCTAGAGTGAATCTGGTTTTGTTGGGGAGAAGCTTATTAACCTCGACATTTTTTCTTAAAATTTGTTATTTTATCATGTGCAAGGTTAAAAAACGCCAAATGTCATATTAGATAGCTGCAAGCAATTAGAATGCAAAGGTCACCATCTTACTCAGATTTAGAGTGCCATTCCAGCATTTTCCTCTTCTGTTTCACTGGGACTTTTATTCAGCACTGAAAAAGCCATTCATTTTGTAAAGGTTAATTCACAACTCTGGACTTGATGAAGAGCGTTGCCAGGATCATCTGCATTTTAACACCACATTGGTGTCCATCAAACCCTCTTCCTTGCTCAGAGCTGGCCGCCCTCTGTCAGAGAGTGAAAAACATACCTTTCCTCTCCTGGATCTGTCCTCCCACAAAGTTCCACCTGCGGTTATATCCCATAGATTACATTCCCTCCTTTCCTAGTCAGTGGTAGACACAATTGTTGCTTTTCATTTTAAGAATTCATTTTCTTTGGGGCAGTTACCTTTCATTTTCTCACAAGCAGTTCAATTTTTTTTTTCTTTTCTTTTCTCTCTTTTACTATTTATTTGGCTTTCTGGGTCTTAGTTTCTGGCACGTGAGAGATTCAGCATGGGGAATCTAGTTCCCTGACCAGGGAAGGAACCTGGGCCCCCCTGCATTGGGAACATGGAATTTTTTCTTTTAACTAAACCATTTTTGTTGAGTATTTTGGTGCCCTAGTCCAATAGGGAGCAGAAACCTACCAGTCATTCGAGGGTCTCTCTCTTTTACCTAGTGTTGCTTCTAGGCACCCAGGATGGGACTGGTCTACAGTCCATATCATTACTGGCTTGTCACATGTTGTCTGCATTCTTATCCATTCCTTACAGGCCACCTGTGCAGACACTGGCTCCAGATGACCACTGGCTCTCTGGCATACACTGTTCTTGGTTATACTGATCGTGATGCTGCTCACATCACATAAGGGTTTGTATAGGGTCTTCAAGGCCACCTCGGGATTATGACCCAAGCTCAGCAGACAGATATTTCTTCCACTGCCCTTTACATCAAGACTGAGAACCCAGAGCTCAGGGTTTAACACCTGAGGCTTCATTTGAGCCCTTGAACTTTTCCACCCCTAGCATGGTCTATTGAATGGATATTCGTTATTTATTGAATTTACCATATCTTACTTGTCCAGCATCTAAACTTTCTTCTGACACTAGGGAACTCCCGCACTGCGTGTGCATTCCTTTACAAAAGATGAAAGTGCGTACTACAGCCAATACAAGCACACGTGACCCAGCCTTGGCTGCTCAGGCCCCTCCACAGGGGAGTGCCATCATCATGGTCCTTGCTGCCTTGCCTTGGCTGGTTTTGGCTGATTTTCCTGAGTGTAATTCTGTTTCCTGTGAATTATGTGGGCCCCTGTTAAACTTCTGATACATTCCTTTTTCTGTTTAAATTGCCGGAATCGGTTTATATTATTTATCCATAACACAAACTCTTTTGGGCAGGCTGAAAGATGCCTGCAGCATGAGATGCTGAGGCAGATGGTCCTGAAATAGCCTCAGAGATTCCTTGCATGGGTGCATGGGGAGCAGTAGAATATTTATGAAGCCAGACATTCACAGCACAGATCATCAGCACACCTGAGGGGCCTCACCACTAACAAGGACCAGCTTAGGGAGATTCTTGAAGACTAGACAAGAATGAAGAGCCCTCAGAGGTTGGTGGGGTGGAGCGGTGACCACACCCGACAGACAGACACTTCCTCCCCATGTCTCACTTTGACAGGCACTGCATCCTCTAGATGCCGATCCAGAGGAAAAGGTTAGTGAGAGATCTTGAAAGAATATGGGCTTGAAATACAAATTAAGTTCAGTTATAAGTTGATGAGGTTAGTTTCCTGTACACTTGAACTTGGTATTAAATCACATATACCAGAAAGAGGAAAGCCAAGACAATTCAGAGAAAGGAGATGCATTCCTTTACATATGCTAAACTTTTTGCTGTTGTGTTTATTTATAATTTCAACCTGCCTCCTTGGCACAAGGGATTTGAGGCAGCTGAACCTTGCTTGACATTCTAATGAGGTAGGAGCCCGATGAATCACTGCCTGCCCGCAGCGCTGTTCATTAGAGACCCAGGGAGACTCGGGGAGCGCTCCAGGCAGGCCCAGCCTGACGTGGCCATTATGCGACTCCGCAGCTGCTCTCCCATCATTAGGGCCAGGCTGCAGCCACAGCCGCAGAGACTGCTCATAACCTGTCCAGGTTCCAGAGAGTTTCATCTCCCAGGACCTTCTCTTTGAGGCTTTCTGTAAGTGAAGTGCAGTTCATTACGTTTCAAAAACACCAGCTTGTCTGTTAGTGACAACAGGGTTTTCAATCATTTAAGGGGGACGTGAAGGTCCCTCAGATGGGCTTTACATAAACAGACGGGTTTTACACAGGACTCTTTCCTGTTAAGGTCACTTCAGAGCCTCTTGGGAAAGGGGGTCTCTTGGATGTGATGCTGAGGAGAGGACTGGAAATAGTGTCTGGTCAGTTCAGTTCAGTTCAGTTGCTCAGTCGTGTCCAACTCTTTGCGACCCCATGGACTGCAACATGCCAACCTTCCCTGCCCATCACCAACTTCCAGAGCGTGCTCAAACTCACGTCCACTGAGTCGGCAATAGTGTCTGGTACAGAGACACATATGCAAACGGACTGCATTGTAAGAGTGAGCCCACTAACCGCGAGCATTTGTGGCTGACATTGTACTGAGAACTTGACGAGCTTCACTCAGATGTCGGCTGGGCCCTGGCCTTCTCCCTGGTCTAGCTGAAATTTCTCTGGCACCTCATCATACACTGTAAGCCCTGTGACCTAAGCCTAGTCAATGTGCTCCTAAGATTTGGGGGAACTCCTGTGGCCCTGTAGTCTCATGACCCCCACAGCCCCACACCCCTGCCAGTGTGTCTGTTGTCTTTGGTTTATTAACATCTCCGCCCCGCCCAAATCAACCAAGACACAGAAATCGACCCATTTATAACTTTCCATGAGACAGTGGAGTGAGGGATGGGGGTATTATTCCACCTACCACTTACACCAAATTTCTTAGCATTATTAGGTTAAAAATGTATAAGTATTTTGTGGAGCCAATAAGAAGCATGAATCTTAGGAATTTCTTATAAATATCTCATAGGAGACATCAGAGAAGTGAATGCCAACAGGAAACGATTCATGGCTTTAACTGAAATTCTGTTGTCAGTGTTTCTCAAAGGTAGCTCCCTGTGCAGTGCTCCTCACCCTTGGTTTGTGGTGGAGCAAGTCTAGAGGGAGATTCCCAAGATAAATAAGTTTGGGAAACAGGAAATGATTTCTCTCCCTCAGAGACTCACAGATCTCATTAGCAAATCCAGGCTTTATGAGGCACCCCTTCAAGAAACTTTGTTTAGCACAAAAGATTTATTTCCCAAGTCTATTTGAGTGTTGTTTATTAAATGAAATGATTATAAACATCCCAGTTCCCTACATTAACTAGGGGAATAAAAAGGTTAAAACAGAGAACACCACATCCTTGGAAAAATGGAAAGATGTCTCCAGTGAAAGGGGGGCATGAAATAAGATATGTCTAAAATAATTTTTTTTCCAATATTTTAAGAAATTTATTAACTTCAGAAATTTAAAAATTGCTGTAGTAATCAATGGCACCATTGACTAGAGAATCAAAGCCACTTCTCAATACTTGCTGTTAAGGAAGTAAACTCCATTTAGGCCCTTCTCTTGGTAGGTTAAAATTTTATAGGCAAAACTCTTAGCTCCTTGGCTGACTGTGGCCTGGTTATCTTGTGAGCTTTTCTGTACCAACTGGTAATTATGAAAGGTTCTAGTATTTCCCTTATATAAATTATACAGTTGTTTAAAATTTAAAAAAAAACGTTTGAAACATCAAAAAAAGAAGTAAACTCCATGGGGAAAAGTGAGGAAGGAGGTTAATGTATGATTTACTCTTTACTCATGGGGTTGCAAAGAGTTGGACATGACTGAGCAACTTCACTTTCACTTTTCACTTTCATGCATTGGAGAAGAAAATGGCAACCCACTCCAGTTTTCTTGCCTGGAGAATCCCAGGGACGGGGGAGCCTGGTGGACTGCCATCTATGGGGTCGCACAGAGTTGGACACGACTGAAGGGACTTAGCAGCAGCAGCAGCAGCAGCAGGAAGTTTGGATCTCTTCCTGCTACACGGCTGTCTTTCAAAACAGAGAAGTTAGAAGTAATCAGATCAAAAAATGGTCCAAAACCAGGGTACTCTAGACTTTGTTGACAAACTAGGTATAAATACATCACCAGGGCAACTAGCTGCCTCTCTGAACTGGAAGGCACCCAGGGAAATGTGTGTGTACACCTCTCTCTGCATTGCAGGGAGGGGGATTAGCTAGTATGAGTTTCATCAGAGGATGTGTTCTATAGGACCCTCTGGCCATGTACTGGTGACCCAATAGCCTGTCTAAACATATGCAGGCAAAAAGGCAAAATGATTTAAGTAGAAATGATGACTGGTCAACCCCTTAGAGTGTTATGGAAGTAGAAGGGTAGATTAACTTGTGAACAAAAGGACATGACAGGAGTTTGTAAATTTTCATTATGATTCTTTTACAAGGTTGTATAACAGAAGCTCCTTAAATTCACTCTTTAAAAGTTTTAGGAAGACCTGGTTTAGAAATGAGACAAACATGAGAGATAAACATATATTTTAGGAGGCAAATTCATTGACTGAGGGGCACCCCAGGGATTCATACAAGATGACATTTTCTAAGGCTCTAAATGATATAAAAAAAGATCACAACTAAATATTCAACTTTGTATTTGATACTAATAATTCAGGCTTACATGCTGAGTTTAAGGTAATGTACAACAAAATTTCTCAAGGGACTGAGTAGGCAAAGAGGAAACTTAAATTTAAGTTTTTTAGCAGACATTTATTTTTAAGCACGTATTGTGTGTGAAGTATTGTGACTGATGGTTTGGGGGGCTTTGGAGCTGAATGAGATATGGTCTCTGACCTCACAAGAGGTTCACAATTTAGAAGTGGAGAAAAATCTATGCACATGAAATTCTGGGAGTGAAGGAAGGGATAGGTGATGCTGGAAGTTTGGTTTGAGGGTAGGTTGCATTTAGAAATGGAATTTTAGTGATGGGAACTGGAGCGGCTGATTTCAAATCACATCCTAGGTGATCATATCCTGAAAGGGAAGCCCCAGTAATAATCCATTTCTTTGGCCAACTTTCTAAGAAGTCCCTCTAGATATTAGGAACCACAGAACTTTAAACATTTTATTATGGTAAATCACAACCCCGATCCATATTAGACTTACCTCAGTGCTTAGAAAGAAAAGTGGCATTCAGATACTGGGAGTCTTCAGGGATTTTTATTTAATTAGCCTGAGGTGGAGCTTGGCCATAAGCATGTTTTAAAATCTTTGGGTGAGTCTATTGTACAGTCTGCATAGTGGATTAAAGAGTTAGAAAAGTTAGATGCCTGACCTTGGGTGAGTTATGCAATTGCTCAGGATCTTAATCTCCTTTTTTTTTTTTTTTTTTTTTTGGTAAATACAGTGGATAATACCTTTCCTGTGAAGTTGTCTTCGGGTTAGATAATGCATCCAATGTGAAAGCCACAAAGAGAACTTCTGGCACATAATTACGCAATGAAATCCAATGTCCTTCCCAAGTGAGATGCTAAGGATAAAGGGTCAAGACCCAGACTGGCGCTGATACCCACGGTGTGAATATTGGTTCTGCCTCTTACAAGTTGTGTGATCTTAAGCAAACTGCCTCAGTTTCCTCATCTGAAAAGTGATAACAATAGTTATTATGAGGGATACATAAAATGAGGATTGAATGTATCTGGCACAAAAGCACATAGCTTGAATATGATCATGAGAAAATATCAGACAAACCCTGCAAAATACCTGGTGTGGACTCTTCATAAAGGTCAATGGCATGAAATAAAAAAAGGAAGATTTGGAAATTATTCTAGCTTAAAGAGAACTAAAGCAACATGAAATTGAATGCAATAGATGTTCTTGGATTTTCTTTTGCTATTAAAGGCATTATTGTGATAATTGGTGATAATCTAAATAAGATCTGTATACTGGATAACAGTATTGTAATAATATTCATTTCCTGATTTTGATAATTGTACTGTGATTATGTAAATGAATATTTTGTTTCTAGGAAATATGCATGAAAATAGGGATAAAGAAGCATTCTGTCTGCTGAGAGGGAGAGACAGACAAAATAAACCAAATATAATCAAATAGTAACATTTGGGAAATCTAGATGTGGGATATCTAGAAACTCTTTGTTCTGTTTTTGCAACTTTTGGATAAATCTGAAATTTTTAAAAAGTTCCTGTCCCTGAAACATATTAGACATCACCTGAGAGTTGGATAAAATAAAGGTGTCAGTGAAAACTGGAGGAAGCAAATTCATCAAGGAAGGCCAGCTCAGGTGACACGCAGTGTGTTCTGGTTAATTAGGCCTCTCCCTGTAGACAAGACCGGATTCCAGGCACTTCCCAGAGGTTCTGTGCTTTCATCAGTTCCCCTGTCTTTAAGGGAACACTAGTCCTTTAGCCCTCTCCTCAGTTCACACCAGTCAGGTGCCTGGTACACGTCCTGTTGGTTCTTGGGAAGTAAAGCTGGGGGTCTCACTGGGGTCCTAGGCCTGGGGAGGAAGCTGGGCCTGGGGGACCAGAGATTGTCTCAAGGAACTGGGGTGCCGTGACCACAAAGTTAGCAAGCTATTCGTGTGGACTGAGGAGTAGGGCTGAGGGAAGATCAGCCCGTATGGATCTGATAGCTGTGAGGAGGGCAGCGGAGCAGAGAGGAGGGCAGTGGGCCAGTTCCAGGGACCGGAGCAGATGTCAGCAGACCCAGTCCCTGAGGGACCACTACTGATTTCTCTCTCTCTTCCTTCCTTCCTTCTGTTCCTTCATACTTCCTGTTGTGATTTTAGTCTTGAAAGCAGTATTGTAGAATACTACCTCTCATTTTAATTTTAAAAGACTTTGTTCATTTTGCTTTCATTATTTGGCCTGGGTTACACATTAAATTCATGAATGACTTTGATTTCTTAGTAATCATGAGGCACATCCAAGTTAAGTGAGAAAAAGCTAACCTACAAATTGTTTTCAATACCTCTCATTTAAAAACACTCAAATGCAACAGAAAAAGACTTTAAGGGTTAAACCACTCAAAATCCCATTCCTCAGAAATCTTTTTTCTTCCCCTATCGGTGGGGAATAGGTATAGTTTTGTGCATATTCTTTTTTTCAAGACTGGGTTTTGTTTTGTTTATTTTGGTTGTGTCAGGTCTTAGCAGCGGCACGTGTAACCTTTGTTGTATCATTTGAGATCTTCCAGTCGAGTTGTGTGAGGAGGAGGAGGAGGAGAAGGGGACGACAGAGGATGAGATGGCTGGATGGCATCACTGACTCAATGGACATGAGTCTGAGTGAACTCCGGGAGTTGTGATGGACAGGGAGGCCTGGCGTGCTGCCATTCATGGGGTCGCAAAGAGTCGGACATGAATGGGTGACTGAACTGAACTGTGTGGGCTCAGTAGTCGTGGCATCGGCTTTCTAGTTGTGTTGCTCTGGCTTAGTTGCTCCACGGCATATGGGGTCTTAGTTCCCCAAACAGAGATCAGACCTGCATCCTCTACACTGCCAGGTGAATCTGTAACCACTGGACCACCAGGGAAGCCCCTGTGCATATTCTTAACGCAGACATCTGTGTGTGTGCCAAATTACATAAATTGGTTCATCATGCAGGCTATACTTCATGTTTCTCTCCACTGTATTACTGTATGTCATGGACAGGTTTCCTCAGCATAAACACAGATCAGTCTCAATCTGTGCTAGCTGTGTGGTTCCCCTTTAGGGATACGTTATCATTTATTCAACTAATTCCAAACTGATGGATATTTAGGTTGCTTTTAGGTGTTTTATAACATCTAAAATCCCAGGCATTATGGGCTTGGGCATATGTCTTCTGGATCTCATGTGATAATCTAATTTGGAAAGTTTCTATAATTGGGAAGAAAAGGAGTAGGCATTTTTAAAGCTCTCTTGATTCACTCTGCCCTCTATAATTCCATCTCCATCAACCCTAAGAATGCTTCTGTCCTCAAGCCTCTGACAACACTTTTCCCAAGTCTTTTGATTCCTTGCCAACCTAAGAAGAAAGAAAAAAAAGTCACAGCTTTAATTTGCATTTCTCTTCTTACATTGAGGAGAATAATTCAGCTCAGTTCAGTTCAGTTCAGTCACTCAGTCGTATCCAACTCTTTGTGACCCTCTGGACTGCAGCACACCAGGCCTCCTTGTCCATCACCAACTTCTGGAGCTTTTTCAAACTGATGTCCATTGAGTTGGTGATGCCATCCAACCATCTCATCCTCTGTCATCCCCTTCTCCTCCCGCCTTCAATCATTCCCAGCATCAGGGTCTTTTCCAATGAGTCAGCTCTTCGCATCAGGTGGCCAAAGTATTGGAGTTTCAGCTTCAGCATCAGTCCTTCCAATGAATATTCAGGACTGATCTCCTTTAGGATGGACTGGTTTGATCTCCTTGCAGTCCAAGGGACTCTCAAGAGTCTTCTCCAACACCACAGTTCAAAACCATCAATTCTTCTGCGCTCAGCTTTCTTTATAGTCCAACTCTCACATCCATACATGACTACTGGAAAAACCATAGCTTTGACTAGACAGACCTTTGTTAGCAAAGTAATGTCTCTGCTTTTGAATATGCTATCTAGGTTGGTCATAACTTTTCTCCCAAGGAGCAAGCATCTTTTAATTTCATGGCTGCAGCCACTATCTGCAGTGATTTTGCAGCCCCCCAAAATAAAGTCTGTCACTGTTTCTACTGTTTCCCCATCTATTTGCCATGAAATGATGGGACTAGATGCCATGATTTTAGCTTTCTGATTGTTGAGCTTTAAGCCAACTTTTCCACTCTCCTCTTTCACATTCATCAAGAGGCTCTTTAGTTCCTCTTCACTTTCTGCCATAAGGGTGATGTCATCTGCATACCTGAGGTTATTGATATTCCTCCCGGCAATCCTGATTCCAGCTTGTGCTTCATCCAGCCCCATATTTCACATGATGTACTCTGCATATAAGTTAAATAAGCAGGGTGACAATATACAGCCTTGATGTACTCCTTTCCTAATTTGGAATCAGTCTGTTGTTCCATGTCCAGTTCTAACTGTTGCTTCCTGACCTGCATACAGGTTTTTCAGGAGGCAGGTCAGGTGGTTTTGTATTCCCATCTCTTTCAGAATTTTCCACAGTTTATTGTGATCCACACAGTCAAAGGCTTTGGCATAGTCAATAAAGCAGAAGTAAATGTTTTTCTGGAACCCTCTTGCTTTTTCTATGATCCAATGGATGCTGGCAATTTGATCTCTGGTTCCTCTGCTTTTTCTCAATCCAGCTTGAACATCAAGTAGTTCACAGTTCATGTACTGATGCAGCCTGGCTTGGAGAATTTTGAGCATTACTTTGCTAGTGTGTGAGATGAGTGTAATTGTGCGGTAGTTTGAATATTCTTTGGCATTGCCTTTCTTTGGGATTGGAATGAAAACTGACCTTTTACAGTGCTGTGGCCACTGCATATTTCCAAATTTGCTGGCAAATTTTCTGGCATATTTTTTCTAATAAGAAAGAACAAAAAGTCACAGCTCTAATTTGCTTTTTTCTTCTTTCACTGAGGATAAAACCTACCTTATAGCATTTAATAGCCACAGTTCTTTGAGTAGTTACTGCTTTTGAAGGCAGAAGACTCAATCAAAACAATGTCCCTTTTAAGCTTAAAAAATTCAATCAAACTTTCCATGCTTCAGAATTCCCCCTTCTTTTTTATGTATAAGTGTGAATATATGGGTGTGTGTGTGTGTGTGTTTGTGTTTGGGGAAATTTTGTAAACCACTATTTGAAAGCACAGACTTTGGAGCCAATCTACCCAAGTTTTGAATCCTGGCTCTGGAACTTAACTAGCTGTGTAATTTTGCCTCCATTTCCTCTTCGATAACATAGGCATAATAATACTTACCTTATGAGACTACTGTGAAGATTCGAGGTAATTTATGTAAAGTACTCAGAACAATGTTTCACACCTACTAAGTTCCTTAGAAATGTTATTCTAGTACTTTCCACAGTGGTTTAAGAGGTAAGAGTGTTCTTGATTCTCAGGATAGTAGAGAATATGCTAATACAATATTGAGTTTTGTTTCTTTTTAAATTTTCACCCCAGCATAATAAAACATAATGACCCTTTTTTTTTTTTCCAGAGAAATTAGTGACGAAGTCTAAGAGAACTCTGTGCAAAGAAACACCATCCTGGTAGTGTGGGAGGCGTGGGAGTGCACAAAGCTACTAGCGACAGAAGAGAAGACTCATGAGATCAAGTTTCTGTGCTTAGAAATATGTAACCCACTTTGGTCTCACGAAAGACCTCTCTGTCCCTGGTGAAATCATAGGGCTCACTCTTGTAAATAGACTTCTTTTTGAACGTAAAAATAAATATGTTAAACTTAAGTAAAATGTTTAAAGTGAGCTTTTTACTTTCTAAACTAACATAAAAAACACCTATTGAAGTAAAATGCAAATTTTATATGATAAAAATACCTTTGATGGAATATTTTAATTAAGGAGCCTTGGAAATTAGCTCTTTGTATGTATCAGTTGTGAATCTAAATCTAAAATGCGTTTGCCAGGAAATGAGTTTAGTGAGCAGTTGTCAGATATTAAATTTCTTTCAGGATCAATAGTTCTTTCTATAGATTTTTTTCAAGTTTTGTTCACCTTAAGGTAATTTAGATATCAAAAATTTAAACAATGCTCACATATTAAGCTTTAAGGAAAAACCTACAATATTTTCTTACAGAGGTTATAGGAAATATTTTATAATTTCAAAGTCAAGACTTTGAAACATGGTGAGATGTCTCTTATCACTGTGGTTTATTTTTGTCTTTATCTAGCCTTAGCAGCAGCAGCAGCAGCCTTACCCATCAGAGAAGGCAATGGAAACCCACTCCAGTACTCTTGCCTGGAAAATCCCATGGACAAAGGAGCCTGGTAGGCTATAGTCCATGGGGTTGCTAAGAGTTGGACACGACTGAGCGACTTCACTTTCACTTTTCACTTTCATGCATTGGAGAAGGAAATGGCAACCCACTCCAGTGGTCTTGCCTGGAGAATCCAGGGACAGGGGATCCTGGTGGGCTTCCATCTCTGGGGTTGCACAGAGTCTGACACGACTGAAGCGACTTAGCAGCAGCAGCAGCAACCTTATCCATAAAAATTAAGAAGACAGAATTTTATCTTTATTTAGCCAAGTACTGAGCTAAGTACTATAATTTTGTGTTAAGGACTGATCTGTGTTTCCCCGCCCCATTATCACCCCCTTCATCCCACATCAATTCATATATTGAAGCCCTAACCCACTGTGACTGTATTTGGAAACAGGGCCTTTAGGGGGGCTATTAAGGTTAACTGAGGCCACATCATAGGGCCCTGATCCAATAGGACTGGTGTCCTTGTAAGAAAGAGATGCCAGGAGTGTGCATACACAGAGAAAGACCATATGAGGACACAGCAAGAAGATAGCTGTCTGCACACCAAGGAGAGAGGCCTTACAGAAACCAACCTACCATCACCATGACCTTGGATTTCCCAATCATCAGAATTATGGAAAAATAAATTCCTGTTGCATGTTACCCAGTTGGCAGCATCTTATGGCAACCTGAGCTGACTAGTACATTTTGGTTCAGGTATAAGCAAGTCAGAACCTTATTTCTGTTTCATGGAATAGTTGGATTTAGGCTACCCAGAGTTGAAATGACAGTTCTATCCCATAAACCATCTAGGGAACCAGGATCCCTCCTTGTTGACATTCCAGCATCACTTGGAAATTAAATTATGTCTGCATTTTAAGCAGCAGGATGAAGGAAGACAGAGAAGACACAGTTTCTCCATTTAAGTCCTTGTGCTCACATCTTGCTGATCATAATTTAATCCTATGGACATATTC
This sequence comes from Bubalus kerabau, assembly GCF_029407905.1. NCBI lineage: Eukaryota > Metazoa > Chordata > Mammalia > Artiodactyla > Bovidae > Bubalus > Bubalus kerabau. The sequence continues at coordinate 27,618,184 of NC_073635.1, read as the reverse complement.
AAACTGCAAGTGAGGCTGAAAAATATAGACACCATGCACCCGACTAAAGAGCAAGGCTTCTACTGTTGAACAAAAGAGGAGCAAACAGCGGGCTCTACAACAAGGAGTTGTTGGTGGTGTGAGTCTGGCCTCAGCCCTTCCTCCCCCTTCCCTTACATATCTCCATAGCCCACCAGCTCACCATGTTCTGCTAGGCTTCCCTGAAGCTTAGAAAACAATACAGTGTAGGACAGAGAGCAGATAAAGCCGCCTGCTAAATCTGACGTCCCCTAAAGCCCAACATAAAACACACAAACACCCTTTCCAGGTGTCCTCTAGCTGCTAACCTTATTCTGCTGTCCCTGGGGTCCTCCTCACTCCATGGCAGCATCTCCCTTACTAGCCTTTACTGAGCAAATCTCCTCCAGACTTTCAGGGACGCTTCACTTTTTCTCCATAGGAGTTGATCTGGTCATCTCGTTGTCCTCTGGGCTTCTCACTCTCGCCCTGCAGAAAATGCAAAGATGAATTCAGGAATCATTTTGTCCCATGTCTGAGCAATGGAGGGTGTACATGAGGCTTTCCAGAGTAGGAACTGGGGCGACCTTTAACACGTCTCTGGAGTGTCCATGACACACTGAATCCTGTGAGGTTCACGAATTCATTCTCTGCTCCCCTACCCCACCTCACACTCAGAGATCTCCTCCAAGGGAAAAACTGAATTCTCAGAAACTAAACAGCCTAAAACACAGCTCAGAACTCCAGTGCTTCTTGCAAGAAGCACACAGATGAGTGAAGCGGGTTAGATGGGGAATGTGAAAAGCACGCTGTCCTAACAGGACAGCCAACACTCACTCCAGTGGATTTTGATCACATGGGACCAATGTTCCTTCTCCTGATTTTGTATATATAAAGGAAGCTGGAAATTAGTCATGTTTTAGAGGACAAGTCAAGATTTTCAAAATGTTGGCACAGAATTTAAAAATGTAAACATTGCACAACAGACCTACTGGGTTGGATTCAATTTAAATGCAACCCAGGAGCCTCCACTCTGAAACTCTTTAGTGAGCACTGAAGGAAGGAAACCTTCCCTAGCTGGCCTTGACAGCTCCAGTAAAGTCACAGAGCATTAGTGATGTAGCAGGCTTCTATCACTGAACTCGGGAGAGCTAGTAGCAGTCTCTTCAGCAGGGAGCTGCTGGTGGTGTGAACCTGGCTTCCAGCATTATCTTCCAGAGCCATATGCTTCTTCCTTTAATTCTTTTTTTTTTTTTTTTTTTTAAGTATACCCACTTGGGTGCACAGTAATAAGGCAGGGACTCACTTCTAGCTGTATACTTCTTGTGGGTGCTCCTTGAGCTTCCAAGACCCTGGCAGAAGCGGTGGACTTAGCACCTGCTAGTGCCTAATTCCGGAGAAGGCAATGGCACCCCACTCCAGTACTCTTGCCTGGAAAATCCCATGGACGGAGGAGCCTGGTGGGCTGCTGTCTATGGGGTCGCACAGAGTCGGACATGACTGAGCGACTTCACTTTCACTTTTCACTTTCATGCATTGGAGAAGGAAATGGCAACCTACTCCAGTGTTCTTGCCTGGAGAATCCCAGGGATGGGGAAGCCTGGTGGGCTGCCGTCTATGGGGTCGCACAGAGTCAGACACAACTGAAGCGACTTAGCAGCAGCAGCAGCAGCAGCAGTGTCTAATTCAATTATTAGGCAGGATGCTACCGTCCTCCTCCGCCTCTGTCTAGGGAGGGGCCAGTCTCTCCTTCTCAGGAGCTCAGATCATCACAAGAAGTGGAAAGTCCCAGGCAGCACCGAGTCCGCAGCCTGCTGTCTGTCCCAGGAGCATCTTCTGCCTCCTGCTATGGTTTCCACCTTCCCCTAGGCTTTGCGTTGGTACTCCTATTTCTGGATGTGCCCCAGAAGGCACGAGAAGTTCTGTGTTCAGCTTTCGTCTAAAGCAATGGGAAGCGATGGATGGTGTTTAAGCAGGAGAGTGACATAAACAAAATGAGTCTGGAAACTGTTGATCTGGGAAGGCCAGACATTGGAGTCAGGGAGACCGGTTAAGGACGCTGGTAGCAGAATAGGCATGGAGACGCTGCCGTAGGCAAGTGGCAGCGGAAAGGAGAGAAGAAAGCAGAGGCAAGGACAATGTGGAGACAGAATCTAAAATTTTTGCAACTGTTATTAAAAACGAGACCCAGATTTCAAGCCCGGGTGACTGGAAGGATGGTTGTCACAGAAACAAACCAAATTATTAGTACTATGTATTTGTTTATTAAATTTTTATATTGTTTTTTTCTTTCTTTAAAAATAACTTTCAGGGCTGTCAATTGATATTAACAACATTTGTGATTTTTTGTCCTGCTGGAATCCAAGGACTTTTTTTAAGCACTATCTCATTAATCCTCTTGAAAGCTTTGTGAGGTGAGTGGCAGTGGTTTGAAAAGCCAAATATACAGACGTTTGTTCTTTTAAAAAAATATCCTTGACTGTCTCTCACATTCTCACTAAGATTTTTAGACTCTCAATAGCAATTAGTAGAGATCAGGCTTGGCGTGTACTGTGCTCCCAATTATTATCAATAGATTCTAATTGAGAACACGTGTTTGTTTCAGCTGGGATTATTGTCTGGCTGATCACAATGGAGAGTCTGAAAGACAGCATCTGGCAGAGTTATTTTCTGACATCACCTCTCAGTCCCAACTTCATTCATAGCTGCTTTCATTTAGTATGTGGCCCACCAAGACAGAGGGAGTTCTGCCCCAGAAACTGCATCGGCTCCAATGTCCCCGTGAGGTCATCTATGCAATCTTCACAATGTGCAGCAGGCACCAGGAATCATTCCTTAAAGTAGGCATCAGTTCCAGTTATCTATTACTGTGTCACAAATCATCCCAGACCTAGTGGCTTAAATCATTCATCTGCAATTTGGGAATGGCTTGGAAGGCACGCTTGCATCCATTCCATGCAGTGTTAGCTGGGTTGGTTGGCTGGTGATGGACGATCCACTTCCAAAATGACTCTCTCACATGGCTAGAGGTTCTGGCTGTCAGATGGGAGCTCAGCTGGGGCTCTTGGCTGCGGGCCTCAGTTTGTCCTCCTGTTGATCTCTTTATGGGTGTTTGGCTTGGGCTTCCTCACAGTAAGAGCACTTGATTTGAAAAGTAAGAGTTTAAGAGATAGAAAGTGGAAGCTACCAGTCTCTCAAGACTGACCCCTAGAAGTTGTCATAGAGTCACTACCCACTGTATTTTATTGGCCAAAAATGTCACAGAGCCTGCCCAGACTCAGGAGGGGACATAGACTACACTTTCACATGGAACAGTGACAGACTGCATGGCCAAATTTAGTCTCTCACAGTGCAGATTGTATTTAAAATTTTGTAGGAAGGATGGTTTAGTTTGGCATCTCTGATTCAAGACTGATATATTAAATTGCGCCAATGGCCAATAATTCTGGATTCCAAATATATATTTTTCTTAGTCTCCATAAAACTTTTCCACATACTGACTCTATCATTTGTCTCTGACCCTTATTTCTCCTCAAGTTCCAGGCTCTTTTAAGGGCTTCCCTCATAGCTCAGTTGGTAAAGAATCTGCCTGCAATGCAGGAGACCCCAGTTCAGTTCCTGGGTCGGCAAGATCCCCTGCAGAAGGCATAGGCTACCCACTCCAGAATGCTTGGGCTTCCCTGGTATCTCAGATGGTAAAGAATCCACCTGCAGTGGGGGAGACCTGGGTTCGACTCCTGGGTTGGGAAAATACCCTGGAGAAGGGAAAGGCTACTCACTGCAATATTCTGGCCTGAAGAATTTGGATTTCAAAGAATCCAACAGGACTGAGCGACTTTCACTTTCTTTTCCAGGCTCTTTTACTTCTGTTGTATGATATATAATGTGCCAACTCCTGCAACCTATCTACTAACTCTTCTGGAAAATTCTCTTGAGCTTCCAAATGGAAGTGCCTCTCCTGCATGCCTTCACAGGTTTTGGTCGCATCTTAGGAAGAGTTATCACAGCACACTGGATCTTGGCTGCTGATCTGACTTCTCTACAGGCAGGCAATCTCTCTTGTTCATTTTGATCTCCCCAGCACAAAAGATTGTTTCTGGACAGTCGATACTCAATACATATTTGTTGAATGGTTGATCCACCTTTTGCCCTAAATGTTTATATTCCAGGAAAGCTCTGCCATTATCAATGACTTTCACACGCCATTTGGCACTGTTAGAACTTACCCTAAACTTCTTCATCTCTTAACTGGAAGGACTGGATTTTCTGTGATGTCAAACATGAGAAAATGAAAGGAAATGTCATTTGAGTCCTAGGAGAGGTGGCGATGAAAGAAGCTACACGAATGAAAGCCTGATCATTTGTGCTAAAGATGATTCTTTCCATGATGGGAGACCTGGGTTCGATCCCTGGGTTGGGAAGATCCCCTGGAGAAGGGAAAGGCTACCTACTCCAGTATTCTGACCTGGAAAATTCCATGGATGGTATAGTCCACGGGGTTGCAAAGAGTTGGACACTACTGAGCAACTTTCACTTTCCATGACAATGGTGTTGACTATATTAAGTAGGACATTTCTCCGTGGTTTTCTATGTAAAGAGAAGCTGGACAAAGCAGCAGGGACATTAATCTCCATTGGTCCCCTGGACATTTCGAAGCAGGATGTATAAGCCACTCTCCAAATTGATAACCGGTGTCTGATTCCAAATGCATGTCACCAATCTTGCCTTTGGTGCACTGTAGCAGAACATGATGGGACGTTAGCAGAGCAGTGGGGCATACTGGAAAGAGGAATGGACGTGGGGTTTGTTAACACCATCTTATCAATTGAATTTAAAGTGGATATTAATCTTGTTTATTGAACACAGGGACAGATGAACCAGTGAAATCTTGTATTAGAAGCTGTGGGTAAGGCATATCGTCTTCTATGTCAGGCAGTTAGGAGACATTGATCACTCTGCGAGAGGCCCTTACTCAGCATGACGAGAGCCTGACAGGGAGATTTCACCCTTTAGCACTGATGTCAGAAGGGCTTTTACTTCTATTTCATTTAACCTCAAAAATGTATCGAGCTTTAAAGATGCTACTCACGGTGCAGAGTGGTACAGGGGCTAGAGAGAAAAATACAACACCATCCCTCACCTCAAGGAGCAGTGGCTGATGTGTGAGCATGAGGGTGAGGGGTTAGAAACAAATGGAGTAGTTGGCCCCCAGGACTGGACCAGGAGGGAGGCGGAAGCAGCACTTCTTATCTCTGAGTCCTTGCTTGGGTTACTTAAGTGCTTTAAGCCTCAGTTTACTCATCTTTAAAATGATGTTGAAAAGTGAAAGTGAAGTCACTCAGTCATGTCTGACTCTTTGCAACCTGCCAGGCTCCTCCGACCATGGGATTTTTCCATACAAGAATGCTGGAGTGGGTTGCCATTTCTTTCTCCAGGGGATCTTCCCGACCCAGGGATCAAACCCAGGTCTCCTGAATTGCAGGCAGATGCTTTACCATCTGAGCCACCAAGGCAGCATTGACTGCAGCAATACCTACCTACAGAAGATCACGGCAAGAATTAAAATAGAGAAGGTGTGAAGCTATAAGCTCTGTTTCATTGTACCTTCAGCACGTGTTGAGCACATTGCAGGTGGTCAGTGATTGTCTGGTGACTACATGTCAAATGAAAGAGCTTAAGCACAGTGCTGGGCCCACCGTTGAGCGATATTGTAGTCTTAATGACAGTCATGGTGACATGAGATAAGTAATAGCAACTGTGGTTGCTGGTGGTGAGAGCAATGCTAATAGAGGCATTCAGCTCAGTTCAGTCCAGTCGCTCAGTCGTGTCCAACTCTTTGCAACCCCATGAACTGCAGCACGCCAGGCCTCCCTGTCCATCACCAGCTCCTGGAGTTTACCCAAACTCTTGTCCATCGAGTTGGTGATGCCATCCAGCCATCTCATCCTCTGTCGTCCCCTTCTCCTCCTGCCCCCAATCCCTCCCAGCATCAGAGTCTTTTCCAATGAGTCAACTCTTCGCATGAGGTGGCCAAAGTACTGGAGTTTCAGCTTCAACATCAGTCCTTCCAATGAACACCCAGGACTGATCTCCTTTAGGATGGACTGGTTGGATCTCCTTGCAATCCAATGGACTCTTAAGAGTCTTCTCCAATACTACAGTTCAAAAGCATCAATTCTTCGGTGCTCAGCTTTCTTCATGGTCCAACTCTCACATCCATACATGACCACTGGAAAAACCATAGCCTTGACTAGATGGACCTTGGTTGGCAAAGTAATGTCTCTGTGTTTTAATATGCTATCTAGGTTGGTTATAACTTTCCTTCCAAGGAGTAAGTGTCTTTTAATTTCATGGCTGCAATTGCCATCTGCAGTGATTTTGGAGCCCCCATAAAATAAAGTCTGACACTGTTTCCACTGTTTCCCCATCTATTTGCCATGAAGTGATGGGACCAGATGCCATGATCTTCGTTTTCTGAATGTTGCGCTTGAAGCCAACTTTTTCACTCTCCTCTTTCACTTTCATCAAGAGGCTTTTGAGTTCCTCTTCACTTTCTGCCATAAGGGTGGTGTCATCTGCATATCTGAGGTTATTGATATTTCTCCTGGCAATCTTGATTCCAGCTTGTGCTTCTTCCAGTCCAGCGTTTCTCATGATGTACTCTGCATACAAGTTAAATAAGCAGGGTGACAATATACAGCCTTGACATACTCCTTTTCCTATTTGGAACCAGTCTGTTGTTCCATGTCCAGTTCTAACTGTTGCTTCCTGACCTGCATATAGGTTTCTCAAGAGGCAGGTCAGGTGGTCTGGTATTCCCATCTCTTTCAGAATTTTCCACAGTTTATCGTGATCCACGCAGTCAAAGGCTTTGACATAGTCAATAAAGCAGAAATATATGTTTTTCTGGAACTATCTTGTTTTTTCCATGATCCAGCGGATGTTGGCAATTTGATCTCTGGTTCCTCTGCCTTTTCTAAAATCAGTTTGAACATCTGGAAGTTCACGGTTCACATATTGCTGAAGCCTGGCTTGGAGAATTTTGAGCATTACTTTACTAGCGTGTGAGATGAGTGCAATTGTGCGGTAGTTTGAGCATTCTTTGGTATTGCCTTTCTTTGGGATTGGAATGAAAACTGACCTTTTCCAGTCCTGTGGCCACTGCTGAGTTTTCCAAATTTGCTGGCATATTGAGTGCAGCACTTTCACAGCATCACCTTTCAGGATTTGAAATAGTTCAACTGGAATTCCATCACCTCCACTAGCTTTTTTCATAGTGATGCTTTCTAAGGCCCACTTGACTTCACATTCCAGGATGTCTGGTTCTAGGTGAGTGATCACAGCATTGTGATTATCTAGGTCGTGAAGCTCTTTTTTGTACAGTTCTTCTGTGTATTCTTGCCACTTCTTCCTAATATCCTCTGCTTCAGTTAGGTCCATACCATTTCTGTCCTTTATAGAGCCCATCTTTGCATGAAATGTTCCCTTGGTATCTCTAATTTGCTTAACTAGGGGCCCAGGAAAGGAACAGATAAATTATAAGAGCTAAACCTAAAATGATGTTAGCTATGTTCCAGAGGGTCTAGAATAGCACAGAAAAGAGTCCATCCTTCATTGAGAAGGGGAGATTGATTTTGAAATCCTCTGAGTAAGCAGGCAAACTCTGCAGCTATTGGAAGATGGACTAAGGGGTAGAAATTTCTTAAGAACGTCTTGATTTGAGTCTATGACAGAGGTTCAAGTAGGACGTGGTGCTGAACTAGACTCGAGGCAGAGGGAAGGGAGAGGAGGGGAGAAGTGAGAGAGAGGATTCAGAATTGACAGCAGTGTGTGGTTGACATGTGATGTGGGAGAAGCAAGAGGACTGGAACACTGAGAGCCCAGAGTGCTATCCTGACATTATCAGATATGGAGATGTCAGGATTTACAGGGTAGATGATTATTTAGGTTCAACATGTGTTTGTGTTGCTAGTGGAATACCCAGAAAGGAATGGGCTGTAGGCAATTGAAACTTCTAGTCTGGAGAACAAAGGAAAGGTGGAGTCCAAGGTGAAGAGTTGTTCTTTTAAGATACAAGAGTTAATGTTCGGCCAGTACATGGCATTGCTAAGGAAGGCGGTTGGAGAGAAGAAGATCAGGGCAAGGACCTCTGAAAAGAGCCATCCTGTGAGTGAAGGAGGAACAGCAGTGTTTGTGATGTATTAGAAGGGGAAGTCAGAAAGGCAGAAGATCTTGAAGCAAGACCCTGAAACCCATCATATGACCAAGCCCTGCCATTTTGAAAAACAGACCTGAAAGTTGTATCCTGCACTGGAAAAGATGACAAAGGCGGTGACCTACTTCCAACATCAAATGCCATCCAAACTTTGCTACAACTTTGGTGGCCTTTTTTTTTTTTAACTCCCTTATCAATTCACAGCTTTCCCCAGTTACTCACTTGAAAGCTCAGTGGAAATATCCTTTAGAGTGCATTGAATTACAGGTAAAAGAATGTCTAAATAAGAAGGAATTAAACCATAAAATTAAACCATTTTTCTAACTAAGCAAGAAACCCAGAGTTTATGGCTCAATAGTGCTATATCAATGTGACTTCAAGGTGGCTCAGTGGGAAGAGAATCTGCCTGCAATGCAGGAGATGCAGGAGACGCAGATTCGGTCCCTGGGTCAGGAAGATTCCCTGGAGAAGGGGCATGGCAACTCACCCAAGTATTGTCTGGAGATTCCCATGGACAGAGATGAGCCTGACACGGGCTACAGTCCATAGGGTTGCAAAGAGTTGGACACAACACCCGACTGAGCACACACAGTGCTATCAGTGGCACCTTATCTTTCTGCCCTTCCATCCTCAGTGTGTCAAATGCGCTTCTTCTCGGGTTAAAAAAAAAAAAAAACCCACAGGGAGAGGGGGCTCCTGAACCTCCAAGATTCACATCTTCAAGCAGCAAAGAATGGAGAAAAAGTTTTTCCTTATGTCACTCATACCACTTGGCAGGGAGAAGAATCTTTCCTAGACGCCCCAGCAGGTTTTCCTTGTCATCTCATTGCCCAGGTCTGAGTCAGATGCCAACCCCTGGACCATGCTCTACTGAAGGGAAAAAGGATGATCGTGATTGGTTAAGAGTTAGACCAATCACAATTGCTTCTGGACCTGGCACAATGCTGTCCAAACAGGAAGAGGCTTCAATTTGTGAAGGAAAAGTGGTCAGTGTTGGGCAGATCCCCAGCAGTATCTACCATGTACCAGAGAGAGTGTAAAGCTAGAACTCTCTCTAGTGTGTTGAAGGGGAAAAAAAAAAAAAGACAAAGGCCAGGCGTGTTGGAATGTGGACAAATACCCAAATTCAAGCAGAGGATATTATGAACATAAAGCCATGTATTAGGGCCTTTCCAAGGTAACAGATGTACTCACCAAGGTTGCCAGGGCAACCTGGACATCTGAGAAGAAAATAATTTGTTTATCTTTTATTAGCATTCTTTATTCTGTTTAACTAATAAGAATGATTTCCATATGTTCCTGAAACCATGTCTCACTCTTCTCTACCGCACTTAGGGTTGTATAACCTTAGTTTTGTCTGGGCTGACTCCATGGTGGGCATAGAGAATCCTAACACTGAGACCAGGCCAGTCCCACCCCCATTACCCTCATTAGCTCCTCCCACACAAAGGACAAGATTTCTAAGGCCACGGCACTTATATATGACTTTTTCCTCACAGAATCAGAGAAGCATCAACCCTGTGCTATATGTCACCTCAGATCCATCTGCCCCTCCCAGATTTCATCCCTCAATTATTATTTTTTTTCTGCTAATAACATCAATTCTTGATATTGACCCACGGTTTTAAAATAATAGTAGACATCAAAGTTATCTCCTTGGTTTCACTTAAAAGATGTCAACCCACAGGTTCACTGAAGTTTATCCCTGGACATAGTCCCAGGGTCTGATTCTAATCTAGATCCTGACTTTAAGGAAGCAGCTCTGACAAGTAAGGGGCTATCTAGGCTGCCCTACCCTAGACTACAAATAAAAGGGTGATGAGGAGGCAAAACTGAAACAGAGAAATGCATGTCCACATTTCAGCCCAGGTTATATCTAAATAGCCATTTATACAAGGAACGCCTGTTTTACAGTAATAAGAATTAAAGTATGTTAAAACATAAAGAAAGCTTGAGTGCTGAATAATTGATGCTTTTGAACTGTGGTGTTAGAGAAGACTCTTGAGAGTCCCTTGGACTGCAAGGAGATCCAACCAGTTCATCCTAAAGGAAATCAGTCCCGAATATTCATTGAAAGGACTGAAGCTGAAACTCTAATACTTTGGCCACCTGATGTGAAGACCTGACTCATTGGAAAAGACCCTGATGCTGGGAGAGATTGAAGGCAGGAAGAGAAAGGGACGACAGAGGAAAAGATAGTTGGATGGCATCACTGACTCAATGGACATGAGTTTGAGTAAACTCCAGGAGTTGGTGATGGACAGGGAAGCCTGGCATGCTGCAGTCCATGGGATCACAAAGTCAGACACGACTGAGCGACTGAACTGAACTGAAAAGATAAATAGCTGGGAAAAGTAGAATTTGACCCTTATTAGCCATTAATACTTTAGCATGAGTTAGTTTGTCAGATCAAATCACCCTATTTAGTTAGGATAGAGAAAGGGAAGTTTGAAAAAAGCACACAAGGCTAATTCCATCTGTTTTACAGTAATGCCCGAGGCTGACCTTAGATGGTAGTGTTGGGCAGAAGCCCACTGAATTCTGTCCTCTTATGTTCTTGCCTGGAGATGTCCAAAGGCCATCTGTCCCTCAGGGCCCAGAAGAAAGCCCTCTATGATCATCTCCCCTTGCTCAGTAAAGACAGTATCTCTCCTGAAAATCCTAGGAGGTATTATTTACGTCTCTGTCACAGCATTTATAATGGTCTACTTTGTATGATGCTTTTTAAATACTGTTTCTTTATATGCATTATTTTTTTATATGAGAGATCATTTGTTTAAAGCAGCATCATATGCCCCACGAGAACAAGTGCCATGAGCAGAATCCAACTGTGATTCATCTTTATCATCTGCATAGTGTCTTGCAAAGCCCCTTCAAGAATATGTGCTCAAAATATAACTATTGATTGGCTATATAAATTATATTTGAGAACTCAGCCCACATGTTAATTTCAATTTTATTTGCTTTACTTGTTTTAATATTTTTTAGCAGTCAACTTTAAGTCATAAATCTTCTAAAGGTGGTTTAGATTGTGAGGCATAGCAAGTAGAATATACATTTCTTTCCATTTATTTCAAAGTACCATGTGTCAACATAGACACCCATTTATGCACATGCATACACTGTATGAAGTTAGAAAATTTGAAGATGATCCTGGCTTCCTTTTCTTCATTCCCAAACATCTGTGTTAATATTTATTTGTGAAATAGAGGCAGCAGGTAGAAATTCACATAGCATACACACACATACACTAAACCCACAGTGCATGGATACAAGGTATTCCAAACTCCATGTCAGTCCTGCCTTTCAGGAAAAGCATCGGTTGCTCACCCAGGTCATCAGAGAAGTTGTACTTTCTGTATAAGTATATACTTATCTGTATAATTTATACTTTTCCTTTTTTCCTGTGCTCTTGTCTAAGGCTGCTGCAGGGTGGTTATGTAAACTTCAGGAGGGGGCTCTCCTGTTATGTGATAAGAATATTTTCCCAGATGTAACTCTGAGACAGAAATCTGCAAATCCATTATACGATCAAGGTTCTCATTTCAGTATGACCCGGAGGTTCTCAAGAATGGTTCACCCTGGGTGGCATTCATTTTATGATCCCAGCTCACAGACAGGCCTCTGATTTTAATATGGCCTAGGACTCTCAGCTCTGTACTCGGAGGCAAACTGCAAGACCATTTAGAAAGTATAAATGCTCCTCCCGGCCCTAATCCCTTATGTGTAATGGGGCATTTGTTTCTCTTCAGTGAACAGTAAAACTGTGATTCCCTTTTATCCTGAGCCAGGTTGAGAGGGTGGAGATTTCACGGAAATCTCCCACCTTCCTTCCCCAGGCTTTTCACTGTCACCAAAAATCTTCAGAATTTTTACAAATCCCAGCATATCGGTCTAGGTAGTCCCTAAAAAAAATACTATAAATGGAGCTCGGAATCTAGGTCAATTCCATCATCTAGGAAATTCTGAACAGAGGTTGAATTTGGTCTGGAATCTGTGGCTGGCTGCTGCCTGATCCCTCTCAAGCCAATTCCAAAGTATTTAGGGCAAGTACAATAAAAAATATAAATGAAGATATGAATGTAATAAATATATGCAGAGGAAAAGCTTTTCTGGTAAAAGGCCCTCCCCTACTCCAAGGTGACATACAGATTCTAAATGATGAAACATGGAAACCTAGTAGCGATGAGAAAATGTTTTTTTAGAGTGTGCAGTAGCAAGGAAAGGAAAAGAAAAAGAAAAAAAAGTCCTTAAAAAGGTCCTTTGACCTTGGCAAACTTTATAAGCAAAATGTCCTCTGATTTGAAATGGCATTTGTAGACCAAACACATGTTTAGAAGTCTATTCAAAGCAGATTTTAACTCAGTGCTAAGGATTATTAAACCCTGGGGTTTAACAATTTTCCATTCCTCAGGGGCCAAGAGATTTAGATATTTGGGAACCATGTGCTTTCTGTATCTAGTCAATCAAATGAAGCCCTTTGTGTGACTTTTGATTTGATCCCTGCACTGGTTTGCCCTTCTGATTGGGATGCTTGAGGGGCTGAATCTTGTGTAAAATTCCCTCCACAATGACTTCATGTCAGGGATAGCAAATAATTTTCCACTGAAGTCTTTAGTGTAGCAAGCGCTCCATTCTACTCTGAAGGTGATTCTTTGAAAGGAATTAAAAAAAAAAAAAAATTAGTCCAACACAATTCATTAGCAATGCCAGAGAAGGATTAAGAGGAAAATACATTTTATTGATAATAAATTGCTCTCTTTTGCTTTTATAGATATGAATTAAACACATTGCTTGTAGCTACTAAAATTTAATTTTAGCAAAGCACAACTTGCAGATTGAGACAAGAAGTTATTATAACTGGAGAAGATGACAGAGTCTGGTGTCAGACTGATCTTTTTAATTTCCTGCTCTAACCCCTGATTGATTTCTTTTGGCACAGAACTAGACATGTAAGAGATTTCTACTTGGGTGTTAATTAGGATCTTTACCTTGGCTATGCTTCTGACAGTGTTTGCATATAACCCTGTATCTTTCCTAATAGAAAAGATATGAACAATTTTAAGCACCATGAAAATGTGTTAGGGAAACCTAACTCAAGGTTAGAGTTGCTACGTACATTTTTCCCAATGAACTTTTGCTCAAAACACCTCCTAACTTCCTCCTTCCCTCTACAAAACATTGTTCTCCTCTTTATTCTCTGGACTTGTCTACTGCTGCTGCTAAGTTGCTTCAGTTGTGTACGACTCTGTGCGACCCCATAGATGGTGGCCCACCAGGCTCCCCCATCCCTGGGATTCTCCAGGCAAGAACACTGGAGTGGGTTGCCATTTCCTTCTCCAATGCATGAAAGGGAAAAGTGAAAGTGAAGTCGCTCTGTCGTGTCCAACTCTTCGCAACCCCATGGTCTGCAGCCCACCAGGTTCCTCCGTCCATGGGATTTTCCAGGCAAGAGTACTGGAGCGGGGTGCCATTACCTTCTCCAGGACTTGTCTACAGTTCACCAGAATAGAATCATTTGTCCCCAATTGCAGTTACTTTGAATAAACTCATTATTTTTGCTTAATTAAAATTGCTCTTTACTCTGGTTAAAGTTGACAGCAGCCTTACTTGAAGTGTACATTAAGGGGAGAAAGAGGTAAAGAGGATCCACAGAGAAATACAGGGGTGTAGGAAAAGATACTACAGATAATTAGGAAGAACAGATCAGAACAGTAGTTAGGATGTAAAAAGAGAAGAGAAGTCTTTTCTGATCCAGGATGAGATTCTGAATTTATGATTTAATAACCTTGCTCTTACAAATGCTGACTGAAGTGACCAAAATAAAAGAGGGGAGAGTTGCCCGTGGAGCCTGGCAACAGTGGAGGAGTGGAGATCATTTAAGATGTGGTGCGAGAAAGATACATGTGGGAGAGGGAGCAATAAGCTGGTGACTGCATGAGCGCAAGGGAAAGGACCGCCTGAGCAAAGTGAAGGGAATCTTAGTCAGATTGTCCTAACAATTTTTGATTGGAAAAGAATGAATATGAAGTGGCACATTTTGATCCTAAAAAAAAAAAAAAACCTGAGAAGAGTACTGGATGCTGAAACCCACCAAGAAATATAATAGCAACAATGTCAACAACCACCACCACAACCAGCTTCTATGGTGTTTTCTATGTGCTGAGCACAGGGGTAAGGGCTTTATAGATATTGACTCCCTCAATCAACACAGCACGGCTGTCAGGTGGGCACTTTAATCCGTCTTTAAAGATTAGGAGAAACTGAGTCATAGAGATGTTAATGGCACCCCACTCCAGTACTCTTGCCTGGAAAATCCCATGGAAGGAGGAGCCTGGTAGTCTGCAGTCCATGGGGTTGCTAAGAGTCGGACACGACTGAGCGACTTCACTTTCACTTTTCCCTTTCATGCATTGGAGAAGGAAATGGCAACCCACTCCAGTGTTCTTGCCTGGAGAATCCCAGGGACGGGGGAGCCTGGAGGGCTGCCGTCAATGGGGTCGCACAGAGTCGGACACGACTGAAGCAACTTAGCAGCAGCAGCAGAGATGTTAAATTATGATAGACAGTCAGGAAGTGATATGATTATCTTCCTGAACAAGTAGATTCAACCAAACATAATTAGAAGTTAAAAGAGCTCTAATTATGCATGAATAGATTTTCTATAATAAGCAACTTGTTAGAAATTGTGGGGAAAAGAGACCCTTAACAATAACAATAGAGATATAAAGATGTAAGAATAAACTTAAAGATAATATACAAGATTTATAATGATTTTATACAAAAAGTATACTGGAAGGCATAAAGAAATCCATGAATAAATGGAGAGAAATAAAACATTTCTAACAGTCTCCGAATACTGTAACAATATCTGTTCTTCTTGTCTGGTTAGCCTATAAAATGAATCACTATAAATCAACATCTGCTTAACATTTTGAGAAGGAGCTAAGGATATAATGAACATATTTGTTTTAATTTTATTTTTAATTAAATAATACACAAATATATAATCTCATGGATTAAATGAAACTACTAGGGGCAAATGTGGAGAAGGCAATGGCACCCCACTCCAGTGCTCTCGCCTGGAAAACCCCACGGGCAGAGGAGCCTGGTAGGCTGCAGTCCATGGGGTCGCAAAGAGTCGGACACGACTGTGTGACTTCACTTTCACTTTCCACTTTCATGCACTGGAGAAGGGAATGGCACCCCACTCCAGTGTTCTTGCCTGGAGAATCCCAGGGATGGGGGAGCCTGGTGGGCTGCCATCTATGGGGTCGCACAGAGTCGGACACGACTGAAGTGACTTAGCAGCAGCAGCAGGGGCAGATGTGGCTAAACATTGGCACAGTTTGAGGATAAAAAAGGTCTTCTGCTTATCGCTATAGGAAGCAACTCAAATAAAATCAACATTAAAAACTAAATAATAAACTGAGAACATCTGAAAAGATGAATGATATTTATTGGTTAGAATTATTGTAAATCAACAGGAAACACGTGAAAACTCAATTAAAATGAGTAAAGCACATGAACAGGCAATTTTTAGAGGCAGAAACAGAGATAACTGAGCGTATATTCAAGTGTTCTGTCTCACTAGGACTCGAAGATATACCCATTGAGAGCACTATAAGCTATAATTTTCATCTTTGATTTTCAAAATGTTTTGAAATATTTTTCAGTGTCCAGGAAAATGGACACTCTGATATATTTCTGGTGATAGTTATAGACACAAGAAGAGGGAAATGGGCAATAACTACTATTTTCTATATTCTTGTTCATTGGATGAATGAATTAATAGAAGTACTTTTAAGGAATGTCTAAAAGGAGGCAAAAGTTAATTTGAGTTTTATAAAAAATAATTTATAACAAGCTCATTGTATAAACTGGTATATAACATTGGGATATATTTTGTGTAAGTATTATCATGAGGAGCAAAGGATTTTTTAATTTCTCTTGTTCAGTCACAAAGTTGTGTTCAACTCCTTGCAACCCCATGAAATACAGCACACTGGGCTTCGCTGACCTTCTCTATCTCTCAGAGCTTGCTCAAACTCATGTCCATCCAGTCAATGATGCCATCCAACCATCTCACCCTCTGTGGTCCCCTTCTCCTCCTGCCTTCAATCTTTCCCAGCATCAGGGTCTTTTCAAATGAGTCAGTTCTTTGAATCAGGTGACCAAAGTATTGGAGCTTCAGCATGAATCCTTCCAATGAATATTCAAGGTTGATTTCCTTTGGGATTGACCGGTTTGATCTCCTTGCTGTCCAAGGGACTCTTAAGGAAATTCCTCTTAGGGAAAGCATAGTTATTTTATATTACTTTATATTCTATTTTATCTTATTTAAATGCTCACAATTACTTGTTATAAAGAATGATTACTAAACTCATCTCATGAGGCATTTTCTCATTTTTAATCCCAAAGGAACAGTAAGAATAGAGAAAGTGAGACCGAAAGGGGACTTGGAAAAGTAACTGGAGTCTGAGAAAAGCTAGATATTAGCTGTGCTAATATCAACCAAACTCATGAAGTCATTAATATGAGGATATTTTTGTGTGTGTGAAAACAGCCAAAGAACTGAGTGTCACATGAGATGACACAAGAACACAATATGTGTGCATAGGATCTGGAGGTGGAAAGACTGGGAGGACATGAGCTCTGGGAATTCCCAAGAATCATGGGAAAGGGTTTGGACATCAGAGGTCCAGCCAGAGAATTATGCAGCTTTCCAGTGTCATAATAACTCAGATTGAGTTTTATAATCTTCATATTTTTATTATTCTCATGTTTCAAATTGTGTGCATTTTTTCTTTGTATTAAGATAATATCTTTTACCTTGAAAAGTCAGCAAGGAAAGAAAATACAGAGGAGCCATTTCCCATAGGGCATTTTACAAGCTACTCATACCATCAAGGAGAAGGCGATGGCACCCCACTCCAGTACTTTTGCCTGGAAAATCCCATGGACGGAGGAGCCTGGTGGGCTGCAGTCCATGGGGTCGCTAAGAGTCGGACACGACTGAGTGACTTCACTTTCATTTTTCCCTTTCATGCATTGGAGAAGGAAATGGCAACCCACTCCAGTGTTCTTGCCTGGAGAATCCCGGGGACAGGGGAGCCTGGTGGGCTGCCACCTATGGGGTCTCACAGAGTCGGACACGACTGAAGCGACTTAGCAGAAGCAGCATATCATCAGATGTATTTTGCATTTTTCTATGTAAAGTTTTTATTTAGTACCCTATTCTTACTTCCATTTCTTAGTATTTCTAAATGCTTCACTATATTTAATACTCGGCCTCTTGGTTCATGGGTGGTGATGGGTTACTTTTTGTTCTGCTTTGTTTTAACAAATTGAAGTCTGAGTCCTATCTCTTAGTACTTGCAGTTTGATGCCAGTAAGTGGCCTCATGGTGGGGGAGGGATGGGAGCTTTATTTGCCTTTGACAAGTTATTGCTCACCAACCCATCCACCAAACTTATACACTCTAATTGGAGGCTTTATGTAAACTCTGCAGTTAGACACCATTCACTTGGGAATAATTAACCATATAAGTGATCAATTATTCATAACGCTCATTCACTGATGGGATTTGAGAAGCACCATTTGGTTTCCCATAGGTTAATTTAGGTCCTTGATTTTTTTAAATCCTTCATGGTTAGTTTGGAAATTAATCAAACTTCAAGGTCAGTTTCCACTCACCTCTCCTGGTAGGATAGATTATTTGATTAGTCAGAGCTGCTCAAAGAACTCAAAAGACTAAGTGAATTGAAGAGAATAATGGTAGCAAAGGAACGAGTCTTGCAGAAAAAAAGGGCAGAGTGGTACACATTTGGTAAAAGAAAACAAAATCCTTTTTTAATTTTTTAATTAAAGGAAAAAAAAAAGAAAAACCACTATCAGAGTAAAGTACTTTAAAGGAGCCCAGCCTGAATTGGCAGGGTTGTCTCTCAGGTAGCAATGTCACTTGTAAGTTCATAAATTAGCATCTGTTTACCCCCACTTGTTTCTGTCAAGCCCACTGTCGGTACCTGTAAAATAAGGATCATAAGATTCCACACAGAATCAGGAGCACCCAGAGACGTCTGGGGGTCTGTTCCCTTTCTGAGTCTGTGTGCTCATTGGAGGCAGCAAGAAGGGTCTGGGAGCCCGGGGAGAAGACTCTCGCTCCCTTTATCTCACCCTGACCTGTTTCAACGTGAAACCAGAGCTGCTACTCCAGCCGGCAGATAGCCAGGTTCATTGGTTGCTAACAAATGTGTTTTCCCAGTCTCTAGCATTTGTTCTCCTTATTGCTTATCTGATAATACTTTGATCTCAGGCTGTACTGTCACTGAATAAAATACTTTGGTTTGGCTGTCTCAAAAGTTTGGTTCCATGTGGCACATGTGTGTGCACACATCTGAGATCTTATAGAAAGAAGACCTAGAAGCTGAGGAACAAGTGTGTGAATGGGCAGAAACTGCACCAAACCTCAGTGCTTTAACTTCGTTTTCTCTGTACATTGGGTGTTACCTAGGATGCTCTCTCATCTCTGTGTGTAGATAGATCTGTGGGGAGAAGAGTATCCCCCATTCTGTTCTTCCAGACATAATCAAGCATGCCTGAGTCCTGCGGTGCACAGTTATTATCGCTTTTCATCATACAGGTTGGTGCTTCATTCAGTTCTTCATGGCATATTTATTGAGCATTTACTATGTGTCAGGCACCACAGAAAGGATATAGCTAATATCAAGGAGGTTAAGAAACACCTGCACGAACAGAGCTGCCATTCTGCACAGGAGACAAACTGTGCAAAAACCCAGCCCCAAATAATTAGGCTTGTGAGAGTTGGACTGTGAAGAAGGCTGAGCACCGAAGAATTGATGCTTTTGAACTGTGGTGTTGGAGAAGACTCTTGAGAGTCCCTTGGACTGCAAGGAGATCCAACCAGTCCATTCTGAAGGAGATCAGCCCTGGGATTTCTTTGGAAAGAATGATGCTAAAGCTGAAACTCCAATACTTTGGCCACCTCATGCGAAGAATTGACCCACTGGAAAAAGACTCTGATGCTGGGAGGGATTGGGGGCAGGAGGAGAAGGGGACGACAGAGGATGAGATGGCTGGATGGCATCACTGACTCGATGGATGTGAGTCTGGGTGAACTCCGGGAGTTGGTGATGGACAGGGAAGCCTGGCATGCTGCAATTCATGGGGTCGCAGAGTCGGACATGACTGAGTGACTGATCTGATCTGATCTGATCTGAAAGTATGTGTGCTGTGCTTAGTGGCTCAGTCATGTCTGACTCTGCAACCCCATGGACTGTAGCCCACCTGGCTCCTCTGTCCATGGGATTCTCTAGGCAAGAATACTGGAGTGGGTTGCCATGCCCTCCTCCAGGGGATCTTTCCAACACAGTGATCGAACCCAGGTCTCCCACATTGCAGGCAGATTCTTCACCATCTAAACCACCAGGGAAACCCCTGTAGTAAAATATAGGAAAGTAATAAAGAGAATTCTAGGGTAAAGACATCTTGGGGGGGTAGAGGGTCAGAAAACATCTCTCTGAACAGGGGATAATAAAGCTGAGACCTGAAAGATATTTTTTATTTTTTATTTATTTTTTTATTATTATTATTTTTTACTTTACAATATTGTATTGGTTTTGCCATACATCAACATGAATCCACCACAGGTGTACACGTGCTCCACATCCTGGACCCCCCTCCCACCTCCCTCCCCATACCATCCCTCTGGGTCATCCCAGTGCACCAGCCCCAGGCTTCCTGTATCCTGCATCGAATAGACTGGCGATATTTTTAAAAATCCAGATACACTATTCTTATAAATTTTAGTATTAGAATTTCTAAAAATGAAACTATTAATGGCATATCATTCAAAAATAAGTGAAATGGACTGCTCTGATAGAAGCTAGTTAGTGCCATGGCTCTGACACCTCATCTCTCTTGAGCATCCTCCGTCCCCAAGGAGACCTCAGATAGTCTTAGGGACCTACTCTGAGTCCCAGGGTGGGTTATAGACTCGTGTCAATAAACAGCCCTCAGAACGTGACCCAGGGCTCTGTGCAACCCATCTGCAAAGCACGGGCCTGAGTGGGGCCTGTGGGCAGTTGCTTCATGCGGTTCTGCCACGTCAGTCAGACATGAGGGTGGGCATCTCCGACGCAACAGAGTAAACAGTCGTGTCACCTCTGACACAGATTTCAAACTTTCCCCTCATGTCCTAAAATTTCAGATACACGAAGCACCACGAACTGCGTGTCACCTCTGTTCTTTGTCTAAAGCTTCAGTGATCTCTATCCTCCCAGGAAGGCTGGCACACTTGAATTAACATTAGATCATTAATGAGAATAACGAATGCCTCTTAGGTGTGTTTAATGAGAGTGAGAGCTTTGATTAACTGCTGAGAGGCTAAGCATTCCACTTGGACATCTCATCTTGAGAGGACTTCTTTTACTTCTGCTTTTTACCCGTACATTCCTGTTTTGTACTATGTGGGGCAAACGTAGGCAGTTTATACTGTTTGAGTAATCAATGTGGGTGTTTTTTTTTCTTGTTATTTTAATTCCACTGAAATAATTCAAAGAATTAACTACTTCAAAAAGTAAAGTACTTAATTTAGGCTGCCTGTTACTCCTGCTAGTTATATTGGGGTATCCAAGCATAATTGAAAAAATAATAAAATCACTCCCATTATGGTGTGGAAAGAGCATTTGCTTATAAAATATCTAGCCAGTTACTGTACAGTTCAATTCCATTCAGTCACTGTGTCATGTCCGACTCTTTCTGACCCCATGGACTGCAGTGTGCCAGGTTCCCTGTCCATCACCAACTCCTGGATCTTGCTCAAACTCATGTCTGTTGAGTCGGCGATGTTACTGTACACGGCCATTTAAATAGTGACCTATAGGACTTCCAGATTTTTCTTATATACTTGAGCTATATTTCATTTGTAATGAAAAAAAATTTAAGCCATGAATGATTCAAGTCCAACAGCTGCAGGATAACTAAGGATGCACGAATCAAATTTTCTCTTTAGGATCACTGGAATTTAAATAAGACAGAGTCCTTTGGTAAACCTATTATATAAAGATCATAAAAGCATCATCTTTCAAATGTCATAAAGAGCTAATGTTCCCCTGGTGAAATCCAAATAAATGTAAGCTATTTCCAGCTTTGATCTCTGCTTTCATTTTATTAGAACTCCATTTTAACAGCCTGTGCCTAGCATGTTAAGGACCAAGTTGCAAGTCACTATATCAAATGTGCAACATAAAAGAGAATGCGATGAACTGAACACTGTCCTACTTGATAAAATACTCAAGGTCAGGCAGACTTGGGATGGGAAAGTGGTATACAGCAGGCTGGTAGAGAGCAGTGGTGGGGGAAGAAGACCTTCAATAAGTAGGAGACACCAGGAATATAGATTTGTCCCTGCTCATCTCTGGATTTATATCATGTCTATCCTAGTCAATTACATTCAGCAATTAGAGAGAAGTCAGAGTGCATGCATTCCCATCCTAACTTTTTCAGTATTTCAAAGTTCTATGACTTTGGGGAAATTTTCTTAATTTATTTGAGCCTCTTTTTTTTTATTATCTGTAAATGGGATTTAGACAATCTATCTCACAACATTTTGTTGAGACTTAAATGACATTCTTTGACATAAAGCATGTAACTCCACATAATAAACTATCTTAATAAATGCCTGCTGTTATTATAAAACAATCGTTAAGGGATCTTCCATTGCCACCACCTAGGGAGGGTCTAGAGACAAAAATATGGGTAAAAGAGTCTGCATTTTCAAAGGGTTAACAATGTCAAAGCATCTTGTCAAGTTTATTATGGGGTGGGCTAACAGAGGTACCGGAACCTGTGCCAAAACCCTGTTGGGGCTGCATACCCTTTCTCCACCGTGACATGGCTTGGTTTTGTTCAGGGAGACAAACCCCCTGGATTTACTGTCACTGATGGGTGCATGCCACCTTGTCCTGGGCTTCATTTGATCAGAAATGACCAAGCAGCCAGAGAGCATCCTGACTGGCAACATTCTATTCTTGTCAGGTAGACTGACTGCTGTTTCTTTCACCTGGAGTTTACTCTTCTCTAGACATTTAGAAATTTTCCTTTGACCACCTGATGCAAAGAGCTGGCTCACTGGGAAAGACCCTGATGCTGGGAAAGATTGAAGGCAGGAGAAGGGAATGGCAGAGGAATAGATGGTTGGATGGCATCCCTGACTCAACGGACATGAGTTTGAGCAAACTTCTGGAGATAATGAAGGACAGGAAAACCTGGCATGCTGCAGTCCATGGGGTGACAGAGTCGGACGTGACTGAGCAAGTGAACAGCAACAACTAGGGGTGAGGCTCACAGAGAAATGAATTGAGCACTTTTTATGGCCCGGGTGGGTGAGCAGATGTAGAAAACGTGGGATGTGATGGCATCTTTTCTATTCTCCTTCCCATTTTTTTTCTCTCCCATTTCCTTCTAAGAAGGGCATTTTATACACTGAAAAAACCTTAGTCACCCTGGCCATTGTTACAAAGATGGTTTTCCGCAGCTGGGAGTCTTAGAACTTGGCTCACACTTCAGTGTAGTTAAAAGTTCATGGAATACTCTATTACAATATTCAATAAATCTATATTACATACAACCAGTGACTTGAATAGGTCCTAAACTTAATTTATTTTTTTTTAAAGTTAAAGAATATTAAAAAAAAAAAAAAGACTTCTTTAGGTTTTATTTCAACTTTCTGAAAAAAAATGAGCCCACCCATCAGAATTTTTTTTACCTCCTTATTATATGTACAGACTTACCTCAGTTCTCAAAAATGCTTTACTAAGCTTGATTAAGCAAATGGGAGGGGACTGAGTGGCACCCACAGCTCCTGCATCCTGTCCCTGTCCCATGATGCTGCCCTGTGAACCCAGGAGGACTGCAGCCCCTCCCAAGGGCGTCCACTCTCTGTGACCTCCTGGCCTTCAGGCCCCTGGGACTCACTCACGCCTGGCATCCTGCAGCTTTCCCCTTTCTCCTCTTTATGCCAGGGCAGCCAGGGAGATCAGCCCTTTCCTTGTTACCACCAAAAAAGTACTCACCCAAGATACTTTGAGTGCAGCAGATTTTACTACAGATTTAGGATGCAAATGTGGTTTGTGCTACAGAAATGCAAGAAATTGAAATTGATTATTAGTCTTCCCATTTAAAAAATATTTCTTGGCCCTTTACGCAAAATGAGCTCTACCTCAAAAGGCTGAGGACATATTAGTCAGGTCTCTCCCCTCCCCACTTCCTCTTCCCCTCCCCTCCTCCTTCTTCATCTTTTTCTTCCTCCAATTCTCTCCCCTTATATCCTAAATCTAAAAAGATAAGAGACTACTCTGCCACATATTAATCTGACGATATGAGTTTCTCACATCCTACCAGGAAAGTAGTCTTTGTCCTTTGAATATTTAAGCCTCACAATGTGCTCTGCTAACAACAGACCATCAACACTAAGGCAGAAGAGAGCAATAGAAGGATTTATTTCTCTTCTGAAACAAAATATGCTATCCTTCCCCAGGAAAGTAGAAACATCTCTAGGCACCTTGGGTTTTTAATAATGTTTCCCACCCTCCTTTTTAATACTAAGTGCTGGATTGTTGTTATTTTAATCTAATCTT
Source organism: Bubalus kerabau (assembly GCF_029407905.1). NCBI lineage: Eukaryota > Metazoa > Chordata > Mammalia > Artiodactyla > Bovidae > Bubalus > Bubalus kerabau. Next base: position 27,594,313 of record NC_073635.1, on the reverse strand, counting down.
GAGTCTCAAGAAACAGTTAATTCATTTACAGGTTTAACAATTGGTTATCTTTGGTGTGGAGTAGTTTAAAAACAACTATGGTTACTCCCAAGTAAATACAATCCCAGATCAGTTTTCTTTTTCAGTAGACATGCTAGAGTCATATTCTAGATCCCCTGTACTCTGGACATCTGGTCTTAGATGCAGTATTTATGCTCCAGGGTGATCATAACCCATAGGGTTGAGTGAGGATTACAGGAAATAGCACAGCTGGGTGGTATAGGTGCTCAACACATGAACAGAGGAGCTACACACAGCTCTTCAGAGCTGTGGTGTAAATTATGCTGTGAGTTGGCCTGGCTGCTAGCCCTCAGTGTGCATTAGCCTCCAGACACCAAGAGCACAAACGGCCTCCAGGCTGGCAGAAGAGCCTTAGGAATCTTCAGGAAAATTAATCCCACTCATTCAGCAGCACCACAATTCCTCTGGACTAAAAAAGAGATACAATTAAGTGGGGGCATTCAGTTCACTTAGAAGCACGGTCCTTCTTATAGAAGTTTCCACTGTTCTGTGCTTCGGTATAATTATTATTGATTAATTGCCTGAGAATCTTTCACACTGACTCATTTCCTTGGAAACAAATAAAAACAGGACTTCCCAGCCCCTGTTACCACACCTACCTCATCTTCATCGTGAAGTGTAGGGACCCTTTCAAAGGCACAAGTCCCCATTAGAACATTGTCCCTGGCTCCCATTCTCTCAATGAGAAACTCATCAACCCCTCCCCAGCCTCAACTCACATTTAGCAGGCCAGTTTTACTGAGAAGCTCCCAAAGGAAAACAGAGGCTGGGCTTCAGCACATGCCAGGTGCAGAGAGATGCCCTGTTAGGTTGGAGCTCAGAATCCCTGACCTAGCTAAACAGAATTACATAATTTTTCACTAATTTACTCATAAAACGTATCAGCAAAGCTCATTAATTTCTAAAATTAAATTCACAGGGGAACAAATTTAAGGCAAAGTTTTTCCATGAATTTCTAATGGCCTCTGTTAGTTATTTCAGTAGAGATACAGGAACAGATTGCAAGTAAGCCACTTTGTAGAAACAACAGGATGGGCTATGACTCCCTAGGAAATCCAACTAGAAATTACCAAGGGCTAATGCCCTTTATTCCTCTTAGTAGGAGCCAGACCAACATTTAACTTAAACCCTGCAAACATGACCTTCCCCTTTTCATTTAAACATTTCAGAGATTTAAAGAAGAAAATATAAATCACACTAGGTATAAGAAATCCAAATGCCCTAAGAATGTCTTTTCCAATATTCTATGATTGGAAATGCAAATGATTCAGATTTGAAACAAAAGTTGATGGCAAAGTTGTCACTCATAAAGAGATGAATGGTCAGTGTGCTGAATTTCATCTCCAGTAAATATGAGAAAAAAGTATATGTACTGGCATTGCTTTGCGGGAATAGGCTATATAAATTAAATAGTTGGGACCATGAAGGTTGAAATGGGAGGCATGTGGGAGTTTACAGAACTCCTAAACTTGGTTTCTTAATACAATATTAAAATCATGGTCAACATCATTTATTGAGCATGACTGTGTGGTACGTGATTGTGAAAACTACCTTTAATCTTCACAAGAGCCCTACAGGATAGAAATGACTTTTGAGCTCTGAATGCCCCACCAGAGTTAAAAGCCCAATTTTTGGAAGCCAGGGCTGATTTCAAAACCTGAGATTGTATTAAGTGGGGCTCTTGGATTCTTAAAGCATATTTACTGCTCTGACCTGTCACCTATTTATGGTTGAGATCTCTGACTTCAGTTTTTATCTTGAGTAATTCCAAAGACAAGCATATGTCAAATCCTCCCACTCCTTTTTATTTAGACAAATTGATATTTTTGTCTTTGAAATTCTAAATTGTTTAAATGAAAACAGGACAGTCATATATGTGGCTGTTATGTTAAACTCATGCGTGAAGATGCACTGAGATCTTCCAGACACATTTTTCTTTAAGTCTTGACCTATTCTGTAATTATCCCTGTGTATGAACAGAAAAAAAATAAAAATAAAAACACATACACATTCCTACGTTCTCTTTCTCCTCATTCCTTCTGAATCAATGCCCCTATTTTCAGTTTTGAGATGGGCTCGCCTGTTAGTCCTGGGTTCTTGGATAAATTGGTTCAAAGAACTCTTTCCGCACTGTATCTCCAAGGGACATGACAGTGCAAAGAATAGGGCTCAGAATGGCTATAAAGTGCTGAGTCCTAAAGATATCAGTGGTGGGTACATCTATGGCAGCCAACTCCATTTAGGGTTCCTGACCATTGCCCTGAGAAGTGAAAGCTGAGTCAGACTCATCTGTCCCTTTGATGGATGACACTTGACAAGAACAACATAGGCTTCATGCGTGCATCCTCTGCGCCTGGCACAGTGCCCATGTCATCTTAGATGCCCCATATATATGCTTGCATACAGGGCTTCCCTGGTGGCTCAGGCTGTGAAGGGTCAGCCTGCAATGCAGGAGACCCAGGTTCAACCCCGGGGTTGAGAAGATCCCCTGGAGAAGGAAATGGCAACCCACTCCAGTATTCTTGCCTGGGAAATCCCATGGACAGAGGAGCCTGGTGGTATGCTATAGTCCATGAGGTCACAAAGAGTCAGACACAGCTGAGTGACTAACACTTTCATTTCATATGCTTACAAAAAAGATGAAAAAAAATCTAATCTTCTCATGTTTGAGATTCTAGGCCTATATTGTAACATGTTTGATCCTTTTTACTAAACTAAGAGGTCTACAAGTAATTGTGGAAAAATCTATGATTGCTTCATGCATTGCAGACACAGGCTAAAATTATACACACACACATACTTCGTAATATCCTTCATACCTAATATGTGGGCTTTCTGGGTAGAGCAGTGGTAAAGAAGCCACCTGCCAATAGAGGAGATGCAAGAGACACAGGTTAGATCCCTGGATTGAGAAGATCCCCTGGAGAAGGAAATGGCTACCCACTCCAGTATTCTTGGCTGGGAAATCCCATGGACAGAGGAGCCTGGCAGGTGATAGTCCATGGGATCCCAAGGAGTTGGACAAGACTTAGTGACTGAACAACAACAGCGATCAGTGTATCAGAGTTGACTTTGAAACTCTGAATTTCATTCTGCAACTGTCCATCCTATGATCTTGGACAAATTACTTAATCTTGCTCAGTTTCATTTTCCTAATTTGTGACGTGAAATAATAATTATATCTAATTAACTGAGTTTTATGAGAATTAAATTAAATGGCTCAAAGTTTTCTTTGTGGGTGTGATTTTGTTAGGAAAAAGTCAAATAAGTCCCTGACTTTGACATCAGGTTCAGGATGGGTTCTGTGTGCAATATTGAGTGAGGCAGAGGAGAGAGGGTGGCGAGAGAGAAGAGAGGCCAGACCAGGTGGGCAGGGGAACAGGAAGGAGGCCTGTCTGCATCCTCCCTTCCTCAGTCTCTACATAAGTTCGTTCATCAGCTTTTATAGAAGTACTGCTGTTATGTGGGCTTCCCAGGTGGCTCAGTGGTAAAGAATCCACCTGCCAATGCAGGAGACACAGGAGACGTGGGTTGGATCCATGAGTCAGGAAGATCCCCTGGAGGAGGAAATGGAAGGCCACTCCAGTATTCTTGCCTGGAAAATTCCACGGATAGAGGAACCTGGCAGGCTACAGTCCACGGGGTTGCAAAAAGTCAGACATGACTGAGCGAATGAGCACACACACACACTGTTGTAATATATTCTGAATCTGGTCTCACCATTCCACTTACTCCACCAAAGTCAGGAGCAACATAAGCAGTGGAAACTAAAAATAAAAGTTGCAGCATCTCCATGTGGCTCTAGAAAAAAAGCAACAAAACTCCCTTCTGAGGAAACAACTATAGGAATTGCAGTGGGGATGCAGAAAGACCATTTAACCTCTTGAGCCCCAGTTGTATCCTGGACGATGGTAAGCAGTATTCCAGTTCTCTGGGCTGCCTGGCTGGGCAACTGCTGAGGGTGTGTCCTTTCCTCTTTTAAATCATGATGTCTCCACTCACTGAGAGGTAACCCAATGGTGCCTTGATACATTCTTTGCAACATGAAAGAACTACCAAGAACATGGGTACTGTGCTGCTCTCCCAGGGCTCTGTTACAATATAAATTGTATCCAGATTCCCTAGTAGGATATTGACAAAACATGACATAACCCAGGTCACCCTTTAGTTATTCCCATGATGCCATAAAAGTGAAAGTCTTAATTGCTAGTCATGTTTGACACTTTGCAACCCGATGGCCTTGTAGCCTGCCAGGCTCCTTTGAGCATGGGATTCTCCAGGTAAGAATACTGGAGTGGGTAGCCATTCCCTTTTCCAGGGGATCTTCCAGACCTGGGTGTTGAACCTGGGTCTCCCGTGTTGCAGGCAGACTCTTTACCATTTGAGCCACCAGGGAAGCCCATACTGTCTTGAAACCATGCAAATACCCTCCCTTACTGAAAGGAAACCCTCAAGGATACATATCTAGTACAGAAGCAGGGGTAAAATTATCTCGTGGGTGGTTGTTTTGTTTTATTGTTGGTTTTGGGTGGAGTCACCTGGAAGCCCACACAGTCACCCCAGAAGGCCCTGTGGGTGTCCTCTCTGCTCTTCTTTCTTCTCCATTGGCAGTGCTCTCAGTCATTTAAGCTGTTCTCCTGCTTTCAGGGCCCTAATTTTCTGCTAACCAGTTCTTCCCAGTTTCCTACAGGGATCTCTTGGGTTGGGTCTCCTCAGGGCCCAGGACTTGCTGACAGGGGCAATCTTTAGTTTTTTTCCCAAGAAAACATAGCAAGAGGAGTTTTCCCCATTGACATTGACCAACTTCTTCAGTATCATCATGCTGGCAGGTTCGCTTTTGCTCTGTTTTACCAGACAGGGCTGGGATTAGAAAAGAAGAGGGTGGGGAAAAGAATGCCATCCTGTCACACACATGTGAGAAGACACTACCACAGTTGCGTTTTTCTAGGTCACAGTTAATAAACACTGACAAATTGCCTATGAGCATTTTATTCCTGTTATGCTGAGATATGAATATTGGAATTCAGTTTCTCTGTTTTTAACGTTCGGAGCAGTCTGCGATCATCACAGGAGGCAGAGGAGATGGAGACAGCAGGTTAGAGGCACGGTGCCTGTAACAGCTTACCCTGTAGGTTTAATAATATATTCTTTCCCAAGCAGCATTTGCTTCGTGCACCTTATAGTAGATACCCACAGAGTGACTGTCTAATTTGCAAAACCTATAATGAGGGTGAATGGCAGCTAGCAGCAGGCAAGGGCGTCTAGACTCCAGAATCACAATTAAAGTAAAAGGGCTTCACCAATATTTGTCATCACACATTGAGCCTACACTTTGGGAGAAAAGCAAAATACCCAACACATTGCAATAATCACCAGCAGCAATTAACATTCGGTGAGCCTGTTTTTCTCAACACCTAAGTTCTAGTTCACAACAACCTCATTTGCTGTCCTCTCAAAACCCATGAATTCCTTTTCAGGCCAGAGAATACAATTTGTACCCTTGTGCATTGCCCTAAAAAATCAGGGAGCAGTGACCTACAGCCCCTGGGTTGGAACCAGAGCTCTGTAAACTGCAGACAAGTCATAATGGTTAGAGAGCTGAGGAAAGAGAGGACTGAACTTTAACTGGGATTCTCCCCGTGTGTATTTGCAAAAGCTCTCAAGGGTCACCATGTGAGGGTCTTATAACAGCTGGAATTCACTGGCATAGAAAGATAAATCCTTGGCGCTTTCTGTATTACACTGATGAAGCCACACGAAATACATGCTATTTACACTGCCCCTTTCTGAGATGTTCCAGGCCCCCCGATGAAGCATCCTTACTCATGAGTCACCTTCTCATAAAAGTCCTTGTAGGTTATTACGTTTGATGGTGTGAGACTCTCCAAAGAAATGGGTTGGACTAGGTTGGGTCCTTGACTGTGAAACAAAATGTCTGTACTTGCAATTAGTTTGAATTCTGGAATATCGTGTCTTATCTGCCCACCTGAATCTTCCTTGGACGATCCTAGGATGGTGGCTGGCCAGCTCAGTCATATCGTGCCTCTTAAGGAGTTTGCACGCAGAACCATAAAGAAAATGACACAGAGCAGAGTATTGTACAAAGTAATATACATACATAGCTTTAAATAAATAAAAAAAAAACAAAAAACTGAATCTCCCAAGCAAAAAGGGTTTATTGGAAGGATCCTGGGCCTCCAGGATTGACTGGAGACTAGTGACCAGGCAAGACCCAAAGATCTCTGGAAGACAGACAGCTAGAGCCCCAGAAGAGTCAAGCAGCAGCAAGCGAGTGTCTCTGAGATGTTGCGCTGTAGCAGCCACGAAGTGACTTCCAGTCATCTCTTACATCACTGAGTAGTCTGCTCCAAGATTCATGTTGATGTATGGCAAAACCAATACAATATTGTAATTAGCCTCTAATTAAAATAAATAAATATAAAAAATAAACTAAAATACATGAGATTAAAAAAAAAGAGAGATTCAAGAACCTCAGGCTCATGGACTGACTCGACATCAAATGCTCACTCCTTGGCTGCCCGGGTACAGAACTGTACAGGCTGGCCCCTAAAGCCATTGCAGCAGGAGTTGGCTGCTGCCTCTCCCCGTGATCACACACAATGGAAGATTATTTCAAAAGGCAGGTCAAGGTTCCATTTGGAAGAGAGGATTGGAACACCAGTTATGTCAAATGATGACTGCTGTCACTATTTTCTGCTGCTTAACAAATGTCCATGGCAGCATTATTCATAATAGCCAAAAGGTGAACTATATGACCATCAACTGATTATGGATAATCAGATATGATATATGCATACAGTGGAAAAGTATTTGAACATAAAAATGGATGAAGGACTAGTATATGCTACAACATGACCCTTGAGGTCACAAAGTCCATGCTCAGGGGTACCCAGCTTCCAATTCAGTTTAAAGATTGAATTTGTACATTGAGAGGTTGTCAATCTCTGTTAGGGTGGCTTATTTCAAGAATATACCTTTGTTACTTTTATTTGACAAGTCAGGGAAGGCCTTAGAGGGCTAGCTATCTTTCTATGCCCCAGGGATCCCATGAACAAGTAACCACCACCAAAATTCCTAGGAAGTCAAAAGACTCAAATTGCTCCCTCAGCTCTGCTGCCAATCATGGAGAAAGTAAGGGGCAACTGCATAACCTCTGCTCCTGAAAATCCTTCCACTGTCTTCCTTCTCCCCACTGCAATTAGGAGTCATATGTCACTCAGCCAACAGAGAACACTTCTCAAATTCAAGCTTTTGGAAAAAGAAGCTCGTCTTGAACTTCCTGAGGATATAGTTAGGCATTTACTACAGATTCATTCCAGCACCCCTATCCTTTTATGGCCTTGCTTTTAATCAGGTCTACTGAGATACAACTTATATAGAATAATCGTTGAGTCCTGCCGCAAGGCCACAGGTATGAGACCTTGTACCAAGGCCACAGAAGCAGAGTCCAGAACCAAGGTCACCTCCAAAGCTGACTGAATCACTTTGTAACTGTTGCCAATCCCCATTTCCCCCCAACCCTGATCATCAACAACAGCCTTCCTGACTCCAAATTAGGCAAAGATGTTCTTATAGCACCCTAAGCAATCACCTAATGCCAACCTCTCAGCAGGAACTTTCTTTGCCTTGAGGCTATAGAAATTGGCTACTAACCCATGAAAGCATTGACTCTCTCTGCATCTGTCAAGAGGGTGACCCACTGCACTTGCAGTGTCCCTATTCTCTCTGCTGTTTGTTATTAATAAACTCACCCCCTTCTGAAATGTTGTCTGGAAATTCTTTTCCAACCTGCACTCGGACTGCCTCAACAATAATCATCCTCTATTTTAAATGTATTTCACAAGTTTTGACAAACACATGGAGTCTTTTGTATTAGTTTCTTGGGCTTTCATAACAAAATACCATCATATATTATACTATATACATATATAGTTCATATATATAATTATGTTGAGTGAAAGAATTAAGCATTAAACAGTCTTGTGTTTGATTTCTTTTCCTCAAAATAACAATTTTAATATTCATTTGTGTATTTTGGCACAGCTATAGATTGTTCCTTTTTTTATTGCTGAAAGGATATACCACAAATTATTTATACATTCAATTATTGATGGACATTTAGGTGGTTTCCAATTTTTTTAATTTATTTTTACTTATTTATTATCGACTGCACTGGGTCTTCATTGCTGTGCGTGGGGCTTTTTTAGTTGTGAAGAGAGGGAGGTACTCTCTAGATGTGATATGCGGGCTTCTCATTGTGGGGCTTCTCTTGATGTGGCGCACAGGCTCTAGGCACATGGGCTTCAGTAGTTGCCACACGTGGGCTCAGTAGTTGAGGCTCTAGAGCGCAGGCTCAACAGCTGTGGCCCATGGGCCTAGTTGCCCAGCAGCATGTGGGGTTTTCCCGGACCAGGCATTGAACCAGTATCCTCTTGCATTGCATTGCAAGGCAGATTCTTAACCACTGGACTGCCAGGGAAGCCCTGGTTTCCAATTTTGAATTGTTATAAATAAAGCAGCTATGAACATTAGTGTACAAATCTTGTGTGGACATAAGTCTTCATTTCTCTCAGGTAAATATCCGGACTGAAATTGCTGGGTGATAGAGTAAGGATATGGTTAACTTTATAAGAAATTGTTAAACCTGATTTCCAGAGTGATAGTGCCGTTTTGAATCTCCATTAACAATGTATGGCAGTTCTAATTGTGCTTCATCGGCACTTGACATTGCCATTTAAAAAAGAAAATTCTACCTATTCTAATGGATATGTAGTTTTATCATGTTGTGGTTTTAATTTGCGTTGCCTTAATGAGTAACGATTTTTCCAGTAGTCATGTATGGATGTGGGAGTTGGACCAGAAAGAAAGCTGAGGGCCGAAGAATTGATGCTTTTAAACTGTGGTATTGGAGAGGACTCTTAAGAGACCCTTGGACTGCAAGGAGATCCAACCAGTCCATCCTAAAGGAAATCATTCCTGAATGTTCATTGGAAGGACTGATGTTGAAGCTGAAACTCCAATACTTTGGCCACCTGATGCGAAGAGCTGACTCATTTGAAAAGACTCTGATGCTGGGAAAGATTGAGGGTGAGAGGAGAAGGGGACGACAGAGGATGAGATGTTTGGATGGCATCACTGACTTAATGGAGATGAGTTTGAGTAAACTCTGGGAGTTGGTGATGGACAGGGAGGCTGGGCGTGCTGCAGTCCATGGGGTCGCAAAGAGTTGGACACGACTGAGTGACTGAACTGAACTGAACTGAATGAGTAATGGTGTTGAATACCTTTTCATGTGATCTTTTATTGGTGCTCAAATGGGTTTGCCCATTTTTGTTCAGTTGTTTTTTTAAATTATTATTGAATTTTAAGATATATTTGTGTATTTAGGATATAAGTCCTTTATCAGATATAAAGTTTGCAAATATTTTCTCTTTCATCTGTCTTTTCTTAACAGTTACTTTAAAAAAGCAAAGGTTTCAATTTTGATGAAGGCCAATTTATCAATTATTTGTTTTATAGTTTATACTTTTAATATTCTAAGAAAGATAACAAATATCTATGTTTTCTTCTAAATGTTTGATATTTGTAATTGTTATATTTAGGACAATGATCCATTTGGAGTTAATATTTCTACATTGTGTGAGGTAAACATCAGAGTTTAGTTTTTATTTTTGATGCTCTTCCTTTTATCATGTTGATTTAGATTTCTACCTAGTAACATTTTGTTTCAGCCTTAAGAAATTTGCTTAACATTTTTGCTTTACATTTTTTACAAACCAAGACTTTTGGCAATAAATTATCTCATCTTTTGTTTATCTAGAATGGACTTGATTTATCACTTATATTTCAAAGTCATCTTTAGTAGATGTAGAACTGTCAGTTTAATAATGTATTTCAACTCAGAAGACATTACTCTATAGTCAGGATAACATAATTTCTGATGAGAAATCTGCTGTAAAACTTTTCTTTGTTTTTTTTGTATGTAGTACCATGTATTCCTGGTTGCTTTAAATATTTTCTCTTTATCAGTGCTTTTTAAAGCTTTGATAATAATGTGCTTTGGTGTGATTTTTCTTTATTTTTTTAATTTATAAAGCTCTTCATAATATGGGTTTATAATTTACACTAAATTTTGCAAGTTTTTACCTGTTATCTCTTCAAGTGTTTCTCCCTCTTTCTCTCTCTCATCCACTTGGACATTTGTCAGATTGACAATGAAATAAGTCTATTCATTTTTTCCACTGTGCTGCTTCATTTTGGATGATTATTGCTTCATCTTCAGATCCACTGATCATTTCTTTGCAATATCTAATCTGCTCTTAATTGCTCGTAGTGCACTTTTCAGTTTATATACTTCAGTGAAATCTTTAAACGTTTCATATGGGTCTTTTGAAAATCTTCAGTTTTTCTTATCATCATATTCACATTTTTCTTTACATTATTGAGCATATATTTGTAATTATATGCTTGGGCTTCCCTGGTGGCTCAGCTGGTAAAGAATCTGCCTGCAATGCAGGAGACCTGGGTTTGATCCCTGTGTTGGGAAGATCCCCTGGAGAAGGGAAAGGCTACCCAATATTCTGGCCTGGAGAATTCCACAGACTGTATAGTCCATGCAGTCGCAAAGAGTCAGACATGACTGAGCAAACTTTCACTTTCACTTTTCATTTGTAATTAGTATTTTCAGTATTAAAACCATATTTGCTAATTATACCATTCCCTTATTTTCTTACTTTTTCCTACTGTTTCTAGGTCATATTTTCCTGCTTTATTTCATGCCTGATAATTTTTAAATGCTAGACATTGTGAAATTTATGTTGTTTTATAGTGAATTTTGTTGTATTCATTTAAACAATGTTTAATTTCTGGCAGAAAGTAAAGTTACTATCAAGTCAATGTAATGACTTTAAGGTTTTCTTTGAAGCTTTGTTAGGATGGTCCCAGAGCAGCCTTTATGTTAGGTACAAGTGAGTCCACTGCTAAGGCAAGAACTCTCCAAGGATTCTACCAAATTCCCCATGTAGTATGAGGTCTCTCCAGTCTGGCTGCAGGGGGAAAAATATCTATGTTAACTTAGGCTATTATTCAACCTATAGCTTTGGCAGCTTCTTTTTTCTACCTTATAGAGATTCATCTCATGCATACATAGATAAGCTCGTGCTCAAAGCTTCAAGGACATCCTCTACAGATCTTAGTAGTCTTCCCTGTGTACAGCTTTCTTCCCTTCGATATTCTATCCCATACATTCTAGGAACATAAGTGTCCTTGAGTTCCACAGTCTGTCTTAATTCAGAAAGACCACTGGGCTCTGCTTGAGTTCCTCTTCCTACATCGCATTATAGAAACTTGGTTGCAAGCAACAGTAATTGATATTTCATTCTTTCATTTATTTATTTAATGCATAGCCACTGAACACTCACTCTGGGTCAGACAATGTTTGATGCACTAAATACTTATACTGAACAAGCAGAAAAATATCCCAGTGCTTACATTCTAATGTTTCACAAGAAAAGGAAATTTACTGGAAAGAAATCTCTAAGAAACACAAAAAATACAGGCATACCTCATTTTATTGCTCTTTATTTTATTGTACTTTGCAATAAAATTTTTTTCTTTTTACAAATTGAAGGTATGTGGCAAATCAGGCATTTTCCCAACAGCACTAATTTTAAAATTAAAGCGTGTACATTGTTTTTATAGACATAATGCCATCGAACACCTAACAGACTGCACTACAGTATAAATATAACTTTTATATGCACTGGGAAACAAAAGAAAAATTCATGTGACTTGCTTTATTGCGATATTCACTTCATTGTGATGATCCAGACCCAAATCTGCAGTATCTGTGAGGGTCTCCTGTATGAGAGATGTACAGAAAATGCAGAAAGTCAGCAAGATAGCAGGAGCCAAGGTCATGCACAGAATCACCATGTTCTGTACATGCTACTGTTGCTGAGATGAATAATCCCTCTTGTCATTTTCAAATTCTTACATCATTCACTCAAGATTTGAAGTTTTAGAAGAAATGATCATATTGGCAAAATCTAAGATAGTTCTTTCTGAGAACTAGAAGAGTTCTAGAAGGAAGAGAGAAATTCAGGGTCCCTTAATTTTTGCAGTGGAAGTGAGGCCTTGTCTCCACAAAGACTGATAGAGATGGAGACCTCCATCTGATGGGATGATGGAGAATTCCTTCTGAGGAGAATTTGGTATCATTAGGAAGGAGGGCAGTGGTGAGAGGCTGAACAGTCAGAAAGTGGTAACCACCCACTACAGTTGCATGGAGATGGCAGCAGTAAAAAGCAAAAGTAGAGTAGAAACTGAATTAAATAATTAGAAAAAAAAAATAAAGGTTATGTATTCGTTAGCAGAGACAAAATACCCATAAGGGAGAGGAGAGCTGAGTTCTGAGCAGCTGGGGTGGCCATTCGGTCACCAGCGCTCATGCAGGCTAAGTAGAGCTACTGCTGTGTTCTGGATGGCAAAGACTGTGTTCCAGTTGCTCAGAGGACTGGATTTATGGCAGACATGATAATTTTCCCTCCCTTTTTATTCCCATATGCATTTACAATGAACTCATAATTAAACAAAGAAACGGAGTGTGTCTGCTTTTGATATCTGAGAGAACCTTCCTCTCCTTAGCAGTGGTGAAGTTTTGCCAGGGCCAGGAAATGCTGGAAGTCCTCCAAACCGTGTAAGTTCCTTTGTCCCCAGGGACTGGGGGAATCCTATCCATACTCTCACGGAACCTCCTAACCTTCCCCACCTACACTGGGCTTTCTTTTCCCGGACTTAGATTCAATGGTTTGACTATTGTGTCCACCTATGACTCCCTGCAGGCACGATTCCCTCAAAATTAGTCACTGAGCACAGAAGTTTTTTGCTCTGCTATTTACAGAAAGCATTTGTCCTACTTTGATTTTTCAAAATGCAGACTACTTTGGTTGTCTCAGAGGGCCAGACACAGTGGAAGTTCTGTCCAGAGAACAAACTCTCCTTAAGCACAATCGGCTGTGAATCAGGAGTTGTAAAGTGGAGAGAACAATTAAAATCAATGACAATATTTACCTTCCTACCAAGAGTGGCTTGCCCAGTTAACAGACTGCACTCAGACGCCTGCAGTGCGCGAGAACACCCCTGGGCGAGTTGGCTGCTCAGCTGGGGCCACACTAATTGCTTTTATTAATGAGGAGAGCTCCCTTTTCTCCAGTGATGTTTCTTGGACTTCTTTCTCACGCTTGGTTGGTGAAGCATCACTACTACAAGCTAAACCACAGTTACAATGTTTTCGGCCTAATCGAAACCAGCAGAGCATATTTTAAAAGAGGAAATGGGAAAAAAACAGTTACATTTAATTCCTAAGTGGTTCTTTACAATCATGAGCATTTTAGAGTGTGAGATCAAGTTTTTATCAAGTGAGTGTCAAGCAATTACCATGTGACACCCTCACATGCTGCATGTTGGCACCAGGGGTGAGAAGCTAGTTTTGAAGTAGAGCACTGAATTTGGGGGGGAAAAAAAAGGGCTCCTATACCAGTTGCTCAGGGTCATGCAGACTATCACTTAATGTTACTGGACTTTAGCCTTTTTTTGCGTATGAAAAAGGGATGAGGCAGGACCACACTGAATCACAGTCCTGGGGTTGGGGTTCAGTGAGATACTGAATATGAATGAGGTGTTAGGCAAATGCACAAATACAAGAGACTGTCACCCGAAACAGTGGGGGCTCGCGTGCATTCACTCTGTTTATCCCACCAGAAGAGGCTCACCCACCCATCAGAGAGGACATACATACTACATCCCAACCTTGCGCTGAATCAAAGTGTTAGCTTATGTCTGTGCTCGTACCTCTTTCAACTGCTTATGCTTCAGAGAAACACCAGCAGTTTTGTTAATAGAGCCATGGACAGTTACAAAGAAAGACACTCACTTGTTCCAAGATCCAGCATGACCCAGAATTAAAGGGATTATTTGAGGGGAATTATTGTCCTTCTGACAATATTTTCCCTTCAAAAGAAAATTGATTCTCCTACCAGTAGGATAATAATACAAGAAAAGAAAGCATTGTGTCTGGAGAAATATTGCAGATATGGGAAAAGGTGACAAGGAGAGAAGATAACAATAGAATGGACAGGAAAATAGGTAAAAGACTATAGAAGGAAAGAGAGTACTGGAGGGGGCGTGGAGAACAAATAATTAAAAGCAAAAATATATATATATTTGCAAAGAGAAGTGCTAATTTAGCAAGAAAGACCAAAAGACATGAAATCAACTTAGAAAACTGTATAACAGAGAGGTAATTTTGAAATAAAGATCACCCAATACACAGAAGTCTATGTGTGGAAAGAAGGATGGTCTAATTGAAACTATTTATGTAGCTTAAACTCTAGCTCTAGTGGTTTAATACCTCTGTGATTATGGATATAGTTGATACTCTTATAAAGTTTTATTTATTCTTCCGGGTCATATTTATTACAGTCTGTCTCCCCTTAAGAGTTATTTATGTCCCTGTCTGTCTCCTTTCCCAGAGAGTAGATCCTTAGGGGTGAGTCTTACTCAGTTCTCTGTTATCCACAACACCTGGCACAATACCTACCATGCACTAAAGGTTTAATAAAACTTTAAATTGAGTTGAATGATTTCAAGATTTTATTGTCTCCTCTGTGTGTGTGTGTGTGTGTGTGCATGTACATGCGTGCATGCCACATGGTAAGTTCTGGAAATTGCATTTTAGTTTTAACTTCTCTAGTTAGAGATATGACAAAAGTATGCTGAAGTACCAGGAGAACAAGTCTGAAAATCTGTTCACTAAACAATGCCCAGGGAGTAGTTATCTGTCTATTCTTGATGAGGTCTATCTGTCCTCATGTTTAGGGAGTAAGGAGAGGAAGAGGGGATAAGAGAATTCATATCTGTGCTGGCTGGTAAAACAGGCAAAAGGGAGTAGCGTTGTGTCTAGAAAAGAAATACAATACAAGCTACAATCCTTGCTGTTTAGAAAATATCAAATCTATTTAGAGAAGAAAAACTGAAACAAGCAACTATCGATGGGAGCAAGCCACATGTATTTACATAATGGGACTATTTTAGCAGTGAGTGACAGAAGGTGCTACAATTATTCTCCACCAGGACACTAGCTGTGCTTCACTCTCCTCTGTTTTTTTTCTTTAGTTATCCTGAGGGAAACTTCCTAGCCCAGCTCTTCCCGTGAGGTACTCCCACCCTGGCAGTGTTTGCAAATGTCCCCCAGCACCAGCGCCTGACGCTGCGGGGGCTGCTAGGGGCTTAGCCTGCACCAGTTGACGCTGCAGGGGCAGCATTTGAAAGTAATTTACTTTCTCTCTCAAATGACAGTAATGTGCAACTTCCTGATACAAACAGTAAAGCTGCTTCTTTTCTCTTTATCCCTATGTGACAGTCCACCCAGACTGTGAGTGTCTGCAAAGACCAGTGGGTGACTGTGAAAACTCTGACTTTAGCTAAATAAGCTGAACATTGAAAGATCAAGCCTGTCTCACGCACTTGATGTTTCCACTCATGCTGGCTTTTCTCATGCCATCTCCTTAGGCTGAAGAAGGCTGCCATCTCCTATTTACTATAGAAGTTTCACTTCTCATTTTCTCTATGATAATTTTTGGTTTTTAGACCTAAAAATAACCAGGAATTGTTTTTTATTGGAGGACGATGATAAACATAAGAAAAAATATCTTTGTTATATGAAGAAGGAAAGTTCTTTTCAGGAGGCACTGACAGAGGATTTTAAATGTTTTCTTCACTTTTCTAAATCCAAAAGAGGGTAGTGAAACCTAAGGGCAAAAGGAGAGACTGTCATTCTTAAAGTAAAAATTACCTGCTTAGTGATTACTTTAATAAATTGGCTGTGTTCATATCCAAAGTTGCTAATGGATTGTGCTTACGGTACTAGACAATGGCCGTAATTGTAGAGTTTAATGTTGCAAACTTGTGGGACATATTCAAGTGGTGTGAAGACTGTAAGAAAGAAGTGAGAGATGGGGTAGAAGGGAGGAAGAAAAGGAGAAAGAGAGATGATTTTGAAACAAAAAGACTTTGGCATTTACATGGCCTTTATTTAAATCTGGGAACATGAAATTTTGAAGAAAACTAAATTCACGCTGTCAGCTACATACACACAGAAGCCTTTGACATCTAGTTGTCTTTCTCTCTGTCCCAAATCTTTCCATCATAATAGTAAACATGAGAGGTTTTACTGATAGAAACTAAGAACACAGACTTTGGAACTAGATTATTGGGATCAAATTATGATCAACCTCTTATTTACCTACTGGATGAGTTGGGGGAAATACCTAGTCTTTCTAAAGTGCCCTTACTTCTTTGCTTTACGCCTCAGTCTCCTCATCTGTAAATTGGAATGCAGTAAGATCATGCATGCACACATGTTGAGTCACTGAGTCATGTCAGACTCTTTGTGACCCCATGGACTATGGCACACCAGGCTTCCCTGTCCTTCACTATCTCCCAGAGTTGGTTCCATTGAGTCAGCGAGGCCATCCAACCACCTTATCCTCTGTCATCTCCTTCTCCTCCTGCCCTCAATCTTTCTCAGCACCAGGGTCTTTTCCAGTGAGTCGGCTCTTTGTATCAGGTGGCCAAAGTACTGGAATTTCAGCTTCAGCATCAGTCCTTCCAATGAATATTCAGGAACCAGGATTGACTGGTTTGATTTTCTTGTTGTCCAAGGAACTCTCAAGAATCTTCTCTAGTACCACAGTTTGAAAACATCAATTCTTCGGCACTCAGCCTTCTTTAGAGTCCAACTGTCACACCCGTACATGACTACTGGAAAAATCATAGCTTTGACTATGTGGACCTTTGTTGGCTAAGTGATGTCTCTGCTTTTTAATATGCTGTCTAGGTTTGTCATAGCTTTTCTTCCAGGGAGCAAGCGTCTTCTAATTTTGTGGCTGCAGTCACTGTCCAAAGTGATTTTTGAGCCCAAGAAAATGAAATGTGTCACTGTTTCCATTTTTCCCCCTTCTATTTGCCACGAAGTCAACAGACCAGATGCCCTGATCTTAGTTTTTTGAATGTTGAATTTTAAGCCAGCTTTTTCACTCTCCTCTTTCACCCTCAAGAGGCTCTTTAGTTCCTCTTTGCTTTCTGCCATTAGAGCGGTATCATCTGCATATCTGTGGTTGCTGCTGATATCTCTCTTGGCAATCTTGATTCTAGCTTGGGAATGAATTTTGAATGTAAGGCTGACAAGAGCATCTGATGGTTTGAATACGGGATATGAGGGAAAAGAGAGAAAAGGTAATTTATAGGGTGTTTGGCTTAAACATTAGGTAAGTGGTGGAGCCCTTTGCTGAGATGGAGAAGACTGGAGGGAAAAGAAAGGAATTTCTCTTGTATACATTACGTTTGAGAAGCCTATTCAATATCTCACTGCTGCCTGGGCCCTGGCTGGAGGAGTCTGGAATTCAAGTGGGGAGAGGAGATGACATGAGTCTACGAGTCAGCAGTGTACAGATGCTATTAAAAGGCATGGGGTTCTGTGGATTCAGTGTGGGCAGGAGAAGGAAGCTGCCCAAGACCAAGTCTTAAGGTGCTCCAGTATCCACGGGCTAAAAAGAACAGAGGAGGATCCATTATGGAGCCTGAGAATAAGTGACCAGTGGGGTGAGACAAAATCCAGGAGAATGTGGGGTCCAAGGAGCCAAGGGAAACACTTAGAATGGTGCCTAGTGCACAGTAAATGCTCATAAAATTAGCAATTATTAATTCTTGTTTGAAGCTCTGTGATTCCCAAGTAGTCCCGCATGTTCTGACCTCAAAAAGGGTTGAATTCCACGACAGCTCTGACTAATTGAATATGGCAGGAACTGCAGTAGATTCCAAGATCAGATCTTAAGTGATAGAGAAATAGATCAAGCTGAGAATTTAGAAGAAGTATCATATTTGGCCTTCCCTGGTGGCTCAGTGGTAAAGAATCTGCCTGCAATGCAGGTGTCGCAGGAGATGCAAGTTCGCTTGGGTCTGGAAGATCCCATGGAGGAAGGCATGGCAACCCACTCCAGTATTCTTATCTGGAGAATCCCATGGACAGAGGAGCCTGGTGGGCTACAGTCCATAGGATTGCAAAGAGTCAGACACAACTGAAGGAACTTGGCATGCACGCACCATATTTGGCAATGTGAGGGTCATTAGTGACTTTGAGAAGAGAGGTTTTAGTGAAGGGGAGACACAATTCTAAATGAATTGCTCTCCAGAGAGAACAGCAAGAGGAGACAGGTACATGCCAAGTGAGGAATTCTGCTTTAAAGAGGAACAGAGAAATAAGGTAGTAGCCAGAGGAAGTTGTAAAACAAAGGAAGATTTTATTTTTGTAAGGTTTTTTTTTTTTTTTTTTTTAGGATGATTTCTGGTGGTGGAAATGAGCCAACAGAGAATCTAAATTAATGGTGTGGGCCAGAGAGTGGACCCTGAGTAGCTAAGAAAACATCTGATCCAGAGGCCAGGTGGAGACTCTGGCCACAGAGAGGAGCACAGGTCATTCTTCCATTGTTTAAAAACAACAACAACAACAGAAGCAGCAAAGCAAATCTCCAGGTGCAGAGCTGGTAGCTGTCAGATGTTTCAGTGGGAGCACAAGAAAGTTCAATTCTGGCCAATTTCATTTTCTCAGTGAAAAAAGGTCATCAGTTGAGGATGTGGAGGAAGAAGAGGGTATTGGAGGTTTGTGAAGAGAGAAGAATGTGTGAACTGATTGGACTGATTGGATGTGGCCAGTGTGGCAGCCCCAAGGGGTCCTTGGAGATGTATGGTCAAGTTAAAATCTGGGTGGTGTTTTTTAATTCAGCCATTGTTATGAATTTTTGTTCTCAAGTTGTTTGTGTTGTTTATGTTGTCATCAATGATATATAAGAATGCTTTTCCCCTTAATGTAGGCAGATCAGACCTGCCAATTTTTCCTCTGTAAATTCTGAGATTTATATATTCTCAAGAAGTCTCTACCTCCATGCTAAATTATTTAATTCTTAACTATTCTAAAGTTTTCATAATAAAAATTCACAATTTTATTCTATATATGGATTTTTGGGTGTGTGCAAAAGTGTCTAACTTCATTTTTATAAAAATGGATAATAACCTGTCCCAACATCATTTTTCAAAAATCCACCGTGACTCTTTTAAATGCCTCATTGTTCATATGTGCACACTGATTTTGGGCTTTTCATGGTTATTTCCTTTATCATTTTTCTGCACCACCATTACTAACGCTTCATTGCTTTCATCACTACAGTATTTTTCAATATCTGATAGTAAAAGTCACCATTCAAATTTCTTTCAAAATTCTCATGGCAAAACTTGAGAATTTTATCTTCCAGATGAAAATTATCTTTCAGATAAATCCAATTCAATACAATAATTGCCTTGTAAAATGTCATTTAAAATCCTGAAGGAGTTTTGATTGGAATTAAATTGAATTTATGGATTAATTTAGGGAGAATTAACATTTACAGTCTGAGGACTTTCCACTGAGAGACCTGTTATTGTCAGTATTTATTTGGGTCTTCTCTTACGTGCTTCAGAACAATTTTATAGATTTTCTTCGATGAGGAAACTCTGTGTCATCTTAAAGGCATTTTCTGGCTCTGACACCATAAAACAAAACTCATCTATTATCTCCTACGTGGCACCTTGAGGAAATTGATCTTCTTGTGCCATAGTTTCCTTATCTGTTAAAAGGGGACTGCTGTTTGGAATGAATGAGTTAGTACATGTGAGGCACTTAAAATAGTGCCTGGTGCTGCCACCATTATACCTCCTTTCAAAGCTCCACAATCCTGAGACATCCTTTGTATTCTGACAACATCAAACTGCTGCTATTCCAAAAAGGAAAATGTGCCTAACCCTTGCACACATTATTCCAATGTGTCTGAAAATCTAATTTCCAGACTTTCAGCTTCTATAATACATCAGAGAACCTGCTAGGGTGGGTTCAGTTCAGTCAGTTCAGTTGCTCAGTCGTGTCTGAATCTTTGCGATCCCGTGGACTGCAGCACGCCAGGCTTCCCTGTCCATCACCAACTCCTGGAGCTCACTCAAACTCATGTCCATTGAGTCGGTGATGCCATCCAACCATCTCATCCTCTGTCATCCCCTTCTCCTCCCGCTTTCAATCTTTCCCAGCATCAGGGTCTTTTCAAATGAGTCAGTTCTTCCCATCAGGTGGCCAAAGTATGGGAGTTTCAGATTCAGCATCAGTCCTTCCAATGAATATTCAATGGATTTCCTTTAGGATGGACTGGTTGGATCTCCTTACTGTCCAAGGGACTCACAAGACTCTTCTCCAACACCACAGTTCAAAAGCATCAATTCTTCAGCACTCAGCCTTCTTCACAGTCCAACTCTCATATCTATACATGACTACTGGGAAAAAAAAGCTTTGGCTAGACAGACCTTTGTTGGCTGTCTAATATGCTGTCTAGGTTGGTCATAACTTTTCTTCCAAGGAGAAAGCGTCTTTTAATTTCATGGCTGTAGTCACTATCTGCAGTGATTTTGGAGCCCAGAAAAATAAAGTCTCTCACTGTTTCCATTGTTTCCCCATCTATTTGCCTGTGGGACCAAATGCCATGATCTTAGTTTTCTGAATGTTGAGTTTTAAGCCAACTTTTTCACTCTCCTCTTTCACTTTCATCAAGAGGCTTTTTACTTCCTCTTCAGTTTCTGCCATAAGGGTGGTGTCATCTGCATATCTGAGGTTATTGAGATTTCTCCCAGCCATCTTGATTCCAGCTTGTGTTTCTTCCAGTCCAGTGTTTCTCGTGATGTACTCTGCATATAAGTTAAATAAGCAGGGTGACAATATACAGCCTTGACACATTCCTTCCTGGATTTGGAACCAGTCTGTTGTTCCATGTCCAATTCTAACTGCTGCTTCCTGACCTGCATACAGATTTTTCAGGAGGCAAGTCAGGTGGTGTGGTATTCCCATCTCTTGAAGAATTTTCCACAGTTTGTTGTGATCCACACAGTCAAAGGCTGTTGGCATAATCAATAAAGCAGAAGTAGATGTTTTTATGTAACTCCTGCTTTTTCAATGATCCAGCAGATGTTGGAAATTTGATCTCTGGTTCCTCTGCCTTTTCTAAAACCAGCTTGAACATCTGGAAGTTCACTGTTCACGTCCCGTTGAAGCCTGGCTTGGAGAATTTTGAACATTACATTGCTAGCCTGTGAGATGAGGGTAATTATATGGTAGTTTGAACAATCTTTGGCATTGCATTTCTTTGGGATTGGAATGAAAACTGACCTTTTCCAGTCCTGTGCCACTGCTGAGTTTTCCATATTTTCTGGCCTTTTGAGTGCAGCACTTTCACAGCATCATCTTTTAGGATTTGAAATAACTCAATTGGAATTCCATCACCTCCACTAGCTTTGTTCATAGTGATGCTTCCTAAGGTCTGCTTGACTTCACATTTCAGGATGTCTGGCTCTTGGTGAGTGATCATACCATTGTGGTTAACTTGGTCATGAAGATCATTTTTGTATAGTTCCTCTGTGTATTCTTGCCACCTCTTCTTAATATATTCTGGTTCTGTTACATCCATAGCATTTCTATCCTTTATTGTGCCCATCTTTGCATGAAATGTTCCCTTAGTATCTCTAATTTTCTTGAAGAGATCTCTAGTCTTTCCCATTCTATTGTTTTTCTCTATTTCTTTGCATTGATCACTGAGGAAGGCTTTCTTATCTCTCCTTGCTACTCTTTGGAACTCAGCGTTCAAATGTATATCTTTCTTTCTTTCCTTTGTCTTTCGATTCTCTTCTTTTCACAGCTATTTGTAAGGCTTCCTCAGACAACCATTTTGCCTTTTTGCATTTCTTTTTCTTGGGGATGGTCTTGATCATGCCTCCCGTAGAATATCATGAACCTCTGTCCATAATTCTTCAGACACTCTATCAGATCTAATCCCTTGAATCTATTTGTCACTTCCTCTATATAATTGTAAGTGATTTGATTTAGGTCCTACCTAAATGGTCTAGTGGTTTTCTCTACTTTCTTCAATTTCAGTCTGAATTTGGCAATAAGGAGTTCATGATCTGAGCCACAGTCATCTCCTGGTCTTGTTTTTGCTGACTGTATACAGCTTCTCCATCTTTGGCTGCAAAGAATATAATCAATCTGATTTTGGTATCAACCATCTGGTGATGTCCATGTGTAGAGTCTTCTCCTGTGTTGTTGGAAGAGGGTATTTGCTAAGACCAGTGTGTTTTCTTGGCAAAACTCTATTAGCCTTTGCCCTACTTTATTCTGTACTCCAAGGCCAAATTTGCCTGTTATTCCAGGTATTTCTTGACTTCCTACTTTTGCATTCCAGTCCCCTATAATGAAAAGGACATCTTTTTTGGACATTAGCTCTAGAAGATCTTGTAATCTTCATAGAATCGTTCAAGTTCTTCAGCATAACTGGGCAGGGTATAGACTTGGGTTACTGTGATATTGAATGTTTGCCTTGGAAACGAACAGAGATCATTATGTCGTTTTTGAGATTGCATCCAAGTACTGCATTTCGGACTCTTTTGTTGACTATGACCGCTACTCCTTTTCTTCTAAGAGATTCTTGCCCACAGTAGTAGATATAATGGTTATCTGAGTTAAATTCACCCATTCCAGTTCATTTTAGTCCACTGATTCCTAAAATGTTGATGTTTACTCTTGCCATCTCCTGTTTGACCGGTTTCAATTTGCCTTGATTCATGGATGTAACATTCCAGGTTCCTGTGCAATATTGCTGTTTACAGCATCAGACTTTACTTCCACCACAATTCACATGCACAACTGGGTTTTTTGTTTTGTTTTGTTTTTGCTTTGGCTCTGTCTCTTCATTCTTTCTGCAGTTATTTCTCCACTGATCTCCAGTAGCATATTGGGCACCTACCGACCTGAGGAGTTCATCTTTCAGTGTCATATCTTTTTGCCTTTTCATACTGTTCATGGGGTTCTCAAGGCAAGAATACTGAAGTGGTTTGTTAGGGTAGGTTACTACAGAACCTTAAGAAAAGAACAACATTCTCAAGTAATCATAAAACATGTAAAAGAATTATCTGGGAACACTCTGTTGATTATTTGTTTGGTACCATTTTTTCCCCCTTTAGATGTCTACATAATATAAAAACCTAACAATTGTTAAGTTTAAAATATTTTAAAGGCAGAGGAAGACTTTACCATAAATGAGTTCACTGAATATCAGTGTCTTTATATATAAACCAGTATAGTACATCCTTTGAACCAGCCATACAAACACATGACATGCACTTCATATTTAGCAACTTAAATCATACCACATTATGTTGTTTTTCATGTGTTTTAACACTGCTGCTTTTACACATATAACAGCTGCCATTGACTGGTAGAGAGTGTAAATAAAAACGGCAAAAAAAGAAAACCTGTATCTACTACTTCCCTACATCATTTCTCTTTGTCTCCCTCATCTCTCTCTCTCTGCTGAAATAAGGGAAAACATCTAATTATAGAACACAGTGGGTTCTCCTTCTTCTAAGTAGCAGTATAGCACCTTAAGAGAAGAACTACAAGTGTGTTTTGAACCACTGTCTCTGAGAGGCCTGGGATCATTTTTGGAGGCATGTCCTAAGTTCCAAGAGTTCAACTAACTGAAAAAGCACTTAAAAGAGGCAGCCCAGGTCTCTGGAGAATGTCTTCAGGAGAACACGGTAACTAGGGTACTAGGTCACTGCAAAGGTACTTCAAAAAGTAAGTGAAATAGAAAGAGAAAATAGCACATGCAATATTGATGCAGATTGCATTCAAGGAAGAGACAGCTGCAATAGCAGTGCCTCTATAACCCATTGCCCTATTTTTCAGGTCCTTAAACTTATGTCCTCCTGAACCAGCAATTTATGGTTTCTTTTTTTTTTTAATTTTATTTTATTTTCAAACTTTACATAATTGTATTAGTTTTGCCAAATATCAAAATGAATCCGCCACAGGTATACATGTGTTCTACTTCTCAGAGAAGTGTTCATTTCCAAAATTGTTGAGTTCATCATTTTTCACAGAGCAAAATAAGCAAGGTATATTAAAAACAGATGTCTCTGACAGAAAGACGGACATTTCTGAGAGAATTCTGACAGCTAGATATTTCTGACAGAAAGACAGATGTTTCTGAGAGATTTCTGACAAAGACAGATGTTTCAGACAGAAAGACAGATGTTTCTGTCACGTTTGTGACAGAAAGATGGACGTTTGGATGTTTCTGAGAAAATTCTGACAGAAAAACAACGTTTCTGAGTGAAAGATGGACGCATTGATAGGAAGACAGACGTTTCTGAGAGAATTTTGACAGAAAGATGACATTTCTGACTCAAAGATGGACGTTTCTGACAGGAAGTCAGACTTTTCTGAGACAATTCTGACAGAAAGACAGACATTACTGACAGAAAGACGGACATTTCTGAGACAATTCTGACAGAAAGATGGGCGTTTCTAATAGAAAAACAGACGTTTCTGAGAGGTTTCTGACAGAAAGATGGGTGTTTCTGACAAAACGAATGGATGTTTGTGACAGAAAGATGGACGATTCTGACAGAAAGTCGGACATTTCTGAGGGAATTCTGACAGGAAAAACGACGTTTCTCAGGGAAAGACGAATATTTTGATAGAAAGACAGACGTTTCTGGTAGAATTCTGACAGAAAGATGATGTTTCTGACTGAAAGATGAAGGTTTCTGACAGGAAATAGGACTTTTCTGAGAGAATTCTGACAGAAAGATGGACATTTCTGAGAGAATTCTGACAGAAAGATGGACGTTTCTGAGTGAATTCTGAGAACCATGGGGAGCCTGAAGGAATTCTTAGAAAAACAGAATGTTCAAGAGAATTCTGAGAGATGTAGTGTATATGCAGTTTATGAGATAACAAAATTAGAGGCATTCCTGATTGAAAATGGAATTCTGAAAGCACTAAGGTGAGTGAGATCTCTGAGGGAAGAATGATATGAATGATCTGAGAGAAGGATATTGTAAGGGAATTCTGAGACAAGGAGGGTGAGATGGAATTCTGAGAGAAAAAGGATGAGAGATTTCTCATATTAGGAGAGTCAGAGGGAATTCTGAAAGAAAGAGATTCAGATGGAATTCTGACAGTCAAAGAGTATGAGGAAATTCTTAGAATGCGGGGGAATATGAGGGAATTCTGAGAGGAGTGTCAGAGGGAATTATGAGAGAATGGGAAGTTTGTTGGAATTTTGAGACTAGGAAGGTGAGATGGATTTCTGAGAGAAGGAGGTTGGTAGGCAACTTTGAGCTTGAGATGGTGTGAGGGATTTATGAGTGAGGAAATTCTGAGATAAAGAGTATGAGAGGTATTTTGAGTGAGGGAGTGCAAGAGGGAATTCTGAATGAGTAACGGTGTGAAGGATTTTTGACTTAAGTAGTGGGTTTTGTTAATGTTTAGTAGCTAACTGGTTTCTGACTCTTTTAGGACCCCCATGTACTATATATAGCCTGCCAGGCTCCTCTGTCCATAGGATTTCTCAGGCAGGAATACTGGAGTGTGTTGCCATTTCCTTCTCCAGGGATCTTGAGGACCCAGGGATCAAACCAGAGTTTCCTGCATTGCCAGGTGGATTCTTTACCACTGAGCCACCTGGGAAGCCATAAGAGAAAGTGACAGGGAATTCTGAGAGGGAATGTGAGAGGGAATTCTGAGAGGAGAGTCTAAGGGAACTGTTCTGTACATTTACCTTTATGGAAAATTAAACATGTTTGTCAAAATGAAAAGCCATTATGAATTTAACCATTGTAACCAGCTAAAAGCAAAAGATTAACAATAATTTAAGGAAAAAGTATAGCAGAAGAGGTCCCAGAACATCTTATACCCATCACACAATAATGTAATAGTTACCAAACACTCAAACCAGGAAATATTTCTCCAGAAAACTGGCAAGGCTATGGAAAAAAAATATGATTTGCCCTCCCCTCCCACCTTGCAAAAAAAAAAAGTTCCTTTGAAATGGTTATTCAACTTATCATAGCACATACCTTTTAGCCCCTGTGATTTCTTTGTCATTTGTTTTCCGAGAGAGATTGCTCTGCTGATTTTTACAACAGTTTTATGTAGCTAGTAAAGTCAGTTTACACTGCTGACTCTTTGCAATTACAACTATGTCCTAAAGGATTCTCCTTCTGTAGGGACAGGGCTAGAGCTAGGGAACCATAGTCTGTGTGAGACAGAAAGCATATTCTAAGATAGAACTCACCTTTATGGAAATCAACCTGGTTTGGGTTTTATGTTTTCATGCAAATCTATTTATAAAATATAATCCACACAATGTTAGATAAAGTCTACCTTCTAGTTTGCAAAAGACTAAAAAATAAGATATATAATTGGCCATCTCCCTTGCTCAAAAATATCATCTTTTAATACTCCATGCCTTTTCTTTTCAATTAAGCTGATCAAACTGAACTTAAATGCAATAGAATAATAAGAACAAGGCATTCAATAAATAGCTGATTCATTGAGAGAAGTAAGAGGATATTCACAGAGTAACTATGGCCATGATGAGAAACACTGATTAAAATAATACAGTTGGTCTGGTGTTTTTAGTTTCCTAACAGGAAAATGGATACCCTCTCCCCAGAAATCAAGTTCATCATATGGAAAATGCAGGTAAATATAATGCAGTTAAAAATAAGAATCTATATGATTACAGATAAACAATTAGTGAGAAATTGAAAGATTACAAGGAAAGTGGGAAAAGATGCAGAGACATGGGCAAAATTTGACCTGGGAAACTCCACAGAGAGAGCATAAGAAGAAGGGGGTCTGAAGTACATGGTGGTTTTCCAGTCAGTCACTTGCTGTCTGTAAGAGACCATTTTCATTCTGGAAAGGTCTCTTGGATGAGGTGAGTTTTTAAATGAAGGATTTGGACAAAATGGTGAGACTGGCTGTCAGAGCAGAATACCTAATTCTGCAGCAGCAGGGGAGAGTGCCTGCCTGCTAAAAAGAAATGAGGGATGGAGCAAGGAGCCAGTACCTAAGGCTGAAGGAAGAAGAAAGAGATGGGGAGGGTGCGCTGACGCTGTTAATATGCAGCTGCCTCCGGGGACGGGCCTAACAATAACCACGTCAAAACTCAATTCACTACTGAGAGCGAAAGATATTGTGAGGAATTGAAATCAAATGAAAATAAAGACCATCAAAGCATAGAGAGAATAAGGATGTTAAAACGATAAGGGTCCCCTCTCTCTACCAGTGGCATTACATCATCAGCAGACTTCCCTCCTTTCGATTCTAAAACCTGGGGGGCCACGCAACCTTGCTGTTTCCAGAAACAGCAGTAGATGATGCAAAACTTCCCATCAGGAACCAGGCATTTTTATCTTTCTGTCATCCTTAAGGAAAAAATAAAAATAACCATAGCGTGTTTTACTGAGTGCTTCTTGTTTGGCAGGCACTGTTCTAAGCACTTCCTACATGAATTCAGCTATCTTCGGAACAACTCTATTCTATTATTATCCCCATTTTTCACTTGAGGAAAATGAGGTACAGGAATGTTAAGTAACTCCCGTAGACTTACACAGCGAGTAATCAAGGAAGATTGGTTGCAAATTCAGGTAACCCGGCTGCAGAGTCCAAGTTCATGACCAATGCATGTTGCTGTCTCCCCATGATACCAGCAGCAACAATGCAGATGACCTTGGAAACTTTTGCACCGCCTTCCAAGGGCCTCATTGTCATATGCAGGCAGGACACACAGGTGCAAACCAAGCTGTTTCTATTTCGGTGGCATACACAGTGTGAAGACAGGAGTGCTCGTACTTGTAATGAGGGAAATCTGGTTCATTTACCCTTCCTATCTGGTCCATTTCTGAGGACAATAGAGAAATATTTAATGTCATCTCATGCCTCTTCCCAAATCTGAACACCTAGTAGGCTCTTTATAAATCCCCGTTTGCTATCAGATTTAGTTTTTAAAATGATAAGACCATCTCTTACAGATGCCTAAGATAGCTTGCCAAATACCCAGTGTTTACACACTGTTGTCTGTATAGGTTTGAACTTAACTGGATTTTCTAATTATTGCCATTTTTGTTTTCCTGATATTGGGCTTCTATATTTGCAAATTTGTAGAATGGGCTCCTCTATGTTTGTCTTTTTGTGAGCACTACAAGCCATTGCTGATTTACAAGGTCAGGTTCACGTCACAGTAACAGCAGTTTGGGACCAGTGTTAGAAAGGCGGAAGAGAGGAAGAATAATAGGAGTTGTGCTAACTGAAAAAACATAGATAAATATATAGTCTAATTAGAGAAAGGATATCTGAGAAAATCAGTTATAAAAGACTCTAATCCTTCATGAAGAGAAAAATGCTGATGGGAATGTGTTTTCTTTTAATATTTTGATAGAGGTGTTCTCCTTGAAGACAGTATTCACTGCTTAACAGCTTTTGCAATTCTCCAGGCCCTCAGTCCATCCTTGTCTTGGTAATTTTAGAACACAATGTGGCATTTTCTTCTTGATGCCAATAAATTGCAGTGTTTGCTGCTCATCTTCCTTAACAAGAGTTCTTATACTTTTGTAAAAATATATATCTGAGTATAAAGATAGTCGAAGCCCCTACAGATATCTTGTTTTGAAGAGAGACTTTCAAATGAGGCGATAAAAAAATAAATTACACAACAGTAAATTTCCTAAGTAAGCAAGATAATAGAGTCTGAAAACCAAAGGTGCTGAGTGAGCAAGCTTCCACCTCATTCAAAACTAAGCTCTGATGTGACCCGAATGTTAGTCCTGCCGTGTGTAAGATGCATTATTGAGATGGCATCATCTGTTATTGGCATTAGTTATTCAGTTTGTATGACATTTTTCATTACTAACCTTCTCTCTTCCAAAGCCTATAACTCAGTGGTAAAAATTTATATCTTCCATTATTTTTAAAGGGCCAAATTTGGCATACAAATTCTAGTGCTTAAAATGGAATTTTATTTCAGTAGAAAATTGGGCTGCGTTCAAGTAAGATTCTGTGAAATATTACAGAAGCTTACTAGCTTAACTTTTACATTGAAGGATGAGAGACATAGCTGATATTGTGGGAAATAATATTTTTATTTCTGCATGCACAACACAAACGGACTTGCAACCATATGAAAATATTGATCTGGAAAGCTGGGAGCCCCCAGAAGATTCAAGTCCTTTTCTGGGTGCTCACTGAAGGTATTTCTCAGAATGAAGGTTCTAGAATACGGCCTTCAGTATAGCCTTTATGTTTTAAGGAAAGCCAGGGGACTTGTACATGTGAACTGCCCACAAGTGAAACCAGAGATGGGATGGATCGCACCACGCAGGTGGCTCTAAGGATCCAGGGCCAGAGGCAGTGTGCGCAGGAACTTCCAGTGGGCTTTCAGTGGTGTGGTCTCTCCCCAGAGAGCTGTTCATGATGTCATTAGTGGACATCAGGTCATTGACCCAAGACAGCATTTGTCAACATTTTAAAGTCACATCCCCCTATAACTCACTTGATAAACTTGTCATTTCCCCAAGACTCTTGTCTTGTCCACAGTGCTCAAGGTTAAGTCTTATTAAAACGGAAATATAATAGTCACCCTAACACATGACTTCTCATTTGTTTACTTATTATTAATTAGTAATCGACTAATTAAATACATTAGATCCTCCTCTAAAAAGAGGTTTTCACTGGAGGGAAAAGAGTATGAGGAAAAAATGCCTTTCACCATGCCTGGTATGTAGTAAATAGCAAGATCTCAAAAATGTTAGTTCTCTAGCTGGGTTACTGGTGGTAAAGATGGAGAAGGGAAACCAGGGTCTCCACCCATAGTGGATTCTGTACCTACTTGACAATGTATACTCAGGCTTGACTTGACTGTAGGTCTCTGACAGTGATTGGGGAAAATGTTACTGAGCTGATTGTCCAAGAGAAGCTGAGTTGTTTCTAGCTAAGAGAAGAAAGGTTATAAGAGTTAAGGAATTCATAGAGTTATCGACTCTAATACATTGCATGAAGTTATTTTTTTCTTCAAGGTGTTGGTATCCTGAATCTTCATATTTCCTATGGTTTATTTTACATGTCATCTTTTCTACTGTCCATTCAAAGGCAAGCTCTTTACAGAAAATACAGTCTTCTTTAAGCCTCTAAGAGCCCCCAGCCTACAGCTTTAAGTGCCTGGGCTGGATTATGACTGAAGGCTAGTCTTTGCTCCATATTGTGACACCACTTTACTCCCTTTCTATGGTTTCAAGCAATGCCAAGTACACAATTATCTCTCTTAGGTTGCTTTAGCATTGTTCATATACAAGAAATTGATTCAAGTTGTGCTTCATGTTGGGTAGAAAAGAAATAAATACTATATCTGTTCCATCTCCCCAGGAGTAGATACTCTTTGGATGGAGTGAATAACTAATAATACAATTCTAAGTAGAGCACAAAATGCTCTATTCAGAGCAATGTGCATTGACCATATCCCTAAGTATTAAATATCTTTAATATAGCAGTATAATATCAGTATATTAGGAACTGGAGTTATAGGAAATCAACTGCCTGTGAATTATAAGGTAAATTTTGCTTTGTTAGATATTAATTCAAAAATGGCAATGCCAAAGAATGCTCAAACTACCACACAATTGCACTCATCTCACACGCCAGTAAAGTAATGCTCAAAATTCTCCAAATTTGAGAATTCACCAATTCTCCAATCTCACGTTCAGCAATACATGAACGATGAACTTCCAGATGTTCAAGCTGGTTTTAAAAAAGGCAGGGGAACCAGAGATCACATTGCCAACATCTGCTGGATCATCGAAAAAGCAAGAGAGTTCCAGAGAAACATCTATTTCTGCTTTATTGACTATGCCAAAGCCTTTGACTATGTGGATCACAATAAACTGTGGAAAATTCTGAAAGAGATGGGAATACCAGACCACCTGATCTGTCTCTTGAGAAACCTGCATGCAGGTCAGGAAGCAACAGTTAGAACTGGACATGGAACAACAGACTGGTTCCAAATACGAAAAGGAGTATGTCAAGGATGCATATTGTCACCCTGCTTATTTAACTTATATGCAGAGTACATCATGAAAAATGCTGGGCTGGAAGAAGCACAAGCTGGAATCAAGATTGCCGGGAGAAATCTCAATAACCTCAGATATGCAGATGACACCACCCTTATGGCAGAAAGTGAAGAGGAACTCAAAAGCCTCTTGATGAAAGTGAAAGAGGAGAGTGAAAAAGTTGGCTTAAAGCTCAACATTCAGAAAACTAAGATCATGGCATCTGGTCCCATCACTTCATGGCAAATAAATGGGGAAACAGTGGGAACAGTGTCAGACTTTATTTCTTTGGGCTCCAAAATCACTGCAGATGGTGATTGCAGCCATGAAATTAAAAGACGCTTACTCCTTGGAAGGAAAGTTATGACCAACCTAGATAGCATATTCAAAAGCAGAGACATTACTTTGCCAACAATGGTTCATCTAGTCAAGGCTATGGTTTTTCCAGTAGTCATGTATGGATATGAGAGTTGGACTGTGAAGAAGGCTGAGCGCTGAAGAATTGATGCTTTTAAACTGTGGTGTTGGGGAAGACTCTTGAGAGTCCCTTGGACTGCAAGGAGATCCAACCAGTCTATCCTAAGGGAGATCAGTCCTGGGTGTTCATTGGAAGGACTGATGTTGAAGCTGAAACTCCAGTACTTTGGCCACCTCATGCGAAGAGCTGACTCATTGGAAAAGACTCTAATGCTGGGAGGGATTGGGGGCAGGAGGAGAAGGGGATGACAGAGGATGAGATGGCTGGATGGCATCACTAACTTGATGGACATGAGTTTGGGTGAACTCCAAGAGTTGGTGATGGACAGGGAGGCTTGGTATGCTTCGATTCATGGGGTAGCAAAGAGTCAGACGTGACTGAGCTACTGAACTGAACTGAACTGAATTCAAAAAAATTTTTGGCTTATTTGGAGAGATTTCAGTTGAAGGCAGGCAGGGCCTTTTGGCCATTTTGTTCATTTCTGCATATGGTCTTACTTAGATCTCAGGTACTTAAGTGTATGTTAATGAACAATTTGCATTCTTAAAAGACTGTTACAACTAAAAATTTAAACTATCCATGTACTTACTTTCTATGAACACCATTCCTATTCATTTTATTCATTTATAGCTCTTTGAGAACTATAAATTCCAAGCCAATGAAATCATTTGATTTCTTCCTCAGAGGAATTTTGAGTGAGGAGAAAATTGGTTCCATTTACATCATGTGTGTGGCTGGCACTCACATTGTGCTAGGCTCCACTCATTGAGCAGAGCTCTGATGTATAGAAAACGGAGCTCAAAAAAGTTAACCTGCCCTAGATGCTGAAAAACAGTGTGGCTCAAATACCAGATGATACACCAGATCTGACTGAAGGTCCCCAAAAAAAGATCGTGTGTCCACCCCTCCATACACTGTCACACTGGCCCTGTGTCCAAAGCCACCTCAGTGTTCATCAGGAGTAACCAGGAAGCTATGCTTCCCTGGTGGCTCAGTGGTAAAGAATCTGCCTGCCAATGCAGGAGACACAGGTTCCACCCCTGGTCCAGGAAGAGCCCTCATTCCATGGAGCAGGTAAGCCCACACACCACAACTACTCAAGCCTGAGCTCCCAACAAGAGAAGCCATGGCAAGAGAAGCCCTTGCACCACAACTAGAGAATAGACTCTCTTCTCCACAATAGAGAAAGCCCTCACACAGCCAGGAAGACCAAGCACAGCCAAAAATAAATAAATTAATCTTTATTTTTTAAGAGTAACCAGGAAACAGTGGTGACATCAAACAAGACTAGCGCACTGAGAGTGCCACTCACCACCAACCTCCCACCTGCTCTGGGGTGATGCTGATAGCACACCCCAGAGCTGCCAGGCCCATCCTTCACCCTCACTTTATCCTTCATTGTCTCTTTAGACTTCATCCCCTTTTCCTCTTCCACTCTTCATGCTCTCGCACCACAGAGGACCTTCTTGTTTCCCAGGAAGCCAAATCTCCTCACTCATTTATTCAACAATATTTATTGAGTACCTCATGTGTTCCAGGTTCAATGAAGGGCTCAAAGTTAGCTCCTTGCTGCAAACGGCTCTTTACTGCAGGGGAGGCTCACAGGGAACCACTGACACACACTGATTTAAGTGCTATACTTGAGGTTTTCTCAGTATCGATGACACACAGAAAGGCGTGAACAATTATGCTTTGGAGAGAGATGAGGGACCAGACCAAAATACGAATAAAGAGGTGTCAAAGCAGAGTTGAGAGGAAGGTGCATTTTATCTAGGATTGCAAGAAAGCATATAACTTTACTCATAAATTAATTCACACTCTGCATGATAGATTCATTTTTCTGGATGTCTCATAAAAATCTCAAACTGAGCTGACCACTCCTAAACACACACTGACCCACATTTGACCTGCTCTCCTGATTTCCCCATACTAGTTTTTGGTATCATTAATCAATAGCATCAGATCTTGAAACTGAGCGGCAGCTCTGATTTCTGTGTCTTCTTTATACCTCACATCCTAAGATCTCCAGGATGAATTCATTGTCCTCAAGAAATGTCGACTTGACCCATCTCCTCACGAGAAGGCCACATCAACCTTTTCTTGGACTGGTTATTGTAGACTCTTTATGACAAGTCACTTCTTAACAAGGAACAGGTAACATATGTATTTTTTTGGCCAGCCTCCAGCTGTACTGGGTGCCCTCCTGCCCCGTGTACCCACTGGGTAACACATACTGCACCATCAGGTGTCTGCACTGATCATGGTCCTCCCTTTTTTCCTGTGTTCTCTTGTGGAGTGTGTGTGTGTTTGTGTGTGTGTGTTCATATGTGTGCACAAAGACTTGCAGCCTGGAAACTCCTCTTTTTTGCTTTAATGCAGCCCTCCTCAGTGGCCTTTTCATGTGGAAAACTCTTTTCAGCACTCTAATCCACTGCTGTCTCTATAATTTTTCTACCCCCTTACCTGAATATCTTCAACAAAACACAGCACAATGAATTGTAAAGAATTATTTGAACAATCTGAACACATTAGGATACAAGCAGAAAGTAACTTGAGTATTTTGGGTCATTACTGCCTTTTAAACTTGCACTTTTGAATAGCTTTTTTTTTTTTTCTTTTTCCTCCCCCTCTATCCCCTTGGGTAATCTTGGAGTGACCCTATAGTTTTTACAGCATGCTCAGGTACTAACTGATGATGTAGGCTTGCAGAAACGTAAAGTGCAGACAGATCTACTATCGATCATTGATTCTGTCCGTCATTCAACAGAAAGCACAGGGAACTGGGGGTGACAGTGGTGAGTTCAGTGGAAAATCCCCAGGTCACATGGTTAATGTGGTGGTGTGCTGGCTCAAGGCCCGCTGTGGGTGCCCAGTGGCCACAGGTTGTCTCTTTATTTTGCAGGGATTGGCAGGGAGGTGGTCTTCATCAAACCTCTCTACTCGTCCTCTGCCACCTGGGCCATCTTACTGTCATTCCCTGAACAAGTTAACTTCTCCCAACTGGCCATGAATGACCCCTTCATCCTAGCTTCTGGCCATCCACCAGTGGGGTCCTTCTCTGATGGTCACCTTGCCTCAGAGATATTCAATTCCACAGGAGTTTTTTCTCAAAACAAACATAATTTAATTTTACTTTAAAAAATTTTTAATTCTTTTGACCATTCCATGTGGCATGTGGAATCTTAGTTCCCTAACTAGGGGTCAAACCTGTAACCCCTGCAGTGGGAGCATGGAGTCTTCACCACTGAACCTCCACGGAAGTCGCCAACTTTTTTTTTATAGGTTACAAAATATGTTTTTTTTAATTAATTAATTTATTTTAATTGGAGGCTAATTACTTTACAATACTGTGGTGGTTTTTCCATACATTAACATGAATCAGTCATGGGTGTACATGTGTCCCCATCCTGAACCCCGCCTCCCACCTCCCTCCCCATCCCATCCCTTAGGGTTGTCCCGGTGCACCAGCTTTGAGTGCTCTGTTTTATGCATCGAACTTGGACTGGTGATCTATTTCACATATGGTAATATACATGTTTCAATGCTATTCTCTCAAATCATCCCACCCTCACCTTCTCCCACAGAGTTCAAAAATCTGTTCTTTATATCTGTGTCTCTTTTGCTGTCTCGCATATAGGGTTGTCGTTACCATCTTTCTAAATTACATATATATGCGTTAATATACTGCATTGGAGTTTTTATTTCTGACTTACTTCACTCTGCATAATAGGCACCAGTTTCATCCACCTCAGAACTGATTCAAATGCATTCTTTTTAATGGCTGAGTAATATTCCATTGTGTATATGTACCAAAACTTTATTATCCATTCATCTGCCAGTGGATATCTAGGTTGCTTTCCATGTCCTTGCTATTGTAAACAGTGCTGTGATGAACTTTGGGGTACACGTATTCTTTCAATTCTGGTTTCCTCGGTGTGTATGCCCAGCAGTGGGATTGCTGGGTTGTATGATTTCAGAATATTTTTAGATTTACAGAAAAGTTGTCAAGATAATAAGAGAGTTCCCATGTACCTCACACCTAGTTGCCCTTATTGTTAACTTCTTATATCAGTGTGGTACATTTGACACGACTAATGACCTAATATTTGTACTTTATTATTAACTGATGTCTATACTTTATTCTGGAGAAGGCAATGGCACCCCACTCCAGTGTTCTTGCCTGGAAGATCCCATGGACGGAGGAGCCTGGTAGGCTGCAGTCCATGGGGTCACACAGAGTCGGACACGACTGAAGTGACTTAGCAGCAGCAGCAGCAGCATACTTTATTCAGTTCATTATTTGGTGGGGTGGGTGGGGGAGCTTCCCAAGTGGCGCAGTGGTGAAGAATCCAATTGCCAATGTCTGGCCTCGTGTCACCTCAGGCCCCCCTTAGCTGTGAAAGGTTCTCAGCCTTGGTTTTGATGAGCTTGCTAGTTTTGAGGTGTACTGATCAGGTTATCTGGTAGAATGTCCCTAATTGAGAACATTTCATATTACACTAGAGTTATGGGTTTTAAGGAAGAAGACCACACATGTAAACTGCCATTCTCATCACATTATATCAAGAGTACATACTGTCTGCATTAATTTTACTGTTGATATTGACCTTAACCAACTGGCTAAGGTAGTGTTTGTTCAATTTCTCCACTGGAAAGTTACTCTTTGTATTTTCCTCTTTCAACAGTGTACCCATTGGAAGGAAGTCACTATGCTCAGCTCACATAGTGGTAAGTTTTGCTTCACCACTTTGAAGACAGAATCAGATCAGATCAGATCAGTCACTCAGTCCTGTCCGACTCTTTGCGACCCCATGAATCGCAGCACACCAGGCCTCCCTGTCCATCACCAACTCCCGGAGTTCACTGAGACTCACGTCCATCGAGTCAATGATGCCATCCAGCCATCTCATCCTCTGTCGTCCCCTTCTCCTCCTGCCCCCAATCCCTCCCAGCATCAGAGTCTTTTCCAATGAGTCAACTCTTCGCATGAGGTGGCCAAAGTACTGGAGTTTCAGCTTCAGCATGATTCCTTCCAAAGAAATCCCAGGGCTGATCTCCTTCAGAATGGACTGGTTGGATCTCCTTGCAGTCCAAGGGACTCTCAAGAGTCTTCTCCAACACCACAGTTCAAAACCATCAATTCTTTGGCGCTCAGCCTTCTTCACAGTCCAACTCTCACATCCATACATGACCACAGGAAAAACCATAGCCTTGACTAGACGAACCTTTGTTGGCAAAGTAATGTCTCTGCTTTTGAATATGCTATCTAGATTGGTCATAACTTTCCTTCCAAGGAGTAAGCGTCTTTTAATTTCATGGCTGCAGTCACCATCTGTAGTGATTTTGGAGCCCAGAAAAATAAAGTCTGACATTGTTTCCACTGTTTCCCCATCTATTTCCCATGAAGTGGTGGGACCGGATGCCATGATCTTCGTTTTCTGAATGTTGAGCTTTAAGCCAACTTTTTCACTCTCCTCTTTCACTTTCATCAAGAGGCTTTTGAGTTCCTCTTCACCTTCTGCCATAAGGGTGGTATCATCTGCATATCTGAGGTTATTGATATTTCTCCCAGCAATCTTGATTCCAGTTTGTGCTTCTTCCATTCCAGCATTTCTCATGATGTACTCTGCATATAAGTTAAATAAGCAGGGTGACAATATACAGCCTTGATGTACTCCTTTTCCTATTTGGAACCAGTCTGTTGTTCCATGTCCAGTTCTAACTGTTGCTTCCTGACCTGCATACAGGTTTCTCAAGAGGCAGGTCAGGTGGTCTGGTATTCCCATCTCTTTCAGAATTTTCCACAGTTTATTGTGATCCACACAGTCAAAGGCTTTGGCATAGTCAATAAAGCAGAAATAGATGTTTTTCTGGAACTCTCTTGCTTTTTCATTGATCCAGCGGATGTTGGCAATTTGATCTCTGGTTCCTCTGCCTTTTCTAAAACCAGCTTGAACATCTGGAAGTTCACGGTTCACATATTGCTGAAGCCTGGCTTGGAGAATTTTGAGCATTACTTTACTAGCGTGTGAGATGAGTGCAATTGTGCAGTAGTTTGAGCATTCTTTGGCATTGCCTTTCTTTGGGATTGGAATGAAAACTGACCTTTTCCAGTCCTGTGGCCACTGCTGAGTTTTCCAAATTTGCTGGCATATTGAGTGCAGCACTTTCACAGCATCATCTTTCAGGATTTGGAATAGCTCAACTGGAATTCCATCACCTCCACTAGCTTTGTTTGTAGTGATGCTTTCTAAGGCCCACTTGACTTCACAGCTACAGAAATTATTTTTCACACTTAGCTTCTTCTGCATAGGTGGCCTGCCACTTACTGTTCTCTGAATTTGAGGCATTTGCCCCCCAAACTCTAGGGAGAGTTGTATTTATTTTCCTATTACACCATCATAGTTCCATGATTCTGCAAGCATTGTCCTGGACCAGCAGCATCAGCATCACTTGAGAATTTGTTGTAAATGCAATCTCAGCCTCACCCCAGACCCACTGAATCAGAGATTCTGGGGCTGGGTCCTGGCAGTCTGCATTTTATCAAATCCAACACCTGTTTCTGATGCAAGCTGACGTTCAAGCACCACTGTGGTTAACAGTTTGTGTGTACTCTACCCTGAACTTGACTCTAAGCTCTTGTGGACCAATCAGCCAGCTTAGCACATAACTTAACACAGGGTAGGAGCTCAAAAATAAGCTGTGATTTTATTCTAGATTATTTTCTACCATTGAAATTGCACTGTTTTATTTTTCCTGCTGTTGGGCCCTGAGTGCTTCCTCGTCTTTTATGAGTTCCTTCAATTCTGTTCATACCTTTTATTAAAATCTCTTTAGTTAAAACTTTTTGAGTATGCCATCTATTTCCTATAAAACCCTGATGGATACAATGACCTCAGAGTTTATTCATTTCTGTCAAGGACTGCAAATGGAACATTTTTTCCAAAGAAGAAATCACTAATGATGTGCTTTTAGGCTTTCATTATTTAAGAGTGAAGAACCCCCCTACACTGTTCTGAAGAAATAGCTGGATTGAGCTTCTATGTTCTGTGTGCCAGAATTATGCCCAGTTCATTGCACATTATCCGTTTAATTCTCACAATAATAATCATGAGGTTTTATTATTTCAATTTTACTGGAAACCAAAGGTCAAACCAGTTGTGACTTGCATCATATTATAAAGCTAGAAAAAGTACAACCAGAATTGTAACATCTGACTGATGACAAAACCAATGTCCTTAAGGCCCCTGCGGGCCCCAAGCATTGTCCCTCTGCATGGGCGACACTGCAACTGCTACACCAGAAGGGGCTTGCTGATGGGCCAGGCAGGGGCAGGGGAAGCAACGCTGCAGACACCTGCACTTCAGTTTCCGCTTCCCAGACAAGAACAGAGAACTTCAGCTGGGGCCCAACAGCACTACGGTGAAAACCAGATCAGCAGAGAGATGAGAAGTCAAAGTTAAGGGCATGAGTATCCCAAAAATGTGTGTTTAGGATTAGGCTGGAAAGTCAGAAGAAAGTTGCATAGTATTTACAGATGAAGAAAGATAAAAATAGACCATATTGCAACTCAATTTCAACAAAAGAGGCAATTAAGAGAGACAAATTATAAGGATGGTGCTGTGCTGTGCTTAGTCGGGTCCAACTCTTTGTGACCCCATGGACTTTAGCCCACCAGGCTCCTCTGTCCTTAGGGATTCTCCAGGCAAGAATACTGGAGTGGGTTGCCATGCCCTCCTCCAGGGAATCTTCCCAACCCAGGGATCGAACCCAGGTCTCTCCCACTGCAGGTGGATTCTTCACCATCTGAGCTACTAGAGAAGCCCAAAAATACTGGAGTGGGTAGCCTATCACTTCTCCAGGGGATCTTCCTGACACAGGAATCGAACCAGGGTTTCCTGCATTGCAGCTGGATTCTTTACCAGCTGAGCTACCAGGGAAGACCCATAAGGATGGTACCAGTTAGCATTTGGAGAGAGAGTGAGATTAAGCTATTTTGTCAACTTTTTTTTTGTTTTAGCTACACCTCACAGCATGTGGGATCTTACTTCCCTGACCAGGGACTGAACCCATGTCCCCTGCAATGGAAGTGCAAAGTCTTAACCACCGGACCACCAGGGAAGTTTCCTGTCAATGCTCATCGCTGGGACTTATTTCCCTGGCCTAGTTACCCGTGGGCAGAGGCTGGCAGTCACTAGAACATGCCAAGACAGCGCATACAGGGATGCAACGCCAGATGGGGGAGGGAGGGCTTAACTCCTTATCACACTAACTAATGGCACTTCTCTTGAGTACAAACAGCACCCACCCCCCACCCCAAAAGGAAACAGTGGATCTTAACTCAGTCTCCACTGAGCACAGCAAGACTTTGCCTTCCATAAATAGTCTTCTTAAGAACCTGCCTTGAAAATCACCTTTTAGTGAGTGGTTCATATAGTCATAAATAAATAAATGTCTGTTGAATAGGAGGGAATGGGAATCATAGCTAGATTGGAATGTCACCTTTTTGATTACAGTGCTCTGAATTGTGACACTTCATCCAGACTCTGTGATTTGTGCCGGGGAGGTCGCGGTGAAAAAGTCCTCGTGGAGCTTATCGCACTGCAGCAGGAGGGTCAGACAAGAGAGAAGTAAACTTTCTATCATGGGAGATGCCACAAAGGAAATAAACAAGATAGGATGGGGAACAGTGTGGTGGTCAAAGACCTCAGAGGAAGAAATACTCGGGCAAAGACGTGGAGGGTTTTAAAGAAAACACACACAAAGACTGCCCGCTCAAAATACACAGGCAAAGTTTTTCAGGTGGAGAGAGCAGTGAGGGTTAAAGTCTGGATTTGGGAAGGCTCTTGGTGTGTGTGCCCCAGGCACAGAGCGCAAGGTGGGAGAGGGCAGGAGATGAAACCGGAAAGAAGGGTCAATTTGAGACCACATAAGAGCCCTGAGGATTAGGAGACTATGTTGCCTCACCAATTTAGGGACAATGCCCCTTATCAGCTCGGAAGAATGAAAACGATGCCCCTTTCCCTAGGCAACAGAATCCTCCTAAAAGAAAAGAGGGGAATGAGAGGGTAACAGGCAGGAAGGCTAGGGGTCTCTAAATGGACAAAATAGGCTGCAAGTGTCAGACATTTTTTCTCTCTCTCTTAAGTGGCAGGAGGAAAAGAACTATAAGTGTCAGATTTTTGGCTTCCCTGATAGCTCAGTTGATAAAGAATCTGCCTGCAAAGCGGGAAACCTGGGTTTGATCCCTGGGTTGGGAAGATCCCCTGGAGAAGGGAAAGGCTACCCACTCCAGTGTTCTGGCCCGGAGAATTCCATGGACTGTATAGTCCATGGGGTTACAAAGAGTCAGACACGACGGAGCAACTTTAAATGTAAACGTAATGTGAGCCCTGGAAGAGCCCGAGGCCTCTCGGCCATGATTCTAAGGTGCCATCTGGCCCTGGGTCTCGGAAGGTGGATGCACTGTCCTTTCTTTGCTGCGGATCAGGTCCCACTCCTGGCAGGCTGTCAGGAGAGCTCTCACTTGGCAGGTACGGGCTCCCTTGATTTCATAAATGCACAGCCTGTAGTCAAGAATTTCCAAATGTGATTAAAATGAAACTGCCATGGAAATTAGGTCTGGCGGCCCATCTTTCCAGTACTTAGAAGGAAGAGCGCCTCCCAGACCTGGCAGGCGACCTCAGTGACATGGTTTGGAATAGATTTAGGAAGGGCTGCCAGGTAGATAAGAGATTTCAATAACTAGGCAGCCAAATTAGTCATTAGAAGGACTGGGTACCAGGGACGCACCAGGGAAAACCTCCTGACCTCTCAATAGTCGAAGTCATCGAGATAAATGAGCTCTGAAAACAGTGCTTCATTTGAGAAGGAGGACGTACTTTATGATTAACTCCAGATGACCACAGTCTCCGGAGGCTGACCAAACCCTGTTCCTGGAAATCAGAAAATGATAACTTTGCAGTAGCTTCTTTGGCCAGTCCAGTCCTTGAACAGTTCAAAAGAGGGAAGAATTGGCCCCAAATGTCCTATATCAGCAGAGAAACAGAGATAAAATTCATTTTCCTGGACAGACCAAATCACTACATACAGTTTCCTCTCTCAGTGGTTAGTCGTGCCATGGAAGAGATGGTTCCAGAAGGATAAACAAAGGTAATGCTTTAAGCAAACGGACCGTACTTGCTTTTGAGCTTAATGATGGTCTGCAGCCAACACGACCACAGCCCACTTCCTCTGTGGCTGGTCTTAATTGAAACTGACGGAGCTGTGGAGCTAGCTGGGTTTTGCATAAATCATCATCGGTAATACACTTTCAAGGGTAATCACAACATTAATATACCAAGCAGGAAGTGAAATAATTAAAATTTAGCACAGTGCAGTATTGAAGTTTCCAAAATTAATCTGAAGCACCTTTCCTCAGTACAAATGAGCAATTGCTTCAGTCCATAGAAAGGGACATTCAAAGAAGTACTACATAGGCCATCAGCAACAAAAGAAATTCTACTCTTCTTCCTACATTGTAAATTGTCTGCTTATATTTTAATTCCTTTTCCTTTCTTCTTTAGTGTGCAAGTTTTTTTTTTAACCTGCCTTTAAGCTAAATACATGTCATAAAGCCATGCAGAATTAAAATCTTGCAAATCTGGGAGCATTAAGAGAGAAAAATTGTTCCCTTATGACCCTTAGGAAGACAATTCCAGCCCAGAGAGTGAACGAGCATATGTACCTAGGGTGATAAGCATCTCATTTCAATATATCTGCATAGAAGGTAATAAAGTACCCAGGCTGGGTCCCCTAGTGAGCCACAGGGGTAAGACAGTGGCACTAAATGGCTCACTGCTTCTGATGGAGTGTCTTTAATGCTGGATGCCTTGAAAGATGATAAGCAAAAAGCTCCCTGTTGTCCTATGTAATCTCACAGGCAGACAGCTTGACAACAGCAATATTTTGCAGAGAACCACACCCCAGTGTTCCAAGACTGGGAACACCTTGACCTAGAAGCACAAAAATATCAATTGGACTTTGAGTAGGGGCTCCCTCCAATGGGCAAGACCCCTGGTACCCAGACAGCGTCCCAGCTAAAAGTCAACACTCCCTGAACTGTACAGCCGGTAAAGCCTGCACTCTGTCAGGAGTAACTTACCTCTTAACTCACACTGGTGTTTCTTCCTTTCTCCTCAATATCACACCTTCCGTAAGGAGTTAGAGGTCTCTGACTGCCTAGAGAAAAAAGTGCTAATGAGTCCGCATCACCCTTGTAAGAATTACTTGAACAGGCAATTTC
Source organism: Bubalus kerabau (assembly GCF_029407905.1). Lineage (NCBI taxonomy): Eukaryota > Metazoa > Chordata > Mammalia > Artiodactyla > Bovidae > Bubalus > Bubalus kerabau. The sequence continues at coordinate 27,551,393 of NC_073635.1, read as the reverse complement.
ATCTAGACGTCAGTGATGACAGCAGACACAAAAAAGAATATCCAGTGGTGGAATTTCAGCCCCTGGGGAAGGTGAATTAGCAGCGAGATATGGGCTAGGGCCCCCATGCCTCTTACAATGCATTGTTCAAGTCGTACTCCTGACGCTGCCTGTGATTAGAGTTAATTCTTAGGACTTATCATTTGAAATGGACACTGCCATTTCCTACATTAAAAAAAATCCTCTAGTAGGATTGGTCACCCTCAAGTGATGGGATATGGGAGAATAAATGTAGAGTAAGGAGAATTGTCAGTTAATGTCAGGTTTCTTCACTGTTCACCTGAACTATCATAGCATTGTTAATCAGATACACTCCAGTACAAAATGTCTTTGGTGTTAAAAAATAAAATTTTATAAATTAAAAAAAAAAAAAAACAAACATGTTTCTGAGGATCAACCAGCCAATGAGAACTCCCAGCAGACCATGACCAGAAAAATGACTTCCTTTGGAAAATAGTAAAAGCCTTTACCATATTACCTTGTGCCCTTTTGAAGGAAATTTTACTCTTGTATGTTCTCAGTACAACTCTTCCTGTTAATACCAGAGAGCTCAGATGCAAACAAGTCCCACTGAAATTCTATAGACAGAACCTAAGCACAAATGGGTACTCATGTCCTTGACCAAACCATCAGGGTCTTCAAATGTTTCTCATCTGTCAGATATCCAAAAACTTGTGCTACTGTTAAATCTCCTGTCTCAACTTCCTTGATGCTCAACTTGCTTGATGACAAAGTTATCAAAATTCAACTTGATCAAGCATCAAGCAACTTTCTCTCAATTTCAAGGGAGAGAAAAATTTAGCTGATACGGATGCCTTCAATTCACATCAAGTCAAGGTATGTTGAATGAATGCCTATTATGGGAGGAAAGGCAAAGTGGGAAGCAGAGGAAAGGAGGAGGAGGAGGAGAAGCAGCAGAAGCACAGGCTGAAGAAGGAGGAAAGAGAGGAGGGGCAGGAGCAGATGGAAGCAGAGCAGAAGCAGAGGGAGAGGGGGGTGGGGAAGAAGGAGGTAAAGTCAAGTGGAAACTGCCCTCAGCTTCACTGAGCATCATTGCTGTGAACATCTTCCCTGTCATCTTCAGATGCTGGCTGGTCACTGCCCACCCCCAATAGTGTGGTGATGACCCCTAGTCACATATACTCATACATAGGAGCTCCCATATTTCCAAGACATTCAGCATTTGGTTCCAATGTAGCCAACTGTTAGCGTCATTTTGAAGAAGAGTCTAGTTCCTTCCCCTCCAGGAAGTGCAAAGTGTCCTATAATATGTATAAACGGCTGTGATGGTACAGCAAGAGATATTTGCTTCCAGATTTTATTTTGGTTTTGATCAAGTTGAATTTTGATAACTTTGTCATCAAGCATAATTAACAAAAATAATGTAATTATGGAGTACATAGCACAGGTGAAACTTAATTATTTGGACTCCCAGGAAATGAGCTCTTACCAACAAAGTAGCAACTTGAAGGAGGACCAGGAAACCGAGTGGCATCCTCTCTGATTTAGCAGTGATGCCATCTGTACTGGGCTGAGTCCAAGCAAGCAAGCAGCCAGCCAGGAGGTTAAATGCAGGAGCAGTGGGTCACAACTCCAGGGAACATCTGGTCCCTTGAGTAGCCAAGGCAATTCCATAAATGGTGAGAGCCAGTGGGCCTTCAGAGAAAACATAAAAAATGAAAAGGTTAACATTTTTCTCCTGCCAGCTAACCTGCCCTACTTTGGCTTTCTTTCACAAGAAAATACAAGGCAGAGTGTATAATAAAATAGTTGATATAGACTGTGCCCCTCCAAATTCACGTGTTCAAACCTTATACCCAGTGTAATACTATTTGGAAGTGGGGCTTTGGGATGATTAGGTTGTAAGAACAGAGCCTCCAGGAATGGGGTTAGTGCTCTTATACAAGAGACCCTAGAAAGCACCTTTCTAGTACCTCTTCCTCCAGGTGAAAAGAGTCATGTGAGAACCAGGAAGCTGGTGCTCACCAGACACTGTACCTGCCAGCACCTTGAATTTGGACCTTCCTGCCTCCGTAACTGTGAGAAATAATGCCACGGTCACACAGTCTGTGTTATTTTGTTACAGCAACCCAAACAGACTTAGACAGTGGTAATTAGGGGAGTAAAGTTTCCCGCTAACCAGTGTATAACTTGAGAACAGAACCGGCACAATGCACCAAGTTACTGTTCAATTTAATACGCGCATTTACCCGTTAATTCTGCACCAACTTGGGTCTGAACTTGGGACACATTGCTACCGAGACCAGACCCAGAGATTACAGAGAGGTCTTGGTTTTCCTGCCCTTCAAACCAGGGGATTTTAGAAGCTGATTCAGAGACCGAGTCCTCAGAGGATAGTCCCAAAGTTAGCAGCTGGACAGAGATGGGAAGTGGGAGATCCCAGCATATGTCTGCGATCAGATAAAATTATCTGATCACCAGGGGCTTCCCTGGTAGCTCAGAGGTTAAAGCGTCTGCCTGCAATGTGGGAGACCTGGGTTCTATCCCTGGGTCGGGAAGATCCCCTGGAGAAGGAAATGGCAACCCACTCCAGTACTCTTGCCTGGAGAATCCCATGGACAGAGGACCCTGGTGGGCTACAGTCCATGGGGTAGCAAAGAATCAGACACGACTGAGCGACTTCACTTTCACTTTCCCTATGGAAAGCAGTACGGAGGTCCTTTAAAAAACTAGAAACAGAGTTACGTGTATTATCTTCCAATCCCACTCCTGGGCATATGTCCAAAGAAAACTCTAGTTTGTAAAGATACATGCACCCCCCATGTCTGCAGCAGCACTATTTACAATAGCCAGGGCATGGAAGTGACCTAAACTGTGCATTGACCCATTGACAGGTGAACAAAGAAGGTGAGGGGTGTGTGTGTGTGTGTGTACATATACACACATAGTGCACACATACATTACAGAATGGAACATTATTCAGCCATAAAAAAGAATGAAATAATACCATTTACAGCAACAAGGATGGACCTAGAGATTATCATGCTAAGTGAAGTAAGTCAAACAGAGAAACACAAATATCATATGATATCACTTATATGTGGAGTCTAAAAAATGGTATAAGTGAACTTATTTATAAAACAGATATAGACTCACAGACATAGAAAACAAACTTAGAGTTACCAAAGGGGAATGGGAGAAGGATAAGTTAGGAGTTTGGGAGTAACATATACATGCTGCCAAATATAAGAAGAGAATGAACAGGGCCAGCTGTAGAGCACAGAGAACTATATTCAATATCATGTCATAACCTATAGTGGAAAATAATTTGAAAAAGAACATATATATATCCATATATGTATATATAACTGAATCACTTTGTTGCATACCTGAAATAGAGCATTTTAAATTATACCCCAATTAAAAAGTTTAAAAATAGTTTAAAAAATGACATTTGTGCCAAAATTTCAAGTAGTAAAGCACTTCAGTTTGTGCATTCAGTAGAGGTACAAGGGATATGGAGAAAGAACAAGCAAAGTGCCAGGTATTTTTGGAGCATTCATCAAAGTCTCCTCATGTGGGAAGCAAATGAGTTTTTCTTTGGGTTTTGATCTTAGTTTCACCTCAAAAGGAAAACGCCTTTTTATTTGGCTTATTTGCAATTTTTTAAAACTTATTTTGTAAATATTTCATAATATTTAAAACAGTATATAATGACTGCATGCTCTTGCAGCAGAAAATAATTAAAATACTTGGCACTTAATGGCACTTTTCATTATTAAATCTCTTTGTAGACATTAATTAAGGAAAAGATACTTCATTTTTTAAAAGTTGCTGTTAGGCTCCTGTCAGTGAATTTCATGAATGTCGGTTGCAACAGGAAGTGAAATATGTAGAATCCAAAATACAAATCTGCCGAAGTTTTTCTTGAAAGATAAAAATAAGCCTTTGTATGTTTTCCATTATACCTTGTCCCTTTGAATAAGTTTGCAAGTAACTTTTATTCATGGCTCTATATTAATATTGGGTTTTCTTTGGTTATAACTACTGTGATGTCATATTAAATACTTCATATTTTATGAAGTATTTTCCATTATTCAAATGTAAAAGCTTCATAAATAAAGGCACCAAAACTACGTATGTGCCAGGAGAAACATTTGTTCAGTTGGCAAATAGGCAGAGTAGGTCCCTTTTCCTTCCTGGAAAGCAGAGGTTAGTTTAGCAAGAGGGATGATTCTTTCAGTCATTCTCCCTTCTTCCCTCTACAGGGACAAACATGCTCATTTCCAGGATGAAACTCACGGCTTGTTTCAATTATCCTTCCAGAACTCTTTCTCTTCATCTGTTTCCAGTGTCTAGAATTTTTAAGATAATCCTTTTATCATATAATTTGATGCAATAAACATTGCCTCCTACTTCTCATACAAAATAGTTGCCTGCAGGTCAGGATCCTCAGCGTTTTTCTTCATTTCCATCCTCACCTGCGTTTACCCCTTTCACTTCTGTCTTGGAGACTAGCTCCTATCTCAGTCAAGCTCATTACTCCATCAACACTTAGCATTTCCCTATGATTCCTCCAGCAGTCAACTCCTTCTTTATAGAGGTTTGTCATTAACATCTATCTTCCTTCTGATTCCTCGCAGGAATTCTTTAAATGCAAACCATATCTGTTGAATACATGGCCTCTAGGTACTATCTCGTCCTCTCTTCCTGTTGGGCTTCCCACAAAAGTAGCCTTCCATATGAGCAGCCTACATCATCATCTCCATTCCCTCACTCCCATTTATTCTTAAAATACAACCAACTGCTTTCCGCTCTCACAACTGCATGTTGGCACTCCGTGAGGCACACCAGCCGCCACATACCAGCCAACTCCAGGAGGTACTTGCCACCCATTATCTCCTGTCTGGGCTCCTTCGATGTCGTTCTTTCTTGGTTCACCACGTACAAGCTCAGTGCTCCTTTTCAGTCTTTTTCAGGTTCCATTTTCCCTGAATGTTAGTGTTTCCAGGAATTCTGCCCTATGACTTCTAATCACTGTTTTCATCCTCTCTGAGGGACTCTATCAATCCTAGGCCATGCCTGCATCCACACGCTTTGCCCCGTTCTGCTCTGTTTTCCCATTTTTTGTTTCCTCTGCCTGGGGTGTCATTCATTTTTGATGAGTCTAAAGAACTGCTTACCAAGACCTAGTTCAAACAGAATTCTCAAATGTCCGTTCTTTCTTCTCTCCAACCCCCACCTCCCCCAACCCTGACAGAATTAGTTGTCTCTCCCCAGCACTCCCATGGCATCTTACATGTATTTGTGTATATGTGAATGGATGTGTGTTTATATGTGTGTGTGTGTTGCTTAAGTTATGTTTGACTCTTTGTGACTGGAGCCCACCAGGCTCCTCTGTCCATGGGATTCTCCAGACAAGAATACTGGAGTGGGTTGCCAAGCCCTCCTCCAAGGGACCTTCCTGACCCAGGGATCGAACTTACACCTCTTATGTCTCTTGCATTGGCAGGCGGGTCGTTTACCACTAGCACCACCTGGGAAGCCCAGTGTGTGTGTGTGTGTGTGTGTGTGTGTGTGTATTACATATAATACCACAAGATTTGTCAAGGAAAGAGATTCCAGCTTAACTATCTTTGAATTCTCAGCACATAGAATAGTTGCAATAAGTCATATTAAGATGACTGTTTCATATTAGAGGACAGGAGAGAATAATAATGTGGATTTGGTTCAAGGTTACTTTTTCTTTGTTTTACTCCAAAAGCAGCTAATGAATATGGCAAAGGTTATTAATCAGACAAGGACAGTGGGGCTGAATGTAGCTCCCATTGTTTCTCTTTGTATCTCACGGAGATGTGCCCAGTTTTTAACTTTGCAACTCAGTTAAGTATCATACAGCTTAACAGCCAGGGCCCTAGCAGCAGACTGCTTGTTGTGCCAAAACTGGGTCAAACTTTGTCTGTACTTGTACTTTAGGGCCTAGGAATTTTCATATATGTCTTTTTATCAGTTTTTAATGGTCAGGTCTACATGATTTTCATAAATATTGAATTATTAGTTAGCAAATGAATACATGACCATTTGGCTAAAGTAACATACTGACTTGTAATCCATTGCCCAGACACCCATTGAGAGACAGGGTAACTCAGACACACTGGGTATGATTGGTAAAAAGCTTGTCATCATGCATTACTTGAGATATGCAGTTATCTGTGACAACCCAGAAACCTGCCGAGTCCAAGAAGAATGATTGAGTTTGAGAAATGGCATTTGCTTTCTCTTTCTCTCATTGTAATTTTGATATTTCATTCTATTTTCAGACTGGTACCGTGAATGATGACTGATCATGATTCCATTAAGAAACTCACTTGTAAAGGAATGGGGAATAGAGTGGATGAATGCATGTGTGTATGTATGCATGTAAGCTCATTCAGAGAAACTCAATATTCATTCTGTTTCAACTGAACTTGGTGACCTAATACTTCTATTTTATATAGTATCACTTTCATACACAAAATAGCAGCACAGCTGCTGATAACTTCAGTAAGGATTTAATAACACGGCCAAAGATTTCTAGAGATACAAAAGAAATATGGTTAGCTAAATAATAAATGCTTATGAAGGGACTTCTATGTGCCAAGGACTATGAAAGGCTGGTCTAGAGAGTCCAGGAACTTACAGATATGCTGATAAGGCAAAATACATAACACATGAAATAGGGAAGAGTGTATTTAATCTTGTGTTAAATTATATGATTCAGATGAAATGCTACATAATAAGAAGGTTATGTGAGCACACCATGGACCAGCACATTGCTGGAGGAGAGGCAGACAGCTCTGGGTTTAAGTTTTGCCTCTACGAGTTAACATTAATCTTAGGCAGGGCATATCTGATTTCTAAGTCCAAATTTCCTTAACCGTAGGAGTAATTCACCTATTCTATTAACTTGCCAGTTCTGTACCCTCCAGAGTTTTCTTCCATGCAGTGCTGGCATCCCTCAAGAGTAGGTGAGGCAATATCAATGCAAACATATTTAATTTGTTCATGACGTGTGTGAAAGTGTTAGTCACTCAGTCGTGTCTGACTCTTTGAAAGCCCATGGACTACAAGCACGCCAGGCTCCTCTGTTCATGGGTTTCTCCAGGCTAGAGTACTGGAGTAGGTAGCCATTCCCTTCTCCAGGGGATCTTCCCCAACCCTGGGATCGAACCCAAGTATCCCACATTGCAGGCAGATTATTTACCATCTGAGCCACCAGGGAGACCCCTTGTCTGTGATGGTTATGATCAAATCAGAGAAAGATGCAAATCGTCTCTTCCCAAGAGGTACCTGTACACTCAGTCTCAGCCCGACTCTTGTCCACAAAGCCCAAAGTCTTCCTCTTTAGGATCTGCTGCTCTGTCATCCAAACTCCTCCCAAACCTGTCTCTCAACCTTCACCCAATTTTGGAGCAAGTATGGCTACATATTATTCCCCTTTGATTACTATTTCTTGTTTACTTGCAGGTATAAAAATATGACCATGATGTGGAGCCAACCATGTGAAGACAGGGGGAGTGTTTCTTGGAGGAAGAAGCAGTAATTTCAAAGCTCTGAGGCAGAAACAAGTGGGATGTCTTCAAGAGAGACAAAACAGGCCAGTATACGTGGGACAGGAGAGTGAGGGAGGCAGTGATGGAACGTGGGGGAGGGAGCAGCAGGAAACAGGGATTTCTTCTAAGAGCAACACAAAGTCATGGGAGGTTTAGGCAGTGGGGTTTGATTAGTTTCATGATTCATTTGTACTGTCGGGTCTTTCTGAGGGAGCAGGAGGGAAATCATGGAACAGGTTAGAAAAATATTTCCATGCTCTTAGCTGGAGATGATGATGTTTAGCCTGAGGTTATGGCAATGGACTTTGAACAAAAGGAAGGACTCGACATATATTAAACAGAGATACTAAAAATATGTTTCCAAAAAGTGTGATGCATTTAAGCAATGGAAATGCCAGTGTCCCTGGGAACTGAGCCAGAAGAGGGATGGAAGTCTGGGGAGTAAGCAGGGTTCCCATCACAGACACCAAGTTAGGAAATTTGCTGTCATGTTTGGCAGAATCTGCTGTCAAATTAGATATGGGAGACAAAGGGAAAGAGATGAACAAAAGGGAACCCATTTCCAGGCCTGTGACCAGAGCAGCTCAAGATCTAGTTGTACCATTTATTGAGAAGAGAAGTCCTGGCAAAGAGTGTATTTAGGGAGGTGGAATCCAGAGTTCTGTTTTAGATGTGATAAGACAAGGATATGTAACAATAGTATGGTTGCTGGACCAACTAAATGGCCGAAGGTGCATAAAGCACTTAATCAATGAGACTTGTACATGGTAAGAACTCAAAAAGCTTTAACTGTTACTTCCATTGTCAACATTACTATACACGTAATACACTATCTTCATCAACTAAAAAGCTTACTAAAAGGCAGCCCCAGTCTTCTATGACCTCACTTTCCATCCGTTACTGACACTAACAGTGTAGGATGCAGTTTGTAGAAAATGTCAGCTGGCTCCTCCCCCTTTTGCACACACAATTGTTTTGTGAAGGGAGATGAAGTGGAGCAGAGGTAACCGACATGTACAAAGTCCCTCTACATCAGGTTTCTTTTTTTTTCTTTTCCCCATGAAGATTAAGGGTTTTTCACAGATGGATTACATTCTTCTCATCATTAGTTAAGCCCATCTTAGTGGAAATTCTACTTAGGAAAGTATCTGAGAAAGGCAGATCAATTTGACTATGCAGAGAGCTCTGCTTCATATAAAATCAGAGCATCTGTGTGACAGGAAACAGAGGTGCAAGACCCACGCCTGCTCCCAAACCCGCCCCTCCCCCCTCCAGTTGATAAACCGTCGCCCTCTTGACGCGTCCATATGCCCAGAAAGGAGCAGCAACACAGAAAATAATTGCAACACGCAACACATAATTTTCACTTGCCCTCAGGACATAAAATGCATCAGGACACCTTCTGTGAGTTGGCTGAGGGGGACCAATGATTTAGATCCTCACTCTTTATTTATCAACATCCCTGGAGCAGAAAGCAAAATGAATAATCCGTGAATGGACATCACTTCCAGACAACGTGCCTCTAAAAATGAAAGCTGAAAAGCACAAACATCTGTGTGGAATGTAGTCCTGGATTTGTCTGGGCGGTGGGTAGACAAATATGGATGTACTTGGCCATTCTTCCAAGCACCAGGAAGGATGCATAGGCTGAAGTGGTCGGTCGCTGCCATGTTCTGAACGCCAGTGGGCCATCAGCATGCCTGGGTGCCGTGTGGGACATCTCAGATGCTCCTCTGGATGGTGGTCAGTTGCCAGATGAATTTCTCAGGCTGAGTCTGATTCATCCAAAATCTTAGGTCTTCATATGGTTCACAATGGCTGTTTGTTTGTCTGCCCTGCAAGAAGCTTAATTTATCATTTTTAATTGACAAGGAAATGCTGAGTTCAATCAAAGGCAGATGTAAGAAGGGCTGGGAGTCATTGAAAATGCTACTGGGGAAAGGTCTGCGCCCCGAAATGGTATTTGGCTCTTAAGGAAGCACAGATGAGGCAAGCGTATTTGGGAATGTTTGTTGCTTTTTGTGACTATACCTCATTTCCCGCATCACCTGTACATCATGTTGGTGACATTTTCTCTGGTAATTATACATTTTCTTCCAGCAGCAGAGGGAATGTTCTGTGGAAGGCACAGGACTGTCAGCCCATGAGCTAGTGCTTTTCAGGAAACTTAAACAAGGACCCCCAGGGTCCAGATGTGTTCTTCTTCAGAGAATAATGCATAGCCCAAGCAGAAGAGTCCATAAGTAGAATCTTGAAAAATCTAAAGCAGAAGTACTGAGGGTTTAAGACTGAGATGTCAAAGCAGCCGCCCCCAAAAGAAAACAGGTTGCAATCCATCCACAATGCTCTGCACATTGCGGCAACAGTAGGATCATGAGGGGCAGGGATTCTCAAATTTAATATATATGAACTGGATATGCATTTGAGAACGGACTCCAAGATGTAGGGTTGGGTACAGTGAGAAAAGGTGGAGTGTAATCACAGAAAGCACATTGAGAAATCATTGTCCCTCTCTTTTCTTTTTTTTTTTTAATTAGGGAAAAAGTTATTCATATTAAATAAGTGTCAACCTGGGTCAAGTCTTTTTTCAGGGAGCTAACTACGCCAAACCTCTTAATTATAATCACAGCAGTTCAGTGTGATGGCATCTCCAGAGGGCCTGCTTGTGCACTGTTCGGTTGAGAGGACTGTATTATGCTCGTCCCAGCATCCTGATCTCAAGGTTTATTTAAGTCTGTAAATAGTTTCATGCTCCTATCACTTGTAAGAAAGGCATGAAAAAGACCAAATAGACCTCCAGCCTCCTGGTGTGGTCCCTCCCTGAGATTGTCTCCTTTGGAGTTCCAAAACTTCGTGTGTGTGTGTGTGTGGCCACACCACACAGCTTTCAGGATCTTAGTTCCCCAACCAGGTATCGAACCCGGACCTTTACCAGTGAAAGTGTGGAGTCTTAACCACTGGACCACCAGGGAATTCCTGTGTTCTAAAACTTTATCTCTGGATCCTTCTTTTCAGCAACATGCAATCTGTGACAGCAAATGGCACCAAGAATAAAACAAGAGGGAGATCTCCCTGGCCAATGGTGGTCCCTCTTCATTCAGGACCTGGGTCCATGGAAAGAAATCACACAATTTCAGAATCTCCCAGGTATTGAATACCGCAAATTCCTCAAAGATCTTTTAATGCACAGAACCAGCGCCAAGGTAAACAGAGGCAAAAGGGTTGCCTTCTATGGGAGCTTTTATTAATCTATCCCTGTGGCCTCTGCTCATGTAAATGACACCCAGTGAGAGTCCTGTATTAACTCTACCTGAGGGGAACAGGGAGGTGGGACCCTGGGCCCCTCCCCCGTGCACCAGCACCACCAATGGGGGATGCAGGGAGACAGGGTGTTGTCTTATAACCAGAGTCATGTGTTGTCTGCTGTGTCTTTGCTCTGTCCTTTTTTATTAACCCCAAAGATCCTGTCAAATGCTCTTGGTAGAAGAGGGATTACCAAACTAGAGCTGACACGCTCAGCTCCAGAGCCCAAGGGACTTTGACAGATTTCTCCAGTCGAACTGCCTGGTTTTAGGGAGGGCTTGGGATGTCACCTGCCTTGCTTCCTTAAAGCAGGTAAAGTAGTTCCAGATATGGCTGGTGGATTTCAACCCCTGCACTAAATGTTTTCAGTGGCAAGAACCCACAAATCCTGCTGAGACACTAAAGGTGACCAGTATCAATGCCAGTTTCAACTGTGATCCCTGTGAAATGTCCTTTCAGGGCTGGATTTGTATCATGCCCCCAAGATGCCAAGAAACCAGTCGCAGAGGAGAACATACATACTGATTCCATTTCTGGACATTTTTCAGGGGTGTTGTAAGAGAAACTTACAGAATTGTGTACTGAACTGAGTGGCTTTGACCTTCTCCAACTTTCTAGAATTGATGGAATGTCTCCATTTAAATCAGCTGGCATCAGCAAAGTGCAGAGTCTTAATGAAACTGCTTCAGATACTGACTTTAAATGACTGAACTACAGTGTCACTTTCAAAAGTGAATGTTTCAAACCCATATGGCATTTGTGGCTGTTCATGGCTCTGCTGAAAATCAGAGTTAAAACAGGATCACATTTGCAGACCAATAGGGGGCAGATGGGAGCCAGATGCCAGGGGAGAGACTCAACCTGCCTGCCAGCTGGAGTGGCCACAGGAGGCAAACAGCCCTGATGGAGATTCTATTCTAGGCGAGCTGACAGACCACGCCAGCGAGGGGCCCCCATGCCTCACTGCATTTGCACAGATCATCAGGGTAAACCTGCAGCTCTACCAGGAGAGGGACCAGACTCTCCCTGAAAGCCTGAGGGAACACAGAGCATCATTCTTACCTGGGTCTCTACTGCAACAGCTAAGGAGAAATGGGAGACATGGTGACGTGGAGAGGTTATTCCAGTAGCTACATGTGAAATGGTATCATGGGCATTGCTGTGAAGCATTACTGAGGCTGTCGAATACACAATTCTAGTCTTAGAAGGATATTGTCAGGGAGACATTTATGCACAGACCAAGCTGCCTGGCTTGGAGCCCTTCTGTAAGGAGGACCCTGGACTTCACAGAATACACCAGCAAGCCACTGGTCTCCTTGAGCTGAATCTTTGCTTTCCTATTCTCAACTATATGGCCATGCAAAGACCTAGAAGTCACTACCAAACCATAACATGAAGGTCCAAGAACACTCAATTCTCGTTCCTCTCTAGCCCTGATCCTAGCCTAAAGGTTATGTCTCTATTCCTTGAAGGAGTGAAAATAATTAAACCAGGAAGCATCTACCTGCCATGCCTTACATGTTTCACTCTTGCACAGGTCAAAACCTTTGAGGAGCTAGTGAGGTATATCTGGGGGCCTGGACTTTTATTAAAAGATCAGGCTTATGGGTGTGTGTGACAAGCCACATAGAAATTCTGAAAAATCTGGTATGTAAAGAACCCCTGAGAAACGAGAGCAGAACAACTTAACCCATGTCTACACGTACTCACTGAGACATTTAGACACCCGTGTGCCTCCTTGGGCCAGCTGGCCAGAGAGCAGCCGGTGGCCGGGACTGGGGGATGTGAGGACGTGGCCCAGAGGCCACGTGTGTCCTAGAGCAGTGTGACACCGGGCAGCGAGGCACCTGCCCGCTTGGTTGGTTTTAACCAAGTGGAACAGGCTGTGACCTAGGAGGCCTGGGAAAGTTCTTCCTTGAACTGGGTCAGGAAACACTGAACACAGGTGAGCTGTTCTCTACAAAGTCAAATGTGATTTTATTGCACTTACTGATTACCAGTGTGATTCATTGGTCTCAGCCATTGGACATCTGTGTCCACAAAATGCAGGGCACTCAGCCAAATGTAGGAATGTTCTGATGAAGTTTGGAATTTGGGTGCAATATTTTCCATGCTCGGCCGAACTGCCAGTAGAAAGCAAGACACTGCCTCATGAAAAGCACCCCAGAACGACTCACAGGATACATTTTCCTGGAATTGCTAGTGACTAAGCACTTTGCCTATTATCATGGCTGAAAAAATAAAGAGATGACACTGCACAAGTAGCGTTAGCACCTTCCTTTTGAATTGCTTTTTTTCTTTTGTGTTAACCCTTCCAGAGCCTCTTTTTCTACTTTCTCATTTTGCTTTTACAACTTCCTGTAGAGAGGACAAGGCTAGTATTACATAACTTCCAAGAGAGGCAAATCATACATAAACAGGTTAAAGGACTCACTTTAGGATTCCATTACTTCAGATTATGTGTGTATCAGAGAATCCTGGCCAGACACTGGGCTGATTTTAAGTAAAGGGAATTATTACAAAGGCATAGGCAAGGAGGAGGGAAACCCCTGGGGATGGCACAAGAGGCTGGGGCTGGGAAAGGCTGCTCTTACCATCCCTTTGCCTGAGGGGCCAGAAGAAGTGGAAATCACCTAAGAGGACCCTGGAAAGAGGGTGAACTCAGCCATGGGATGCAGCCCACCCAGAGCCAGTGGCTTGGAGGAACCCCCCCAGGGAATAAATACCCAACCCAGTTCTCCCTGACACTCCCCACTGGCCTCTGTTGATCTCCTCACCTCTCCTCCCCAAACACTGACCAAACCCATCTGAAAGACTGAAGGCAAGGAAGCCTACTAGTGGAATCCCAACAGTGGAGCCTCCAGGGGGCACTTCTGGGAAGAGAGGCTCTACAAAAGATGGTCTGTAGAGTGAGCCTCAGAGAAAGCCAAAGCTTCTGGTTGCTAGTTCCAAGGGCCCTCAATGCCTCATCTTTCACTGTCATTTCCCAGATAAGTAAGAACAGGCATATTATCACCAGGGTTATAACCACCCTTGCTGGTGACTGACAATATTCCCAGGTTTCAGCCTAACAAGGGTGGGCTTCTGCTTTCAATTAAGTGCAACTCAGAAAGCGCATTTCATCCCGTGGTGAACTATGCACTGGGTACATTCTCATGAGAGACGTATCAACTAACACAGTGCTGCCCTTTATAACTGTTCTCCAGAGCACTTTTTTATGTGTGGCCCCATCCCTCACACACACACACACACACACACACACACACAGAGGCACATGCACTCAACAGTTCACATCAGAAGATGAGAACAAAGCACAGCTTGTGTTTCTAGCTCAGATGCCACAAAGTTAATTTTAGCTGGAAAACTCCTTGACAGACTTCCAGGAAAATACCACCCTAAACAGCAGAGCTCCTGTTAACATCTGACCATCTGCCTGCTGTTTGCTCAGTGACATCCAATGCCAATCTCTTAAGTCCAGATTCTCAAACTTCCTCTGAAATTAGTCACCTCAGTAAGGCTCATGATGACACAAAAGCAGCTGTTACTGAAGGGAACTGTGGCATGGTGATGGTATTTGGGGAACAAGTCAATGGAAGCATGGATGGATGGGTGGGTGGGTGGGTGGTGGACGAATCGTGTTAGCTGTAAGATGGAAGAATTAATGAGGGGGGTGATTTACCTAACTCCCCCCCTCACTATTCTTTTTTTTTTTTTTTAACATAATTTTATTTATTTAGTTTTGGCAGTGCTTGGTCTTTGTTGCTGTGGGGGCTTCTCTCTAGCTGCGGCGTGCGGGCTTCTCTTGCTGTGAAGCACAGGCTCTAGGGCACACAGGCTTCCATAGCTGCAGCACGTGGGCTCAGTAGCTGTGGCTCCTCGGCTCTGGAGCACAGGCTCAATAGTTGTGATGTATCAGCTTGGTTGCTCCATGGCATGTGGGATCTTCCCAGATCAAGGATTGAACCTGTGTCGCCTGCATTGGCGTTCTTTACCACTGAGCCACCGGGGAAGCCCTCCCCTCACTATTCTTGGTGACATGAACCTGAGGTACCTCTAAATCCTGAGACAAAGGGGTCTCTGCCTGAAACCATTGACTTCAGACACAGAAAATATTATAGAATGTATTATAGACAGAGAGATAGACAGATCATGATAGATGACAGATAGATAGATAGACAGGTTGTTGTTTAGTTGGTAAACAGTGTCCGACTCTTTGGGACCCAGTAGACTGTAGCCTGCCAGGCTCCACTGTCCAGGGGATTTCGCAGGCAAGAATACTGGAGTGGGTTGCTATTTCCTTTTTCAGGGAATCTTCCCAACCCAGGGATCAAACTCACATCTCCTACATTGCAGGTGGGTGCTTTACCACTGAGCCACCTGGGAAGTCCTATTAGATAGGTAGGTAGGTAGATAAGCCTGAATTAAGTAGACAGATGTATAGATAAGTAGCTAGATAGATAAGCCTGCATCAGATCCCTGATGGCTCAGTGGGTAAAGAATGGGACATGACTGAGCAACTAAGAACACACGCACCCATTAAGAACTCTGTTTTGAGTTTTGAGCAAGCCGACATCACTTAACTAGCTGTGGAATGTCTCAGTGCTTCTACAAGGAATTTCACCTCCCTCTGCTCCTCTGCCTAAGGTGCAGGGATGCAGTGGCAGTGACAACTGCCTTCAGGCATCACAGGGATGAAGATCACCCTGTAACCCCCAAGTGTCTGGGTACAGCTTTCTCAGGAAAAAAAAAAAAACCGAGGTAAGAATTGAACTCAAATATCTATAACCAGGTTGGTTAGAAAATAATGCTTCAGAGAAGTTTATAATTTATGATAGAAAGATATGACACAACCCTGAAGGAGAAGAAAGAACCCGTGTGCCCTGGAATCTGGAAAAGACAGAGCACAGGGCAGAGGAGGGGAAGACGTGGGAAGGAGAGAGGCCGGAACTTGAAACCCCTCTCCCTGGCGAGGATCACTGATTTCAGTAGCATTTTAGGTCAAGAGCACTATCCACTGATAGAAACAGGGCAGAGTCATCTTTGCTAGGAGATTTGAGGAATTTCTAAGAATATGCACCTGCTCGTGTCACCCTGCCCCCAAAGATTTTTGAGCCTGGGACAAGTTCCAAGAGCCCTGAGGTTAGAGATATTATGGTCACGGCTCCTATGCCCACCACCCTCCTTGCCCTGGGCCTGTCCTGCCTCTCCTGGCCCATAGAGAGCTCCTTCCATTTGTCTGGGTGACTGTACATATTAGGCAGAGGTTCTCTGGGCTGCTTGGAGGGGGGATGGAGGCAGACCCTCCTAACCCCGGCTTCCCCAGCCTCTGGCCCTTCCATGGGGAACATCAACACAAGATGATGACCTCAGAAGCGTATCTGAGGACATGTGGGCTGCCCTTCTCACTAAAACCTGGTATGAAATTCTTTTGCCAGATTTGCTTCAGGAAATGAACCTGGATGTGGATGGCAGGGTGGTGAGAATCAGGAGAAGCTGGAGAGAGGTACCTTCTGCATGGGGAGACACAATAAGGAAAGTCAGGGGGCAGCAGGCTGGCCAGGGTCCTGGGGACACCTCTGCCCTCAAGTCCAAGAAGAAGATGGTCCCCCCCACCCCAGGCAGGGTCTCGCTTAAGCACTGGAACCCCCTATGCCAATATCTGCTGAATCGACTCAGAGTGAACTGACCTGCATCATAATTCCAGGCACTGCACCAGAAGTGACTTCAGTTGAGTTATGTCTTGTTTTGTTCTGTTTTAGGAAACAAGCTATATGCGGCCTGAGAACATATTGCTTTCGTTGCTGTCTGCTCTGAAGCTCAAAGATGTCACCCCAGATCTGGAAGTCTGACCTCACAGGCCCGGCTGGCTCTGTCTGGCGCGGGGGCAAGTTTCTCTAAAGCAGGGCCGTTCTCTGCTGGCTTGGGGTCTGGGCTTGGGCACCAGGACTCGGGAATGTGATAAATAATCAGCAGACAGTCTGCCTGTCAGGTGATGCTCTGCTCATCTTGGGATGCAGCCGAAGAGGGAGGTGTGAGAGCTGCCGAGGGAAGGGGCCAGGGGGTTGTGAGCAGGCCTGGGGCTCCTCCATGTGACACTGCCTGCCTGACCGCTGCTCTGAGAGCCCCAAGCTTGCCGGTCACCAGGCGCTGGGATCCCGCACTGGTTCACAGAAGCAGCAGCGCTGTCTGGGTCATTCCCAGCCCTCCTCCCACCACCACCACTTATCCTGACCTGCTTTTCTGGACTCATCTGGGAGGGGTGCAGAGTGTTACAGTAAGCTCCCGGCTCACACCCTCACTGAAACTTCTGGGCCAGGCGAAGCCTGCAGAGTGTGCTGAGAGCCAGGCAGCCCCAGAATGCCCTGCCCTGCTCCTCCACCTCAAGCCTTGTTTAGTCAAGTATTCTAAATCAGTGATGTTCAAACCCTCCTCGGTGGACCAATAGCCTCAGCATCACCTGAGAGCTTGAAAGAAATACAGATGCTCAGACCCCACCCAGATCCTCTAATCAGAATGGGCCTCTTACACGATCTCCAGTGACTCACATGCCTGTTACACTGGAGACAAGCCAGCTGCAGAGGATCTGATAAAACAGGACAGATCCTGGTAACGGGAGCTGAAGGACGTCAGGAACACAAACCCACCGCCGCCCATCCCCAAATTATCTTTCTCGCCTGTGTTGAAATGCCAGTGTTCATCCTTTTAGACCTTCATCTTCTGTCTAAACTCTGCCATTTTCATTAAAATACAAACATTGCCTGGGAGGGAAAGCACATGGGTCCCTTACTACTTAGTCAGAAAATTAAGAAGTTTTTAATGTGCCTGCTTTATGTGCCCCACATAGTACAGGATGCTAGGGGTGAGTGAGTTTAGTGCCAAATAATTACTTTTCCCCAGAGACAAGGGGTCGGGAAGATCCCCTGGAGAAGGGAATGGCTACCCACTCTAGTACTCTTGCCTGCAGAATCCCGTGGACAGAGGAGCCTGGCAGGCTACAGTCCATGGGGTCACAAAGAGTCAGACAGGACTGAGAGACTTTCACTTTTCAGAGACAAGAGAGCTGGGCATTCAGAGAAGAGCGGGCTTCTCTCTGGCAGGAGGGATTATTCAAGGGCAGAAGAAAGGGCTCTCCTAAGACAAGTGTGACCTTCTGCTATATCTTGATTTGACCCAGCTTGCCTCTAGGAGCCCATCAAGACCTTGAGTTGATGCTATCATTCCCATTCAAAGGCATCCTTTGTCATTTCAACTTAATGGAAAAACCCAATGGCATTTTGAAGACAAAATGTCCAGGTGCATATTTATTTTTAGAAGGAAATGGACCACAGCACATCCATCCTGCAAAAAATGAAGCAAGCCACCGCTTTGTGTGCTGAAGCAGAGAGCGGTACCTCAAGGGTGGAGAGATGGAACTCACTGGTGAATGGGAAGTGCCTCCTCTTACAGATGCTCTCTCAGGAAGCACACAGCATCCATCGAGCGGCCAGGAAGTGCAGTTAGTGCCAACGCCGAAGGCACTGGAGGGAAAAGCGAAACCTCTCCTTAAGCTTCCTGTGTTGGTTTGGGTACCTATGGACAATTAGCAACTATTTCCATTTCTAAAATCCTTGGGATACAGGATGATTTGTTTGCGTATTTATTTCATCCATCACTGAACAAGGTCATCTTTTAATGAGGTGGACTTGTCTTTGTGACCTAATAGCAGTAGTAACGGCAGTCAGCGAGCACTTGCTGTGTGCCAGGTGCTGATATAAGTGCTTTATGAGTCGAGAGTCGTCATCCACGGGTCCTTCACATTGCTGTGTGTCCTGCAAGCAGAGACACTGCCTTTGTCCTCGATGATGTTTTCCCAGCTTTGGGAGATAAAGAAGATAGAGTGTCTCCCTCCAGAGACAAGAAACAGACTTACTGTCCAAAACAATAAACATTATGTCCCCCTGTGAAACAAAGGAGAAGCGTGCTGCCCCCTGTTCTAAAGGATTCCCTCAGCCTAAGCTGAGAGTTCTGGAATGCGTTACTGCGTGTATCCAACTGTCACCTGGCCCTCTTTGCATCGTCCTGTGGGAACTGAGGCCCAAGAAAATGTGCTACTCTGGCTACTGCTTGTCCACTTGCCTCTGACACAGGGGTCTCATGTCTCCTGCCAGCATCAAGGAAACTGTGGCGGGATAACTCATTAGATTGTGAGCAGAGGAAAATCTCAGACTCTACCCCAGTTTTGGCAGAAGTTCAGTTCAGTTCAGTTCAGTTGCTCAGTTGTGTCCGACTCTTTGCGACCCCATGGACTGCAGCACGCCAGACTTCCCTGTCTATCACCAACTCCCGGAGCTTGCTCAAACTCATGTCCATCCAGTCGGTGATGCCATCCAACCATCTCATCCTCTGTTGTCCCCTTCTCCTCCTGCCTTCAATCTTTTCTAGGATCAGGGTCTTTCCCAGAAGTAATATCTTGGCAGAAGTAATTAATCCTCTGGACAACCTTGAGAAGATACTCTTATTTCCACCATTTTACAATTTAAAAACAAAATCAAAAAACTAATAGTCTATATTTTCTTAGGTCATAAATATCATGGTTGTTATCACTCAACTATACTGACACATCCACAGGGGGTCCCAATACTGAAATACCGGCCTGAAAGAGGCTTTCCTTTCAGGAAGTGTCAGCTTTCTAGGCCTTCTTTTTAAATACTGCAAATACTGCTGAGAATTACACTCAGTTAATTTCTACCCCTAATCTGTATATGAATTAGACATAGCCTAAGAAGTAGAATGTTAAAAGTGGGCAGAGGGGTACAGACAAGAGACATGGGAGACGTATTTTTGCTGCTTTCCTTATTTTTGACCTGGACTGGCCCAGTAAATGCCCAGTTCTTTGCATCACAGCGAGGATAAAGTACATCAGAATTCCATAGACGTGGTTCCCCTGCATGTTTACAGGGGTCAGAGTGTGTCTGAAGAGGGACAACATCTACTTGGGCTGCTCTTGGTCATTCCACTGGCATGTTTCATGGTTCAAATGATGTCCTGTCACTCCATCCATGACACCTAGAGGCCACAATCCCCTGAGGTGTTGGCATAAGTGGGGAATCGGCCAAGAAGACAAAATCGGCCACTACTGCTTGCTGTCTGAAATAGACTCGATAGTTTAATGCTCACGTAAGACTCAGTACAGCTGCACTTCTGCACAGATGTAGGTAGACGAGGCGTAATGGAGGGCTTAAATATATACTTTGTCTCTCATTTTTATAAACATGGTCCTGAAGGCAAAGAGGGAGTGAGGCCTACATTCACTTTGTCATCCGATGAGCATTTACCAAGTACCTTGGTATGGAGTTCAACAGGCATCCAGAGATGAATGAAATATAGGCATCAAGGCTGTATGTTGTCACCCTGTTTAACTTATATGCAGAGTACATCATGAGAAATGCTGGAATGGAAGAAACACAAGCTGGAATCAAGATTGCTGGGAGAAATATCAATAACCTCAGGTATGCAGATGACACCACCCTTATGGCAGAAAGTCAAGAGGAACTCAAAAGCCTCTTGATGAAAGTGAAAGAGGAGAGTGAAAAAGTTGGCTTAAAGCTCAACATTCAGAAAATGAAGATCATGGCATCCGGTCCCATCACTTCATGGGAAATAGATGGGGAAACAGTGGAAACAGTGTCACACTTTATTTTTATGGGCTCCAAAATCACTGCAGATGGTGACTGCAGCCATGAAATTAAAAGACACTTACTCCTTGGAAGGAAAGTTATGACCAACCTAGATAGCATATTCAAAAGCAGAGACATTACTTTGCCAACAAAGGTTCGTCTAGTCAAGGCTATGGTTTTTCCTGTGGTCATGTATGGATGTGAGAGTTGGACTGTGAAGAAGGCTGAGTGCTGAAGAATTGATGCTTTTGAACTGTGGTGTTGGAGAAGACTCTTGAGAGTCCCTTGGACTGCAAGGAGATCCAACCAGTCCATTCTGAAGGAGATCAGCCCTGGGATTTCTTTGGAAGGAATGATGCTAAAGCTGAAACTCCAGTACTTTGGCTACCTCATGTGAAGAATTGACTCATTGGAAAAGACTCTGATGCTGGGAGGGATTAGGGGCAAGAGGAGAAGGGGACGACAGAGGATGAGATGGCTGGATGGCATCACTGACTCGATGGACGTGAGTCTCAGTGAACTCCGGGAGTTGGTGATGGACAGGGAGGCCTGGTGTGCTGCGATTCATGGGGTTGCAAAGAGTCTGACACGACTGAGCGACTGATATGATCTGATCTGATCCTACCCCAAAGTTACAATTTAATTCAAACTAACACAAATACACAAGCAATAAAACATTGCAGACTAAGGAATAGATAAGATAAAGCAGACAGATCAAGCCGTGTCAGGACTCAGACCAGGAGTAGTTGTATCAGGCTGGGGAGGAAGATTAGGCCCTTCTTAGAGAATGGACAGAGTTTTCCATAGACAAGGGTGAGGAGGTAGAGAATTCTATGCTGATGAGACAACTTAGGCAAGTTATCGAGACTTGTTCAGGGTGGACAGTAGTGCAAATTGACCAGAGCATAAAGTGCAGAAAGGTAATTAGGGAAAGGTGAGGCTGGAAAGAAGGCCGGGTCAGATAGAGAAGGGTGAATGCCAGTTGGAGGCTTCAAGGCTTTATTCCAGGGGGATCCAGGAACCACTGACCATAGGTTGTCCAGGGGTGGAACACACAGATATTACAGAAATGTATGGCACATAAATAGCAAAGATTATTGACTATAAAGCCAAACCTTAGGGAGAGGTCTCAGGTCAGAAATCCACAAAGCAAAGAACTATTATTTTCTATACAGAAAGAGAGGAGTTACTCTTTTGAGGGAAGGGTGATTTTAGTTTAGGGAGTCATTAACTTGGAGTTTATCCAGTCTCTTAGTGTTCCATTTCAAACAGCATTAACTATAATCTGTTATGTTCTTATGTGGTTGGTTGGCTCCTTCACAGAAGAATTAATAGCTCTTCAATTAACAATCACATAACTTAGAGCCAAGCACAAAGTAGGTGTTAGTAAATATTTTAAAGCAATACATTGTGCTGCATGCCTGCTAAGTTGCTTCACTAGTGTCTGACTCTTTGCAACCCAATGGTTTGTAGCCTGCCATACTCGCCTGTTCATGGGATTCTCCAGGCAAGAATACTGGAGTGGATTGCCATGCTTTCCTCCAGTGGATCTTCCCAACCCAGGGATCGAACCTGTGTCTCTTAAGTCTCCCACATTAGCAGGTGGGTTCTTTATCATTAGCGCCACCTGGGAAGCCCATATATTACATTACACAAAACATTAAAATATCTTCAGTAAGTTAAGACTGCTGCTGCTCCTGCTAAGTCACTTCAGTCGTGTCCGACTCTGTGCGACCCCATAGACAGCAGCCCACCAGGCTCCTCCGTCCCTGGGATTCTCCAGGCAAGAATACTGGAGTGGTTGCCATTTCCTTCTCCAATGCATGAAAGTGAAAAGTGAAAGTGAAGTCGCTTAGTTGTGTCCGACTGTTAGCGACCTCATGGACTGCAGCCTACCAGGCTCCTCCGTCCATGGGATTTTCCAGGCAAGAGTACTGGAGTGGGGTGCCATTGCCTTCTCCAAGTCAAGACTAGATGCATCTAATGTCTGCAACAGGTATAAAAAAATCTGTACAAACATTCACTATTTCTGATTGAATGTCTTTATCCAGAGTTAATTATTTTTAATAGTCTGGTGATAAACACAAATATATTTTTATGGCAAATATGTGGCTTTTTAAATTACTACCATTAATACCAGAAAACCAAGTATATTTAACACTTCCATTTGCCTGAAACATCAATGCTAGACATATGACCTATTTAAACAAACAATAATTAACCTATTCACACAAATTGTAGTAAAGAGAACTAAATTTGATCATTTTCTCTCCCTGCTGTTACATATTTTAGTTTGCATTTTTTCTTTATCAAGAGTACAAATCTATATGTGTGTATACAAACCACCAGAAATAGATATGCAATATGGCTGTTAAAAAAACAAGGAAGTCATTAAGTCATAAAAAAGACTGTGAATCTATAGAATTCATCCTGTTGATTAATTCAGAAACCTCAACAGCTGCATGCCTTTGAATGCTTTAACTTGTGTCAATAAAATAGTGAAACTGTTAAATCTTTGCAGACAGGTAGAAAATGTGAATCTTAGAGCAGTGTCTGTTCAAATTTTAAATAGCTTAATGAATTTAAAAGAGAGCAAAGATTCATTCTCATGAGCACTTAAGTGATTCTATCTACTTGTGGGGATTTAATTAATGACCTATCTGATTGCCCCAAACTTTTAAAATTGGTCACCTCCAGCAAGAAGGCTCCTGAGGGTCCACTGCCGAACAGCCTGCCACTGCCCCCCAGCCAAGGGTTCACAGCAAGGCTGGTAAAGACCAGGAAAGGACAGATATCTCTGAGTATCATGGTGTAGTTTGGAGGGTGGGAACATTTCCAAATAGGCTATGCTTTACTTTGTGGGTGAACATTGCCTACCAGGGCACAGAGGAAAAGGAAGTCAGGCCCCCTAAAATAATAATTGGCCAGAATCTTGTTGTACCAGCAGGAGGAGAATCAGGATGGTCAGTAGGATGGGCTTTTGGGCCAGAAAAATCTGAGGTTGCTTACTAGTGGTGGGTCTGTGAATAAGGAACCCCACCTCCTTGCATCTCAATTTTGCCACTGTGAAAGGGGTAAAATACAGAGGCATACAGGAAGGGTCTTGTTCTGGGGTACAAACACCTTCAGATCTCAGTGTTAAAGCACTGCAGAGAACACAGCCTGGATCTGGATATTTATAGTGGCCACAAGCAATGGCAAGCCAAGCATTACAATGGAGGGATTTCACCTGATTAATGCAGAGGCTCTGGAACTTTATTTTCAACTTTATTTGATTAGCAGCACTCCTCTATTTGCTGTCTTCTGAAAACACTTAATAGGAGTCAAAGGGAAGATCAGGAAAGGAGAGAAGGTTGTGGGAAGGAAAGGTACAAACTGTAAAATCCTGCTTGTCTTCCTGCATGGGCTTCATTTTCTCTCTTTGAAAGTATTTTTACTTCAGGTACATGTGGATTAGAAATGTCTTAAATAGGAATGTATAGTAATTCATGTTTTATATCAACACTTATCCATGCTGTTCTTTATAGATAAATTGATAAGTCTTTTAAAATCTAGATGAGTAAAGCTTAATGCTTTTTATTGAAGTAACTATCATTTGGAGAGATCTATGCATAAGTGAAAAATGACTTTATCAATAATGTTCCTTTCCTCATTTCAACATTTTAATTATATATTTCTTTAATATTTCCTAGAAAAAAATAATTTAGCACCAAAATGTATTAAAGCAAAGGGTATTTTTCACCTGAGCACAATGTAAGAATTCTAATAAACCACAATATATTGGGGGTATTTTAAATGAATGGATGCACAAGAGAACTTTTAGAAGTCTAATCTGCTCTGTAATTGGACTTGATAGAACTGCTTTCCTTGAGAAACTCAATAAATAGTACCACTCCCTGCTGGTGTTCTGTGGCTCCCTACAAACACAGCATGTGTGTGTGTGTGTGTGTGTGTGTGTGTGTGTGTGTGTGTGTGTGTGTGTGTATTTTACAGGAGGGCTTCTCCAGAGAAAGAAATGAAAAGATATTGCTCTATCAGTCAGCAAAACAACAAAGCCCCATGCAGCCAGCCACTGATCCCTGGAAGTCAGAAGCTGGGCGAGGACCAACTTTAAAGACCACTTTTAATACCACTGAACTGTACCCTTAAAAATGGTTGACACTGTAAATTTTATGTTACGTATCTTTAATCACAATAAAAAATTGACAAGAAAAAAGAAAATGCTGCCTCGCATAGTTATGTGGTTGGAAAAGCGAGGAGTGTCTTAATAGCTTTTTCAGGTAATGGTGGATATCCTTCTGTCCGCTGGACTAAAACCCAGCAAGTGGTTTCTTAAAAGTTAGCTGCAAATGTAGAATCTGAAACCTTATCAGTAAAGCTTTTGTATTCTGTCACATTTTTAAAACCTTTTAAAGTGCTTACAAAAGACAGGATAAAACTACATTGTCCACGATGGCACCACTAGCCACATATGTATGGTTTTCAGCACTTGAAACGTGGCCTAGGGAGACCAAAGAATTGAATTTTAAAGTTTATTTAAATTTTATTTCAAAAACGTAAACCTGGTTCAGTTATTGGAAAAATTTTCAGTATGTTTGGGCCAACTTAAATATGATCATTTATTCTTTCAACTTAACTGTTGTGAAATCTAAACACAGATCAAGGCATTCAGAGTGCAAACGTAGGGCTCCAAATGAGATGTGCTGTAAATACACAATGAGTGCTGAATTTTAAAGACTTAGTAAAAATAAAAGAATATAAAATATCTCAATATTTTTAAAAATTGAGCATATTTCATACTGAATATATGTTAAAATGACACTATTTGGGATATATTGGTTTAAATAAAATATATTATTCAATTTGAAAAAAAAAGTTTCTGTAAAGGAAAAGTGAAGGATACCTGACTCAGGTTATTCTTAATTGACATAAGGGATCACCCCAGAAGTCTCTAGTTTGTATTCTGCCCAGAAAAAAAAAAAGAAGTGAGAATCATTTCCATTGGAAAAATGAATCATCATCGGATGCATACATAATTTGGTGTCAGTATCTGTATCTCCAAAAATACATTAGCTTTGATCACTCCACAAAACAGTGAAGGGTAGTAATAATAGCACTGAAAGGAGTGAGTTCATTTTGAAAGTGCTCTCCAATGTTAATGCATTTTACATTGTTACAGTATTATAATACAGACCACAGTCTGCATTTATGCATGAGAAATATCAAAGTAATAAGAGCCTTCTCATACATACACACACACATATATATCCTATATAATGTACATATATACGTGTGTGTATTAACTATATATTTCTAAACTTATCTCTCTATATATTTAGATATATATACTGTCAGAGGGCTTCCCCAGTGGCTGAGTGGTAAAGAATCTGCGTGCAGTGCAAGACACAGGAGATGCAGGTTCAGTCCCTGGGGTGGGAAGATGCCCTGGAGGAGGGCATGGCAACCGACTCCAGTATTCTTGCCTGGAGAATCCCATGGACAGAGGAGCCAGGCGGTCTATAGTCCATAGCACATGACTGAAGTGACTGAGCACTCTCATACTGTCAGAGCCCTAATGAAAGCTCAGGAGTTTCTCCTGGTTTCTTCTTTGTTTGTGTTAAATCTATTTAAGTATGGTTTTGCTAATAATTTGGCAATTATTAGGTAAATTTGAACAATCTGGATGGTCAAACTGATTATTTATGTTACAACATTCTAAAGCCTTAGTGATCTGCACTTCTGCCCATATTTTTTTTTTATCTGTGTTTCTAGACAATTGTTTACTTAATCCAATGTGGACAGAAATCTTTGTGCATATTTTTAAGGCTGTTTTCATCAAAGCTGCTGTTTCCAACTGAGCTACACACCACCAATGCCAAATGATCAAATTACTCACACAGAAACCATAAATGAAATCCATAGATAATTTGCAGACCTCATTTCAGCCAATGGTTTTAGCTCTTTTTCTCAGCAGATCTCTCCTGAAAGCTGCTAACAGGCTGATTGGAATTTTATATCCTCTCCACTCTCTGGTGGAAATGCTAATAAGCGATGAAATGGCTAAAGCCCAGTGCACAGAGGAGGAGGAGGAGAAGCAAGGAGCTGAAAACCCTCCAGCTTCAAAATCGCATCCTGAATAATCAGCAATTGACAGAAGCTCTTCACACGGTGCTTTCTCCACACTCACGAGCAGACTGGGCTGACTGTGAAACCTCAATGTTACGCATACACTTGTTTCAAAATTGCTCGACAGACTGCATTAGGAGGTTAGATGAAAGCCTGATTTGCCATCACAGCCAGTCAGATTTCTCTGCTAGTATTAGCTATCTTTAAAACATATTTCCATGGCAACTAGTTTAAAAACATATTTGACTGTAGAGGCGCTTCCGTTATGAAAGCAAGAAAAACCCAAGCGGCCTCTTCTTGTCAGAGCTCTTTTCCACCAGTGGAGCAACTCAGGCCAACGAGGATGAGAGCAAAGTTCTCTTCAGGCTCAGGACTATGGAGCATCCAGTTGCCTGGGTCCCATCCTTCCACGTTGCTGAAGGAGTCACTGCTTCTCTCCATGAGGCAAACCTCCTCCTGAGCTTAACCCGCTGACCTTTTCTGAACCCATTTCTGCTGATGGACATTTTTCCTTCAGGCTTCCTTTGATTTTTCCACGTCTGCACTAGTTTCAAAGGCCAGTCAGAATACAATTGCTTTAGAAGTGAGAGACAAAACTCCGTTTGCTTTTTAGAAAAAAGAAGAAGAAATACTCAGGGATCTTTATACAAACTGGCCTTTTTGTCACTACCATGTCTTCTTGGGTTGAGGCTTAATCCAGGGACGCTGGGACCCTGAGTTCTTGACCTTTTATTAGGAGAAATCATGAATTTTCTGTCCTATTGGCTGTGGGGACCAGACCCACAGTGAACCTCTCTCAGGGCCAAGATGAAATGTTAATAATAGTTCTTGGCTAGTTCTTCACCTCCAAGAAACTCAGGGTTTTCCCAGGCATTCTCTGTAATCTCTCCTAGATGTAGATCTAAGTATTACTAATTCTTATTTTCACACCTTGTGGGGAAGAAACAGCCTGTAACCTTTAGCCCAGAGGTAGACTCTGTGTAGACTGCATTGACAGACAGAGCCTACAACGTGATGGTTCTGCTGTAGCAATAGGGACCACACATCCAAAGGTCTCCCCTCCTGTACCCACAAGATGTTGCAAATCCACACTTCTTCAGTTTGAGACTTTATCTTCTAAATGAGATATAATTCTGCAAGCACCAAATTCTTTTTGAATTAAGGCAAGATAGGTATGAAACAATCAATGAGAACAATACTCATGAGGGCCCAAAAATCAGATTTGGGCCCTAATATTTTGTAGCAAGAATATTTCACTGAAAGGGAAGTAGGAGACAGAAAGATCTAGAATTAAAAAGAACAGGGCCAGGTTGAGTCCTTGCATTGCAGGATATCTCAGAATGGATCCTCTGTTCTGGAAGGTTCTCTCTGTTTTCTCAGCTTCTCCAGGGCCCAGCTTGCACTGGGTTCTCAGTGCACTCATCTCTGATTGAGGCCATATCGATATGCAGCTGGTGTCCATTTCAGCTAGCTTCATGGTGCATATTGATCACTGTCACAGATCACTCATTCACCAATCTTCATTGATCACTAAATGGCTGGAATTAATAGACTATCCAGTGGAAGGGCTATTTATTTAAGGTGCATAGGCAGAGGCAGTGAGTCCTTGGGGAACTTTTATTTCCCACTGTGCAGTGAGTGCCTCATCACTCCCAGTGAGTATATTTATGTGAGAATGTATACACTTCGGTGTTTGTGTACATAACAACTGAAATGTAGCATACCCAGGACACTTGCATTAATTTGAACATCAATCTGGAAATTGATGGAGCCACAGTAAAACCTACTTTTGGATTACCTATAAAGAGTTTATTTATTGTATATGCAACATTTCAGGGAGAAGGTGTAAATGGTTATGAGAGGAAAATAGTTTTAAGTAACTTCAAGATTATAATTTCAATGCTTTTCTTTCTTTTTTTCCCAAGCAAGCTATTCCTGTTTGTTTATCAAAACAAGTCTCCTAAGAAAACTAACTAAACCCATTTGGTTATCTGTATTCTGGTACTGTGTGTCCTTGAAAGTGAAAGTGAATTCGCTCAGTCGTGTCCGACTCCTTGAGACCCCATGGACTGTAGCCCACCAGGCTCCTCCATCCATGGAATTTTCTAGGCAAGAGTACTGGAGTGGGTTGCCATTTCCTTCTCCAGGGGATCTTCCCAACCCGGGGATCAAACCCTGGTCTCCCACATTGCGGGCAGATGCTTTACCGTTTGAGCCACCAGGGAGTGTCTTTGGGTAGTGGGAAACTGAGGGTTTGGCATCCAATTCCAACTTCCAACATTTTCCCCCCATTATCATCTGTAGAAGCATTGTGCATGCTCAGTAGTGTCCAAATCTTTGCAACCACATGCACTGTAGCCTGCTAGGCTCCTCTGTCCATGGAATTTTCCAGGAAGGAATACTGGAATCGGTTGCCATTTCCCCCTCCAAGGAATCTTCTCAACCCAGGGATTGAAATCAGGTCTCCTGCACTGGCAGGCAGATTCTTTACCACTGAGCCATCTGGGAATCCCTTTCCCCCCATTCCACCATATAATTCTATGCCACTCACAAACCCACGTTGTCACCTGTGCTTATGATTCACTGACTATAGATAGGAGGTTCCAACAACCCCCTCCTTGACTCTGAGTTCAATTAATTTGCTCAAATGACTCAACAGTGTTCAATGATTACTGGTTTACTACAAAAGGATGTAGGAAGGAAAGGTGTGACAAACCTAGACAGCATATTTAAAAACCAAGATATCACTTTGTTGACAAAGGTTCTGGGCTCCAAAATCACTGCAGATGGTGACTGCAGCCATGAAATTAAAAGATGCTTACTCCTTGGAAGGAAAGTTATGACCAACCTAGACAGCATATTAAAGAGCAGAGACATTACTTTGCCAACAAAGGTCTGTCTAATCAAGGCTATGGTTTCTCCAGTGGTCATGTATGAATCTGAGAGTTGGACCTTAAAGAAGGCTGAGCACTGAAAAGTTGATGCTTTCGGATTGTGGTGCTGGAGAAGACTCTTGAGAGTCCCAAGGACTGCAAGGAGACAAAACCAGTCAATCCTAATGGAAATCAACACAATATATTCATTGGAAGGACTGATGCTGAAGCTCCAATACTTTGGCCCCCTGATGCAAAGAGATGACTCACTGAAAAAAACCCTGATGCTGGAAAACACTAAAGACAAAAAAGAGAAGAGCACAGCAGAGGATGAGTTGGTTAGATAGCATCACTGACTCAATGGACATGAATTTGAGCAAACTCCAGGAGATGGTGAAGAACAAGGAAGCCTGACTTGCAGCAGTTCACGGGGTTGCAAAGAGTTGGACACAACTTAGTGACTGAACAACAAGAAGTCAGGAATAGCTAGATGGAAGAGATGCAAAGTGCAAGGTGTGGGGAGGCTCCATGCCCTCTCCAAGCAGCCACTCTGCCCAAGTTCCCACATGTTCACCAATCCTCCCCCATCCTTTGGGTTTTTATGGAGATTTCAATACATATTCATGATTGATTAACTCATTGACTATTGGCGACTGATTCAACCCTCCAGTACTTCTCCCCTCTCAGGAGGTAGAGAGGAGAGTGGGACTGGGACAAGAAATTCTAACCCTCTAATCATGAGGTTGGGTTCTCTGGCAACCCGCCCCATCCTTGGATTAGGTTCAAGGACTTCCAAAAGTTACCTCATTAGTGAAAGAACTTTATCACTCTTATCATAGGAAAGAGTATTAGGAGCTCTGTAACAGAAATAGGATGAAGACCAAAAAATATTTATTATAAATTGCAGTATCACAGAAACCCAGCTTAAGGGTAATCATGGCCCACTGTGTGGACTGGGAACTGTGGGTATGTGAACTGGGCTGATAGGGAGGGCCTACCCGGAGTTCATGTACCTGTGTTGTCTCTTGTTGGAAGGGATCCACACTGGGGCAGTGGGTGATGGGAAGAACAGGGACTTGCGTCTTTTAGATTTGCTTCTCTGGCAGCCTCTTGGATGTTATCTGAAGGCTGAGGAGAGAGGCATGATAGACAGATACTGAAGAAGTTGCTATTTGCATTCCTAATATTTGCAGTACTGACTCTATCAGGCATCAGGCTTTTGTCTTATCTGATGACTTGTTAGGTGAGAAAATGGGGGCAAGGGTAAGGAGAAGAAGCTTTCTTGATGAGGCACCTGTGATTTCACATCACTGGTGGTTCGGGAGGAAAGAACAAGGGGGCTGCCACTTGGCGGTGGTCAGGACGTGTTCCCAGAGCATGGGACTCATATCTCAGTGTCCCAGATACAATCATGGACAAGGGGCAATGTGGGGGCTAGAAAAGGGGCCTGGGAGAACAGAGGAATAAGGATTAAGGATTCAGTCAAATTCAAATATGGCTTATTAGAATTCAAAAATTGTTTGTTATCTTTTTAAAAAAGTTAAAAAATATAAGATAAAGACCCACATTTAACTACAAAAAAGGGATTAAAGTGGCATTATTTATATCCACAATTGATATTGCCACAGAAAAGTTGATCCCTGAAAATAATAAAACTAAATTTATTTTTTAAAATATTTGGAAGTGGTATAATACAGTGAAAGGAGCATATCAGAACCTAACACCAGTTATTATCTGAATGACTCTGGGCAAGTCGCTCAGTGAGCAGATGAAACCCGTTTTCCCTCCCATCTGAGCACACACATTGATTATGTTGCCCAGCCTCTCCACCAGCCCTGAGGGAACATGTGATGGAGCTCTGACAAACGCACCATGGACAGAAGTAATACATGCTGCTTCTAGATCCCATCCACTATAACGCCTTGTGCCTGGGAAGCTGGCATAAATCTGAACATCAGTTTGAACCTGATCTAACTCAGAAGGAGCTAGAATAAACCTGATGCGGGGTTAGCAACAAAGCCTTTATTAACTGTGTGAACAGTATTTCTGACAGGACCATGCAGAGTATCCAGCAGAAGACTGCAGTTCCCTACTAGGTGGTAGAGGCCAGACCCTGATTGACTACACAGAAGGCCATTCACCAGCCAGGAACATCTGTACTGGATGCTGCAGGAGCCAGAAATTCACTCTTACTGTCTTAAACACTTAGATTGGGACTTATGTGCTATACCAGTTAGCATCATTTACATTAATTAATCTACCTGAACTTCAATTTCTTATTAATAAAAAAATGAAAGAATATTATGTAATTTATAGAGGGCACTGTGCTTACTTGTTCAGTTGTGTCCAATTCTTTGCGACCCCATGACTATAGCCTGGCAGGCACCTCTGTCCATGGGGACTCTCCAGGCAAGAATACTGGAGTGGGTTGCCATGCCCTCCTCCAGGGGATCTTCCCAACCCAGGGATGGAACCCAGGTCTCCCACATTGCAGGCAGATTCTTCACCGTCTGAGCCACCAGGGAAGCCCATGAATACTGTACTGGGTAGCCTATCCCTTCTCCAGGGGAATCTTCCCAACCCAGGGATGGAACCCAGGTCTCCCACATTGCAGGCAGATTCTTCACCGTCTGAGCCACCAGGGAAGCCCATGAATACTGTACTGGGTAGCCTATCCCTTCTCCAGGGGATCTTCCTGACCCAGGAATCAAACCGGGGTCTCCTGCATTGCAGGTGGATTCTTTACCAGCTAAGCCACCAGGGAAGCCAATTTATAGAGTAGCTATAATTAATTATAGAATTAACTATAGAGGCACACAGAAAGTGCTAAATAAATAGAAGAATATAGTATATAGGCTCTTATTCAGGGTTTCCCTTCATTTAGATCCTTTTCTCATAATTCGTAAGTTAAGTTTATTTTCCATTAGTGGGACATGAATCATATGATGAAAGTGAAATGCAGCTTCAAGCTTAGATGGAAAGAAAGAACAATTTAACGACCCAGTATGGACATCAGCTGTAAGATATGGGACCTTGGGTACCATTCTTAAGTTTTCTGAGCCTTAGCATCCTCATTTGTAAAACAGGTATAAGAATTCACACCTCACAAGAGATATGTGAAAATAAAATGAGGCAGCAAATGTAAAAGTAGCCCTTACTCTTTGGAGTTCCATAAAAATGCATGGTTTACTATTATAGATTAGCCATTTTAAACTCACAGAGCCCAGCAGCTTTTGTGCAAACATTATCTTCCCAAACAGTATATGATTTTCCACTGGATTAGCAAAGTGGTTGCTTTATATTGTATGCTTTTCAATTCTGGTGGATACATGTGATTAATATCACCTTTCCATTTTCTCATATGTTTAAGTTGATGAACCAACAGCAGTAATGTATTTGAAATGTTACATTTTCTTTTTGTTTTAAAGATGGAAAGAAGACATTGCTAGCAGTAAATCATGTATGCCCAAATTGAACCTGATGGGTCAGGAAAAAGTAAGATCTTCACTTCTCTCCTGTCATTGAAATCTCCTTTGGAGAGAGATGCATTGGGAGCTCGGGCTTCATGAGAATCAAACACAATCTTGGCAGGTGTCAGTTAAGCTCTGCAGTGAATCTATGATCTACTCTAAACTTCTCGATATATTCTCTTAATTTTACGATTTATAATCTCTGAAAACACCTCACATGAATTTTATTACTGTGAATTGAAGGCTATCAAAAAGTCAAGTTTTCCTGAAAGAGCATTTGGTATGTTCCTTACATTGGCACACCATGTCAGCCATGGAGATGCCTATTTTTCTCTAGATAGAGAGTTAAAATTCTGAATATTTAAAATACGTATGCCTGGACCCTGAAGAAGAAAGCTGAAGTACCTGGTATCTTAAAGGAGATCAAGGGCCCTATTGAGTGGATGCAGTTTGCAGCCATGTGGAGGTGGTTGGGAGGAAAATACTTTCAGTTCATAGTTCAGCAGAAATATATGGAACTTCAACGAAATAATCAAATTGAACACTGCATTAAGGTCATGTTGATATCATGTGCTTCCAGATACAATGTCATGAGACAAGCACTTCACCTCCGTGTTATTTTAAAAACCCTCAAAACAAAAATAAACAAAAATATCTAATGATGAGAAAATTGAGGAATATTCTATGAAAATGAGGAACATGCTGCAAAATGTCCAACTAGTACTCACAAAACTATAAACGACATGAAAAATAAGGAAAGCCTGAGAAACTGTCACAGACCTGAGGTGACCAAGAAAACATGAAAACTTACTGCAATATGGTATGAGGACCCTTGTCTGGATCTTGGAATAGAAAAACATCATTAGTGGGAAAATCAGTGAAATCCAAATAAAGTCTAGAATTTGGTTAAGAGTAATGTGCAATGGTGGTTTCTTAATTTTGGCAAATATGCCATGGGAATATAGATTATAACATTAGGGGAAACTAAAAGTGGGAGAGACGTATACAGGAGCTCTCTGTACTACTTTTGAATTTTTTCCTGTAAATCTGAATCTATTTAAAATAAAATGTTTATTAAATTATATATGTATATGATTTTAATACGGCAACAAAAATCAAAATGTAACTTGTAATGAAATTTTATTTTTAAAAGCATTAAAACAAAACTTTAATAAATTGTTGTAACTATATTATTTTAATGAATAGATTATTTATCTATGAGACATCATGATGGTGACAGTATAATTTTCGATCTCTTGAAACAACCACATAAAAACAGATGAAGCAAAATAGTAAATACTATAGATTTATAGCAAAATAAAAAAAAAAAACTGACAAAATTTACAACAAATCTGACTGACATGGTATCTTCTATGAATGTTGAAAAGCCAAGCAGATGGGGATGAACCACCAATAGCCACCAGAACTGCGTGAAACCAGAATCTGTGCAGGAAGAAGCAGAGGGAGCATGAGCTGGATCTGAGGAGAGAATCCCAAGAGAGTCAACCAGTGTTCACTGGAAGGTGTGACCAGCTAACGTGAGAAATGCACCTGAAGCTGGGAGAGATTGTGCCCAATCTACAAGCAGGTGAGCGTAAGGCCCCTCAGTGAGGTATAAAGGGCCAGCAGTCAGCATCCTTAAGAACAACCAGGCTCCCCAGACAGAACTACCGCAGCTCCTCCATGACAAGGCTGCTAAATGAACAAAAAATGCTAGAACTGAAATTATAATTGAGCAAAATAAGGACACAAAGGTAAAGAAAAAGAATTTCCAAATAAAAGTCAGAAGGGAGAACAGAGCCAGGAAATCTCAGAGAGAAAACTGCCCTACTTTTTAATACTATATGACAAAAAAGCAAACAGAAGAAAACAATAGAAGAGGGTAGTCCATGAAGTGAACATTTGTTCCACAAACCTGTCAAAAGTTCAAAAAATTATTTTCTTGAAAGTGGTCAACATAAAACAATTAAGCAAAATAAAACAGGCAAAGCCATGTTGAGATCAACAATAAGGAGCAAAATATCATATAGATATATGGACATTTCAAAAAGTCATGCTGACCAAACAAAATCTGTACCTACTATTTCAAAACAAGGTAATAAACCTTGAATAATTGACATCAAAGAATAACTTAAACCAAAATTTTATAAATTATGAAATGAAGTGACAGAACCCAGTAAAGAATTATAAATTATTTTTTAAAAAGGTTATTTCAGACTATTAGACTAAAAGTCATACCAGACTACTGTAAGTGACACAGATAAAATAATGTCCTAAGAGAACCAGAAGATGAAAAGAAGGAAGCATTCTAAAATCATAAAAGAAATCAAAGGATAAAAAGATTCAAGAGAAAGTGAAAAGTATTGATGATAAACAAACAAATCCAAGCAATAGAAATCCCTGAAGAAGAAGATGAAACAAGAAAATATCACAGGATGAAAGAACATAAACTATCTATATTCTTGATAGTAATGACTGAAGCTAGACTAGGTGGTAGATAGAATGATGGCCCCCAAAATTGTTCACCTTGTAATTCACAGGATCTGTGACTGTGTTATCTTTCTATGGTTAAAGGGACTTTGCTGTTGTCATTAAGTCAAGGATACTGAGGTAGACAGATGAGCTGGCAATGAGTGGGAATATGCTGGAAAGGTAGAATGCTATTGCCAGAGATAAAATACCTGAAATTAGGATTACGGAGAATTGCAATCATTGGTACAGACATTCTCAACCAGAGTTCCCTGAGAGAATTAAGCTTTTATGCCCAATGTATCTAAAATATGTAAAGAATTAACTTCACTGCTATGAATTTAGAACGGTACTAGTCACATACCATCTTTGAGAGATTTGAGAAAATATTCATTTAAATCACCTACAGCATTCTATGGATCAGACAAAGAGCCCCATCTGAGAAAAACTAGAGGGTCTATCCATGGGAATAACTGAAATAGAAATATTTCAATAGAATAGAAAACAAGATCATTTTTAAAAGTTCAAAGAACAGAGAAACCAAGATATTGATATGATCATCTGTGAGGATACTGAATTCACTAAGGTTAAGATAAGAATAGTATTGAAGTTGAAATTCCTGAAAAAGAGTGACCTGGGAGTGGATAGGTGACAGCAACAAGGAAAGGTAGTGGGAGATATAATCTCAAGATGGAAATAGAAAAGCAGGCTTTCAGGGAAGAGCAAGGAGAAAGAGAAGTTAGCAATGAGGACAATGAGGAGGTTTGGCTACTTCCCCTCCAAGTCCAGAGGCACAACGGCTATGAAAGGGGCAACAGCCCCACTGAGGGGCTGCAGGAAAGCAGTGTCCTCAGGAGAGAGTCAGTCCTTCAGCCATGGGGTGAAAAGCATTCAGAAGATAGATGGAGGACAGATCACGTTGTTGACTGTTGTTGTTCAGTCACTAAGTTGTGTGAACAACACACAATGGGTTGCTCTTTGTAACCCCATGGACTGCAGCACACTAGGCTTTCTTGTCCTTCACTATCTCCCAGAGTTAGCTCAAATTCATGTCCATTGAGTCAGTGATGCTATCTAAACATCTCATCCTTGGCTGTCCTCTTCTCCTTTTGCCTTCAATCTTTCCCAGCATCACGGTCTTTTCCAATGAATCAGCTCTTTGCATTAGTTGGCCCAAGTATTATTGCCAATAATGGACCCTAATTTCCAGAGAGCACAATGGAAGGGATCAAGAACTGAAGAGGAAAGCTGGAAGGAAACAGAATTGAGCATGTACAGAGCCTGTGGGTTTCTTGTTGGGAGATGATGTTTTGACCTGCAGTTTGGGGCTGCAGTGGCTGACATACAGAGAGATAAAGGGCATAATAAAATTACTTACTATGCAGGTTCACTGGAAACTGTGCTGGTGAGTGTTGTGAAGGAGGGAGAGGTGGGTTTCAGGGATTCCCTGCTTTCAAGAAGGTCTCAATCAGGTATAGTCTTAGATCTAGTGTCACTAACCTATGTGATTAACTAAACTTTGGAGGCTCACACACCTTTTCAAGAATCTTACAAAATGACAGGTTTTCTAAAAAAAAAAAAAAAATCAGATAAACTCAAAATGGTGAAAATAGTTTTAAGGTAGAGTTTTCAGAGCTAAATACACCCACATGTGTGTGTGTCTCAGCCACTCCCATCTTGGATCCATGAATTCAAGATGAGAAGATATGATTTAGATTTTTTTTTTTTCTGTGACAAAATGATTAAATGACATATGCTAAATTTAAAGGGGACTAATTTTTTATCCTTCCTGGGAAGTTTATTTGCATTTGAACACAGACAAGCTGAAGACACAACTTAATGCACAGGCACTATTTGGGGACAGGAAGAGAGCTAGACTGACAGATAAAGAGGGGCCTTTAAAATCCACCATCACTCACACCAAGGCATAGATAGCATCATCACTTAAGAAAAACCCACCTGTGTGTGTGATGGTGGGGGAGTGCTTTAAAGGAATTGTACAAAGCAGCAGAAACAAATATGGGTCCTGACCTCAAAAAAAATGGAAAACTTAAGACCTTAGTTTCAGCCTGAATATGTGCCTTCTCATCTCACCTGTGCTTCCAACTCTCCATTAGGATCGTGGGTCAATCATTTAGATTCTCTGTATTTTAGTTTCAGCACCTGTAAAGTAGGAATCACAGCATCTGCCTACAGAGGATTCAAGATCCTCTGGTGGCTCAGATGGTAGAGTCTGCCTGCGATGCAAGAGACCCAGGTTCGATCCCTGGGTGGGGAAGATCCCCTGGAGAAGGAATTGGCAACTCACTCCAGTATTCTTGCCTGGGAAATCCCATGGACAGAGGAGCCTGGCGAGCTACAGTCCACAGGGTCACAAAGAGTCAGACACAACTGAGAGACTAACACTAACCTTGGAAATGTTGCTATTAATTCCAATCAGGGTGGTCTGTACACCTGTCTTCTTTTCTTTCCCAAAGTCTTTGGCCGAGACCAAGAGCAGAGAGAGCAAAGCAAAGACGTGTGATGGAAAAGGAGTCATAGGAAGTCACTGGCCCTCCGACCCACCGTCATCTTAGTGGAGATGAGGAATGAGCTCCTTTCCCCTGGGACTTGCTTTATCTGGACCTGAGACTTCAGAGGATCTACTCTTCTTGGCAGCTAAAAGCCAGGAAAATCAGTTCTCATATTTTAAAGGCCAGTGTTCATGAAGCAATTTGTGAAATGAAATGCTACATAAAAATAAGAAATGGGGTAGTTTCTGGAAAGGGAGGAAGCGAGGGTCAGATATCTTGGAAAATGCTAGCTTCTATTTCATCAAAGCAACACACACACATACACAATGTTAGCCCTTCAGTCATGTCCAACTCTTTGCAGCCCCATGGACTGTAGCTCATCAGGTTCCTCTGTCCATGGAATTTTCCAGGCAAGAATACTGGAGTGGGTAGCCATTCCCTTCTTCAGGGAATCTTCCCAACCCAGGGACTGAACCCATGCATCCAACACTACTGATGGCAGATTGTTTACCGTCTGAGCCACAGAGTAGCCCTAAGCAAAGTAGACTGGAGTTCTATATCTTAAGAGTTACTTGCACCCTTCAGAAATCACACAAAAAAGTTTCCAAATGGTTTTCCTAAAGTGGAATCTGCAGTTTATTCAGGCCTTCAATTAATATGTGGGTTATTTGAATTAACAATGAAAACATCTGCTCTCACTAATTTTCCTCTTTTAATATTAAATCAAGTCATAGTTTAATATCATAGATTCCAAACAGCTAAAGATTTCAAACTTCATTGGAAATCTCACCTAATTTTTAAATGACATGATTGATAGTTGTTTTCTAATGTGGAGAAATATAATTTGCATTTCTTCTTCGGTGTCAAGGTTGGAGAGCCCTTTTATTTGTCAGAATGATAAACTTTGCATGCAAAAGGTTACAAAGGAAGAAGCAAATTGGTAGATTGACATTTTCATCTAATTTAACACAAACATAATTACAGGTATAAAAATCTGAAATGGAAATAAATTAGAATTATGCTACTGCCATTTTGGACTGTGTTTCTTTTGAGCTAAAAAGAAGAGAACCCATTGACTTGAAAGGGGAGTGATATAATTGGGTATCAAAACCAATAAATAAAGAAAAAAGCTTTGAGACTTTTCACCTACCTAGTTACAAACTTTCTCACTTTTTCATTCTAGTTGAGCTGGCATAATAAACACAACAAACCAAACCATTTGTCTTCCTCATTCTGAGTTCTCTTCTTTAATTGGATTTATTTGTTTTTCAAAAGACCCATACTTCACATAGATGGAGCTCATTGGCCTTTAGCACCAACAATCTGTCATGTAGATTCCAAATCAACCTAGGAAATTTGTCATAGAAGGCACAAGGGGATTGTTGCTGAATGGTTACCTCTTCTGTTGACAACTCGGCCTCGCCCTAGGAGGGCAGGATTTTGATTTCAAGGTCAGAGACCGTTAATTTCCTCAAGTCATATTTTCTAAAAGCCAGGAAACTCAATATTCAGGAAAGAAAAAATTCTAAATTGTAAATGGAATATGCTCATGAACTAGGTACACTAGCCTCTTGTTAGAGCTTGAAGTTCTTTAAAAAGTTACCAGTTAGCTAGTAAATGTTAGAGCTGAGATTCTAACCTTGGTGTGCTGCACTTGAATAGTCAGTTAAGACAATCTATCTATCTGATATCTGTTATTCAGCTTTGGTATCAATCATATATTTATACATCATTATACAAACCATCTATATTATACACACATACCATGTGGGGTTTTTTTTTTACATCATACATATTTTTGTATTATGCAGTCATATGCATAACCAAGTGACAATGAAAGTCACTCAGCTGTGTCCAACTCTTTGCGACCCCATGGACTATACAGTCCATGGAATTCTCCAGGCCAGAATACTGGAGTAGTAGCCTTTTCCTTCTCCAGGGAATCTTCCCAACCCAGGGATTGAACCCAGGTCTCCCGCACTGCAGGTGGATTCTTTACCAGCTGAGCCACAAGGGAAGCAGGCATAACCAAAGTGAACCTTAAAAGTTAGCAATAACAACAAAAATGACATGAGTTGCAATGTTAAAATTATTCAATATTAGCTAACCAGATTTGAAACGTGCTATACAATTTTACCTTACTGCGGCATTTTCCTGAGTGCTATTTTGACTCTAGTTTGTACATGATTTGGGGCTGAACACAGCAGAAAGGCTTGCAGACTAGGGACAGAGTCAAGGCACTGGTGGGAATGGGAAGAGCAGATGAAGCAGAGCCGCTCTTGGGAGCACAGAGCCCTCCTCTCTGTGCCCTCAGGTTCCAGCTCCCATGAACAGGGAGGTGTCGTGACTGGAGGGAGGAAGTGTGATTAATATCCTGGCTTACACCTTGACACCTCGTTTAGCTGAATCAACTCTAGTCAATTTGGGACTTCCCCTGAAGATTGACTTGTTTTCCTATTAAATGCCCAGGCTCTGTAGAAACTGCTTGGCTTCCCAGCAATAATTTGCATGTACCAGTCCCCACAGACAGTGTGCAAGGAGGAGAGAGCTCTGTAGGCACATCACAGGGCCTCCTTGCTGCCTGACATCCCGCTGAGGTAGCTGATATGGGGCAGCAATGACCTGTGTCTGTGTCTGGCCTTGTCCGCAAAGAGAGAAGAAAAACATCCCTCCCTCCTGTAACATCAGGATAATCTTCAGACCCTGGAGTCAGGCTGGCTGGACTTAGATCCCAGCTCTGCCAAGTGACTGTGTGACTTGGAGCAGATTATAAAATACTTTGTCTCAACTTCCTTAACTGTAAAACAATGAGGAAAATAATAGAGCCTGCTTCTGAACTTGTTATGGGGATTAAATAAAACAACACATGTAAAGCTCTTATAAGAGTGCCTAACACACAATAAGCCCTCAAAATATGCCAGCTATTAATGTATGCAAACTTTAGAGAATATCTCCTTTAAAAGTCATAATATCCTACACTTCAGTAGCATGGAGAATCTCATATTCTTTCAGCAAACTCCAGATGCTATTTTCCAAAAAAATACAGTCTTGGCAAAACCCTAGTATCATTCGTCAAGCAAAATACTTGTTACCTCTTAAAATATTTATTTTCTGTTGGAATTACCAGAATGAAGAGAAGTAAAAGAAATGGCTTGCTATATTACCTATGCTGCCATGGTAGGAGTGACGTAACTGTGATTATAAAAGTCACATACACAAGAGTTTGGCTACACAAGTCAGCTTTAAAAGAGTTATCCTCCCATGTATCATTTCTCACTATATCACCCTTCTTTCAATCATCATATTGTTTTGTTGTTGTTGTTTTGTTTTTGCCACACCACATAGCTTGCAGGATCTTAGTTCCCTGATCAGGGATTGAACCCAGGCCCTGGCAGTGAAATCTCCAAGTCCTAACCACTGGACCACCAGGGAATTCCCTGAATCATAGTATTTTTCAGCTTCTACAAAATATAGTTGTATTCAAAGGACATGCAACTGAGCTGGGTAGGGAAAGCATGGATGAGTGACAAGCTAAATAATAAAACGAGACAACAGTCCAACAGATGTTAGATTCCGAGAAACACTGAGTGAGCATCTATCTGCAAGGCCCACTTTATGGAACTCTGGGGACCTGATATAGAGAATATGAACAGCAGAATCTATGGCCAAGAACTCAGTCTGGTAGAGGGTAAACATATAGTAGTATATGAGTACTTCTAATTCAAGAGATACTCTGGTGAGTGCTAAATTAAAAAAAAAAAAAAAAAAAGATTGTTAAATGTTAAATCAGGGTAGAAAGACTCTCATTTGAGGACATAAGCAGCATGTATGGATGAGAGAGAGGTTTGGGAAAGAGGAAAGAGTGTGAATAGGGATGTGCAAACAGGGTTGCCCAGGGCAGGTCTGGACTCTTCAGTGAGAGCAGGGCATGGGGCGAAATGACGTTAAAGATGGATTGAGCCACTGTATAAACAGTTTTATGTAGAAGGCTGAGAAGGAGTGACTTGATTCAATCATTGAAGGTTTTTAAAAAAAATAACATAATCAGAATGTCTGTGGGAGAATAACAAACCTGAGGTGTAGCAAAGATCAAAATATGAGGGTATTTGAGACCTTTCAGCCTTAGGCTGAACCTCCTTATGACCCAGGCTTCTATCACTCTAAGCTCCAAATTGGTTAATTCCTGCCCTGCCTTCATTTCAGGGCTCTTGTGAGCATGCACGCAGAATGAAATAGGGTGTGGTGACTAGGGTCACTGGCTGGTGGTGGGAGAGACTGCCGACCTTAGGACCTCTATTTATGGAGTCCACAGAAGCAGTGAGAACCTGTGCTGAGCAAAGCAGAATCACACAGGACATTAAAGGATTGGACTGTTTTTCTTCCCTCCAGTTCCCAGATAATTTATTCATTCATTGGGTTTTCTGTTGGAAGGTATTAACATCATCTCAAGAATAGCATTTCTGTAGGACTTCCCTGGTGGTCCCTGGTTAGAACTCTGCACTTCCACTGCAGGGGACATGGATTTCATCCCTGTTCAGGGAATTAAGAAGACCCTGAAAGGCACACAGCACAGCCAAAAAAATGCATTTTTCTATCACTTTTCACCACTTTCTTATATATTTGGGAGTAACCATGGTATGACAAGCAGACACCATTTAAGTAGTTCTATGCTTAATTTCCCTCACCTTGCATTTCCATTAAAAATCAGATAAAGTGTTTTTTTTAATCAACTAAAAATGGGAATGAATATAATTAAATCTTACATTGTATAATACCATGGTATTGAAAATTTTAATTCTGAAATTCTCTACAAAATATCTATCTATTTATTTTAATCTTTGATACATTCTACTCTTTTATAGTGCATACGCTGTGGACCCTATTTCTCTGGATTCCCTTTCTATCAATTGACCATTGTCTTCTTCCTATTAGGATGCACGGAAGTCCTTCAATACCTCCATTCTTTCCTCTGTCCTCTTACAAATCCTAGCTGCTGCCACAGCCTTTATTAATGGTCCTTCAGAGGGGAATCCATCTCTGCTGGCAGGCTCTGGAGCTCACGCACAATGCTGGTTTGTGCTTCTTGCATATGCTAACAAACATGCTCTTTCTTCCCAATGGATGTCACAGAATAATACATCTCTTAAGCCGAAATAGGAAGCTGGCTTTACAAGCTGAGGCTGTAGATTTCCAGGTATGTTTCCTTTATAGTGATACTATTCCTGTTCCAAAAGGCTGGGGCTTGCCCTGTGTCACCTGACTGATTGTAGAACAGTTCTACAAATTCTAGTCTCAGGCAGCCCATCTCAGAGCTTCTGAGTGTCCTGTAAGGAAAAACTAAGGATTTCTTCCACATTTTGGCAGGAAAAGATACACTCAGGACTTATTTTCTCTTGAAAA
The DNA here is from genome assembly GCF_029407905.1 of Bubalus kerabau. Classification (NCBI taxonomy): domain Eukaryota; kingdom Metazoa; phylum Chordata; class Mammalia; order Artiodactyla; family Bovidae; genus Bubalus; species Bubalus kerabau. Next base: position 27,507,991 of record NC_073635.1, on the reverse strand, counting down.
TATGTAAAGCTAAAAGATTCTTCAGCCTGTGACAACAATCTCAACAAAGGCATTACGGTTTTTTAAATGAAGAGTTTGAAAATATTAATGCATGTCATCAGCAGAGGCACAGTCCTCATTTTCCATCCGGAATGTTACTTTATCACAAATCATGTAAATTGGTAGCTGATTGTAACTACTTTACTCCTTTGATCACTGTGCAAGTTGACAGCTGATCACTGTATGATCTCCTGAGGTGTGGGGATCAGGAAGTCCTGCATACAAACTTCCATGCAATTTGTATCCCACCCTCGACCCCACTCATTCCTAGGCCTTTCCTTTATCGAGCCCCATTTACTCGTACCTGTCTGCACAAACCCTGTCACACATAAGGATACAGGCCTGAGCACACACAGAAGCAAGTCAGCAGTGCTGCCTTTCTGGAGGTTATGAAAAGTGCCCTGTGGAGTCCGCTCCCCACCCCAGTCCCTTCCATCTGCAGGAAATAAAAAATATTGAGCCAGAAGAGATAAAGTTTTCTAAGTTTCAGTCCAAATCTTATGTTGGCAAAGTTTTCTATATCTCTGTACTCTGTCACCCTCCCCCCCAGTTGTTTGGTAAAGGGAGAAAGAAGTGTGTATGTATTTGGAATACATGATGCTACTGAGGACCAAACAATACTTCTTTGTTGATATCAAATACAAAACTCCTCTTTCCTATTTTCCAAAGCTGATCACGATATGTTCTCATGAAACTTCTAACTGTCTTTCGTAATTGCCCCTATTCTCCATTCTCATGATTCAAGTGCAGTATTAATATTCCTAGTCACTACATATCAGTTTCTGACTGATGAAGAACAAGTGAAGTCTAGATATTCCCAGTTTTGGAGAACCTTCTACAGAAGATTCTATTTTCTAGCGGGAGCCTCCTGACCATACCTGTCAGTATGTCCTTTCTACCTGATTAAAACTCTGCTTGTCCTCTCAGACTTATTTCAAGCCTCATTTACTACAAAAAGACTTCAGTAAAAATGCTTCATCCCACAGAGATTATATTATTTTCTGAAAATGTGTTATATACCACTTGGATCACCATTTGGGGCCTAATTCAATACCGCCTAATAGAGTGACTTAAGTTGGCAAATACTTGTCTCTGTACCAAGATGGTAACTTCCCCTGAGGAAGAATTGATTTATTTTTTTAATGTCCCAGTGGATCAAGAACACTTATCTTCATAGACATAGGAGATGGAAGAGAAAAGACAACTAATTGTCCGCACGATATCCCTTCTACCCTTCTTTAGTAATAGAACCCTAGTGTGTTACCTGGTAGACTTACTTCCTAACTGTCCTTTCTTCTAGCTATAAAATGTGACTAAATTCTGTCCAATAGACATAAATGATGTGTATCTAATAACAGCTCCTTAAGATATGTCCTCATATTAATGTCCAGTGTGAATGTTACCTTATTTGGAAAAAGGGTCTTTACAGCTGTAATTAAGACTCTTGTGATGGAGAGATTATCCAGGATTATCTGAGGGAGCCCTAAATCCAGTCATTAGTGTCCTTATAAGAGAGAAGCAGAAGAAGATTTAACACACATAAAAGGAAGGTTATATGACAACCTTTTGTTGACAAACCTTAGCTGGTACTGATGACAGCAGAAGACAGAAATAGAGATAGGATTACCCACAGATAGAAGACCATTTGGTTTAATAATGTGATCCAGGTGACATACACAAGAGACCCACAAGGTTTTTGAAAATATTATACCACAAGAAACACTGCCATCTTGAAAGGGAAAGAGAGAGAATAAAATGTAAGAATGGTTGGATGATTCCTAAAAATTCTACAGAGAGAAAAAAGACTGAGGAAACTAGCCATCTTCAAGCATATACTATACTTCAAGAAAACGAGAGAATGACTCATAACAGAGGCACAGGTGCCGACGTACATCTTCTCACTAGAAATAATCTCTTCTCTCTCTAAATCCCCTTGCAAGTATATGTTACTTGCTATATTGTTGGTGTGATGTCATTGCTGACCTTATCTATTCCAAAGAATAGAAGCATATAAAGGGCAGAATCTAGTTTGCTGTATCTTTATTATATTTACCGCAGTGCTATAAACAATGTAGACAGTCAAAATTTACATATATCAAATGGATAGTGTTTCTTACTTCTGGATTACAGAGACAATGTCTTGATAATTCCCCCAAAATATGTGTTACCTCATGTGTTTTTCCTAAAGAAATTACGAAAGTTTCAACTTATTGATTCAAGATGGGACTGCAGGCAAAGGTCAAGATGGAATGAGAGCCATGTCTTAAAAATGCTGATGCAGGGTTAGAATTATCAAGTACCATCTTCTTACTGAACCCTGAAAAAATTCTGAAGTTTCAAGTAGTTATAAAAATCCATCTCACTGAGAGAAAGGATTCTTTTTTGTAATGCCTTAAAAGGTTTACTGAGAAGAATAAAGTTAAATATAACCACAACTAAACCTAAGTGTGGTTTGGCAACGCACATGCAGAAATAGCACTAAATCAACAATGGAATAATATCACTGCTGACTCTTATGTAATGCTGACAAAGGCGGCAGCTGACAGTGAATATTAGAACTGATGTCAGCAGAAGATGCTGAACTTTTAAGCCCAAAGACATCACAGGTGAGATGGCTGTATGCTGGAAGTGTATTCCTTTAGAGGAAACATTTTGTTCAATGCTTCCAAATCTCAGTTCACCCAGGTCATTCCAGGATAATCAAGGTCTCACTTGCCATGAAATTGAAAAGAAACACTGCCACATACAGAACAATGAGGAACAAATCATGAGGTGCTTACTGGGTAAAAGGAGAGCGTGTACTGAAGACCATGAGCTCAAGTACAGCAGTTTGGGGAGGGTCTTAGAAATTGCGTGTGTGCACGCTCAGTGGCTCAGTTGTGTCTGACTCTTTGCCACTTCATGGACTATAGCCCACCAGACTCTTCTATCCATAGGATTTTCCAGGCAAGAATACTGGAGTGGGTTGCCATTTCCTACTTCAAGGGATCGTCCTGACCCAGGGAGTGAACCCTTGTCTTCTGCATCTCCTTTGTTGGCCAGGGGGATTCTTTATCACCAATGCCATGTGGAAAGGAAATGCTAACCCACTCCAGTATTCTTGCCTGAAAAATCCCAAGGACAGAGGAGCCTCGCGGGCTACAGTCCATAGGCTTGCAAAGAATCAGACACAACTGAACCACTGAGCACGCATGCACTTAGAAATTAGTTCAACACCCCCAAATTGTGGTTTATCTTCACAAGTAATCTTCAAGACAGTGACTCTTGTCCCCATCTTACGAATGAGAAATTCAAGGCTCAAAGAGATTAAGTAAGTTGCCTCAAGTAATTATTTAATTAGACACAGATAAGCCTTCAAATCATTGTCTATATGGTTCAGTCATGTTAGTAACATCCTGTTAAGAGCTTTTGTTCCTCACCTACTTTCAGCATGTTTTCCAGTTTGGGGCCTGTGATTCTAATGACAAAGAATAAAGAGAGCATCTTCATATTTAACTAAAATTTTCCATTTATAATGTAGTATTTAAGACCACTATTTTAATCTAATTATAACTTCTGATAATAAGTTAATCTTTATTCCCTCTTTGCTTCACATATTTCCTTTCTTACGTTCTTTCTTGCTTTCTTTCCTTCCTTCCCCTCACTCTTTTTCTTTCTCCCCCCTCTTCTCTGTTTCTTGTAACTTTTTCATTAACAGATATTCCAAGAGACCTTAAAAATAACTGCTTCTATAGATGAAACAAGGAGCCATTATTTATTCTCAATTAATAGTTGAACTGTACCAATAACAAGGTTTTGGCACTGTTCTTACAGAGAAAAGCTATGCTGGGTATGGTAATGCTTTACATCAGGAATACTGTTTCTTGAAATATCAGATTAGCTACCGAGAACTAGTTTTTCCTTCTAAATATCATCTGTGACCAACATCTTCCTTGACTTACTTCTCCATTTCACCAAAAACTGTTGTCTGTTTCTTAAAATGCATTCTTCTCTTGACCTCTACCTGGTTCTTTGCTAAATCTACCATTGGAAGCACCCCTTGTTTATCTAAGCTCTAAATGTAGGAGTTCTCAGAACTTGGTTCTTGACCCTTTTCTTTATATAAAATAGAGGAGAGGATCTCATTTTACTTCTAAGACTTAAATTATTATATCATGTATAACATATATTCCTAAATTTTATTCCTAAGATAGTCTTTCTTTTAGACACGTAACTGCAACTTCTCATTCTATGTTTCCCCATAGACGTCCCACATATAACCTAATTTAACCTATCTGGATCTAAATTTTTGAGATTTTTTATCCCCAAATATGCTTCAATTCCACAGTTTCTTGCAAGTGTTCCTGACAGCAGTCTAGCTGTCACACCCACCCGACCCCTATATTTGATCAAGCACCAAGTTCCCAATTTATGAACACTTAGAAAACAGTCAGAGGTGATTTTTCTCAAATATCTGAAGGTAGGCACTGTTGGCATTGGATCAATGGCTTAATAATATCAGGACCAGCATTCTTTCTTCTTGTTACCTCATTGCTGAAAGATGGCTACTTCTGTTCCAGGCCTTATATACCCATCTAAGGCAGGAATAAGAGGGAAAGACATCACTACCCTCTCTGCAACTTTTATCAGGAACACAAATGCTTTCCTAGAACCTTCGCAGTATTCTTCTGCTGATGTTCCCCCATCCAGAACTAACTGTGGCCCTTGTCTCTCTCACAGCTAAGAGGGAGCTACATGTAAGAAGCAAAGGAGAAGGTGATGAGGAAGTGATGGGGCAGATGCCAGGTTTGCACTGAAAGAAGGTCTGCTGGATTTTCTTTTGCAAAGGTCTGGTCTTACGTATCTTTCAGGGGTGCAGGATATTCTCTGCTTGCCCTCTGAATCAACCCTCTGCCCTCGTCATCCTGCTCTCTGCCCTGGGAGTCTGACCATGGGGGCTTGTGGGGGTAGAGACAGGGGAAGCCACAGAATTCCTGAGAGTGACCAGAGAGAGAGGTCTGCCTGGGCTCCCTCCATGCCAGACCCAGGCTAACATCAGTGCCTTTCTCTGCTCCAGTTTCCGCCAGATGGCCCAGTCCTACGGCTGAGCTCTCTTTTGGCTTTGATAACAACGCTCTCCCCTGGCCCCTCAGGCCATGGGCTGGTGAGGGCACACCCTGCCCTGCCCCTGTTTCTGGCTCTTCATTGAGGACCATCAGGAGTCTGTTTCTCCAACCAGCGCTGCTCCTTTGTAAACAGCCCCTTCACTCAACCTTCTCCCCTTCACTCAATCACCCCTTCTGAGTGAGCCATCTGTTTTCTGCTCAATATAGTAATCAACACTATAACATCATTCTTATTATTAATGACAACACCACACCCTATACAGAATGAGACGAAAGCTGGCTGGATGTGGGCGTGGAAACGGGAGACTCACACAAGGCCCTGCTGTTCAGGAATGTGGTGCTAGCAAGGCCATGGGTTGAAAGACATGCCTTTGAAGTTCCCCTTCCTTCCACCAAATTCTTCGTGACCACTGAATGGGCAGAAAATACATCCTCCAAGTAATTTGTCTTCAACTTAAAACATTAACTATCAATTTTTCTTATGCACCACCCCAGACTTGTCAGAGGACTCGTGCGCAGAAGGAAAGCAAGGGATTTAGCACCATGTGGGTGGTGGAAACTGCAGCTGGACACTGGCAGTAGGACATCATCCTAAGGAATGGAGCAAATAAACCTCTCAAATGTGTGTACACAGAGGAAAGGGCTTTCCTTCCACTCCTCAGGAGTTATATAGCATTCCTTTTGGAAACTCAAGATTTTCAAAATTTCCTGAAGCCTTTATGACACTCCTTTCTACTCTACTCTGCAAATTAGTTGACCCTGAAATTACTTGACCATATGTGTGGGGTTTTGTCTAGCATCTCTATTCTGTCATGGGTCTGCCAGTGGGTTCATCTCCACATTATGGCTTCTTTCTTCTTCACATCCTTTAATGGTCTCTTGGGTTAAAAGGAGGTTTGCTCCTTGTGTTCCAGATTTGAATGTGCTAGAAATAGAGGAGGCCAGGGATCCTGATGAATTTGCATATGACTTTTCCTACCCATCTATTACTGCTGGCTATTAATTAGATCTCGATTTTATGTTTTCTCCCCACCTTCATGTTTTGTGTATTATTATTAATGCCCATATTTAAAAGTAAAATACAACAGGTACACATCTGGAACTTCAATGCCTCATCCTCTGGTTACTATGCACCAGTCCCTCCCTATTTGCTATATGCTCCCCCTTCCCAAGCCAAAGTTTTAATGTAAAAGTCTGTCTTTCTGATTACTCTAGATGTAACAGTATCTAGGGTTTTTTTTGGGGGGGAGACAGGAATAAAATAATTTGTCGAGAATCATATAAATGCTGTAATAAGAATTTTAAAAGCATAATTGTTATGAAAATATTTTCATAGGTTTCTCTACCCAGGAATAAATAAGTTATCTTTCCTTAAGGCATTTATTAATATGCTGATGAAAATTTCTGGATACAGTACTGACAGTCACGATAATGAAATCCACGGGACTAATTATACTGTTACCCTCCTGCAGTATCTTAGATTTAATTTAAATGACTCACAGCCACAAAAGTATAAGCCTTAATGCACTGGTATGATCAAGTATAGTTTTTTAAAATGGAAAGGACTTTATAAAGGAAGTTTGAACATTATTTATAAATAAAGCAGGGTTATCCTTCAATATCTGTATTCTATCAGGGAAGACTTTATTTTTTTATCTTATAACTTTGCTTGTGATTTATTTGCTATCAAGCATGACAGATAAAGGAATGCTAGAACTTTATGGAGCTGGAAGAAATGGTCAAGTACATCTAATCAACTCTCTTATTTTACGATGAGGAAGAGAAGACATGGGTCAATTGCTTGACTCAGGTCATGCACTTTGCTGAGACCAAAGCCTAAGACAAGGATTTCTCTGGCCATACAGTGGTTACAACACCAAGCTTCAAATGCAGGGGGCATGGGTTCAATTCCTGGTCAGGGAACTAACATCCCACATGCCACATGGCATAGTCAAAAATAAGAAAAAAGCCTCATATAGTTTTGCTCAAAGTCGAATGCAACAATTATTAATATTAGGCATGCTTTAAGTACTGGATAAAATGTAGATTCCTGAGACCCACTGCCATACTTACCAATAAGAATTTCTAGGCTAGCATCCATAAATCCACACTTATACAAAACCTCCCTAGGATAAGTCTTATCTACACTGATGTGTCAGAACCACTTTCTGGAGGTGGTTCTCCTCTTCTGGCTGTGTTTCCCATGTAGCCTAGGCACTGGAGAGGGGGAGAAATGAGAAGATGCCCATGGGGTTAAGTGGTATTATGGGGCAAGGGGACAAAAGCCATAGAATAAACTGGAGGATCAACCCACAGGGTCCATGTTACTTGAACATTTGGGGAAAATTTTACTTTTATATTAAATCATATATTTGTAATACTTGTACTGAAAGAAAAATGTGTTAATAATGCAAATGTTAAGATTAAACTACAAGTTGAGAGGAAGGGCAGAAGATGAGGCTGAAAATTCCAACCTTCTAATCACATAGTTAGTTTTTCTGGTGACCAGTCTCTGTTCTCAAGCTACCTAAAGCTTCCTATCATTAGCATAAACTTGCCTGTTACTGAAAGGACTTCTTTATGAATAATAGAACTCCCCTATGACTAAGAATGAAAGTGAAAGAGGAGAGTGAAAAAGTTGGCTTAAAGCTCAACATTCAGAAAACTAAGATCATGGCATCTGGTCCCATCACTTCATGGCAAATAGATGGGGAAACAATGGAAACAGTGAGAGATTTTATTTTTGGGGGCTGCAAAATCACTGCAGATGGTGACTGCAGCCATGAAATTAAAAGGCACTTGCTCCTTGGAAGAAAAGCTAAGACCAACCTAGATAGCATATTAAAAAGCAGAGACATTACTTTGCCAACAATGGTCCATCTAGTCAAAGCTATGGTTTTTCTAGTAGTCATGTATGGATGTGTGAGTTGTAATATAAAGAAAGCTGAGCACTGAAGAATTGATGCTTTTGAACTGTGGTGTTGGGGAAGACTCTTGAGAGTCCCTTGGACTGCAAGGAGATCTAACCAGTCCATTCTAAAGGAGATCAGTCCTGGGTGTTCATTGGAAGGACTGATGCTGAAGCTGAAACTCCAATACTTTGGCCTGCCTGAAGCAAAGAACTGACTTATTGGAAAAGATCCTGATGCTGGGAAAGATTGAAGAGGACAGGAGGACAAGGGGATGACAGAGTATGAGATGGTTGGATGGCATCACCGATCTGATGGACATGAGTTTGAGTAAGCTCTGGGAGTTGGTGATGGACAGGGACAGCTTTTATGCTGCAGTCCATGAGGTCGCAAAGAGTCAGACACTACTGCGTGACTGAACTGAACTGATGACTAATGAAATTTCAAGTTTCTTTTTTTTTTTTCAATCAGGGATCAAGCCTGAGACCCCTGCAGTGAGAACAAGAAGTCTTAATCACTGCACCACTAGGGAAGTCCACAAGGGTTTTTGAAACTCTGTGCCAGGAACCAGAAACAAAAAACAAACATACACACACACACACACACACACACACACACATATATATATATATATATATATATGGACAGACACATATAGCCATATATCATATATATAAATTAAATGTTATTATTAATAACATATTATTAATATTACATTTTAACATATAATCAATATGTAAAAATTATATATATAATATAAACTATGTATTATAATACAAAGTTATATACATAGTATATATAATATAGATATGATTTTTATATCTATGTAACTAATAAACAATTTATAATAATTTATAAATATATAGATATAAATATATATAGATGATATTTATATATATTTATTATATAAATTTATGTTTATATAACTTCATATTATACATTTTGCACATTTAATAATTTTAACATAAAAAACATAATATATTTATTAAAAAATATATAATAAATATATGATATAAAAGTATATATTATGAGTATATGATTATAATTATATAATTCATATTATATTAATATTATAACATATTATTATTATATGTAATTATTACATATTATAATAATGCCACAATGTTATAGTATATTTTTTCCTAATGTACTTTAGATATGAAAATCTTAAATATGCCAATATGTCTGTATCCTCTCTGACTTAGATATATTCACCATATGCAGGCAAATCCTGCTTCATCTCATTTCCATACCAGGGACCATAAATTCCTAAAAAGGAAAATCTGCACTTTTATGCTTTTTTTCTTTTTCTCATTTTAAGTTCTTATTAGTTAAACTCCTATGCTAACTGGTATCAGGCCCATCCTCAATTGAAATTTTGATTGTCTCAGATTGGGCTTAAGAATCGTTTTAGGGTTCTCCAGAGAAACAGAACCAATATGATATCCTGATTGAGAGAGACTGATTGTAAGGTCTTGACTCACATGGTTATGGAGGCTGAGAAGTCCCATGATTTGCCCTCTGTAAGCCATAGACCCAAGAAACCCAGTGGTGTAAGGTTCAAAGGCCCAAAAGAGAGGGTAAATGGTGCAAGTTCCAGTCAAAGATTGAAGACCTTAAACAAGGGCACTGAAGGCAGAAGATTGATACCCATCCCAGGTCGTTAGAGGGAAAGAGCAAGTTCTCCCTTGCACCACCTTTTTGTTCTATTTATTCAGGTCCCCAGTGAACCACATGGTGGATATCCACATTAGGGAGGGCAATCCACTTTACTTAGCCCACCCATTCAAATGCTAATCTCTTCCAGAAACCCCCTCACAGACAGACCCAGAAATCCAGTCAAATTGACACATAAAAAGAACTCTCAGGAGAATCAAGGATTATTTTTGTGTTAGGACATCAATGCTTTTTTGAGAAGGAATGTAGCTAATCACTAAGATTTACACTTTCATGGCTGCTCAATCACACAATTAGGTGTGTCTGACTCTTTGCAACCTCATGGACTGTAACCCACCAGGCTCCTCTGTCCATGGGATTCTCCAGGCAAGAATACTGGAGTGGGTTGCCATGCCCTCCTCCAAGGGATCTTCCTGACCCAGGGATCCAACCTGCATCTCCTGTGTCTCCTGCACTGCAGCAGATTCTTTACCTGAGCAACCTGGGAAGCATTTACATTTACTTACATGGTTGAAATTAAATCTCAGTAGACTGTGAAATAAGAGGCTTCTGGAAGCTTCCTGATGGGAGAGACTGACTGTGGGGAAACTGGGTCTTGTTCTGATGGGCTGGGCCATGCTCAGTAAATCTTTAATCCAATTTTTTCTTGATGGGGAGGATTGTGTTCTCTCCCTGTTGTTTGACCTGAGGCCAAACTATGGTGGAGATAATGAAGATAGGTCCTTCAAAAGGTCCTGTGTTCCACTGCCACACTCAGTGCCTCCAATTCTGCAGCAGGCCACCACCAGCCCACGCCTCTGCCAGAGACTTCTGGACAATCAATGGGCAAGTCTGGGTCAAGCTCCTTTCTCCTGGGTCCTGGTGCGCACGATGTTTTCTTTGTGTCCTCCAAGAGTCTGTTTCCCCAGGCATGTGTAAGTTCCGGCGGCTCTATTGTGGGGTTAATGGTGACCTCTTCTAAGAGGGCTTATGCCATACCCAGAAAACCAGAAAATTAAGGTCAGAAAACTAAGATCATGGCACCCAGTCTCATCACTTCATGGCAAATAGATGGGGAAATAATGGAAACAGTGACGGACTTTATTTCTTTGGGCTCCAAAATCACTGCAGATGGTGACTGCAGCCATGAAATTAAAAGACATTTGCTTCTTGGAAGAAAAGTTATGACCAACCTAGCATATTAAAAAGCAGAGACATTACTTTGCCAACAATGGTCTGTCTAGTCAAAGCTATGGTTTTTCCAATAGTCATGTACGGATGTGAGAGTTGGACTATAAAGAAAGCTGAGCGCCAAAGAACTGATGCTTTTGAATTGTGGTGTTGGAGAAGACTCTTGAGAGTCCCTTGAACTGCAAGGAGATCCAACCAGTCCATCCAACCAGTCCATCCTGATTATTCATTGGAAGGACTGATGCTGAAGCTGAAACTCCAATACTTTGGCTGCCTAATGTGAATAACTGACTCACTGGAAAAGACCCTGATTCTGGGAAAGATTGAAGGCAGAAGGAGAAGGGGACGACAGAAGATAAGATGGTTGGATGGCATCACCAACTCGATGGACATGAGTTTGAGTGAGCTCTGGGAGTTGGTGATGGACAGGGAGGCCTGGTGTGCTGCAGTCTGTGGGACCATAAGGAGTTGGACACAACTGAGCAACTGAACTGAACTGAGACTGTGAGATCTTTGAGAAGAATATATCTCATTCTTCTGTCTCCAGAATCTGGTACAGTATCTGTCACATGTTGAATACATAATTACAATATTTTTTGAAATATGTATTTCAGATATTAATTTAGAAACTCAATACAAACAATGACATGTAGCCAAAATCAAACTGCTAAAACAAAATGATAATTTGTCCTCATACTTATGGCACTTAGCTCTTCAAAGGTTAATTGAGTTAAACTAGAATAACTAAGTGTTGCACTTTAGATTCCAAATAATAATAACTATTATTATTACATCCACATTTGACATCAAATTAACAGGTGTTTTGACATCTTAAATGATAATCACATTTTCAAATCAACCATGCAGTAACCCAAACTGCTACAAGTGACCTGAACTATCAGAATAAGTTTTCTTCACTTCAGATTCATTAGTTATATAATATTGTCTTGCTTTTGGTATGCAAAAGGATGGGCTACACAGTTTGAATATTTTATAACAAGTTTGAAAGCATTTGTTGACCATGTAAAGGATTTCTCAGGATTAAATTTAACCAACTGATTTTTCCAAGTATCTATCTCTTCTAGAATTATTTTTTAAATGAGCTATTTAATTAACATAAACTGATTTGTTGTAGATTTAGATAGTCTCAAAATACATCTTAAACTGATTTAATGTTTGGGATGGAAGCTTGAAAGAAATACCAAGCAACATAATTTTAGACAGAAATAGTAACTATGTCTTTTTCAGCTTGAGTAATATGAAATACTGGAGAAGGCAAAGGCACCCCACTCCAGTACTCTTGCCTGGAAAATCCCATGGATGGAGAAGCCTGGTGGGCTGCAGTCCATGGGGTCGCAAAGAGTCGGACACGACTGAGTGACTTCACTTTCACTTTTTCACTTTCAGGCATTGGAGAAGGAAATGGCAACCCACTCCAGTGTTCTTGCCTGGAGAATCCCAGGGACGGGGAAGCCTGGTGGGCTGCCGTCTATGGAGTCACACAGAGTCGGACACGACTGAAGAGACTTAACAGCAACAGCAATATGAAATACATAAGCGAAAGGCATTAGTCAAATCTCACTGTGAATGGTGACTGCAGTCATAAAATTAAAAAACACTTGCTTCTTGGAAGGAAAGCTATGACAAACCTAGACAGTGTATTAAAAAGCAGAGACATCAAACATCACTTTGCTGACCTAGGCCTAAATAATCAAAGCTATGGTTTTTCCAGTAGTCATGTAAGAGTTGGACCATAAAGAAGGCTGAGTGCCAAAGAATTGATGCTTTTGAACTGTGGTGCTGGAGAAGACTCTTGAGAATACCTTGGACAGTAAGATTACCAAACCAGTCAATTCTACAGAAAATCAACCCTGAATACTTATTGGAAAGATTGATGCTGAAGCTGAAGCTCCAATACTTTGGGTACCTGATGCAAAGAGCCGATTCATTGGAAAAGAGCCTGATGCTGGGAAAGATTAAGGACAGGAGGAGAAGGAGGTGACAGAAGATGAGATGGTTGGATGTTATCATCAACCAGTGGACATGAGTTTGAGCAAACTCCGGGAGATAGTGAAAGAAGCCTGATGTGCTGCAGTCCTTGGGGTTGCAAAGAGTCCAACACAACTGAGCAACCGAACAACAACAGAAATAATAACAGCAAAAATGAGGTCGACTACAATTTCAGTTACTATTTACTGAGTGGTTACTGTTAATTTTCTGAAGACTCTGCCAAATGGGGATAAACTGGTACCTAATTCACAAAGTTGAGTGGTCAGAATGAGATAATAATGCAGGTACAGATCCTGGCCACTACCAGACTCATAGTAACCCTCTATTCGACCCATTCCTCATGACCTTAAAGAATGCTGTGTCCTCTGAGTCTTTCATAGAGACCACCCTCTGGAAAATTTCTGAGCCTCACACATCCCCTAAATGTATGTTCTAGTGTTCCAAGATCCCTGAGTATTTTATGCCTTTTCTGTCATCTGCCATGACACTCATTTCTCTTTTATCAACAAAGGTCACCACTCTGTCCAGAATTCCTAGACCTACCCTAGCATTGAGTCTTTCCTACCCTCTGGGCTCCTTGTCTGACTGTTAAATCCTGTATCTCAAAATAATGCCTTCAGGTCAATGAATTCTTGCTTTAGGAATTTTACTCTCTAGTCCCCTTGATCAAGATCCTCAAAATCCAGGCCCAGGGGTATACCTCTAGATCCTACTAGTCCATCCTAGCTGGTCCTTGCAGTTCCTTCAGGGTGTAATACTCTTCTTCCCTTCCTTGTCTGCAGGTTCTGTTGGGGTTTAAGCCTACTTAATTGGCCTGGTGGGGCTTCCCTGGTGGCTCAGTAGTAAAGAACCCACCTGCCAATGTAGGAGACTCAGGTTCGATCCCTGGGTTGGGAAGATCCCTGAAGAAGGAAATGGCTACCCAATCCAGTATACTTACTTGGGAAATCCCATGGACAGAGGAGCCTGGTGGACTGCAGTCCATGGGGTTGCAGAGAGTTGGACGTGACTGAGTGACTAAACAAAAGCAGTAACAATTTTTGGCCTGGCATCCAAGAAAGATGGTGGCACAGTTCCCTTGGGGAGTGGTATGGGCACCTGTTGCCTTGTTGAGAAGCCTCCAGAGTATCTTCCTACACTGGGAAAGTGCCAGCTCTTAGAAGGGCAAGGGGCCATTTCTCTAAGTGTCACAAGTCCAGAGGAGTGTACAGAGACATAATCTTCGGGGGCATCTGTCCAGATGTCCCCAACCATGCTTCAGGGTCTCAGGTTTTTTCAACCAGTGGCCTGGCCTTTGCATCACAGGCTCTAATTCTGCCCCATGCTTGCTGCTCAGCTGCACCTGCTCTCTACTGCAGGATGTAGGGGCCTTTTTGTAAGCTACTGAAGAGTCCTTCATGTTCTTACACATCTTTTAACTTTTCATAACCCACCCTCAACTCCTCACATCCCTGTGGAAGCCATCAATGCAATAACCAGCCAACTCCACTGTCGTTAGGCGGTGTCCTCTGAATGCTTTCAAATGTGGGAATCATTGAGGGCGTAAAGGTGTTCCCTTCTGCCAGGATGTTTCCCCAGGTATCCACCACCTTGTGCCAGAAACCACCTATGCTCCACATGTAAGTTACATTGGGGGTTCCACTGAACTTTTTTCTTATAAGCCAAAAAGGGAGGGATCTAGTCTCTTGCTGCTGTTGCTGCTAAGTCACTTCAGTCGTGTCCGACTCTGTGTGACTCCATAGACATCAGCCCACCAGGCTCCCCTGTCCCTGGGATTCTCCAGGCAAGAACACTGGAGTGGGTTGCCATTTCCTTCTCCAACGCATTAAAGTGAAAAAGTGAAAGTGAAGTCGCTCAGTCATGTCTGACTCTTAGTGACCCCATGGACTGCAGCCTACCAGGCTCCTCGATCCATGGGATTTTCCAGGCAAGAGTACTGGAGTGGGGTGCCATTGCCTTCTCCGGATCTAGTCTCCTAAATCCATCTTATTTTCTGCTTTCCTGGAATCACCTGTGTCAATTAGGGTCCTCTGGGAAGAAGATACCAGAGAGAAGTGTGAGAGGGTTTTCAGGGAAACGCCTGTGGAGGATGAAGGGGAGAAGGAGTCAGCATAGGTGGGAGAGCCTCAAACCACAATACAGGTCTGGTTTGACAAAGAGAGATGGGCACAGGATGAGAAGTTGGTCACAGAGCTTCAGACCGCAGTGCAGCTCTGAAGAGATCATGGCCATTCCTCTGGGGGTCAGAGAGCAAAGACTGGCCATTAGAGTAAGTCCTGCGTTGGGCAAGAATGACTAGTCCAAGGCTTTGGCCATGTGTGGTCCTTGGCTGAGAGCAGCCCAGGGAGATGGTTGCCTTGGTGTCAAGCCCATGGTGGGTCTGAAATGTGTGAGTAGCTGGAGGCGCTCTGATAATTCCACTGCTTGAAACAGGTGCATTAGAAGGGGATCTGAATGAATAGAGCATTTGAGTGCCTAGAATGTTCCATTCTGACCTAGGGGATGGTCATATAAGTGTGTGCACTTTATGACAATTAATCTAGTCATGAACTCAGGACTTGAGTTCTTTTTTATATGCCTTTTATATAAGTACATTTGTTATGCAAATATATTTACTTTAAAGATGTCAAGTAAAGAGATGAAGCCACTACTCTGAATAATTCTACCTAGACATTCCAAAAAATCTTACCCCCAGAAATAACCACACAGTGAATTATAAGTAGTTTCAATTTTATGTATATTATTCAAAGAATCACCTCATTTCTCCCACCACACTCTGTACTATCTCAATATAATGAGTTATCTCTGCATGTTATAGAGTAACTGAAGAAAAAAACTCTTATTTTTTTGAACCACAATATTCTCAGAACTTCTAAAATTCTTAAAAATATATTTTCTTCATGCATGATTTTAGTCCGCATTAAAGTCCTGTGTGTAATGCATTCTTGCAGAGTTTCTGCCCAGACCTGAGGTCTGATCATTGCTGGGATGGAAAGTGAGTGCCTGAGATTTCAAGTTCTCTTGTACAAATCTGTAGCTGTTCAAGTGCCTTAGATAGAATTTGGATCAGGAGACTGGAACAATGGCCAAGCACACCCCCAGTCCTGTTGGTATAGTCCATTGACTTCTTGCTCTGACAGCCACAACTTAAGAGCCTTTATCTCAAAAGTCACAGCAATAAATGGAAACATAAATAGAATAGTGTGAATTCAGTACCAGCCAGAAAGCAGTGACTAAATTTGGAAGTAGGCTGCTTTTGTTTTGCCAATTTGGCATTAGGATCTCTGCTTTAGTCTTAGAGACGCTCCATTATTCTGGTCATGGCCCTCTCTCCAAAAGCAAGATCAAGACATTCTCACAAAAGTGGGAACATTTTTCCTTTTCGAAAAAGAGGAAGCAAAAAGTACTTTTGAAATTTTCCAACCATGAACTCCATGTGAAAGATTTAGAAAAATAAAATGTTGAAAACCTGTTGGAAATGGAATAATTGTCTTTTTTCAGTACTCTTAGACATTCTATCAGTCTCTTTGTCAAATTCCACCAATGCCTTTTAATTAATGAGCATTTCATTAATAAGAAGTCAAAATTTTTAAAATAGAATTCAATTTGTTCTCTCTTGAAAAATGACACCCAAATCCTATAAAATGAAGTTGTAAGAGTTGCCCTTCTAAAGTGTGTTTTGATGGAACTACTTTTCAAAATGCAATTAGAAAGTATAGATAACTTCATCATTGTGACATAAATTCAACACAAGATTTTTAGAAGGATTTTTTTTTTCTTTGTAACAAAGTCACATTCTTTAAGATTAATGTGACAGAAAACGTGCTCTACTTCTGCCCTGCTTCTGTCCTAGAGAAGTTTTCAAGCTGGCTACATCAGGTTTCCAGGACAGATGTCAGACCCATGTTTTGGGGCTTTTGTCAAATAAAGCTTCATGTCGTGATCTGGCCCCAGCAGCTGACAGAAGGGAGCTCTCTTCAGTCAACAAGTAAAGAAACATTTGGAAAAAAATCTGTAATACCTGAAAAGAAATTTCACACATCATTGAAAACAAAGGAAAGGAAAGCTAAGTAGATTGGGATTGAAGCTCTTTTTAAAATCGTGTTAGCCCAAAGCGTTCCAGTCAGTAGTCTGAAGGCACCACAGATGAGGACAGATTTACCACTTGACTTCCCTGACTAACAATCTCTAAGCTTGAAGGAATCAGTGTAAAAGGGAATGGTGAAGCTTAATGCATTCTGAGTTTTTCTAAAGGCGGTGTGTTGCTTAAGCATGAATTCTCAGGATATAAAATGTAAAGATAAAGTAGACTATCTTGACTGCATAACAAATTTAGAAACAGGGGGAAAAAAACTGAAATAGTGCCCGGAAAAAGCCATGGAGTCTTTCTAGAAGAAGAATGTGGAATAAAATAAATGCCTAGGGTTTTGGCTTGGAGCTATGTCTATATGACAAGATTGATTCAATTATTCTGTGGCTGTTTCCTTTTTTGTTTAAAATAATCCAATAGCTGCAAAAGCAATCTGGGAACTGCATGGTTTATGGGATCCAGTTTTCAAGATAGGAAAGGAAATGATAACCAAACTGCATTTGCGGATAAACCATTTCTGTAATCAAAATGTCTATGATGAAGGTAAGTGGGGAAATATTTATTACTGTCCTTGTTTAATCTAAACTCCTTTTTTATCAAATTAACCTAGAGTGGATGCAACTCAAGTTTACAAATAAGTGATGCCCATTTCTGTTTTAAAGCGCTGGGCTAGAGAAACTGTCCCCTTAGATGGAATTGTAAAGCTGACTACCACTTGGAATTGGTACTTTGTTTTCCACAAACACTTGTAGCATAATCCATATATAAGTAGGATGAAATAAGGTGCATACTTCTTTCTTTCCATGGAGCATGTACATTTCATATAACCTGGGAGTGTGAAGAGGGAGAAAGGGTGCTGTGGGATACAGAACCAACAATAGATGAAACAGCTTCTGAAAAATAAAGTCAATATTTCCAACTAATTCATAACCTAGCTGCTCATCTTTTCTCAATCAAAGGCTGAGAAAAGGGAAGGCAAGAATTTTTCATGGCTCCTTCCCTGGCAGCCATGAACAATACTCACAGGTATCTGAGCTGAAAGCACCAGCCCAGCTGTTATGGTGAAGAAGAGCCACTCCCCAGTCTTCCTATCATGTATTCTATCTTGGAAATTAGCCATGAGAAACAAGAGAGATGCAAACATGATGTAGTTGATGAGATGTGCATGATGTATTGCAAGACAGAAAGTTCTTATATGGAAGAAATCAGTTTAAGCCACCATAGAAAAAAAAATTCTTTGCATTACTATATGAGTTCCAAGCTTTGATGATGGTCAACACGGCATGGATCTTCATGGTATGTGGATTAACGTGGAAGAAAAAAAAAAAAAAATCCAGCAGAAGCCAGGTCTACAAAGGACAAAAGGATTCAGTGGGAAATGCTTGTCAAGCTGTTGGAAACACAGGGTTTCTATCAATAACCGATTGAGAAGAGGCTGCTAGCCCTGTTGCTGTACCCCAGCCATATTTGTAATTGTTGTGAAGATGTATAAACTTGAATGTCCACCTCCCACTCTAGCTTCCTGACCAGATTACAGCCTCAGCAGCAACTGTGCTACAGTTTAGCCAGTTCAAATTCCCCACCAGCATATTCTGACATCACCTTCATCTCTCATCATGTCTTCAGTAGTTTTTAGCAGTTCCCAGGATACTCACTCTCTTACTCTCAGGCCCTATCATTTAAGCTGCTGCCCACAGATTTTGTGAGGCAGCCACCTTCCCTTCCTGCTGCTGCTCCATCCTATACAGGGGAACTCCAGTGGAATGGCCAGCGTCTCCACCTTTGAAACCTTCCAGAGCTGTGTTTGCCATCACTGAGTTCTTCACAGAAACACAAGAATGTTTTTTCCCATGAATTCTGTGCAATATCGTGTCACCTGGGCCTTTATACAGTACTGTAGGTGCCAGGAGTGATTCTGGGTCCTTGTCAACCAGTCCTTATAGCTTCTCAGGAGTCAGAGCCCATCTCTTGGGCCAGCAGAGGAACCAAAATGCTCTGCCCTCATCTCCTCACTCATCATCACTTTCTGTTCAACACCCAGCTCTCCCTCACTCCTCCCTGCTGCCCTCAAATACTTCTTTTCAGCCCAAAGGAGCAAACTAGAAAAGCCGCCAAGCATAGGAATGGCAATCTAGGAGGAGGAGGGATGAAGGGCCACCGGCCTGCCACACCCAGTCTCTAGAGTGTTGCTTATGCTGCGCTGTCATATGAAGAAGTTGTTCTCAAAAAGTTCACTCCTACTGGATGTGAGTCTCAGAAGGCAAGGTACCCACTGTGACAAGGCACACAGCAGGCATTTTCTGGTAGATGCTTCCATAGGCTCTTGCCCCAGGAATCAGGGCTTTCAAAGACCCAGAGGCAAACACTGCTGCTCATTCTTAAGGCCCTGAGTAGGCTTAGGATGGACCTAGATAGGTTCACATGCAATAATCTGATGGAGTGTTACCTGGAAGACATCCAACTGGAGCTCTCCGGGAAGCTGGCTCCTTTTTATTCGCTGTTTTTATAAGACATGTGTCTGACAAATCTTGAGATCTCGACATCAACTAAGCAGAGCAGGGAGGAGCAGATCTCGACGTCAAGTAAGCAGACTGGAGACAAACAGTCTTTGGTATGAGAAACTGCCATTCAGTGACTGTGAGCATGGGCAATTTGCTTAACTATCCTATCCAAGCCTCGTTTTCTCATCTATAAAATGGATGAGACTTATAAAATGGACTATAAAATGGAAATAATAACTAGAGTTGTCAGTGAAGACTAAGTGAAATAACACTCATAAGGGAGTGGCCTCAGGTACAGTAGGTGGTCAGTAACTGTCGGTGACCATTTACCAGCATCACAGACTTAAACACAGACAAGCCTGGAGCTGACTAATGCAAATGTTAGTGTCTCCTTCAGAGAATATGTCCCCCAAAGTCGTCGTTAAATGAAAGTAGGAGCAGACACTAAGCACTGTCACCTACAAAAAGGAAAGATAGATGCTGCAGGCATGGCAGTGAGTTGCCTAAAGTCTGAGGATTCTGATAGAAGAAGGCTGTAGGAGCCAGACCAGGACTGCAGCTCAAGTCACTGATATGGAAGCAATTAAAGAATGTGATAAAGGCTCTCTTTCAGCCACATGTAGTTTGATTTAAAGTGGAAGCAATAGGAAGAGACCTGGTGACATCTGGAAGGTATAAGCAGATCTGATTTTAAGTTCAGAAACATACAAGAGTCGTGTTAAACACAAGGGGAGCTGTTGGGTGGTGGGTGGCTCTGTGCGGCTGAGAGCCTCAAGGGAAAGTGAGTTACTGACACTACAAGGAGCCTGGGAGGCAGAACTTACTGGCTTGGCTGGGCTCACTTCATCTCCTGCAGCTGAGTAGGGAGGTGTGAGCAGGAATGTGGGAGAGACCCAGACCAGGCTTCACAAACTCACTGAGTGTCCCTGATGACCCACTACGTTGTTCTCCCGAGGGCACCACATATATCACGCAGGTGCTCCACGGCCCAAGAGCACAAAGTCAGCCTCCCTGCTCATCAGCTCAAGTGAGCATGACAACCTGACACCCTAGCGCCTATGGAAAATGGGATGGCCTGTGTGTCTGGAGCGGAACACAAGCCGGAGACTCACAGGCATTTTCCAAGGCGGTTAGAAGACAAATGGAAGAGCATCAAATGAAAATCGAGTGTCCCTGTCTCCATTTTGCAGATTGTAATCTGTGAAAGGGTAACTGATACTGAAAAATAATAACAGAGGCAGATATAACAAGGTAATAGTTTGAAAATGATGAGTGTGACTTTTTCCTTGCCTTTCTGAGTTCATGATCTTCACCCACCTTGGCCCGAGACAACCACCTGCATGGAAAATCAAAATTTCTTCCAGAAATGAACAGGGGAAGATTGAAGTTGTACTTGGTTTCTGACAATGTAGCAACATAAAGCTTTACTAATACTCTAATTCGCTTTATTCCTTACATTTCTTCTTCCATGGTATAAAGAAAATAATCCTCCTACCTATGTTGTGACTAGAGGAGCAAGTCAATAAAGCTTATGATTCTACTGCAGATGAAAGACCTTACACAGAAGAAGGCAGTGGGAACCCGCAGGAAAGAGGAGAAAAAGAAAGGGAGGAGGGGAAGACCATTACACTGTGTGACCACTTTATTGTGCAACAGACAGTGCCTGTCTTATCTGGGCTTCAACCTAGCCTGGTGTGGATATCACATATCAAACCATCAACATTCAGGCTGAGGACAGATAGGGGCTCCTGGGACTATACCAGCCTGTACACAGTCACAACAAAATAATCTTGGTTGTTTGGCGAAGTGAGGGGGAGACAGGCCTAAGTTTTAGCTTCCCTGGACCACTCTTGGTTCCAAACAGCACAGAAGAGACCCAGGTATACTGAGAATCTGGCTGGGGTCCATGCTTAGAGCATCACCCTCCCTGGGGCCAGGTGGCTCTGGATTGAGGGCTCTGGCCTAGACAGGAGCCAAATGAGAGTCACCCTCAGAATTCAGAAGGCTTCCTAGCACCCCTGGGAGAACAGTTGGAGGCTAAGTGTCCTGTAGAGTATGACAGGCATTGACAAGGAGGGAGAAACAACAGCCAGAATGCAGCCACAGAGGTTCACAGGGTGCAAGACATCATTCCAGAAGCCAGGGAGCCAAAGGACACCATGTCTGAGAACCCTGATTTTGCTTCCACCATGAGATCTTGTAAGTCTCACCATTCTTATCACTTATCCAGATGACTTTTTGAAATGAAACTAGGTGCCAAGCAGATGACACAAATCTGAGAGATAAATAGTGTTGGGGTTCTTTTCCTAAAAGACTGAGCTGAAGGTGCCTTTTTAAGACTGCAAATCAGAATCCAAAGTATTAAAGTTAGTTGCAAATTGTACTGGCTTGTTTTTCTCCAGGTAATTCAGTTCAGTTCAGTTCAGTTCAGTTCAGTTGCTCAGTCATGTCCGACTCTTTGCGACCCCAAGAATCGCAGCACACCAGGCCTCCCTGTCCATGGCAACAAAACCAGATTAGATATAGGAAAAAAAAAAAAAAAAAAAGAGCTACATAGTCTCTGCATATTATAGCTGGAAGGAATGACGCTAAAGCTGAAACTCCAGTACTTTGTCCACCTCATGCGAAGAGTTAACTCATTGGAAAAGACTCTGATGCTGGGAGGGACTGGGGGCAAGAGGAGAAGGGGACGACAGAGGATGAGATGGCTGGATGGCATCACTGACTCGATGGACATGAGTCTGAGTGAACTCTGGGAGTTGGTGATGGACAGAGAAGCCTGGCGTGCTGCGATTCATGGGGTCGCAAAGAGTTGGACATGACTGAGTGACTGATCTGATCTGATCTGATCTGATGAATGAAATCTGCAGTCCTACTCTGTAGCTGAATAAAACAAGAAGTGGGAATGCACAGACCAACCAGGAGATATACCAGGCATTTGTTCCTCATCAAAGTGAACCAGGAAGGGGGTGATCCACAGCAATAACAAGGAATGACAGTGTTAAATGCTGACCTTGTTCCTATGTATAGTTTTTGAGAGATTACATGAACACGGATGAATGTCACTATTGAGCTCACCCTAAGAGATGAGGCTGATATCATTTTAAAAAATAATGCTTATGGTCAGTGACTAAGAAGTAAACACATCTACTGCCTGAATTCAGGAAGTGATGTTTCATAGTGCTTCTCAGTTATTAGTTATACACAGGCGCCTACATCAGCTATCTGCTACCACATAACCAATAGCTTAAAATAACAAACACTTACAGTCTCTGAGGTTCAGGGATCCCAGAGCAGCACAGATGGGTAGTTGGATGGTTCCAATTCAGGGCCTCCCAGTTAAGCTGTTGCCTTGCAGTCTGCAGTCCCCTGAAGTCTGGGTCTAGAGGATCAGCTCCAAGATGCTCCCTCTCATGGCTTTTAAGGCCACGAGGGCTTAGATCCTTGTCATGGGAGTTTCTTCATAGTATAGCCAGAGGGTCTTCGTGATGTGGCAGCTGGCTTCCTCAGAGTGAATGATCTGAGCGAGAGAGAGAAGCAGAAATGACATCCCATCACTTTGCAGCATTCTATTTGTCCCACTGACCAACTGATACAACATGGGCCATGATTACACAGGGCAAGAATACCCAGAGCTGGGATTGCTGGTGCCATCTTGGAGGCTGCCTGTATGAGTCCTTGTAAAGGAGAAAAAATTCAACAGACAGCCCCTGCCCCCAATAAGTTCTTTGTGACTTGAACTTGCAAAAACATGAAACTAAATTACAAACCCCTTTGGCATAAATAAGTTGTACAAAAATGCACTATAATATTTTAAAGCTTTGTTTTGCTCATTCAGAATAATCAGGCCTCACAGAAATCTGCAATCTTCTCAATCCCGAGATACACATTTTAATAAGGTGTCCCTTGATAATTCCACAACCATCTAGCTTGCTCAATGGAAGATAAGTTTCACATTGCAGTGTTATTGAAAGCTGCATTAAATAGATATCTAATCCACTTACTGCTAGAATCAACAGAAAATTCTGCATTGCTTTTTTACTGCTACACTTTTTGCTGATGAATGGCTGCAAGTTTGCCTGTGCAAAAATGGAATCTGCATAATACATCTGCTCCCAACATAAATATGGTACTGGCTGCCACAGCACAAGTTCTTTGGATTTCGGCATGCCTATATTCTGTAGGCCCCAAAATGATTCATTTTCCCTCTCCCCTTTTTGATCTGAACTACTGATCTGAACTTCCTTTTCAGAATGCTATGATATCATTTGCCTTTGGTTTGGCATAAAAAAGATCATAAATGAAACTGCAAAGCAGCCACTGAAATCACGTGGTGATGCTGTTTGAAGGCGAATCTCTAGATGGTACACAACATGCTCATATTAATTAATTCTAATCACGGAAATTAAAAAGTGACCTCAACTTGTGTCCTACTAGTACAAATATTTTCTCCACATGCAACTGTTTCCAGATTTTCGATTTATGCTGAGAAGCATAATCGAATGAAAAAGTGCCAGTTTTCATTTAGAGCCACATCAGGATGTTACCCCAAGAGAGGGGAGGGGAAAGGCATCCCTAGAGATCACCCCTGGGTCTCCACCAGTAGCGCTGGTTCCGTTAGTCCTGCCGGTGTGGGGGCCATGCTGAGACCCAGGGGCCTTCTGTTCTGACTCCCTCTTTCTTGTGTCCTGTCTAGATTGTGAGATTACCCCGTTTTCACGCCAGGTCCAGCAAGATGAGAAGTCATCATTTTGAAGGATTAACTGAAGGGGCAGAATGACTGTGGGGATTAGGAAGCTGTTGTCACAGTAAAGTTAGCTCAGTATTGGAAAACAGTTTCTATATGTTTGAGGAGATTTTGAACCACTTGCCACTGAACTTCCTTTGACCATCCAGAAAAGAGAGCTGCTTAACAAAGGATTTTGTAGCTTTGACATGAGCATGGCTTTCAAGGATGGGACATTGGGACCATCAGCCACAGTCCATTATGTTCTAACAGTGAGTGTATCAGGACTCCTTGTCTATCTGAGCAGGTAAAATAATCCTCAAAAAATGTCCCCTAGCCTTGGCCTTCACCTCACAGGAACCCAGGAGACGGAGCTCTGACATTAGCTGCTCAGCTCCGTCTGTTGGTTTATGGCAGCTGACATCAATACCAGTCCTGGAGAGATATAGCTCATGGGTCTTCCTGTTCACCCTCTCTCTTGCCTGCTGTTAGGAGATGAATGGCCACTTACTCATTGAAAGAGACAAGAAATTAAATCTCTCACACAGAGCCAAGAACACACCAACTTTAGGCCTTTGTTAAATCACAGCTGCAGATGGAGAAAGGCCCCCTACCCCCACTCCCATCCCACTCCCAGTTTCTGGCTAATCAGTATGTGGCTTGGGGCTACTCGGCAGAAGAACTTGGAGTACTGTAAAGCCATGCATGCAAAATACTGATGTTGACTCTGCTCCAGGCCTTTGCTTTTTAAAGATATGCTTTCAAAACCCTAAACATTTGGAGGGAGGATGGCTGGAGACAAAGAGAGAGAAACTGCTTTGTTATGAAATCCCTTGAGATAATTCTCTGATGTACTCAGGATTCAGTTCTGGTGGGGAAGTTCCCAGAAACCCATTTTACCGAGGGTCATGTTAGTGAACACTCTTTGCTGCTGAACTGCTTCAGGGGATCCGAACTAAAGCATCACGAAGAGAAGGAGGAAAGGAGAACAAGGAAATCCTCACAGCAGCAGAGCAGGCTTGGGGCACCCACAGCCAAACTTGACCCACCAGCAGTCATCTCAGGTCCCCTGGCAACACTTCGGTGCTTCTGGGACATGGCTGGATTCCCCTTTCATTGATGATGAAAATGCATCCTGTAGAGACCACGAAAGGGATCCCTGGAAGTGAGCTGCCTGTTCACACTTTAGCCGCCTGGGCTGGGAGGAGACAGCAGGGGCTAGAATCTCATTAGACCTGCAGCCAGGGAGTGGTTTAAAGCATTATTATGTCGTGAAGTTGTCAAGGTCACTGGCCAGGCTGCCTCTCTGGAATCCTGTGGTTCCTGATGACAGGTTCTTTCAACCAGGTAAGGAGCGGAGCGGTGGCCGGCAGCCTGAAGCACAAGAGCAAGCAGCCTAGCTCGGCTCAGGAAGGTGACTGCACGCTGGGCTGAGTCGTGGGGGGCGGAGGCGGGGGGGCGGCGGCGGTAGTAACAACCCTTACTGTCCACTGAACTAGCAAAAAGACTATCCCCAGTTCCACCACTCACAGTTCTGGAAGAGTGCCTGCCTGCCCTGTCATCACCCTGACATCTGAAAGAGACACCCATCACTCTCTGAGTGCTCAGGCTGAATTACCTATCCCTTCATTTCCAAATGGGACCCTGTATTAGTTCCCTCAGGATGTATAACAAAGTGCCACAAACTGTGTTGTCTCAAACGATGGAAATTTATCCTCTTACAGTTCTACTGTCTAGAAGTCCAAGATTAAGATGTTGGCAGGGCCAGGCTTCCTTCAGTGCCTCCGGGAAGGACTTTTCCCAATTTCTTCGCACATCTCATAACCCCCGGTGTTCCTTGATTTGCAGTGGCCTCATCTGCCTTCCTGCTATGTCTTTGTGTCTTTACATGGCATGTCTGTCTTTGTCTAAATTCCCCTCTTATAATGACACCAGTCATATTAAATTAATTTGATTACATCTTCAAGACCCTATTTCCAAATAAGGGTCATTTACAGAAACTGCCAGTGAGGATTTCAACATATCTTTTTGAGGAACATGATTCAATCAACACAGGCCCATTCTTCACTCTGTACCAAGATGGGAACACACATGACTTTCCCGGGTTCACAGCTGGACAAACCCTGCTGCCACCAGGCAGATGGTCAACCAAAGTCAAGGTGTTAAAATGGAATCTTTGAAGAAGCGAAGGCCAACCCTGTGCCCTTGGAAGTCGAGGTCAGCTTAGGATCCTGAGCCTGACAACGGCTTCCATGGCTGTTCCTGCCTTTTTTCCTGAAGTTCCAGAGGAGAAGGTGTAGACCTTCACCATAAAAGTTAGCTGGGAGGGGCTGTCCTTCCTGCGACCTCAGAAAAATGGATCCTGGCTGTCTGTTCAGTGGTGTTCTTGAAGAACTCTAGACCTACTGGGCAAAGCCTTCTCAGCTTGGGAATCACTCAGTCTGCAGAACTCAGAGAAAAAGTGCCTGGTGAGACGTGCCTGCCTTAGCTCTCCCAATAGAGGCTGTTCCCTAGGACTAGCACAGCCCTTTTGCATTGTCCTCATGTCAGGACCCTGTCAGAAACTCTTCCAAAGGGTGGTATTCTTGTGCGTCGAAGCCACAGGGTGGAGATCTCACTCTCAGAAACAAAAAAGACCGGAACACCACACCTCACCACTTGTGTGCTTTCTCTAGGATGTTCAGAGAGGGAGGCTCCGATGCTTTTCACCAGACACTAATATTGTGTTGTCTAAAACATCACCCTTCATAACTGGATTAAGGTTACTGACTTTGAAACAGCAATTTTCTTTTTGGAAGCAAGGATACTGTCAATATCAAGTGCTATTGTTGTTCAGTTGCTAAGTCATGCCCTACTCTTTTGCAAAGCAACAGACTATAGCCTGTGAGGCTCCTCTGTCCATGGGATTTCCCAGGCAAGAATACTGGAGTGGGTTGCCATTTCTTTCCCAAGGAGATCTTCCCGACCCAGGGATTGAACCCATTGACAGGCAGATTCTTTACCCCTGATCCACCAGGGAGGGCCAATATTAGGTGGGAAAAGGTTAATGGGCAAACAGCAGAATTGGGAGAACATACTTCTCACAGCCAAGGGAGAGAAAAAACAAAACAAAATAAAACCAAGGAGAGATTTGGTGTTCATTCCAAAATTCTTTCCCCTATTTGGGGATTATTTCTCTCTCACATCTTGAAGCCAGTTTGGTCCTCAAAAATATGTGACTGTCATTTAGTCACTTGCTGTGGGGTTTACATATATGATCTGACAGACCCCTAAAGAGATGGTCTAGCATGGCAAGTAACTGGTCCCAGAGCCAGACGGTTGGGCTCAAGTCCACATCCTACCTTCTATCTCCTCACATGACTCTAGGAAGGCTGGCAAGTCTCTGTGCTGTGAAAAAGGAGATC
The DNA here is from genome assembly GCF_029407905.1 of Bubalus kerabau. Lineage (NCBI taxonomy): Eukaryota > Metazoa > Chordata > Mammalia > Artiodactyla > Bovidae > Bubalus > Bubalus kerabau. Next base: position 27,480,360 of record NC_073635.1, on the reverse strand, counting down.
TGAGCACCAACTTCCCAGAGCGATTGCAAAGATTAAAAGAAATAACCTGTAGAAACGCTCAATAAATGTTAGCTCCTGTTGTTAGGTAGGCTTCCCTGGTGGCTGAGTGGTAAAGAATCTGCCTACAATGCAGGAAACGCCAGGAGATGCACAGTGGATCCCTGGAGGAGGGCATGGCAACCCACTCCAGTATTCTTGCCTGGAGAATCCCATGGACAGAGGACCCTGGTGGGCTACAGTCTACAGGGTCGCAACAAGTCAGACATGATTGAAGATGACCGAGCACACACTGTTAGGAACTATAACTATCCCCACTTTATATAAAAGGAATCTGAGCTTTGGGAAGAATGAATTGTTTGCTCTGGTCACACAACTAACTGTGGAAGACAGGACTCAACCCTGGATTTGAAAGCTCCCCAGACCCCCACCACAGCATGACTATTGCACATGATCGCCTCCCTGACAATTTGGACCAACATCACCTTTCAGGTTTCTCCTGGAAGTCCAGCACTGTCCTAGCTTCCCCTCTGGCTCAGAGCTCAGGGCTCTGCTTTGGAACCCATCTTCCCTAGCAAGCACGTCATAGTTCAGTCTAAAGCCCCACCTTCAGCCAGATGCTTTCCTTGGAATCTCCTTCAGCCAGCACTGCTCTTGAATTTCTAATGCAAGAGTGGCCACACATGTCTACTGAAACAGCAGCAGCTGATAATAGCTTAATTCCTTGTCCTTCATTCATTCAATGATAACACAGATTTTCCAGGCACTATGGGTCAGGCACCATGTTGCCACTGATGACACAACCCAAGCTCATGGCCCCAGTCCTCACAGTGTTTATGGTCTAGAAAGGAAGGAAGACATATGGGTAATTAACTCACACATAAATGTTATGAACTGAGGTACCATTTATGAACACTGAGCAGTGGGAATGCCAAGGAGGAGATGCTTTGGATGCGTCTAGATGATTGAGTCTGAATTCATAAAGAGGGTATCAGAATTGCAAAGCATCCTGGAAAAGAAGAAACAGGAAAGAGAGATGGAACAGGTTTGAACTTGAGTCACCATGGTGGTACGGTCAGTGTGGCAAAGCTTGCTGAGCCTGGGGGAGGGTGATAGGATACAGCTGGAGGTCCAAGTAGAGTCCAGAGGGAGAGTTTCTTGAAAATCTGTTGAGAAAACTTAGTTTTTCTGGTGCTGAAGCTGAAGCTCCAATACTTTGGCCATCTGATGTGAAGAGTTGACTCACTGGAAAAGATCCTGATGTTGGGAAAGATTGAGGGCAGGAGGAGAAGGGGTCGACAGAGGATGAGATGGTTGGATGGCATCACCAACTCAATGGACATGAGTTTGAGTGAGCTCTGGGAGTTGGTGATAGACAGGGAGGCCTGGCGTGCTGCAATCCATGGGATCTCAAAGAGTTGGATGTGACTGAGTGACTGAACTGAACTTCCTGCATTGAAGGCAGATTCTTTACTGTCTGAGCCACCAGGGAAGCCCCCAAATCTGGGATGAGGCCTGGAAATTCCCATTTCTAACATTTCCAGGTCTCTGCTCCCACTAGCACCACACTTTGAAATTCCCCTGAAACGGCAAAGAAAATCTCTTGAAAAAGATACGTCATTGAGAAGTTGGGAACCAAAATTTAATGATTGCTGCATACCTCTCTGATCTTGTGACTTTCTCTCTCTCTCTCTTTTTCTTTTTCTAGCCTATTCACCATGCTATCGGCATTTATCTCATATAGCAGGCAAGCCTCGGTGCTCTGCACTGGTTACTCCTCTTGCCTGGCATCCCTTCCCTCATATCCCATGCTTACTCCCTCGAGGCTTTTGGATCTTTTCTCATTGAAACATTTTCTGGAAAATGGTTTAAAATACCACGCCCCCTCTCCCCAACACAGGCACACGTACACACACACTATCCCCCTAATCCAGCTTCATTTTTCTCCATAGCATACATTACCACACTTTACACTGTATATTTTACTCATTTGTTTGAATAAATGCATGTGTCTCACCCATGAAAATCTGAGCTCTATGAAGGCATGGATTCTAGTGTTATTTGTTCATTATGGGGCATCTAACAGAACAGTACTTGAAACACACAGTAAAAATACTTAATATTTCTTGAATGAATCCATCAAATTGATTTTCTCACACTCTGTTTTAAGACCAAGGCTTGCTCAGTCATTTTCTTGCTCAGGAAGGCTAGTCAAATGGCTCTATGTCACTTATTAATAAAACGGGAATAATAACATCTGTTTTACCCAGATTTCAGAGTTTGAAGAAGAAAAACTGAATTATGAAAGGGCTGTGAAACACTAACTGTAATGCAAATGAAAGTTGTTTTTAATTATTTTCCAATTCCCACAAAAGAATATGACACATATATGCAAAGGAGCCATTACTATGACCAGTATTTTTCAGGCATACTTGAATAGGCAGATTTCTTTGTTTCACTGTGTATTCATAAATAACTCTTTGTATGTGCCATAGAAATAGAAAAAATACAGAAGCTGCTAGTAGTGAGAAAAATAAATAGAAAGAAGTCAAGTGTAAGATTATTCAATTGAATATATTTAGTTAATGTATAAATAATAATGAGTGACATTGTTACAAGGCAACTTAAGGATTGTTAATTCAATATCATCTAGTAAAGTAACAGGGAAAAGCAAATGTTCATCAATTTTATTTATATATATATATATAACTCAAATGTCCCTATGCTATGCTATGCTAAGTCACTTCAGTTGTGTCTGACTCTGTGTGACCCCATAGACGGCAGCCCACCAGGCTCCCCCGTTCTTGCCAGGCAAGAACACTGGAGTGGGTTGCCATTTCCTTCTCCAATGCATGAAAGTGAAAAGTGAAAGTGAAGTCGCTCAGTCGTGTCCGACTCTTAGCGACCCCATGGATTGCAGCCTAACAGGCTCCTCCGTCCATGGGATTTTCCAAGCAAGAGTACTGGAGTGGGGTGCCATTGCCTTCTCCAAACTATGGGTTCAACTGAGATCACACTGACTGAATTCATGGTCTGCTGGCCTATATGCAGGCTTCCCTATACAACAGGCCATCGGAACAGACTGCTCCATTTATCCCGAGATGCTGTTGGGTATTTCCCTTTTGCTTATGATTATTTCAGGGTTTTCTGTAGCACCCTGCTTACTGATGTCTAGCACCCATAGCCCTTAAAGAAGGTGCCATGGGAACAGTGCTTTAGAGATTAGAGAACCACTTCTCATCACCTCAAAGTTACATACCCTACAAAGAGCCCAGGGTCCTACCCAAACTGAAGCCATGTTGTGTCAGCTTCCAGAAGGATCAGGTTGGCCCCTCTCTTTAGGTCTAGCATCTAAACCCTGGGGATCTAGACCTTGAGCATCTAGACCCTAAGAAATGACAAATGAAAAGACAATAGCCTTTTCCCCTTCCTCCATGTCATGCAGTTTAAGGCAAGTCTCATAAAATGATCATTATCAGAAAGCATGCCTTCACATGACCACAAAAAGTCCTTACTGTTACACAAGCCATAAACAGGCTTTATCTTAAATTTCTTGAAAGCTTTACCTGGTGTATTAACTTCTCTCAGAAAGCAGACACGGTGTTGAAAGATAGGAAGCAGGTAAATGACACTCTCCAGCTTCAGCAGAACTAGTGACAATTATACTTGAATTATGATTAGTGGAGCTACAAACAGCTGTTTTCCAGAGCACTCCTGACTTCCCCTTTGCCCATTCTGCACTCTGGGTGAGTTTGGTCCAGAGGTGCATATTTTCTGCTTTCTGGCAAGAGGATAGAGTGTGTGCATGCTAAGTCACTTTGGTCGTGTCCAACTCTGTGCGACCCCAAGGACTGTTGCCCACCAGCCTCTTCTGTCCGTGGGGATTCCCCAGGCAAGAATACTGGAGTGGGTTGCCATGCCCTCCTCCAGGGGATCTTCCCAACCCAGAGATCGAACCTGCGTCTCTTATGTCACCTGCGTTGACAGGCAGGATCTTTACCACTAGTGCCACCTGGGAAGTCCATTAGCAAGGGGACATTTGTACAATTCTTCATTGAAGTGGTAAAGAATGACTCTTAATTTTTTCACCTTTGATGGGAAATATAAACAATCTGGACACCCTACCTTCTAGAGACGCACAATGGAGGGACCATCTCAGGTAACAGCCCTCACGACAGTGCTCCAGACGGGGGTGCTGCTCCCACTCCATTTCTCTACTGAGCAAGTGGCAATGCCTTTACTTCAGGCCAAGCACAGGGAGTCAGCGGGCTTTTGCATTTATAGTTGAGGAGTATTCCACATCTAACAAATGGATAGTTTCTTCTTAGTTAATAACACAACACTCTGACTTCCCTGGCAGTCTAGTACTTAAGACTTTGCCTTACAATGCAGGGGGTGTGTGTTTGGTCCCTAGATGGGGAGCTAAGATCCTACACACCTCAAGGCCAGAAAACCCAGGAAACCTGAAACAGAAGCAATATTGTAACAAATTCATAAAGACTTTAATAACGGCCCCCATCAGGGCTTCCCTGGTGGCTCAGTGGTAAAGAATCTGACTACCAATGCAGGGAACACAGGATGGATATTTGATCCAGGAAGATCTCACATGCTGCAGAGCAACTAGGCCTGTGCACCACGACTACTGAGTCTGTGCTCTAGAGCCTGGGAGCCACAACCATAGAGCCCACGTGCTGCAGCTACAGAAGCCTGAGCACCCTAGAACCTGTGCTGCTCAAGAGAAGCCACTGCACACCTGCACACCACAGCTAGAGAGTATCTTGTGCAGCAACGAAGACCCGGAACAGCCAAAAATCTCAATAAATAAATAAAATTATTTTTAAAATGGTCGCCATCAAAAAATTTAAACATAACCCCCCCCATAACATTGTAAATCAACTATACTCCAAATTTTTTAAAAAATAATTTTGTTAAAAATAAAAGTGTAGTTTTCTTGTTTAAAACAAAAAAACCTCATTGGAAAGATCCTGAAATTCAAATGTCCTAGAACCTTTCCCTTGATAAGATATACTCTTATTTCCATTTTTCTTGATTTTTCACTCTCCCCCTGAAAAACCCACATATTTGCCTGTGAGCTGTGGTCTGTACAGTGCTCATAAACTGAGTATCCGATGGTGAAAAGGCCATGTGTTATTAGCCCAGCCTGGAAGTCATTATGAAATGCAGCCACAGAAGCTGGTAGAGTCAGGACAGGCACTGTGAGTTCAAGGGAGTCTCTTCCATCACACACTTAAGGAGACACAATGCCACTAGCGTTATTTACCTTCAGGTACAAGTTCAAAAATCTCATTATTGTTTCTTGTGAATAATTTAACAACTTCACATCTCGTAAATTTTAAAAAAAATGGTAAGAAAAGAAAAGGAAATGACAGAAAATTGAAGTCATCTTCTTTCATTTCTATTTTGTGTGATATTTAAAAGCAAACTGAGGGCTTAAAGGAGATGCTACCTTGCAGACTAAAAATAACAACAAAATGGAGAAAACAGGAGTGAGGAGATAGGATGAGTAAGAGACCTTTATCACCCGCAGCTTTGTCTTTCCCCAGGTTCTATTTCCAGTAACCTATTTGCTTGCTCAAAGGTCTAGCACTTTTTGTGGAGCCCAAGAATGATAAGAGGGAAACTGTAAGCAATAGTTCTGCTCAACCCCAGTCTGAAATTGGAGGTTTGAAAAAAAATAGGGCACACATAATGGAAGCCACCTCTTGAAGGACATCAGAAAAGGGATTTCTAAGTCATTTCCTGTCAATTTAGCTCAGTAGCTCAGTCGTGTTCCACTCTTTGCGGCCCCATGAATCACAGCAAGCCAGGCCTCCCTGTCCATCACCAACTCCTGGAGTCCACCCAAAACAATATCCATTGTGTTGGTGATGCCATCCAAGAATCTCATCCTCTGTCGTCCCCTTCTCCTCCTGCCCTCAATCTTTCCCAGCATCAGGGTCTTTTCAAATGAGTCAGCTCTCCACATCAGGTGGCCAAAGTATTGGAGTTTCAGCTTCAACATCAGTCCCTCCAATGAAAACCCAGGACTGATCTCCCTTAGGATGGACTGGTTGGATCTCCTTGCAGTCCAAGGGACTCTCAAGAGTCTTCTCCAACACCATGGTTCAAAAGCATCAATTCTTTTGCACTCAGCTTTGCTCACAGTCCAACTCTCATATCCATACATGACCACAGGAAAAACCATAGCCTTGACTAGATGGACCTTTGTTGGCAAAGTAATGTTTCTGCTTTTGAATAGGCTGTCTAGGTTGGTCATAACTTTCCTTCCAAGGAGCAAGCATCTTTTAATTTCATGGCTGCAATCACCATCCACAGTGGTTTTGGAGCCCAGAAAAATAAAGTCAGCCTCCCCATCTATTTCCCATGAACTGATGGGACCAGATGCCATGATCTTCGTTTTCTGAATGTTGAGCTTTAAGCCAACTTTTTCACTCTCCTCTTTCACTTTCATCAAGAGGCTCTTTAGTTCCTTTTCACTTTCTGCCATAAGGGTGGTGTCATCTGCATATCTGAGGTGATTGATATTTCTCCCGGCAATCTTGATTCCAGCTTGTGCTTCTTCCGGTCCAGTGTTTCTCATGATGTACTCTGCATAGAAGTTAAATAAGCAGGGTAACAATATACAGCCTCGACGTACTCCTTTTCCTATTTGGAACCAGTCTGTTGTTTCATGTCCAGTTCTAACTGTTGCTTCCTGACCTGCATATAGGTTTCTCAAGAGGCAGGTCAGGTGGTCTGGTATTCCCATCTCTTTCAGAATTTTCCACAGTTTATTGTGATCCACACAGTCAAAGGCTTTGGCATAGTCAATAAAGCAGAAATAGATGTTTTTCTGGAACTCTCTTGCTTTTTCCATGATCCAGAGGATGCTGGCAATTTGATCTCTGGTTCCTTTGCCTTTTCTAAAACCAGCTTGAACATCTGGAAGTTCATGGTTCACGAATTGCTGAAGCCTGGCTTGGAGAATTTTGAGCATTATTTTGCTTGCATGTGAGATGAGTGCAACTGTGCAGTAGTTTGAGCATTCTTTGGCATTGTCTTTCTTTGGGATTGGAATGAAAACTGACCTATCCCAGTGCTGTGGCCACTGCTGAGTTTTCCAAATTTGCTGACATATTGAGTGCAGCACATTCACAGCATCATCTTTTAGAATTTGAAGTAGCTCAACTGGAATTCCATTGCCTCCACTAGCTTTGTTCATAGTGATGCTTCCTAAGGCCCACCTGATTTCACATTCCAGGATGTCCAGCTCTAGGTGAGTGGGAGTGATCACACCTTCGTGATTATTGGGTCATGAAGATCTTTTTGTACAGTTCTGTGTATATTTGCCACCTCTTCTTAATATCTTCTGCTTTTGTTAGGTCCATACCATTTCTGTCCTTTATTGAGCCCATCTTTGCATGAAATGTTCCCTTGGTATCTCTAATTTTCTTGAAGAGATCTCTAGTCTTTCCCATTCTGTTGTTTTCCTCTATTTCTTTGCATTGATTGCTGAGGAAGGCTTTCTTATCTCTCCTTGCTATTCTTTGGAATTCTGCATTCAAATGGGTATATCTTTCCTTTTCTCCTTTGCTTTTCACTTCTCTTCTTTTCACAGCTATTTGTAAGGCCTCCCCAGACAGCCATTTTGCTTTTTTGCATTTCTTTTTCTTGTGGATGGTCTTGCTCCCTGTCTCCTGTACAATATCACGAACCTCCGTCCATAGTTCATCAGGCACTCTGTCTATCAGATCTAGACCCTTGAATCTATTTCTCACTTCCACTGTATAGTCATAAGGGATTTGATTTAGGTCATACCTGAATGGTCTAGTGGTTTTCCCCATTTTCTTCAATTTAAGTCTGAATTTGGCAATAAGGAGTTCATGATCTGAGCCACAGTCAGCTCCCGGTCTTGTTTTTGCTGACTGTATAGAGCTTCTCCATCTTTGGCTGCAAAGAATATAATCAGTCTGATTTTGGTGTTGACCATGTGGTGATGTCCATGTGTAGCGTCTTCTCCTGTGTTGTTGGAAGAGGGTGTTTGCTATGACCAGTGCGTTTGATGGCTCATGAGCGCGCTGGCTGCTATGGCGCACGAGCTCGGCTGAGAGGAGCGACCCCATGTCCAAGGTCAGGGGCAGCGGCCAAGAGGAGCTACCCCATTTCTTGTATAACGTAGCTATTTAAATTAGCATACAATCATTGCAACATTTCTAAATAAAACGTTTTTTAACCTTCAAAAACAAAACAAAAAAACAAAGGTTTGTGAATAATTTATAACATTTTGTGAAACTGTAGCATTGATGCATTTCCTTTTAATTTTTAAACTTATGGAAAGCATTGTAATATTAACATATCTTGTGAGTGAAAGTCAGTCAGTTGTGTCGGACTCTTTGTGACCCCATGGACTATACAGTCCATGGAATTCTCCAAGCCAGAATACTGGGGTGTGTAGGCTTTTCCTTCTCCAGGGGATCTTCCTAACTGAGGGATTGAACCCAGATTTCCTGCATTGCATGCAGGTTCTTAATCAGCTGAGCTACAATATTTCTTTTTAATATAAGATTACTCAATTACAAAGTAAGAGTGATTATATTCAAATCATTCCATTTGCCTTAATTCTTTCAAAAGTAAAAAAAAAGAAAAAGTGTCAATAAATGCTAATTGTTTAATATTTCTGTTCATATAATTTATTTATGATATTAAAATGTTCACTGAAAGCAATCACAAAGTCAATATATGTTGAAGGACTTCTCTGAAGTGGGGATGCAGCAGTTTAAAATTTGGCAAAAATGAACATCAGCATCTCAATTATAGTAGATGACATGAGTTACTACGTAATCTCCTTGTATCCAGAGGAACAGAACCAACAGGACATACAGGTAGAGATAGAAAGTGAGATTTAAAGGAAGTGACTCACAGAATTATGGAGGTTGGCAAATCTAAAACCAGTAGGGCAGGCCAATAAGCTGAAAATTCAGGTAAGAGTTAATGTTGCACTCTTGAGGGCTAATTTGTGGGGCAGGCCAATTGACTGGAAACTCAGGCACGATTTCTATGTTGCAGTCTTGAGAGGAAATTTCTTCCAGAAACCTCAGTATTTGTTGCTAAGGCCTTCAACTGATTGGATGAAGCCCACCATATTATACAGAGAAATCTGCTTTATTTAAATCTTCTTTACTTAAATATTGTATATGTCAATCATACCTAAAAATGCCCTTACAGCAACATCTAGCTGGTGTTTGACACTATAGCCTAGCCAAGTTGACATGCAAGATTAACTATCACAGTCCTAAAAGTAGCTAGTGTTCTAGGAGCAAAGGTAGGAGCTGAAGTTTCCTTATCTTACTTTCCCACAAGAAACACTATCTGTCAATAACTTAGTCCTCATAGAAATAGGGAGAAGGCAATGGCACCCCACTCCAGTACTCTTGCCTGGAAAATCCCATGGACGGAGGTGCCTGGTGGGCTGCAGTCCATGGGGTCACGAAGAGTCAGACACGACTGAGTGACTTCACTTTCACTTTTCACTTTCATGCATTGGAGAAGGAAATGGCAACACACTCCAGTGTTCTTGCCTGGAGAATCCCAGGGACAGGGGAGCCTGGTGGGCTGCCGTCTACGGGATCGCACAGATTCGGACACGACTGAAGCGACTTAGCAGCAGCAGCACAGAAATAGATTTCTTTCTGCAAGAATGTGTCTGTGTATGTATATAAAAGAGAGCTAGCAAAGTAAAACACATGATCAATAATGACTTTATTTCTATTTGATTATAAATTTTAAAGGGAGCATCTTTCATTCATAAGCCCAGGGATTTGACATAAACATAAATTTATATTAGTGTTAAAACTGTAAAAATTACTCTTAAAAACTGTAAAAAAGTATTTTTTAAAATCAAATGGCAGTCTGATAACAGTGGTTTACCTTAAAATAAATTAACCTTCACACAGATAATTATTATAAATTCTATTAACAACAAAAACAACAACAACAAAAAAATCCAACTATTTCAAAGTACTGAAAGTCTCTAAAGCCAAACAAAAACTAGGGTCAAGGAGGAGGGAATGGTGAAGAAAGGGACTCACTGGGTCAGATTCACATTTGTATAACCTCTCCTGGGGATATCCGCCTTTTCTGTGAAGCACAGGATGGTTACAACTCAAGAAGAAAGTGACATTCTTATGGTGTAAAGTGCTCTGATAATGAGTGAGTGAAAGTTGCTTAGTCGTGTCTGACTCTTTGTGACCCCATGGACTATACAGTCCATGGAATTCTCCAGGCCAGAATACTGGAGTGGGTAGCCTTTCCCTTATCCAGGGAGTCTTTCCAACTCCGGGATTGAATCTAGGTCTCCCGCATTGCAGGTGGATTCTCTACCAGCTGAGCCACCAGGGAAGCCCAAGAATACTGGAGTGGGTAGCCTATACCTTCTCCAGGGGATCTTCCTAACCCAGGGATCGAACCTAGTCTCCCCCATTGCAGGCAGATTCTTTACAAGCTGAGCTATCAGGGAAGCCCAATAATGATAGTATTTGAGGCTATAAGAGTCATGGGAAATTAAAGGGAAAAATTTTGGAGAGGTGGTAGCTACAAAGATACTCAAAATCCACACATAAAGGACTGACTGACCCCTAACTGTACACGTGCAGAGGAGACTACAGAGGCTCCAGCAGGCTGAATGAAGGCTGAATGAACTGGGCACACACTCCAGGGGCTACCCACCACAGAAGACAAAGCAGTTGAGTTTGAGTCTTTCTAGTAACCTTGTAGACTACAAGGAGAAACCTGGGATATTAAAAGACTGCGGTCTAGTGTAGCCATGTGACTTTGCTAAGGCTTTGGTTTTTGTCCCGAAGGAGCAAATCAGTAATAAAGTGGGAAAATGTGGTTCAGACCACTTAAGTGTGGGATAGATGCATCATCATTTGGTGAACCATGACAAAGAATAATTATCAGTGGCTTCCCAGCCATGATCAATCTGTGCCAAGGGTGAGAAAATATTTTCATCAAGATGGTATCTGATAAAATAGAGATCAGCCTTTTTTTTTTTCATTTGTAGAGGGATCAAAAATGAGGGAAAGAGAAATGGTGAGTCTTCTTAATTCATAAAGATCCAGATCCAAATGGCCTTGTTAAGTTGAAGAAATGGTTATATTAATAATCTAACAGAATACAATCTGGTAGACAAATGTGTAGGCAAGTGAACCACACGCACAAATAAATATGACAACAAAGCATGAGACAGACTGGAAGAGTGGCTCTTAAACGTCCTGGTCTTAGGACCCCTTCATTCCCTAAAAAACTATTGTGAACTTCAAAGTGCTTTACTGGTGTGGATTGTATATTCTTGTGTGCGTCTGTGCTCAGTCATGTCCGACTCTTTGCGACCTCATGGATTAGAACTCGCCAGGCTCCTCTGTCCATGGAATTTTCCAGGCAAGGATACTGGAGTGGGTTGCCATTTCCTACTACCAGGGATCCTCCAGACCCAGGGTTCCAACCTGTGTCTCTTATGTCTTCTGCATTGGCAGGCAAGTTCTTTACCACTAGCATCATCTGGGAAAACTGGACTATATATATTAGAAACAGAAATTGAGAAAAATTTGAAATGTATTTTATTCATTTTTAATAATTCATTCCAGTCTTTATCAACACACAGGTTTTTATGAAAAATAAAATAGCAGCTGATTAGCACAGCATTATTTTACATTTTTGCAAGTCTCTTTAATGTCTGTCTTACTAGAAGACAGATGAAGTCTCATATCTGATTTGAAAACCAACATGGTGAATTGTCATCTATCATGTTGCCCCAGAAAATACCACTCTATACTCCGGAAACATTATAAGCAAAAACTGCAAATAATGTTTTAATATTATTATGAAAATAGTTCTGAATCTGTGGGCCACCTGAAATGGTCTCAAAGACCCCAGGAGAACCCCCTTACAGAGAATTCACATGTAAAATGAATATTCTCACACTCTGGGTAACCTCTGAGACTTCATCGGACATACTTCCTTTCTGGGAACCCTTATCGCCAATCTTTCAAGCCTCTTCCTTACAAATATCAGGTCATCCCACAGAATCATTCATAGCTTCCCACGAATTTATAGTTCCACACCTCTGTTCATTTTTCCTTCTAAGCAAAGTGGACAAGCATATGTATCACTTGAAATTCTGACCACTGGGGAATTTACCTTCCTGGTCACACTTGTGGGATACCCCTCAGGTAAGGTATAACCCTGCAGCATCCCACTTTGGACTGGTTCTAGCATATTGTACTGACGCATCTCTAAATCAGGCTTGAATATTCTCCTCAGTTCCCGTGATGCCTCAGTTGTAGCTGAGGGAGAGGCAGGCAGTGCAGATGCATTAAGACTGTGAGCCATCTGACCATGTGGCATACTGGTGCCTTCCATACCTGCTCTAACCTAACTCTATAACTGATGTTGATCCACTGTCCAAATTTATGGCTCAGTGGGTCAAAACACACCCTGCTTCTGATAGACACTCGATCTGCTTGACCACTTGGTATCCCTGAAGTTCGATGGTTTCCCAGGTGGCCCTGGTGGTAAAGAATCCCTCTGCCAAAGTAGGAGATGCAAGAGACGTGGGTTTGATCCCTGATTCGGGAAGATCCTCTGATTCAAGAAGGAAATGGCAACCCGCTCCGATAGTCTTGTCTGGAAACTTCCATAGACAGAGGAGCCTGGTGGGCTACAGCCCAGGGAGTAGCCAAGAGTCAGACACAACTGAGCACAAGGCTTAATAACTAGGGGTTATTTCTTTCAAAGAGAATAAATATTTCCTGGAAAAAGTACAGTTCTGCTCTGGGATTCAAGACACTTGCACTGTGATTCTCCTAACAGGGCTTCCCACAAGATCCCTAGAGTATCCCAATCTATCATACTGAATACTGAACAATGTTACATTCACACTGACATAAGGTCCAAGTAGTGGAGCTTCTTACAATGCAGCCCTGGTTTAGTTGCTCCCAAATGTGATAAATTGTTGCCTTCAAAATCCCCAAAGCTCCTTTCTTAAGTGGTGGGAGTTTTGAAAAATATAGAAACTTGTCTTCACTTCGGATGTAATATCCTGACGTGCCCTGTATTACAGGAGTACCAGAAATTTCTCTGAGATGACAAGCACATACATTTTCATTGGGTTTATATTCCACTGTCGACAGGCATATATCTTACCAGGTGTTTGGGCTCTACTGTTGTGTAACAAATCACTCCAAGACTTAGCCACTCAAAATAACAACAATCATTTCATTATCTCTCAAGGTTTCTATGGGTCAAGAATAAGGGGAGGGTTTGGCTGGGCAGCTCTGGCTCAGAATCTCTCATGCAGGTGCAGTCAGATTGTGGCTGGCACTGGAATGCATGGGGTGCAGAGGCAGCTGGAGGAAGGCAAGGTATCTCCCTTCATGTAATCCCAGGTCTCTCTGTATGATCTTTCTATTTCCTTACAGTATAGAGTCTTTCTGCTTCGATAGCAGGTGGAGCCTTCTGGGACAAATAATTTACTGAATAGAATGGAAAGCATTTTATTTTTTATGACAGAGTCGGGTAGGACACGTCGTACCACTTTCTGATGTGCTCTTCTGGTTGAAGGAGTTAGAAAAGCCCACCCAGTTTAGGGGACAGGAATGTAGAATTGACTCTACTTTTGAGTGGGAGGCGTGTCAGAACCCCATTGTATGAAAAGTGCATGGGGTTGGAGATAACGATGCAGTCATTTTGGGAAAATGCGATCTACCAAACCAGGTATCATAGGTATCGACTCACTCTTGCCGCAGAAGTGCTGGAACACGTTATCACCTATCAGAGTGAAAATGAAATGATGAGATGGTCACGGTTTAGAGGACAGATGAGCACGAGAGTTTGTTTTGCCTTCTTAGTAACAGCACAGCAGCACAGAGCATAAGGGTACTGCTGTTGCCTTTCAGATGAAGGCAAACCGCTTCTAGTTGTTCTCTGTTTATTAGAATAGTCTTCAAAAGCGTTTTCTGGAAAAACAGCTGCATAGCAGGTGCAGGGCAGTGGTGGTTTTAGAAAAAAAGACTACACCTAGAACAGTAAGTAGAATTTGAATCACCTCCTGATGGCTTTACAATAATCCCGTCATTCTAGACGCTTCCATTTTCTGCACAGAAAAAAATATGTTGCCTTATTTGAGAATAAACTAGAAATCTCTGAATATTTTATGTCTTTGTATGTGGCACTAATGTGTGTTGTAATTCATCATGAGGAGCAGTACTGCTTATGTATAACTTTTTAGTTAGACATGCAGTTGCAGAGTCTTACCTTTGGCCCACCCTCCCATAATAGCCTTCACTCTTTTTATCAGACAGTTATTCTGGGGAATCTGTTAGTAGCCAAATTTGTATGTTGCAACTATGCCTTCAGGCACCAGAGAAATAACTATGGTGCATAAAATGCACATGGACACTGTGACCCACTGTAGACAGATGGCGGCCAACTCCACTTGACCCCAATCTCCATTCTGAATCTTAAATAGATTTATATAATTCAAAGTCAGTAGCCAATAATGCTCACATTTCCTTGGCGTTTATTTCCTCAACTCAGAGTTTTTCTGGTAAAGTGGCTGTAAGTCTCTTTGAGAACACGTAGAAGGAAACTTGCAAAGTACATAGTCATTCCAACATCTTAGGATATTTCTGCAAGGATCTGTGAACTGGTTCATGTCTGGATGTTGAGAGAGTGACCACAACTCTCACTCATGTAACTCAAATCATATTTCATTTCCAGATTTAGGTGTTTTTTTGGTTTCTTTTTTTTCAAATGAAGCCTAACTTTACAAGCCTCCCTATTTAGTGAGAGTTCTAGGGATTGTATGATCAATGATCAATTTGTTGTTGTTTAGTCACTGAGCAGTGTCCAACTCTTTTGCAACCCAATGGAGTATAGCCCACCGGGCTCCTCTGTGGGATTTCCCAGGCAAGAATACTGGAGTGGGTTGCCACTTCCTTCACCAGGGGATCTTCCTGATCCAGGGATTGAACCTGCGTCTCCTGCATTGGCAGGTGAATTCTTTACCACCAAGCCACAAGGGAAGCCCCCGTGATCAATTAACGACCAACAAAGACATTCATGGGTCAAACTGTTGTGATGACCACAATAGCCTACTGTTTATTTCAGTAATAGATGACCATTTTCTGGTGATTAATTGTAGCCACGGGACTCTGCCAACAGGAGATTCCATCAGACTCTAAGTCAGGGAACTAGTTTCAAAGCCAGGACTTTTTGAAACTTTCATACTGAGCCTAACAGAGACATGCATTCCCTAGCATTTTTCAAACATATTAATCCTTACATAGCTAATATATATTTTGTGTGCATGCTCAGTCACTAAGTTGTGTCTGACTCATTTGCAACCTTATGGATGGTAGCCCACCAGGCTCCTCTGTCCACAGGATTTTTCAGTGGGTTGCCACTTCCTTCTCCAGGAGAGACCCAGCGATCGAACGCACAGCTCCTGTGTCTCCTGCACTGGCAGGCAGATTCTTTACCACTGAGCCACCTGGGAAGCCCAATACATATTTAATTTCTTGGTTAACAGAGTGTCCTTGAGGATCCTTTCTGGGTACGTGATAAAGGTGAAAATGAAAGTCTCGCACAAAACTTATTGAAAATTTCCATCTCCCTAAGTTTCTGGCTTCCTCCTCTACAGTATCTAATAATTTCTGATATTTCAGCCTCATTTAGTGGAAGCATCACTGCAACTACCAGGAAACAGGAAAAGGGAGAGTTTTGGCTCAAGACTCTATAGTAGAAAACAGAAAAACATAGAGTTTTGACCCAAGACTGTCTCAGAGTGGGTTCTCAGTGTTCACAGACTTATCTCATGATTATTTCTTGAGTGTATATTATTATATTCCAAAACTTGGTAAACCAATATTTAAATTTTCTAGACTCTTTTGAGAAGGTTTTGAATACTAATAAATATATCTGTACTGATTAGAAGAAGCTATGCAAGACTTAGAGGAGGGGTTGGTGAAAATAAGTTATCAACTATATCCAGTAAAAAGACCAGTTAAAAACAAGTATCAAAATAAAACTAGCTGAGATCCAGACCTTTGAAACATGTGTAATACTGAGATTTTCCCAAGCTTTCAAATCAGACAGAGCAAGGTGAGGAAGTATTTCTGTAGTATTAATAAAATGAAACACCCTTTCTAAGTTTTACTATTTTTTTTCTGTATAGTTATAATATGCATATGAGTATAGTAGTACAAAGAATTTACAGCTGTAAACAGAAAGGATGTTTGCTTTAAAATATTATTGATGAAGTGTACATTCAAAATATTTGAATTCCACTGATCTAGAAGACAGAGCACTAAGCCAAAAGTTATGTACAGCACTATAGTTTAAAAAAGAAGAAAAAATCATATATATGTTAGATTTTATATGTACATATAGTAGAAAAACACACCCCCACACAGACACATACATGTATACAGGTACATGTATCTTTCTAAGTTGCATTGTTAGACTATTCAGTTCTAATGGCCCAACTTTAAAGCCCTCATCTGATATAAACACAGAGCTGACATTTATTTTGAAAAGCATTTGTTTCCATTCACTGGATGTATGAGCTTGGCAACCACCTCAATGGCAACAATGTAAGTTAAGAAAAATCTTATCAATGTTCTCCTTTAAAAGAGATTTGTAAGATGAGTCGGACACGACTGAGCGACTGAATTGAACTGAACTGAACTGTAAGATGTAGGTAATGAATATGATGAAGAGTGGACCAGAAAGACCAGGTGAAACTCATCAGACATATTTCAAATTCTACTTTAGGTTTTCAGCCAGGTTGTTAAATATGCAAGATATTTCCTTTTAATCTAAGTGGCTTAATCTCAAAGATGAATGTTCTTAAAACCCATTCTACATCATATGGACTTGTGATAGACAGAACAACAGAGATTCTGGAGATTATTTCTGTAATAATTCTGAAAAGCACTTAAGGAAAGATTGCAGATCTTTTATATAAAATCACTTACATTAATAAATATTAGTCAAGGTCAGATAGTTTTCCTAAGAAATATAAATTAGTGAATTAAGACAGTGCACACAGTATGAAAAAATGCAATGCTGTGTATAGTACATTTCAATGACATTTCTTATTTTCTTAAAAATAAATCGAAATTGCTGAAATGCAAGAGCAAATCTATTTTTGACTGAGTCATATTTTCAGTCATAATTTAAATAAAAATACTTCACCTAAATCTCCCCATTCCTCAAAAGTAATACAATATTTTCCTAGACATTTTCATCACCCTATCAGAGGAGAGATGATGAATCTCGAAACACAATCATCAGCCAAAATGACGTCATGCAGGGATAGTCAAATCCTAATAGGATAAGGATACTGAATGACTGGGAATTATGAATAACTGAAATATTTTAAACACTTTTCCAACTTTTCCCAATTAGATTGCTTCTTAAAAATTCAACAAGAAACGAAAGTAAAATGAAGAAGTGCATCTGCTAATCTGAAATTGAGACCAGAGGAAGATCACATAAGTGGTACAAATGTCTCCTTAGAGATACTTCACTATGTAGAAACCTATGGAAACAAGTTTCTTGAGACGTTTGTTGTTCACAAGCCAATAACCACTTCCACACATCTGAATATTGCTCACTGTGAAATACACTACTTTGAATGGATGTGGGAGATTTGCCAGCTGTACATTTCAGTCAACTTCCCTGTATCTCAGATGGTAAAGAATCTGCCTGCAATGAAGGAGACCCAGCTTTGATCCCTCGGTCGGGAAGACACCCTGGAGAAGGGATTTGCAACCCACTCCAGTATTCTTGCATGGAGAATCCCATGGACAGAGGAGCCTGGTGGGCTATAGTCCATGGGGTCACAAAGAATCAGACACACCTCAGCGACTAACACTTAGCACTACCACATTTCAGTCAGGTTGGCTAACTCTAGACTAGTCTTATTTTTCTTTTATTCTAACACTGTCATTTATTATACAATGTAAATTAAATAAATAGAAAATATTTGAGTAACAAGGGATTTTAGTAGGAGGAAAGTACCTTGATTTTCCCTTATTTTGAGTGCTGTGATTCATAACTGAATTCAGAATTGTCCTTTTCTGCCAATGATAATGTTTTTAATCCTAGAAGGTTAAGGACTCTGTTTTCTCCTGTATTTTCCTATAACTTCTCCTTTAATTTTCCATGGATGATAATGATAACAAAGCAACAATCCCACATTTTTATTCAGTTCTTACTAGGTGGTACCAGACATGCTAGTGATTTCATGTATTATCTCATTAACTCTCAGAATAACTCTAGGAGGTAGGTATTATTTCAAGGCTCTATTACAAATGAGGAAACGAAAGTTAAAGAAAGGTTAAGTAAATTATCCTGAAGTGGAGTGACTCTAAGTGTCACACACGCACTTTGAGCTGTCTGATGCACAGCGTATGCTCTTAACCACATCATACTGTGCTTCCTAGAAATGAAATGCCATATCCTATACCAAAGACAGAATAGCTTTTTATAGAGTCGGATGTTCACCTCTGACTCATTTTCTCTTTTATACAATTCTAATAAGGGTATGGAAAATCCTGGGGTGAACTGTTTCTAGACTTCTCATGCAGCTCTTGATATGTGCTTGCAGAGATCAGAGATCGCGACTCACTTTGCCTCTGTCATCCTGGAAGTGGGGTGTATGTGACATAGTGACACCCAGGTTTCAGACCCTCCTTCCAAAGTTCTGCAAGCCTTGGACTGAGGAAATGCTCGGGGTGGTCAGGGGAGCAGGATTGAGAAAAATAAGCCAAACGTAGCAATTTTTCTCTCCAGTAGAAGTGCACAGAATGAGAGTCTTCAGTAAATTATTTATGTAATGTATATTTATGATGCAAATTTGGTCTAAAAAGTGAATTATCAAAAACAAAGTGGTATTTACAAAGAAATTCCACTAAAAATTCCCTTTGAACATCTAAAATAAGATTTATTGAACACATAATTTCTAGTATTTTGAAGTGATAGTGAATTATCTGTTTACCATAGTCAGGAACACATTTATTTTATAAATAAGAATCCCTTATATTTACTAAATCAACTCAAGTAGATTTTTTTATTACCAATTTACAATATTGGTATATTTAATTATGAAAATATGAGGGAATTTTTAAAAAATTTCTTTCTTTCTGGCTGTGCTAGGTCTTTGTTGCTGCATGGGCTTTCTTCCAGTTGCAGCAGGCAGGGCTACTCTCTAGTTGTGGTGTGCGGACTTCTCGTTGCCATGGCTTCTCTAGTTGCAGAATACGAGCTCTAGGGCACCTGGGCTTCAGCAGTTGCAGGGGCTTAATATTTGTGGCCCACGGGCTTAGCTGTTCCTCAGCATGTGGGAACTTCCCAGATCAGGGATCAAACTTGTGTCTCCTGCATTAGCAGGCAGATTCTTTAGAACTGAGCCACCAGGGAAGCCCAAGATGAGGAAATTTTTTAATAGAATTTTTCTCAGCGCTTTGCAAGGAATTCAGGTAGGGATGCTTATTAAAAATATGAGACCATTTTCCCAGTTTTCAATGCAATATATGCAAGGGAAATAAAAGTAACCAATCAATAAGATTCATTACTAAATAAAAGAAATTAAATGGTAATGAAATGTTAAATCTTTCTTGAATTAGAATAACACCATTTAGCAGATGATGTTATTAAAAATAAACATTTTGTTTTATATATTTCTTGAATTTATCAATGTGAACAACATCTAAAGATAATTTTCACATAAAATTCTTCTCAATTGCATTTTCTTCATTATCAAAGTTGATATTATTAGTAAATCAATATGTTTGCTATCATAGTGTAATAACTTAATTTGGTCTTTTCAGAATCCAAATTAGTACCAGAGTTTGGATTTTTCCTTGAATGACATCGCTGGAAAAAAAAAAAAATTCCACCCATTTAATTTAATCCTTCTTTTTTATTATATATCTTCCTGGAATCGCAATCCTGGTCATGATCTCAGCATTATTCAGGTATGTAATTGGCAGTATGCCCTGAAAGCAAGAGTTCAGTTAAACTTTCACAGTTCTAAATATAGATGTTCTTCAGAAAATGTGGTAACAGTCCTTAGTAAATTTAGTCTTATTGAAAATTACTATATAAGGCACATAATAAAAAGTTAGAGAAGTGTGGAATGAATGGAAACACAAAACAGTCCATTGAGAAGAAAAATTCTGGACTATGAGAATGCCAAGTTGTCTAGACCCATAACCAGTAAACTATTGCTTTAACCCTCTCTCTTTTGGCTCAACTATTGTGTACATTTTCACTGTAGCAGTTCATGATGTAGTGACACCACTTTATTTCCCTCTTTATTGGTCTGGTCATTATTAAGATAATAATTAATAGCAAGGGTATAGGTGCAGTTTTAACATAAGAAAATTATTTCAAAGAAAAAAAAATTTAAATAAAAATCAAAGTATTTTCAATCTAAAAAAATAAAATTGAAAGCCAATTTTTTGAACTGAATTTTCCCAGGGTATAGTAAAATATTTCAAATTCATATAATGACCTTTGGAAGTCCAAGCAGTTGCTCTCCAGTGAGTAACTGTTGTTCTCAGGGGGACAATGATGTGGGCATTTATTTCACCAGAAAGCATTTTTCAAAATAAGAATGGAGCCCACATTTCCTCTCTCTATGGACATTCCTAACTCTTGAATTTCTTTAAAGCTAGAAAAGCAACTCATCTACATTATCAGGAATGTTACTTGGACCTAGAGATTGTCAAAGTGAGTGAAGTAAGTCAGACAGAGAAAGGCAAGTATCATATGTTATTGCTTATATGAGGAATCTTAAAAAAAAATGGTTACAAATGAACTTATTTACAAAAGGGAAACAGAGTTACAGATATAGAAAACAATTTATGATTACCAAGGGAGAAAGTGGGTGGGGATAAACTGGGAGATTAGCCCAGTGGTTGAGAATATGCCTGCCAATGCAGGGGACACGAGTTTGATCCTTGGTCCATGAAGATCCCAGATGCCACGAAGCAACTAAGCCCATGTGTTACAACTGCTGAAGCCTGCATGCTCTGGAGCCCATGCTCTGCAACAAGAGATAAAACCCCAATGAGAAGCCCGTGCACAGCAACTAGAGAGTAGTCCCCACCTGCCGCAACTAGAGAAGTCCATGCACAGCAATGAAGACCCAGTACAGCCATAAATAAATACATAAATTAACAACAGCAATAACACAAGACTTAAAAGAAGCTAAGCTAAAATAAGCATTAATCTGGCAGAAATCTGGGGTATAAAGGAAACCATCCATTGCGAACCAAATCATGTATTTTGACCAGATTTAAGCAGGTAATGAAGTTCCTCTCCACAGAGAAATGAACAAACCCTGAAGGAGTACTGTTATTTGCAATGGTGCCAAAATTCCAGAACTCTATAGCTTGGAAGGGCTTCTGACTATAAAATCCCCTTTCATCATATATCAGTTTTCTAGGGATGCCATAACAAATCACCACAAATTGGGTGGCTTAACACAACAAAAATTTGTTCTCTCAGAGTTCTGGAGGCTAGAAATCAAATCAAGATATTGGCAAGGTCATGTCCCACCGAAGGCCTTAGGGAAGAATTCTTCCTTGCTTCTTCATGGTTTCTGGTGGCTCCTGGAAACCCTTGGCACTCTTTGACTGGTAGATACATCACTGTAATTTCTGCCTTCATCTTCACATAGTCTTCTTCCCTTGGGTCTTCTCTGTATCCAAGTCTCCTTTCTTTCTCTTATAAAAATACCAATCACTGACTTTCAGATCAGTTCAGTTCAGTCACTCAGTTGTGTCTGACTATTTGTGACCCCATGGACTGCAGCACGCAAGGCTTCCTTGTCCATCACCAACTCCCAGAGCTTGCTCAAATTCATGTCTACTGAGTCAGTGATATCATTCAACCAGCTCATCCTTTGTTATCCCCTTCTCCTCCTGCCTTCAATCTTTCCCAGCATCAGGGTCTTTTCCAATGAGTCAGTTCTTCGCATCAGGTGGCCCAAATATTGGAGCTTCAGCTTCAGCATCAGTCATCCAAATGAATACCCAGGACTGATTTCCTTTAGGATTAACTGGATTGATCTCCTTGTAGTCCAAAGGACTCTCAAGAGTCTTCTCCAGCACCACAGTTCAAAAGCATCAATTCTTCAGTGCTCAGCCTTCTTTATGGTCCAACTCTCACATCCATACATGACTACTGGAAAAACCATAGCTTTGACTAAATGGACCTTTGTTGACAAAGTAATGTCTCTGCTTTTTAATATGCTGTCTAAGTTGTCATAGGTTTTTCTTCCAAGGAGCATGGGAAATTGATTTTAGATCCCACTCTAATTCAGTTTAACCTTACCTTGATTACATCTGCAAAGACCCTATTTCCAAATAAAGCCACATTTACAGGTACTGGGGACTAAAATTTGAATGTATCTTTCAGGGGAACATAATTCATCCATTGCACCCCATAAAAGAAGGATTGTATTTAAACCTGAAATACTCGGGAAATAGTGTATAAAACAATGCAAATTAAGAATTGGTGATTAAAGTACTAAATTAGACCTATGTGTGTCCCTTGAAACCTAGTTTTATTTTAAGTATACAATCTTTTAGAAAAACACTATATATTATTTACCTTTATAGTCAAAAATAATATTAAAAAGTCAAGTGAGTGAAAGTCGCTCAGTCTTGTCCAGCTCTTTGCGAGTCCATGGACTGTATCACACAGTCCGATACAGTCCATGGAATTCTCTAGGCCAGAATACTGGAGTGAGTAGCCTTTCCCTTCTCCAGGGGATCTTCCCGACCCAGGAATTGAACCCAGGTCTCCTGCATTGCAGGCAGATTCTTTACCAACTAAGCTATCAGGGAAGCCCAAAAAGTTGAGAGAAAACATTAAATATAAACAAAATGATAAAATAAATAAATAAAGTCATAGTTGAAATAAAGAATACACTAAATAAGTAGTCAGATATATTTCATGAAAAAGGAATTTATGAATCAGAAAGATAGTACCATGTCAGAAGTCACCAAGAAATGATAAACAGATAAAATACAAAACAAAACCCAGGAGGCAGAGGAGATTGAAATAGAGTGTCAGCATCCATGATAAAAGTCCTCATGTATGTATATGTATATATAAAAATATTTGTATATATAAAAATGTTTGTAAAATTTGACAAGTCTTGATTTCTACTTCAACTGGTAGAGTATTAAAGATTGTTTGGGCTGAAGTCTACTAGTTGCTGTTGTTTGGTCAGTAAGTCATGTCTGACTCTTTTTGTGACCCCATGGATCGTATCCCACAAGACTCCTCTGTCTATGGGATTTCCCAGGCAAGAATACTGGAATGGGTTGCCATTTCCTTCTCTAAGGGACCTTCCTGACACAGAGATCGAATCTGAGTCTCCTGCATTGGCAGGAGGATTCTTTACTGCTGAGCCATGTAGGAAGTCCATTGATTAGTTATGCGTGCATTACAATCAATTTCAAATATGGTTCACCTTGATCAATCTCTTACTATAGTCAGAGATTTAGTTTTTAGTTTTTGTTTGTTTTATCATAAGACTGCACTACACCAATTTATATTCAAATAATTTTACCTTCAATATTGAAATGTTTAAATTTACAATAAAATTTACAATAATTGCAAGTATTTCATCTACTCTTAAATGAGCATTCAAAGCTTTTTTTTTTGATTGCATAAATTGGCTGAAAATACTGAGCTATGATTGGAATTAATTTGACTGTTATTTCTATTTGAATCATTTGATGGCACTGACATAAAACTCACATTCCTTAAATGTTTACCAAGTTCTTCAAAAAATATGGCCACTTTATTAAGAACTAGCTTTTTCTTTTCATGCCTACAAAGGAAACAACAGAATCTAACCAGTGAAATAAATTTAGAGGAACAATCATTTCATATATATGAAAAGTCATATAAAAAATTAAACACATTTCCTGCCACTGTTTATGTTTAGTTATTATCCTTGGGCATTTTAAAAATACCTACCAATTTTTGAAGTATATGCTGTTGCTTCTTTAGGAAATTTTTATTTTCTGGTTTTCTAGTAGTTAGTGATGTCATTATGACACCCATAACAGATAGTAAATCATTATAGATAGTAAATGTTCATAAATATTTTGTGCAAGTCACACAGTTATTATCACTTTCTCAGGAAACAGAAAATCAGTACTTCATTTTAACTAAACATGCACTTTCATTTTTCTTGTAGCACTTGGCTGTCAAAAAGGTTTACTGGGGGAAAGAAAATATTACCAAGTAATGAGAAGCACTTATAGAATTATAGCTTAAAATTATTGAGAAAACCACTGAAGCAAGGGTGTTCAGACTGTTTTTGATATACTCTACTGCAGAATTTCTCAGCACCTATTTCCCAGACACATTTCATGCACACCTAAATCATTACTTCCCATGGTCTTCACTGACTCCAACTGACTGTACCAACTGGTAGCCTGGTGTCTTCATGCATCTCACAGAGCATTACATAGGCCACAGCACAGCTTGCTTCCCCCACCACCATCCAAGTATTTACCAATGTCCAACTACACTTCTTTTTATCAGTAAGTGCCCTGCTTGCTGTCTGTAAAATGGAGGAGTTAACTCAGTGCATCTGGAGAGAGATGGAAAAGAACATGGATCTTGTTCCCAATGCAACCATGAGCTAAACTGAGAATTCTGTTTACTGTAAGTACCTCTCATACATTACAAGATGACACCATCTGGAAAGACAAAGTGAAGGTCTATGAAGCCAATCCAGGTTAACTCTAATACAACTATAAATGAAAATACTATATTTAAAAATAATGAATTTATAATGAATGTGAGACAGGATGATGCAGAACAATAGATTTAAACCTGTGACCATAGGCTATCTGGCTACTCTATGTTTAAGGTTCGTGTAATGATTTAATATTAAAGATACCAAAGAGGCATAAAGTATAATTGAACAAGAAAGCTGTGAATATCATCAACCCTTCCTATTGGAAGATGAGTCCTGGCTGCCATCTCGTTACATTTTATTTTTTGAAGGAAAAGTTTCTAAAAAGAAAGAAACAGTCACTTAAAAACTACAAACTCAAGAAGAGCAAATCTCTAATCTTTTGAAATAAAGAAATCTTACATTAGGAAAGCAGGTTGATAACAGAAGTATTAACGATCTAGCAATTTTAAGTCATCCAAAATTAAACATGTTTCAGATTGGCCATTGGTTTTGTTACAACTGAAGCTGGAGATTTTCTGTGCATCTTAGAGTTTATAAAGGAAAATCTGCAGTTCAAAGATCCCTTTTGTTAATTTGTTTCAAAGGTATTAGAATCGTGGCTTCCCAGCAGCTTTTATGATCCAAAACACTATAATTCTGCACTTAAAATTTCTAATTCAATAGAGTAGACATGAAGGAGAAAACATATGTCATTATTACAACAATAAAATCTTTTTATTCGCTAAATGTAAAAGAAAATAAAAGCGAGTTTACTGAGATTAACAGCTGACCCGTTTTACACTGAGGCCATTCTGAGGTCATCGAGTTTGTTCCTGTCTGCCTCTTGTGACGCTGGCTTCAGAGGACGGTGCATATGTGTAAGTCTGCGAGGAGCTTTCAGACTAAAAAGTGGTCTTTTCCTGGGACACGTCTCGACAGAGACACTTAGGCTATGCAAACCCAAGACCTTTGCAGACCATTACATTTTTATTTCTTTTTGGGAACTTTTATTTCTTGCTTAGTTTCATCATTAAAAAGTTTCTCCTTAAGTTAAGGTGATGTAACTTCCAAGAGCTAAACAGTATCAACAAAAAAAGGTAAACTTGGGCCAAGAAATAATGGATTTCTCCCATGGACATTAAGGATCAATCAGAAGATTCTGTTTTCTTACGCAGAAGCCACATTTCTTATATAATCATCACGTGTTTTCCCTGTGCGTTTTAAGTGGCTTCAGTGTTGTCCGACTCTTTGCGAACCCATAGACCGTAGAAACTCGTCAGGTTCCTCTGTCCATGGGATTCTCCAGGTAAGAATACTGGTTTGGGTTGCCATGCCCTCCTTGTTTTCCATATGTTTTACTTATTTTTATTCATTTATTTGGTTGCGTCAAGTCTTAGTCGTGGCATGCAGGATCTTTAGTGGCGGCATGTGAGATCAAGTTCCCTGATCAAGAATTGAATGCAGGCCCCCAATATTAGGAGCTCAGAGTCTTAGCCACTGGACCACCATGGAGGCCTCTTCCTTGTATGTTTTAAATAAATTTTGCAAAGTGCTATGTGCCCACTAGGGATCCCATCTTGTAACCCAAAAGTTCACCTTGTGAACCCAGAGCCACACTGAGGACAGAAGCAGTGGGATTGAAAGCACGACCTCATTCCTCCAGGTTCCACGTCACCCCCAGCGAGAATCACACAGAATGACGTCAGAATGAAATTTGCACTTGGGTCCTAGATGACCTGTTTCCTTTTCTTTCCTTTCTCCACTATGCCATCTTATTTTCCAAAGAATTCTGTGAAGTCTCCTGCAGTGAGGGCTTGCTTATGTCCACAGTACAGATAGATCAAGCCCTGCTGACACCTACAGAGGCAACGTATTTGTAAGAAACTCCTACACTTTCTCTTTGTTAATTTTTATTTTATACTGGAATATAGTTGATTAACAAGGTCATGTTAGTTTCAGGTGTACAACAAAGTGACTCGGTTATACACACATACTTGTATCTATTCTTTTTCAAGTTATTTTCCCATTTAGGTTACTACAGAATATTGAGCACAGTTCCTTGTGCTATACAGTAGGCTCTTGTTGGTTATCTGTCTTAAAGCTAACAGTGTGAACATGTCAGTCCCAAACTCCTAATCTATCACCCACCTCTCTTCCCCCCAATAACCATACATTTGTTCTCTAAGTTTGTGAGTCTGTTTCTGTGTTTTGAATAAGTTCAGTTGTATCATTTTTCCTATACTCTTCCTTTATTGGGGTATAGTTGCCCCATAATGAGGTGCTAGCCTCCACTGTAGAACAACGCCGATCACCTTACCTGCACACATGCGTCCCGGCCCTCTTGGATCTCCCTCCCATCTCCAGCTGCATCCCATCCATCTCAGTCACCACAGAGCACCGAGCTGAGTCCCCTGTGCCACACATAGGTTCCCACCAGCCATCCGTTCTACACTTGGCAGTACACATACGTCAATCCCAGTCTCCCAATTCGTCATCCCATATCTGTTCCCTACATCTATACTCTTTATTCATGCTGGAGATTTATTCCTCTCCAGAGATGACGGGTAGAAGAGTCTCTTTCCCACTTAAGAGAAGATGAGATCCTCTGAGTTTGATACTAACTCCCATTAATGGCTCAGAAGAGGAAGCACAGGCCCTGGGTGCTCCTCTCCTAAGTGTTATGAATCTCTCTATGGCTGTGGTGGACCACTGGAAGAGCCTCATGCAGAGTTTTCTTTCTTTTACAGAGTAGTTCTTTCTCACAAAGAACAGGAGAAATGATAGCCCTCGATGCATGGTCATGGAATGATGCTGCCCAAAAGAGGTAGCTTTCTAACTTATTTCTCTCAAGTGCTCCAATACAATTCACTTGACCAGTGGAACAAACTTTATCCTTTCTTTAAGCACCTAGACAAGTTGGGAGCAGCTTTATGGGGTTTGTAATATTTCTTCCTTCTGTCCAATTATAAACGTATCAGAGGAGACTCCCTGATAGGATAGAAGAGGCATTCAGGAGTGTGTGTAGCCCAAATTTTGCTGAGCCAGGAAAAGAAAAATCAGAATCATCAGAAATAGAAAGCACATTTGCCTCCCTCACATTTGCTTTCTTTTGCTGTACCATATGGAAAGTGCCTTTTAAAGCAAAATACTTTACAAATGAGCATGACTTCTCCCCAATGTGATCTTGGCACACTCAGCTCATTGGTGGGCACTTTAACCTATTTGACTTTTTGAAAACTCTACTGTCAAACATCACAGAACATCAAAAGCAGCTATATATATCCTATAGGTTTGGGAAAAAGCACATGGAACTCCAAATCCATTAACCATTAAGGAGTGTCCTCCCCAGCAATTTGCTCTGGAAACCTGAGATTAGCATTCTACCAGAAAGTTGTGCGTTTCCAAAATCATGGACATGAAGCTTCAACAAGATAGCCCTAGAGCAGGGAGAGGAAAAGCTGGCCAGAACTAAGAGACAGACTGATGTGCTTGGAGCAGTGAAGCAAGGGACATAAAGGAAATGAAAGTTCAAATCGGAGTCTTAAGTATGATTTATCAAACCAAGGAATCATCATTCTGCAAGGTATTTTTTAGGAAGGCTTCTGAAGGAAAGACAGGGGACCAACTTCTCCTGAACATGAACCATTTGACAAGCTTTAAACACTTCTCCTTTTACCCCCCTGATGATTTTAGGAGGTTCATTAGAAGCACTCCTAACACATCTTCACTTAACAGACTGACTGAAATAACTGATGTTCTTCATTCTCTCCATATGCCAGCAGATGTCTGTGGCCAGTGGGAGGCTGTTCTCCTGTATGTTCACTGGCTTCTGCTCTCACCATCTGAGTTCTTTGCCTGCCAAACACCAGTTGCATTTGCTCACAAACCAGCTGCAATTATAATTAGGTAAGCCTTTGGTGGCTAAGACCGTAAAGAATCTGCCTACAATGCCAGAGATCAGGTTCAATCCCTGGGTCAGAAAGATCCCTGGAAAAAGGGAATGACAACCCACTCCAGTAGTCTTGCCTGGATAATCCCATAAACAGAGGCGCCTGGTAGGCTATAGTCCATGGGGTCACAAAAAGTCAGACATGACTGAGTGACTAACTTTCACTTTCAACCTAATGAGATAGTGGTAATGAGATAGTGGCTCCTCGGTAGAGAATCCGCCTGCCGATGAAGGAGACGCAGCTTCAATCTCTGGGTGGGGAAGATCCCCTGGAGAAGGAAAATGGTAACCCACTCCAGCATTCTTGCCTGAGAAATCCCATGGACAGAGGAGCCTGGTGGGCTACAATCCACAGGTTCACAAAAGAGTAGGACATGCATGACTCAGCAACTAAACAGCAACAATGAAATAGTTACATATCAATGAAATACAGTGGTAAAGGAATGAAAGCTGCTGTTCCTATGAAAAGCACGCCGAATAATCTGAAAGGACTCATTTTAAAGGCAAGTCACACAACTGGAGCAACTTACCACGCATGTAAGCACAACTAAAATTTTAAAAAAGGACTTTAATCAAACTGTCATGGGCCAGATCCCCACCCGCCCCCTCCACCCCCCACCCCCCGGGGCGGGGGGCAGGGACGAGTGGAAATAATGGGAGTGGGAAAAAAGATTAAAAATATCTGTCTAAACTTAAGTCTAAGAGTATACTCCATTTAAAAACAAAACCAGAGGACCTCCATGGTGGTAGAGTGGATAGGAATCTGCCTGACAATGCAGGGGACATGGGTTCAATCCCTGGTCTGGGAAGACTGCGCATGCCTCAAAGTAACTAAGCCTGTGCACCACAACTATTGAACCACACTCCAGCGCCTGCCTGCTACAGCTACTGAAGTCCCTGTGCCTGGAGTCTGTGCTGCACAACAAGAGAAGCCACCACAGTGAGAAGCCCACGGACTAGCACAAAGAGTAGTCCCCGCTCACTGCAACAAGAGAAAGCCTGCGTGCAGCAACGAGGACCCAGCACAGCCAAATAGAAGTAAATCAATTTTAAAAAATGAGATCACTGACGATTCATCATGGGTGTTGCTTCTGCAGGTAAAGGGAAGGACTCCAATCTTATTCCAAAAAATGTCTTGGCCCGCACCAAAATACTGGGTAACAAATGCAAAAATACCTCAGGTATAATGCATATTACTGCTCAAGGCCCCACCCACACAAACTGATTTTTTTTTTTTTTTTACTAATCAAACAGCTGATTGTGTCAGACATGAGAACTTGCACTGAATTCTGAGCCCCACTTTACAGATAGAGAAACTAAGGGTTTGAAAGAGTAAGTTGATTTCTCAGTAAGCCACGGCTAGTTTATGGCAGAGGTAAGACTTGACTTCTTGCTATTTCTATAGAGTTATAATTCTGAGGGTATGTTTTTTAATCCCTTTCATTCTTTCCTTATAATCTCACCCCATGTTTCAGTCCTTGTGTGAACCAGCTCAGAGCCTGGCAGATTTCTTCTGGCCTCAAGCGGGGAGAGGGCAGTCAGATGAAATTCAACCAAATGCCTCAGGAAGCATCAGCATGGAGGGCCTCATCAGAGACTCCTCCGGGTTCTGTCTGAGCCTTTGGTCCTGGAGCCTGCCCTTCTGCCCAGCCTGGTAGGCTGACTTCTCTGGACAGGTTTACTTAGCTCTTATGGACCTCCCCTGCCTCATACTCTGTAATCCTGCCTTGCTTCAAATCTGACCTGGATTTGAATCCTGGAATCTGGAATCTCTACCTGAATCTAGTGCCTCAAAACCTAACTTCTCATGGAGGGGAGTTTGGGCACCCATCGTTTTACCTCATCCAGGTGGTTCCTTGTGATTACTTGCTTTTATTTTATGGAGGCCATGATTTCCTATACTTTGATGAGAAACCAAAGAGGGAATTTTCTAATTTTAATTTCAAAACTAGGTTTGTATTCTGAATCTTTAGGATATTGGTCCCATCTCTAAATATTTTCAAAGTCTCCATGTGTGTTAATTTTGTATGTTTCTGGGCCCTTGGGAGAGCTTTTACACCCCGTGAATAGGCAAAGTGATCAGTCACTAACCCTTTTCTTTACTCTCTTCTTGGCTCCCTGTTCTCACTGCCCCTGGAATCAGGGCAATGCCAGTCAGAACCTAAAAGAAGGGCTCAGAGATACTGCTATGTGACCTATATTTTGGGCTCTTTGATTCCTCTGGATTCACAGCAGAGATGATTATTCTTTAGGACTCTACACCTGCCATGTTGAACTTTTTTACACCAATTCAATACTCTGAAAGGGAAAATAATAATGACAGAAAAACTGAGCAAAACTTTCATTTCTCTAAAGAATAATTTTGAGTATGATATCAAACCATAGGATATCAGGGGCTTATTCATGTGCTGGGCAAGGGGAGGGCATTAATAAGCAACTAAAATGAGAACTGATAATGGATGGCCCAGCCTGACCCTAATATTTCACTGCCCCCACATTGTCATGACGCAGCTGTACATAACAGTGTGAAATCATCAGAAATAATGACTTGTCTGTGAAAATGTTGCAGACTGAAATCCTAATGAGCTGTTTAGGCTGAAAAACTTAAGTATTTCCCTTCCCTTAGTGTGAGCTTATAAAATGCATTTATGGATATAAATATAATTTTAAAAACTAGAAAATGGTCACAGGAATATTCAGTGAAGCTTCCTCTTCCACGCGTAGCCCTGACTTGAGTTGTCACAACTAGACCCAAACCCTTGCCCCGTGACAAACAAATGACTTCAGCCCTCTGCCAAAAGCATTTGCTTTTATTGATTTCATATCAGCACTAAGTGATCTCTAGCTTCTCATGGAAATATTCTGTAAGACAGGACATATTTTCATTTGGGATTTATCTGAGCTTGTCAGAGAGGGAAGAAACTTCTCTTGTGTTGTGTTGAGCTATTATTATACTTTGGGGCTGTTCGTCAGCAGTTTAGCCCACCTTACCTAACACGTATGATAATAGTGTGGTTTGGGATGGGAGGGCATGAGATGGTAAGCTGGATAAGCTGTCAGCCTAGGCAGTACTTCCACCACTGGGTTCTGTCACCTGCCATGACCCCGTTCCTCTACAAAACTTCATGCTTTGCTCCCTCCCAGCCCAGCCAAGCTTGGGGAATCAGCATAAACAGGCCAAAGAAGCTACAAGTTACTCCAGCCCTGAGGAAACTGCTAGAAGGCTGGAATCCTAGCCATAAAATGGTAAATTTTATGTTATACACAGTTATATATATATATAATTTAAAAAATGAAAACAAATTAAAAAAGAATAATGGAACATATTATGAATTCTTTAAAAACGACTTTAGCTTTAGTTACATATAATACGTTAGGATTAAGGGCTTCAAGCATCTGAATTATTCAGAAAATCTTCCTGCAAAGAACTAATCTTTTTGGTAGGTGAATAATCCGCTTGGAAATTTTACTCCCATTAAGTAAGAAAGTTGAGTAAATGTGCAGGAGTCACATTTTGGAGTGTTTTATTCAGGTTGTACTCTTTACTTGCCTTCCTCATCCATGATGCTTCCTTTGTTTTGCCCAGCCACTGCCGCCACGAGGAACACCATCTACACTGTGAAGCTGCGCTCCTCTAAGCTCACTGGAACAAGAGGCAGGCCCAAGCTGAGTCAATGACAAGCTTGTGCTAATGACTTTGGAACTGGGAGAAACACAAAGATAGACCGGATGTGATAAGCAGTCTCTAAAAGGCCCTGAGTGAGCTCTACATAGAATTTCTGCCTTCTTCCCCCTTGACTATGCTTTGAACCTACTGTTTCACTTCTCCCAAGTTGAACAGGCACAAGTCATGTCATGTCACTTCTGAGATTAGGTTACAGAAAGAAGCAACTTCTTGCTCTCCCTCTCTTGCAACTTTCCTCCCATGGAAACCAGTTGCAATACTGTGAGCTGCCCTACAGAGAGGCCCATATTGCAAGAAATTGTGGGAAGTCAATAGCCAGTGCGCCCAACAACCTGCAAGGGACAGAAACCTGCCAACAGCCATGTGTGTGAATTGAGGAGCAGATCTTCCCTCAGAAGAGCCTTTTGAAAAGACTACAGCTCTAGTTAATGCCTTGACTATGGCCTTATATGAGATCTTGAGGAAAAGACACCCAGCTAAGTCACACCTGGATTTCTGCTCCGAAAAACACGGCAAGATAATAAATGTTTGCTGCTTTAAGTTGCTAAGAATTGGGGTAAATTTTTAATACAGCAACAGATGAACCTAATTAAAGGAACAGAGATGTTGACCTTTTGGGAAGCAAAAATTAACACACGTAACCATAGCAGTTGAAGATGGCTGCATCATGCCATGTAAATGAAGGAGCAGGGAAATGAGTCTTAAGAAAAAGAAAATAAGGATCCGCATGGAGAGAGGGAGGGACAAGAATCTCCCGGTGGCTTGCCAGTTTCCCATGCCTTCCTGAGGCTTGGCTGCATCTCTGTTTTGTGTTCTGTGAGGTCCCTGTACTGTATGATAAACTGCCTTTATTCTCCTTATTTATTTCAGTTGATTTTTTTTAACTTGCAATCAGAATCCTAAGATCCTAGGATGCATCAAGCTGTGTGTGTGCGTGCACATGCTTAGTCGTGTCCAACTCTGTGCCACCCCACGGACTGTAGCCCAACAGGCTCCTCTGAACATGGGATTTTCCAGGCAAGAAATACTGGAGTGCGTTTGCCATTTCCTACTCCAGGGGAAGCCAGGGATCAAACCTGAGTTTCCTGCATTGGCAGGTGAATTCTTTACCACTGCGCCACCTGGGGAATAGCTGTGATTTTTGAAGGCAATCAGATACTTGACAATGAGTTTGGCAGTTTAAGAGGCTCTTGGCCTGAAAAGCACCCAGATGCTCTGAGCCACTTGACTTCCGGTCATAAGAAATTGAGCCAGCTTCCAGGGGATGTAGCTTTCAACCTACTTCTCTAATCAGCGATCAACCATCGCAACATCTATTCTGCATTACATGGTTTGGATAATGTTTGTACAGAACTTGGAGATCCTAGCTGAAAGCTGTTTGAGATACACAATATTGCTGTTGATACAGAACAAACTGTTATCCTTTCTTCAAAGAACACAGTGGTATTTTTGGAGCTCTCTTATTATATTACATGATGGAAACACATATCCAGAGGAGGCATATTTTAATTCTTAGAAACAGCCTAACTACATAAAATGTACTATTCTTCTCTCTTAATCCTGTTAAATCTCTTCTCTGTTTTCTGTTTTAAAGTTGTGTCACTACCTAATCACTCACGTCTTAACAAAATTCAAAGCAGTTTACATATTACGAGGTTGGCAATAAAACAGAGACTTAAAAGCAATAAACATATTTGGAACAATTCATCAAGCCCTAAGAAAGTGCCAAAATGAGTTTTGGAATGGTAAATCTGAATTTAAAAATAAAAATTTTGTCTCAGGCTGAGCCTGAAAATCCATAAATACATTTTTATAGCCAATTTATAAATCTTAAAAATTAGCCTAGACCTCGAAGCAAACACAGATGCACAGCTGTGGCTCTTTGATGGTCAGGACACCTCTCTGGATTCTAAGTGTGTCTCCTCATGTGTGTACACTTGAGGCTGTGACTTGGGACCCTTTGCTGCAATGCTTGCACCTGGACAAATGTCTCAAGCAACAAAATACAAATAAACTATAAGGGGCTAAAAATAACTGTGCATGGTCAGTTGGGGCAAATTACGGACAAGATACAAAAAGACTATATCATCAGTTCAGTTCAGTTCAGTCCCTCAGTCGTGACCGACTCTTTGCGACCCCATGAATCGCAGCATGCCAGGCCTCCCTGTCCTTCACCAACTCCTGGAGTTCACTCAGACTCATGTCCATTGAGTCGGTGATGCCATCCAGCCATCTCATCCTCTGTTGTTCTCTTAGCCTCCTGCCCGCAATCCCTCCCAGCATCAGAGTCTTTTCCAATGAGAGAAGAGTCAACTCTTCGCATGAGGTGGCCAAAGTACTGGAGCTTCAGCTTTAGCATCATTCCTTCCAAAGAACACCCAGGACTGATCTCCTTTAGAATGGACTGGTTGGATCTCCTTGTAGTCCAAGGCACTCTCAAGAGTCTTCTCCAACATCATAGTTCAAAAGCATCAATTCTTCGGTGCTCAGCTTTCTTCACAGTCCAACTCTCACATCCACACATGATCATTGGAAAAACCAGAGCCTGACTAGACAGACCTTTGTTGGCAAAGTAACGTCTCTGCTTTCCATGAAAGAGACCAAAAAAACCCAACCTCCACTTCTAAAGGGCCAGGATCAAAAGTAGGGCCTCTAGAGCAAAAGCAGGGTACTATGCATGGCCCTTGCACATAGCACCGCCAAAAGGCTGGGCAAACCACATAAGCCACCCCTCTGGCCAGACTACTGGATACATTCCTACCTTCACCCCTTACAAGAGACCAGTTCACTCCTCCTTGGAGAGGAGCAAGGGGACCTGTTGCTTGTTCTTGCTCCCCTGCTGCAGCAGGAGTCTTAGTAAAGACTTGCCTGAACTTCTTAACTGATTTCTGATCGGTTTCTATTAAGGAGGCCAGAAAACTTGATTAGTTACACATTATCTGGATTTCAGCCTTATTCTTTCCACATATTTAACATTCTTTCTAATGCAGAGAGATGCAGCTTCCATGTGATGCAAAAGTGCCTGTTTCTCACTAGTGCTTCCCAGTTCCACTGGTCCCCAGGGTCCTCAACCATAGTGAGTGTCCCATTCCCTCTTCACCTTCTTGAGGACCACCTCTCACAAACTTACAAGTCCCAGGCAACAGGAATGAATGAAGCAGTCACATGTTAAGGCCAGAAGATACATGAAGGGAAGCTCAGTAATCTTGTTGTAGTCACATTTTGGAGTGTATCACTTTATCTGCCTTCTTCATCCCTGATGGTCTTGCCTTACCACTGCCCCCACCATGCCAGGATACCATGAATTCACAGCCCCATTAGAGCTGACTGAAGTAACACACACAAGATCCAAAGGCACTCTAATTCAAACATTTTTTTAAAACATTCATCAGTTTATAAATTTTTACAAAGCATCCTCAAAACAAGTCCTCAGAGCTATCAACCACAGGTTGATAGCTCAAGGTTCTCTCTAAAGTCAGCCTTAAACCATACCTGCCCGGTGTCCTGTCCCTCCAGGACCCATATGGCATCTACACTTTGCTGTGTATCACACCCACCCATGGGCAAGTCCTTCCTACCTGCCTAGGTGATCATATTTCCATTATTACTGGATCATGGAAACCAGGATCTTGATGGCAACTGCCAATGGGTTCTACCATTTCCAAATATCGCTTTTAGATAATAACATAAACAGTTTCTTCTATTCAGACATTTGTGATGGCAGCAAAATTGAGAATATCTAAATAACAATACTAAATATATGCAGTTTACTTTTTTTTTATTTTGGAAAAATGTGTGTGCATGTCCTCATCATATGAATGTTTATCTCCTCAACAATATCAACTGGACCTTCCCGAGCTTTGCTTTCTCTGTTCTCTACTGGAATCACTCTTTCTCTTCTTTTGGTCTCTGCTCAGATGTTGCCTTATCACAGAGGTTTCTTTGACTGTCCTGTATCAATAGCAACTCCTGCCCCTCCACGATGCACACTGTCTCTCTTACCCTGCTTTATTTTTCTTCATGATACTCAGCACAATCTGACACACAATTGTCTGTCTTCCTCCACTGGAATCTTAAGTGCTAAGAAGGCAGAAACTGCTGAGTGGGCAAAGCCTAGAACAGACCCTGCCTCCAGCAGTCTCTGAATAAATATCTATTGCATGAATAAATACATACATTATATGTAGATACCAAAAAAATCAATCTGATGTTTCAGTAAATTGTGATGCTAAGGCTCGATGAAGCTTAACTGGTCTTAAAGCCATCTTATCTTGCGCTTTGCGATTTTCTCTGAATCAATGGCTCATTTTGTTTTGTGTATTCTTGTCCTGTCACACTGATCTATATCAGGTTGCTCCCTTGTATTGTATCTGAAATACTGCATTGCAGAAAGATCTTACTCTGTCACAACTACTCAAACTGCTCGTTACAGGTCAAGTTGTGATCAACTCCATGCCTCTAATTATCTCCATTACTGTTGGCTTCTACACAGCTCTGCAGTGCAAGAACCAAAAATACCCTTCTTTCTCAGAAGTTTACTCAGCAAAAGAGGCAGCAGAAATTATCTAAAGCGGCCTCCTTGATGCTGTGGTTTATAGTGTAGGGTTTATGCATCACCCCAGACCACACACGAGCCAGGTGTTGCTTACAGTCAGGGAGCCTGCTTGCAGCTGCTACATCGTTTACAAACTTGGGGTCCTGGGCTACTTCCCTCGTTGGGCGGGTGCCACACCTTACACCCAGGCCTTGCAAGTTCCCTAGCACTTCCCTGTGGCTGCTCAGTGTGTGCAGATGTGTGACTGAGGAGGGAGGGGTGTAAATATACTACAGAGGCACATTGCAGCCACTAAGAGATGGAATCCAGGGACATCATTCTCCTCCCTCTCTTCAAAGTTTTCTGGGGCACCAAGCACTCAGTTCATCATCATGAGGTACAAGCATCTCAGGAAAAG
The DNA here is from genome assembly GCF_029407905.1 of Bubalus kerabau. Lineage (NCBI taxonomy): Eukaryota > Metazoa > Chordata > Mammalia > Artiodactyla > Bovidae > Bubalus > Bubalus kerabau. The sequence continues at coordinate 27,442,999 of NC_073635.1, read as the reverse complement.
GCTCCCTTCTGTTAGTTCACTGCCCTTTCCCACCTCACCTTGCTTCTCTCTCATTCCTGCTTCCCTGGGATTCAGTCTTTAATAAAGTTTTGGCACAGAAGCTTTATTTTAGACTCTGTTTTCTAGCAAATTGCACACACGCGCACACACACACACACACACACACACACACAAACCTACCTTTTAAAGAACAGAAAATAACTTTCAGACTGAGAGTTACCAAAAAATTAAAACAAAATAAAAGCCAAGGCAAAACAGCATAAAACAAAACAATAACAAAACTCATTCTATCACCCAGAAGTTATCACTACTGTTATTTCCCATGTCGTACTATGAGAAATTTTCCCCTGTGGAAGGTGGCTGGATTTTGCCGTTTAATTATTCACTTCGTATGGACATGTGAGCTTTGAAAATACTTTACAACATACAACATGTGCTCATACACATCATCTCATTTCATTCGGAGTTAGGAGGACAGGCACTGCTGGCCATGTTATATTAAAGAGTAAATGAGTTTTTCCTCCCATTCTACCCAAGGACCCTTAGCAATAAAGCACCTGAGCCTAAGACTGAAGGAACGATGATGGTAGTTTCTGCGGCGTGCTCAGAGAAGGTAGGAGAGACCTGATCCACTGAAGCTTTGTGGGCTCTTCAAGTCAGACCACCCTGACAATATTTTTAGCTTAAGTGTATTTCTAACTCCAATGAAGAGTAATCCACATCATTCGTTGGTTCTCTATAACCATATAATCTCTATATTAGGTTATTCAGTTTTTTTCCCAAAATATAGATACTTTATGATTTGGGTAGAACATAGAGCTTTTCTTATAAGTGAACTGAGAATTGTCAATATGAAAGTGTATTCAGAACTTGGCACCACAAAATCGGAAAGATAAAAAATTTACTTAATGAAGTCAAAGTCACAAACTCTCACAATTAGAATGCTTAATATTTAGTTCCAAATTCCTTCAAAAGTTAATATAGTGATAAGCAACTTGCTATCCCTATTAAGCCACTATGAAGAGTGGTCAGTTGTTTGGAAGTTGGAACTTATTTCCCACAGGAACAAAATCCCACAAGGTGATCAAGTCTCAGACCAATTTTACAAGGCCCATTTAACCCATGATGTTGAATCCTATTTCTGAGGATTATTTGGGTGGAAGGAAGAAAAACCAAAAAAAGAAAAATCAACTTTCTCTAGTTTTCCTGGCTCAGAGCCATCTTCCAAAAAACTTTTGAAAAATGGCATATCTGGCTTAAGCCTCATTTCAGCCTCATTTCAGTTTTCTTTTTTCAGCCCTTTTCACCTCTCTGCATTCTTCCTAAAACACCTCATGGGCAGGGAGCCAACAAATCTCTCCACTGAGGACCTGCTCTCCCCCAGGTCTCTCTGGGATCCACAGGATCTGCCCCTGCTCAGAGATGCTTTTCTCAGATGTTGGGTTGAACCATCTGCCCCAATAATTCACAAGAATGCATGACTGGTCAATCATATACCATCACTCTCTCATAGTGGAGACCTGCTGAAAATAGTCTAAAAACACTTGTTTTCAGAGTAGTTTTGTTTACAATAAAATTGAGAGAAAAGTACAAAGATTTCCCACATACCTTCTGCTCCCACACATGCATAGCTTCCCCTGTTATCAACATCATTCACCATAACTGTATATCTTTTTTTTTTTCACCAAGGATAGACACATCACAATCACCCAAAGTCCATAGTTTACACTAGAGTTTGCTCTTAGTGTTATAAATTCTGTGGGTTTGGACAAATGTATAATCCACAACTGAGCAACTGAGCAACAACAACAAAAAGGAATCACATATATTAGTCATTATAACATCATACTGAGTATTTTCACTGCCCTAAAATTTTCTGTGCTCTGTCTATTCCTTTCTCCTCCTCCCACCCTTAGCAACCATTAATCTTTTTACTGTTTCCATAACTTTTCCCTCTCCAGAATGTCTTATAGGGCTTTCCTGGTGGCTCAGCAGTAAAGAATCCACCTGCAATGCAGGAGACCAAGAATGTCATATAACTGGAAGCATACAATATGAAGCCTTTTCATATTTTCTTCTTCCACACAGTAATATTTACTTAAGATTCTTCATCACTTGATAGATCATTTCTTTCATCATGCAATAATGTTCCATTATCTGGACATACCACAGTTTATCCATTCGCCTACTTAAAGGCATTTTTGCCACTTCAGAGTTTTGCCAATTATGAATAAAGCAGCTACAAACATCCATGTCAGGATTTTGTGTGGAGATACATTTCCAACTCCCTAAATATCAAGGAGCACCATTTCTCTATCATATAATTAGAGTATGCTTAGTTTTGAGAAACTGCCAAATGGCTGTACCATTTTGCATTCCCATCAGTGATGAATGAGAGTTCTTCTTGCTCCATATTCTCACCATCATTTGGTGTTGTCAGTCTTCTGGTTTTAATCATTTCATTTTGCAGTTCCCTGATGATGTATATTATAGGGCATATTTCCATATTTTATTTGCCATGTATGGCTTCTTTATTTCTGAAATTACAGATCTCTTAAGAAGTTTAGGTGTGATTTCCCTGGCTCTGATAGTAATGCCAGGGGCTCTGATGGAAGGGGGAGCAGGCCTGGATGATGGTTGTCATCTGGACACACAGATGATTGGTGAGTTGGGATTGATTATCCAGCACAAATACAAATCTGCATATATGAGCATGACCTCTGTTTTAGACAAATATATAAGCATCTTTATTTATGAAATTATTTAACTAATTAAAAAAGTCTGACCTTTCTGCATTAAATAAGGGTTAATGTTCAGTCCTTCTCCAAGTCAGCACCATCAGCTCAGAAACCTATCCATCAGTACCTATCCTCAGCACCTATCCATCAGTGAGGATAGGAACTCCCCAATCTCTGTGATCCCCACTCTTGCTTCCCCACATCCAAGGTCTGGAGTACTGCTTGGAGGACAAAAGGTGTTTAATAAGTGAGTTTTGTTAAAATTCAATTTGCTAAAACTTCTACTTATTCCTCCAAAACTCACTGAACAAACCCAAGGGTGGGAAGAAACATATATCCACTGGCAAAGCCTTTTCTCCTTCCACCAGACAATGGAGAGGGAAAGAAACAGAACCAAGCACGCCTCCAGCTCTTCAAGTCTTCGGCCTGACAGTCGTCGGATCAAAAATGACTAAGTTGAAACCAAGCAAGTTTCTAATAATCACTGCAGGATGAGGTAGAGAATGTCAGCTGAGAGCAAGGGTGGGGAAGATGAAGCCTGGCACTTTCTGAGGAGCCCAATTAGAATGCTGCAAGTCAGCACTTTAGGATGCTGCTGAGAACTGGTGCGAGATGAGGAACAAAACAGGATAAAAGGGGCCAGACAGAGCCAGGAGCTCACACCCAAATCAGTAGCTTGAGATGGATGGGTAGGCACCCTGGGTGCCTGAAGAGTAGGAAGGGCCTGGAAAAAAAAAGGGGGGGTAAACTTTGAGCACAATCCTATCCCAGGAGACAGCAGGTGAGGCCCTGAAGAGGAAGTCTCCATGTAGCAGGAGCCCCTGGTTTTGAATCAGGAACTAGATTTCCTTGAAAAGCTGCAGGAACTGCCTTCTCTCTACGATGTGTTGCACCTCCTGTCCACATCCACACTCTCCCCAAACCTCCAGGGTCTCACTTCTGCTGTCTGGGTGATATATTCAGTAAAAAATAAAAGCACTGTTATTAACCGTGTCCTGAGCACACCTGTCTTTTGTTTCTTTGTTGTCCTCTTTTGTTAGAGCCTCAAGGAAAGTTCTAACCATCTCAATGAGATAAGAGGGGTGAGGTAAGAGGTGGGGGACCTCAAAAAGAGCCTAGTTGGCAACAGCCAGAGCAGCAGTGAGATGCTCAAGAGGAAAACGGAACTCAGCTGCAGCCTGGATCAGCAGGGCCTCCCCACCTGACACCTGCAGGTTCTCCTACCAACCCCAGCCTTGGAGCCACTGGGAGGCATTGAACCATACAGTCCCCTGCCTCGTTGATTGATTAGCTCTGGATTTCTGCTTTCTTGTGTCTTTGATACATGATCAAAAGATTGGGAGGAGTAATGCTTATACCATTTTTTTATTTTAATCGATGAGGAAACTCATATACAAAGAAAATAAACCTTATAAAATCCAGCCAGAACAAGCACAGAATTTGGCATTTACTTTTAAACATGGTTTTAATCAAGTCACTTTAAATGAAAGTAACTTCATTTAAGAAATTGCCTTCTCCAAAGAATATGTGTTGGAGAGATCAGGTATTACTCATCCCAAGAAATCACATGATGGAGTAACAGAATAACACTGTTACACACAGGGGCCCGTGAGCCCAGCCTCTGTCTTTTAATTCTAAGGATGGGCCTCCAAATTGTCAGGAACTTGAAGGCAACTGTATTTCTCTCAACTCCTGCATGCTCTATTGCTCAGTTATGTTCAACTCTTTGTGACCCCATGGATTGCAGTCCTCCAGGCTCCTCTGTCCATGGTGTATTCCAGGTAAGAATACTGGAGTGGATTGCCGTTTCCCACTCCATCAGTCCCTGTAAGGAGGTACTATATTCCTAAGTCAAGGCTTCATCTTTCCTTTGAAAGGCAGCATGACTTACTCAGGAGAGAGGCTCTCTTGCACTAGAAGAGAAACTGTGGGTCCTCAGTGAACTTGGTGTGACAGTGAAATGAGTAATTGCCGGTTGACCTGTGAACAGATCAATTTTTATTCAAAAATCACCAAGCAAATTCTGGAGCTAACTGACATCTGTCCCTCAATCCTGCCCCCACAGCATCACAGTTCAAGACGCTGTTATGTCAAAATGCTGCTATGCCACTTACACTCCATTTCTTCTTCTGGTTGTGGTTTCACTGCAGGCGTGTGAAACCGAGGTCCTTCCTGGAGAAACAAGGGCAGCTGCCCATCTGAGCCAGTCAACACCGATGGCCTGGTTCAGCAGTGCAGACTGATGTGGACGAGGCTGTCGGGACCAATTGTGATGACTGGCCCTTCTGTTGCCTGGCTTATTCACTCACTCCGTCTAGACTTCAATTTCTGGAGCCTTTAGTGACTCATTTTTCAGCAAAATGCAAGTAATTTCACTTTGCTTTGCCTTAAGCTCTATATAACCTAATACTGAATGTGTGCTGAATAGCACTATGTGCAGCCCTCAGAAAACCATCTGCAGATGTCCTAGAATATTAGGTCATTTTGACTTTGATCATAATTATACATTAATATTAACCCTTTTATTGAAAACTTGGTGGAAACGTACATCCTAGAATCCTATTCAAAGCTACAGTTGGCCTGAATACCTTCAACAATATTTTGACATCTCATATTTGCTTTGCAATAAGCTTAAAATGCTATAACCTCTCCTTAGGTTGGCTTGAAGTTAACTGCTGCCCATTCCTTTAACATCTTAATACGAATTGTCTTAAAAGACTTGAACATATACACAGCCCCTGTTTGAGTTTTCTAAGCCATACAGCAAATTCCCATTGGCTATCTATTTTACATATGGTAATGTAAGTTTCCATGTTACTCTTTCCATACATCTCACCCTCTCCTCCCCTCTCTATAAAGCAATTATCCTTCAAGAAAAAAAAAAAAAGACTTGAATAGTCAAATCATAAAGGATGATTGTTCAGAGTACCTTAAATGGTGAGACTACAGAGCCAGCAGCAAAGCTTGGGGATTTTTCCAAAAACAGCCAGCAGTAACTGTATGAACACATCCCGTGAGACCTAACTATGTCATGCTTTCAAACAAGCATATGTAGGCAGAGGGCTGAAAATTTTAAGATTCTACATCTCTGAAGTTCTCAGGAGAAGAGTCTAGCCTTGTTCTGCCTATAGGTTTTCAGAGAACTGGACTCAGAAGCAAAAAGCAATCTGTTACAGTTATTCTGTCTACTGCAGGGCAGTGTTGTTTCCTTATATAGCCCAACAACTTTCTTCTCTAGAGAATGGTCCCTCACCTTCATTGTAAAACATCACTCAACAGGCTAATAAAGTTAACACTGAAACTATTTCCTGCGATGATAATGCAAAAATTTTGCTTTCCTTCAAGACCCTTGGTGCCAATGGTAAAGAATCCACCTGCTAATGCAGGAAACACAAGAGACATAAGTTCAATCCCTAGGTTGGGAAGATCCCCTAGAGGAGAAAATGACAATCTACTCCAGTACTCCTGCCTGAAAAATTCCATGGACAGAGGAGCCTGGTGGCTACATTCCATGGGGTTGCAAAAAAGTCGGAGATGACTGAGCATGCACGCACATGCACAAGACCTTTATTTCTGCTAAGTCTGTAAGATCATTTGAAACATCTGCCCTGTCCTGGACTTTACCTTTTCATATACATGTATCCTATTACCTAACAAGAAGTCTCTTAATTTTCTCATAAACCAACTTCTTAGATACACTATTTTATTCAAGTTCCTCATTTATATATATTCATTTATAACTTTTTAATTTATTCTTTCAATAACTGTTATGAGTCCAGAAACCATTCTTGGACCAAAGATATGTCAATGAATAAGTCAGACAAGATCCAGACTCTCGTGGAGTTTACAGACCAAGGGATGATGATGGGTATGATCATCAAGGGCTAAACACTCCCCCCACCCCGGACCCCATTTAATTCTCAGATCAGTCTGAAGCAGGCATTATTATCCTTATTTTATCAGTGAGAAGAATGAAGTTCCGAACAACATGTCCAGGGTCCTTTAGCAATTTTGTTCTGAATCCTGGACCAATTCTGCATCCAGACCCTGCTGCACATTAGCAACATTCTCACAGGGAACCCTCGGCTACCCTTCCTCTGCTACCCCAAATTCTTACACACTCAGGCCTTTCCCTCTCTCTTGGACATTACAATCACACACCTCCATTGCTTTTCTTTACTATCTCTGAGTCTCCTCAGGAGTTCCCATTTATTCTGAACAACTATAATATCTCTATTCATGATTGCTTTCACTACATGATTACCAAATGGGAAAACATCTGTAACATTACAGGTTTCCTTTCCCCTCTTAATTATGGGTTTGGCAATCAGAGGAACTTTAATATTTAATATTGAAGTAAAACACTTAATGATTACAAAGTGATCTTCCATTTTTGATGTAAGACCAGACTTAATGTGAACTCTGAGCAAAGCGAATCTGCTTGCCTGACATATGGAAGAGAGCATGCATTTAAACCCTTTACAGATGACCTGCAGAGCCATCCTGTGCCTCAGTTCTGGTCCCCCTTTGTTTGCTCCTCATGAATTATCCAGGAGTTTTATGTGATGAAGATAAAGGAGGTGCTTCATTGCCAATACACCTCCACACTGTCGTGATGCAGATGAGTTGATAAACAGGCTGCTCATTATATTAGCATTTTGCAATGTATGATTCAGTGTTGTTCAGTGTAAAAACTAACCGTCCTGACTTTGAATATTTACCTTCTTTCCTGATGGTGATTTGCCTCCAGTACATGTTGGAGGACAACCAATCTTATTCTCCTATGATAGGTGACAAATTTCAGGAATTATAAGAGAATATCACTAAATGAACTGTAAAAAAATAAGATGAAATACCACAGCTGCCTAATAGATGACAACTTGAAACTCAAGGGAAACAATTTCTATTCATAATAAATTATCAGAGAGATCCCTGCCTGTGAATATTTATGGAAGGTCACTGAGAGGAGCTTGACTTTACCAAACCTCTTTTAAAACAAGTCACCTAAGGGTTTGGTTGGGGTTGGGTTTTGCTGGTGCCATTACCATGTATGGGAGGGTAGATTCTGAGATATCTAGTTAGGACCTGGAGGGTTACTCTGAGTAACAGAACATAGGAGAACCAGAAGAGTAGGCCTCTCCAAAAGGTGATGTCAAACAAAAATGATGACAAGCCCCAGGTTTCATAGGTGACCGATGCTAAGAGATCAGAAGCCAGAAGGTCAGAAGTTGCCAAGGCAGCTTTAGCTAGAGTTGGAAGGGAAACTGAATAATGCAGTGCTGTGGGGGCACATTGTTACACGTCGCTGAGATGACCGTGCGTTGTCCTGATGGCTTTACCTTGCCCTAATAAGGGAATCTATGTACTTCTTACCAGGTGCCAGGAAACCTAGTTCAGAAGTTTTGTTCCCCACATAACTAGCTGGGTGAGCCTAAGCTAATAAACTAGGTAAGTACCTATCCTACCACTTACTTGGCAGGACTGTCGAAAGGTAAAGCAAAATGGTACTTATTGTCTGGCCTATGGAGGTGCCCACTTGCAGCTTTTATGATTCATTTATTATTATTATCATTGCTGCTAATATTTATTTTCAGGGGTGAGGTAGTTGATATGATTTTTCCTAACATTTCCCTTGTTTTGCTCCATTTGACATTAGGCTTGACCATGTGAATTCTTTTAGCAATGAAATGTAAGAGAAAGTGGTAATGCCCCTTTATAGCAGAACCTTATAAAGCCATCATGTAGCACTTCCATTACTCATTTTCTACTATCACAAGACCAGTACACCCTAGATGGGCCGAGTTTTTCACACTGGATTCTAAAAAGAAGAGAAATTAAGAAAGTGTATGGGAGCAGATATTTTCTGAAATAGAAAGAAGATATTTTCCTCCCGTGAGAAATCTGCAAACCCTAGTTACAGGAGTTTCAGAAAATCCCAACATAATCAAGACATACACCCTGCTCCCTGTGAGGAAGGGTGTAGATCACAGTGGCCCTGTGTGCCATGGAGTGGCTCCTTCTCTTAGGAAATGTGAGTAATCAAAATCTTCTTTCAATGGCATTAGCTTCTCCATGTTATCACTCAGTCACCTCCATAAATTGAAGTTTCACACATACACTGAGACAATCATGTTATTACTTATCATCTGGTACCCACCATCCCCAATGGAAAGCAGACTTAATAAAGTCATGGACCTCTGGTTGAGGTCAGAGGAAGCTTAGCAAAGTAGCTAATCTTTGACTTGCACTCCTGCAGGCTAGATCACATTGAGAGTGGCAGATTATTTGATGTGGGGAAGCATAGTGTGTTGGGGGAGCAGGGTGAAGAGAACAGTAGAATAAAAGCACAGAAGTAGGAAATTAAAATTATCTTCAGGAAATGGCTAGCAATTCAGTTTGATTGGAGTAAAGAGTTCATGAGGAAGCAAGGCTGTAGTTGAGCTGTTTTGGTACTGAGTCAGTGAGAACTGATAAACCAAGAAGGGTGAAGACTTCTTGGAAAGACATCCCATGTCTTTGAACAGAGGCTGTATGACCAGAAGAGCATTGATTCCAATTCATGCATAAATAAAAGAGATTTAAATGTATTGGCTAAACAGCAAAAAATTACAATAAGAGATAGTGATTTTCTATTTGAGATGGTGGCCAAGTACACAAGTTTCATTTCCTTTCCTCTCAAAGAATTACAAAAGCCATGGATTTGTAATACCACTGAGAATGAGAGTGGGTCTATCAACCATCCAGAGTTTGATAAATGTTCAAAATCTGATAAAATTTCAGAACTTTAATGGATATTCAGAACATCTGTGGATAAGAAAAGAATGCAGAAAGTCTCCATTTAGCATCAAAAATATGAATACTCTTCATGGTAAGGTCATAGAAGCTCAAAGCTTTAGACTGGCAAGCAAGAGAATGGGAGTGAAAAGTAAGGTAAGGGATTTCCTGGGGGTCCAGTGGTTAAGACTCTGCACTTTCAACGCATTTCAGATACAGGGGAAGCAAGTTCAATCTCTGGGGAACTAGGATCTCACATGTCTTACGGTTTGGCCAAAAAGAAAAGGAAAGTAAGGCAAAAATCTGGTGGTATTGAAGGTCTGTCTATGAAAGAATCCTGCCAGTAATCCACCTCTTTCCCCCTGCTTTCTCAGGTGCCTACCAGTGGTATTTACCTCCTTCCAGGCTAAAATTGGGAAATTGCTCTTCAAAAAGTTATAATCCACCAATGAAAGGCTGGAGGTACTAGCCTGTGGGTTTGAGTTTTTCCAGCCCTTCTCATTTGAGGAGAATGGAATATAAATACCAGAAACTCTGTCAGTGTAAAAGTAGTGGAACTCTTCTCTGGAGGAATGTATGAAGCCATATTTCTCCTAATGGGTGTCTGGAGATACTGTCTAAAGTTGATGGATGAAGAAAGGGGTGAGTATATTATTTAGTGCTATAGAGGTAACCAACACAAAATCCTAAATTTATAACATAAATAACAAAAACATGAGAAGTGGGAGGAGAAGGAAAGGGAAACTTAAGTATGCTGACTTCTTCAGCTTTCATAAAGGGAAGTTACTGGATATGTTTAACTTTTTAAAGTGCATCAAGAAATATTGCTGTTATTACCTGACTTAGATATAAGGAGGTAGCCACTGGAAGAACCAAAACAGACAAGATTAAAACTTGTGCCTTCTCAGCAATGAAACTTGGGTCTGGTGAGGATTTTAAGGGTTGGAGGAGGCATTTTATTTTATGTCCTTCTATTCTGTTTGAATAACTATGGATAAATCATTTCTGTTGAAATTTAAATATAGGAAGAGCAATCATTTGAATTTTACTCAGTGCTCAGATGACAAGCATTACTAATTAATTTTTTGTTGAGCCCAAGAGTTCTTACGAAAACAAGTAGTACAAGTCTGCTATGGATTTCTCTTCTGTCTCATGGCAATGGTCTGACAACAGCAGATTTTTGTTTGTTTCTCTGCCTTACATGATTTTATTCTCTTAGAAATAAAAAGGTGTTGTTGTTGTTTTTCTGTTGTGTGAGTCCTACACTTGGACTTCTACATGCCCATTTATCAGTAATTTTTAGTTTTACATTTCCCAGGAACAACTGGGCCCAATATAAAATGACATGAGCTTTAGTTGGACCGGTCTTCAGAATTTAAAGAAGAAAATGACAGATATTTAGTGTTAAGCATGTAGTTATATGTAAATATTATTATAGAATATACCTACAAATAAAAAATAGTTTAATTTAGGCATATCTAATTGCTTTAATTTTCCTTCATCTGCTTGACTGTACACGGAAATTTGCATGAGGGCTATGAGGGAAGATTTAAATGAAGTTATTTTCCTAATAAGATTTCAAGTAGGCAGATGTTTGCCCCAAGGAGCTGTTCAAACAACAGAACTGACAGAAGAACATTGTGAGAGCTATAAAAAGTGTACATCTTCAGCTATCAAATTTCTGTATCATTTTAAAGACAAATCATGGTTCACTTCAATTTCCAATGTATATTTTTGAACTGATGGAATTAACCTTTGCCCAATGATAAGTTTTCCATTAAGGAGACCTAGAAAATGCTAAATGTTTATCCTGAATATTCTCCTGAGAATATTACAGCTTTAAAAAATGTTAATTTATACAGATATAAACTACTCAATTAGGCTCATGCTCAAAACAGTCTTCTCTGACAAGAGCTGCCTACCATCTGTTAAGTCAACTATTTCCATTTCCAGTGATCCCAAGTTCATCATTTTAGTTGCTGAGATTGAAATTCTCAGTCAGTCATAAATATCATCTGTTCTATCCCCCTGTCTTTCTCCTGTGTTCACTTAGGTCATGACTTTTTCCTTCTTTTTCAATCAACAAGTTTGAAAGCGACATCATACGAAAAATGGGTAAACAATTTCATTTTCATGGCCGATGACTTTGAAATAACCTCTAACTCAAGACTGATGGTCCAGAAGACTGTTATTTTCCTGCTGTGTAAAAAGGAACAGGTGACAGGTAGAGGAGAAAATGTGCGATTCGGGGAGGATTTCAGGAGGACCTGCAATTCTATCCCTTCTCCAGACCAAGAGCCACTTCAGATCTGCAGACTCAACTCCTCAGTTCTAAAAGCTCTGACATGACAACGATCCCATAAAAATCATATGGGTAGTTATTTGCAGCAGTTAACAATTTTATCCGCACTGCCTGGTCTAGGATTTTAAAATCCAGAAAGTCAACAAATCAGTAAAGAATTGGTCCACTTAGCTAAATGTCTCTGACTCTTCACAGCCCTTTCGTTCTTCATCAGAGAAGCATAGCAGTTGGGTTAAAGTCCTCCTTCTCATGAGATTCATTCTCCATGTGCAGTGTCATAGAACTCCATGGAGAGACTGGAGAGGTCATTTGGTTCATTCCCCTGACTTCAAATAGACAAAAAGGGAACACTTGTGTGCTGGTGCTTGGAATGTAAATTGGTATAGCCACTATGGAAAATAATAAGGAGGGTCTTCAAAAAATTAAAAAATAGAGCCATCATATGATCTAATAATCCCACTTCTAACAATGAAAATAGTATCTCCAATAGACCAACTAAACCTCTGTGTTCTGAAACATTATTCACAATAACCAAGATATGGAAACAACCAAAATGTTGATCAAAAAATGAATGGATAAAGAATATATGATGCATAAACATACAATGAAATAGTATTCAGTCATGAGAAGGAAGGAAATCCTTTATTTTTCACAACTTGGATGAAACATGAAAACATTATGCAAAGTGAACTAAGTCAAACAAAAGACAAATACTGCATAATATCACTTACATGAAGAATCTAAAATAAACAAACAAAAAAAACCACCAAAAAACTAAACTCATAGAAACAGAGTGTAGAGTGGTGGTTATCAAGGGTTTGGAACATGGGAGGAAAAGGGGGGATGTTGGTCAAAGTGTACAAACTTCCAGTTACAAGATTAACAACTTCTGGGGCTATAATGTACAAGGTAGTGATTATAGCAAGTAATACTGTATACTGGAAAATTTCTATGAGAGTAGATCTTAAATATTCTCACCACAAAAAAAGAAATAATTATGTGATGGGTTGGTGGCATTAGCTAATGCTATTGTGGTAATTTGTATGCAGGTCAGGAAGCAACAGTTAGAACTGGACATGGAACAACAGACTGGTTCCAAATAGGAAAAGGAGTATGTCAAGCCTGTATATTGTCACCCTGTTTATTTAACTTACATGCAGAGTACATCATGAGAAACGCTGAGCTGGAAGAAGCACAAGCTGGAATCAAGATTGCCAGGAGAAATATCAATAACCTCAGATATGCAGATGACACCACCCTTATGGCAGAAAGTCAAGAGGAACTAAAAAGCCTCTTGATGAAAGTGAAAGTGGAGAGTGAAAAAGTTGGCTTAAAGCTCAACATTCAGAAAACAAAGATCATGGCATCCAGTCCCATCACTTCATGGGAAATAGATGGGGAAACAGTGTCAGACTTTATTTTTCTGGGCTCCAAAATCACTACAGATGGTGACTGCAGCCATGAAATTAAAAGACGCTTACTCCTTGGAAGGAAAGTTTTGACCAACCTAGATAGCATATTCAAAAGCAGAGACATTACTTTGCCAACAAAGGTTCATCTAGTCAAGGCTATGGTTTTTCCTGTGGTCATGCATGGATGTGAGAGTTGAACTGTGAAGAAGGCTGAGCACCAAAGAATTGATGCTTTTGAACTGTGGTGTTGGAGAAGACTCTTGAGAGTCCCTTGGACTGCAAGGAGATCCAACCAGTCCATTCTGAAGGAGATCAGCCCTGGGATTTCTTTGGAAAGAATGATGCTAAAGCTGAAACTCCAGTACTTTGGCCACCTCATGCGAAAAGTTGACTCATTGGAAAAAACTCTGATGCTGGGAGGGATTGGGGGCAGGAGGACAAGGGGACGACAGAGGATGAGATGGTTGGATGGCATCACTGACTCGATGGATGTGAGTCTCAGTGAACTCCGGGAGTTGGTGATGGACAGGGAGGCCTGGCGTGCTGCGATTCATAGGGTCGCAAAGAGTCGGACACGACTGAGCAACTGATCTGATCTGATCTGATCTGATTATGGTAATTATTTTGCAGCATATAATTGAATCAAATCAACACATTTTAAATATTTAACTTACTTAATGTTATATGTCACTTATATCTCAATAAAGCTGGAAAAACATGAATGCATTGTTGGAACTAGCCAAATTATTCTAGAATGTATAAAGAAAAATTTATTATTCATTCCCCCCATCCATTCTCATCTCCAATCCTGAGCTGAGGTACCCATTGTTAATACATCTTTCCATATATGTGTTCTGCTCCTACAAAGATACACACACACACATATACACACACTTATATAAATATACATACAGATGAACAAATGTGATGTTGCTCTTCTTTTTGTTTTTGCTTACTCTATTGCTTATGTAAAAACTGGATTATATTATACACATTATTTTATAGTTATGTTTTCTTACATAATATAGAATAGATATTATATTAAAGAACTAAATAATAATCTATAGAATGGATGTACTATATTCATTTGAAATTCTCATTATTAATACATTAAGATTATTGCCAATTCCTATTCTGCTATAAATTATTCTGCAGTAAATAGCCTGTATATACATCTTTTATGGACTGGAACTCTTATTCCTAAAGCTGATGTTCCCAGGAGTGGGACTGCTGGTTCAAAGGGCAGGTACCATGGAGGATGATTTGTTGGGAAGTTAAAGAAGCTTCAGTTTCAAAGCCCTGGTTACACAGACTTCTTTATTTTTATTTAATTTTCTTTAATCTTTCCGGAAGAATAATGAAAAAAGGCTAAAATGTATGAAGCTAATGAAATTTAAGCTCTGGGCCTCAGGACCTCACTATGCGCCAATATTACATATTTAGTTTTAACAAATACTGGTGGATTACTTTCCCAAAATGTAGTAGCAATTCATGTATTCACCAACAAGGTAGGGCAAAGCCCAATGGCTTGCATATTTAAGCAGCACTCGATGTTACTGCATTTCAACCTTGACAATTTGATGGGTCAACATATGGTATCATTCTATTACTGTATATTCCCTTACTTCTATAAGTTTAAGCATTTGCCATATGTTTATTGACCATTTAGATTTCTTCTGTGAGTTTTATATCCACGTTTCCATTAGATTTTAATCTTTTTCTCATCACTTTATAGAAGCTCTTCATATGGTATGATTCCTCGGTTCAAACAAGACTGAGCACAGACTATACCCAGGGCACTTCTGTGGGCTGGGGATAGAGCAGTGAGCAAACCCTGACTTCAAAAAATTTACTTCCTGGTCAAGAGACAAACTAAAAGCAAATAAGCAAGAGTAGGAGGAATATATCAAAGTGCTATGCAGAAAAAAAAGCCATGTAAATACAGTCCAAGTGGGAAAGGTTTGATCATTTGTGTAGGGTTTTGGGGAAGGCCACACTGATAAGAGCATCTCAAGGAGCCTGATCAGCACAGGCAGAGGGCCCTGAGATGGCACATGCTTGATCTATCCATGGAACAGCAAGAAGGCCAGTGTGACTAGGACAAAGTGAACAAGGGCAGGGCAGGGAGAGCAAGTGATGAAGGTTGGAAGAAGGTGCGAGATGATGCTGACCTCCTCAGTCATAGTAGCGACACTGGCTGTTACTCAACAAAACTGAAAGCCAGTGAAGGCTTTCCTCAAAGAATGACGTGATTTAATTATAAAGATCTCTCTGCTGCTGGAGAGCAAATACACTGGATATCCTGTTATCTATCACATCTATTCATTAGAAGTACTAATGCTAAAGCTGAAGCTCCAATACTTGGGCCATCTGATCCAAAGAGTTGACTCATTGGAAAATACTCTGATGCTGGGAAAGACTGAAGGCAAAAGGAGAAGGGGGCAACTGAGGATGAGATGGTTAAATAGCATGAGTTTGAGCAAGCTCTGGGAGATACTGAAGGACAGGGATGCCTGGGGTACTTCAGTCCACGGTGTCACAAAGAGGCGGCATGACTTAGCAAGTGAACAACAACAACATCACATCTATATCCATTGCAAATATTTTCCCCGGTCTATTGTTTGTCCTTTGAATCTATGCTAGTTCCCACTGAGTATTTAAATAATCAAAATGTTATATAATTAAATGCTCTATAATTTTTATCTCCAAAAAAGTTGCAGAAAATTCTAAATTTTAGTATTTTTGAATTTTTTTTCTATTATTTAAGCTAATGATATGATATGAGTGTTAGAGATTCAGATTCTGATCTGAGACTACAAAATACTGTCCCCTTTCTCTATTTCAGATGATTTGGAAACACACTTAGGCACATATTTAACTCTTCTCTTTGTTTGATTGTTTTGACTTTCTGGGATTCAAAATTATTTTAGGAAAAGAAGATAGACAGTAAGAAATCTCTGACTCAGCACTAAATGTATGAGGATAAAATCCTGAATAAGGATTTTATATTTTAATAAACTTTTATATTTTAGTAAGAATAATAATTTATTTCAGGAATGTGCATAAATATATAAATATATCAAAACTTGTGTTTTTTAAGACATTAAATTATCTATATGTACTATAAAAAGTGGGTTTCCCAGGTGGCTTGGTGGTAAAGTATCTGCTTACAATGCAGGAGACATGGGTTCAATCCCTGGGTCAGGAAGATCCCCTGAAGAAGGAAATGGCAACCCACTCTAGCATTCTTGCCTGGAAAATTCCATGGTCAGAGGAGTCTGACAGGCTACAGTCCATGGGGTTGCCAAAGAGTTGGACAAGACTTGGTGACTAAACAACTACCGAAAGTGAAAGTGAAAGTCACCCAGTTGTGTCCAACCCTTTGCAACCCCATGGACTAGAGTCCATGGAACTTTCCAGGTCAGAATCCTGGACTGGGTAGCCTTTTCCTTCTCCAGGGGCTCTTCCCAATCCAGCAATCGAACCCAGGTCTCCTGCATTGCAGGCAGATTCTTTACCAGTTGAGCCACAAGGGAAGCTCAAGAATACTGGAGTGGGTAGCCTATCCCTTCTCCAGGGGATCTTCCCAACCCAGGAATCGAACCGGGGTTTCCTGTATTGCAGGCGGATTCTTTAACCAACTGAGTTATCATGGAAACCCACAAAAGTGAGTCAAAAGCAATACTAATATCTGAAGAAACAGGAAGGAAAAGCTTATTTATCACGTGAGCAACAAAAGCAAAAATTTCTTAACACTAGATTCTGTAGTTAATCTTTCAATTGTGCATATAAATTTGACTTTGTATTGACAGTATTCAAATTAATGCTTCAATATAAATCTTAAGTTTTCATATAAATACTGAATAAACAGAGCTGTAGTCATAACAAATATGATTATAGGATTTATTATTCTGATTTATTTATTCAGAAAACATATGAATATCAGAAAATTAGACAACTCCTATTATTTTGCATTTTACTGACCCATTTTCCTACCTTTAACATACACACAATGTGCTAAAACTTTGGCTGCAGGACTTACTAAATTTCACTGTGACCCAGTTAGTCTAGGTTCATGTAGACAGAGTCTAAATCATATAGATACAGCACCAGATATAACTGTGGTCAACGTCCCTACTGATAAAGGGGAACAATGACCTGGATCATAAAAGAAAGCATGCCATACCCTGCTCTCTCAATTGTCTGAGGTTGAACAGAGATGACAGCTGTCAAGTGAAAAGCAGGATGTGAACCAGCCCTGTGGCCCCTTCCCTGGACTGAGCAGCCTCCTTTGCAATAGCTCCTGGACACATCCAAATTGAAATTTCTACACTATTGCTGCCTTTTGTTTCACCTTCTTTTCAACTCTATCTTCCACACGCTGCTGCTTCTCCCAATAACCTTTGGTTGCCTGCACACGGGATGTCAGAAAAGCACCATCACCCAAGGGGTCCTCGGTGATGAAAATGAACTGTGTGGCCTTTGCCACCATAAAAAGTGTGAATGAAAAATTATAGGGAAATGCGATCACATTTCCTTAAAATCACAGCTTACAGGTCAAACTATGAAAGACGCTTACCACCAGAAGTTTCATAAATACCCACAGGCATATTCTCGCCTTCTTACACAGCCACGGTCTGCTCTTGAGCTGACTGCCTGTCTGTGTTCACCTCGGAAACACACAAGTGTGTCTTCTGTAGTTAAGCCCTAAGGCCACTTGGATTCACTTTCTCTTTGTCAAGGGTCAGGACTCAGTCTACTTTTGTCTTCACTTTGTAACTGACACTGGGCACTCCTACACACACATTCTACACAGATGATGCCAACAGCTAATGTTTCTTTACTTTCCTCCTTCTTTGCAGCCCCAAAGTTAAGCACACAGGCCCTTTCTGTTTTTAGATTTGTATTCTAATTGTTTTAGTAAAACAATCATTGAGAAATCAGTAATACCACAGGATCTTATAAAATGTTTACTCTCTTGGTCCCTACATGGTACCGTCTTCCATTCTAGCTGAAAGGCTAGAGCATTTCCAACTCTCTGCTGTTACATTTGAGCTCCCTGAATGCTTCTCTGCATGTTTTCAGGTAAAGCCACCCCTTTTCCCCAAGATCTCTTATTTCCTGTAGAAATAAATCAACATCCTCTAACACACATGGAAAACATACTTTCATATATGTCACACTCTCCCTGAGCTCCAGCTGGGCAAGGGGGCAAAGTAACCCAATTAAATCATAGTGTAATTTATTTAAAATGTTCTTTGATACACATCTCTTTGATATATATTTTAGTTGCACATTTTGGACAAATGAGAAAAATAAACTTGACATATTCTTCATTCATAATCAGACTCAAGAAACTATCCTGATGTGATGGAGAAGACCCAAAGGGAAACTCTGGCTGCTGGGCAGTACCTGAGGTAGTTGCATCCTACCTGGGGTGGGGGGGGGCACTCAGATTGCCTGGCATAGCTGTTATCACCAAGTGGGAGGTGGCAATTGCCTCCAAGGTCATTCTCCTAAGTCCCCACTCCACCAGAGGGAGGAGTCACCTCTGGGAGAGGCTGGATATCATCAGGACTGACAGGCTAATGGATGGTTTGATCCACAGTCAGATCAGGAAAGTCTGGTTTGGAATGGGAACCACTCCCCGCCCCTGCCCCCCACCCAGGTACTACCACCCACATGCTCACACATAGTAGGCATGCCTCTCACTAGTTCTGAATACAAGCTTTGGGGGGGAGGTTGGGCTGGGGATCCCCAGGAACAATCAGTTACCATCTCTGACATTTCCTTGCCAATTTCTACCCCATATTTCCCTTTGGAAATCCTTATTTTAAAAGGGATGTGAGAATTCATTTTAAGTTTCATAGGTCATTCAATAATACAAATGAACATTTACTGAAGACTTGCTACATGTCAGGTTGTTCTGTACATTTTACAAATATCAGTGTCACATAAGTCTCCCAAGAGCCCAAGAGGTGGTTACTATTATTATATCCATTTATATAGATGGGATGAAAAGCTTAGCTCAAACTGAAGAATTTCTTTGTCCTCCCCAATTACCTTCATTCCTTCGAGCAGATAGCAAACTTATATGAAGTTTCTACAAGTTATGAGACCACAGTGCAAGCAGTGGAGCAACAGAAATAAGTCTCTCCTCCCAAGTAGCTGACCACCTAACAGGGGTTTACTGATAAAAACAAATTAAAAAAAAATAAATTTACTATTAGAGGAAAGTGTATATGGGGTGCTATGATAGAGGCTCACCCAACCAAAATGAGGGCAGGAATTAGTATTAGGGAGTGTGAGTGTGAGTCATGGAAAATTTGCCAGAGAAGGCAATAAAGGCTGAACTAGGTTTTACAGGACAAAGCATCAAGCACTGGGGTCTGGGCCAAGTGACAAATGACAAGCCAGAGGAATGAGCTGGGGACCATAACATGAAAAATATATGTATTATGCTAATAAACTGGGATTTTATTCTAAAACTAATGAGAATCCAGAAAATAATTATTATAAAATATATGTGACCTAAATGTATCATTTTAACCAGTTTTAGGTTCAGGGGTAGAGTTCAGTTCATTGGCAATAAATACAGTCACATTGTTGTACAACTTTCACCACCATCTATCTTCAGAAACTTTTTCATCTTCTAAAACTGAAACTCTAAACTCACTAAACAATAACTGCCCATTCCCCCACCTTCTATCTCCTGGAAACAACCACCATTCTGCTTTCAGTTTCTAGGAGTTTGACTACTCTAGGAAACTTACATAAGTGGAATTACACAATATATGTCCTTTGTGACTGACATTTTACTTAATAGAATGTCTTCAAGGTTCACTATGTTATAGTATATGCCAGAATTTCCTTCTTTTTTAAGGTTGAATAATATACCATTATACACATATACTGGAGAAGGCAATGGCACCCCACTCCAGGACTCTTGCCTGGAAAATCCCAGGGACGGAGGAGCCTGGTAGGCTACAGTCCATGGGGTCGCTAAGAGTAGGACGCGACTGAGCGACTTCACTTTCACTTTTCACTTTCATGCATTGGAGGAGGAAATGGCAACCCACTCCAGTGTTGTTGCCTGGAGAATCCCAGGGATGGGGGAGCCTGGTGGGCTGCCGTCTATGGGGTCGCACAGAGTCGGACACGACTGACGTGACTTAGCAGCAGCATACACATATACCACATTTTATTTATCCATCTGTCAAAGGATACTTGAGTTGCTTTCACACTTTGGTTATTGTCAATAAATGCTGCTATGGACATGAGTGTACAACTATCTGAGTCTTTGCTTTAAGTTTTGGGGGTATATACCCAGAAGTGGAATTGCTGGATTAAATGACAATTTTTATGCTTAACTTTTGAGGAATCTAATACTGTTTTTGACAGTGACTAAGACAATTTAAATTCTCAGCAGCAATGCACAAAGGTTTCTAATTTCTTCACATCCTCACCAATATTTATACATTTTTTTTTTTTTTAGTAATAGTGATCCTAATGAGATAAAGAGGTATCCCTTTGTGGTTCTGTATTTCCCTAATGACTGGGGCTTTCCTGATAGTTCAGTTGGTAAAGACTCTGCTTGTAATGCAGGAGACCCTGGTTCAATTCCTGGATCAGAAAGATCTGCTGGAGAAGGGATGGGCTACTCACTCCAGTATCTAGGGCTTCCCTTGTGTCTCAGCTGCTAAAGAATCTGCCTGCAATGCGGGAGACCTAGGTTCAATCCCTGGGTTGGGAAGATCCCCTGGAGAAGGGAAAGGCTACCCACTCCAGTATTCTGGCCTGGAGAATTCCATGACCTATATAGTCCATGGGGTTGAAAAGAGTTGGACACAACTGAGTGACTTTCACTTTCTTTCCCTAATAACTGTAATGGTGATTATGCGACTTCATGTGATTACTGCCATCTGTACATCTTTTTCAGAGAAATTTCTACTTAAGTCTTTTGTCCACCCAAATTGATTTTAAATAAGGGGTGATATGATACAATCTGTGTTTTAGAAAGAGGTCTCTGGTGCAGAAAGAACCATGGCTCAGGGAGCAAGAGGCTGGACATCACCCAGGAATGAAACAATGAGGCCAGAACTGCACTGGCGTCAGGATGGCTTTGAGAGGATTGGACCTGCAATGTATAAAGAAGGTAAGATTAATAAGATTCAGCAGTGTGGTGAATGAAGTAGAGACAGTCAAGGCTTGTCCTGCTACAGCTGAACTGGAGGCAGTGACCTCTAGATAACTGTTCCTCAAGGGCTTTGCCCTGTCTGTGGAGCATCTGGTCAGCCCTCTCAAGTCTTCCCATCTTCTACCTCTGCATTCTCTTAGGGCTTTCTCTCTTCCTTTCCCATAAGACCCTTTTCCATTTTTCCATAAACCCATGCCCTCATCTGGTCTCAGCCTTGTTTCTTCTTGACACATCTATCTGCATCACCACTGCATACTTCTTCACATCTCTGGTCACCTCTTTTATGACTGTTCAGGGGAAATTAGACCCTGATGTACTTCTAGACGGAAGAAGAAGAAAGCCAACAGCCCTGAGGCCACAAAGGAGAAAATGAGCATTTCTGTCTTTTTGACTTCTTGAATTCCAATTCCCTCTCCTTTAAAGAATCAATACCATTTCTCACATTGTTATGCAATTGTTATTCATCTATCATCTTCTCAGAAAAATGTTAAACTAAAATATATACAATTTTAGTATCATACATATTATATATGTGATAGAATGATATCAAATTCCATCTAAGCTGACTAGTGTCAAAATATATGCTGAAATCATGAGAGAGAAAAGATTCTGTATTTATTCATAATGAATGCCTTTTAATTTTCCAAAGAGGAGTTTTTAGCAGATATTATAATAAATATAACTAAGGTATCTCCTTATTGCCAAATTCAGACTTAAATTGAAGAAAGTAGGGAAAACCACTAGACCATTCAGGTATGACCTAAATCAAATCCCTTATGATTATACAGTGGAAGTGAGAAATAGATTTAAGGGACTAGATCTGATAGATAGAGCGCCTGATGAACTATGGACGGAGGTTCGTGACATTGTACAGGAGACAGGGATCAAGACCATCCCCATGGAAAAGAAATACAAAAAGGCAAAATGGCTGTCTGAGGAGGCCTTACAAATAGCTGTGAAAAGAAGAGAAGCGAAAAGCAAAGGAGAAAAGGAAAGATATAAGCATCTGAATGCAGAGTTCCAAAGAATAGCAAGAAGAGATAAGAAAGCCTTCCTCAGAGATCAATGCAAAGAAATAGAGGAAAACAACAGAATGGGAAAGACTAGAGATCTCTTCAAGAAAATTAGAGATTCCAAGGGAACATTTCATGCAAAGATGGGCTCGATAAAGGACAGAAATGGTATGGACCTAACAGAAGCAGAAGATATTAAGAAGAGGTAGCAGGAATACACAGAAGAACTGTACAAAAAAGAGCTTCACAACCAGGATAATAATGATGGTGTGATCACTGACCTAGAGCCAGACATCCTGGAATGTGAAGTCAAGTGGGCCTTAGAAAGCATCAACTACGAACAAAGCTAGTGGAGGTGATGGAATTCCAGTTGAGCTATTTCAAATCCTGAAAGATGATGCTGTGAAAGTGCTGCACTCAATATGCCAGCAAATTTGGAAAACTCAGCAGTGGCCACAGGACTGGAAAAGGTCAGTTTTCATTCCAATCCCAAAGAAAGGCAATGCCAAAGAATGCTCAAACTACTGAAAGGTTGTTGTTGAATCACGCGAATACACCGGGATTCTTGGCCCCCAGAGGAGAAGAATTCAATCCGGGGCCAGAGACGAGGCTTGATTGCTCAGAGCTTTTGTGTAATAAAGTTTTATTAAAGTATAAAGGAGATAGAGAAAGCTTCTGACATAGGCATCAGAAGGGGGCAGAAAGAGTACCCCCTTGCTAGTCTTTAGCTGGATGTTATATAGTCACTAGCAGTCTGTTAATGAAAGAAAGGAATGTCTTGTAATTCAGAACAGCACCAGGCCCCTCGCCCATAAGATGCATTTTGGGATAATCTTGGGCCATAAAATAATTAACTTGAATCTTAAAGAAGGGCAGACCACAATACAAATAGTTTCATTTACATAGATTAGGGGAACAATATCTGAGTATAACATACTGGTTTGTCAAGTAGGTTTTGGGCCCAGAGGCGGAACCGACTTGGAGACCGAGTTTGGGGTAAAGGCGTAGTACTTTAGCATAGCTTAAGACAAACATTTCCATAAGAAAAAGGCATTGGTTATCTCTAGGCTCAAGAATAGCTAACTTCAGGTGAAACCAGGTGTCATTATGGCAACACAGTATTTTAAGAGAAACCTCTCTTTAAATTTGTATAGAGAAGGAAAAAAATATTGCTAGTTTGTTTCCTCCTGCCGCTTAAGAGAGATAAAAATGTCTGACACTTGCAGGCTATTTCCTCCATTTGGAGACCCTTGGCCTTCCTGCCTGTTACCCTCTCACTACTGCACAATTGCACTCATCTTACACGCTAGTAAAGTAATGCTCAAAATTCTCCAAGCCAGGCTTCAGCAATACGTGAACTGTGAGCTTCCAATTGTTCAAGCTGGTTTTCGAAAAGGCAAAGGAACCAGAGATCAAATTGCCAACATCTGCTGGATCATGGAAAAAGCAAGAGAGTTCCAGAAAAACATCTATTTCTGCTTTATTGACTATGCCAAGGCCTTTGACTGTGTGGATCACAATTAACTGTGGAAAATTCTGAAAGAGATGGGAATACCAGACCATGTGACCTGCCTATTGAGAAACCTGTATGCAGGTCAGGAAGCAACAGTTAGAACTGGACATGGAACAACAGACGGTTCCAAATGGGAAAAGGAGTATGTCAAGGCTGTATATTGTCACCCTGCTTATTTAACTTCTATGCAGAGTACATCATGAGAAACTCTGGGCTGGAAGAAGCACAAGCTGGAATCAAGATTGCTGGGAGAAATATCAATAACCTCAGATATGCAGATGACACCACTCTTATGGCAGAAAGTGAAGAGGAACTAAAAAGCCTCTTGATGAAGGTGAAAGAGGAGAGTGAAAAAGTTGGCTTAAAACTCAACATTCAGAAAACTAAGATCATGGCATCTGGTCCCATCACTTCATGGGAAATAGATGGGGAAACAGTGGAAAAAGTGTCAGACTTTATATTTTTGGGCTCCAAAATCACTACAGATGGTGACTGCAGCCATGAAAGTAAAAGACGCTTACTCCTTGGAAGGAAAGTTATGACCAACCTAGATAGCATATTCAAAAGCAGAGACATTACTTTGCCAACAAAGGTTCGTCTAGTCAAGGCTATGGTTTTTCCAGTGGTCATGTATGGATGTGAGAGTTGGACTGTGAAGAAGACTGAGCACCGAAGAATTGATGCTTTTGAACTGTGGTGTTGGAGAAGACTCTTGAGAGTCCCTTGGACTGCAAGGAGATCCAACCAGTCCATTCTGAAGGAGATCAGCCCTGGGATTTCTTTGGAAAGAATGATGCTAAAGCTGAAACTCCAGTACTTTGGCCACCTCATGCGAAGAATTGACCCACTGGAAAAAGACTCTGATGCTGGGAGGGATTGGGGGCAGGAGGATGGGGGACAACAGAGGATTGATGGCTGGATGGCATCACTGACTTGATGGATGTAAGTCTGAGTGAACTCCAGGAGTTGGTGATGGACAGGGAAGCCTGGCATGCTGCGATTCATGGGGTCACAAAGAGTTGGACACGACTGAGCGACTGAACTGAACTGAACTGAAGGTATCAAAATAAATGATGAGGAAAATGTAATGAAGAGTGCTCAGTGTTTAATTACTATAAAACACTGAGGAAACATGTTATAACCACATTAATGCTTCTAAATATGAGGGAACAGTACTAAATATGCTAAAAAATGATTGTCACTTTTTAAACTGGCTTCCCTGGTGGCTCAGACAGTAAAGTGTCTGTCTGCAATGCAGGAGACCTGGGTTCGATCCCTGGATTGGGAAGATCCCCTGGAGAAGGAGATGGTAGCCCACTCCAGTACCCTTGCCTGGAAAGTCCCATGGACGGAGAAGCCTGGTAGGCTGCAGTCCATGTGGTCACAAAGAGTCGGACACGACTGAGCGACTTCACTTTCAGATTGTTAGTTATGAGGTGGGCTCAAGAAAGTATTACAAGAGATATATTTTATAGAAATTTGTTGTTGCTCAGTTGCTAAGTCATGTCTGACTCTTTGTGACCCCATAGACTACACAGCACACCAGGTTCTTCTATCCTTCACTGTCTCCCGGAGTTTGCTCCAATTCATGTCCACTGAGTTGGTGATGCTATGTAACCATCTCATCCTCTACCACCAACTTCTGTTGCCTTCAATTTTTCCCAGCACCAGGATCTTTCTAACAAATCAGCTCTTTGCATCAGGTGGCCAAAATATTGGAGCTTCTGCGTCAGCATCAGTTCTTCCAAAGAATATTCAGAGTTGATTTCCCTCAGGATTGTCTGTTTTGATCTCCTTGTAGTCCAAGGGACTCTCAAGAATCTTCTCCAGGATGACAATTTCAAAGCATCTATTCTTTGGCTTTTAGCCTTCTTTATGGTCCAACTGTCACATCCATACATGACTACTGGAAAAATCATAGATTTGATGGACCTTTGTTGGCAAAGTGATGTCTCTGCTCTTAATACACATCCAGGTTTGTCATTGCTTTCCTTCCAAGGAACAAGTGTCTTTTAATTTCACGGCAGCAGTTTACATACATGTTATCATTACTAAATTAGCAAATTTTTGTCAGCAATGAAGGATTCATCAGAAGAAAAATATGTTGAGTTTTTTTTTTTGCCTTTCATAAAAATTTAATGCAGCAAGCTTTTTCTTTTTCCTCCTCTTCATTCTCCCCTTCCTTTTCCTCTTTCTTTTCCTTCTTCTTCTTTTCTTGAGATTGAGATTTCTTTACTACACAGCAAAAAAATCCAATGCCAACTTTACTCTCTCAGCCAATAAAACAGATTTTCAAAAACTAGAGATTTTGTACACTTGAATTTAGAAGTTGTTTCCCTATCTCTCGTACCCAGGAAATGATCTAACATTGAAACATGAGGAAATAGCATTTTGAGTTAAGAATTGATAAGATGTTATGCTGTGATTCTGGAAAAAAAAAATCAACCCTACTTTCAGAAAAGTATATTTTCTTTCTAGAAAATAAAGTTGCAGGCTGGTAGATGACAGTTTATGAGAATAAAGAGCTGTTTTAAACCCTGCAGCAGGATTTCACACTGAATAAATGCCTTAAGTAAAAATCACAACTATGAGATAAAATGCCACATAATGAATAGTACACAAGTTTCCTTTGTGCAGTTAAATCAATAATAATAGGCAACCACACTGAAGTTGTATGCTTTAGCCATCAGAACCAATCTTATCACCTGACCTCGAGTTTAAAAAAAAAAAAAAAGAGTTTCTGTGTGGTTTTTGTTTTCAGAAACCAATTCAGTTGCTACTTTTAGGAAAGAAAAACCTATTTCATGGTTAGTTTGGAATTAGGGGAGCCCAGAGTCCCAGGACTCTATTTGTGATGCACCAGTAGTATTAAAACAGCTAACAGTATAACACTACTTATCACAATTACTGATTTTGAAAAAGAAAAGCCTAAAATCAATAAGAAAGAAAAGAACTTAAATGCCACTTAAAAGAATGGAAAACGGACAAGAATAACAATTCATAGAAGAAATGGAAAAATACTGTATGAAAAAATATTCAATCTCCCAAAAGTTAAAAAATTCTAGTACATAATATGAGAGCATTTTTTACTATTAAATTAGTAACTTTAAAAGAAATAATGATGCCTGAGTTTGACAAGGTTCTTGGGAATATAACTCGGTATTTAAGTTTTTTGAAAACCATTTTACACACACACACACACACACACACACACAAATAGTCCTTAACAATGTATCCAGTTTAGGCCAACAATGCTCTTGCTAGGAAACCAACCTAAAGAAATAGACAGTTGAACAAAGATATACATACCAGTAACATAAACAACCAGGCTTTAATAAAATGAAAATAGCCTAAATGTTAAAAAATAATGTAAAGTTTAAATTAATTGTGGCTTACAAATGCAGACAGACCTCATTTTACTGCACTTTGCTTTACTGCACTTCACAGATATCATGCTTCTTACAAATTGAAGGTTTGTGGCAACCCAACATTGAACAAGTCTGTCAGTACAATTTTCCCAGCAGCATTTGCTCATTCTGTGTCTATAGGTCAGTTCAGTTCAGTTCAGTCACTCAGCCATATCTGACTCTTTGTGACCCCATGGACTGCAGCACACCAGGCCTTCCTGTCCATCACCAACTCCTGGAGCTTTCTCAAACTCATGTCCATCAAGTCAGAGATGCCATCTAACCATCTCATCCTCTGTCGTCCCCTTCTCATCCTGCTTTCAATCTCTCCCAGCATCATGGTCTTTTACAACAAGTCAGTTCTTCGTATCATGTGGCCAAAGTACTGTAGCTTCAGCTTCAGCATCAGTCCTTCCAATGAACACCCAGGACTGATTTCCTTTACGACTGACTTGGATGATGTCCTTGCAGTACAAGGGATTCTCAAAAGTCTTCTAAAACACCACAGTTAGAAAGCATCAATTCTTCAGCGTTCAGCTTTCTTCATGGTCTAACTCTCACAACCATGCATGACTACTGGGAAAATTATAGCTTTGACTAGATGGACCTTTGTCAGCAAAGTAATGTCTCTGCTTTTTAATATGCTGTCTAGGTTGGTCATAGCTTTTCTTTCAAGGAGGAAGTGTCTTTTAATTTCATGACGGCAGTCACCATCTGCAGTGGTTTTGGAGCCCAAGAAAATCAAGTCTGTCACTGTTTCCATTGTTTCCTCATTTATTTGCCATGAAGTGATGGGACCAGATGCCATGATCTTAGTTTTTTGAATGTTGAGTTTTAAACCAACTTTTTCACTTTCACTTTCATCAAGAGGCTCTTTAGTTCTTCTTCGTTTTCTGCCATAAGGGTGGTGTCATCTGCATATCTGAGGTTATCGGTATTTCTTCTGGGAATCTTGATTCCAGTTTGTGTTTCATCCAGCCTGGCATTTCACATGATGTACTCTGCATATAAGTTAAATAAGCAAGGTGACAATATATGGCCCTGACATACTCCTTTCCCTATTTAGTACTATTCTGTTGTTCCATGTCCAGTTCTAACTATTGCTTCTTGACCTACATACAGATTTCTCAGGAGGCAGGTAAGGTGGCGGTATTTCCATTTCTTTAAGAATTTTTCACAGTTTGTTTTGATCCACAGTGTCAAAGGCTTTGGCGTAGTCAGTAAAGCAGAAGTAGATGTTTTTCTGGAACTCTCTTGCTTTTTCGATGATCCAACGGATGCTGGCAATTTGATCTCTGGTTCCTCTGCCTTGTCTAAATCCAGCTTGAACATCTGGAAGTTCACGGTTCACATACTGTTGAAGCCTGGCTTGGAGAATTTTGAGCATTACTCTGCTAATGTGAGATGAGTGCAATTGTGCAGTAGTTCAAACAATCTTTGGCATTGCCTTTCTTTGGGATTGGAAAGAAAACTGACCTTTTCCAGTCCTGTGGCCACTGCTGAGTTTTCTAAATTTGCTGGTATATTGAGTGCAGCACTTTCACAGCATCATCTTTTACGATTTGAAATAGCTCAACTGGAATCCCATCACCTCCACTAGCTTTGTTCACAGTGATGCTTCCTAAGGACTGCTTGACCTTGCATTCCAGGATGTCTGGCTCTAGGTGAGCGTGAGTGATCACACCATCGTGGTTATCTGAGTCAGGATGATCTTTTTGGCATAGTTCTATGTTCTTGCCACCTCTCCTTAATATTTTCTGCTTCTGTTAGGTCTATACCATTTCTGCCCTTTATTGTGCCTATCTTTGCATGAAATGTCTACAGGTCAAATTTTGGTAGTTTTCACATATTTCCAACTTTTCCATTATTATTATTATTATGCCTCTGTTATAGTGATCTGTGATCAGTGATCTTTGATGTTACTATTTTAATTGTTTCAGGGAACCATAAAATGCAACCATTCAAGATGGTGAACATCCCAGGCCCCTCCACCAGCAGGCCAGCAGCAGCCATGCCCACCAGCAGGCATGTCACAGAGCAGCCACACAGGGAGTCTGCCCACAAACCAGGGGGCCTGCAGCCACTGCACAAGGCAGGGCCTCAGAGCCAACTGGAACAGGTTCGCCCCTGCCTGTCAGTGAATCCACAGCAGTCAACCCTGCCATGGCAAAGGGCCCAGGCAGCCTACACAGGGGCACCCCTTGAGCATACAGCTCTGGTAGCCAGGGGAGCAGTGTGCTGGGCCACAGAAGACACTCCCTATACAAGGCGACCTCTCCAAGGTGGAGATGTAACTGACCTACCTAACACATAGAAATAAATACCGAGGATTACGCAAAATGAGAGGACAGGAGAATATACTCCAAGGGAAGTAACAAAACAAAATTTCAGGAAGAGAACTGACATAAAAAAATAAAAGAAGGAATCAATAGTAAATTAGATTATACTGAGGAACTGACCAGCAAACTGGAAGAAAGGACAGTGGAGGTCACCCAAGCCTAACAGAAAAAAACATTTAAAAAATAAGGATAGTTTAAGCCATATCTGGGACAACATCAAGCTTGGTACATTTCCCATTATAGGAGTCCTGGAAGGAGAAGAGGAAAAGGGAAGAAAAATTATTTGAATAAATAATAGCTGAAAACTTCCCTAACCTAAGGAAACAGTTATTCATGTTCAGGAATCACAGAGAGTCCCCAAAAAAGAGGTCCACACCAAGAAACATTATAATTAAAATAATAATAAAAAAAGATGAAGAGTCTTATAATAAATAAGAGAAAAACAACTACTTCCATACTGGGAATTTCCAAAAGACTATCAGCTGTCTTTTAAAGAAAGAAGCTGTCTCCATAACATAAAAGTACAAGGTGAAATAGCATGTGATGATGTAGAAGCTATGGCAGGTTATCCAGAAGATCTAGCATTAATGAAGGAAGTTACACTAAACAACAGATTTTCAGTGTAGATGAAGCAACTAAATTAGAAGAAGATGCCATCTAGGACTTTCATAGGTAGAGAGGAGAAGTCAGTGCCTGGCTTCAAAAGACAGGCTGATTCTCTTGTTAAGGGCTAATGCAATTGGTGACTTAAGTCTAATCTAATGCTCATTTACCATCCTGGGAAATTCTAGGGCGCTTAAGAATTATGCTAACTCACATCTGCCTGTGCTGTATAAATGGAAGAACAAAGCCTGAATGACAGTGCATTTGTTTAAAACATGGTTTACTGAATATTTTAAGCCCACGTTTGAGACCTACTACTAGGGAGAAAAAAAAAAATTCCTTTCAAAATGTTACTGCTCATTGATAATGTAGCTGGTCACCCAAGAGCTCTGATAATGTACAATGAGACTAATGTTGTTTTTGTGCCTGCTAATACAACCTCCATTCAGCAGTCCATGGATCAAGGAGTCCTTTGATCTTCAGTCTTACTAGTTTACATTTCATAAGGCTATGGCTGCTACAAATAGTGATTCCTTTGATGGATCTGGGCAAAGCCAACTGAAAACTTTCTGGAAAGGATTTACCATTAAGGACATTTATGATTCATGAAAAGAGGTCAAAATATCAACATAACCTTCATGGATGATTTTGAGGGATTCAAGACTTCAGTGGAGGAAATAAATGCAGATGTAGTAGAAATAGCAAGATAACTAGAATTAGAAATAGAGCCTGAAGATATGATCAAATTGCTACAATCTAATAAAACTTTCATGGTTGAGGAGTTGCTTCCTGTCAATGAGCAAAGAAAGTAGTTTCTTGGGGGACTTCCTGGCAGTTCAGTGGTTAGGGCTCCATATTTCCATTTCAGGCAGCAGGGGTTCAATTCCTGGTCTGGTCAGGGAACTAATATCCCACAAGCTGTAAACATGGCCAAAAAAAAAAAAAAGATGCTAACAAAAGATTTAGAATATTACATACATTCAGTTGAGTTGAGAAGATAGACTCCAATTTTGAAAGAAGTTCTACTGTGGGCAAAAGGCTATCAAACAATACTGCATACTATAGAGAAACTGTGAAAGGAGGTATCAATGAGGTGAAAGGAGGAGTCAAGGAAGCGGTAAACGTCATTGTTGTCTTATTTTAAGAAATTATTAAAACCACTCCCACATTTAGCAACCACCTCCCCAGTTCAGTCTACAGCTATCAACACTGAAGCAAGACTCTCCACCAGCAAAAATTACAATTGGCTTAGAGACAACCCACTCCAGTATTCTTGACTGGAGAATCCCATGAACAGAGGAGCTTGGTGGGCTACAGTCCATAGGGTTGCAAAGTCAGACGACTGAAGTGCCTTAGCACACAGAACACAAGGGTTCAGATGACAGCACTTATTAACAATCAAGTATTTTTAATTAAGGCATGTACATTGGTATTTTAGACAGAATACTATTGCACATATAATACATTACAGTGTAATGTAAACATAACTTTTATATGCTCTGAGAAACCAAAAAAAAATTATGTGACACACTCTGTAACACTGTTCACTTTATTATTGTCGTCTGGAACTAAATTAGCAACACTTCCAAGGTATGCCTGTACTATTGAATATCATTTTACTATTAAAAGTTGTGTTAATGAAATGGGGAAATGCTCATGACACAATGTTAGCTAAAAACAAGAACAGTGAAGTGAAGTTGCTCAGTCGTGTCCGACTCTTTGTGACCCCATGGACTGTAGCCTACCAGGCTCCACCGACCATGGGATTTTCCAGGCAAGAATACTGGAGTGGGTTGCCATAACAAGGATATAAAATTATTAATTAATCTCAGTGTGATTTTGTAAAATATGTATGTGTGCATCCATGCTCAGTCACTTCAACTGTGTCTGACTCTTTGTGACCCCATGAGCCATAGCCCACCAGGCTTCCCAGTCCATGGGATTCTCCAGGCAAGAATACTGGAATGGGTTGCCATGCCCTCCTCCAGGGGATCTTCCTGACCGAGGGATCAAATCCCTGTCTCTTATATCTCCTCCACTGGCAAGTGGGTTCTTTACCACTAGTGCCACCTGGGAATGTCCATATGTAAAAACATTTATTTATATCCATATATGCAAAAATAATTCTGAATTTGCAAACATTAAGATTCTTATGTTATAAACAAGGATAAGAAAAATAATGGAAAAATACATCAAAGTTGTAATCAAAGTCTGTTTATGTAAGATAAGAAAAAGAATAGGAAGTAAATACATAAAAATTGAATCAAAGATGATTTAATTTTTAAGAAGTTATTTAAAAGACGCTTACTCCTTGGAAGGAAAGTTATGACCAACCTAGATAGCATATTCAAAAGCAGAGACATTACTTTGCCAACAAAGGTCCGTCTAGTCAAGGCTATGGTTTTTCCAGTGGTCATGTATGGATGTGAGAGTTGGACTGTGAAGAAAGCTGAGCACCGAAGAATTGATGCTTTTGAACTGTGGTGTTGGAGAAGACTCTTGAGAGTCCCTTGGACTGCAAGGAGATCCAACCAGTCCATTCTGAAGGAGATCAGCCCTGGGATTTCTTTGGAAGGAATGATGCTAAAGCTGAAACTCCAGTACTTTGGCCACCTCATGTGAAGAGTTGACTCATTGGAAAAGACTCTGATGCTGGGAGGGATTGGGGGCAGGAGGAGAAGGGGAGGACAGAGGATGAGATGGCTGGATGGCATCACCGACTCGATGGACATGAGTTTGAGTGACCTCCGGGAGTTGGTGATGGACAGGGAGGCCTGGCGTGCTGCGATTCATAGGGTCGCAAAGAGTCGGACACGACTGAGCAACTGAACTGAACTGAACTGAAGAAGTGTATCTATTGGGATTTTTCCAACTGTAGCTCAGTCCTACTAACTTAAGAAAAAAAAGTTTATTTGTTTTAATGATACAAAGTTCTGGGACAGGCATTGCCTCTTGGCTAAATACAGGGGCTTAAAGGAGTCTAGCAGGATTCTATTTCTCTTCTAAGTTGTACTTCTTGTGTTGGCTACTTCTCAGAAAGAATCTCCCTTGGGGGTCCCAGTTCTGGAGCTAAATATTTCCATGTTCTAGTCAACACTTCCAGCAAAACTCCTATGGTCCATTTTGATTGATCTGCATTGAATTCTGTGCTCAAAATAAACTGACTGCATGTCAGGAGAATATGAAGCACTTGGTCAGCTCAGGTTATGTGCCCTGTCCTAGGCTCTCTGGGAGAGCCACCTAGACCGAGTGAAATGAAAATTAGGAAACGACAGGTTCCCAGATAAAAACCCAAGCTGCTGCCAAGATAGAGAGTTAAAAGGTGGTGGCCCAGTGGCTAAGAATCTGCACTCCCAATTCAGGGGACACAGGTTGCATCAGTGGCTGGAGATCTAAAATTTCCCATGCTGCACAGCACAGCACAGCAAAAAAAAAAAAGAAAAAACAAAAAAAGAAAGGGAGTAAAACCACAATCGCAAAAACAGACATGTATAACTTCTATAAGCAGAAAATGTAAAAATATTTTTTCAAACACAGGGCCACTCCTCTTTCCCGTTAAATCTGAAGCCTTTCTTTCTCAGCCATAATATCTGTTAATCTCCTATCATCTTCACAGGATGGAACTAACTGTTCAGCTTGCCGATGGCAAACATATTGTTTATATACTTCATAATTGCAAGTGATATTTCTTGTGGATATTTAGAATGAGTGACAAAGTAAAAATCTTGTTTCCTGTTAGAATTCAAAGTAAAACTAAAAACTGTTATTGTCAATACTCGACTCTATGCTTTTTTTCTCCAATAGTTAGTCAGGCCACTTATATGTAGTGACTCTATTATGCTGCACTGTTGTTTTGAAGTTTCATTAGAGAGAAAAGGAGAGGGAGGTGATGCCAGGCTATCAGCTTCATCTCACCTAATACTACTCTGCCTTTTTCAGTAATCTTGGCAACATTGGCCAATTTGGTAACATAACGTTCACTAGTTTGAATTTTGGAAATTATCTTAAATATATTCTTCTAATTTATTCATTGTTAATTTTTCAGTAAAAATACTTTTTGAAACGGAATGCAGCTTTTTCTTTGTGAGCCTTTCTTCACGTAACTAAATGAATGATTTTGGTGGGCACAATTTTACTCTGCCTCATGAAGATAATTTATTCTTGAAAAACCACTTGTTAAGTGAATTCTCATAAGTAAAAACATAATAACCATTAACTTTTATGAACACCGATTTACACTAAAACAATGCCAAAGCCTATTAAAATCAGTTCAGTTGCTTCAACAGTCACATTAGTTAAATACCTAATAAGGCCTTTTTGCTACATTAATTATACCAAATTATGTCTGTTCACCTGTTCTCGTTAAGTTCCTGGAGAGCTATTATGTAATATATCCTTGAGATTATTCTTACAAACAGAACATATTGGATACTCAATATTTAAATAGTTTAGAATTTATTGCAGAAAAACAATAATGACCCAAAGATTAATGGCAAACAAAGGAAAATTATTTCACACTCACCAAATAATTCAACATCCCTAAAGCATGACATTATCATTGCTGTAAACTACAAAACACTAGGCCTCTGCAAGAACTTAATACATTATTGGCTGGAGATGTATTAATATGTTTTTACAAAGTGATACAATTAATGCATCACTCCATCAATGACAGTGACCAACTGAACATAGTGCTTCTGGTCTGGCAAGGTTCAGATACCCATGTGACATCTGAAATCCAAATCTATCGTCATAAGTTCAAAAAAATACCCTGTAGGCAAAAGCTTTGAAAACAATAAAATCCAGGCCACTCTGCTCCATGTTCAGTACAGTTCAGTTCAGTACAGTTGCTCAGTCATGTCCGACTCCTTGTGACCCCATGAATCGCAACACGCCAGGCCTTCTTGTCCATCACCAACTCCCGGACTTTATTCAAACTCATGTCCAGCACCAACTCCCGGAGTTTACTCAAACTCATGTCCATCCAGCTATCTCATCCTCTGTCATCCCCTTCTCCTCCTGCCCCCAACCCCTCCCAGCATCAGGGTCTTTTCCAATGAGTCAACTCTTCACATGAGGTGGCCAAAGTACTGGAGTTTCAGCTTTAGCATCACTCTTTCCAAAGAACACCCAGGACTGATCTCCTTTAGGATGGACTGGTTGGCTCTCTTTGCAGTCCAAGGGACTCTCAAGAGTCTTCTCCAACACCACAGTTCAAAAGCATCAATTCTTCGGTGCTCAGCTTTCTTCACAGTCCAACTCTCACATCCATACATGACTACTGGAAAACCATAGCCTTGACTAGACGGACCTTTGTTGGCAAAGAAATGTCTCTGCTTTTGAATATGCTATCTAGGTTGGTCATAACTTTCCTTCCAAGGAGTAAGCATCTTTTCATTTCATGGCTGCAATCACCATCTGCAGTGATTTTGGAGCCCAGAAAAATAAAATCTGACACTGTTTCCACTGTTTCCCTATCTATTTCCCATGAAGTGATGGGACCAGATGCCATGATCTTAGTTTTCTGAATGTTGAGTTTTAAGCCAACTTTTTCACTCTGCACTTTCACTTTTATCAAGAAGCTTTTGCGTTCCTCTTCACTTTCTGCCATAAGGGTAGTGTCATCTGCATATCTGAGGTTATTGATATTTTTCCCGGCAATCTTGATTCCAGCTTGTGCTTCTTCCAGCCCAGTGTTCTCATGATGTACTCTGCATAGAAGTTAAATAAGCAGGGTGACAATATACAGCCTTGACGTACTCCTTTTCCTATTTGGAACCAGTCTGTTGGTCCATGTCCAGTTCTAACTGTTGCTTCCTGACCTGCATACAGGTTTCTCAAGAGGCAGGTCAGGTGGTCTGGTATTCCCATCTCTTTCAGAATGTTCCACAATTTATTGCGATCTACACAGTCAAAGGCTTTGGCATAGTCAATAAAGCAGAAATAGACGTTTTTCTGGAATTCTCTTGGTTTTTCCATGTTCCAGCGGATGTTGGTAATTTGATCTCTGGTTCCTCTGCCTTTTCTAAAACCAGCTTGAACATCTGGAAATTCACGGTTCACCCAAAACTTCAGGAGAAGTGACAGTTTTAGACTGCTTACATGACAATCACACCAAGTGACAAGAATTATCAACATCTTTATTAATATTTTTTGAAATAGTGTTTTTTTAAATGTTTCATTTGCCTGAACTAGTTGACGATATTTGTTTTCAATCACTCTACAAAGTATGTCAGTTTCCCACCCCAGTGTTTCATTGATGAAAACGTTATTAATGACACATCATCGCAATCATTACTCTGTCAGAGAAATTTGCTGAATTTGAATGTTTGTGAGGGCAGCCACCCTAAGTATTCACCTACACTATAATTGTGACAGCAAACAACTCTTAACCTCATTTCTACTTTCCAGTTCCTTTTTTCCCAACTATAAATTAGTTGTTAGTCTTTGCTCAGCTTTGTTACTAAGGATGAGGTGTCCCTCATAGCTCAGTAGGTAAAGAATCTGCCTGCAATGCAGGTGACCTGGGTTTGATTCCTGGGTTGGGAAGATCCTCTGGAGAAGGAAATGGCAACCCACTCCAGTATTCTTGCCTGGAAAATCCCATGGACAAGGAGCCTGGCAGGCTACAGTCCTTGGGATCGTGTGTCAGACATGATAGCGACTAAACCACCACCACCACCATTACTAAGGATACTATCCTGAGAAAACACAGCCCAAGAACAAAGAACAGCTCTGAAACTGAAATATCACTAACAATGCTTGGATCTTTTCTCCCTTTTAAAAGAAGGTACAGAACAGGAAATGAGCTTTAGCCTTTAGTTTCACCTTGTATTGAGAGAAGTTCAATAAAAAGCTGAAAAGGAAGGATGCTTCAGATTTGAAAAGTAATTGTGAAATGGAAGGGAAGGGTGTTCTTCAACATTCTAGAAGACTCTTCAGCCATACTAATAATATTGTAAAGAAATGGCCCATAATAGCATCGAGTGTCCCATGTTTTGTTCATTCCATCTATAGCACATCAACAGGCTTTTTGTAAAAGCGTGTGAACAAAACACTTTGAGCTGAGATCTGTAGCCTTAGCCTTCGAAAGATGATATCTACAGGTTGTCATGGTAACTCTCAGGGCACCATCTTTAAAAACATTAAATTCTGAGGAAAAATACACACAGAGAAATTTCTGTCCTAAAAGCTATTCCCTCAGACAAATTGTCCATTAGCCTGCATATTTCTGTTCTTTTACAGCTTTGCTTTGATTTTTATTTTCATTCTACTGTTCAATGAATACAGAACTCTGAAACAAGTGAAAAAAAATTTCTGAGGTCTTTTGCTATAGATTTTCCATGATAAATTCTGTATTAGTTTTGAACTGAATGAGCACCGCTTGCACCACTCCATGTTTTGCCTTCTGTTTGACTTTTTATGTGCACTTTCTCCTTTTATCAACAGATGCAATTTGTTTCCTTAATATTGTCCTGTTGTTTTGCTGTTGTTTAGTCACTAAGTTGTGTCTGACTCTTTTGCAACCCATGGACTGTAGCATGCCAGGCTCTTCTGTCCATGGGATTTCCCAGGCAAGAATACTGGAGGGGGTCACCATTTCCTTCTTCAGGAGATCTTCCTGACCCAGGGATAGAACCCATATCTCCTGCATTGGCAGGTGGATTCTTTACCACTGAGCCACCAGGGAAATCCCAATATTGTCCAATAGCCAATATTAAAATGAGCGATTTCTCCCTTTTTTGAAACTGCAAGTTCTAGCTGCTGATCCATTAGTCAACAGTATGGAGACACAGTAACTGCCCTCCTCTCTTAGAACACTTGTTCTTGTGTGTTAGTCATATAGGAATTAGCAGGTTTGACCTTGAATCTCTAACTACCTTCATATTAGCATCTGATAACCCTCCGGGTGGCTTATAAGCTATCAGAAGACAAGGTGCATACTATAAACTCTTTGTATCTCTGGAGTTAGAAGCACTACACATAAGGGCACAACAAATATTTTATGGCTTAGACCCCAACTTTAAGGATAATGGCACTAAAAAGACCTGTGTGCTATGTGCTAAATCACTTCAGTCGTGACCCCGACTCTTCACGACCCTAGGGACTGTAGCTTGCCAAGCTCCTCTATCCACGGGATTCTCCAGGCAAGAATACTGGAGTTGGCTGCCATGTCCTGCTCCCGAGGATCTTCATGACCCAAGGATCAAGCCTGCATCTCCTGTGTCACCTGCATTGGCAGACAGGTTCTTTATCACTAGTGCCACCTGGAAAGCCCTTGGGGATCATCAAATCTACCTCCTTTTTTTCATAAATTAGGACACTGGAAAAAGGAGAGGTAAATATTTTGGCTCAATGTTATATCTAGTTAAAGACATTATTTTGATGTCAGCAAAGGAGGTTCTAATCTAATAGGGTTAGGGTTAGGGTTGCCTAACCTATGGCTGCCAGTATGGGGAAAGCAAAAAGGAAAACTGAGATTCTTTATTCACAAAACAAAGCAACTAATAGTCATTCCTCGTTTACATACCTCATCAGATTATTGTTTTGAGGTTCCCATTCAACAGTCATCTGTAGCAGAGGGAATGTTTTAAGCATTGTTCAAATATGAAGCATCATTAAGAGAAGGGTGCAAATAAAGCTCATGAGGAAAAGATGAATGGAAAAAGTAAGGAAAAGAGTTACTGGTAAATTGAGCATTGTTTTGTTCTTAATTTACAGGCAAT
Source organism: Bubalus kerabau (assembly GCF_029407905.1). Classification (NCBI taxonomy): domain Eukaryota; kingdom Metazoa; phylum Chordata; class Mammalia; order Artiodactyla; family Bovidae; genus Bubalus; species Bubalus kerabau. The sequence goes on along the minus strand of NC_073635.1, from coordinate 27,403,975 downwards.
CTCTCATGATGAAAGTGACTGCATTTGGAAAACTAATAATAGGGAAAATTCTAAACCATAAGCTTAAGAGAGAAATCGGGATGAAAATAACCAGCATAAGGGAATGGGCTAATCAGAAGTCTAAAATAAACACACAGAGTAGTATGAAGCAGATTCTCTGTCTCTGAATTTCTTTGTAGTTAATCCTTAACAGAATCTGTACTAGGGAAAATCCCATATGTGCATGTGCCAGGAAGATTCTTGTCTTCTATTAGTTCATTTGTATCTGTTCCAGAAACCATGGAAGGTAATGATTAAAGGGAGGGCCACATAGGTAATTAGGGAAGGACCTAATAAAAATCATGTAGAGACTACAATGATATGTGTATGTGATTTAAATTCTTAGTATATTGATTACAAGGAAAGTTGGCCAGTAACAATTTACGGGTATATAAGGCCCTTACAACTTACATTCCTCAATGAATATCCTCCACTACTCTCAGATGTTAGAAGAAGTGTTCTCTTGTCTAATTATTGATGAGTTTTAGTTAAGTGATTTATACAAGGTTACACACTAGGGAGTTCTGATACCAAAGCCTAAGTATTTTAGAGAGGGAGTGCCTTGGTGGTCCAATGACTAAAGAAGGTTCTGGGCCCCCAGTGCAGCGGGTTCAGGGTTCGATCCCTGGTCAGGGAACTAGATCCCACATGCTGCAACTACAGTTTGCATGCTGCAACTAAAGATCCCGTATGCCTCGACTAAGACCCAGCACAGACAAATAAATAAATAAAAATAAATAGTAAAATATTTTAGAGAAAAATTACATTTTGCCTCTTCATTACTTTTGTAGGTCCCTGTTCAAGACTATGTCACTACCTGGAGACTGCTTCATAAAGACTGGGCAGATGTGAAAAAAAGAAGATAAAATAGCCATTTCATAGTCAGTCAATAGGAATGGGAAAGAAGTTCAAAGGGCTTAAAATCAAATTTGAATCTGAATGGAACACTACTTTTTGTGTCTTCAGCTACAAAATAAAGATTATATCTGATTAGTTAGAACTTCTAAAAAGAAGGCTAAAGGAGAAATAATTGTTACAGCTAAGCCAAATGATTTTAACAGCCATTTTTATACTAATTTTACAAGAGCAATGGTAGCTAGTGATCACTGGTGATAAACCATCAGAACAATGTAGAGCATATTGCCAATTATTAGCAATGATTTGGGAATAACAATTTAACAACTGTACCTATGCTTATAACCAAGCATGGAAGTCTGGGAAAATAATGAATGAATGATTTTTTGGAGACTAGCTGAAAACATGACTTAGTAAATTAATTCTTGCAATTGAAATCTGACTAGGAAAGAATGAAAGACAAACATTGGGACCACTTCATACAAGGCTGAGATTCCCGAATATCAGTTATTCCATCACTGACCTAGCACTGGTTAATAGAGTCAAGCCAGACTGAACAGACTTGGATGTTGCTAGATCAACTGGTAAAATGATGATCTATAAAATGATATATAAGTTAGGTAGAAAAAACTCAGAAAGTTGTTTGGGTGTTATAAAAGAGATATCAAGAAGATCAGGGCTTGGAGATTTTACAATCAAATTTCCATGGAGGTTCTCCCCAGAGGCTTGGGTCAGAGATGGCCCCTCTGCACGGATCATGTAACCATGAACTTCTGGTGCAGAAAGATGCGTACCTGTTGACAGGTTGGTTTATATACACATGTGAGCTGGTGAACAAAACTCTTAGATTAATAAATCTGCTACTAAAAAAAAAAATAGGGTTTCATGGTGCTTCCTCCTCCCACTCTTCCAAAATGTTTCAGTGTGAAAGAATATTGACTTTTGTTTTATATTATCCTTTCACTTCTACAACAGTGACAATTTTCAGACTGAATGAAAATGCTGAGAAATCAGAATGGATGTTAAGAATAAAGTAATGGTTTTCATTTATTGAATGCATACCACGTTTCAGCACTGTGCTAAATAAAGCACTTTTCTCTGAAGGGGTTCAGAACTTGCCACCCCAAAATATACCACTGTGGCATATGGATAATTTTGAGCTGAAAGCAATCAAGACACAACAGATGCAGAGAAAGTATTTCCCTCTTAACTACCTACAAGAGTTTGTGGAAGAAATCTACATTCATAAAGGATATTTCCATTAGAAGGGGTACCTATTCCAGGAAGAGAGCTACTATTAGAGATACTTTTTTTTTTTCTACTTGAGAGAGTTATCTGAATAACAAGGCAACATTTGTTTTCCATACTTTTTCTCTCATCTTCCCTCAAATTGCCTCCTCTGCTTCCAGAAGCACCAAAGCCCCATCAATTTCCTTAGATCTGTATGGTATATAAGTTTCAATCACCTAGCTGCCTTTTGAATCTCATATCTTTGTGAAACTCCTGCATATACATACATAATTAAATTTTTTTCCCCTTCTCTTTATCTGCTTTATGTCAATTTAATTTTTGGACCAGCTATAGAACCTAAAAGGGTAGAAGATAAAATTTTTCTTATTCCACAACCCATATTGTCTTCTTTAATCCTCATAGTGAATCTAACAGGTAGGTATGATCACTTTCATCTTATTAATGAGGAAATCCAGGCTTCACGTAGTTAAATTAATTGTAGACTAGGGATTTGAACCAGGTCTTTCTGCCTATAAAGTCTATGTTTTGATTGTTTTAATATCCAACTTAATCTTCTCCTGTCCCAGGAGGAAGCAGACAAAGAAAAAGTGTCGTGATGGGTCTAGAAGCTGAAAATGTTCAAAGAGAACATTATCACCTCAATGGGGAAGACAGACTTTCTTCCTTCCTTTTAGCTCAGTTGGTAAAGAATCCGCCTGCAATGTGGGAGACCCTGGTTGGATTCCTGGGTTAGGAAAATCCCCTGAGAAGGGATAGGCCACCCAGTCCAATATTCTTGGGCTTCCGTTGTGGCTCAGCTGGTAAAGAATCTGCCTGCAATGCAGGAGACCTGGGTTTGATCTCTGGGTTGGGAAGATTCCCTGGAGAAGAGAAAGGCTACCCACGCCAGTATTCTGGCCTGGAGAATTCCATGGACTATACAGTCCATGTGGAGGAGGAAACAGACAGAACAGGCTCCATCTTGAAAGCAGGACTCCATCTTGGACCCGACTGTGGACTTTGAGCTATATGCCCAGTATCCATGGAAATGACATTCCAACTGGAAAACCAGACACCCCAGATGGAAGATCCCCAGGGCTCATACCTAGACTCTCCATTGCCTAAAAGAATACCCTAATTATCTGTGTAACCAAATAGAATCATAAATTCTATTATGCTTATTGGGGTATGACCACAGGCCTATTGATAATTGTCTACTGTTAACTACCTAGGCTTAAGGCGTATGAATTAAGGGTTAACTTTGATTATATCTTTCTCTTCTTTTGTTCAGACTAGTTTCAGGGAATCTGGGGAGATGGATTTGGGCACCTACACTTAGGGTATTTAAGGTTTTCACAAAAACTGGTTGGGGTCCTTGGCTAAGAGGAGACTCTGCTGTGGGCCTGCCAGTGAAACTGCACTTCACTATCTGCATCACTCTTGTGAGTGAGTTTGTTTCCCGGAACTCCTGGCTACAATAGAGTTGCAAACAGTCAGACACAACTGAGCGATTTTCACTTTCACTTTTATCTGGAAATGTCTTGCAGAGGACAGAAAAGAGGATTCCCTCAAGGGCCCTCAGACCTTCACTGTCACCCTTAGTAGAGAGAGGTCTATTGAAGGCCTCATTTACAAACAATGGGATATTTTAGGTAGTAGGCAAAAGGCCTCCGATTCAGTCCGGTTTCCTGGATGGGAGTGGCAGGCTCAGAGTTTGAACCCGGAAGAGGTGTTTTAATCAAGTCTAATCAGTGTGATCATATCTACTACTGCGGGCAGGAATCCCTCAGAAGAAATGGAGTGGCCATGACAGTCAACAAAAGAGTCCGAAATGCAGAACTTGGATGCAATCTCAAAAATGACAGAATGCTATCTGTTCGTTTCCAAGTCAAACCATTCAATATCACAGTAATCCAAGTCTATGCCCCAACCAGTAACACTGAAGAAGCTGAAGTTGAACGGTTCTGGGAAGACCTACAAGACCTTTAAGAACTAACACCCAAAAAAGATGTCCTTTTCATTATAGGGGACTGGAATGCAAAAGTAGGAAGTCAAGAAACACCTGGAGTAACAGGCAAATTTGGCCTTGGAATACGGAATGAAGCAGGGCAAAGACTAATAGAGTTTGGCCAAGATATACACTGGTCATAACAAACACCCTCTTCCAACAACACAAGAGAAGACTCTATACATGGACATCACCAGATGGTCAACATCGAAATAGGATTGATTATATTCTTTGCAGCAAAAGATGGAGAAGCTCTATACAGTCAACAAAAATAAGACCAGGAGCTGACTATGGCTCAGATCATGAACTCCTTATTGCCAAATTCAGACTTAAATTGAAGAAAGTAGGGAAAACCACTAGACCATTCAGGTATGACCTAAATCAAATCCCTTATGATTATACAGTGGAAGTGAGAAATAGATTTAAGGGCCTAGATCTGATAGATAGAGTGCCTGATGAACTATGAAATGAGGTTCTGACACTGTACAGGAGACAGGGATCAAGACCATCCCCATGGAAAAGAAATGCAAAAAAGCAAAATGGCTGTCTGGGGAGGCCTTACAAATAGCTGTGAAAAGAAGAGAAGCGAAAAGCAAAGGAGAAAAAGAAAGATAAAAGCATCTGAATGCAGAGTTCCAAAGAATAGCAAGAAGAGATAAGAAAGCCTTCCTCAGCAATCAATACAAAGAAATAGAGGAAAGCAACAGAATGGGAAAGACTAGAGATCTCTTCAAGAAAATTAGAGATACCAAGGGAACATTTCATGCAAAGACGGGCTCGATAAAGGACAGAAATGGTATGGACCTAACAGAAGCAGAAGATATTAAGAAGAGGTGGCAAGAATACACAGAAGAACTGTACAAAGATCATCACGACCCAGATAATCATGATGGTGTGATCATTCATCTAGAGCCATCCTGGAATGTGAAGTCAAGTGGGCCTTAGAAAGCACCACTACAAACAAATCTAGTGGAGGTGATGGAATTCCAGTTGAGCTATTTCAAATCCTGAAAGATGATGCTGTGAAAGCACTGCACTCAATATGCCAGCAAATTTGGAAAACTCAGCAGTGGCCACAGAACTGGAAAAGGTCAGTTTTCATTCCGATCCCAAAGAAAGGCAATGCCAAAGAATGCTCAAACTACCGCACAATTGCACTCATCTCACATGCTAGTAAAGTAATGCTCAAAATTCTCCAAGCCAGGCTTCAGCAATACGTGAACCGTGAACTTCCTGATGTTCAAGCTGGTTTTAGAAAAGGCAGAGGAACCAGAGATCAAATTGCCAACATCTGCTGGATCATGGAAAAAGCAAGAGAGTTCCAGAAAAATATATATTTCTGCTTTCTTGACTATGCCAAAGCCTTTGACTGTGTGGATCACAATAAACTGTGGGAAATTCTTCAAGAAATGGGAATACCAGACCACCTGACCTGCCTCTTGAGAAATCTGTATGCAGGTAAGGAAGCAATAGTTAGAACTGGACATGGACCAACAGACTGGTTCCAAATAGGAAAAGGAGTACGTCAAGGCTGTATATTGTCACCCTGCTTATTTAACTTATATGCAGAGTACATCATGAGAAACGCTGGACAGGAAGAAACAAGCTGGAATCAAGATTGCCGGGAGAAATATCAATAACCTCAGATATGCAGATGACACCACTCTTATGGCAGAAAGTGAAGAGGAACTCAAAAGCTTCTTGATAAAAGTGAAAGTGCAGAGTGAAAAAGTTGGCTTAAAGCTCAACATTCAGAAAACGAAGATCATGGCATCTGGTCCCATCACTTCATGGGAAATAGATGGGGAAACAGTGGAAACAGTGTCAGACTTTACTTTTTTGGGCTCCAAAATCACTACAGATGGTGACTACAGCCATGAAATTAAAGGACGCTTACTCCTTGGAAGGAAAGTTATGACCAATCTAGATAGCATATTCAAAAGTAGAGACATTACTTTGCCAACAAAGGTCCGTCTAGTCAAGGCTATGGTTTTTCCAGTGGTCATGTACGGATGTGAGAGTTGGACTGTGAAGAAAGCTGAGCACTGAAGAATTGATGCTTTTGAACTGTGGTGTTGGAAAAGACTCTTGAGAGTCCCTTGGACTGCAAGGAGATCCAACCAGTCCATTCTGAAGGAGATCAGCCCTGAGATTTCTTTGGAAGGAATGATGCTAAAGCTGAAACTCCAGTACTTTGGCCACCTCATGCAAAGAACTGACTCATTGGAAAAGACTGTGATGCTGGGAGGGATTGGGGGCAGGAGGAGAAGGGGACGACAGAGGATGAGATGGCTGGATGGCATCACTGACTCGATGGACGTGAGTCTGAGTGAACTCTGGGAGTTGGTGATGGACAGGGAGGCCTGGTGTGCTGCGATTCATGGGGTTGCAACGGGTAGGACACGACTGAGCGACTGAACTGAACTGAATCAGTGTAATCAGAGGACGAATCCTCTTCATGTGTTCATTCTTTCTCCTGGGCTGATCTTGAAGTGTGCAGTCCAGAGAACATTGGGGGCCTATTTCTTTTGCAGGTTCATCTTTTTCTACTTACGTGAAGTGTCAGATACTCCAAGCTTTGGACTGTCCTTCTCACTCTATGTTCTCCCTCCTGGAAATCTGACCCAAGTCCTTTCAGCAGCTACACATATATAAACAAGTAACTTGCATATTTATATCTCTAGGCTATATCCCTCCTTCCAAGGTCAGAAACCAATTGCCTACTTGAACTCCTCACAGATCAGATCAGATCAGATCAGTCTCTCAGTCGTGTCTGACTCTTTGCGACCCCATGAATCACAGCACACCAGGCCTCCCTGTCCAACACCAACTCCCGGAGTTCACTCAGACTCACATCCATCGAGTCATTGATGCCATCCAGCCATCTCATCCTCTGTCGTCCCCTTCTCCTCTTGCCCCCAATCCCTCCCAGCATCAGTCTTTTCCAGTGAGTCAACTCTACGCATGAGGTGGCCAAAGTACTGGCGTTTCAGCTTTAGCATCATTCTTTCCAAAGAAATCCCAGGGTTGATCTCCTTCAGAATGGATTGGTTGGATCTCCTTGCAGTCCAAGGGACTTTCTGTATGCCGTAAAGGAATCTCAGTAGCCTTATGTCCAAAATCAGTCCTGTGGTCTTCACCATAACACCTGATCTCTTCCACTGTCCCCTGTCTCAGTGAAGGCACCACCCTCCTTCCTCATGTACAAACCAGAGACCCAGAATTCACTCCTGATGCCTGATTTTTCCTCACTTCTATATCTGATTCAGGCTTCCCAGGTAGCTCAGTGGTAAAGAATCTACTTGTAATACAGGAGACATGGGCTTGATCCTTTGGTCAGGAAGATCTCTTGAAGTAGGAAATGGCAATCCACTCCATTATTTTTGCCTGGGAAATCCCAAGGACAGAGGAGCCTGGTGGGCTACAGTCCATGGGGTTTCAAAAGAGTAGGACCCGACTTAGTAACTGAGCATGCACGCATTCTGGGAGGCAAGTCTTGACTCAGGTCTTTCCTTAAGTCTCACCTTCTCCATGAGACTTATCAGACCACACTGTTTAACACTGTGATCTATTTATATGCCACCCACTGACATTTCCTAAATCTTATGCCAAGCTCTAATTTTTTTTCCTTTTCTCTGTACATTTACCACCTTATAACATACTGGAAAATTTTGCTTATTTATAATTGTTCTAATTGTGTTTTCTTAGATTCTACATTTATTTTGGCATCCATTCACCATAGGGTCAATTACATTAATCACATTTTCTTATTTTCCATATTCTTGATGATCTGGCATTTGTGGCCTCACTGACTAGAGAGAAACTGCCAGTTTTGGCTAAGTCTTGAGATAATAAAGTCCTCAGCCAGGACTTCCATATGCAAACTAATCAACCAAGGGCTGAGTATCAGATAACCAGGGAAAACCCTAAATCCCAAAGTCTGCAGGAAATATTCAAACTAGTCAGTTTTAAGATGTTTACCCTGTCCTACCTTGCCTTTTCCATGGAAAACACAACGAAAGCTCTGCCTTTCCGTCTCCTAAATGGCACTGGTGCTTCCCCAGGTGACCCTGCATGGCATGGTGTGTCCCCTCCTCTCAGAAAATGTGAGTAAACAAAATCTTCTTCGTTTCTCTATATCATCACTCAGTCACCTCCATAAATTAAATTCCATAAATACAATGAGACAGTCACATTAGGTATCATCTAGTACCCACTCTCCCTGATGGAAAACAGACTTAATAATTAAGTCATGGACCTATGTCTGTTTCATTCCTGTGTTTGGTGCTTTGAGCAGTGCCTGGTACATGGTAGAACTTCAATAAATATATGCTGAATGAATGAATGAAATGAGCTACTGAATGGATGTTTCTGGCCCCAGTTGTAACACAATATTATTCCAGACTTTGAGCTTTCATGGCACAAAATCGTATCTGACTCTCTTTCATACGACTAAGCTCTCTCTCAGTGTCTGGTTAAAAGCTCAGTCACTCTTTGGTGTGATTCATGTAAACTAGCCCAGTGCATTATGCTTAAGTTTTGCTGATCCTGAGCTCTCAAGTTCTGAGGCCACCAATGGCTCCTGCTGTCAATGGCAAGGAATACTCTTTCTTGTATCTTTTAAGGGGTTTCCCAACCACAAAATGTATGATTTGTGGCCAAAGATGTGAGAACCTGGGTTCAGCGCCCTGCCCTGCCTCTAAGGGCACCCTGGGTGCCCTTAAGCAAGTGAATTAATCATTATGAGAGTCATTCAGTACTACCTTCCTGAGTAGACAAGTGTAGGAAAGACAAATACACAGAATTTAATGCCTTCAATGTGGATTACATTAGTACTCGACCAGTTAACAGCTCAAGATCTCTATGACTTTTATGAGTTCGTCATCCCTCCTATGACTGCCAAACATGAAAGCAATTTATCGGTCTCACCGCACTTTTCAGCTCTCCTACTGAACAATAAGTTACAATTCAATGCTTAATCTTTTCCTTTGAAGTTTATTGACATATGCCAAGCTATGCAACATTGATTGTTTATATTTCATTGATTCAACTTCTATTTACAGCTGCTATATTCTTAAAACATGCTTGAAGCCCAACTCTTATAAGCTCACTGTCATCTAAGCTACTACCTTTATCCAGGAATGAAACCTGAATCTACCTTCAGCTCCTGAACATCTCTGTGAAGTTAAAAAAATTAAATAAAACTCATGGTACGGGGAGGGAGGAGGGAGCAGGGTTCAGGATGGGGAACACGTGTATACCTGTGGCGGATTCATGTTGATGTATGGCAAAACCAATGTAGTCTTGGAATTCTGTCATTCTCTTTTTGAGTCTAGGAAGATTCTAGATGAAAATAGCTGATATTATTGAGCACTGCGTGCCTTACCTTATTTAATCCTTATAATAGTGAAGTCTAATTTTACAAATGGGGAAAAGGAAGTCCAGAGCAGTTAAATCATTTGTTATAGGTTACACAGGCAGTAACCACTTACTTGCATTACCTCTATGGGTTGACTGAACTCTACTTAAATTCTTACTGACTTAAAGTCTATTTTCTTTCCTAATTGTGTATTTCACAAATACATTATGTTTCAGACACATGTGAGACTCTCTTGAGCCATATATTTTTGGTAAGTGAGTATAATCATCCTTATTAAAGATCAGAAGACAGATGCAGATAGAGGCTACTATAGCCTGGGGAAGCTGATGGTAAGAGGAAGGTTAAAACTCATTTTAATACTCTGTTATTTTTGTAACTCCTTTGAGACTTTATAAGTTTTTTTTTCTTCAAATATATTTATTTTTCTTTTTTTATTTTAATTTGAGGTAATTACTTTACAATATTGTATTGGTTTTGCCATACATCAACATGAATCCGCCACAGGTATACATGTGTTCCCCATCCTGAACCCTGCTCCCTCCTCCCTCCCCGTACCATGAGTTTTATTTAATTTTTTTAACTTCACAGAGATGTTCAGGAGCTGAAGGTAGATTCAGGTTTCATTCCTGGATAAAGGTAGTAGCTTAGATGACAAATTACTTTATAGACATTTTAGTACAGGTAGCAGCAGGCATGCTTGAGGATTTGAAATTTTGCCCATTAGTATGCAGAAAGTCCATCGACTGCCTAAGTCATTTTCTAATAAACCAGGTCTTCATTACATCCCAATTGCCCAAAGTGTGTTTGCCTTGTCAGACACAGATTTTTAAAAGCAGTTCAGTCTTGAGTCACTTTAACTAACATGGATTTCTCCCTCCCTATTCATTTGCAGGCCTCCTCTCTGGTGCTCTGTATCTTTTTTCCAATATATTTGAAAAGCTTTTATTCCATTTAATCCATCCAGCTCTTTTTAGCACAGTCAGCAATTTTGCCAGCCTTATCTCTTTCCTCTTGGCTTCAGCAGTCTGTTGTTTGCACTTCCACAGTTTATTGGCAGCATGTTTTTTGACAAGCCGTCTTGAAATCTAATTGACTGTTTCTTGTTTTAAAATTTCTTTCTCAGAGGAACACTAGCTGGCTGGTTCTCCATCACTGCCTTCTTTCATTAACCTTCTACCTGCACTCCTACTTTAACATAAAATAAACATTCAAACTGTGCAAATCAATATATGTTGAATTAAATTAATTAAAAGAAAATATTTTGAGAATATAGTAACATGGGAAAAATGTTCCACCAGAAGGCAATTCCTTAGATGTCAGTTCAAAGAAAACATCATCAAAATTTTCAAACAACCTTCCTGGGGCACATGTATTTTACTTTCAATTCTAATAAGTTTTCTAAGTGTACATGAATAAAAGTATTGTCAAAAAATCAAAAGAGAAAATATTTTGGTATTCTGATATATCACCCCGGGTCGAGCAAAGCAGGAATGAAATAATTTTCTATTTGAATCTCAAGTTGAGTATAAATGTACACAATCAATATTTTCAAACCTGATGGTCATTAATAGTTAAGATTATATTATTTTTCCACAGTGTGTTGTGAACTACACCATCAAAGGCTTTCCTGTAGTCACTGAGGAAAAAGTAAATGTTTTTCTGGAATTTGCTTGCTTTCTTTATGCTCCAACAATGTTGGCAATTTGAACTCTGGTTCCTCTGCCTTTTCTAAATCTAGCTTGTATATATGGAAGTTCTCAGTACATGTACCACTGAAGCAACAAACTGGAAAAATCTTAAAGATATGGGAATACCAGACCATCATATCTGTCTCCTAAGAAATATGCAGGCCAAGAAGCAACAGTTAGAATCAGACAGGGAACAAATGACTGATTCAAAATTGAAAAGAAGTAAGACAAAGCTGTATACTGTTATCCCACCTATTTAACTTATATGTAGAGTACATCATGCGAAATGCCAGACTGGATGAATCACAAGCTGGAATCAAGACTGCTGGGAGAAATATCAACAACCTCATATATGCAGATGATAACATTCTAATAAAGAAAATGAAGAGGAACTAAAGAGCCTCTTGTGAGGGTGAAAGAGGGGAGTGAAAAAGCTGACTTAAAACTCAACATTCAAAAAATTAAGATCATGGCATGCAGTCCCATCACTTCACAGCAAATAGAAGAGGGAAAAGTGGAAACAGTGACAGATTTTATTTTCTTGGGCTTCAAAATCACTGTGGATGGTGACTGCAGCCATGAAATAAAAAGACAGTTGGCTCCTTGGGAGAAAAGCTATGACAAACCTGCTGCTGCTACTGCTAAGTTGCATCAGTAGTGTCCGACTCTGTGCGACCCCATAGACGGCAGCCCACCAGGCTCCCCTATCCCTGGGATTCTCCAGGCAAGAACACTGGAGTGGGTTGCCATTTCCTTCTCCAATGCATGAAGGTGAAAAGTGAAAGTGAAGTCACTCAGTCATGCCCGACTCTTCGCGACCCCATGGACTGCAGCCTACCAGGCTCCTCTGTCCATGGGATTCTCAAGGCAAGAGTACTGGAGTGGGGTGCCATTGACAAACCTAGACAGTGTATTAAAAAGCAGAGATATTACTTTGCTGACAAAGGTCCATATAGTCAAAGCTATGTTTTTCCAGTAGTCATGCACAGATGTGAGAGTTAGACCCTAAAGAAGGCTGAGCACTAAAGAATTGATGCTTTCGAATTGTGGTGCTGGAGAAGACTCTTGAGAATCCCTTGGACAGCAAAGAGATCAAACCAGTCAATCCTAAAGGAAATCAATCCTGAATATTCATTGGAAGGACTGAAGCTAAAGCTCCAAAACTTTGGCCACTTGATGCAAAGAGTTGACTCGTTGGAAAAGACCCTGATGCTGGGAAAGACTGAGGACAGCAGGAGAAGGGGGTGACAGAGGATGAAGTGGTTGGATGGCAACACCGACTCAACGGACATGATTTCTGAGCAAACGCCGGGAGATAGTGAAGGACAGGGAAGCCTGGCATGCTGCAGTCCATGGAGTCGCAGAGTCGAAGACAACTTAGCGACTGAACAGCAATAACATTATTTTTCCAATATGGTTAGAGCTCTATTTTTCAGTCTTTGACTTCATTGTGATGCACACCAGATTTTGATAAACTTTTTTAAAAGTAACTGAACACAGCCTTTCTATTTGATAGGGTAACCATTTATTCACCTCAAATGTTATCTCCTAGAATAGTAAGACTACTTTACAAATAAAGAGTGAAGGACTAAAAAATGGAAGAATTAATCTTCATTATTTTTGTTTTGATGTTTACTACTTGCTATATGTTAATAATAAATATGAGTTAATTTAAATATCAGTGTACTTGTTGCTGTTTAATCCAAAATAAATGTACATAAAAATGACCCTGAAAAATCAGAATTTCCCTTTATTTTACTGTTTTTATTTAATAAACCTACTATATGGAAAATATGCTTCATCCAGTGGAGGATATAAACATTGCTTAGCTATTGCCAGAGGAATCTTTTAGAGTTAAGTCGGGTTTTATTACTCTGCTCAAATATCCCCATGGTTTTATATCTCATTAGAGGGAGAAATCAAAGATGAAGAATCTGAGGCTTGTAGAACTGGACTTAGATTCAACATTAAAGCTAGAAATGAAACACTGAAATGGTTCCCTTACAGCAGAAGTTTGTCCCATGCTCTACACAGCCTGGGTGATGGGCTCCCTCCTGGACCCCCACTCTACTCTCCTGCCACTCACCCTCTTTCAGGCACAGTAGCCACCGTACCCTTCCTCGAAATGCCAGGCAGGCTCCTGCCTCAGGACTTCAGTAATTCTTCTTGTCTTTGTTGGATGCTCTTTCCCCACGTGACACACCACTTCCATATCACCTGGCTCAATCTCTCCTCTCTGTCTCAAATATCAGGAAGAGCCTCCCTGAAAACCCAACATAAAATTATGTCGCCCACCTGGTCACTCCCTATCCACTTATCCTTGCTGTATTTCACACATCACATTTGCCTTTATCATCACCTCATATAGTGTATGTTTGCACATTTACTTGCTCCCTGGCTGCAACTTAAAGGTAAGCTTGGTGAGAACATGACTACCATGTTTGTCATAGTATCCTCAGAAACTAGAAGAATGCCAGGCATATAACGGGCATCTAGGAATTACTCACTGAACTAGTGAATGACGTTGTCCTCCCTGACCTCTGGAGGCAAATAAATTGTGAAGACACAGACATATAAGTAAAACGAGCACTGAACCAAATGAAGGGGAGTGACAGAGACAAGTGTTGAACTTGTGCTCAGTATGAAATTAGACAACCTTAAAGGTAGAAACTGAAATGCTGAAAAAGAGCTCCCAAGCATCAGGAAGGGGGCTTATATTATATTCCTACCTGAAAAATGGGGTCAGAAAAGGAGGCCAGATGCATGAGCGATCTAAAAATCTCTCCCCCATTGAATGATTGATGGTGAAGATGCTTTCAGTGGCACTCATTGCTGTCTGAGACAACCATAATTTCAAACATGTTAGACATTTGCACTGGGAAATCCAGGAGGGCATGAATGGATTTATGCCAATCAGAAGACATCCACTTTTAAGATATTACAATAGAAGCAAAATTTTCTAGGTATCCTGCTAAGATAAATTTTCAGAGCAGCCTTTATAGACCCTTAAAAAGTCTATGAGTAGGGGGACTTCCTTGGTGGTCCAGTGGGTAAGACTCCAAGCTCTCAATGCAAGGGGATGGGTTCAATCCCTGGTCAGGGAACTAAATTCCACATGCTGTAGCTATTATAAGAAGATCATGCATGCCACAACAAAAAAGATCCCTCAGGCCACCACGAAAAGATCCTGCATGCTCCAATGAAGATTGATGCAGCTAAATAAAATATTTAAGAAAATCTATGTGTGTGAAAGGAGAAGGCAATGGCACCCCACTCCAGTACTCTTGCCTGGAAAATCCCATGGACGGAGGAGCCTGGTAGGCTGCAGTCCATGGGGTCAAGAAGAGTCGGACACGACTGAGCGACTTCACTTTCACTTTTCACCTTCATGCATTGGAGAAGGAAATGGCAACCCACTCCAGTGTTCTTGCCTGGAGAATCCCAGGGACGGGGGAGCCTGGTGGGCTGCCATCTATGGGGTCGCACAGAGTCGGACACGACTGAAGCGACTTAGCAGCAGCAGCAGCATGTGTGTGAAAGACAAGGACTTGGCTATACCCCTGGTGCTTGGGCTCCCAGGGCTAAAAGGAACAGCCCCAAATGCCACTGACCCATTCAGCCTCTTTGTGTGGAATCAGCAGAAAGGCACCTCCTCCTCCTGGGGATGAGGAAGCCCTTGCCCAGGTAATGTGTCCCCTGACCAGCCCACCATACACAGGGGGCCATAATTTGTGGTGGCTGAGGGAATAGCGGGATGCTTCAGAACAAATTGAGTTGACTGCTGGCCCTCAACATTTCCATCCCAGCAGCCTTCCATGGCCTCCAGCTTCTGAGCTCTCCAAATGAAAGAAAGGTCTCTAAAATCCACAAGGTCCTTCTCTCTCTGGTCCTTCAAATTCTAGGTGAATATTTCATCACAGCACCTGATGCATGGGATCTTCACGTCCAGTTTGTGCTTCCTCCACCTGTCTCCTGGCTCTTCGCACATCTACTGAGAGGTCTCTGTGCACACCAATGCCACAGAGCATCATGATTAAAGGCACTATTAAGGAGTCCGACAGGCTTCCCTGGTAGCTTAGCTGGTAAAGAATCCACTGGCAGTTCAGGAGACCCCAGTTCAATTCCTGGGTTGGGAAGATCCCCTGGAGAAGGGATAGGCTATCCATTCCAGTATTCTTGGGCTTCCCTGGTGGCTCAGACAATAAAGAACCCACCTGAATGCAGGAGATCCCTGTTTGATCCCTGGGTTGGGATCAAACTATTCCCTCAGCCACCACAAATTATGGCCCCCTGTGTAAGGTGGGCTGGACGGGGGACACATTACCTAGGCAAGGGCTTCCTCATCCCCAGGAGGAAGAGGTGCCTTTCTGCTGATTGCACACAAAGAGGCTGAATGGGTCAGCGGCATTCCCCTGGAGGAGGGAACAGCTATCCACTCCAGTATTCCTGCCTGGAGAATTCCATGAACAGAGGAGCCTGGCAGGCTAAAGTCCATGGGATCGCAGAGTTGGACACAACTGACTGACTTTCACTTTCACTAAGGAGTCAGATAGGCACAGGTTTGAATGTCAGTCTGGCTTATATCATTGTGAAAATCTCTTCATTTCCAGAAAGCTCCATTTCTCCATCTTTAAAATGGGGGTTAATAAGAATAGCTATCTCAGGATTGTTTCAAACTTTAAATAATAAAATGTACTTATATAGTGGCTGGCAGATAATGCTAGTTATTATCACTGTCTGTTAGCTACTATTCTTAGTACTGTTAGTATATTTGACCATAATTCATACCCAGAGTTGAAATTATGAAAAACTCTAAGCTTTTGCTCTGAAAAAATGTAATTCCTCACCACTGCAATATATCCTTAAATTCCAAATACAAGTTACATAAGCCTTATAATCAGAGAAGGCAATGGCAACCCACTCCAGTGTTCTTGCCTGGAGAATCCCAGGGATGGGGGAGCCTGGTGGGCTGCCGTCTATGGGGTCACGCAGAGTTGGACACGACTGAAGCGACTTAGCATAAGCAGCAGCAGCAAGCCTTATAATTATAATTGCTGATGGCTTAGCTGATAAAGAATTCGCCTACAGTACGGGAGACCTGGGTTCGATCCCTGGGTTGGGAAGATCCCCTGAAGAAGGGAATAGCTATACACTCTAGTATTCTGGCCTGGAGAATTCCATTGACCATATAGTACATGGGGTCGCAAAGAGTTGGACACGACTGAGCGACTTTTAGTTCACTCAGAGCCTATTATATACAATTACGCCTTTTCACTTAAAAATATGTCAGCAGAGGTATATCAATTCCTTTTGATCTATTTTCCTCCATTTTTTCTAACTTTTCTGAGCTTTTCTAAGTGTGTGTCTTTAAAGAGCATATTCTAGATTTTTGAAATCCACCTGTAAAATCTCTATTTTTAATTGCAAATTTATGTCATTAGCATTTATTTTATTTAAAATTTGTGATTTGGACTGATTTCTACCATTTTATTTAAAGCTTTCTTTTTTTTGTTTTTGAAGACTACTGATGTTTGTTATTGACTCGTAGTGCAATATGCTTTCAATCTACCATGTTTTTCCTTCATTTCTACCTTTTATCAGTTATTGTTTTAATTTTTTATTCTGTATTAGTTTGAAATTTAGATAAACTATTTATTAAAGGTTACCTTTAAATTTTTTGTTTTTGTGCTTGGTGTAACAATGTCTAAATTTGATCATTATCAGCTCAACATTCAAAAAATGAAGATCATGGCATCCGGTCCCATCACTTCATGGGAAATAGATGGGGAAACAGTGGAAACAGTGTCAGACTTTATTTTTCTGGGCTCCAAAATCACTACAGATGGTGACTGCAGCCATGAAATTAAAAGACGCTTACTCCTTGGAAGGAAAGTTATGACCAACCTAGATAGCATATTCAAAAGCAGAAACATTACTTTGCCAACAAAGGTTCATGTAGTCAAGGCTATGGTTTTTCCAGTGGTCATGTATGGATGTGAGAGTTGGACTGTGAAGAAGGCTGAGCACCGAAGAATTGATACTTTTGAACTGTGGTGCTGGAGAAGACTCTGGAGAGTCCCTTGGACTGCAAGGAGATCCAACCAGTCCATTCTGAAGGAGATCAGCACTGGTTGTTCTTTGGAAGGAATGATGCTAAAGCTGAAACTCCAGTACTTTGGCCACCTCATGCGAAGAACTGACTCATTGGAAAAGACTCTGATGCTGGGAGGGATTGGGGGCAGGAGGAGAAGGGGACGACAGAGGATGAGATGGCTGGATGGCATCACTGACTCGATGGATGTGAGTCTGAGTGAACTCCGGGAGTTGGTGATGGACAGGGAGGCCTGGCGTGCTGCGATTCATGGGGTCGCAAAGAGTCGGACACGACTGAGCGACTGATCTGATCTGATCTCTTCCTCTAGAAAGGGAAGTATCTTTTCCTCATCTCACATACCATTTGTGTCAACATTTCAATTCTCTTGCCTATCCCAGATTAATCATCATTGGCTAATATTTTATACAATCAATGTGTATGTACATTCACCCATCTTTACCATCTTCTTGGCTCACGATTGTTTCTTATCTAGCAATTGATCCTCTGGATTCAATTTCCTCTTTATGAAGTCCATTCACTTTTTTAAATGAGTTTTTTCTCCTAATTTTATTTTGTTTGTTTGTTTTGTTTTTATTTTTTTGGCTGAAGCTGGAGGCACATGGGCTCCTAGTCCCCTGACTGGGATCGAACCCACATCCTATGCATTAGAAGCATGGAGTCTTAACCACTGGACCACCAGGGAAATCCCTGAAGTCCATTCTTTAGTAATTCACCCCTGTGCCTCTTGGCATTAAAGCCTAAATGCTTTGTTGAGACCAGCATCAGCACTCAGAGTAGCTGAAGCATCAGCTAATGAGTTTTCAGCTCTGGTTTCCCAATCCCTTTAGTGGTGGCAACTGAAGAATTTCATTTCTCTCTTTCAAGCTCAGATATGCAGCTAAAGAATGCTTATTCTATCATAGTATGTACTTCAAGGTATTTAAGGTGGAGTTCATTTTTACGTGATGAGATGTCACCATTCCTTTATCTGTGTATATTATGTGACAGGCTGTATTCTAGTGTCAGAAATATAAAGATGAAAATGAAATAGTTTGGCCCTCAAGGAGCTTACAATCTAACAGAGATAGTTATGAAACAAATATACATAATAATGTATCTTAGGTCTTATGTTTGATACAATGATCAGATTCTACACTATATCAAGCACCTTAAGAATAAGTACATTGTCTTAGTGTCTTTCCATTCTTAGTATCTGCTGCTGCTGCTAAGTCACTTCAGTCGTGTCTGATTCTGTGCGACCCCATAGACGGCAGCCCACCAGGCTCCCCTGTCCCTGGGATTCTCCAGGCAAGAACACTGGAGTGGGTTGCCATTTCCTTCTCCAATGCATGAAAGTGAAAAGTGAAAGTGAAGTCACTCAGTCATGTCCGACTCTTCTCAACCCCATGGACTGCAGCCTACCAGGCTCTTCCGTCCATGGAATTTTCCAGGCAAGAGTACTGGAGTGGGGTGCCATTGCCTTCTCCGTCTTAGTATCTAGGGGAGTACTAACACATAGAAGTTGCCTAATAAATGTTTCTTGCCTGAAAGTATGAGCTACCAGGGAAGCCCCATATGAACTATAGAGATCAACAAATATTTTCACTGTTACTTTTTAATTCTTGAAAAATAGGAATTTTTTTAATTCCCACTTTTTAATTCATGAAAACTAAGATATTTATTCTTTTCTAATTATAGAAGTTTTATAAAGATTTAATTTTAAAGATGTTCAATTTTTATTGTAGCATTAAAAATTGCTCATAATCAAGTCCTCATTCTGTGTCAGGCATTGTTCTTGGAACTATCCAAGAATTACCTTATTTGAATCTAAAGATAACCCTAAAAGGTGGGATTTTGTGACAAAGCCTGGGTAACAGCTGAAGCTATATTAAGGGTTAGTTTAAATTAGTCTGACTCTAGCTTCTGTGCCTAGGTACTATGTATGTGTTCATTTGTTCAGTAGTAATTTCCAATTAGAGATTACCCTTTGTTTTAACAGCTACAGTCTATGTTTGCAGAATTTAGACCATTTACAATGTGATTAGTGTCTTACTGATTGATTAATTACCATTGGACTAGAAAACCCCCTTCATTTCCAATGACTATGCACCACGCTGGTTTTACCACTCCTATGTTCTGAAAGTGCATGCTAGAACACACTTTAATCTGTGGCCTATCTCTCATCCTTAGTTCTCCTATTACCTTCCACCTAGGAGTGGCACAGTAACTACTCTAATGAACAACCCCAAACACTTACAAATAAACCACTTAGTAATAATCTAGAATTTTTTAATTTAGACGGGAACCAAAATTTAGTATATTGCTTCACAGAATTTGCCCTTAAGAATTGGGCTAATATTAGCCCATACATTTTCTTGTTACCTTTGCTGTTCTCCATGAGTTCTCAAAAAATTATTGACAGTAGTTATGGAATTATATCTGAAATTATTTTAGTAACCTAATATGTCATTTTTCAATAGTCCAAAATATTGAGCTTATTAAAATCTTCTAGATGTTATTTTACCATCCTGGCTTTATATGTCCTTTACTGATAATGTTTTACATTTCCAGTTTGAATTTTGTCTCTTTGATAGAGAAAATGTAAACAAAATGAGAGTTGAACAGTTCCACAAAGACAAGACTTACATTTGCCATCCTCAGAATAATGGTATTTCATAGTCACTCACAAACATTTACCCAGCACACACTATGTTCTAGGTACTCTTCCAGAGGCCATGCACAGAACAGTAGGCAAAATGGACAAACATTCCAGATTGCCTACAATGGAGTATTATGTGACATGAATGATCTTTTTCTACTCTGAACTCTCTGCCTTTACAGATTCCAGCAAGTCTTTCCAGCCTACCCCCACCCACTTCTGCCATCCTCATCATTAACACCAGCAGACAGACACGTGTAGACATATATGACCCTCAAGGCACACCAGATTGCTCACTATTTCAGAATCCAATTTTGCATTTTCCTATTTCTCTGCTTTTTTTTGGGCATCATCTCTACATAGAAGGGTCTTCAACCTTCAAATCCTACCAATAATTCAAAACTGATCATAATCTTATCTCCAGGCCATCTTTATTCATCTTAATGCAACTACAGGTCTTCATTTCATGCTATCTCAGTATATTATGGATTACAGTGATAATACCTTTTATAGTCTGTTATGGATTGGAGTTACTTGTGTGTACAGATATATCCTTCTTAAGTTATAATAAATAGAACCAGGGATTAAGAGACTTTTTATATCTTCTAAATTCATACAGTGCCTAAATAGCACTATGCATAGAACTGGACATGGAACAACAGACTGGCTCCAATAGGGAAAGGAGTACGTTAAGGTTGTGTATTGTCACCCTGCTTATTTAACTTCTATGCAGAGTACATCATGAGAAACGCCAGGCTGGATGAAGCACAAGCTGGAACCAAGTTTGCCGAGAGAAATATCAATAACTTCCGATATGCAGATGACACCACCCTTATGGCAGAAAGTGAAGAGGAACTAAAGAGCCTCTTAATGAAAGTGAAAGAAGAGAGTGAAATAGTTGTCTCAACATTCAGAAAACTAAGATCATGGCATCTGGTCCCACCACTTCATGGCAAATAGATGGGGAAACAATGGAAACAGTGACAGACTTTAATTTTGGGCTCCAAAATCACTGCAGATGGTGACTGAAGCCATGAAATTAAAAGATGCTTATTCCTTGTAAGAAAAGCTATGATCAACCTAGACAGCATATTAAAAAGCAGAGACATTACTTTGCCAACAAAGGTCCATCTAGTCAAGGCTATGGTTTTTCCAGTAGTCATGCATGGATGTGAGAGCTGGTCTATAAAGAAAGCTGAGCACTGAAGAATTGATGCTTTTGAACTGTGGTATTGGAGAAGACTCCTGAGAGTCCCTTGGACTACAAGGAGATCCAACCAGTTCATCCTAAAGGAAATGAGTCCTGAATATTCATTGGAAGGACTAATGCTGAAGCAGAAATACCAATACTTTGGCCACCTAATGCAAAGAACTGAATCATTGGAGAAGACCCTGATGCTGGGAAAGATTGAAGGTGGGAGGAGAAGGGGACAACAGAGGATGAGACGGTTGGATGGCATCACCGACTCAATGGACATGAGTTTGAGTAAACTCTGGGAGTTGATGATGGACAAGGAGGCCTGGTGTGCTGCAGTCCATGGGGTCGCAAAGGGTCGGACACGACTGAGCAACTGAACTGAACTGAACTGATAGAATGCTGCTGCTGCTGCTGCTGCTAAGTCGCTTCAGTCGTGTCCGACTCTGTGCGACCCCATAGAGGGCAGCCCACCAGGCTCCCCCGTCCCTGGGATTCTCCAGGCAAGAGTACTGGAGTGGGGTGCCATTGCCTTCTCCAACTGATAGAATAAGTTTTTAATAATACTTTGTAACTAGAACAATTACATCACTTTATCTGCTGTACTTAATTTTAACATATTTATTCAGTTTTTTTATTCATTTATTCAAAAGATTTTAGTTAGTGCCTTTTAGTTTTGTAGTTTAATCGTTAAGTCCTGTCCAACTTTTTTGCGACCCCATGGACTGCAGCCTGCCAGGCTTCTCTGTCCATGAGATTTCCCAGGCAAGCATACTGGAGTGGGTTGCCATTTCCTTCTCCAGGGGATCTTCTTGACCAAGGGATTGAATCCAAATCTCAATGGCAAGAAGGTTCTTTACTGCTGAGCTACCTGTCCCTGATGCTGCTGCTGCTGTTGCTAAGTCGCTTCAGTTGTGTCCGACTCTGTGCTACCCCATCGATGACAGAAGCCCACCAGGCTCCCCCGTCCCTGGGATTCTCCAGGCAAGAACACTGGAGTGGGTTGCCATTTCCTTCTCCAACGCATGAAAGTGAAAAGTGAAAGGGAAGTCGCTCAGTCGTGTCTGACTCTTAGCGACCCCATGGACTGCAGCCTACCAGACTCCTCCATCCGTGGGATTTTCCAGGCAAGAGTACTGGAGTGGGTGCCATTGCCTTCTCCGGAGCTACTTGTCCCAGTTAGTGCCTAATAGATGCCGATCACTTTCTCAAGAAATTGAAGCTACGTGGATGAGTGAAGCAGACAATAACATTTTTTACCTAGTTTTGGAATTATTTATGTTTGGGCTCATGAAAAATCACCTGTCTGTAAGGACTGATAAGACACTGGAGCATATATTAAAGTGGCAGAGTTTCTTATGGAGATTGTTAAGTGCAGTCAAATTCATGTCTTGAGGTTTTGGAATAAATTTTTCCCTGGAAGCTGTGAATGGAGGCTTTTATCTCAGAATGTTTCCTTCAGGTCTTTGGTTTTATGTATTATTATTCATGAGGGCAAACAACCAACTGAGTCCATTGTCCACCCCCTCACTCTTTGTTATTCATTCAAACAATGATGCAAGTGAAAGGCTTCTATAAAAATTATTAGTTGTGGGAATTATAGTAGATTTAACACATTCAACAGCCCTGTAGACCTCATCTAAAGTAGTCTATTTTTCCAGGAGCTGGAAGAGTTTAACAACCTAGAGAGGTTAGTTCTCTGAAAAGGATCTCAACAATATCTGGATTGCTCGCATTTTTTGAGAAGGGCAGATACAAGGTAATTTTGTAAGGAAAAAAAGTTACTTGAGTAGCAGAAGAAACCCAAATTAGCCTTTTATCCCCCAGAGAATAGTACCTGGAGAATGTCATAAGGCTCGAGCAAAATATAAATGTATAAAACAGACCTTAGGAAAGCCTGGAATTATAAAGTGGCCACTCCTAAGAAAAGATAGGAAGATATGAAGATATTCATCATTCATCAGCAGCCAAGTTCATAACCCTCTGTCATCTCTCTCTTCTCCTCCCCACCGCCTCCATTCACTTGACACCTCCAACCCTCCTGCAAGATATCCAGGACAGGGCCCCCAGAGAGATTCTTTCTTAAACTGACCTGACCACTTGCAGAAATTTCACCACTCAAACTTCTAAACTCTCTCAAGAGCCCTAATGCTATTTTTCCAACTGGATGACATCAAATGGCCTTTATTTCAGCTGTGCTGAAGTCAGAGGAATTAGTTGCCTCTGATCACTGCTTTATGCCAGTGAGATGCCCATGTGAAAGGTTGAAGAAACTTATCTTTCTGTCATTATTACTCAGAGGCTCCTGGAAGTCAGTCCAGATCAGGAAAAGAAATTCAAGCATGAGTAATAAAACTGTGTTTATCACTAAGCAGCTGAAGGGTGAATGGCACAATTGGGGATGCTCTGACGTCCCCAGGATTTCAGGAAGACTGGCTCCTCCCAGGATGCTAAAGGATCCCTGGTCTATCTCAGGCATACTATTAAGATGTGGAAAACGTCTCTCCACCTCCGCTTCAAGCACTGACCACCCTCCTCCTGGAAGATGGAGAGGCTGGAAGGTGAAAGCTATACCAGAACAAAATATTCCACTCGGGTTTCCGCCTTTATCTGGGCCATTGGCAGTCAGCCCAGCCATGAAAGAAATATTGCTGGACTGGGCTGAGGCAAGGAATTTCGTCAGAAAGGATTACAGGCTGAAGGAGCTATGGGGGAGAGAGTGCATTGAGGGCTTCTGGCTGGAGGAGGAACTAGGCCTATTTTGAAATGAGAGCAGCTGCCACCCACAGAAGCCCTCAGGCCTTCATCTATTTTAATAGGATTTCTTCAGTGGAGGCTTCTGGTGTGTGGCTGGTTTATCATTTATGATAACCCATTCTTCACCATAAATTCAAACATTTCCTTTCAGATTCACTGACATTTAGGAAACATGATTTTACACTCCCTTCACTGAACAAACACATATTGAAAGCTTACAGTGTAACAGGCTCTGAGCATTAGTCCTGAAACCAGAAAGGCAGGGCCTGTCTCACGTGGGCTTTGCATTCTGGGGTGTGGGCTTCTGGGGAAGGGGACATACAGAATAAGCAAAGCAACAAAGATATTAATGTAATTTCTTATACCCTTCCTGGGTAAAGAAACTAAGACAGGGCTTTGTGATCGGGTGACTGGACTAATGATAGATTTTGATTTTTAGGATGAGGGGTCAGGACACATCCTGCTGAAGAGATGACCCTGGAACTTGGGAGTCAATTATAAGAGCAGTCAGCAAAGATATGTGGACAGGAGACTGTAATGGAGGGCTTGAGAAGTAGAATATTTAAAACAGAACTAAAACTTGGAGCTTAAATATAATAAAAATATGGACTTGAGAAAATGGATAGAGAAAAGCCTGACATTTCATAAAAATATTAATCAAAGAAAGTAAGATATATGAGAAATAGGATATTACAAATATAAAATTTTTAAGTACTTTCTATTCATATGTATATGACATTATAGCTCATATTATATATAATCTCAAAGTACAATACATTTTATCAAAAATTATTTGTATATGTTGTTGTTGTTCAGTCACTCAGTTGCGTCTGACTCTTGGCAGCATTCCAGGCTTCTCTGTCCTTAAGTATCTCCCAGAGTTTGCTCAGAAATAGACTTTGATTCATAGTTCACTTTTTAAATTTGAAACTTTAATCTTTTCAAATTAAAGGCATGATAACAATGAACACCTACTCTTGCCTGGAAAATCCATGGACAGAGGAGCCTGGTGGGCTGCAGTCCATGGGGTCGCTAAGAGTCGGGCACGACTGAGCGACTTCACTTTCACTTTTCACTTTCATGCATTGGAGAAAGAAATGGCAACCCACTCCAGTGTTCTTGCCTGGAGAATCCCACGGGCGGAGAAGTCTGATGGGCTACCGTCTATGGGGTCGCACAGAGTTAGACACAACTGAAGCGACTTAGCAGCAGCAGCAGCAACAATGAAGACAGACTGGTCACCAAATTGAAAGACCTGAGATAATCTTGCCTGTGCCAGGACACGGCCTACAAGAGTGAACTCCAGGAGTCAGTTGATACTTACCAAGTCGCAAAAACAAACACCTCTGTCTTTAAGGAGTTCAAATTTTGTCAAAATGTTTGCTATATCATAAAAATATGTCATTAAATGTAAGACATAATGACTACAAGTGATGTATAAACAAAGTTTCCTAAAAGCATCCAGACATAGTGATTTATGGTGGCTCAGATGGTAAAGAATCTGCCTACAATGAAGGACACCTGGGTTTGATCCCTGGGTTGGGAAGATCTCCTGGAGAAGGAAATAACAATCCACTCCAGTATTCTTGCCTGGAGAATCCCAGGAACAGGGGAGCCTGGTGTGCTACAGTCCATGGGGTCACAAAGAGTTGGATATGACTGAGTGAATAACACTTTCATTTTCATAGTGATTTATTCCAAAAGAATTGGCAAAGGCAAACCAAAAAATACTGAATTCAAAGTCCATGGCAAACGATCTCTGAGAACTGCAAAACTGTTGTTATGGTAATGCATTAGGAAGAGCTGAAAATAATATTTCTATGTGATTTACTTTTTAGCTTAACCAACTGACTGGCTTAAAACTATTAATACAACTCAATCCAGACAGGATCTAGGAACTAGAATTAATAATATCTGAAGTCTGTTTTGATGCTTTGCATCCAAAAATATTCTATTAATTAATAGATATTATTAAGAAAATGTTTATTTTGACTTTTCAAGAGGGATGTTAAAATTACTTATAAAAGAAATAAAGTACAAACAATAAAATTAATTTTTGTTACCCACGTTCTTTTGTTTATTGTATATGTATTTGAGAGGCTTCTAGGTATCAGGTAAGAATACAAAAGAAAGATGTAACTTTTCCTTAGTTTGTTTCTGGTGTATCTGGGAAGAGAAAACAAATGCTGTTCATGCAAAACTTGGAAGACAAAACACCGTGAGTCAGTGACAAAATGAATGATGTATGTCAATGTTCACTTCAATTTGTTGAACTGTCAACCCTGAGACTCTACTTGTGGGATGTTTAATCAAAGACAGCTTACACAGTTAAGAGGACCTTAATTTGAGGAGATGCATAGTGTTTATTTTGCTATACAGCAAAAAGATGTAAATACCAAGTAGCCATACAAATGACCACTCTCAGGATTATTATTCTATAACCAAATAAAACTTCAGCTGTTTTCTCTTCTAAGTTCTTCAGTTTTTTCAACATGCATAACCAGAGTTGATAATTTCTGTGATAAAGTATAAACGCAGCCACGCGGGCACCCTGAAACCCTCAAGTGTTTTATCACAAGGTTCAGATTTATTCCTGATACCTAAGAACTTCCTGTATTTCCAGTCCTGCTTTCTTCACCATGACTTGAAGTCATAATTCACTTGTGAATTCTCTGCACCTGCAGCCCCAGAACCAGACCGAGCATTGACTCTTGCCCTGCTGTGCAACTGGTGGGGACCACAGTCACTTCACTGTGTCGGGAAGTGAGTTCCCGCATGGAAGACAAGCCCCTGGAGAAAGACCCCATCTGCAGTGAACTTTGAATGAGTGAGAAGTAAACCCTATAGTTAAGCCACTGAAATGAGAAGTTAACTTTGCTATGAGGCCCCCCAAATGGGAAGTTCTTTGTTATTAAAAGTATAGTTTAGCTTATTCTGATTAATAAAGGCACTGGAAGATTCAGTGAAATGATACATTTTTGAGGATAAGTTATTAAGGAAAATAGTCCAACTTTGAAGACTATTTTGTCCTCAGTGAAAAAATATCACATTCCATGAAAAGGAACAGAAAACCATAAAGAGAAATAACATATAAAAGTATAAGAAAAAAATAGGGAACAAGTTGAAATAAGAAAGGATTCTAAATAAATATAAGTTAGATACTAGAATTAAAATTCAAGATGATCTCCTGTAAAGCAGGGGGAAAGGCAAATAAACAGAATGAGAGAAAGTAAGGTAAATGTGGAACTCAAGGAAGAAAAAAAAAAGAATAATCAGAGATAACTGAAGGAAATGTTTCTTGGTTAACTTTTAAAGCTAACTTGGCAGATTGAAAGAATTTCTCAACTAACGACACACTTTGGTTTGTTTTGTGAGGTTCTAAATGAAAGGATAAAAGAAAAATACCACAAGATGTTGACCTGTCTCCAAATTGTGCTTTGGCTAGTGATGAGGCATCCTAAAGTTTACTACTAAAAGGGCTGAAGATCTATCAGAAAGAGTACTTTTCAGTTAACTCATATGTGGTGCTCCCTTGAATCTAATAACTCTCAGAACAGCTTCCACCCAAGAGCTCTTGCCTCTCAATTTATTTGGCAGAAACTCAATGACAAGATAGAAAATCTGACGTACGTACCAAGAGAAATACAGTTCTTTCTTTCCCTACCCCGTTTCCACCTCCAGCTCCCTCCCTGGAACTTCCCCCTTCTACATAAATGTTCCTCTCTTTTTTGTCATATCTGGCTTCAGTTTTATAATTACTTTATTGTGTATCACTATTTCTCTTTATATGACATATCTTTCTCTTTTTATTATCAATAGAATCATCCAGAAGCTTTATCTCACAAGAACCATTCTAGGTGCTCAGCTTTCTTTTTCAGACACTTGGCTAGTCTAACATCATACAACTTAGTACAGGGGGTTTCTTCTACCTGGTTATTATGTGTGACCCTCAGTCTCCATCAGTCTTTCCTTTCTTTTCATAGTATAAGATTCTATTGTTTTCTGTAACTCCGGATTATTCCTAGTGCCTTATACACATCCTCCATTACTTATTCTAGAAATGAAAATAGTTATCTATACTGTATAGTAATGTTTATACTTAAGAGATAAAACAGAACTATCATACACATCAACAAGAGTATGCAAATGGTAATAAAGCTAGGTGAGCCTCAGAGCGCTCATCTGCCACATGAAAGGCTGGCTGAAGACAGAACAATACGAAACCATGGAGAGGATAACTTCTGAAGTCAAGAACCTTAAGCCCAGCCAAATTGCTATTTATGTATAAAGACAGTCTCTGTCACATAACTTCCTAAGGAAAACTTCTTCATGTAATTCATTTCGCCAAAAAACAAACAAAATTTAAGAATCTCCAAATGGGGAATGTCATGTAAGCTATGAACTAATTAAACTGAGTTAAACATCAATAACTTTGGAAATGTGGTTACAAATGGTAAAGCAGAATGTAAACATAAAAAATTCTTCCCAATGAAGAAACATGGTGCAAAGTGTAATCTTTGGCTCCACACCCCACATGAGCTTAGAAAAATCTGGGTGTTAATTGCAGTGGAGACAGAATGACAGGCCATAAATTCCTCATTTCATCCATAGGGGCCCAAGAGATATCATTTCATTCTTGAACTTTCATAAGTAGAAAAACTTAAAGGTGCATTCTTGGAGTTTGTCTATTTTCTTTTGCTCCTTACTCCAATACTCTGGCCATCTGATGCAAGGAGCTGACTCACTGGAAAAGACCCTGATGCTGGGAAATATTGAGGGCAGAAGGAGAAGGGGGAGACAGAGAATGGGATGGTTAGATAGTATTACCGACTCAATGGACATGAGTTTGAGCAAATTCCAGGTGACAGTGGAAGAGGAGCCTGGCATGTTGCAGTCCATAGGGTTGCAAAGAGTCAGACACAACTTAGCAACTGAACAACAACAACAACAGAAATGAGGTTTGAGGTGCTGACTTGTGTATCTAAAGTTACAAAGAATAAAAATGTTAGGTAAAGGAATTTTTATTTAAAGCCAAATTCTGACTTCTGGGTATTCCAGTCTTATCCAAGTCTTTCTGGTGACCCCCAACCCTGTCTTAGAACTAATTCTTCACACAGAATCTTCTAGCTTCAAGTATGTGCCCACAGAATCAGCCTCCCTCTGCTCCTGGTTCCTTCATTCACCCAAGAACATAACTTTTCTGCCTACACAGCCCTACCTGTGCCTTAAGCTTCTCAGTTGACATTCTTTCCCATATAGTTTGCATTAACAGGTTGTCTACCAGTCCTTCTAGAATACAAGGCACACAGCACCCAGCAAAATTGCCCATTTCTCCCAGGCACTTAATACAGAGCAGTAATAAGCAATATTCCACTCACCTGTTTCTGCACCTGTTTTCTATTTCTCCCCAGTTGCTCTGATAGCTAGTTCCTGATGTAATGTCTCCTTAAAAGGGATCCTTCCTACAGTTAATGCTCCCCATCCCGTCTCCTCACACTAATAAAAGCAAAAACCGGAATAATGTTAACAGTGAACAGCAGCAGCCAAAAGAAACCCAAAGCAGCACACTGGCCATATTTTCTATTTGGATTATAGTGTCTATTTGCTTGGACCATTATTTCTTTCAGGCCTAATGCCTAGAGGTACGTGCTGATCTGCCAAGCTGCTCTAATATTTAGTGAGGAGCCACAGCCGACTAATAATTTTTAATAGCTTGTCCTCTATTGATTTCAACCCACACACTAAAGCACCTAATAAAAATTTTAAAAGGATAGGTGAAGGGACATAAGGACAAAAGAAAGTTAATAGCCTTTGTCCACCTCCATTTGAAGAGATAAAGAGGATTATTTCAACTTATAGGCAGAGTTTGTATAATAAGACAACTGCTGACTGCAGCGTCTTTCAACAATGGCTTTTTTCCTTTTGAAGAGCCTCAAAATATACATTCTTTAACTGATATGAAGCAAGCTCTGAGATGGGTAATTTCTGATGAGGCACAGATGGGTGGGTGGTTTGCATGAAACCCTTGTGGACACAGTAATGAAATCAGAAAAAAAAAATCCTTATCAAGTTAATGGAACTTCTAATGTTGACAATATCCCCACATACACTAAGACGATCTGATTTGCTATGGGGATGCAACAGGTAGAGCAAAGATAGGCCTAAAAGAGGAGGCATGAATTGCAATTCCAAGGTGAAGGAGTTGAAGGAAAGAATTAGGAGGTTGGGATTAACATATACACAGTGCTATATATAAAATAGATAATCAACAAAGACCTACTATTCTACAGCATAGGGAACTCTCTGAGAGTCCATATTCTGTAACAACCTATATGGGTAGAGAATCTGAAAAAGAATAGATATATGTGTAAGTGAATCACTTTGCTGTACACCTGAAACTACCACAACACTGTAAATCAACTACACTTCCATATGAAACAACAAGAAAAAAAAGAAAGGTCAGAAGGAATTGCAGTTTCAGAAACGGACGGGAAAACCTCCCTGCAGCCTTAGGCTTTATTAAAGCCGGTGACTGTGCTTGTCCCTGGATATGGCCTGAGGGAGAAAGGAGGCAGCAGAGCTGTCTCAGATGCATTATATCAGAAGGAAAGGGTTCATTTAAAGCAGCCCTCAAACTTAGCATAAAAAACAAACACCATCAAAGGAGGCTTACCCCCCAAAATGGACAGAAATCAAATCCTCCTTTGGGTCAGAAACTCTCCATAAATTCTCCAATTTAAACCTGCTCAATAATTCACTATCTCTATTCTCATGAATGTTGAGGTTAGTAGGTTACCTAAGGGGTGATTTCTCTCAGGCTAAGTATCAGGAGGCTGAGGGGAACAGAACTATCATAGGCATTTAAACCAGGAAAGGCCAGGAAAGGGGTGTACACAATGGTACTTATGTGTCCTTGGTAGCTATGCCACAGGGCAGGGCCCTATTTGTGCTGAAAGATATTCTTGGAGACATCAAAAGTGGTGCAGGGAAAGGATTGTTTACAACACTGAAGCGGGATTTAACAGGCTGCCATTTAAACCCATATGTTCAGAAAACAGAGGCCATCAAGCTTTCCTACTAAGCAAGCAAGCATGTGTTCATCACCTGCAGGCCAAGCACAGAGCTGGCAGCATGGGGACATAAAACAAAAAGGACACAATTCTTCCTCAAAGATAATTACACTGTCACTGTAAAAACCAAAGACACTCATGAACCAGTGCTGGGGAGAAAGCAATGTGACATTTCAGTGGAGCATCATTCAAGGCTTGGAGGAAAGCATGGAGGAAAAGCCTTGGACTGTGTATCACGGGCTTATTTCTAACACAGATGGGGAGTCACAATGGGAATGTCTGTTGTGTATTCAAGGTGGCTGAAGTCTTGAAGATGTGTTGGGAGGAAGAACAACCATTCGGTTTGCCAGGGACCACGTGGGTTTCCTGCAATGTGGGATTTTCAGTCCTCAAACTGGGACAATCCAGGGAAAGCCAGGATGAGCTGCCAACACTGTGGTGGCTCAAGCACGAGTGTAAACCAGAATTCTTCCAGCACCGTCTCTGAGAAGCAAGTTACGGAAAACTGCTCTTTGTATTTTTCTTATCTGAAAATAGATTTAATTGATCATAGATTAAAGATAGTATATTAAAGCCTTTAGCATACAGTAGGCACATTATTTTTA
The DNA here is from genome assembly GCF_029407905.1 of Bubalus kerabau. Taxonomy (NCBI): domain Eukaryota; kingdom Metazoa; phylum Chordata; class Mammalia; order Artiodactyla; family Bovidae; genus Bubalus; species Bubalus kerabau. The sequence continues at coordinate 27,372,395 of NC_073635.1, read as the reverse complement.
TGGTGTATTCTATGTGTTATCGGAGAAGGCGATGGCACCCCACTCCAGTACTCTTGCCTGGAAAATCCCATGGACAGAGGAGCCTGGTAGGCTGCAGTCCATGGGGTTGCGAAGAGTCGGACACAACTGAGCGACTTCCCCTTCACTTTTCACTTTCATGCATTGGAGAAGGAAATGGCAACTCACTCCAGTGTTCTTGCCTGGAGAATCCCAGGGACGGGGGAGCCTGGTGAGCTGCCGTCTATGGGGTCACACAGAGTCAGACACGACTGAAGTGACTTAGCAGTAGCAGCTATGTGTTATAGCAGAGCTTTAGTCAGGAAAGCCCCAGTGGATTTCAGAGGAGGAAAATAATCACTGTGTTTGGCATAGAAAAGGAAAGATTCAGAAGTAGAGTGACTATCCCATTTCTCCTCCAAGATGGGGCACTTCTAAATGACAGAGGGTGTTCTCACTACGTATGTGAGGCAATGGGTATAAACTATGTATATTTCAGACTAACCAGAAGAGTGGTCAGCAAGCACTGAATTTAAGATTTGAAGGAAGAATGGAAATTAAACGGCAGAAATGCCACGAGATGCAAATGCCAGGGGTCATGTAGTGTTTTTAAGAACTGTGACGAGAGGAGACTCATCAGTCCTTGCTAAAGAATTCTGAATGAAGTTTGAGATAAGAATAGGGATAGAAAGAAAGGATTCCCGCTGTAGAACATCTTACATGAAAAAAAAAAAAAAAAAAGTTTGGTTTTATCTTTTAGACTATAAGGAGCCATTGAAAGTATTTGAGTAGGATAGCAAAATACCAAAGTAGCAATATTAAGATCAATTTGGCAAAGTGGAATGGAGGGAGATTTTAAAAATCAAATGGGTAAATACTAAAAGCAATATTCAGATATAAGGCGAAGTGACAATGGTCTAGGGCAGAAGAGAACTATCTAAAGTAAGAAATACATGGAAGAAAATTTGAGAGGGCTTGGTCATAACTAATTATGGAGAAATAAGAGAGAACTGCAATGGCACCCCACTCCAGTACTCTTGCCTGGAAAATCCCATGGATGGAGGAGCCTGGCGGGCTGCAGTCCATGGGGTCGCTAAGAGTCGGACACGACTGAGAGACTTCACTTTCACTTTTCACTTTCATGCCTTGGAGAAGGAAATGGCAACCCACTCCAGTGTTCTTGCCTGGAGAATCCCAGGGACGGGGGAGCCTGGTGGGCTGCCGTCTATGGGGTCGCACAGAATCAGACACGACTGAAGTGACTTAGCAGCAGCAAGAGAGAACTGAACATAATTTAATGAGCTGAAAGCTATTTGATTAGAAAGAAAAAACTAATGCTGGTGACAAAGACTGATAATACATGTCAAATAATTTTCAAAAGTATCTCAACATGCTTTCACTGACAAGCTCTCATCAGGTGATAATGTCATCATAGATGCAGATGCTTTGACAGGATGCAACCCTGGACCTTGACTTTGTAATCTATACTGAATGACAGCTGCAGAAGTGGGCAGGCGTCACTGACCTAGGAGTCCAGATGGTCAGGCGTGGCCTGAGGTCACATATCAAGCCCAGCAAATCCAGTTAAGGAAGAGAAAGTCAAGTTCATTTGTGGACACAAGTAGGGTAAGAAGGGTAGGATTCAATGTCAGAAAAATCAAACCACAGAAAATGAGGAAACCAGACAAGGACATTGAGGAAGTTATCTGAGCCAAGAGAAAGATGCGAGAAGAAATGAATGGGGGCAGTGAAGTGACGGTTGAATGGGAAGGAATTTGACATCTATTGAAGAGCCACCTACAATTAGTCTCATGACAGGCACCAAATAGGCCACCCTAAAACATGCCACTTTGGCATAAGTATTATTTTGACCTAAAGGCAACTGAGAATCAACAGATGCAGAAGAGTTCCCTCCCCTTCCTCATCTAACTAAAAGCAGGGCATGTTTCCCTTTGAGGAAGGTACCTCCCACTTCAGCCCCCCTCATTTCTCACCTCCTCCCCCAATAAGAGAAGATCAAAATTCTCACTGAAGGGGCAGCTGACATAAAAATGTTTTTGCATAAATAAACCTCACTAAAATAACCCCTGTTTTCCATTAGTTGCCCCATTTATTTCCTAGTCACTCCCCCATAATTCATTGACCCTTTAAGCCCAAATCCCCTTTCTTTGCTACAAGGATATATAAGCCCCTGAGTATAACCCCTTCTTTGAGTTCCATTTTTTTCCTGTGAATTTCTGTGCATGTAAAAATTAATAAAGTTGTGTGCTTTTTCTTCTTGTTAATCTGCCTTTTGTTAGTTTAAATTGCAGTCCCCAAGTAGCAAACTAAGAGGGTAAGAGAAATATTTTTCCTCCGAGACACTCATTTTACCATGAGAAAAATCAAGGAAATTCCAACTTGTCTAACTGCAAGTCTCTCTATGATATACCAGAACTCCCTCCATATCATACTTCCCAGCAGAAGCAGAAAATAGTTTCAGAGAATGGATGCTCTGAGGTCACAGGAGACATGGAGTCCTCAGACTGGCTGAGAGCAAAGGGAGTGGAGAACAAGGCCAAGATTATTCTAAAGCAATGTGCCACCTAATTTCTCCACAGGTAAAACTCATGAGGGCCAATGAACTGGCTGAGAAAAAGGTAAATGAACCTGCTAGTTCTTTTTTTAAAAAATTATTTAATATCTTAATTTGTCCTCTCCCCGAGCTAGTACATTGAAGTACATAGTAACCCCAAAGTACATAAATACCCTCAAAGCTATAAATGTCACATCTTCAACTCTTGGATCAGCTGGATATAAAATAATATTGAAGTACAGATTCACAATAACATATTTTAAAATGTCATCCTGTCCTACCCATTGTTGTTGTTTAGTCACTAAGTCGTGTTTGACTCTTTCGTGACCCCATGGACTATAGCCTGCCAGCCTCCTCTGTCCATGGGATTTCCCAGGGAAGAATACTGGAGTGGGTTGCCATTTTCTTCATCTCCCCTACTCATCCTCCATTGAAAATTGCCCCCCCCAAAAAAAATTTTTTTTAAATTAAACTCTGGAGAAATTGATCGTCAGTGACAGTCTCTATAGAAGAGTATGGGAATCAATTAAACAGAAGCTGAAAAATGTCTCAGGGTATAATTGATAACATGATGAGACAGGAAGAACAATTTCAAGTATGAAGTTAAATCTGAAACTTCTTACTTAGAGAAAATGCAGAGGCTTCTTGTGTCCCACAGGACCAATCTGCAGAACTATTAGAGTTTGAGGAAGCAAGAACCAGAGAATAATTGTTGTTGTTTGTTTATTCTTGACAGTTTTAAAGGACAACTTCTCTCGGGGAGGAAATTTCTGTTTTCCTACTTAGAAGTTACTTCTAAACCCAAGACTATCCCAGGAAAGCTTTTTGGCTCTTTCTGAAACTTTGGAAATGGATTTCGCATAAAATTGCATAATCTGTTTACTTAATTGCTTCAGTATATTAACATTCCTCAAATTCAGAGGTTTAAAAACATCACTGAATATGAAACATGTTCAGAAAGAGTGAAAAAAAAATGTCACTGTTACAAAGGTTAGTTGCCAAACCAGTGAATGAAAGATCAGCATTTTGTCCTTGGTGGTCTCTGAATTGGACAACTGCCATTTTCAGCATGAAAGCCTATTCATTGCTAATGTGATTTTTTTGTTAAATGTTAAAATGGCCCAAATGTTTTCTTGAATTATAGCCCAGGCAATTTAGGCACTTAGGTCTGGTTAAAAGCACTGGTTGCCAGATTTTCTTAGTGCACTATCCACTAAGCCACATGCACTGCAGAGAAAGCCTTAATTTCTATTAAAAATTTAAAAGTTGATAAAAAGAATTTGCTTTTGTGTAAGAACAAACTCATCTGTTGATTCACTTGCAGTATTAAATGGTTTAATAATCTCCTACATGAGAATTAAAATATAAAAGCATTTGGTACCAATGCTATATAATACTTCAATTCTTAAAGAACTTTTTGAATCATGAGGATCTTTCAAGGAAAATAGGAAGAACAGATACCTGGAATACATTACTAAAATTAAGGTAAAATTATCATACACCATTAAAATTTGTAATCTCCTGTTAATGAAGTTTTAAAAGACAGTCCATTTATTGCAGGGGAGCTTAGGGAAAGGAAGTAGTAATTATCAGAATATATGCCCCAAATCATTATTCTACTTCATCCCTTATGCATTTAAACTCTCTCCCTCTGCTACAAGAGTCTTTGTAATAAAAGCGGAAGATTTTGATAGCCGACTTAATGTAAATTTAGATGCAATTCACAGCAAGTTTTAAAAGAAGGAAAAAAATATCAAATTTTATTAGCAAAGCTTCAGATTAATTTGCGGCAGAAGGGTTAAAATACATGTTAGTCTTGTTAACAGATGATTGTTTGTTATTCCTCAAAGACAGTTCCTCCTTTTTATGCCAGGCATCTAGGTTGCAAAATTAGGTAATGTTCTTGAGGAAGACAGCATAGCAAAGGTCTATGCAGGCTTCATTTATTTATCCCTTTCTAAAGTTATTTTTAATCCTAGTAATAACAAACTTTTGTGTGCCTACTGTGAACTAAGCACTTGATAAGCACTATCTTGTTTAAGCCTGACAGCAATTCTATGTTGTCTGAATTAATATTTTCCTTATTACACAAGTGAAAAATTGAGGACTCAAAGAACTAAGTTGTTCAAGGTAGTTCAGCCAGTAAATAGTATGTCTTGGATTTGAATCTAGGTTCGATTGACACTTCAGTCTGTGGTTTATTATTGAGCAAAACTGCAGTCATCAAATCATCTGATAAATTTCTTCTGCAAAGTCAGAAAACTTTTCAAATTGGACAAGCTATCTCACTAACATTTTTCTTTCTTTACTGCCTATAAATGATGAACCTGCCAGCAAAAATAGGCATAAGCTTATCAGCTGTTCCACTTTTAGCAGAATGATATTCTCAAAACATGTCCATATATTTAGAGTCTTGTATCACTTCTTTATCATGCCTGTAACAGCTTTATGATCTATATGAGAAAAAAAAAGTTCCATCTCACCCCTCTGGCTGATTTGTCAATCCACAGCATCCTTCCCCAGTAATATCCGTATCTGAAATAGCAAAAAAGACCTAAAGACATTTCAAATAAACTACTTCTCTGAAGTTTTCCTTTGCTTACTCAGAAAAATGAGGCATTTTGGCTTTGACACTATCTTAGAGCCTAGTCCTTACTGCCATCAGAGAACAAACTACAGAACATTCTACATTATTTGCTGGTGAATCATCTTCTACCTGGACCAGACTCCAGATCTCTTAGCTTTCAAAGAATCTGTAAATCCATTTTTTGATTATTCTTTCATTTTTTAAAAGCATGTTGAAACAGCTGATTATTACTGCAATTTTTTTCCTCATGAACTTGCTCAAATTATTATTCTAAAAAACAAACAAAAACAGTGTTCTTCACTTTACAAATGGGAAAACCAAAGAATGGTTTTAAGCACTCTACCACAAAATCACAAAGTATCTGAAGCTTCTGCTTGAGGAAAGACCTTTGAATAATAGAGAATGCAACATACTGCATTGCATTCCATTTCTTACTATTCTACACCATAAATATTCTAGAGAACTTTCATAATTTCGAAAGGGAAAATTAATACTTAGTTTTTTTGAAAACTAGATATTTGATGAACATCTTGAAAACTGTAAATTATATAAATCTGATATAATATAAAATAAAAAGAAAATACTACTTAGCAAAAACAAACTCAGTTTTCCCTTAAGGGCAAACATAAGAGATCTTTTAGAAGATTCAAGATTCATATTTGTGCTTCTTTCTGATAACTGCTATGAATCATTGAGTCTTATTGAAGTGTACAATTACTACATACATAAATAGAACATTCTCATATACATGTATGTGTTGATTTTTATATTTTTGTGTCATCAATGTAACTAGAACTTTAAAATTCATTTATAAAAAAAACCCAAGATATTTGAGATTTTAACCAGCTTCTATTCTGCCTAGAGCTGTGAAATAAATGAGTAGAGATAGATAAGATTAAGATATTCTAGGAACGGAAGAGTCACTATAAAGCAATATGCTCTGAAAATTCCAGAAACTCTAACCTAGTCTGACAGGATTCTTCTTAGCCATGAGCCTGAGAACGAAAGGCAACTATTTCCAACCTTAACAATTTCCAACACTGGAGAAATCTCGAGCTGTAAGATCTCTTGGCTACCACAGATGCTACCATCAAATGCTTCAGAAGGGAGCTTTTTTTCCCTTCAAATGATTAAAGAGAGAACAGCATTTATTGAAGGGTGCCAAGCTAGGAGAATGGGCAGCTAATGCTCAAAGACCCAAACTCCACAATGGCTTTCAAGTAACAGTTTTAAAAAGCAACAATTGGGGTAAGGGTTGCACCTCATGGACTTTTTTTTTTTCTGATTGGTTGGTGGTGAGATAATAGGATGGTGTTGATGTTTCCAAAATCTTAATCATTCACCTTCTCACTCCAATCAGTCTGCGGTCTATGTACTTGTGGTCAGCATGTAGTCGCAATCCTCAACCTGAGGGGGGCAGGTCTTAATTTCTGAAGAACAGCTCAAAGACATGCATGAAATCATTGTGCGTGTGGAAGGCAGGTCACTTTTGCCCCTGTAATAATGTTCTTGTGGGGCTTATGCATGCACATGTGGACATGTGCACACTGCAGTACTTAATCATTGTTCATAGCTAAGAAAAGAGAAAGATAAGCAAGTGCACACAAAAAGAGTGTCAATACAAAAAGTGTCACACAAAAGTCATCAGTCACTGAAGATGTTGACAACAGGTGACAAGACAAGAGCGAAATGACTGATTTTACTAATGATCTTCATTCTGTCTTTTGGGAAGGCAAAAGATCATATCTTTTATCTCCCCAACTAGAATTTTTATTTAACACCAGAAGCAATAGTATCCATGGTAGACAGAAAAAAAATGACCCCCTGAAGACATCCATAATCCCCAGCACCTCCACAAATATGTCACCATATAGTGGCAAAAGGTACTTTACAGATGTGGTTCAAGATCTTCAGATAGATTATTTTGAATTATCTCGGTGAGCCAAATGCAGTCACAAGGTTAGCAGGAGGGGTAGAGATAGAGAAGGAGATGTGAGATGATGATGATGATGATGATGATGATAGAAGTACAGGTCAAAGGGATGTTGCCATGAGCCAAGGACAGTGGTCTGCCTCGTAAAGCTAGGCAAGGCAAGGAATGGATTCTCTCATAGAGCCTACAGAAGGAATGCAGTGCTACTTTGATCTTAGCCCCATAAGCCCTATTTCAGAATTCTGACCTTCAGAACTATAAGATCATAAATCTCTGCTGCTTTAAGTCATTAAATTTGTGATAATCTGTTACAGCAACCACTGGAAACTTATACAATGTCTTTGTTGAATATCTTGTTTCCATTGATGTCTTCAATCTAAATATGCATTTTCTTTTTCCAGGGTGTAGTCTATGCTAGGGCCCTATTTTGTACCCTAATGTATAAAACATTTGTAAGTTAGTGTTAGGATATGCTTTTATACATCAGGGAGTTAACTTCAACTAAAAAGGCTAGAAATATTAAGAAGTCCTAGAAATTGTCATTTAGGAAATAATTCCTATGTTTTTGTAATACATCCTTCATCCTGGTTCAGCCCTCATCCTCACATACAAAGAGAGTAGGCAAAGAATTTAGACACTGCAACAGACACAACGTGGGACAATCATGATGGCATAACACCTTTGTAGAGGATTGAGGTTGTGTGGGGTTATATGGCAGCCTGTGCCAGAGAAACCAACAGATGCCCAAAGATCTCAATCAGCCTTATAAGCTGTCATGAAGTTCTGCTACCTAAGCAGCATAAAATGCAGTGATAATGAGATAGAAAACTAAGAAGTTCAGTATGTCCTATAGCAAACTGGCAGAAAAACCATTGCACCAATGTGATCTGCAGCCCAATGAGTCTAGTTTCAATGGGAAATCAATTAGCTGCTATTTCTTTATTTTGAAATAGTGTCACACTATGGTAGACCAGTTGACTGCTCTATCCAGGTGATTCTACCCAAGACTTGAGGTATTCCACCCAAGTGTCCTTAGTAACCATGATAAGAGCAGGTAGATTTGGGAATCCTTTAGGCTACCAACAGTTTGTATAACAACTTATTTCTCAGGATTCTGGTGCTTTTATTCGTCTTGGACTTGGCCCCATCAGCCTCTCCACTCAATATCAGGTCAGGAGTCTAGACATCAAAATTTATACTAGAGAACTAACATGAACACTCCCTCTTCACGTGCTCTCCCAGCAATGTATCAGGGATCATTCTTAGCATGGTTGTTATTGGTAATCTTCCCAATAGGGAAAGGGAATTTTTAAAAAATGTAAATGAATGATTTGAAAGGCCAAGTGGAACTCAGGTACCAAATAACTACATTTTTACCTGCCTTCTTCTCCCAAAGGAAGTCTCTCCCCTGAGATTTCCAACTCTAGAGAAAAGGAAGGGAGGGATCCCATTACAGGTTGGAAGGGTACTTCCTGACAGTCAATCATAGTCTCTATGTCTCAGCAGTTAGATAAGGGACGGAGGATATTGCTGGATTGTCTGTGTGGGATAAAGCCTTGGTTAAGACAAAAAATTCTACATTCCTCGATAAAGATGAGTCTATTACAGAGGCCACTGAATTACTTGGAGAGCTAAAAACTATCCGTTATCAGTTCACTGGGGGGATGTAAACAGGTGGCTCAGATGGTAAAGAATCCACATGCAATGTAGGAGACTTGGGTTCATATGGGTTAGGTGCTTTCTCATTAATGGAGATACAGACATAATTAGGGCAGAGCACTTCACAGACAGGCATAAGGAGAGATATACTTTCCTGAGTTTAAATCCTGGCTTCATCTCTGAATAGCCATGAGACTTTGAACAGGTTCTACTGTTTCCTTCTCATCTACAAAGTGATGATATTAAAGCTCCTATTACCTAATTAAGGTAGTTGGATACTGTTTCTGCTGAGTAGCTTATAATCTCATGGGGGAGATAAATATGCACACAGATGCCTAAATGTTGCAAGAGAGGTGTATGCAGTTATGTGGAAGCACAGGGACCTAGCTAGAAGGGGACTTGAAGAGGAGTTTGTAGATGGTGGAAGAGCCTGCAGTCCAGACAAAACTCTGATTTATCAAATATAGGGACTAATGCTCCTCTGTGCTCATTTAGCCTGACATGTTCTAACAGAGAATCCTACCTACACAGTCTAAAAGTGCAGGCTGAACTTCCAAGGTTCTCTTTCTTGTTTGAGAGTAAAGTGAAACTAATAAAACAATGTACTTGCATTCATTTGTTCTTTCAGCTCCTATTTGGACAAAGAAGTAGCAAGCATCAGTCAAGGCTAAGGATTGTATTGAAATGCTAACTCCAAGGCAAGAATTCAGCTGCCCCTTACTCTTCAGGCACTGAGTCTGATTTAACTGATTAGCGTGGATTCCTTTCTCCATATAAACCTGCTAGTGTAGATTCAATGTTAATCAAAATATACTTCAAGCGATGAAATTGGGCCGATTTGAATTAAGTAGGGAAACTAGGAAATAATTCCTGTATTTATAATATAATTACAATCTATTTAAGAAATGTAAATTACATTGGGATTCCCTAACTGGATGCCCTTTGTTGGCCATTTTATTAAATGGCGTAATTCTATTTGCAGTAGTAGGCCTACAACTATCACATGAGAAGCTTACTGGCAGATCATCAATTTATATTGTATTCATGAAACAGCATTCCTTACTAAGTTGTCTTGGTCTTTTGTACAATTAGAAGGACATTTAGAACATGTGACCTATTGGAATAGAACAATTTTTATGGGTTTTCAGAATCCTAAATTCTTACTTCCATGTAACAACTGCACTGAGGGTCAGTTTCTCCCCTCTATTGAATCCCAGTTTTCTAACTTTCCAAGACTGTATTTCCCAAGAGTATCACCCAGCATACCACTCTGAAAGTGATCTTACATCTCAAAAGTCTGTTTTCAGGTAACCCAGCCTAACATGGGGTTGTCAATCAAAATGGTCCCCGTGGGAAGCTTTATATAATTCTAATCATTCTGCCCTTGCTCAGAACCTACTGAGAATTACATTTGAGGGTCTGTTTTTAGAAACAAAAGCACATTTTTAGGGAGATCTGTCCTAAAGTGCCAAATCTTTACCTACTGGGAGGTATGTATGTATATGTTTTGGAAAAGGCTAAAGTTATTCCAAGCTGAATCTGAAAAATAAGGTTTGTTATTAAACTAGAGTCTATTATTTAGGACACAAAATTAGGTGCAGCTAAAATGTGTTGGGTATAATTTGCTAAATGGTGATCAAATGGGTTTGGAAGCAATATCAAAAAAGATGCTAAATGTGTTTTTAGCAACAGCAACGTCAGTAAAAATGAATGTGTAGCCTCTCAAGAAAATTACTTAAAATGACAAATCTCATGTGTGTGTATAGCTTGTACCATTCTTATTAAAATATCAGTGTCATCATTTTATAGTCACACTGAAGTTGCAACTACGGAATTCTAGTTAAAGCCTATTATTCTCCTTCTAATTATAGTTTTAGGACCAAAGAGCTTCATGGAAAAATGGGACTTAAGGACCTACATTTCAGACTCTGAATAAATGAAGGGGTTTAAAGAGCACCTGGTATTTTTCCAATACAAGGATTTGAGAATATTTATAGGTCAATGGCAAGAATCGTTTCTGACTCATCACTAGCTCCCAGTTCAGTACCTGATACACAGTGGATCACCGTGGAAATAACTAAATTATTCAATTATAAGACAAATGCTAGAGACAAGCAGGATTTCTGGGAACCCAGTGAGCAAAAAAATACCCCAAATTATAAGCAAGATGTTATAAGTATAATAATTATATCTTGTATTTCTGTAGCTTATTTATTATATTCATATAATAAATAGAAGGGTATCCCCTTGTATTTCCCCTCAACTTCAGCTGGATCCTAAAAGTACAAAGAACCTACATGTTTGTGTGCACTGATACCAGGAGCTAAGTCTTCAGCAAGTAGTAGGAGAACCCAAGATATAAAGTGGGTGGGGGTTATTGCAAAGAGAAGAGAAAAGCTGAGGAATCCCCAGGACCGGGAATGGAAGGGGGAACCTAAGGAATAACCCCAGCCTAAAAACAGGGCCCAGGATTCTCAAAGCAGGGTATGTTCACAGTTTACCAAACAAGAAGCTCTGATGTTACAATAACCAACAGCATATGGTTATGTTGAAAAAAGAGTTGATGATTTGTGCTATGTGACATAAGGGCAGAAATCATTATACACTGGGGAAAAATCATGAGATATATAAAGATAAACAGAGCTACTGTTTGAAAGAAAGATCATTAGATCTTCCAGGACTGCACAGGAAGTGCTGGAGGAAGACAGCATTCCCAGCAGCAAGAGTTTAAGTGAAGGCTCAGAGGCACAATGAGCGCGGACTTCAGTGGCTGCCTCATGGCAGCCACGTCCTCTTCACAAGCGTTGATAGAGGGTTCTGTGGACCTGCTGAGCCAGATCTGGGCAGGCACTGGGAAGGCTAGAAATGTGTATAGATAAGCATTCCATCCAGAGTTTTCACAGCAGAGCTGTAGAGGGAAAACCAACACACACAAAACCATTAACCCTAAACATACCAATTATCTGGAAACAGAAATTCAGAGAAGTAAGAGAAAGATTTGAGAAAGACTCATGGAGAAAAGGTCTCAAGCTAAGCCCTGAAGATTGGTCAGGATATTGATAGGCTGATGGGAGTGGAAAAAAGGAGCACCAGGGTGGAGGTGGGGAGGTCAAAAACAAGTATGATTTGTGTTCTGCAGGACAAAAAAGGCATGTTGGATACTATGAGGAGTTATCATCAAACATGTGCATATTGGACATGTGCATATTGGATAAAAAGTAGAGATGTTACTTTGCCGACAAAGGTCCATCTAGTCAAAGCTATAGTTTGTATGGATGTGAGAATTGTATACAAAGTCATGTATGGATGTGAGAGTTGGACTATAAAGAAAGCTGAGTGCTGAAGAATTGATGCTTTTGAATTGTGGTGTTAGAGAAGATGCTTGAGTGTCCCTTGGACTGCAAGGAGATCCAACCAGTCCATCCTAAAGGAAATCAGTCCTGAATATTCATTGGAAGGACTGATGCTGAAGCTGAAACTCCAATACTTTGGCCACCTGATGCGAAGAACTGACTCATTGGAAAAGACCCTGATGGTGGGAAAGATTGAGGGCAGGAGAAGGGGACGACAGAGGATGAGATGGTTGGGTGGAATCACCGACTCAATGGACATGAGTTTGAACAAGTTCCAGGAGTTGGTGATGGACAGGGAGGCCTGGCGTGCTGCAGTCCATGGGGTCACAAAGAGTTGGATATGATGAGCAACTGAACTGAACTGAATGTGCATATCGGAGCCAAATTAGAGAGGGCTTTAAAAGAATAAGAGGTCTTGGATTTGGTATGGTAAATGATGAAGAATCATTGAACTGTGGTGTTAGAGAAGATGCTTGAGTGTCCCTTGGACTGCAAGGAGATCCAACCAGTCCATCCTAAAGGAAATCAGTCCTGAATATTCATTGGAAGGACTGATGCTGAAGCTGAAACTCCAATACTTTGGCCACCTGATGCCCATTCACAAATGGGCTGCAGTTGGGAGAGACTGAAGCCAGAGCCACCCACCACCCGGCAGCTCACATTTACCCAGATCAAAATTGATGAGGGCCTCGATGAGGGAGCAGAAATGGTAAGAGAAAGGGGGAGACACTAAAACATTTCAAAAAGCCTGAGAGAATTAACTAAGAGGATGGAAACAGAGGCAGATCCAAAGTGACACTGCTCACAGAAACTAGATTATTAGGCAGACAACTTAAGTTAGAAAATAGATAGTAAGTTGGTTTAAAATATATGAGCCAGGACTTCCCTGGCAGTCCAGTGGTTAAGACCCCATGCCTCCAATGCAGGGGATGTAGCCTTGATCCCTGGTTAGGGAACTAAGATCCCACATGCTATGCCATGCAGCCAAAAAAATTTAAAAAATAATTAAACAATAAATTTTAAAAATAAAATATATGAGATATGGCAAGGGCACAGGCTCTGAATGGAAAGGTCGGCATGCTCATTTCAATCTCACAGGCTCAGTCACCTCACAGACTCCTAGAAATCAGTCTTAAACATTTTCCCATTGTGACTCCACTAGTCCCTTATGCTATTCGGCTGCTCCTCACAAAGCTTATGCATAATTCTTTAGTCCAGACCATATACAGTCAACCATCAGGATGTAGCATCAATTGTTAGATTCATTACAGTACATCCACTATGTTCTAACTACTAACCTAGATTTCTCTCTTGTATCTCACTTCATTCTTAAACACTAACCCAATGTCAAAGATTTGTTCACCTACTTTTACAGAAAAAGAAAACAAGTTCAAGGAGGTTGAGTTTCAAATTCACAAACTCATAGAAATGGGGCAAGAATTCTAACTCAGCTCTTTTATGAATCCAAGCCTATGGTCTTTAACAAAGATGCACACACAAAGAGTGCATACAGTGTGATTTAAAATATATTCTGAGAACCCAGAAGAGGGGGAAGTGACAATCTGATCAAAAGTTCTACATTTTCATTCCTGAGAACTGCAAAGACTTAAATGACTGCCATCCATTTATTATTAAGAACTCATTGATAGCTAATTTTGTAGATTCAGAACACCTGTAATATTTATCATTAATGATTTTAATAGTACTAATCTGTGTTTCAAAATATAATTTAAAAGTTAAACCTCATTACATCTTCATCAGTAAAATCAAAATATATATCCCAATACAAATGGGCAAATGACAATTTATAAAGAAATAAATACAAATGGTTAAAAAGATAATTGAGTAAGTTTACAGTATCATTAATAACAAAAACCACTGAAATAAAGGAGATAACATTTTTCATCTCACAAATAGCACAGGATTTTCCTTGGAATCCAATTGATGAGACTAAGTGAAAATTATGATTCTCATATCTTGTTGATTAAAGTACAAATTGACATCATCTGTCTAGAGGACAGGTTGGTGGTACAAATCAAAACCATCAGAAAAAACAAACTCTTTGATACAGCAATTTCTTATGTATAAATATATTCATCACAATGTTATTTAAAGTAGTAAAAATTTTTAAACAGCTTAAAGTTCAACAATAATTAATCATTAAACTGAAGTTAAAGGTAGCATACAATAGAATGCGCAGTTATTAAAAAATCAAGTTGTGTAAGGATATAAAATGACCTAGAAAAATGATTACAGCATATCATTAAATAAAGAAAACCATACCTCAAATTAGTATCACACTATGATTGAATTTTGATGAGTCTGACTTGGAACTTCACCTTAAATCTTAACAAAGATCCTTTTTGAGCAATGGGATTATTTTTTCCTTCCCGGTGCTTTTCCATGATCTCTGAATTTTCTACAATTAACTATATACAGCTTTTGTCATCAGGAAAAAGCCATGTAAAAATCTAATTCTGTTAAATTATCTGTTATGTATTACCAGGGATGCCAGGAACCAGTCTAGCTCCTGCACTTGTTCCCTCTCTTCTGTATCTAGAACATCCCAAACCCTCTTTAATTCCTCTCCTTCCATTCCACAAGGATGCAGCTTTCTGAGACATGTACAGCTGGTTTCAGCCATTGCCCTGATCACAAACCTTTCCACAAGGATGTCCCATTGGGTCAGATTTTCATCTTCTCCAATCTGATCTATGAACTCATTTGTGAATTTAATAAACCGTTACTGAACATCTACTTTGTGCTAGGCAATATATAGATTCCCATGCCACAAAAGTCAAGTAGGACAAAGTCATACAGTCGGATGTAGGTAGATCCTGTATATATTATGAGTTTAATGGATGCACAGAGGAGGAAATTCAAAATCAGATACAGAAGAGGAGGGCAAGCAAGGAAGGACACTCAGAGGCAGTGATGCTCATCCTGAAAAAATAGGAGCTATTTAGATGAATAACTCAGGGAAAGATACTCTAGGCAAAGGGAAGGCCTGTATAAGGCACACAGGTGAGGAGGAGTATTATATTTTCTGGGAACCTCAATGGTCTCCATTTGGCTAGAGTACAGTGAGTAAGGGCAAGTGTTGGGAAATAAAATTGGAAGGGGATGTTCCAAAATGTGTTACATGGACTCTCAGAACTCTGACATTATCTTTGGGAAAAAAAAAAAGATTCCTTATCCAAACAACTCTGAGAAGCACTGTGTGGTGTTATCTACCTCTGGTAAGATTGATAGTGAACAAAACCCCTCTCTTCCTTTCCCTCAGTATTCCTGGAATCCAGCACTATTGGAAACAGTAAACAGAGTAATGAGAAGAGTCCAGAATAACCCTGAGAGCTCTGATGAACCGTGACAGCTTTCAAACAGAAGAGTCATGTGGGCAGCTTCGTGATTCAGAAGGTCCCCCTATGGCAGCAGCAGAGAGCACTGCAGTGAAGGGAGTAAGAGAAGAAACAGACACCATCTGTGGGAGACTGTTAGGATGATCAACAGGGGAATATGGCCTGAGACTAGCACTAAATGACAAAGAAGAAATTGTGGATCAGAGAGAATGTCACCTAAGCAGAGTGTAAGACTTAGTAATAGACAGAAACATGGTGGGATCAGGACACAGCTTGTGACCGGAAACTCTCTAAGATGTTTTAGGTGTTTCTCGGTTTTTTTGTTTTAGTTTTTTTCCCTTGAGAATCACTGGGGGAGGCAAAGTAGGTCTGGAGTAAAATGCAATAAAGCCTTGGACTTGTCCAACCATGATGGGAAATACAAGATTGGAGGTCAGCAAAAAGGTCTAAAGAGACAATATCTATTATGGGATCATTATAATATCAGAAACCATGGGCTTTGGTGGGAAATACAATGAGGAGTGTGCAGGTTCAAGGATATAATCCTTGAGTCACATCAAAGTTTATCCAGAAATAGTAAATCTATAAATGTGGTAAGGAGAGGCCAGAAAGGAAGGATGAGGACCTCAAGAGAAAAATGCCAAGGGAACCAATGCAAGAGACTTTTAAGCGGAGGTCATGGCAACTTGGATTAAATGCCAGAGCGATCTAGTGAGATATGAACCTGGACGTATCTACCAGCTCTGGTGAAATGTGAAGAATCAAGACCTCATCAGAGTCTTTTCAGAGCAGGTGGGACTGGAAATCAGAGTAAGAGTGAAATAAAAGAGACAGAGAGCAAGGTGGACTTGTCCTTTACATAGCTAACAGAGAGGGTGTTTCGGACTCAATAAAATGTTGATGTTTTGAGTTTGGATGTTTTTGCTTTCACTTGGGAGATAGCTGAGTATATGTTTCTATGTTAAGAGTGAGTGGCAGGGACAAGACGGTGGGATGTCAGTAGAAAAGAGAGATTGAAGTAAAAAGAGTAGTGGTTGCCAGAAAAGTCTGGGGGTGTAGATGGCATGGTGCTCACAGTGCAGATGCTGAAGAGCAGGAGAGACCTGAGCTGCTTAGCATTTAGAGGAGGGGGGAATTGATATGTAGCGGGGAAGGAATTAAAGAATGTGTTCACCTGATGACTTCAAGGTACCCAATGCAAAGTTTTGTAAAAAGTGCTTGGAAGGCATGAAATGGTTTAATGGAAAAAGGTTAGGTTTCAGAAATGAATTAGTTAATCATTCTGAATCACAAAAAAGGAAAGACTCCAAAATTGTCAAATCTGCCTCTGTGTGTATGTGTGCATGCGTGTGTATGTGTGCATGCATGTGCATGTGTACATGCTCAGCCGTGTCTGACTCTTGCAACCTCATGGACTATAGCCTGCAAGGCTCCTCTGTCCATGGGATTATCCAAACAAGAATACTGGAGTGGGTTGCCATTACTTCTTCAGGGGAATCTTCCCGACCCAGGGATCAAACCCAGGTCTCCTGTGTCTCTTGCATCGGCAGGTGGATTCTTTACCAATGAGCCAACAGGGAAACCCAAATCTGCCCTTAAAGCTTCTCAAATAAGATCAATTCAATATCTTTTTAAATTAGTCAATATTAGTCTTAAGATATATGAGCATAGGTTTCCCCGGTGGCACTAGTGGTAAATGACCCATCTGCCAATGCAGGAGATGCAAGAGAGAAGGGTTCAATTCCTGGGCTAGGAAGATGCCCTGGAGAGGGGAATGGCAACTCACTCCAGTATCCTTGCCTGGATAATCCCATGGACAGAGGAGCCTGATGGGTCACAGTCCATGGGTTCACAAAGAGTCAGACATGTCTGAGCACACTCAGCACAGATGTAGCACAGCATATGAGCACAATTAAAGTTCAAAATAAAGTTCTTTGGACATAAAAATGTGACTATTTATGCCAGGTGTATGCATTTTTTGCATATTTTTTTTAACAAGAACTTTTTCTTAGGCATGTAGATTTGGAGAAATGTAATCTGAGCTTAGTGAATTTCTCTTTTACTTCCCCTTCAAAATCTGGGATCATTTAGTTTAAAAACACATGAGTAATATAGACACTGCTGCTGCTGCTGCTGCTGCTACGTTGCTTCAGTCATGTCCGACTCTGTGCGACCTCATAGACAGCAGCCCACCAGGCTTCCCCATCCCTGGGATTCTCCAGGCAAGAACACTGGAGTGGGCTGCCATTTCCTTCTCCAGTGCATGAAAGTGAAAAGTGAAAGTGAAGTCGCTCAGTCGTGTCCAACTCTTAGCGACCCCATGGACCAAAGCCTACCAGGCTCCTCCATCTGTGGGACTTTCCAGGCAAGAGTACTAGAGTGGGTGGCCAAATACAGACACTACTTTCCATTTATTACTCTTGTTCATACTACTTTCAACTTTTCATGTAATAAAGTGAAGTGTTATCAATTACTAGGGTAATAATGTTTCCTCATTTTCACCATTGATTTCCATTTAAAAGTCTATCTTTGAGCTAATTTAAAAATTAAGCTATCGACTAGGTGGGTGCAGGAACAGGATGCATATCATCTGACATTATAGCAAAACTTGAATCAGCGAAGTGGATTCTTACACCATGGCCTGAAGACAGAAACAAACAAACAACAACAACAACAACAAATCCACACCTGGAGTAAAAATGCTAGGCCCATTTACGAGTTATTTTTGGTTCCTTGATTACAGTGAAATGTCGAAAGTACATATGTTTCAAACAGAAACAAATCCACACAGTATGGAGGCAAATCAAGCAAGATAGTGCTTCTAAAATTGATTGTAAATGTCACTGCCCACTACCACCATTTCTTCTAGCATAACCTTAGACAATGCAGTGCTTCCTTCTAAAGGCAGAATGATCTTGTTAGCTGAACTGGAGAGGTTCAGAACCAGAAGGCAAGCTTAAGAGGAAAAACCTATAAGCATTCATTCTGTGGAGACCAGGGGCTCCAGAAAAGCTTCAAGGCTCAAGAATTTAGAACTGTTCTCCCTCCCTACAAACTCAGACTCTGATATAACCAAAAACAGCCATTGCAATCCACATGCTTTTTAAACAATGTGTCCTCTTGTAATCTATTTTGATAGCCATATTTACCTAATTTATTGTCTACTGCTTTCTTTATTCAGAATTCACAGGGAGAAGTTAACAATTTATAGAAAATCTTTTTTTTTTTTTTTTTTTTTAGTGGAGTGCAGTTTATTACACTGGTGGGTCCGAGGCAGAGTTTCTTTTTTAGCCAGGGACCCCGAAATACTTTTATGAAAACCTCATATATCTTAGGTGTATGTGCTTAAGTCCACATCCCCAAATTCCTTAAACCTAGACTGGAAAATATTAAAGGGGGATACAGTCAGGTTATAGACATGATTCATAATCAGAAGGGTCAGCTGGTTATACATTGTAACCTATATCAGTGGGTGCCATAAAGATTACAAAGGTGATTGACTACATAGGGGATTATTACATTCTTTACGGTGAAGGGAAATCTTAGTATGGAATCTGGTGTCTATCAGTCCAGGAGGCCTGTTCAGCTGTAGGTATGTGATCTCCATTGCTACCAGGCACATAGTCTGCAGTTCACTGGGAATGTAGGATGGAGTTTCCTTCTTTTTCTTTTTTTTTAATTTAATTTTATTTTTTAAACTTTACATAATTGTATTAGTTTTGCCAAATATCAAAATGAATCCGCCACAGGTATACATGTGTTCCCCATCCTGAACCCTCCTCCCTCCTCCCTCCCCATTCCATCCCTCTGGGTCGTCCCAGTGCACCAGCCCCAAGAAAAGACATAATTAGTATTTAATTTATCAGGTCTGTAAACCTACATTTTTCATATACTTTATTGGGGTTGTTTTAAGAGGAGCTTTTCTTTAATTATAAGTGTGTAGGAGCTGGGTACCACATTTTTAGTACCAAAAACACAAAAACTTTTTGGAAGACTATCCTCCTCTAGTATCAATGAGAAGTCTATAGAACCAGGTTTGAAAAAGTCATGAAAAACCATTAAAGTCCAGGCAGCCAGAAATACAGCCCAACCATACCTAAGGAGTCTGGTCAGGATGCTGCTGCCATTGCTGCTGGTCACTGCACATGATCATCACGGACGTGGACACCATGACCAATACTGACTGTGGAGGCCTGTTGACATGGAACCCTGCGACCTAACCCAGGGTACCATGGTCACTGGCACAGCAAGACATCCAGGTCCTTCCCATCTATTTACATTACAGGCTCTGGATTCAATACCCTGGTGAGGACATGGGATGGACCAGGCTTATTTATTCATTCACTTTATAGCAGCCAAGGAGCTGGGGAAGGGGATATTTGCCTTTCTTCAGCCTCCATGGGATTCTCTCCAAGTAGGAAAGCTAGGTAGATGCCGGGTGGCTAATCATAGCAAAATCCACTATGGGTTACTACTCTGCATCCATAAATGTGTCCAACTGTTGCTGGGGATGATACAGAATTATCTTTTTACAGTAAAAACAAAAAAGAGGTAATGATTTTGTGCAGAAAAGGAGTGAGAAAGATTGTTAGGTCTCTTGGCGTTTTAATGCCTTGGATGTAGTTTCAAATAACATTGCAAAGAGCTGTTGAGTGTATGGAAACTTTTTCCAAGAGAAATAAAGGCCAATTTTCACATTCTGAGCAATCTTCATAATTTGCACATTAAGGAGAAAATAAAGGCATAGTAACTGCATTAGAATAAAGGCTTAATGAGCTAATGTATAATAAATTAGCCCCTGTGGAGTCTGAAGAGAGAAGATGGAACAGCTATGACACTCCCAGCTCTACCCCCAATCTTAGGAAGCTTTCAGGCCCAAGGCAGACTTTTACAGAGAGAGAGGAGCCTCAGGAGCTGTACTCCATTTGACCTGCCTCAGTAAGGGACAAAATGCAAGAATCACCTTCTCACATTCAATGAGAGAGTCAAATCTTCTCTACGGTCCCCAGATTCATCTGTTCATTCACTCATCCATCCATTTATGCAATGACACGCATTGGTGAGTAAGGGGGACATAATCCTTCTTTTCTTTCTGACTGGTTTCTTTTCCAATATTCCTACCCCTCCCCTCCTATGGACTCAGTGGACCTGAGTTTGAGCAAACTCCAGGAGATAGGAAAGACAGGGAAGCCTCGTGTGCTGTAGTTCATGGGGTCGCATGGAGTCAGACACGACTGAGCAACTGAACAACAACAACCTCCTATGGACATTGAAGTACACTTCTTTGGAAGAGCATGCAATGCATTCTTATGAAGTGAGTACAGATGAAGCAGAAGGACTATACATAGATAGATTTGGATCAAGAGAATACTCAGTTCACCCCTGAAGAACGGTCTAATCTGGCATAGTTTTAAACAGGTCTTCTTTTACCTGGTCAGGTAATAATCTCACATATTGGATTAGGAAGATGGAAACTATTTTTAAAATTCAACTTGCTTATATGAACTATCCTTTTGCCTCTAGGAGTTTGCGTTGGTCAAGAGGACAAGTAGTCCAATCAAGTCAGAACAGTTTTAGTCCCATCTGTCAGTGGATATCCTCCTAATAAACTGTCCCTTCTCCAGTCTCTGTATGTTGTAACTCTGATTTAAAATGACAATTAAAGCATTCCCTGGTGGCTCAGAAGGTAAAGAGTTCACCTGCAATGCAGGAGACCTGGGTTAAATCCCTGGGTTGGGAAGATCCCCTGGAGGAGGGCCTGGCAACCCACTCCAGTATTCTTGCCTGGAGAACCCCCATGGACAAAGGTGCCTGGCAGGCTACAGTCCATGGGGTTGCAAAGAATTGGACAGGACTGAACGACTAAGCACACAGCAAAGCATGTGATGAAGGTGACATGAGGCATCAACAGATTTTTTCAATTATTTTTTAAAGAATAATATTTGAATAATATTTTATAAATTTTCCTAAGGGCTTTATCCTGTGCCAGACACTAATCAAAACATTGGTGACTGAATTGTAGGGCTTACATTCAAAAGTCATCTATACTGACATGGATTTGCTACAGAAAAGGACAATAAGACAAATAAAGTTACAAACAATGGATCTACGAAGATAACTGATTTGTAAGTCAAGAAACACCTGGAGTAACCGGCAAATTTGGCCTTGGAATACGGAATGAAGCAGGGCAAAGACTAATACAGTTTTGCCAAGAAAATGCACTGGTCATAACAAACACCTTCTTCCAACAACACAAGAGAAGACTCTATACATGGACATCACCAGATGGTCAACACTGAAATCAGATTGATTATAATCTCTGCAGCCAAAGATGGAGAAGCTCTATACAGTCAACAAAAACAAGACCAGGAGCTGACTATGGCTCAGATCATGAACTCCTTATTACAAAATTCAGACTGAAATTGAAGAAAGTAGGGAAAATCACTAGACCGTTCAGGTATGACCTAAATCAAATCCCTTATGATTATACAGTGGAAGTGAGAAATAAATTTAAGGGACTAGATCTGATAGATAGAGTACCTGATGAACTATGGAATGAGGTTCGTGACATTGTACAGGAGACAGGGATCAAGACCATCCCCATGGAAAAGAAATGCAAAAAAGCAAAATGGCTGTCTGGGGAGGCCTTACAAATAGCTGTGAAAAGAAGAGAAGCGAAAAGCAAAGGAGAAAAGGAAAGATATAAGCATCTGAATGCAGAGTTCCAAAGAATAGCAAGAAGAGATAAGAAAGCCTTCCTCAGCGATCAATGCAAAGAAATAGAGGAAAACAACAGAATGGGAAAGACTAGAGATTGCTTCAAGAAAATTAGAGATACCAAGGGAATATTTCATGCAAAGATTGTCTCGATAAAGGACAGAAATGGTATGGACCTAACAGAAGCAGAAGATATTAAGAAGAGGTGGCAAGAATACACAGAAGAACTGTACAAAAAAGATCTTCATGACCCAGATAATCATGATGGTGTGATCACTGACCTAGAGACAGACATCCTGGAATGTGAAGTCAAGTGGGCCTTAGAAAGCATCACTACGAACAAAGCTAGTGGAGGTGATGGAATTTCAGTGGAGCTATTCCAAATCCTGAAAGATGATGCTGTGAAAGTGCTGCACTCAATATGCCAGCAAATTTGGAAAACTCAGCAGTGGCCACAGGACTGGAAAAGGTGAGTTTTCATTCCAATCCCAAAGAAAGGCAATGCCAAAGAATGCTCAAACTACTGCACAATTGCACTCATCTCACATGCTAGTAAAGTAATGCTCAAAATTCTCCAAGCCAGGCTTCAGCAATACGTGAACCGTGAACTTCCTGATGTTCAAGCTGGTTTTAGAAAAGGCAGAGGAACCAGAGATCAAATTGCCAACATCCGCTGGATCATGGAAAAAGCAAGAGAGTTCCAGAAAAATATATATTTCTGCTTTCTTGACTATGCCAAAGCCTTTGACTGTGTGGATCACAATAAACTGTGGAAAATTCTGAAAGAGATGGGAATACCAGACCACCTGATCTGCCTCTTGAGAAATTTGTATGCAGGTCAGGAAGCAACAGTTAGAACTGGACATGGACCAACAGACTGGTTCCAAATAGGAAAAGGAGTATGTCAAGGCTGTATATTGTCACCCTGCTTATTTAACTTATATGCAGAGTACATCATGAGAAACGCTGGACTGGAAGAAACACAAGCTGGAATCAAGACTGCCGGGAGAAATATCAATAACCTAAGATATGCAGATGACACCACCCTTATGGCAGAAAGTGAAGAGGAACTAAAAAGCCTCTTGATGAAAGTGAAAATGGAGAGTCAAAAAGTTGGCTTAAAGCTCAACATTCAGAAAACAAAGATCATGGCATCCGGTCCCATCACTTCATGGGAAATAGATGGGGAAACAGTGGAAACAGTGTCAGACTTTATTTTTGGGGGCTCCAAAATCACTGCAGATGGTGACTGCAGCCATTAAATTAAAAGACGCTTACTCCTTGGAAGGAAAGTTATGACCAACCTAGATAGCATATTCAAAAGCAGAGACATTACTTTGCCAACAAAGGTTCGTCTAGTCAAGGCTATGGTTTTTCCTGTGGTCATGTATGGATGTGAGAGTTGGACTGTGAAGAAAGCTGAGCACCGAAGAATTGATGCTTTTGAACTGTGGTGTTGGAGAAGACTCTTGAGAGTTCCTTGGACTGCAAGGAGATCCAACCAGTCCATTCTGAAGGAGATCAGCCCTGGGATTTCTTTGGAAGGAATGATGCTAAAGTTGAAACTCCAGTACTTTGGCCACCTCATAAAAAAGTTGACTTATTGGAAAAAACTCTGATGCTGGGAGGGATTGGGGGTAGGAGGAGAAGGGGACGACAGAGGATGAGATGGCTGAATGGCATCACTGACTCGATGGACGTGAGTCTGGGTGAACTCCAGGAGTTGGTGATGGACAGGGAGGCCTGGAGTGCTGCAATTCATGGGGTCGCAAAGAGTCGGACAGGACTGAGCGACTGAACTGAACTGAACTGAATGCAAGGAAGAATTGATCTATAATGAGAAACTAAGCTAATAACAATAACAATGACTGTTAATGTTTACTAAGTTCTTCCTACATTCTCACATTATTCTAAGCTATTGTGCCATATATCATTCAATTTCACTATCTCCTGGTGAGGTATAGAGTGAAAGTGTTCAGGGCCCTGTATTCCATTTGTTGAAGCTATAAGGTTGATCTATGTTGGTTCTCCATTTAATCACAGAATTAGGGGAGAAAAATGGTTATTTTAACCAGTGTTGATGGGCTTAGAGGATGGTGGGCTAAGTCCAGAGATGTGGAAGGCAGAAAATGTGACCCATGAATTGCCATGGCTGAAAAGAAATACAAACACTGTAAGATAAGAAAACCTAGGCAATATAGGGAGCTTGACCATGCCTGGAAATGAAGGTAAGAAAGAAGAGTCCATGGAGAACATGATAGGGATTCATCATTTGGACCAAACCAGAGAAGAGACCAGCAAGATAATAAGCAGAGAGAAATGTGACTGGCATGGTTCCTGGGGAGGGGTGAGTGCTGGAAATAAGCTTAGGTTTTCATGGGTCAGGTAGGGGGAGTCAGAGCTAAGCACAGATATAAACAAGGGCAGAGAAAAAAAGAGAATAGACACAGGAATATATATAGAGAGAACCAGCAGGCTAACTTGCCAGATTGGACGTGGGTGTGGAAAAACAGCAAAAGAAGATGGCTCCAAGGCTAAACTGGCAAGATGTATTTTGGTGTCTGCAGAAATATGTCCATTGAGCTGCCCTTTCTTTGTTCACTACTCTTGTTATCTGGTCCTGTATCTTCAGCATCCAACTAATTTTTCAAGCTGTTCCACTTTGCACCTTCTATGTATGCTGACATTTTATTGCTCGCATTTCTCAGTTGTCAGAGCTGCATTGCAACCATTCTCTGCCCAATGTTATTTAATTCAAACCCTAAACATCCACAGGTTGTTTAGCCAGATTCTCCCCTCCACAGAAGGCATAGAGATCTCAAGGCTGAGAGTGGCTCAGATAGCTTCAGAATTCACTTTCTGAGAAAGCTGCAGCCCAAGAGGCCAAGCAAATCTCAGAAGTGTCTGGAGAATCAAACAGTTCTTCTGGGAAGGATCAGAGAACCAGGAGGCCAGGATGCTTACAGTAGTCTGAATAACTTGCCAAAGATATCATGTTCTGGTCCTTGGAATCTGTGATTAATAGCTTTTATGGCAAAAGAAAAAAAAAAAAAAAAGAACTAGTCAAATGTGATTAGATTAAGGATCTATCTAGAATTGGGGAGATTATCCTGGATTATTTTGATGAACTAAATGTTATCACAAGTGACCTTATAAGAAAGAAAGGGGGAAATATGAGCACAGAGGAGAAGGTCCTATTATGGCAGAGCAGAAGCTGAATTCTAAGCCATGGAATGCTGGCGCCATCAGAGGCTGAAGGAAGCAAGGACTAGATTCTTCCCTGGAGCCTCCTTAAGGAACAGCCCTGCCACCACCTTGATTTTGGACCCTAAGACTCATTTTAGATTTCTAGCCTCCAATATTTCAAGAGAATAAAATTCCATTGTTTTAGTAATTTGTCACTGCAGCCATAAGATCCTACTGCTAGGCTTTTTCCTCAGTTGGCTGAGGTAGACAGTTAAGCCCAATTATTAAAGAAAACAAATACTCCTCTAGCTATGTCAGCTTTCCAATAGTTGTCCAAAGAAAAGACAACTTTCATGTTTTCCTCAAGAACCTAAACTAGTACACATACAGATTTATTTTCTCCACGCTCTCCTTCTCTTCATTCCTATCCTCCACCCCCAAGTACTCAGCTACCTAACTACACTCCCAGTTTGCTCTTCCCAGTGTATCCCAGTTCCTACTCACCTCCCTGCCTCTGCTCATACAAGATCTCCCTTCAGAGCCAGACCTGTGCTGTTCTTTGTTCTCCGTTCTTAAAATGCCCATACATCCTTTGAGACAGCAGAAAACTTCCTTCCTTCCAATCCCTCCTTTTATCAAGAAAACAAGTTGCTCTCTCCTTTGCATTCCCATGGCTTGAGATCACTGAGCACAAACCATGCCCTATTCATCATGGACTCACCAGAGGCTGAGCTCCCTGATGATGGAGACTTTTGTATCCTCCTCCCCAGCAATGAACTTGCCGTGTGTTGGGTATTAAGGGGATATATGAGTGAATGAAGACATGAACCTTTCTTTTCTCCCTGGAGTCCACATTCCACACTCTTTGATTTTTTTCTTCTCCCACACTTTAAAAACCAAGTTTATCTGCCCCATTTTTTTTTTCCATTTAACATCTTTAAGTTAAATGGGAAACTCTTTCCTTAAATTTAGTTATCAAATTCACACTACATGAGAAAATGACATGGTAACTGCAGTGACAGCATGTCAGGTTAAACCAAAAGGTTGATAATTCTGTCTTTTCAAAAAACTCTTATAAAGCCAAGTTTTGTTCCGGATGAAACTTGGTCCTTCTGGTCACAACAATTCCAATCCACCACCTCCTTCTACTGCCGAGTAGTTCTATTTCAGTCTGATATAACTGAATACAAATAGATACATTCAGTTCTATTTCATGTGTATATATACATATGTAATTGTACAGCTACAGATTCTATGGGGCTTCCCTGGTGGCTCAGTGGTAAAGAATATGTCTGCAAATGTAGGAAACACAGGTTCAATACCTGGGTCATGAAGACTCCCTGGAGAAGGAAATGGCAACCAACTCCAGTATTCTTGCCTGGGAAATCCCATGGACAGAGGAGCCTGGCAGGCTACAGTCCATGGGGTTACAAAAGATTTGGACATGACTTAGTGACTAAACAATAACAATAGATTCTATAGATATATTAGATGTGTCCTATATCTAGTGCCTATAGTCACATAAGGCATATATGCAAGGTATGAGTTGATGCATTTATGCGTCAATATTAAATGGGGGAGGAAGCATAGGTTTAATTTAACGTTCTGTTGTTTATTCTTTGCATGGCCTTAGAAAAATTCTTCAAAATGAGTTTTAGTTTCTATAACTGTAAAATGGGGATAAGTAGCTATATTTTAAGGTTATAATGAGAACTATCAGACATAGGTAATAAAGCCTAACATATACTGAGTGTTCACTAAATGATATCTATCATTAATACCTCCCCTTAAATGTTCCTTATTCTTTAGAAGGTTGCCTCTACATGGTATGTCCTTACACATGTCCTGAAAACGAGTGTGGTATTATGAACAGATCATTAATGGCAGAAACCAACACAGCACTATAAAAACTTTTTTAAATTTATACATTTAAAGAAAAAAAGAAGTTGAGTGATATACAAATATCTTCAATCCCTCCTAGTACGGCTGACTCCCCTGGACATCTGCCTAGTAAGATTCAGCCTCTTATTTCAACTCTTCTCTAAGTCATTTTAGATCTAGTCTTCTTCACCATCATTCTAATCATTAACAGCTTATTAGCATCACACTGTAAGTGATTCAAAATTGCCTAATATGTTAGACCTTATTCTCTGGAAATTTAAATTTGGGAAAGGTCACAGTGATGGAACAGACTATTTTATAGGAGTCAGAAAAGCAGGGTTCATTAAAAACTAGAAAATCCATATGAGTGGACACAAAAGAGAAAAATCTGAATCAGAACGAAGACCTTCTAATGAGCCACTGCCTGCTGCCTGCTTTCCCAACCACCTGAGATCCTTAGGGCCAAGGTGAAGGTTACCTGAGCCTTTTAACAAGGCTAGTCCAGTCCAGGTCCTAGATCTTTCTGATGTACAGTCTGGAGAATGGGTTGAGAGGGGCTGAACAGGAGATTGAGAAGAAACCTGTAAGAACAAGTGACAGATTTCACAATATACATTGTAAATGGCTCAGGCAGGGAAGGGCAAAGGGTATAAAGCCTTCTAAGGCTGAGCAGTGGCAGAAAGTTTGGAGTTTGTTATGGAAAAGGCTAGTGGAGAGGTGGGAAAAAAGGAAAAGGAAAGACCAATGTGGTGGAATCAGATCCCCTTGAAAGTTCTTTCAAAGATGCAGGTAAAAAATCAATTTCTTCTTATTTCTGCTTGAACACTAATTGAGCCTCTCCAACTTGACCTCCTTGAGAAGCAGAAGCCTCTGGTTTTACCAGAGTTATACGTGAAAACAGAGAATGCATAAATTAGTACTTAGTGTAACCTGAGCCATTCAAGAACCCTATAGGCTGATACTCCAGTGCCACATGTTGAAGCCAGAAACCAGCAAGGGTGGACCCTGGGGAATTCATCTCTTTCAAGGTCAATGTCCTGACCTTGTCTTCTTAAACAGCATTAAACACAGGTACCTTATTTAAGTATGCCTTTTCAGAGTCTTGGTCCCAGCCTTGTGTCTTAACTCTTAGCTCTAAATTTCATTCAAGACTAACTCTGCTGATTTTCAAAACTGACCTCTGGCTTCTCTGCCTCTTTGAGTGGCTCTTATCCTTCTGGTCTCAACTGCTCAGAACTGGGCTAGACCTAAGCCCCAGAAATCTTCCTCAGGTAACCTTTACCCTGAGGTTCTCAGATAATGTGAATGTTTTAATTAATCCAGGGCAGCTTCATGGAGGGAAAGGAATCTCATAAACTATTTGAATGAGAGCTTAGATTTTTAAGGAAAGACTAGAACACAACTCAAAATAATTTCATTACTATGAGTTTGAATGTGGGTGCTGAAAGGTTAGAATGGATTCAGAATGGGGTTCTGTGCAAACCTTCCTTAGAATGAAAGTAAAAGCTAGTGAGGAGGAAACAATAAGAAATAATTCACATTCTGGTCCCTCAAGTGGTTCTTTTCCTCAATTGATATGCATTCCACTCCTCTGGGGGTAACTTTGCTCCCTGGCTAAGAGAGCAGTAGACAAGTGAGCCCCATTTTCCTCCACCATCAACAACAGCAAATGATTCATTAAGCCAAGAGCTGGGGTGTCTTGGGTCTGGTTGAAAGTGATAGCAGGCTGGAGAAAATGCAACAGCTGTCTTCCATTTTCTACAGAACTCTTGCTGGATTTTTTTTTTTTTTTTTTTTTTGCCTTGCTTTTTATTTAAAAACATTGCCAAAATGCTGCTGCTCTGCCTGCTCATCCTTGACCCAGGCATTTTGTGTGGGAGTGATTGAAGTGGGCAATTAGATTCCCCTCTTAGTTCCTCTTCATATTCCTTTGGTAGACATTTATTTATTCACTGTGTAATAAAAAAGGATTTTTGAACAGGAGGGAAAAAAAACCTCATTTCATTTTATCCTATTTGGATCCAGGATTGATCATGGATATGTGTGTTTCCTGATACACTGGTGATATTAGACAGTAAAAGAGAAGAAGCATTTTGATTAGGGGGAATTCGAGAAAAAATAAGAATATCCCCTTAGTCTCTGGGGCTACTGGCACCCTTAATTGCTGTGCCCCATGCACTTCACCAGTGAAAGAGAAAAATGTCCAAAACCACATGTTTTCAAATATACTAATTATAAGTGTTCTACACTGAGCCTTCAACTGAACATAAACAGCATATCAAATTGTGTTCATCCATTCATCTCTAACTTTGTCGATAATAATGCCAAAATGTAAATATGTCTCTCCCTAACCATAGGTGGGGCTTTCCCAGTGACTCAGCAGCCTGCAATGAAGGAGACCTGGGTTAGATTCCTGGGTTAGGAAGATCCCCTGGAGAAGGGATAGGCTACCCACTCCAGTATTCTTGGGCTTCCCCGGTGGCTCAGCCGGTAAAGAATCCGCCTGCAATGTGGGAGACCTGGGTTCAATCCTTGGGTTGGGAAGGTCCCCTGGAGAAGGGAACAGCCACCCACTCTAGTACTCTGGCCTGGAGAATTCCATGGACCGTATAGTCCATGGGGTTGCAAAGAGTCAGACACGACTGAACAATTTTTACTTTGACTTAACCATAGGCGCACAAGTTCTCCATCAATGTTCTCCCCTCAAACTCCACGTTTTATCACTAGCCCTCCTTCTTGGTCCATGCAATCTCTTAGTTGCCAGGACACTGAACGAGAAAGTAATGCTCTGGAGTTGATACTTTCAATGCTACCCAGGTTTACTATGGAGAGAATGGGACTTGATCCTCTCAGCCTCCAAAGTGCTCTGATATCTGAAGCCACACTTCATAGATTTCAAATGCTTTCCTGTTGAGCCCCAAACATGTTTAATCAGTGTGCTGCAGTTTTGCTGCCCTTCATTTCCCAAATCTGCTTGGTGCACCAGTAGATGAAACCTACATTTAAATCCAACAATTAGATATTTTCATCTTAAATTACCAGGACCAATTTAAAGACATCATAGAGAAAAGGCTTTGCTGCTTATTGGTTGGTGTTCTCTTTGCAGAGTTGGCTGCTGCTGCCAGCCTCCACTGCAGAAGAGAATCATGTGAAGAAGGGGGAGATCTGGTCAAGTTTGCATATGTTGTTTTAGCACCTGACACTCTTGTATACTCACACTGTGTAACTATTGCCTTGTGCTCAGTACTCTATCCATGGCCCACTGGAAGAACCTGACTAAAGATCATCACTGCAGCGTACAAAGAGGGGGCAGTGCTCAGTCACATGGACATGTCCATCAGGATCTCTGAGGCTGAAAGGACGGCTCATGAAGAACTAATACGTGTGTGTGTGTGTGTGTGTGTGTGTGTGTGTGTGCGCGCGTGCACACTCAGTCGTGTCTGACTCTTTGTGACCCTATGGACAGGAAAGAATACTGAAGTGGGTTGCCATTTCCTCCTACAGGGGATCTTCCTGACTCAGGGGTTTGAACCAGTGTTTGGCAGGTGGATTATTTACATCTGAGCCACCTGGGAAGCCCCATAGAAATGGCAACCCACTCCAGTATTCTTGCCTGGAAAATCCCATGGACAGAGGAGCCTGGAGGGTTATAGTCCATAGGGTCACAAAGAGTCAGACACAACTGAGCACACACTCACACACACAAACACCCCCTCACACACACACAAACACACCTCCACTCACACACACACACACACCCTTTCCTTCTTGAGAAGTCATCCTTTTACAAATAAAATTACATACAAGCTATAGATAGAGTGGTGTTCTAATCTCAGTCTGTACTCTCTCCTGTTACCACTCTACCCTAAGCTTCCTCATCTTCTAACATCAGTTGCCCTGTGTTTACGGAATGTAAATCAATTAAATTTATGTCCAAACTAAAGAGAAGACTCTTGAGAGTCCCTTGGACTGCAAGGAGATCCATCAAGTCCACTCTGAAGGAGATCAGTCCTGGGTGTTCTTTGGAAGGAATGATGCTGAAGCTGAAACTCCAGTACTTTGGCCACCTCATGCGAAGAGTTGACTCATTGGAAAAGACTGATGCTGGGAGGGATTGGGGGCAGGAGGAGAAGGGGATGACAGAGGATGAGATGGCTGGATGGCATCACCGACTCGATGGACGTGAGTCTGAGTGAACTCGGGGAGTTAGTGATGGACAGGGAGGCCTGGCGTGCTGCAATTCATGGGCTCGCAAAGAGTCGGACATAACTGAGCTACTGAACTGAACTGAACTGAAAACAACTGCTAGGGCAAACCTGCTGCCAAAATTCTTCTGAAACAAATAGCACCAATACAATGATTTGCCTGGAAGACTTTTGATAAATATGCCTTGAATCAGCAAACATTTTAAAATAAATGAATATTAATAATTCTTTGCATCAATCCACGGTTTGGGTTATCTGTCATATTAGATTATTTTCTCCATTTATCCCTTCTTTTGGTTAGGTCATTGAAAATGTACTACAATCTGAGTTGTCCTAAGAGCACATAAAATAAGAATCAGAATGTTGGGAAGGAAAATGGATTATCTGCTTCACAATATCTGTGTGTTATCTTACAGGGCTCTCTGTTTTATGTCCACATGAGAGGCTAGATAACTTTGGAGGGAAATCAGAACGCCCTACACCATCCAGTGGTTCTAATTTTTTAAAAAGTTGTGAAGGAAATAACATTATTAAATGCCTACAACATGCCTTTGCTTTTACATATGTTATCTTGCTTAACAGTCAACACATCCTTTGGTAGTATATTTTAAAAAAAAAAAAAAGAAAGAAAGAAAAAGAACTGAGACTCAGAAAAAGTAAGTGGAGGAACTAATTTAAAAATAGCTCCCAATCTGGCAAGGCTAGCTATGCTCAGCATTTGTGGAAACTGTTTGTACAGACTACACATGCCTGAGAGTTACTACTGATATTGCTTTATTGAAGGTTTAGTATGGCCAGACACCATTCCCAGTGGTTTATATGGATTTACTCATGAGATAGGAACTGTATGGTCTCTACTTCATACGCAGAAAATATAGGACAGAGAGGTTAAAAACTTGTCCCAAATCACACAGCTAGTGAGTAGTAGGTCCAGGATTTAGACTCCAGAAACCTAACTCCAGAACTTATGTTTATAAATGCTGTCTTATAGAGCTCCTCAGAAGGGACACAACAGATAAATGACTATCTGAATAGGTGGTAATTGCAGCAAAGCAATCAGAAATAAGGCTGGCTCTAGGTTTTACTCATTCTGTGCACCAGTTGATATCTTTGGGGACAATGTTTTTTGTTCTCTCTCTCTCTCTCTCGCTCTCTCTCATTTGAGGTACTGTCCAGCAGAACTTTCTGCAATGATGGGAGTGTTCCATATTTGCTATACTATCCAATATGGTTAGCACTGGTTACATGTCCCTACTGAGCATCTGAAATTTTATTAGAGCAACTGAGGAGTTGAATTTCTAACTATGCTTAATTTTAATGAATTTAAATTTAAATAGTTACATGTCTTGAATTGGCTGTATTGACTGTAGAGTGCAACTGGAGAGACTCCAATGAAATGATAACGGCTATGGTAAGACCTAATGTTTGTTGAGCATCTATTAGCCCATTCAAGCCTCAGACAATTCTGCATGGTAAGCACTACAATCATCCCCGCTGTACAGATGTAGAAAACTTATTTTACATAGTGTAACTGGCTTGTCCTATCCCATGTAGCATGTAAATGCAACAGATAGGAATAGAAATTAAGGGTTGTAAAAATTGATCTAAGAAAAAAAAAGCAAAGATTCTTAGAGCATGAAAATAAATTTAAAAGGCTGAGGCACTTTTGTTCTGCTAAATATTTTCCCAGGGTCTGGCTCTTAGTTTTAGTAGATGCTCAATAAAAACATGTTGAATGAAAGAGTGAATAAATATATAGCTATAATCTTGGTCTATTATACAAAGGATTGTAGCTAATTGTCCTTCATCTTTGCTAAGAATAGCTAGAAGATTTAGACAAGATGGAAAAAACTTCCTGACACTGAAATGTGTTTCTGGAGGATATTAAAATTTATATTCTGAAAGTATGTAAAAATAAGATTTCTTCTGATCAAAATGTAATGAATTTGACTTCCCACTTATGGAATAAAGGACTGATTAAGTTCATCCTTCATACCTCTGAAATAATCATTCATTGTTAAATGTTAAAAGAACCTATCCTAGCATATAAACCATGACAAGCACTTCCTGAACCAAAGCAATTTCTGAAAAGATATTCTTGCCAAACGTATTTCACCTGGGGACTGAGTCACAAAGAGGGCACATTTATTCCCTAATTATAGGTCTGTTGATTAAGAAGGTTACAACAAATCATTTTTGGGTTATTTAAAACAGTATACATTTTACACCTCTCTTAGCTTCATTTATAAAACTCCTTGGACTAAAAGCATCCATGGTCTCCATCTAGTTTTAATGAGAGCATTTCCACATGCTTTGTGATCCTCAAACAGTTACATGGTCATTTACTAACACTGACTTGAAAAGGTAATGGGTGCTTTAAAGGAAATACGACTACTGAGGCACTGCTATTGAAGTCAGCATCTTCTAAGTGACTGTGTTGCACACACCTTTCATCCCCTGGTCTGTGATGTTCTGGAGCAGCGATTCTATCTGTCGTGATGATGATTATCACCCTCAGGGCTTGTATGGAACCTCTGGTGAGTAGATCTTCCACAAAATATGTTGGATTAATGAGTGAAAAAAATTCCAAGATGGCAAAATACATTACATTTTTCTGATTTTATTTAGGTGAGAAATCTGAGTCCAAGGAAAATTAAAATTTTCTCTACAGCATCAACAAGACAACAATAGGATATTAAGCACTGATATAAAAAGGGATGAAATCTCTAGAAACTGCCCCATTCCATTAGCTTTTAAATATGCCCTTCTTTTGGGACTTCCTGGTGGTCCAGGGTCTAAGACTCTGAGTTCCCAATGCTGGGGGCCTGGGTTCAATCCCTGTTCAGGGAATTAGATCCCAGATGCTGCAACTAAAGATCCCTGATGTTGCAATGAAGATGCCACAGCAAAGATCAGAGGAGCCCCAGCAAGCCATGTAAATAAATGAAAATATTTTTAAAATATGCCCTTCTTTGAGAAGTTTCTGAATCAGCCAAGGTTGAGTAAGGAAACAGCACCCAAGGCGTTTCAATGACTTTATTGTTGGGTATGGATTTCACAGGTGATGGAAAAGCCAAGGAGCCTGTAGGGGTGGGGGCCATGGCAGCCAAGAGACGAGAAAAAGCATGAGCCTTACAGGAAGAAGTCAGTGTTTCCAGTGCCAAGGAGCCGGGCCACCTGGAGGAAGCTGGAACAGTTGGCTTACCAAGCAGGTCTGGCAGCCATGCAGGAGACTCAGCAGCTAGTGCTGCAAACCCCACACCGAGCAGAGAGATGACGGAGAAAGACCGTGATTTATCTCCTCATCTGACCCTTACGTTTTCCACCTTGCCTCCCTACTGGCTTCACTGGAAGCCAGGAGGCAAGGGATCCTGGGAAATATTGCTCCCCGAGTTTTACTACAGAGAAGAGTAGGACAGAAAATGCATGTAGAGAAAACAGGCAGACAACCCATACATCTGCTTTTATGCTTTCTGACACAGGTAGCTTCTTCCTCCTATGTATCTGTACAGCACACTACGCAGAAAATTATTATAACACTCATTTCATAGTATGCTTTGCTTACACATCTGTATCGACTTGTATCTCTTGATTTCCCCAGCACCAGTACTGGGGCATTGCAACATTTGAATAAAAGATTTTTGAATGAATGGCTAAATAAATGATTGATTTCATTCAATTTCAACAAAGGCTTATTGAGCATTGACATTGGACCACAATGTTCTGGCTGATGCCACCTACGAGCTTTCATTCACAGAATGTTCTGAAAAGCCTACCATCTATTACATATTCCTTCCCACAAACTGTCAGTTCTCATCAACGAACCAATTGTTGGCAGTGTGTGTTATGGCCCATCAGCACAGATAGTGAGCTTATGTCCATGGTAATGAGTATTAAACTTCAACATATATGAAGCCTGGCATTACACATTGTGCTCACCATTGTGTGGCGACAAGGGTGAAAATTCATGCCCCTCTCTTCAAGGAGCTTGAACTCTGCCAGGGGCATGGAAAGACACATCCAGAGACCATTTTGGTGCCTTGCTGAGTTAGAGTTATACACAGGATGCTGTGGAGTTAGAACTGGCACTTCTCCCAGGCTGGGAATTCAGGGAAGTTTCTGGAATCATGAAAGGGGACTAAGTGTGAATCAGTAAAGATAGAAAGGGACTAGCATGAGCATGGGCCTCCCAGGTGGCTCAGTGCTAAAGCATCCACCTGCCAATGCAAGAGATACGGGTTGAATTCCTGGGTCCAGAATATCCCCTAGAGGAGGAAATGGCAACCCATTC
Source organism: Bubalus kerabau (assembly GCF_029407905.1). Classification (NCBI taxonomy): domain Eukaryota; kingdom Metazoa; phylum Chordata; class Mammalia; order Artiodactyla; family Bovidae; genus Bubalus; species Bubalus kerabau. The sequence continues at coordinate 27,336,652 of NC_073635.1, read as the reverse complement.
CAGTATTCTTGCCTGGGAAATCCCATGGACGGCGAGTCTTGTGGGCTACAGTCCATGGGATCACAAAAGAGTCAGACATGACTTAGCAACTAAACAACAATAATAAATAGCCTGAACACAGACAGAGTTGTAAAACTGATTTATACATGTTGCTCACTATGACTGGACAAGAGGCTAGAGGCTAGGTGGAGTCAATATTGTAAACACCTAGTCTGAAGGCAGTGGGGAGAAACTGGTGTCACATGGTTCAGTCTGGCCACAGCATGGAAGATTAACAGTGAGTAACACTGGATGCAGTAACAAAGGTAATACAGATCCTACAGAAACAGGCAGGCAAATACCGAAGCCCATACCAGATATTCTGCTTCTGGGAATGCAAACCTGACAACCAACTAAACCACCACTTTTTAAAGTTTTTATATGCCAAAAAACGGTTTTCAACTTCCAAAATCTCATGTCAGAATGTGATTTTGTACCTACGTCTGTGTGTGTGTTCCACACTATTTTTATAACAGGTCCATAATTATAATCATTTAGCAAGGATGGATTCAGGCCCTACCATGTCCCAAGTGCTGGTGTGAAAGTCAGTCCCAGGGTTGGGAGGGAGACAGATAATCTGCTGGGCACCTCACCAAGCTGGGGACAGCTCATGGGAAGATGCTGTCAGCACTGAGACTTCTAACATCCTATGGTTCCCTCTGGTCATAGAACTATAACTACTTTCTCCTTGAACTTTGTAACATCTGTTTTCTTAAAGTGTGGGGGTATGTCTGATTACATCTAACATTCTTTCTCTCAGTACAAAAATTGCTCAAGGACTTCCTTGTCAGTCCAGTGGTTAAGACTTCACGCTTCCAATGCAGGGGGCCTGGGTTTGAACACTGGTAGTGGGGTAACTAAGATCCCACGTGCTGTATGGTGAGGCCAAAAAATTAAAATCTCTCAATGATGTGGTCACGTTCTCCTAAGTTTACATTAATTTCCCCTACAGTCAGTAGCAAGTTCTTCCCTTATTTCCAGGTAATAGGAATTAATTCCACTCACAGTTGCACTCTTCTTTCTACGTACTGAGCTCTACACCCCTGCCAAAAAAAAAAATAAGAAGAATTTATTAGATATTCTGGAGATGGTGACTATCTTATCAATTTTGTTTATCTGGTTTCTGGCCCATAGCCATGGTCTATAAAATGGTTAGCCCAATTTAATAAACTAAGTTGTATTTTAAAAATTCAATTTCTTCACTGAATAGGCAGGATTCCCCGTGTCCAATCACTTTTTTCCTTACCTTTGAGCCAATTTTGTATTTTAAAACAATTTTTAAAGCTATTTTTATTATCCCACACCAAGTTGGACATGCTGTGCTATATGCCACCATGATTGCAATGTTTTTATGGCCTGTTATAGGCTGAATTATGTCACCCAAAAGACTACTGGAGTCCTAACTCCCAGCCCCAAGGCATGGGGCCCCATTTGGAAACAAGCTTAGTAAATCATCAAGTAAGGCTGCACGCATGAGAATAATATGTAAACCAGTGTAAGTGCTAACCTTGAAAATACTGAAATCTGGACACGGACACATTTAACAGGAAGAATATCACGTGAAAATGAAGCCAGAGATCAGAGTGGTGCTTCTATAAGCCAAGGAGTGATAAAGATTGCCAACAAACCATGAGAATCTATAAGGGATGCCTAGGACAGATTCTACCCCACAGACTCCAAAAAGAACCAGCCCTGCCCACTCCTGGATCTCAGACTTCCAGTCTCCAGGACAGTAAGACAATACGTTTCTGTTGTTTAACTACCCAGTGTGTGGTACTTTGTGACAGCAGCTCCAGGAAATGAATGCAGAGCCCTCCGGGCATATCAGTTACAATTCTTACCTCTTCTTTAGTTAAATATTTACGTATCCATCTCCCCTTGTGCTTGTAAATTCTTTGATATCAAATATTAAGTCTTAGACATCTTTGTATCTTTACACCCTCTGCACAGACACACTATTGATCTGAATTATCTGTGTTCTTGATTTGCTCTGCTAGACCCCTGGTCCGTATCAAATGTATTTCTTTGGAACAGTATGTTGTCTTCTATTTCGGTTCACTGAAACATACTGATAGCCATCAGATAACCTCTGCTTCCTTGTATGAACGTTTCAAGCTCATTTTGCTTGAATTCCTCATTGTTCTGCACTTACATGGAAACAAGTTTGGCCATAAATTATTATTCTTGACCAGTTTCTCTGCTGCTTTCTCATGAGAATAACTGGACTCTTCTTGCACTTTAGTTTGTGTTGTCTTTTTTTGTTTTATCTCTAATGTATTATCAGTTATAGAATTGTGATTTCTTTGGCCTAACATTTTCTTCTTTCTACCTCTTAAAGCCTCAGTATTAAGCCCCTACTATTTGTAGAGCACTGTATTAGATGCTAAAGATGCAGGCATGAATAAAATAGGACTTTGCTCTCAAGAGACTCAGTCAGCTCCTTTCCTGAACAACATTTTCTTCACAGTCTTCATGGAATACTTCTTATCATTTTGCTATCATAAACCACACATGAGAGGACCAAATTCATTTGTTTTCTAACGTATATCCTATTTCCTATATCTTCCTATCTTCTTTTCAGTGCTTTGACTTTAGAGGAATAAATAACATGCTCTATGCATCTAAGTCCACCAGCTTTCTATTCAGAACTTCCAAATAACTAGAAATATACCATAAGTTCATTTTTGCAGAAACATGCATTCTCAAGTGGGTACACAGAAAGCAAATGCATCAGGTAGATGAAAATAAGAAGGCCGTTGGGTTTTGTCAGGCTCTCTTTAATACACTTTTATATTATAACTAGGACTTCCCAAGTGACTCAGATGGTAAAGACTCTGTCTGCAATGTGGGAGACCGGGGTTTGATCCCTGGGTTGGGAAGATCCCCTGGAGTAGGAAATGACAACCCACTCCAGTATTCTTACCTGGAGAATTCCATGGACAGAGGAGCATAGTGGGCTACCATCCGTGGGGTTGTAAAAAGTCAGACATTACTGAACGACTAACACTTTCACACGTTTATTTCTTACATATTTCTTGATATAGACTTATCCACCAACATCCATCACTGTGTATATGTGTATTGAAGAGGTGGGGAGAGTAACTTCTTCCTGAGGTGCTAGCAGGATTTCACTCACTCACTAATAGTACTTAGAAACCCTTATTCCTAGAAAAGCAGCACACTGTTTCCTCAAGCAGAGTTCTGTTATGTTGTGCTGGTGACGATACTTTTCCTTGTCTTTTCCCCCAACGTCACATTCATTCACTGCTGTACTGCTTAACACCGGCATTGATTTTTCGAGTACTCACGCTTACTTCTTTAGAATATATTTTTATGATGCTTCCTGAATTCTTTTCTTTTTATCATCTCTAGAGATTTTTCATTCTCCTTAATAAGCTGGAGCACAGAGGCATGCTGTTGACATCCTTTAACCTTCTTCTAAAGGAAAGATTAGTATGCATTTAGAGCACACATAATTGATGACTATCTCAGCAGAGGAGACAAACATAGCATATATTCCACAGGTCACTGGAATAGGACTCAGTTCTCATACTTCCTGGATTCTCCGGTGAAAACATAACCAGAGGAGGCCAACTATCAAGACTCTCACATAAAGGGATCTCAGGGTGCCCATGTTGAAACAAAACATAAATACATCTACTTAGCACAAGGCACCTGGAGGGGAACTTTCAGACAGATACTGTCATGCTCTGTTAAGCTTAATGACCCTACCTGAGAAAGATATTTTAAAATAATGACATCTCAAAGTCAAGATTTGATTAGATAAACAGATTTATAACCCTGGTGGTTTACCTGCAGAAGCATAGCATCTGTCTGCAATGGAGGAGACCCAGGTTCAATCCCTGGGTAGGGAAGATTCCCTGGAGAAGGGAATGGCAACTCATTACAGTATTCTTGACTGGAGAATCCCATGGACAGGGGAGCCCGACAGGCTACCGTTCATGGGGCTGCAAGGAGTCAGACACAACTGAGCAACTAACACTTTCAATTTTAACCATTGCAACAGTCTTTTCTTGGAAAAAAGAGGTATTTACTGAATATTTATACCGTGATTTACACTAAAGACAATGTACAGATTACCTTCATTGTGCCCAAACACTTCCTCTTTGCCCTAGATTGCTTCTTTTGGACACAATTACATTCTAGCTCCCCTTCAACACTGGCAACCCAGTTCCGACCTCCTCACTTTTCCAAACTCAGCCGTTGCCCACTCCTATCTCCCCAAACTATTCTCTTCTTGAGAAAGCTCCTGAGGCTCCACTAGTCCAGAGTGCTTTCTGTATTGGTCAGCATGCACAAAGCAACTGTACTCTCTGAGCTGCTGCTACTCTTCACTCTTTATTGTTTTTAACATTATGAAGCCCATTATGTATGGTAAACTTATTTACAATGCTTTTTCTTTCTTTATTTTGTGTCCTTTTATGTTTAATATATAAAAATGCACATTATATTGTAAGTTCTTAAAAAATAGGGATACCACTCCCCAAATCCTCTCTACCAATATCTGACATTACCCACATAGAATAAATTGTTGCAAGGAATGGTGTAAGAATAAGACAGTCACCCATGGCCAGATTTCTTAAAGGGACAACTATATTTTGAGGAACTTCTTGAAAGAATTGCACTGCACTCTCTTAACTGAACAGTTTTAAACTATTCTACTCAATTGTGTATAACGTGTTCTTTATGCCAAATCTAATCAGTCTACAAATTGTGTTTTATTTATTTAGTCTTCATAGGATCCCAAACACTGTATTTGGACATTTTTACACACACACACACACACACACACACACACATTATATATATATATATATATATATATATATATATATATATATATTTAAATACACACACACACATGAATTGAAGTTTAGGCAAGGAGCTCACATTAAAAGACTTTATCTTGAGCTCCAAACCCACTGCATATCTCCCCTTCATGTCTCTGGAACACCTCAAATTAAACACGGCCATAAAGTGATATTAAGACAGTATCTTCTCTGTGAATCTTTTCCTGGTATCCCCTCCTGAGCACACAGGAAGTGATCTGTCATTGGTTCATTGTTAACTTTTTTATGAATTCCTCTGTTGCTCCCCTGTCCTCTTTTGTCTGTGTTGTTTTCGAATGGAGGGACTTTGTCTATTTGACCCCCATGCTCATTCACTCAGTTACTATTTCTTTAGTGTTTAACCACGTTCAGACGCTATGACTTAGAAGAGGAATTCAACAGTGAGCAGGAGAGTGGGTCCTCCCTAAAGAAGCTTATGTCTAGTGGCAGGGGGAGATAGTAAGAAATAATATCAAAGTGTATGAGAGCCTCAAAACTTGGCAAATACAGGCTCTCAAAATAGCATTCATAAACACAGAACAGAAGATACTACATAGAGTTGATAGACAGATAAAACTATTTTTCTTATAGGGCCTGATTGGTATGAAGCTATGAGAAAGTGATTATGGTTTCTTGGCATATGTCCTGTTGGGTACCAAGCAGGCAACGGTTTGCCAACAAAGGTCCATATAGTCAAAGCTGTGGTTTTTCCAGTAGTTATGTACAGATGAGAGAACTGGACCATAAGGAAGGTTGAGTGCTGAAGAATTTATGCTTTCAAACTGTGGTGCTGGAGAAGCCTCTAGAGAGTTCCTTGGGGTGGAAGGAGATTAAACCAGTCAATCCTAAAGGAAATCAACCCTGAATATTCATTGGAATAACTGATGCTGAAGCTGAAATTCCAATATTTTGACCACCTGATGCGAAGAGCTAAGTCATTGGAAAAGATCCTGATGCTGGGAAAGATTGAAGGCAGGAGGAGAATGGAATGACAGGATGAGATGGGTGGATGGCATCACCAATTCAGTGGATATGAGTGAGCAAACTCCAGGAAACAGCGAAAGACAGGGAGGTCTGGCGTGCTGCAGTCCATAGAGTCGCAAAGAGTCAGATACCACTTAGTGACTGAACAACAAGGGAAAGAAATAAACAATTGTCAGAAACTTGATTCATATATTTTTTGTTGCCCAACCAATGGTAGTTTCTACACCAAAATTTGGAAGTGGGAATACACAGTACTGGCTGCACCTAAAGAAGTCAGAACTCCAGCCAGAGAAAAAGAAAGACTCCTGGCCAAAAACAAAAGCACTCTAATTAGTCGTTTCATTTCAAGATGTTGAAACGACTCCAACCCAAGGAAACCAATGCCTTCAGAATGAAAACAGATTATAGAAGGAAAAAAAGATGTTTCACTTATTTAGGAGTTTGATCTGAATCCAATTTGGAATGAAAAACCTAAAACCTTTTAGAATAATAAACCTGAATAGAATTTTTTTAATATGAAAAGACCTACAATTTGCATGAAATATATTTTAAGATCTTCAACTTTTATAATCAGGGCAGGTGTTTAAATAGTTATCTTAAATGGTTTTTAGTTAATACTCAGTGTTGCTTTCTGTGAAATAGTCCCTTTAAAGTAATCTGTATGCTCTTCATTAAAAGCTCGATTTTAGAAATCTCATGGACAAATGACTTTCTACGGGCAGGTAGTTCTCAAACAGAGACTATATCTGAGATAATTTGGATCAGATATAATTTTTTTTAATAGTAAGAAATATTATGTGGGGGAGATTTTCAATTCTTATGTTGTAAGAATGAAAGGCTGTATATTGTCATCCTGCTTATTTAACTTATATGCAGAGTACATCACGAGAAATGCTGGGCTGGATGAAGCATAAGCTGGAATCAAGATGTCCAGGAGAAATATCAATAATCTCAGATATGCAGATGACACCATCCTTATGGCAGAAAGCAAAAGTGAAAGTGAAAGTGAAGTCACTCAGTCGTGTCCGACTCTTTGTGACCCCATGGATGGTAGCCTATCAGGCTCCACGGTCCATGGGATTTTCCAGGCAAGAATACTTGAGTGGGCTGCCATTTCCTTCTCCAGGGGATCTTCCCAACCCAGGGATCGAACCCAGGTCTCCTGCATCGCAAACAGATGTTCTACCGTCTGAGCCACCAGGGAAGCAAGCAAAGAGGAACTAAAGAGCCTCTTGATGAAAGCAAAAGAGGAAAGTGAAAAAGTTGGCTTAAAACTCAACATTCAAAAAACTAATTTCTTTCACCAGTGTTTTATAGTTTTCTATATATAGATCTTTAGTTCCTTTAGGTAGATATATTCCTAAGTATTTTATTCTTTCCGTTGCAATGGTGAATGGGATTGTTTCCTTAATTTCTCTTTCTGTTTTCTCATTATTAGTGTATAGGAATGCAAGGGATTTCTGGGTGTTGATTTTGTATCCTGCAACTTTACTATAATCATTGATTAGTTCTAGTAATTTTCTGGTGGAGTCTTTAGGGTTTTCTATGTAGAGGATCATGTCATCTGCAAATAGTGAGAGTTTTACTTCTTCTTTTCCAATTTGGATTCCTTTTATTTCTTTTTCTGCTCTGATTGCTGTGGCCAAAACTTCCAAAACTATGTTGAATAGTAATGGTGAAAGTGGGCACCCTTGTCTTGTTCCTGACTTTAGAGGAAATGCTTTCAATTTTTCACCATTGAGGATAATGTTTGCTGTGGGTTTGTCATATATAGCTTTTATTATGTTGAGGTATGTTCCTTCTATCCCTGCTTTCTGGAGAGTTTTGATCATAAATGGATGTTGAATTTTGTCAAAGGCTTTCTCTGCGTCTATTGAGATAATCATATGGTTTTTATTTTTCAATTTGTTAATGTGGTGTATTACATTGATTGATTTGCGGATATTGAAGAATCCTTGCATCCCTGGGATAAAGCCCACTTGGTCATGGTGTATGATTTTTTTAATGTGTTGCTGGATTCTGATTGCTAGAATTTTGTTGAGGATTTTTGCATCTATGTTCATCAGTGATATTGGCCTGTAGTTTTCTTTTTTTGTGGGATCATTGTCAGGTTTTGGTATTAGGGTGATGGTGGCCTCAGAATGAGTTTGGAAGTTTACCTTCCTCTGCAATTTTCTGGAAGAGTTTGAGCAGGATAGGTATTAGCTCTTCTCTAAATTTTTGGTAGAATTCAGCTGTGAAGCTGTCTGAACCTGGGCTTTTGTTTGCTGGAAGATTTTTTATTACAGTTTCAATTTCTGTGCTTGTGATGGGTCTGTTAAGATTTTCTATTTCTTCCTGGTCGAGTTTTGGAAAGTTGTACTTTTCTAAGAATTTGTCCATTCCTTCCACGTTGTCCATTTTATTGGCATATAATTGCTGATAGTAGTCTCTTATGATCCTTTGTATTTCTGTGTTGTCTGTTGTGATCTCTCCATTTTCATTTCTAATTTTATTGATTTGATTTTTCTCCCTTTGTTTCTTGATGAGTCTGGCTAATGGTTTGTCAATTTTATTTATCCTTTCAAAGAACCAGCTTTTGGTTTTGTTGATTTTTGCTATGGTCTCTTTTGTTTCTTTTGCATTTATTTCCACTCTAATTTTTAAGATTTCTTTCCACCTCCCAGAATATTGGAGTTAAAAGCAAAAATAAACAAATGGGACCTAATTAAACTTAAAAGCTTCTGCACATCAAAGGAAACTATTAGCAAGGTGAAAAGACAGCCTTCAGAATGGGAGAAAATAATAGCAAATGAAGCAACTGACAAACAACTAATCTCGAGAATATACAAGCAACTCCTACAGCTCAACTCCAGAAAAATAAATGACCCAATCAAAAAATGGGCCAAAGAACTAAAGAGACATTTCTCCAAAGAAGACATCCAGATGGCTAACAAACACATGAAAAGATGCTCAACATCACTCATTATCAGAGAAATGCAAATCAAAACCACTATGAGGTACCATTTCACACCAGTCAGAATGGCTGCGATCCAAAAGTCTACAAGTAATAAATGCTGGAGAGGGTGTGGAGAAAAGGGAACCCTCTTACACTGTTGGTGGGAATGCAAACTAGTACAGCTACTATGGAGAACAGTCTGGAGATTCCTTAAAAAACTGGAAATAGAACCACCTTATGATCCAGCAATCCCACTGCTGGGCATACACACTGAGGAAACCAGAAGGGAAAGAGACACGTGTACCCCAATGTTCATCGCAGCACTGTTTATAATAGCCAGGACATGGAAGAAACCTAGATGTCCATCAGCAGATGAATGGATAAGAAAGCGGTGGTACATATACACAATGGAGTATTACTCAGCCATTAAAAAGAATACATTTGAATCAGTTCTAATGAGGTGGATGAAACTGGAGCCTATTATACAGAGTGAAGTAAGCCAGAAAGAAAAACACCAATACAGTATACTAACGCATATATATGGAATTTAGAAAGATGGTAACAATAACCCTGTGTACGAGACAGCAAAAGAGACACTGATGTATAAAACAGTCTTATGGACTCTGTGGGAGAGGGAGAGGGTGGGAAGATTTGGGAGAATGGCATTGAAACATGTGAAATATCATGTATGAAACGAGTTGCCAGTCCAGGTTTGATGCATGATACTGGATGCTTGGGGCTAGTGCACTGGGACGACCCAGAGGGATGGTGTGGGGAGGGAGGAGGGAGGAGGGTTCAAGGTGGGGCACACATGTATACCTATGGCGGATTCATTTTTATATTTGGCAAAACTAATACAATTATGTAAAGTTTAAAAATAAAATAAAATTTAAAAAAAACCAAAAAACTAAGATCATGGCATCTGGTCCCATCACTTCATGGCAAATAGATGGGGAAACAATGGAGACAGTGACAAACTTTATTTTTTGGACTCCAAAATCACTGCAGATGGTGATTGCAGCCATGAAATTAAAAGATGCTTGTTCCTTGGAAGGAAAGTTATAAGGAACCAGAGACATTACTTTGCCAACAAGAATCCATCTTGTCAAAGCTATTGTTTTTCCAGTAGTCATGTACGGATGTGAGAGTTGGACTATAGAGAAAGCTGAGTGTTGAAGAACTGATGCTTTTGAACTATGGTGTGAAGACTCTTGAGAGTCCAGTGGACTGCAAGGAGATCCAATCAGTTCATCCTAAAGGAAATCAGTCCTGAATATTCATTGGAAGGACTGATGCTGAAGCTGAAATTCCAATCCTTTGGCCACCTGATATGGAGAACTAATTGGAAAAGACCCTGATGCTGGGAAAGATTGAAGGTGGGAGAAGGGGACGACAAAGGATGAGATGGTTGGATGGCATCACCAACTCTATGGACGTGAGTTTGAGTAAGCTCCGGGAGTTGGTGATGGACAGGGAAGCCTGGCGTGCTGCAGTCCGTGGGGTCACAAAGAGTCAGATATGACTGAGCAACTGAACTGAATTGAAGAATAAATTAACATTAAAAAGCATGATCTCTTCCCACCTGTGAAACCTGTCTTACCTTTAAAACTAAAAAGATGGTAAATAATGATCTTTACTGTGTCTGAACTTGAATAAGAAAGGAACAAAAGAGGAGAAAGAAGAAAATAGACATGCTTACAGAGGATGTTTCAGGCTACTAAAAAATGTGAAAGCAATTTATTAAGAGATTCAGATCCTTGTAATTATTTCATCTGCATCCCAGCAGGTATAAGGTTTCTAAATTAATTATAAAAAGTCCAAATGCATTATTCTATTGTCTACACTCTTCATTATCTAATTAAATTAAAGGAAATTATATCAAATACTTTATTCACAATGTCTCCCCTTGCACAGCCAACACAATTTTCCATGCCAAAATGCACACTGGGGAATGAAAAAGTCATCTGACATGAGATTTTCATTTTTCTCTACTCATTCATAACTATCATCTAAATTCTTGCAATTCTCCAAATATGCTATATTTTTAACCCCTGCCTACTTTGGACACATGGTGTTTCATCTGTCTGGCCAGTCCCAGTCTGCTCAATCCTAGCTCTACCTTCTAGCCTTCACTGGCCCTTCCTCTGGAACACCATCCTGATAGTTCTTCTTCTTTTGTGCTGTCATAACAGCTTGTGGAAACTTCCCCCAGTAAATAATCAGGTTTGGTTAGTTCCCATGTCCATCTCTTCTAGTAAACTCTAAAGATCAAAGACTATGTTCCTTTCCCATTTGTATTTCCAGAACTTTGTGGGGTCCTGCAACTGAATTAAACATTTAGTAAGCTGACAAGAGAAATAAAAGTGGAGGTGGAAACCTTAGCTCTTGAGCAATGTTTTTACTTTGTAAGCTTGTCCATCTAACTTGTTGATCACAAACACTTTCTGTAAAAATAACCTCTCTCTGGATGTTTTTCAACACAAAAGGGAAAGATTACATATCCATTCAATGCACAGAATAGATGGGAAAACAAAATATTGGGTTGGTCAAGAAGTTCATTTGGGTTTTTCCATATGATGTAATAGAAAACACCAAACAGACTTTTTGGCCAAACCAATAGTATCAAAATAATGCCAACCTACACTTTTTTTTTGAGGTAGATATTATCTCATGTAAGCACAGATCCATTAATCCTCAGATTTTAAAGACTGAATTATTTTTATCCCTTCAAAAAACAATTAGGAAAGTACTTTTTAGAACATCAAATGCCTTTAAAAATTTTTTATTGATACGAAGAAAAATATCCAAAAAATAGATCAACATAAATTATACCTATAAACATATCAGAAAGTAAAATTAAGTGGTGCCATGACATGAAGTAAGATATAAAATCAGTATTTTCAGTTTCAATAATATAATAATTCATAATGGCCAGGAAATTTTTTAATATACATTTTGTTATCTGTGTTTGTACTGTTTTATAAAATATCAGGGGGAAAGGTCATATTAGCATATCCCTGTATCTTTTTTCTAATCACATTCTCAAAAACCACTTTACTCATAGAAAGCCATTCTAGAGGCGAATTACATGCAAATGTGGGAACTCTGAAGCTCCACATCTCATATTTATGCACGAGCCTCACAAATCTCTATGCTTTAGGGCAGGGGAGCACCACATAGCGTCATCCTCTTACAGCACATGCATATGGCTGGCATCTGATGTGTCATCGTTAGTCTCTTGCACCTGCTGCGATTCAATATCGATCAGTCTGTTGAAAACAACAGCTATATTACCTCTTTGACAGTTAACAACACTCCCACTCTGTCTTCCCCACACCAGTTCACCCCATGTCACCACCATCTTGTGCAGGAACTTATACAAGAGCTGACTTCCCAGGCTCCTCATTTTCCTCAATCTATTTCTCTCCTCTGCAGCAAGAGTGATCACTTAAAATACAAATCTGACCATGTCTTTGCTTAAAATCTTTTTAATGACTGATGTAGGATGTTTAGCTACAAACCAGAGCCAGCGACAATCTTGTAAGCCTGCTTATGCCTGTGCCCTGCCCACCTCCACGCCACAGCCCGCTCCAGGCCCTCCTCATTCCCCATGCTCCGGCCACTTAGGTGCCTTCAGCTCCCCGGGGTGCCACAGACCCTCCAGCCATGGAGTCTGTGCTGCCTCCACTGCCTGGGACTCTCATCCACTCCCATACACAGACTAACTGTTCTGCCTGCCTCGGGCCTCAGCTTGAACTTCAGGCCTTAATCCTGCCAGGTGATGACAGGTCTCTCCGATACTCACTCCATTCCCCCCAGGCTCTCCACTTTGCCTTTACAGCATTATCACACTTTGTAATTCTATACTGATCTGTGCATTTACACCCTGTCTTTCCACGTGAGCCAGGGATCGTGGCTGTTTTCAATCCCCAATTTTATCATCAATATCCAGTTTAGTTCAGTCACTCAGTCGTTTCCAACTCTTTGTGACCCCATGGACTAGAGCACACCACACCTCCCTATCCATCACCAACTCCCAGAGTGTACCCAAACTCATGTCCATTGAGTCGATGATACCATCCAACCATCTCATCCTCTGTCGTTCCCTTCTCCTTCTGCCCCTAATCCCTCCCAGCATCAGGGTCTTTTCATGTGAGTCAGCTCTTTGCATCAGGTGGCCAAAGTATTGGAGTTTCAGCTTCAACATCAGTCTTTCGAATGAACACTCAGGACTGATCTCCTTTAGGATAGACTGGCTGGATCTCCTTGCTGTCCAATGGACTCGCAAGAGTCTTTTCCAGCACCACAGTTCAAAAGCATCAATTATTTGGTGTTCATCTTTCTTTATAGTCCAACTCTCACATCCATACATGACCACTAGAAAAACCATAGCCTTGACTAGACAGACCCTTGTTGGCAAAGTAATGTCTCAGCTTTTTAATATGCTGTCTAGGTTGGTCATAACTTTCCTTCCAAGGAGTAAATGTCTTTTAATTTCATGGCTGCAGTCACCATCTGCAGTGATTTTGGAGCCCAAAAAAACAAAGTCTGACACTGTTTCCACTGTTTCCCTATCTATTTGCCATGAAGTGATGTGACCAGTTGCCATGATCTTAGTTTTCTGAATGTTGAGCTTTAAGCCAACTTTTTCACTCTCCTCTTTCACTTTCATCAAGAGGCTCTTTAGGTCTTCTTCACTTTCTGCCATAAGGGTGGTATCATCTGCATTATATGAGGTTATTGATATTTCTCCCGGCAAGTCTTGAGTCCAGCTTGTGCTTCATCCAGCCCAGCATTTCTTATGATGTACTCCGCATACAAGTTAAATAAGCAGGGTGACAATATATAGCCTTGACGTACTCCTTTTCCTATTTGGAACCAGTCTGTTGTTCCATGTCCAGTTCTAACTGTTGCTTCCTGACCTGCATATAGGTTTCTCAAGAGGCAGGTCAGGGAGTCTGGTATTCCCCATCTCTTTCAGAATTTTCCACAGTTTATTGTGATTCACACAGTCAAAGGCTTTGGCATAGTCAATAAGCAGAAATATATGTTTTTCTGGAACTCTCTTGCTTTTTCAATGATCCATGAGATGTTGGCAATTTGATTTCTGGTTCCTCTGCCTTTTCTAAAATCATCTTGAACATCTGGAAGTTCACAGTTCACAAATTGCTAAAGTCTGACTTGGAGAATTTTGAGCATTATTTTGCTGGCATGTGAGATGAGTGCAATTGTGCAGTAGTCTGAGCATTCTTTGGCATTGTCTTTCTTTGGGATTGGAATTAAAACTGTCCACAGGGCCTGGCATATAGGAAGCCCCTAGTAAAATTGTGTTGAGTGAAAACAGGACTTACCTAAGTACATGAATGAAATCCGGTAGGCAAAGGACATGGCATACCTAAAGAAATATATCATTTGAGACCAGATGCAGTTGATTCTTGTTATTTGTATTAGTTTTGATCTATAAAGTTGACGTAAACACAGCATTCATGATGCTAAAGCACTATTCCTAAAGCAGATACATTTAGGTTCCTAGGAGCCTCTAGTCACACATTTTCATCAACCAATCAACACAAAACCTTGTTTTAAGTGTGTTTAAGGCATCTCATTTAATATCTATTATTGATTCATTAATGTTGACCTCACAACACTATAACTCATGTCTGAAGCCGCTTATTGATCACACACCCTTTTCTCCATAAGGCACATCCCAGCTTTCACAGACTTAGGACACTTAGACAGCTCTTCAGTACTACATCCAGGGGCCTTGTAAACACTGAAATCACCAATAAAAATTATATAAGTGCAAAAACAGGACACAGGTTAGACTGTGAAAAGGACATGTGTCCACAGTGAGCAGAAACAATGTCATTGTGCTTGGCCTTAGCTGGGAACATGCTCCCCCAACAACTCAAAGTTTACACTGCTCTGTTCATGTCCAGAGATGACTACAAAATACTGCAAATATTGATTTGGGGGTTACAAATCAATCTTAGTGAGTAGGGGAATTCACAAATACAGGGTCCACAAATGATGAGACTCAACTATATTTGTTAAAAGGCTTATTGCCTCTGTGAAGCATGTATGTATGGGTGCCTATGCATGCATACTCACTAAGTCGCTTCAGTTGTGTCTAACTCTTTGCAACCCTGTGGACTGTAGCCCACCAGAATCCTCTGTCCATGGGATTCTCCAGGCAAGAATACTGGAGTGGGTTGCCATGCCCTCCTCCAAGGGATCTTCCCGAAACAGGGATTGAACCAGCATTGGCAGGTGGGTTCTTTACCACTAGAACTACCTGGAAAGCCCAAGGGTGTGTATATATGTACAGATTTACTGAACATGGAGAACAGACCCTGCCAGTTTATCCTATGTAGTTCACAACCCTCTATAGGTGTGTAACAAATGTTCAATTACCATATCCAATGGTAATGGAGAGGATTAAGCTTCTAAGATTCTCTTATTCAATTGACTTAACCACTTAAGATCCTAGCACATCCAGTTAGAGAAAAACACTGTACTATTTGATTCTCACAAAGAATATGCAAGATGTGAAAGCATGCCAAGAGATCATTAATTATATACATCTTCTTTGTAAGAATCTCAATGCTTTCTGATCATAAACCGTCTTAGAAATAAATAAATGTGTGATTCTTAGAGATTTCCAAAATAACAAAACCAACTCTGAATTTATTTGCTAAGTAAATAACCATGCCAGTGAATCATATGTATATAAATCTTAAGCCCAAAGGACATTTTAATACCCTGGTTACTCTTTAAGTATATCCACGTGAGAATTTTAGTACCTAAAGTGAAAATGGCGAGTTCTGGGCTTCTCGCCAATTTCATTTTGGGTGTGAAATTTCTGACTCGCAAGCTGAAATTCTTGGAATCTTATAAGCATTTTTTTTTTTTTTTGCAATTGAGAGTGGTTTTTCCACTCACAAAATTACCTACTTCCCTTTACTTAACAGTTATGGAGAAGCATAATTTACAGGCATGAGGAAGACTTTCTGAGAGTGAGCATCTCGGCCCATCTCCAGCCCCACACCTGTCTCCTCATTGTTGGATGCCACTTTGGGACATGAGCATCCCACATCTTAAGGGACATCACAGCACATAGTAGGGCAGGAAGCCAGAAGCACTGAATCCCCACCCCAAGTTATGTGAGGCAAAGGAATCAATGAGTAATGGGAGGAAGTGACAGCACCCACTTCCTGCTCCCTCCTCCAGCTTCTCCAAGGCTCCTTCCTGTGGGGGTCATCATAGCCACCCTTCCTCCAGAAGCTCCCTGACCTCCCTCAAATTTGCTGCCTAAGTAACCGCCTCCTATCACCTTTATTTCTCACTTAGGATATTTTTACCCATGTATGTGAGGAACAGAGAAGTATGCTGGAAGAAGGGTGATTTCTCATCATTCTTTTACCAAAGCCTCATTCTCCTCCTCAATGCAGGAAGAGGAAGAGTATTTCTCAGGGGCACACAGCTCTTTCTCATCCTGGAGCACTTGGCTTGTCTCCCCTGAAACTTCACAGTGCAGGAACCCGCTACCTGTTCTCACTGGAGGAAGCTGAAGACAACTATAGGTGTGGTCTGATTCCTGCACAGGAAATCCAGTAAGGGTTTGGGGAGCGGGGCAACACACCACCCTGCCACTGGGTACCATGGCCACATTTCTATGCCAGGTTAGACGTGGGCCTTGAAGGACACAGGGTGTTGGTGTGAGTACCTGGGTCCTGTCCCAACTGACAGAGTTACCAGGAGGTGCAAGGAGCCGCCTGCAGAAAGAGGTTGTTGGGAGATGGGGTAGGGATCCTAACGATGCCTCGAGCTGAGAAAGGAACCACAGGTGACCACCAAAAATAGAGACTCATGCTTTCTTACGATGATTTCAGGTGAGAGGGCCCACATCAGATCCTACAGAGTGTATGGCCCTAAACAGGACAAAAGACAGCTATTAATATCTGCAAGGCCCAGAGTGTAAAGCCATTGGCCCATGTATGTGTCAGGAAAAGCCTGATGCTTTCTTTGATGTTAAACCAAGGGAGACTTCTTGAGTAATACCTTTGACTGGACATTAAGTGTTTGAAATTGAGATTATGCCTGCAACCCCAAATCACCATAAGAATGTGCTTTTTCCAAAAATAAACAGAATGCTTTATTATCCCAGATACTGGGATGATGCTTTAAAATCCCAGATGCTGGAATCTGCCAGCATCTCCATCCAGCATCTGAAGAAGGAAACCTCCATTGAAAAAGCTTAAAGGAGGAGTGAGAGGCAAAGTTGTGATTGTCCTAAATGCAATTCTTGTTTGTTACATTTACTCACAGTTAGAAACAACAGGAAGGATAAAATGAAGTAGGAAACTAGCTCATGGATTACCGGTCAGAGGTTTAGGAAGCAAACATTTAGAAGAACATGTTCAGAATCTCTCAAATCCGTCTCCAGTTGGATTTCTCTGACCTAAAACCTTGTATCTTTCATGCAAAATGCTCCATAGGCATCCCTGCAGGAACAGGTTCAAAGAGAGACCCTCCCCTACTTCAAGTCACTCCCCTTCCAAGGATCCATATTCAGGTTCTTACAGCAGCTTTTTTGTTCATACTTTCAATAACAAATAAATGGGGAAATGCATAAACAGCGGTTAGTAGTTTGCTGGGGACAAAACATAGTTCTCATTATTACAAGCTGCAGTCCATGGGGTTGCTAAGAGTCGAGCACGACTGAGCGACTTCCCTTTCACTTTTCACTTTCATGCATTGGAGAAGGAAATGGCAACCCACTCCAGTGTTCTTGCCTGGAGAATCCCAGGGACAGAGGAGCCTAGTGGGCTGCCGTCTCTGGGGTCGCACAGAATCGGACATGACTGAAGCGACGCAGCAGCAGCAGCAGTAGCAGCAAGGGAAGGAAGGAAGGAAATAAGGGGAAAAAGGGAAGGCAGGACGGAAGGAAGACAGAAAGAGAGAAAGGACGAGAGGAAGGGAGAGAAGAGAGGGGGGGAAGGACTGAGGAGGAGGCAAGGTGCCCACTCCATGACACGCACACACAGGTGTGTTCCAGCCCACGCCTCCGCTGGAGGACAGAGATCCTCAGGCTGACACACACAAGGACATGCAGTTTAATCACAGCATCTCACTCTAAGAACAGGCATTTCAACACTGCAGGGGGAATCTGGTCTTCTATTTAGGAAGTAGATACCTGTGACAAGGAGGCGGTGGGGTATGTGATGGAGGAAAGAGTGTTGGCAGGACATGACATCAGAAGACCCGTTTAATACTTAGATGCACCATTTGCAACTTTGAGAATTTGAGTAAGCTATTTAATCTCTTTAAATCTCAGTGTTCTTACCTGTAAAATGGGAATAACGATTTTAACTCTGGTTACCTCCCTGGAAGGTATAGAAATAGACGTAATGGGTATCCAGATGTCCAGCAGATCAAATCACTGATTACCCCAGCTCTCAGGACTTCCTTGGTGGCTCAGATGGTAAAGTGTCTGCCTATAGTGCAGGAGACCCAGGTTCAATCCCTGGGTTGGGAAGATCTCCTGGAGAAGAAAATGGCAACCCACTCCAGTATTCTTACCTGGAAAAATCCCATGGATGGAGGAACCTGGTAGGGTATAGTCCATGGGGTTGCAAAGAGTCAGACATGACTGAGTGACTTCACTTTCACTTTTGAGAGTTGACTGCTAACATCCCTCTCTGAGACTTACCCTCAACTTTTCCCAAAGTCTGTCCCCGGTGCCTGCCTACTCCAATAACTCCTTGATCCAAATTAAAAATATCTTCAGAATCCAACTCCATCTCTATACCTCCTCTGCTTCCACCATGAGCCATGCCTCCCTTATCTCTCATTTAGCTTCTTGCAATAATTTTGTAATTGTTCTCCCTCATTCTGTGCTTGACTTGCTACAGCCTGAATGATTCCTTTAAAACATGACTTAAGTCATGTCCTCCATCACCTCTCACCTCCTTACATAAAAGCCAAAGTCCTTGCGGATGGTTACCAAGCCCTACACAATGTCCCACCATGGCTCACTCATCCTGGGGAAATCCTCTGATCTCGCCTTGAGGTTTACTGCTCTCCCTCTCTTGTATCCTGTCACCCGAGCTATACTGGTCTCCTTGCTCTTGTTCAGATATGTCAGGAGTGATCCAGGCTCAGTCCAGACCTTGGAACTTGCACCTCCGTTTGTCTGGAACACTATTCCTCTACATGAATTGTTCCTTCACTTCCCTCAAATCTTTGTACAAATGACTCCTAACTAGTGATGTCTCTCGCCACCTTAATTAAAATTGCAATACCCCACCCCTTCTTTCTGCTTTATTTTCCTACTTAATACTTATTATTTATCAACACACTATGTATTTTACTTACATGTTTGCTTATATTCCTCTCCTTGCACTAGAATATAACCTCTGTGATTACAGGAATTTTTACTTAATTTTGTTCACTGCTGTATCCTCACCACCTAATATAGAGCTGAACACATACTAAATGACCAATAAATATTTACTGATATAGTTTAATAAATTAATAAAAGGTGAGGAATTTCCATAACAAATGGTAATCAACAATTTTTTCCTGTAAGGATCCAACAAAATTCAGATATGCCTAATCTAAATGTATGCAGATATGTATCCACACATATAACATTCTGAACACAGTGACATTATACATCAAAAGATACACAAAAAATCTGTAGAGCTGGTTAGGCAGTGACAGGGATATGTTCTGAGAACTGACGTTATCAACATCTAACTCCTACTCCATCTCATTTCACAGAATGACACATTTTCATTATCATGACATCCTTTCTTTGTCAAAGAAACTGGTGAGAAAAGTCTGTGAATTCAAAGGGCAGATGCTAGCATACGGTCTACGTGTTTTTCTTCCCTTACCATTTCTCAAAGCACTTGGGCTGTAAGCATCCAATCACATCACTGTTTTCCATAATGAGTACTAAGCCTGGGAGTCCTTTCCAAATAACAAACAGCTCCTAATGGTGGAAAAATACCCTCTGTCTTCTGCAATTTGCCTGCGCTCTCTGTCCCTGCTACAGGTCCAGCTTCTCAGATTTAGATTAGATTTCTCACCGAGTTGACAAAAGGCTTTGCTGGATCCATTAATAGAGTCATCTCCAGTTTTTGCTATTAGCCAACAATTTGTTGTTCTGTGCTTGCCAACAAATTTCTTTGCTCTACCAAATTGCTGGAGTCCACATAGTTGGCAGTGGTTCCAAGGGACTGGGTCTCCCAGCAACACCTAACAGGAAAACAAATTTGAACCAGAAACTCTTTGATTTTGGTGGCACTCAGCCTCTCGGGCTTTGCCAAATCTCTGATTGCTAGCCAGGCACTCTTTGGAAAGGGAGAGAGACCATGGACCACAGAAAGAGTCACACTCACCACCTTTGAGGCATCCTGAGAAATGTGATTGGTGCATCACAAGCCCTATTGAAGCTTTTGCATAAATTCCTAGGATCAATCTCCCTCCTGGCTCTGATCCAGAGGCTATGAATAGAAGACACCCACTGACTATCCTCATAGACCCCCTCTCAGACCCCATGAGAAAAGGAACTCAATACTTAGAATAATGAGAAACTTCAAGCCTGAACATTTCATGGTGAAGGGTGGTAAAAAAGCAAAAATTTTCTAATGCTAGTAGGGAAGAAGACAAGCAATGGAAAATCCTATTCGGTTGCCCGACAGCAAGTACAGTACCTCAGTGCAGTACCTTTGTGGTCATGGGAAGCCCTGTAGAGATTTCTTAACTAGAGTAGTAAAGGGTGTATATAAAAGACTGAGAGCAGAAGCAGAAGTTTTAGTGTTGGGGTCCGTCTCTGCAGTTTCAGAGAGCTCAGTAAGAATTTGGCCACTCTAAACTTGGCAGATGTTCAATGGGAAAGCAGCCTCTGGCCTCCAGACATGCAGGTTACTTGGGTGCTATTTATGTTTTGATGGATAAGTGTACACTGTCTAGATAAGTAGCAAAGTTCTCTTGCAGTGATGCTTCAAAGGAGCAGGTGTCTGGGAAGATGAATCAATGCCAGGACAGTTCAAGAGCCAAACCAAACACCAGTAACCATGGTAAACACTAACAGATGAGGCAACCACTTGAAAGAGGCAACTTACTCTGAATCCACAGAACACTCAAGATAATATGATACATATTTCTTTTTCTTTATTTTTCATTAAGAGGTAACCCAACAAAGAATTATCATCTTTAAAGAATTATCTTGGTTTCTATGAATTGTGACTGTCATATTGCTTTCAAAATAAGGAAGAGGAAAAAAAAAAGAAGACAAACAATAAGGAAGAAGAGTACTTCATTTCCCATTCTCTTACATTCTTTACCGTAGCATTCAATGCCCCTAATGGTTCTGTGTTGTATGCTTTCGCATTCCATCTAATGCCACCCCCCATCATCCATACATTCGATTTAGTAAAAGCTGAGGGCCCATCATTCATTCCTTAAACTTTGGGAAACTTTGCTTATTCTCTTTCTTCTGTCTGGAATTGCTTCCCCACAATCCCATTGGATCAAACACTAATCACTGTCCAAAGCCCTACCCAACTGACATCTTCTTTGGGGAAACCCTCCCAAATGTCTTCCTAATTTAATTTATTCTGGAAAATGTGATCCTCTAGTATAGTAATGACCCTACTACAGCATTTGTCACACAATGTGTGTGTCCATTGTTCATAGGTCTCTCTCTTCTGCTCTACAATGAAGTTTATTGGTGGATTGGTCTGTATCTTACTGATATACCTCATGCTCCTTCATTAAATATTTTATGAATGAATGTACAAAAGAAAAAGTCAGAATCTTTTTGCTCTCTTACTTTTCACCCTTTTGTTTTACTGAAGAAAAAAACTACAATAGTCCAGAGAGATTCAGAGTCTTGCTCTAGATAATAGTATCAAAGCTGAAAACACAGAATTAAATCTTTATAGAGATCCTTCTTGGATCCAAGAATATAGTTAATATTAGGGCAACCATAGTGTATTTTTCCCAACAACCAGAAGCAGGTATAGAACAGGGAAAGATCACAGGTGATAAAAAGAAAGCATCAGTTCAGTTCAGTCACTCAGTCGTGTCCGACTCTTTGCGACCCCATGAACTGCAGCATGCCAGGCCTCCCTGTCCATCACCAATGCCTGGAGTTTACTCAAACTCATGTCCATTGAGTCGGTGATGCCATCCAGCCATCTCATCCTCTGTTGTCCCCTTCTCCTCCTGCCCCCAATCTCTCTCAGCATCAGAGTCTTTTCCAATGAGTCAACTCTTCGCATGAGGTGGCCAAAGTACTGGAGTTTCAGCTTTAGCATCAGACCTTCCAATGAAAATCCAGGACTGATCTCCTTTAGGATGGACTGGTTGGATCTCCTTGCAGTCCAAGGGACTCTCAAGAGTCTTCTCCAACACCACAGTTCAAAAGCATCAGTTCTTCAGCGCTCAGCTTTCTTCACAGTCCACCTCTCACATCCATACATGACCACTGGAAAAACCATAGCCTTGACTAGATGGACCTTTGTTGGCAAAGTAATGTCTCTGCTTTTGAATATGGTATCTAGGTTGGTCATAACTTTCCTTCCAAGGAGTAAGCGTCTTTTAATTTCATGGCTACAATCACCATCTGCAGTGATTTTGGAGCCCCCCAAAATAAAATCTGACGTTGTTTCCACTGTTTCCCCATCTATTTGCCATGAAGTGATGGGACCAGATGCCATGATCTTAGTTTTCTGAATGCTGAGCTTTAAGCCAACTTTTTCACTCTCCTCTTTCACTTTCATCAAGAGGCTTTTTAGTTCCTCTTCACTTTCTGCCATAAGGGTGGTGTCATCTGCATATCTGAGGTTATTGATATTTCTCCTGGCAATCTTGATTCCAGCTTGTGCTTCTTCCAGCCCAGCGTTTCTCATGATGTACTCTGCATATGAGTTAAATAAGCAGCGTTCTTAATAAAATTCTGAAACTTTAGATTAAAACTCCAGTGACAGCACCTGCATGGTTTGCAATAGGTGTCAGTCTCTAGTAAAAAGGAGTGCTTCTTCTGGATCTGACCTCCTCTTTCCTCAAACTCCCAACACGTATTTCAACACATAGATACTACCCAACTCAAAGGTTGATGACCATCCTTGAGTGGTACTGCTGTCATCAGAGAGAAGTCAAGGAGTCAGTTTTTAGGAACTGGGAGCATCATCTCAATGGTAGTTCCTTGGACTGGGAGATATAGGCAAGAGTTTTGATTCTACTTTCTTTTATTCCCCCATTACAACCTTTTAAGTTCATGTGAATGATCAACACATGCAATCTTTAGCAAGTGGGAACTTTCATCTGAGAGAAAAGGAATTTTCTAATGTCAATAATGTCTGTAAATTCACTAAGTGTAAAGATCTTGGAGGGGTCTAGTAATACTATTCTGGAAAATTTTCATTCCAATCCCAAAGAAAGACAATGACAAAGAATGTTCAAACTATAGCACAATTGTACTCATTTCACACACTAGCAAAGTAATGCTCAAAATTCTCCAAGATGGCTTCAACAGTACGTGAACTGAGAACTTCCATATGTTCAAGCTGGATTTAGAAAGGCAGAGGAACCAGAGATCAAACTGCCAACAGTTTGATTTTTTCATTGGATCATAGAAAAAGCAAGAGAGTTTCAGAAAAACATCTACTTCTGCTTCATTGACTATGCTAAAGCCTTTGACTGTTTGGATCACAACAAAATGTGAAAAATTCTTAAAGAGACGGGAATACCAGTCCACCTGACCTGCCTCCTGAGAAACCTGCATTCAGGCCAAGAAGCAACAGTTAGCACCATGGAAAAAATGGACTAGTGCCAAACTGGGAAAGGAGTATGTCAAGGCTGTATATTGTCACCCTGCTTATTTAACTTTGTGCAGAGTACATCATGCTAAATGATGAGCTGGATGAAGAAAAACCTGGAATCAAGATTGCCAGGAGAAATATCAATAACCTCGGGTATGCAGATGACACCACCCTTATGCCAGAAAGGGAAGAAGAAATAGAGAGTCTCTTGATAAAGGTGAAAGGGGAGAGTGAAAAAGTTAGCTTAAAATTCAACATTCCAAAAACTAAGATCATGGCATCTGGTCCCATCACTTCATGGCAAATACATGGGGAAAGAGTTTTATTTTCTTGGGCTCCAAAATCATTGCAGATGATGATAGCAGCCATGAAATTAAAAGACACTTGCTCCTTGGAAGAAAAGCTATGACCAAGCTAGACAGCATATTAAAAAGCAGAGACATTACTTTACCAACAAAGGTCTGTCTAGTCAAAGCTACAGTTTTTCCAGTGGTCATGTATGGATGTGAGAGTTGGACCATGAAGGAAGCTGAGCGCCAAAGAATTGATGCTTTTGAACTGTGGTGTTGGAAAGGACTCTTGAGAGTCCTTTGGACAGCAAGGAGATCAAATCAGTCAATCCTAAAGGAAATCAGTCCTGAATATTCATTGGAAGAACTGATGCTGAAGCTGATGCTCCAATACTTTGGTCTCCTGATGGGAAGAGTCGACTCATTAGAAAAGACCCTGATGCTGGGAAAGATTGTGGGCAGGAAGAGAAGGACAACAGACGATGAGATGGTTGGATGGCATCACTGACTGTAGACATGAATTTGAGCAAAGAGATGGTGAAGGAAAGGGAAGCCTGGAGTGCTACAGTCCATGGGGTCACAGAGAGTTGGACATTACTGAGCAAATGAACAGCAAAAGATCTTGGAGGGTTTTAGTAATACTATTCTTATGTCTCTTGTTGAATAAGCAGAAACAAAAACCAAGACAAAGGTATTGAACCCATTTCTTGGCCCAGATCTCAGGGGCCCAAACATTGCAGGGACTTGGCAGGGAGCTTTACCTTAGGATGGGAAGCATCCCCATATGAGTGGCTTTCTGGAAGCTACTGAAAGGGAGAGAATGGTAATTTCATCATTATCACATCGCTTGCCCATTGATGTGTTTATAATGTACAAGAGCATTCCTAAAGCATTTGGCCAAAATTGCTGGGTCAATTCACAGGGCAGTCAAGATTCTCCTCAAGTGCTATGGAATAGGATGCTAATGGCACGCAGCAGTGACAGAATGTCAAAGTGATGATAGTCTAAGATGCATGAGATATCAGTAAGGGTGACAGCAAAAGGAGATGCAGAACCTTATCTCTGTAGGAAGAGAGAAAGGCTTAGTTTAGCTAAAATGGCATGTTATTCCATAATCATCATCATCATCATTCTATCACTAAGTAATCATTATCAATCACTGGGTCAGAGGAAATTCACACACACACACACACACACACACAAATGAATTTGATCTCAGACTCTGCTCTGATCAGCTCCCACTTGATTTTCAGTAGCTGAATTTAGAAGTAACTGTAAATATACATATTTAGACTTGGCCATGGAATTAGGGATTGCAGTAAGAGTGACAAGGGTACACAAAGGTAAAATGATTTGTGTATACCAAAGTTAAGAGAATCTCTGAAGAGTAAGTGTTCTTCACCAAATATAAAGTCTTAGGACCATCAGTTCACTTTCACCTGAGTTTTATATATCCTGGCTTCCACTGTCTTTTCATTCTATATGCTTTACCTGAGTCTCTTAGCCATTTTTATGACTTCTATATATTGATGATATCCTAATATCTAAGGTCTAGACTCATAATTCTAACTGCCTATTGGTACTGAATATTGGTATCTAGATACCTCAAATTCAATACATCAAAAAGAAGATGGCTCCAGTGGGTCAAAGATGGGTAGCTTTGATTTGTAACAGGTGGCTTTTATGACTGTGTTCAATGACAAAAAAAAAAAAAAAAAAGAAAAATTAGGGCAGTGTTTCTCAATCCTATAGTATCCATTGTCTAACTACTTTATTGGTAATACAAACCACAAATCACAAGGAATGCTAAAGCTCTCAGTGGCTGAACTTAGAATTCAAATTCTTCATATGTCCCCTAGAATTCTCAAAAACATATTTCAAAGTGCACATGGATCATCACCCAGGAGGTGATTCCTGATTTTCTTCAAAGAAAAGATGTTGCAAGTTGAGGTGTCTTTTATCAGTCTCCAAGGGGAAGGACCTTTGTACATAAAGACTGAGGGCAAAGTTACAAAAGAGGCTTAATTCAGAGGTTGAGCACTGGAGCACTGAGGGCTTGGTGTAAGTACAATGAATTTCACCTCCTTCAAACCCTTCTTCCGCTGTGTCCAGTTGTGGAAGCTCAGACAACACAATTAACTTTCTAAATTTCAGGGGTTTTCATTTGTCAAAAAGGACAAAAATGCTTGCTTTGAGAGGCTTCTGTGGAAATGAAATGAGACAATTCATAAGAAATACTTAGTCTGGTATGATGTGGTACAGAGTAAGCAATGAATGACTATTAGTCTTATTATTTATATTGTTATTATTACCAAAATCAGGGTTATTATTCTCATTCTATTATCTCAGACACCTAAAATTAACTTCCATATTAAATCAGCAACATTATTTGATATCATTTAGGAAAGACGCATCCCTTTACTTATTCTACAGCTTTTTTGTACTCATCTGTTAGCCCACTGTAAATTTGTTTTGTCCCTCTTATTACAATTTCCATTGGATCAGAAGTTTTTTTGAATGAATCACAGTAACAAGAGCAATGATAATTAATAGATAGCAAGTGTTTACAGTGAGCCATACATGCAGTGAGGGGCTCACATGCATTATCTCACAGCCACCTGATGACAGTGGTGCGTCTGTGATCCTCTCATGATAAATTTACCAAAAGAATATACGCTATTTCCTCCTTCTGTGGTCCAGACCAAGATTCACTGTTTGGCTTTAAGGAAAACAAAATCCCTTTTATACCGCTCTGCTGGTGAGGTGCACAAGGTACACAGAGGACATGAGGGGAAGGGTGCCCAGCAACCATTCTACGAGGCCACCGAAGGCATCAGCGTAGATAAGTATGAACCCTGTCTTAAATGACGATACAGATTCACCACACAGAGAAAATTCAGGAAAGGCCAAAGCACAAAGGCTCTCTGGAGACTGGAAATACTACAGGGGCTGAAACAAGGAGTGACGCAGGGCAGAATCGCAGGGCCAAACTGTGGAAGACCAATGCACCTAATTACAGTGTCTGCACTTGATGTTGTAGGGATTGTGGCAATGGGGAGCACTGAAGGGATTCAAGCTGGAGTTTTACATGATCCTTTCCCATATATTTTCTCTTACAAAGACCTCTCACTGGCAGCGTGAAGGTTTGTAATTCTAGACAAGAATTATTGAATACAGGACATATGAAAATGGTAAGGACCTGCAGGAAGTCTTTGTTAGCAGAGCTAGGAAAGAGGGACAAATTCCAAAGACAGAAGATGGAATGGGCAAAGCCTGGTGGTGATGGGATGTGCCTGGTGAACAGGAGGAGAGAGGCCAACAAGATTCCTAGTCTCGACGACTGAATGGATGGTGGTAACAATAAACAAGAAAAAGATTTTTTTCCTTTTCGGTTAATGGGGAAAATAATGATTTCAGGATTGGGCATGTTGGAGAAGAGTAATAAGGATTTGCAAAATTTCTAAGTACCAGGTTGGCAAATACTTAAAGATTAAAAAAAAAAAGATTGCGGAGGGGCTTCCAATGGATTACAGGAGAGTCTTCTGGTGGCTGGAACCTTGCCCTGGGTCACCTGGCCTTTGGTTGGAGTCCTGCTGCTGCCACCTACAAGGCACAGAGGGCTGTGTAGAACTGTAGTGCCTGTGTGTGTGTGTGCTAAGTTGCTTCAGTCATGTCTGACTCTTTTTGAACCTATGGACCAGAGCCCACCAGACTCCTTTGTCCATGATATTCTCCAAGCAAGAATACTGGAGTGGATTGCCATTTCCTTATGCAGGGAATCTTCCATACCCAGGGATCAAACCTAGGTCTCCTGTATTGCAGGCAGATTCTTCACTACTGAGCTACCTAGGAAGCCCGTAGAATTGTGGGGCTTGCACAAAATGCCTACACATTTTGACTATATAATCCTACTTCTGCTGCTGCTGCTGCTAAGTTGCATCAGTCGTGTCTGACTCTGTGTGACCCCATAGATGGCAGCCCACCAGGTTCCCCTGTCCCTGGGATTCTCCAGGCAAGACCACTGGAGTGGGTTGCCATTTCCTTCTCCAATGCATGAAAGTGAAAAGTGAAAGTGAAGTCGCTCAGTCGTGTCCGACTCTTAGCGACCCCATGGACTACAGCCCACAGGCTCCTCTGTCCATGGGATTTTCCAGGCAAGAGTACTGGAGTGGGGTGCCATTGCCTTCTCCATCCTACTTCTGGGAATTGATCAAAAGGAAATAATCAGGAGGGCTCTGTATGTGTGACCAAGGCAGCTCCCTAAAGCACTGTTTATAGCAGTAGGTACTGGAATGAAGGGAAGAAAGTCATGGCACAACTATAAAGTAGAATCCAGTGCAGCCAGTGAGATGATGCACAATCACGTTTCTTACATGAGAGATGTCCACCACTCTGAGAAAGTCAGAGCACACGTCACAGACTCAACTCATCTCATCCATCCCCCGCTCCATCACTCTCTCCAACAGCTGCCTCCTTAACAAGACTTCTCTGACCCTACCTCCCAAGTCACTATCATTTCTCCCAGTTTATATTCTTATCTTTGATCAAGCTTCTTAATCATCATGAATGTGTTTCTATATCAAACGGAAATTTTGTGAAAACTATGGTGAGATTTAAATAAGTTATGGGTTTCCTAGGCAATGCATTGGTAAAGCATTTGCCTGTCAATGCAGGAGATGCAGGAGACACAGTTTCGATCCCTAGGTTGGGAAGATCCGCTGAAGGAGGAAATGGCTACACACTCCAGTATTCTTGCCTGGAAAATCTCATGGACAGAGGAGCCTGGTGGGTACAGTCCATGGGATCACAAAAAGACACGACTAAGCGACTGAGCAAACACTTACACATAATTTGTGTCAAATGAGATGGTAGGTAAATATATAAATATGCCTGGTACAAAATAAATGCTGAATACTTTCCAACTTTAATTATTTATTATTCTTTTTCCTTAATAACTCTCTGCTAAGTATTTGTTGTTATCTTCCTAACATCACTTTGAGATCTCTCAAAAGTCCCTTGTAAAACCAATAGGTGAATATGTGGGATTGAAAATGATGAAATGCACACCAGTATTTAGGGAACACCAGATTATTTCTTCATGTAACAAGAAAAAGAGCTATTAAATCTCTTTCTCTGTGAAGATATTATTTATCATATATACATACATAATAAATACATTAGTACTTTATTAAAAATGTGAAGTTGCTCAGTTTTGTCCAACTCTTTGTGACCCCCATGGACTGTAGCCCACCAGGCTCCTCCATCCATGGAATTTTCTAGGCAAGAATACTGGAGTGAGTTGCCATTTGCTTCTCCAGGGGATCTTCCCAACCTAGGGATCAACCCCGGTCTCCCGCATTGCGGGCAGACGCTTTACTGTCTGAGCCACCAGGTCTCCAAATTATTTTATTAAAAATAAGATGAGTGATAGAGTTTTTTCCCTATTTAAATATTTATGAGTTTGCAAATCCTTAAGGGAGGATTTGAATAACACTATCTTGTGCTTTAAAATTAATCTTTAAAATACTGATCTAGTATTTGGCTGATCTAGCTAGTGGAATCACTTCTGAGATTATATCCAAAAAATACGGAAACACAAGTTCGAGAAGACAATGTGCACCACATGTTCACTGCAGTATTATTTACCACAGCCAAGATATGAAAACAACATATCCATCAAAGGATGAATGGATAAAGAAAAGGTAGTATGATAGCTAAAGTTTTATCCACAACATTAAAGATTTTTAAAAACTCAAAAAAAAAGAAATAAAAGGTAGTGTGTATGTATATATATAATATACACACGTACACACAATGGGATATACTACTTAGCCTCATAAACATGAAATCTTGCCATTACATACTAAGAGAAATGTCAGATGGAGAAAGACAAAGATCATATGATTTCACTCATGTATGGACTCTAAAAAGAAAACAAATGGACAAACAAAACAAACTCATAGACAAAGAGAACAGCTTGGTGGTTACCAGAGGGGAAAGGGGTTGGAAAGAGGGAAAAGTGAGTGAAAGGGGTGATAATGGATGGTGACTGGACCTTAGGTTGGTGATCACTTTGTAATCAAATTATAATGTTGTACACCTGAGTCTTGGGTAATGTTATGTACTAATTTTACCTCAATTAATAACATACTGTTACTGCTGCTAAGTCGCTTCAGTCGTGTCCGACTCTGTGCGACCCCATAGACGGCAGCTCACCAGGCTCTCCCGTCCCTGGGATTCTCCAGGCAAGAACACTGGAGTGGGTTGCCATGTTAATAAAGAAACAAACTCAAACACTCTGGAAAGTTTGAAAGACATATGCCCATCCTCAAACTTGATACATTCTTATGAGTCCCTGAGTACCTTAGTCAATATACATGGTTTCTGAAGCACACCCACAGGAACACACAGCCCATAATCTGCTATTTAATGAGAGTTTAAATATATTACTGATTCCAAGAAAAGTAAACAGGATACATATACATATGCTCTTCCACACACACACATAAACCATGTGCCATAGAAATCAGACCAAATGTACAGGGTCCATCCCCTACTTTAACATATAGTGATGTAGCTCAAGAGTTATGAGTTAGCTCAGCATGTTGCAGCAGCTAGCTACTGAAAGGGCAAGATAGCAAAATGGTATTTGAAAGCAACACTTGGGAATCTGCATTTTTTAAATTAACTACTAAAAATAGAATCTTTTCCTACATTCCTCCCTTCTCCTTACCTCACAATAGCCTTTAAGCCAGTTATCTTCAGCTTCCATTTGAAATATTGCAGTTGTTATAAAACAATGAGGGTCAGAGCTGTGCAGGAATAGATGAACCAATTACAGGACTGGGGTGGGGAGAGGCAATGTAGAGTTCATTTATTAGCAGGAACAAAATTGCATCATTATAATTTTAATAAAAACATCTCTCTTTCTCTTATCCTTTGAAAACAATTAGCTTTTCGATCCTAACTGTGCTTTATTTACATGCCCTCAAATTGCTTATTTAACAGTATTTTTGAAAACATGCAATTTAAAATTTTTTCATCATTTATTTTTACACAGAAAAGGTCTTGTCATTTTCAATATTAAGGTAAAATTTTGTAGGTTTCAGAATGATGCGGATCCAGAAAAGAAAAAGTGCTAGGAAATGAAATAGTGAGAAGTAAAAAACCATAAAGCAGTATCAACTGATGTCAAGGAAAAAAAATGTATACACTGATGTTAATCAAGTGACAAATGCTGCTACCTGATATTTCTACTGCTCCACTCCAAAAAAGAGGATTTGCCCTTTGATACTTATCACTCCTTTGTGTACATTTCTTTCACAGATTCATTTTGCATTGTCTTCTCCTTTTTTGAACTGTTAGTTATGTAAAGACCAATATCATTTGAATGCGGAGATTTTGAATAACACAGACACATTCTTTTTCCTTTATTTTCCTCTCTCATCTCCTTTGTGACTCTCATTTTTTTTATTTTTATGTATCTCATCTATTGTAAGATGAATGCCTAATTGTTCTCTCATAAAAGAAATGACTTGTTAATGAGAATATGCTTACTACTGAAGTATATGCATGAAAAAAAAATAGTGTTTCTATGGAATCTGTGGAATCAGGAGGGCAATCCCTGTTAGGTACTGGGGAGAAATGTTGGTTCTGGTTTCAGAAGAGAGAAGCTTGCAATTTCAATTCCTTGGAATCTATCAGAAGCCATTTTCCATGGCCATAGGAAGGCTGCCTGATAAGGCTGCAGTTGAAAATGTACTCCTTGGGCAGAATTTCTGATACACTATGACAATGGAAGAGTCTGCACACTTAATAGCATGAAATTTGGGTAAGAATTGACAGCCAAGCGTGTATCTAAGAAAGCCCATCCTAATTTGAGGACAAGTTTTGTTAATAAACCAGGATATAAAGGTTTATTGTCCCCTTCCAAAAAAAAAAAAAAAAAAAAAAAACCAACTGCAATGGCAATAAAACTCCTTAGGTTAAGTTCTGCTTGCATTAAAGTATTGCCCACAGCACCGTATCTTTTATGCTGGTGGGCAGCTCTGCTTCAGCTCAAAATCTTAAGCAACATACATTTAACAGCATGACACGTTAAAGGGAGAGCAAATTTCTTTTCTTCACACCAGATGGGAATAAGAAACGTGAGTGTTGTGCACAATGAAACAATATCTATAAATCTACCATTTTATCATCCCATTTCAGACTATAAAATTAGAAGATTCATCAGTTACACCTCTACTCATGAAATATACCTGCTGAGGTATGAGGTCCCTGTGGGAAGACTGATACAGATAACACATTCAGAGGGTGAAGTCATACATCAGTGAGCATCACGCGATTAGCAAGAGCTGTGACCCTCACACCCAGCTGCATTTGCTTTATGCTGGGGGATGTCAGGAGTGTGTCAGCAAACAAAGAATTGTTAGGAATCTGCTTGTTACCAACTCTGCAACCGGAGAGATCTGACACAAAGATTTCGACATACAAAGATATTCCCAAATCATAATAAGGTAATATTCAAAGTTGCCTAAAAATGTTTTCCTATTATCAGGAGGCTATCTTCTTAGGTGGAAAAATAAGCAGCTTTTCACGTATTTCTTCTGTTTTCTCTCTTCCCCAGTTTCTAATTCTAACCCAAATCCACACTTTGTCCCCACAATTGTGACAATGACATGTGATAATCTGCAAGGTGCAGAAAATATTTAGAGCTCTTCCACCTTTGTTATCTCATGTGATCCTCCAGCCACCCAGGGAGGTTGGAGCAGAAATGGCTTAATGACTTGACAAAGAATGGGGATGAAAACACAGAGATTCTAAATACTTTTCCAGTGTTTCTTATTTTCTTCCTCCCTCTCTCAATATACCATGCTAATACTTCCTCTCCCAGTGTTCCAGCGGTATTAGCAAACCAGGAAAAATACAGGTCAGAGATTCTTTGTTTTCTGTATTCTTTTTTTTTTTCTTTGACAGACTAGCTGTAGAATCTAAGGAAAATAACTAGGTTTCTGTGGCCATTTCCTCTCTATTTGAGTCATGTTAGATAGGCATCATGCCTACTTCAGGCCTAATTTGCCTGGTTTGGGAACATGACACTAATTAATCATATATAATAAACTACTCCAAAACCTAGTACCTCAAAAAAGAACAGTAAGTACTTATTATCTTTGTCATTTTTTCATGGCCAAGAATTTGGGAGCAACTTAGATGGGCAGTTTGACTTGTAAGAGTCCTTCATGAAACAGTAGTCAGAAGGGCAATTATCTGAAGACAAAAGGATCAGCTAGCAAGATGACCACTCACATGACTGACACGTTGGTGCTGCTGAGTGGTAGGAGGTCTTGGCTCCTCTCCATGTAATCCTCTCCCGGGGCTTGTTCACTGTCCTGACAACCAGACCAAGCAACCCGTAAGAGCAAGTGGAAGCCACAGTGCCATTTATGACCCAGCCTGCAAAGCCATAATTCCATCCGCCTCACTGTTCTTTTTATCACACAGGCCAGTCTGGATTCAACATGGGGTAAAACCACGTGTGTGGTATCACTGGGTCCATTTTGGAGGCCAGTATGATTACTCTGGACTTTCCTGAGGGAGTCTGCAAATATACCATTTCTCCCCCAAGAAACAAGAATGTCCTGGGGAGTGTATACATGGTGGCAGAGGGGTGATGTCATGTTGGTGGATATCTGGCACTTTCTTTCACCATCACCCTCACTCTTACCTCTTCTGGGAACTGTCCCTCCAATACACGGCCACCATGGGAACCACTCTGGACTTATGCGATCCTGACTGCTTAACCATAGTTTGCTGGTTCAGTATCAGGCAACTGACCCAAGAGCGGGGAGGAACATTAAAAATAACACTGCCTGCCAGGGACTTCCCTATTGGTTCAGTGGTTAAGAATCCACCTTGCAATGCCGGGGACATGACTTTGATCCCTGGTCAGGGAACTAAGATCTCACCTGTCGAGGAGCAACTAAGCCCATGCCATAACTTGAAAGTCCATGACCCACAAGAAAGATCCCCCATGACAACAAAGACCCAACACAACCAAATAAATAATAAAGATAAAACATTTTAAAATGTTTAAAGTAAAGGAAATAACATTCTTCAGACTATACAGATATTTGTTCCACATGGGACACCCGACTCGTAGACTAATACAATCATTCCCTGGGATTTAGAACTTGAGAGGAAAACAACCTTGAGGGAGACCTCCCTTCCTCTAATGGTTAAACTATAGAATATAAAGCTTCCCCATGTGGAAGATCTGATTCATAGTGAGAAAGCAGGTCGGTAGTGGACAAAGCAGAGATTAGAAGAGAACAAAGCTGAGCTCCTGCCTCCGGGTTAGACTGTACGCTTTTCACAGCTTAGTGTGTCCTTTATAACCCTTTGGAATCTGTGAACCAATAAATTCCCACTCACAGATGAACTAATCTAAAAAGTGGCAAAATCGTTCACAGTTCAACTCATATGCAGAGAAAATAGAAATTTTGTCTGGCCTTCAAGGAGAGAAAATGTACTTGACTTTCTCTAATCTGGGATAACTGCTCACTCCTATGTCTGCAAGCTCCCTCCTAATGGTATTGGGTATTAAGGGAACAGAGCTCACGTGGCCTTGGGCTCTGGAGCACAGAAGTTCTTAGTGCTCTATGGCGCCTCTGGCCTCTGGTTAGGAGTCTTTTGTCCATCTGACCACTGCTCACACCCTGACAACATGCACAGCTGCAGCCCCTGCAGTAATCCATGGTCTACCCTCTTTCTGCTTGCACTCCAATAGCACCTCTTCCTCTGCCTCTCAGTGGCTACAGAACACTCTACTCTGAGCCTCAGCTGCTTTCTCCTTGAGACTTCAACTTCTGGCAACAGGGTGCCTCTAAGGCCCAGCCTCTGCAGCTTCCTGGGGTATCACACAGAAAACCATTGTCCTCTGTGCCTCCATCGATTTCCCTAGCACACCTGCCCCTCTTGGGCAAATGTCCAGCTCAGTCTTTTCTCTCCTTTTCACCATCAGCCTGGTATAGGGACGGGTTTCTCCATCTGTTGTCCGCTTGAGGCTTCCCTTATATAGGACTCGAAGACCTCTCCCCAAGCCTGCTATGCCACTAAAATGATGATGAGTTGTCCTCCTCTACCCTGGGACAATAAAGGAAGACTTTAAGGAAAACGAGAACTTGAGAGGAATGTTTAAACTAACAAGCTCAATACTTTTTTAATAGCCTCTTTAAGTACATCTGAATTCTATAACTTAAACCCAAAGTCCTAACAAATGTCATCAGGCAGCAGTAAAACAGCCAAGTGACAGTCAGTCAGTCAGTCAATCAGTCAACCATTTTTTGAGCAACTTTGAGTTCCTGCATCCTGAAACTGTGAATACAACTCATTAACTTACTCACAATCTATGGAGGGAAAACATACACTTGTATGAAAAGAAAAATATAATGAACTCATTGTATTCCCTAAAAGAAAGATGATCAAAAGTCCCCCCAGCACCACCACCACAGATGGATGTGTGACATTCTGTGAGGGAAGAGTGGGGTTGGAAGCAGATGGCTGGGCTCTGTAACCTGAGAAACTATTCCCTCCCCATTTGCTGATTCAGTTTATTAAATTTAAATCTTTGAACAAGGTGCTTCAAAAGATTGAATTCTAAGTGAGACAGAGATCATAAAAGATTGTACCATGCACTATGTTAGACTGTATAGATAGACAAATGCAAAGCATAGTTCTACCCACGATCTTTGTTTCTGTGAACTTCAATATAAAACACAAGTGAAGTGATACTAGAACACACTGGCCGGGACAAAGGGACACAGGCACACCCACACACTGTTGGAAACTCTGTGTGGTTCTGCTTAAGCCCCGGTAGTCCCTGGGTCTCCCCTGTCTGACAGCCAATACTGCTGTTTACATACTTAGTGACGTCTCTACGAGGACAGGGTCTGTGTTGTCTTAGTCACTGCTTAATCCTCATCTCACAGCATGACTCTGGCCATAGGCAGTGCTCAGTTAGTAAATGTGTGGTCAATGCATGATGACTGGACGCAAATTTTTAGAATGATGATTTGGTTATATGTACCAGAAGTTCTTAATTATCTTTAGAGATTCATCCCAAGGAATAATAATGGATGTATGTATGTAATTATCTATATAAATATTCAGGAAAATGTGATTTATACTAAGAGAAATTCAGAAACAACTGAAATATGAAACAATAGAGTCTTGTTTAAATACATTATGGTATCATCTTAGAATGACTATTATACAACTGTTGAAAACAATGTTTATAATAAAACGATCACATTTTGGTAAATCTGTATTTGCTGTGTATATATGTATAAATGTACATGCAAAGAAAAGAGATAAGAAAAACGGACACTTATATGTAAATTGTGGTTCTCTTCAGGTGGGAAGTTTCAATCCACTCATTATCTCACTTTTGTTTCTCTGTATTTTCTCAGTGTTCCAAAATAACACATATTTCTTTGTGGTAAGAGTAAAACAATACTATGCATTAACAATCTCTGAGCATGTACTCTAGAAAGTTGTCTAACAGGACTTAAACTCATCACTGTGTCCCCATTTCCAAAGAGGGTCCCCTGAGAAAGTTACATCCAAGTGTTTACCCAAAATACTTATGACAGGGCTCATATCATCTCCTGTCCTTCCAACCTGCTCACCAAAACATGTGTTGGGCAGCAGCATGTTAGGCAAGGTACAAGCAAATCTTTATTAATAAAGCATTTCTCTACTGACTCCCATACTGACCTGGGCAACGAGTTGGACATTACTGAGCGACTGAACTGAATTGAGTCGAAGCCAACCCTACTGTCCCTTCGCACCCAACTACCAAAATGGAGATGGGCCTTGCTGCTAACAGGAATTCAAAAGAAATAAAAGCAACCACACTGGCTCATCCCACCTCTTAACAGCTGTACTGACTGGTGTGCCACTGTTCGACAGGTCTGTTGCTCCAGACCTACAGCCCACTCGTCCGAAGTCATTTCAAGGTGGCTGGCACCAGCAGCTTCTAATAACTCTGCGAAAACTTGTAATGGGTCCAGGCATTTTGTACATAGCCTGAGACTACAGTATATCTTCTAAAGCCATGAAAATCATCTACCACACTGTTACTCTTGACTGAGTAAGGAGAGATGTAGGAGGAAGGAGAAAGGGAAGATGATCATGATATTTCCTTAGCGGAAGGAGTAGTTGCCTCAGATTCAGCCACAGATATAGGAAGAGCCATGTCCAGACTCCTCAACGTCCAGCTTAAATCTCTCCTAAATCTCTACCATTGCTGCTCATCCATGTATTTCACCTTGCCCTCACCTCAATGAGTTCTAACTTGGCAACTCATTTTTTTTTTTATTAAAGTTAGTACTTTCTTCTATGAGGGCTTCCCAGGTGGCACTAGCAGTAAGAAATGTGCCTATTAATGCAGGAGACCCAAAAGATATGGGTTCCCTGGGTTGGGAAGACCCCCTGGAGTTGGAAATGGCAACTCACTCCAATATTCTTGCCTGGAAAATTCCATGGACGGAGGAGCCTAGCAGGCTACAGTCCTTGGGATCACAAAGAGTTGGACATGACTGAGCACACACTGGCACGCACTTCCTCTTTGAAAGCACTTTTAACTCTTTTTTTTTTCCCCCTAAAGGGTTCATTTTTTAAAAAATGAATTTAGTGATAAAATTCCTAATGAAATGATTGCTTCTGTGTAAGTGATATTAATAGAAGTGAAATGCTCTGACAAATCCTACAGGATAATGGTTCCTTTGCTAATGTTTACCATCATTACCCACCCTAAATTTCACCCCCAAAACAGATCAACACAATTAATCTGATGAAAAAGGAACCATTTATAGTTACAAACTGCCTTCATCTTAGGTTGATCAAAGCATTTCACTGATGATAATTTGTTCCAATTCACTATAATTTTTGCATTGCTCATTGCTATCAAATTGAGTGCTTTAATCTTCATAGTTTTGTCTTTAAAAAAAAATTACAAATTGGGTGTCATACAAAAGTTATTGAAGAATCTATTCTTTTCATACCCTGCTTCTGAGTTGATAATCCTTTTTGCCAAGGTTCTCATCATTATAATTCTCTTGATGGGGTCAGAGCTCATGAAAACTTGTACATGGAAATTATAACATGGTTTAGGAAGGTGGGGGATAGAAAGAGGAAGAAGATACTAAATTAAAAATCTGCTGTGAACACCCTAAATATGGATTCCAAGTCTTTTTAATAATGAATGACTGACTCCTCCATGCAGACTCTAAAAAGTTGTGTTCTCAGACTAAAAGACATAAGTACAGAAATTTTCTCCCAACTTAATCTTACATACTTTTTTCTTTCCCTTGCAAACTCTGTGCACAATCGCCTGGCTGCTTTCAGCCTATCTCACACAAATTATGTTGTATCGACTTCAAAGAAAGGGCTTGTGATTTTTGTGTATTCAATCTACCCCATAATGCTCTCAGGGCAGTGCCCAGTACTCCAGGAGCTTGACTAAATAAATACTGAGTTGAAAAGTATAGACTAAAAAAATTACTTCTATCCAACACAAATAAAAATAAGCACCCAGACTTCAGTGTATTTATTCTGTCTCTTACAAATCACCTGAGGTGATTCCCTTTTCTTAAATAATAACCACACTTCTATCCCGTGACTCAAATTCTTTCCTAGAAATTGTCTGCTAGCTCAGCTACTCTTGGGAATTCTGAGTGATACGGAGGGAACTAGATTCTCCTTCTGGGCTGAAAGACAGCCATTAACTAATGTAGGACCACAGAACAAAGAGCTTCCTTACTTTCTTTCTGGGTTTCATAGCCTGGCCAGAATTAGGAAATGCCT
Source organism: Bubalus kerabau (assembly GCF_029407905.1). Taxonomy (NCBI): domain Eukaryota; kingdom Metazoa; phylum Chordata; class Mammalia; order Artiodactyla; family Bovidae; genus Bubalus; species Bubalus kerabau. Next base: position 27,297,849 of record NC_073635.1, on the reverse strand, counting down.
CCATTTCCATCACATTTTGCTACTAAAAGAGCCCAAGTCAAGAAACACCCTTTGACACACTGATTACTGGTGTTCTGGAAAAATCTCCATAGCTGGGAACTTTGTGGAATCTACCCAATTCTCAAATTCCTTCAATCTCAAAATATTTGGGATAGTAGCTACAAATATTGTTTTACTAATAATTTTATATTTACACAGTGATTTGAATATTTAAAAACCTTTCCAAAGGCAATGCATAAGTTTGATGGGTCTGCCATAATAGAGTAACAAAGACAAGGCAATGTGAACAACAGAAATATATTTTCTCAAAATTCTGGATGGTAGAAGTCCAAAATCAAAATGTTGGCACCATTGGTTTCTTCAAAGACCTCTCCCCTTGGCTTGTAGATGGCCATTCTCATTGGGTATCTCATCTATGCATTGTGTTCATTTGTGTCCTAATCTCCTTTTCATATAAGAACACCAGTCATATTGCATTCCTAGAGAAGGCAATGGCAACCCTCTCTAGTATTCTTGCCTGGGAAATCCCATGGACAGAGGAGCCTGGCGAGCTACAGTCCATGGGGTCGCAAAGAGTCAGACCTGACTTAGCAACTAAACAGCAACAGCATATAGCATTAGACTCCATCCACAAAACTTTAAGTTAATTACCTTTTAAAGATATATCTCAAATACACTCACATTCTGAGGAATTGGAGGTTAAAAGTTCAACCTATGAATTCGTGGAGGAGGGGACATAATTCAACCCATGGTAGTCACGCTTTCATTTTATAATTATGAACCTAAAATTTAAAAAAGAAAAAAAAAACCTGCATCACCAAGCTCACCAGTCGTTAGGTGATATAGCTAAAATTGGATCCCTGGGTCTCTGATTCCAAATGCTATACTTTCTCCCTTATAATCTGCTGCTACTATGATACCTAAACTGTGTCTAACTGTTTATCATTTATAGACAATGCATTACCTCACTGAACTGCCTGAGGAAAGAAAAGCTGGTATTACCCTAGGAACCAGTTGGCCAATTTGAAACTCCTGGGGCAGGAGAGGAGATTCTTCTAGAATTCTCATCAGTTTACTCTCTACCCACAACCCTTACCCACTAGCCGGACCTTAACATTGAGGATGCAGAAAAAGGTCATTGGACCAAAGCTTGCCTCTCAAAAGTTTTCCTAATTTTGACTGCAGCTCAGAGCCAAATTCATCTAAGGAATAAGCATGGAGATTCATCATAATGTTGCTCCCAATTTATCCAAGTCAGACCTCAGGTACCAGCTAAATCTGAGAGTAGATGGATGGATCTAGAGAACAGCAGATGTTCCTGAGTCCCCCATACAGTCAGCCTAAGAGAAAAGAACTTGTTCCCATCATTCAAAGCACTTAAATAGCCTTGTGTTTTAAATTCTGAGAGTACTACTTTTTGGAAGGTTAAATGTAAACAAGAGTATTTAAATACCTATTTACAGTTTCTTCTAAAAACAAACAGAGCAAGATTAAAAGTGTGTTAAGAGACATACAGATGGATAACGGGCACATGAAAAGATGCTCAGCATTGCTAAGTATTAGAGAAGTGCAAATCAAAATCACAATGTGATATTACCTAAACCTGTCAAAATGGACATCATTAAAAGTCTACACTGTTGATGGGAATGGAAATTGCAGCCACTATAGAAACAATATAAAGTTTCCTCCAAAAACTATAAGTAGAACTACCGTATTTTAGCAATCATGAGAGATGATACAGGGACTGCGGCTTAAATCACTCAGGTCTGGAGTGATTTATCACACAGCAACATATAACCTGTAATATTCTTTGTTTCCCACCTCCACTCCCCAATTCTGCTTCCTTTTGTATTATTATTATTTTTCAATGGAGGACAATTTACAATGTTGTGTTGGTTTCTGCCATACAGCAACATGAATCAGCCATAAGCGTATAGGCAATCCATGCGTGTTCAGTGGCTTCAGTTGTGTCCAACTCTGTGTGACCCTATGTACTGTAGCTCACAGAGCTTCTCTGTCCATGCGATTGTCCAAGCAAGAGTACTGAAGTGGATCGCCATGCCCTTCTCCAGGGGATCTTCCCAACCCAGAGACTGAACCCACATCTCTTACATCTCCTCCATTGGCAGATGGGTTCCGACTAGAACCACTGGGGAAGCTCATAGACAGTCCATGGGGTCACAAAGAATTGGACACAACTGAGTGACTAAATATACATATACATATATACATATACATGTGTGTGTGTGCATAAATACATATACTTAAATATACATATATATATATATATATATTTACATGTATATATATATAGCCTGGTGGGCTACAGTTTACAGGGTCACAAAGACTCTGACACCTCCCTCTTACCCACTCCCCCAATTCTAACTCCAATCTAAGTTCTGAAAGTTAGAGCTACAAAATCAGTTCTTTCCCCTCAATGTAAACATTTATACTATAAACTCAGGCATCTGGAAAAACTGATCGCAAGGTCTTAATGTTGTTTCTGCTCTTTTCATCAAGAAATAAATAACTCTAGTATGATAATTTTTTCCTCCTGTTTATATGCAAATTATTTAAGAACTGAACTGTTCCAGTTGTTTGCAATTGCTTCCATATTATCCCAAAACAATTCAAAATTCAAAACATGCAATAAAATCAGTGATTTATTGGTCTCACATTTTTTTCCTCTCAGAATTCATCAAACCAGCCATATTTCTTTGAATTTTTCATTTGGAGGAGGGGACAGTCTGTCTTTTTCTTTGTTCTTTTCTTGGCTATTAAACAGGATTATTTGCCAATTTGATAACTGACATCTAAAGGCATTCTTCATTCATTAAGAAAATAAAATAATCATCAGTCTAGGGAAAATGCAGAGGAGAAGGGATCACATTTTATAATATAATGGTCGATGTAGGTGGTTGAGCTGAGATGTGTTTATTAAATCTCTGAATATAGATGGATGCTCTTAAAAGCTAATTTAAGATGAAAAAATTGTTGCTTATCCTAATTGCTCTTTAGAAAGTGACTGTGTGTGATTAATAGGAAGGGAAAAAGTGGGGGTGGGTTTGCAATTTGACTCCTCCCTTTGACACTCCCTATTCCATTTTTAGTAAAATCAACTGAAATTATAGGAAGAAAAAAATCTTCATGCTGTAAAAACCTGTCCATGTTAGCTCTTTACAACTCAGAGAAGCATAATCATTTAATGCAGTATTTTCAGCAACAAAAAATCCCCACCTTCAAAAAATGTTCATTTACCCTTGAAATTGTTTTTGCTATCACCACATGATGAATTCTGAAGCAAGGCTTGGATATATGTTGAGTCAGTGTTGATTTAAACACAGATCGACCTCCCACATAGCTACCATCTTTGAGTTGTTGGCTAGAACTGAAAGAAGCTGGAAGGAAATGATCAAAATCCACGCTCCCCCCCCCCCCAAAAAAACTAATTTTCCCTCTGCCCAAATTGCTCCTAATGAACAGAAAATCAGTCCCTCCCCCACAGAATGTGAAGTAATTTGGTTTAAAATGACACATGAAAGGTATTGCTAAGGGAACATTTTCTAAGTTTTTGAATTCTTTTCTACTTTTATCAAATGCATCCTTCTACAATAAGAAAAGGCCAAAGTTATGTCTTACACTGCCTTACATTCCTCGGGAGCTTCTCCCTTGGCCTCAGCATTTGGAGCTGGAGATACTATTTGTGGAATGAAGCTGAGGACATGAGCCAAAATGAATTTCAGGCTTGCCAGAGCTTACAATCTTAATGCAGATTCAACAATTAGCAATGCCTCAGCTGTGAAAGCTGGAAAAAATTCCACACATCAGATGGTGAGAGAGGCTGGTGGGGAAAAGCACTTCCATTTTACTGTTGTCATCCTGTCATCTCCTAACTCAACGCATAACCTTGAAAGCAGACCTGGGCCCTACGGGTTATAAACTCATTCAGATGGTTCCAGAAAGGCAGCACCCTCACTAATCCAGAGTAGAACTGTAAATGTGTAAAAAGGCTAAGTAGAGAAAGAATTTTAAACTATAAGAAACACTGTATCATCAGCTTCAAAAAACCCCTAGATTAATGAGAATCACTAGTTCAGTATCACTGAATGCTAAGAGGATCCAACTATACGAAGTCAGAAGAAACAGCTCTAAGGTGTCCTTGTCAACCTGAACGGCTGAGCTAGTGTTGCTCTGTAATAAGGCACTTTTTGTTTGTTTCTTGAGATGTTTGAGGCTGGCAGAAAAAAACAAACACGCATTACAAACAATGAGATCATTTGAAAGTGAAAGTGAAAGTCACTCAGTCGTGTCCGACTCTGCGACCCCAGGGCTATACAGTCCTTGGAATTCTCCAGGCCAGAACACTGGAGTGGGTAGTCCTTCCCTTTTCCAGGGGATCTTCCCAACCCAGGGATCAAACCCAGGTCTCCCACATTGCAGGCTGGATTCTTTACCAGCTGAGCCACAAAGGAAGCCTTACAAATCATTTAGAAACCCAAGAACATTGGATTTCCTTGCCTTCATCTTCCTACATTGGTCTTTTTCTAAAGAAAAGAAAAAAAATATAGCTGCAGTTGTACAAGTGAACACTTCCACTGGAAAGAATACAATGATACAGCCCACTGAGGGGAAAGATCAGAAATTCTAAGGACTTCACATGCTAAACACAATTATTCATTCCTTGTATGGTTTCCTCCCAACTATTTTCTTCCTATTCACATCGTCAGTCATTATTTTTAATATTTATTTTATTTGTTTATTTGGCTGCCCTGGGTCTTAGTTGCGGCATTTGGGATCTAATTCCCCAACCAAGGACTGAACCCGCGCCCTCTGCATTGGGAGCATGGAGTCTTAGCCACTGGACCACCAGGGAAGTCCCACCAATCATTACTGATGATGCAAACTTTGTAACCATACCCCAAACTAAGAATCACCTTCCACTGCAAACTGTTAATCAGTTACCTCGTGACCACTCTGGGAGTAAATCTTGCTATTTCCCTTAAATACTTCCCTTAATGACTTTTCCTCACTATCATTCATCAAAATACTTACAGCTCCAATAAACTCTTTTCTTCTGAATGTAAATCAAACATGATCAATTTTTTTTTTTTTTTTTTGCAAAAATGCCCTCAATTGTTCTCTATCACGCATCTATTCTGCATGTATCTTTGGATTCCCTCCAAAGAAAAGTCAGGGGAAAAATCTTGAGTACAAGTAACTTACTTAGGAAGTGATTCCAGGAAGCAGAGTGTAGCTCAGGGGATGTGAGCCAAGGAAGAGGGAAAAGCCAGATGTTTGAGGGAGAAAGCCCTCAGTGTGGTCGGGAACCACGCACCAAAGGTGGGTAAGGGATGTTGACGGGGCTCCTACTATGGTGCCCACCATGGCAGATGCCTGAATTCCACCAGATGCTCAGCTGTGCACATAGTAGGGAATTGTACTTCCTGAGTGAACATTCAAATATTCTCTCCCTTTTATGCTCTCATAAAATTATGATCCTTATTTGTAGCCTTTCCCAAAGTCAACCTTTAACCCAATCATTCATATACACATCTTTTCACCTGTACGAAAAGCTTCCTGTCTCCACTCTGCAAACACTTGTTTTGAACCCAATTATCTCAGTGCACTTCTCTCTCTTATGCACTGTCAAGGCAATTTACTTCAAATGAGCAAATAGCTCCAGCTCATGGCCCTTGCTTTCAAATCTTGAAAAAGAAACTAGGATATCTTTTTCAACCAGAGGGATACATCAAGGGTTTTTTCACAAGTTTAAAAAATGTTTAGTTTTTCAGATTCACAGTGTTATTTTCTACATCATTATTTACATAAGTAAAAATGAAACAGGTCCCTTTGTATATTAGCCTCTTTTCCAATCAGCAAATTTGAGGGCAAGAAATTTTATCACAGCAAATTCTGTTGATTTTCTATCTAGAGCACAATTGGCACTTTGTGAAAGAGAATAAAGGTCATACAGAAACAGAAAGAATCAAGCATTATCCCAAAATGTGAACCATCATCTTAAAACTCATTTTATCTTCCATATTAGACAATATATATCGAATATTCTTCTTTCCACCACATCATCTCCTTCTTATAACCCAGGATGGTTTATTAACCCCAGTTTTGGGCAACTGTACCAATGTATTGATCCCCCCAAAATTTTTTCACCCAATGGTGACTTTTTCAATTAACTGTCATTACCAAGAATTTTGAGGTGTAGACATGTGCTAGGGATTTGGAGACATCATTTCTCACCTTTTGTCATGGATGAAGTACCACATTTTCTAAAACAGAATCAACAGCCTTAAGGTTTCTGAAGTGCACGTACAATTGTGTCTCCTGTCTGATTCATATTTGTAATGAACCTGCTTTGGGACTGCTGGCAATAAAAGGGACATAATCCTTAAGTAGGTTTCAGAGAAGCTCGATTAATTTATGTGACAGGACTCAATCTCGTGCAAAGGTTTAATGAGACCCTCAAGTTGTATAAACTGTGCCTGGCATCTGCCTATCCCTCTGTCAGGAAGAGCAGAGGGATACCTTATGTGAAGCACATATATCTAGATTTCTTTAACTGATATGGATGAACCTAATAGAGAATAAGGGGAAAGAGCAACAATCACCAAAAAGACTAGTGCAGCAAATATTGATCCATTATACACTTGCTGGTTATTGTAATAACCTTTGAACATTCCCCAGAAGGAAAGCACGACATGGATAATGTATGTGCCTACTGCAAGTAATCTTCCAAGCATGAATGGCTGAAGGATTATAATTTCTTTACACCAGATCATCATAGGTGTCCCAGAGGTCATACAAATAACCAGCATCCTTTCATCCTAAACACTACCAAGCCAAGGTTGAGATATGAGCCTATTAAAATCTGGTTTAAAAAAGAATTTTATTTTGCCCATGATTTCATCCATTAATTGCAGACTGCCTTTTAAAGCCTTCTGCGGAAGACAAAGAGACCTTCAAATCCTTTCTCTGAGAATTAAAGCTTTCATTTAAGGATTCCAGATGGGCTGTATTTTAAGTATAAAAGTTCAAATACTTTTAACCACCGACAGATGAAAGGAATTTTACCCAGTTATGTTGCACAATTGCCACCCAGTAGTTCTTCAATCCTGGCCAAATTGAGCATCAATTTAAATTAGATTTAATCGTGGGACCCTTGACAATCACAATCAACACAAGATATTAGGGAGTTTAGGAAATGGGTCTATTAAATGACAATTAAAGCTGTCAGCCTTCCAGAGCTTATTTTCAGTTAATTTGATCCCTAGTAGACAGCCGCATTCAACTGCTGTAAACAAAGAGGTCTGTTTGAAAGTGCAAGCTGAGATGGGATCTGGTTCCTTAAAACCTTGGTTGATGGCGTGTTTCACTTCCAGGTTCAGGTAGCTCCATCTGTTACTCAGAATAAGTGACTTCAAAGTAACTCCCTGTGCAACTACTGAAGTCCTCCTGAAAGTCCTGAGAGAGTGTGGGGAGTGGCTGGCTTTTCCTTTTTGTGTAAAGTCGCATGGAAATTCTTCAGGGTCAGGTGCTCTCAGTCTGGCACATATTACATAGTGCTTTTACCTAGAATGTGCCTGAAATTGACTATGGAAAGTCTTAGGTTATCCATACCCTTTAATACAGTATTTTCACTTATAGGGATTCATCCTAAAGAAACAGATATCTGCACAGAGTTATGAACAGGCGTGTTTGCTGCAGAATGAAACGAGGATAAAACATAGAGCAAGTTTAGTTTGGCTGCTCCTCTCACCCCATTCCCCTTGACCCTTCCCATAGGCCAGACCATGTTTCTCTACCTTGAAAACTTCTTCTTCAGTGTCACTTCCTCCTAAGCATTTGCATGGAGAACCAGCCAAAAATTTCCAAGTCCTGGGCTTTTCTCCGTCAAAATATGTCTCCCATGCCCTTAGGTTCATGTCCTCTGCAGTCTGCCCAGGCCAGAAAATTAGACACATTTTTCTTTCTGAGATGTTAATGGATTTATATTACCTTCTAGAAGCAGCATGTTATATTTTAAAATGAGATCCTCCTGAAGACAATGCTATCAACTCAAAGTGGGATTATAATGGGAATTTCAGTCTCCAAATAAACCCAGTGGTTTGTATGATTTAAAAGTCCTTTTCAAATACATTTTCAGGACATGTACATGTGTGTATGTGTCTTAGTTTACTCATTTTGCTTTATTATGAAAAGGCATTCATGTTTATTATATTAATACAGTGTGTGGGAAACAAGAAAAAGTAAAAGGAAGATGAAAATCATCAATATTCCCTACCACACAGAAATGACATTTTTAACATTCTATTGTGCTTCTTCCCAATCATAGTCATATGCACTAATTTATTTTCTGGAGTCATGATTACAGCATATGTATAACTTTTTCATTCTTTTTTTCACTTTGCTATTTATTTGACAATTGTCAAAATAGCTTTATTCCAAAGACATCATCAATGGGGCCATGCTACATGCTAAGTCACTTCAGCCATGTCCAGCTCTTTGTGACCGTGTGGACTGTAGCCTGCCAGGCTCCTCTGTCCATGGGATTTTCCAGGCAAGAACAGTGGAGTGGGTTGCCACGTCTCCTCTAGGGAATCTTCTCAACCCAGGGATTGAACCTGTGTCTCTTATGTCTCCTGCATTGGCAGGTGGGTTCTTTACCTCTAGCACCACCTGGAAAGCCATATTTCACAGTAATTCACCCTTTTCTTCAGTCATTATTTTTCCTGCCAAGAATACTGTTGATATATGGCAAAACCAATACAATATTGTAAAGTTAAAAAATAAAATTAAATTAAAAAAAAAGATCTAAATTGCAGGAAGGCTAAACCATAATATCCAGTGCTGCTCTCTGCTAATGTTTGTATGCACCTTTGACTCCTTCAAATACAATGTACTATTGCATTTCTGACATCCATCCAAGATTTAAGTAAACAACAAATATTTGGAATCTGCTCACAAAAAAAGTCATCCTGTGACAGTTTAAATAAATGTGAGCCAATGTCTGCAAAAAAAATAAAAAAAAATAAAAATGTGGCTATTCTTTCTGGGCTTCTTATCTATTATAGCCGCTACATTACACTGGAATCGATTTACCGTATTTAACTAGTAAGTCAATTTCCCAAGATAAAAGCACTCAAATTCAGTTCTGGAACAGGGAAAGGACTGGAATGTGTTAAAGCAACATGGATGCAGCCCATGCAGGACACTGGCAGGAAGTCAAGGTCACAGTCTGTCAGCGGGGTGAGAGCCTCCAGTGGCCACAGCAAAACATCTTCCTTTTTTCCCTCACCCCTCTCTTGACTCAACTCAGCCATACCCACTTCCTTGCCTCCCATTTTAAAGGTTCAGGAAGACTTGGAGACACATAGTTGTTCATGATCTGGGTAGCACATTCACATTACCACCTGGGCTGTTTTTTCCCTAGTGTTGCCCCTGACCAAGTGACAAATGCTATGTAATCCTACTTGGTAACTGATAATCATTCTTATTAAAGCTTCAGATTAAATAGAAAAAGCACAGCCATTTTTTTAAGGAAACAAGTTGGGGAAATCTAGCTTTGTTTAGGTTCAGACCAATTAGGCATGCTTTTCAAATAATGTTCAAAGAGGACATTAAAAGGAGAAAGGGATAGGAAGGGGTGTGGAGAATTTTGTAGACCCCAGTTGATTTGAGTGTTTTATTTGTAAATAGCATGTTATTTTACTAATGGAGTTGAATTACATTTAACCACTCTATAAATGTTGGTTTGTATTCCATTTAAACATGTTATGAAGAGCTTTTAGCTATTTTTGAGCAAGCAAGACTGCCCTGCCTATTAATAAACACTTAGGTAGAGTATCAGATTTCCAATAACTAACAATATGATTATCTACCCAGAGACTTGGAAAGAACTATATTCACAATGTCTTATGATCAGCAAGTTTGCTGTCTTTGACCTGGAATACTAAGCACACAGCATGCTGGAACACTGGGGGAGGGGTTCCTTTTCTCCACCAGTAACTGCTAACCTGCCTCGCAACATGTGGGGTGCCCTGAACTGCCTTGTGAAACAGAACCTGCTTCTCAAAAGGGATGCAGGGAAATGGGGACATGGGATTCACCAGAAGTCAGAGCTTTTTCTGAAGTCTTGGCAGTTATGTGACTGTTGTTATTATCCTTATTGATCACCACACCAGATCTGTTCAGCCTTGTAATAAAAACAGATAAAGGGGGTGACCAAATCAGAATAAAAAGGAAGAGTGAGCCGAAATGGTTGAGAATATGCATTAATATCCTCATAAATGACCTGGCAGATACATAGCCCAGTAGAATACAATGAATGGTACATTTCTTTTTCCCATTGTCTTACATCAGGAAAAGTCTGAAGTGGTATAGAATCTCCATTTTTTAAACAAATAATCACCAATCTATTCTATGTTTAACAGACATCCTGATTTATTTTTTCATGTTCTGTATTTCTCCATGAAGAGATACCTGTTAGAAATGTTACCATACATATACCTGCTAAAAGTATTATTCTTATGCTTTCATTAATCATCTTATAGTGCTCTCGGAATGGAACTCATACATATTAGGGAACTTATTGTGAAGTTCTTACCAAAATCTATAATTTGAATTTGATCTGAGGAAAAGACAGCCTCAAATTGAGGAACTTTTTACAAAATAATTGAATGATATTCTTCAAAAGTCAGGAAAGATAAAGACTGAGAAATTGTCCCAGATTGGAGACTAAGAAATCAGGAAAACTAAATATAACGTGTAAACCTGGACTGGATCCTAGGTCAGAAAAAGAATACTAGTGGTACAATTAGAAACATTTTTGTAAGGTCTGTAGATTAGTTAAGACTATCCTATGTTAGCTTCCTGGTTTCAATCATTAAACTAAGATTACATAAGATGTTAACATTAGGGGAAGTAAGGTGAAGGGTATATCGAAATTCTTTGTACTATTTTGCTACATATTTTATAAGTCCAGAATCCTTTTAAAGGAACAGTTAGTTTTTTTAAATTAAAAACAAATCTGAAAGTCTAGATAATTGGATTTCAGTGCATATCTGCAAGGAGTTGATGCATTTCTGAGAATAATAAAATGGAGATTTCAAGTTGCTTGCATTTACATAAGATCAGTGAATAGCTTGAGCATCCTGGCATCTTAATTAAAGAGAGAATGAGACCCACGAAGGCAGAAAGACACACAGTGAAAGGCATCCTATGATGGTGGTCGGCACTGACAAAGCACTTCAGGACTTCCTCTTGGAGTCACACCAAGGAGGTGATCACTGTCCTTGTCACAGCCATGTCTGTGCTACAGAATCAAAGGCAGGCTGTTCTCTGATTGGTTGGGTCAGGCTGCTAATGAGGCAAAGGTCGTGGGTTGGATCCGCTCTCAGGGCCTGTGAGTGTCACTCTGTCTCCTGACATTTCTCTGATCACAGAGAGCCAGGTGTGACAGCTCGACTGCACCGGCACAAGGCTGGCTCTACTGTGGAGAAATAATGAAGACCCACACCCTCCCTAAGGTCACCTTTAAACATAATAGGCATACTTGAAGAGAATCCCTGTCATCTAAATACGTTTCTAAAAATAACTGCACCAGGAAAGGGATCCCTTATTAGATTTACTTTCCCATATTTAGCCTATAATTAGGAGACTTGGAAGGGTGAAGCTGATTGGCCTCCAGTGCAATTCACAGACACAGAGAAATTCTTGAGAGCCACATTACCTCCTTAGCAGAAGCATGAGCTAGCTTTAAAGGCATGAGCTCTGATTTAATATCACTTAGGCAGCCACTAAAGAACATAAAGAATGAGGCTGCTGACCTTGTTCCTGACAGACATTTTTCGGTTTTCATGTTCCAAAAATTATTAAGAAGGGGCTTCTATCAACATGACTTTTCCTGAGTCTCTTGTGTTAACGAGGAGAGCTTTGCTGATGTACTCACGATTTCAAACTGGAAGGTAAGCATGAAGATGGATAAGTCTTTGTTTCAAGTATTAGTATGTTTTAGAGACAAAAGCAGCTAAGAATTAGAACAGATTTAAGTATACGAATTGATTTCATTATCATGAGCAAATACAGTAATTTGAAAGAAAATGTACTTCTGTGGTAATTTTTAAGTTAAAAAAAATCATTTAGTGGGCTTTAGTCTCTTCCACCTACAGTTAGAAGAGCTGAATCTATACTAAGTGAAGTTATCCCTTTGAAATTCTTTTTAAATTTTTTATTGGAGTATAGTTGCTTCCCAGGGTCTTCCCTGATGGCTCAACAGGTAACGAATCCACCTTCAGTGCAAGAGACACAGGAGACCCAGGTTCGATTCCTGGGGTAGGAAGATCCCCTGGAGGAGGAAATGGCAACCCACTCCAGTATTTTTGCCTGGAGAATCTCATGGACTGAAGAGCCTGGTGGGCTACAGTCCATGGGTTTGCACAGAGTTGGACACAACTGATGTGACAGCACACACGCAGGTATAGTTGCTTTTCAGGTGGTGCTGGTGGTAAGGAACTTGCCCGACAATGCAGGAGACATAAAAGACATGGGTTTGATCCCCTGGAGGAGAGCATGGCAACCCACTTCAGTATTCTTGCCTGGAAGATCCCATGGACAGAGGAGCCTGACAGGCTAAAGTCCTAAGGTCGCAAAGAGTCGGACAAGACTGAACAAACACATCCACATCCATAGTTGCTCTACAGTCTTGTGTTAGTTTCCGTTTGTAAACATAAAATGGCTGGGTGACAGGGAAGTGCCTTTGAATGGCAGCGTTGCCCACTCCAGTGCTTCCTCCAGTAACATATGGATCTTCAGGTCCTCCCAGCATTTACTGGACAAGGCGAGGTTTGGAAATGAGCAACACATACCTGTCCCCCCAAATCTTTTAAATCTCTCTTGCTGCTGCTGCTAAGTTGCTTCAGTCGTGTCCGACTCTGTGCAACCCCATAGACGGCAGCTCACCAGGCTCCCCCGTCCCTGGGACTCTCCAGACAAGAACACTGGACTGGGTTGTCATTTCCTTCTCCAATGCATGAAAGTGAAAAGTGAAAGTGAAGTCGCTCAGTCGTGTCCGACTCTTAGCGACCCCATGGACTGCAGCCCACCAGGCTCCTCCGTCCATGGGATTTTCCAGGCAAGATTACCGGAGTGGGGTGCCATTACCTCTCCTAATATCAGTGTACTCAATAGATGGCAGGAAAATGAGCTGTTTCCCCAGGTTGAGACTTGTCCAAAGTGCCTCATGATAACAGAAATAAAATGAAAACTAGGAACATATTCTCCATTTAAAATTTGTGAAACCATAGTCCACCTGGGCTGAGTAGAGCTGAGGACAGCTACAGAAATCAATGGTAGCAAAACCAACACCTGTGGAATATAAGGGAAGTAAAATCCCTTAAGACTCTGGAACCGCTTGGTTGTAAATATTCTTAAACCAAGGCTTATAAGACAAAGACGCCAGCCCATATTATACTAAAATGGTTTTCATTTTTAGATGAAGCAATTCACATTCGGCCACTCCATCTTGATTTGTTTTCCCACAGGCAGATCTGAATAGGCATATCCCTGTGTTCCTTTTCTATAGAGTTTTACTGTCCCAAGAATAGACAAATTTCACATTCTATTGCCTGGTTCCTTTACCAGTACACCAAGCATAAGGAAAAAATAGTCCAAATTATATTCCTCTCTGGAAATAGTTATAAAAGTTTATGTCACTCCACATATACATTCTGCTAGGAAAGCTGGGAGAAAAAATTACCTACAACAAATTGGTCCATGAAATAAGATACAACATTGCTGTCCCAGAGAATATGTTAAAGAAAAAAATTTTTTATGACACTTGCTAAAGAATGGTATGGGCGACTTTATACAGGACCAGGCAGTAGGTGTGAGGATCACTGCAGTGGGATTTTGCAGGAGGAGACAGTGATCTGGCTCAAGTCAGAATAGAACAAGAAGTAGGGGTTTTACAGCCAAGGAGTGAGGTGAGGCTGGTGGTCAATAAATGGAAAATTACTAAGAGGGAGGGCAATTATTGCTAAACTAGCCTACCAGGATTCTTGCTCAAGGCAGGCCATGGTGATCAGATGTCACCTGGGGGATGGTGGGGGTGAGGAACCCAATCAGATATCAAGGATGATCAGATCTCGGGGATGGGGTATTCTGGCTAAATCAACTTAGCAGGACTCTTGCTAAAATCAGGCAATGTCAAGACAAACACAGAAGCCCCAAAGTTGGGGTTTAGTTAGGGAGAAGATTCAGAGGAGCCTGAATGAAGGTTGGTCAAGGAGAGACTCTTTGTCAATAATGGGAAGTTACCTCCTAATGAGGACCCAGCTTCCTGTACTGCAGGGTGAGCCATGAGGACACAGGAGGAGTCATAACTGCTCTTGGAAAGACAGTAAAAAGCACTGAGGACCCCTATTCAGGGCTGAACAAACCCCTCCAAATAACTCACTCAACCTCTTTTCTGCCCATGCTTGTACTGGGAAATCATGAAGAATTTCATTTCATAGTTTACTCTGCACATTTTCATACATTATCTCATTCAAAATAAATAATTTTACAAGTGAGATAGTTGACACTCAGAAGCCAAGGTGAGACTCAAGAGGCCAGGGTGGAGACATGTCCCAGCCTGCAGAGCTGTTCCTCCTCTCCCCATCTCCCGTAGGAGGAGTCTGTTTCCGACCAGCATCCTCATGACGACAGGCCCGCATCCTCTGCGCGTGCAGGTGCCTTAGATCACATCCCTTTTTCTCTCAAAATCCACAGAATGAACATTTGCCCAAAGGGCCCCTATCAATCCTACCAAAATATCACCTCAAACTGAATGCAAAGCATCTTCGGCTTCCTAAATGATCCTCTTAATAATTATAATGGCCCTGTTGGAGACAGAAGTAGTTTTACAATCTTACTTTTAACCATGGTGACCTATCACCTAAAAGCTCACGTACAGACATGAGCACATACATTACATTCAAGCTTTGAGAAAGCTCGAGAAGCATCAGGATTCCCTGATCAAGTTTTAGTCTGAGTGGAAAAACTCCACAACATTCAAAACTCTGAAAACCACTATAGTCCATCTGAGATTGGTTAAATCCGTGCATGCAGAACCCACGGTTACAGAGGGACAGCTATACTTCAAGATGAAAACATCTGAACAAACAGCAGCTGAGAAAAGTTTCTCTGAACTTTGTTTTAACAGAGCTCTCTGAGAATTCAGCTGCCAGAGAGAGAGAGAGAGAGAAGACTTACCCTCAGCACCTAGAGAATGTGAGAATTCTGCTGCCACAAATCCCCCTCCAGGGACCTTCCAGACAGGCAGGAGAGTGACCATTCGCACCAGCACCTGATGAGAATTGTGAAAATGTGTCACAAACCTTATCAG
Organism: Bubalus kerabau; assembly: GCF_029407905.1. Taxonomy (NCBI): domain Eukaryota; kingdom Metazoa; phylum Chordata; class Mammalia; order Artiodactyla; family Bovidae; genus Bubalus; species Bubalus kerabau. Next base: position 27,282,452 of record NC_073635.1, on the reverse strand, counting down.
AACCTCCCACACTTTCCCACAGAAGCTCTGACCATCAACATGCCCTTATTATGCTGATAGTATATAAACCTTTACCCATGGGTGTTCAAAGAGATTCTCTTTATAGAATGCTGCTGCATGAGTGTATGATAACATTTTCTCTTGTTACTCTGAAGAAAACTCCAGATTGTCAATTAATTCGCAGGTCCCAACCACCACCATTCAGACCTCACTTGGTCAAGGAAAAGTTTTCCTGCCAGGTCTCCAAAATCAACAAGCCACTGAAATGACCCTGCTCTCCCTCACCTCCAGGATTCCTGCCATGAGAGAATAAACCACAGTTTGTTTAAGCCACTATTGGTTGGATTTTCTGCAACTTGAAGCAGAAAGAAGAGCCAGTAGTTCACCCTGTTCATTCTTTTTGAGCCAAGACACAAGTGCCCACTCTCCATTCCCCAAAATGATGGGAAAAGTCATAGTTCAGACTTGGACCCCAGAACAATCACAAAAGAAAGTGGAACCTTGTCTGGTCAGATCTATGTTCCAACTCCTATATATCACTAATGTAGATCAGCGTCTCACACTTTTTCTTTGCACAACTTATATCAACTCTGGATTAATCTGGTAAAATGAATAAGACATTTTTAAAACACTGCCATGGCTTTCAAAAACCTCTTTATTGTTCAGAAAATGTTTAGTTTGGGAAAAAAAGCAACTATGTGTTTTCATAATTAAATGACACTCTTTTCCCTGAAGTCCTCAGTTTGTTGAGGGACATTGGGAGCTAGGTGATGAAGGGTAGATGGAGAAATGCTGAAAAGGCAGATCACCCAGAAAAGTTTCTCAAGAGATCCCCCAGCCAAAGTCCTCCCTACGTCTGTGGCATTTTTCGGTTTCTGGGGTTTCTAGTGGTCCAACCTATGACACTTTGCAGCAAGTGCAGTCACAGAGACAATGTGGCACCCACCGGGAGCCATTCCCTAACTTGTTGGGTCCCCGCAAATCCTCCCTTCTCCATGGAGAAATTAGAGTCCTTGAGCTGAATGTGTGTTTCTTCCAGAGTTAGCAGTAGAGGAAGAGGCGGAGGTGGGAGTGAGCTGAGTTCTAGGTAAGCGGGCTGAAAGAAGCAGGATGGAAGGATGGGAAGTAATAAGCGCCACACCCAGACCTGTGTCCCAGTGGGAAGCATTCAGAAACTGAGAAACTGAATGGGAACTTGAACTACAGAGCCCAAACCTTTAAATTAACCGGGCAGTTGGCAAGACTCTAATAGAATATTTTCACATTTTAAAAGCTCCATGAAAACTATTTGAATCTCAGTATCTTCATTCACAAAATAGAAGTATGGGAATAAGTGGGTCCTGAGATTCTCGAGGCTCTGAGATCTTATAATTCTATAATTGTCTTCATGAGAGGATTTTGGCCATAGCTTTTTCAAGTTAAATCCATATCTCTTTCAACAGCCTGAAGAAAGAAAGCTCATGAGTTTGAAAAAGAAATTCTCATATTACCCGCCCCCCACCCCCCACCCCACACAATGGAATAGCTAGTGCATTTACTTCCAGCCCAACAATTGAGTCTCATAAATTAGCAGGTTTGGTAAATCCTTCTATAAATTTTTAAAAAAAACACCCACCATGTATCAGAGACACAGGCTGCATTCAGGATTCAAAGAAAGATAAGATACAGCATCTGCTTTCCTTGCTTAGCTTACACCAACAATTTTTCAAATATTTGTTCCAAATATTATTGAATAAATGAATGAAAAATTATTGTGACCCTGTAATAATTATTCTAAGGGGAAGAATCTTCCTTTTCATTAGCACCACCTGAGCTTGTTAACATAAAAGAGAATTTTCTTATTCCTCTGGCTGAGTGTTTTCAGCCTAGCACCCAATAGCCCATAATGAGGGTGTGGACTGCTGTTGGATGAACAGCAGAGCAGGGTACCCCTACCCATTCTGAATGCTTTCTTGCACAAACATGAGTAAACATGTTATGAGGGGTTAGGTTATTTCTTTGTTGAAGGGTTCAGGTAATTTTTCCAAAAGCTGACAGAGGAGAGAAGTGAGGGTGAAGGATGGGATCAATTACTATGCCAGTGAGCACCCCACTCTCTCCAACCTCAAAAGGAAGAGGCTCTTCTTTCAAAGGTGCCCCACATGGATGGTCCAGTTTCTTCTCTTACTCTAGTCTTCTTTCTGTCTCCCCCTTTAAGTTCCATCCTCACCTATGACCTAACATCACAGTCTCCCTCCTTACCTCAGGATATCCCAAATCCTCTAACGAATAATTATTTCTTAGAATAACTGACTCTAGTCAGTTCATTAGAACTCGAGTCATGACTCTAGTCAGTTTCTGCTTCTTGGAAATTTCACAACTTTAGGCACCCAGTACATAGCAAAGCTTTCTCCCAGACACCATTTCTGTTGGTACACAAACTGGAAAGAGGGTTCCCTAGCCCCACTTAGGAAATTAGGAGCTCACAATCCTTGCATTTAGGTTGATGGTGAAAGGAGAGAAACAGTAGAGCTTTCTCTCAGGATTGTGGTGACTTTTATTCAAATATAGCAGCAATGCCCCCATCCTGAAAAGAAACATAAGTGGACTAACTTCCTTCCACTGGCCATGTGTACTTGTCCTAGTAGTATTACTTTAAGAGTCAGGGTTTACATTTATCCACCACGTTGAGAATAAAGAGATACGCAAGCAGATATTGATAAACAGACAGAAAAAGGAGTGACTCCATTTAATGAGAGTGAGAAAGGCTTCACAATGTGATATTTAACTTCGCATATGAAGGAAGTTCACCAGGCACAGAGGTGGTATAAGGATGGAAATTCTGAGGTCATATTTCAGGCAAGGGGAAAATATGAGCAAGGCACAGAGGCATGAATATGTCTGGTGTGTTAAAGACATTATTAAAAGGTAGTCATTCCAAGAGTATTTTGGGAATCGTAGACCTCTAGCTTCTTTCCTAGTTGCTACTCTATGAAAAGCCTTTCGAAGGCTCAGACAACTTTTGAGAAATAACAATGGGAGACTCTGAGATGGTCACCAGCTAACTTTATAAACATCCTTCTGATGTTAAATGAAGCTGTCTAGAGGATAAAGGAAGCAGAGTCAGAAAGGGAAGAACAAAGCCATGTGCACTGGTGTTTGTACAGACTATGTCCCAAATAAAATATAAACTTAAGTTCTATCTGTCATTCCATGGCTTCTTAGAGTGAGTAATTCAATCTACTCTTATTTTCCACAAACCAATTTAAGCAAAAAAAAAAAAAAGTTACCATGGGGTTACTCCACAGGAAGCATGAGAGCCTGCAAGGATAAAGTAATTATAATACAGCAGGATAGCATGACAGAAGAGATCACTGATCGAGAAGAAAGACTGTGAAAAGTGCCAACAGAAAGGTATAATCCAGGAAATGAGAGGTGATGTCTAAATAGAGGCATCAGTGAAGGCTTACTGAGGGAAACAGTAAGATAGGTCATGAAGACTGGGTAGGAGTTCGGCAGGTAAACATGTAGAAGGAAGGCAGTTCAAGAAGGAGCAGCATGAGGTGGGAAAACCATAGGCATGTATAGAGTGTCCAGTGAAACTTCTGGAGATGATGGAAATAGTCCATGTTTACACCATCCAGTGCAATAGTTACAAGTTACATGGGGCTACTGAGCACTTTAAATTTAGCTAGTGCAACTGAGGAACTGAACTTGTCATTTAATATAATTTTAATTAACTTAACTAGCCACTGTGGAAATAAATGAAGACCAACCAAACGAGAACAGGCTAAGTCTCTTTACACAGAGGTTGCTCTAACAAGGGAGTCAGACACTGTCAGTCTACACTCTGCATTTTATAGAGGCTCAAAGGCAGGCAGGGGAGCAGGAGAGCTTTATGGTAGAAAAAAGGGAAGGAAGGCTTCAGGTGTGCCCTGACTGGAGGCTGTCAGCCTGGGGAAGGTGCAGGCATTTAGAAGTGGTGCAACCTATGTGGTTGGTTAGGTGTACACAGTTGGCTTTCTCTGATTTGTCCTATGCTGGAAATGGAGACAAAAAAGAGAGAAACTGTCAGTTATGAGTCAAGTTCTGGTTTGGGGGGCGCTACTGTTGCAGGGGTTATTGTTCAGCTTCCTGGAGTGTTGCTAGTGATAGAGGTCCGACTTTCTATAGTTTCGATATAGACAACAAGCTGGTTACAGTAGATCACGGGCTGGTATTCTGGGCTATCTGCTGCAGATGGTGTGTCAGAGTTCTATTTTCATATGTGGTCTTCACATCTGTATATGCATTCTCTCACCGCTAAGGCTGGTGGCTGCAGTATTGGACGGTGCAGTCCTGTAGCAACAAGAGATTTGCTTTGCTGGAATATAGGATGTGTTTCCAGAAATGGTAGGAAATAAGACTGAGAAGAGAGAGATAGAAGACCAGAATGTGGAAACCAGGGTGCCAGTCTAAAGAATTTGTATTTGTTTTGTTACATCAATAAAGTCTCATGGGAAATTTAACAGCAGGAAGCTACATGATCACAGCTTTGTTTTATATGGATTAATCTAATTTTAACATGTAAAATGGAACTGAAAAAGAAGTTACTGGAAATAGGTCAACATACTTTCATAGTCCAAGCAAGAGGAAGTGAGGCTGCAGGATGCTAGAAACATGAATGAAAAGAAGTGAGCAGGGGCAAAAACAATTTGGATGCACTACCTGGAGTTCTTGAAATCTGATTAGATATGAGGAATTAAAACACAAGAGGCTTCCCAATGACTTCTGAGCTCAGAGTAGGTAGAAGATCATAGATCTTTTAAGGATTAAGAAAGTAAAGAAATAGCAAGGTTGGAGAATAGCGCAAAGAGAGGGAAAATGATGAGTTTGGGTTTCAGACTAGTCAGCCTCAACAGACTGAAAACAAATAAAAATTAGGAAAAATAAATCAGAAGAAACCAAAAGAAAATGTACATTCAAACAAGAGAAAGAACCTCTCAAAGATTAATAAATAGATATGCCAATCAAAAATTACATTATTTAATGGGGAAGATCCCCTAGAGAAGGAAATAGAAACTCATTCCAGTATTCTTCCCTGGGAAATGCCATGGACAGAAAAGCCTGGTGGGCTACAGTCCATGGGGTTGCAAAAGAGTTGGATATGACTTAGCAAATTAACAACAAACAACAACATTCAATAAACAATTATGTTCAGTTCAGTTCAGTCGCTCAATCGTGTCTGACTCTTTGTGACCCCATGGACTGCAGCACGCCAGGCCTCCCTGTCCATTACCAACTCCCGGAGTTTACTCAAACTCATGTCCATCAAGTTGGTGATGCCATCCAGCCATCTCATCCTCTGTCGTCCCCTTCTCTTCCTGCCCCCAATCCCTCCCAGCATCAGGGTTTTTTCCAATGAGTCAACTCTTCACAAGAGGTGGCCAAAGTATTGGAGTTTCAGCTTCAGCATCAGTCCTTCCAATGAATACTCAGGACTGATTTCCTTTAGGATGGACTGCTTGGATCTCCTTGCAGTCCAAGGGACTCTCAAGAGTCTTCTCCAACACCACAATTCAAAAGCATCAATTCTTTGGCACTCAGCTTTCTTTCTAGTCCAACTCTCACATCCATACATGACTACTAGAAAAACCATAGCCTTGACTAGACAGACCTTTGTTGGCAATTATGTACTCTACTTCAACCCACAGATTATGCTTAAGACATAGTTTTCAGATGGTCTCAATTAAATTAAGAGTCTGTTCAACATAAACAGTAATATCAGGAATTGTTGTTTTTTTTTTTTAATAAAAGACCTGATTTGGCTCTCTGTTCTGCTTGAGTTTTATTAGTTGATTAAAATAAACAAATCTAAACAAATGTTCTTAGTAACATGCTCTGCTATTAATTAATACAATCTTTGTAAGAGGACTCCCACACTTTTCAAGAGATTGTAATCAAGGAAATACTCGTTTCACAGAAGAGATTGAGTGCTCATCAAGGCTTTGGTGTCAACTAGTATCTCCTCTTCCTGGTTAATCAGTCTTATTTGGTTCACAGAAACTTTTTTATTCTCATCCCATTGTATCACTTTTCTTGGTGCTTCTTTGGCAAAGGTTATTCAAATTCAAGCACACCAGCTCCCTGAGTAGGTGATACTCAACAACCAGGACCCTTCCTACTAGCCTCTTTCCTACAGCTGTCATCCTTCCAACGTCTCACATGGAAACTGATCAGTGAGGGGTCAGCTAGTTCAAAGGCAGTTGACAAGACTGACAAAGATGCCCTCCCCTCAAATGACCACCACCGGTGAGATCTCAGAAGCCAGAGAGTCTTCTTCAGTTCAATGCCACCTTTGATGTCCCTCAAACAAAGGGGTCCCTCAAACCACTTTTGCTGAATGAATCACTAAAACAAAAAAAAAAAGGGGGGGGTGTCTGAAAAGCAAAGTGAAAAACTTGACATATGCTACATCCTCAAGGATCATTACATCCTTCATTTAAGTACTTGCTGAGTGCAAACTACAGGTCAGACAGTAGTAGCCCACTGCCTGATATACAGAGATAAATACTATACAGCCCCCGTCTTCCAAAAATACATTAAATTAAAATCTTTCTTATCTGTGTTTTCATGTAAAGTTGACAACTTATCATGCTTAATTCCTATGCCACTTAATACGCAGCACTGCACTGCAGTTATGCTCAAAATCTTTATAATAAAAAAAAAAAAAAACAGTGTTGAAGGATATCACTGTCACTTTCCAGGAATGCCAGGTCCTTTTTGTTTGTCAGCTCTCTCACTTTAGTGGCTTAAACAATAAGATTTGATTGAAAAGTAAAAACACAACTCAGCTATTTCATACCAAGGAAGTAAACATGCTAGTTTAAAGAACATTTTTTCTAGTCTCATAACAAAATCCAAACAAGCTAATAATCAAATGCAAGTTATTTGTTTCAATAATCCCCCCTTTAAAAAGTGAATCTTTATAGACCAGACTATATAAGTTAACCAACATGAAACTTTCCAACTCAATCTATTCTTTAAAAAAATTTTTTGTTGGAGGATAGTTGCTTCACAATATGTTAGTTTCTGCTGTATGGTGAAGTAAATCAGCCACTCGTACACATACAGCCCCTCTTCTGTGGATATGCCTCTCATTTAGGTTACCACAGAGCATTACGTAGAATTCTCTGTGTTATCCAGTCAGTTCTCATTAGTTATCTGTTTTATAGATAGTACTGAATATACGCCAATCCCAACATCCCAATCCACCCCACCTCTTTCCCCCACTGGGATCCACACATTTGTTCTTCTAACTTCATCTTACCTTAAATCAAGATTCTCTCCAAAATCAAACCAAAAAAAAAAAAAAAAAAAAAAAACCCTGGATATTTAATCAACTGGTTTCAAAAATACATAAAGGAAAGTAATTAAGATACACTCATGATAACAAATGCATAATAATAAAATTGTGGTCACATATTTTCAGTTGCCTTTTCTTTTCACATCCTGAATATTTCACAGATAAAAAAGCAATCATAAACAGGATTTGGTTTGAATCTGTGACTACACACTTTTACAGCAATTTTAGTTATCACTCATGTAATATATGCAAATCTGGAGTCGAATACAGCCTCAGGTGTTAAAATTCTTATTCTCAGCCTTAAGGAAAGTATTAATGAACCACAGTTCTGATTCCCAAAGCCAAAGTAAAATATCTCTCTGCTGTAGTGATCTAGAAACCAGTAGTTCTATTTGAGTATTTTCAAAATTCCAAAGGAGCCTGTAAAAATGGATATCATTCTGAAAGCAATGATCCAGCACCATCTTCGGTGGTAAATTTTTCTCCCTGGGATTTTTGCCAACCTGGAAAAAGATCAATACCACATTCAATAGATAAATAACCCACATATGGGAAAGTCACCTAATGCTATACCGAGCTCTCAGACTCCTCCTCATCACTCCACTCCCTCAGATTGCATTTATTGGAAGCAGAACAAGACTCAAGGAAGTCTCAAAGCCATTGTGTGCCCCTTCTGCACGCTGCTCTGTCCCTCACAATCTCTGCTTCCACCCTCCCTACAGTCCCATCATATGAATAAATGCTTATCAAGCTTCCTAAATAAAGAGGTCAGCACTTTCAGGAAGCAGCATGCCTGATGAAGCCAAGAACAGTGGACACTGGGTTCATTCTTATTTCAAAGAGACTATCTATCTGAAGGGTTCTGGCAAGCGTAACATTCCAACTCAGGCCAATGTAGTCAGAAAGGAGATTTCATCAAAACATACCACGGAGCTCACAGAATAGAATTAGGAAGATCATAAAACCAGCCTGGAGGATATACACATGGAAAAGATGCCCTCTTGCACAGGAAGGAGCCATCATGAAAACAGTAACAAGGGGATTGGAGAAACAGCCTAGCACCCCCACCCCCTTAGACTAAGACTGGCCAGCTAATGTGGATCCTGATTCCTCTCGGCTGCATTAACTGTGACCCCAAACCACGGTGGCTCTGATATCTGTACCAATCCCAGAAGAGAAGTACAGTGACAATATAAATACCCAGGACTTAAAATGAAAACTGACATAACGACCAGGCTCAGAACTGAAGCTGTCCAAGGCACTAAGAAGTCCAAGGCTTATTAACAAAGGCTTTTATTAAATTAACAAAGGCTGATGATTCATAAACTTGCAGTAAAGGAACCCAGCTCTGCCCTTGTTCTTGATTCAGTAGGGGTCCAGGGGTGTAGGTTCTATGGAAGTTAAAAGAACAAGTACTGAGAGCATGTCTGATTGGCAAGCATTCTGTTGAGGTGGGATTTTTGGAGGTGGGAGATTTTCTAACTGGTCTTCAGGTACATGTGATAGTCCCTCGTTGCCTACAACGGGGAGGCAGGGGCAAATGTTCAATTTTGAGGACATTTCAAAAGAGAAAGAATTGTTCAATGTCAGGGGCAGTGGGATTTCTATTCTGCCCACTATGTAGAACAAGACAGGGTGGAAGGGATGGAGGGGTGCTTTTTACAGCAATGGTCCTTGTGGCAAGCTGACTCGCAGGACAGGCATTTTCTCAAAGTTTAGGAGAGAAACTGGGTCAGGAACCAAGGGAGGCCCCGTGTGGCACAGATACAAACCAGGGAAAGCGGGTACAGGGTAGCACTGACAATTGCTTTTCAGCAGTTTTCTGCCATCTCAGCTGAATTTTACTAGTCCAACTGTAGAAACAGCAGCTATCCACAGAAGAGTCTGGGTTTTCAAATCTCCCAAATACAATATTTCCATCACTGGGATTGTGAGCTTCTGGTCATCAGAACTGCAGATTGCCTTTGCACTGGGCTTCCTCTATGCAATCGGACACTAAGAACTCTGACATGAAAATAAGAATGCTACACAGAACACGTGCTATGGACTAAATGTTTGTGCCCCTGCCCAAATTCGTATTTTGGAACCCTAATCACTTAATGGGATGGTTACTGGGAGGTGGGGCTTTGGGAGTTAAGTAGGATTAAATGAGGTCATGAGGGTGGAGCCCTCTCAAAATGTATTAATGCTCTTAAGAGTCACAAGAGAGACTGCTTCTCTCTGCTTTCTGCCACTAGAGGACACAGCTGGAAGTCTGCAACCCAGAAGAGGGCTCTGACCAGAACTCGACCATGCTGGCACCCTGGTCTTTGGCTTCCAGGCTTCAGAACTGTGATAAATAAATATCTGTTGTTTAAAAATCAGTCAATCCATGGTACTTCTGTTACAGCAGCCATGACTACGTCACTAACATATCAGTAAGGCTACCATTAAAAGGCATTGGGCAGCCCCTGAACCAGATCCAACAATAGAAAATTATAGAATTGTTCTCCAAATTGACCCTACAGCACTGTGTCTTTCAAGTTAATAGCTTACCCTCTATCATTTCTTCCTATACCACCACTACACATATAAGTGTATATATGTGTGTTGTGTATGTGGGTGCACACTAGATTGAGGATCCAGGTTGGAATGAATAAAAAGAAAAGAAAAAGAAAAACTAAGAAGTTCAGAAAACATCTGGGAAAAACTCTGTGCTTTCTACATAGCCTGATGTAAATTTTATGTATATACTTGGCACCTTAATTTGGCTTTCAGTAAAAACCAAGTGATGATCATTACTTTTAACATTCCATTAGCTTTTCACTGTGTTCCTTATGAAATTAACTAGTCAACATTCTCATGCAAAATTTATCTTAAATGCTTAGTATCAATCTCTTTGATTAAGTGCCTCCTAACAAAAGCAAAGAAGAGAAAAAACGTTGTTCAATCTGTCCACTTGTTTAAATTAAAATCAAACTTCTGGAGGAAATAAGTATCTTTAATAAGATACTTATCACACTGAGAGCTTTAAATATCAAATATCACTGTGTATGAAATACCCACATCTTTGAAAGAAAGGACCAATAAAACCCTACCATGAATTCATCAGGAGTTAATATATAGTTTGAATGGTATTTGTGTATTTTTTCTGAAATTTTCTGAAAATGCAGAAGGGAATGTTAATTTTTCCAAATACATTTTCTTTTGTTTACCAACAAAAGTTAGTTTGAACAAAGCAGCTTTTTGTTTTTTCTTCATTAAAGTCATACCTGTATACAAATTGTCCTTTTCATTTGTAGTTTTGGTATTCTGATTATTGTTGCTTTTTCCTTCTTGTTTTCCAAGTCCATAATTTGATGGTTGCCTTGGTAATAGAAAAGTGGATTCAAACCTTCTCAAATGATAACCATCTCTATGCCACATTATATACTGGATTTCATTCAGGTGTATTCTCCTTTCTATTTTTTTCCCTTTGTGAAATTGAAAGTTACTCCTTCCTTTGTCATCCTGATTTTCATTTTCTAAATACTTTTCTAACTGCCAGTATGTCTTTATTCTATTCAAATGAAAATTGAGTCCATGATTTTATATGCATTTGAAAAATACACATTTGCACTTGCTTTTTAACCAGTACTGTGACTGGGAACCATGTTCCACCTGCACAATCACTCACACCTACTATGTCTGATAGCTACCCTGAGCAGGGATTTCAGGAGGACTAAGATCTGGGGTGTAGGGCAGTCAGGAACCATGGGGCTGGGGAGCACCTGGTGAACTCCACTGAGCCATTCAGCAGCACTATTCCTTAGGTTGGCAGAGAGTTTCTGCTGCAGTGGCTGGTCCAATCTCTCCTTCTTCCGTGGGTGATTGTGGAAGAAGCTATATCTTATATGTAAAGTGTAAAGTCTCATAAATATAAAGAGACACCAGGTGTGGATTTGTAGTAAGGGCTGAGTATTTAGAGTGGAAACTGTCCAGAATCGGCACTATAAATGACTCAGATTGTCAGCATACTAGATTAATGGAGTTACAGAATTTTAATGCAGGAACTTGGGGTAATTTTACTCAGGGGTTCTTTCTTAATCTATAAGAAACCTATCAGTTCAGTTCAGTTCAGTTGCTCAGTCGTGTCCGACTCATTGCGACCCCATGAATCGCAGCATGCCAGACCTCCCTGTCCATCACCAACTCCCGGAGTTTACCCGAACTCATGTCCATCGAGTCGGTGATGCCATCCAGCCATCTCATCCTCTGTCGTCCCCTTCTCCTCCTGACCCCAATCCCTCCCAGCATCAGAGTCTTTTCCAGTGAGGCAACTCTTTGCATGAGGTGGCCAAAGTATTGGAGTTTCAGCTTTAGCATCATTCCTTCCAAAGAAAAACCAGGTCTGATCTCTTTTAGAATGGACTGGTTAGATCTCCTTACAGTCCAAGGGACTCTCAAGAGTCTTCTCCAACACCACAGTTCAAAAGCATCAATTTTTCGGCCCTCAGCTTTCTTCACAGTCCAACTTTCACATCCATACATAACCACTGGAAAAACCATAGCCTTGACTAGACGGACGTTTGTTGGCAAAGCAATGTCTCTGCTTTTGAATATGCTATCTAGGTTGGTCATAACTTTTCTTCCAAGGAGTAAGCGTCTTTTAATTTAATGGCTGCAGTCACCATCTGTAGTGATTTTGGAGCCCCAAAAAATAAAGTCTGACACTGTTTCCACTGTTTCCCCATCTATTTCCCATGAAGTGATGGGACCAGATGCCATGATCTTCGTTTTATGAATGTTGAGCTTGAAGCCAACTTTTTCACTCTCCTCTTTCACTTTCATCAAGAGGCTTTTGAGTTCCTCTTCACTTTCTGCCATAAAGGTGGTGTCATCTGCATATCTGAGGTTATTGATATTTATCCCGGCAATCTTGATTCCAGCTTGTGCTTCTTCCAGCCTAGCGTTTCTCATGATGTACTCTGCATAGAAGTTAAATAAGCAGGGTGACAGTATACAGCCTTGACGTACTCCTTTTCCTATTTGGAACCAGTCTGTTGGTCCATGTCCAGTTCTAACTGTTGCTTCCTCACCTGCATACAGGTTTCTCAAGAGGCAGGTCAGGTGGTCTTGTATTCCCATATCTTTCAGAATTTTCCACAGTTTATTGTGATCCACACAGTCAAAGGCTTTGGCATAGTCAATAAAGCAGAAATAGATGTTTTTCTGGAATTCTCTTCTTTTTTCCATGATCCAGCAGATGTTGGCAATTTGATCTCTGATTCCTCTGCCTTTTCTAAAACCAGTTTGAACATCTGGAAATTCACGGTTCAGGTATTGCTGAAGCCTGGCTTGGAGAATTTTGAGCACTATTTTGCTGGTATGTGAGATGAGTGCAATTGTGTGGTAGTTTGAGCATTCTTTGGCATTGCCTTTCTTTGGGATTGGAATGAAAACTGACCTTTTCCAGTCCTGTGGCCACTGCTGAGTTTTCCAAATTTGCTGGCACATTGAGTGCAGCAATTTCATAGCATCATTTAGGATTTGAAAGAGCTCAACTGGAATTCCATCACCTCCACTAGCTTTGTTTGTAATGATGCTTTCTAAGGCCCACTTGACTTCATATTCCAGGATGTCTGGCTCTAGGTGAGTCATCACAGCATCATGATTATCTGGGTCGTGAAGAATTTTTTGTACAGTTCTTCTGTGTATTCTTGCCACCTCTTCTTAATATCTTCTGCTTCTGTTAGGTCTATACCTAACAGAATGGTATGTTATCTGTCCTTTATTGAGCCCATCTTTGCATGAAATATTCCCTTGGTATCTCTAATTTTCTTGAAGAGATCTCTAGTCTTTCCCATTCTGTTGTTTTCCTCTATTTCTTTACATTGATCGCTGAGGAAGGCTTTCTTATCTCTTCTTGCTATTCTTTGGAACTCTGCATTCAGATGCTTATATCTTTCCTTTTCTCCTTTGCTTTTTGCTTCTCTTCTTTTCACAGCTATTTGTAAGGCTTCCCCAGACAGCCATTTTGCTTTTTTGCATTTCTTTTCCTGGGGATGGTCTTGATCCCTGTCTCCTGTACAATGTCACAAACCTCATTCTATAGTTCATCAGGAACTCTATCAGATCTAGTCCCTTAAATCTATTTCTCACCTCTACTGTATAATCATAAGGGATTTGATTTAGGTCATACCTGAATGGTCTAGTGGTTTTCCCTACTTTCTTCAATTTCAGTCTGAATTTTGTAATAAGGAGTTCATGATCTGAGCCACAGTCAGCTCCTGGTCTTGTTTTTGCTGACTGTATAGAGCTTCTCCATCTTTGGCTGCAAAGAATATAATCAATCTGATTTCTGTGTTGACCACCTGGTGATGTCCATGTGTAGAGTCTTCTCTTGATTGTTGGAAGAGGGTGTTTGCTATGACCAGTGCATTCTCTTGGAAAAACTCTATTAGCCTTTGCCCTGCTTCATTCCTTATTCCAAGGCCAAATTTGCCTGTTACTCCATGTGTTTCTTGACTTCCTACTTTTGCATTCCAGTCCCCTATAATGAAAAGGACATCTTTTTTGTGTGTTAGTTCTAAAAGGTCTTGTAGGTCTTCATAGAACCGTTCAACTTCAGCTTCTTCAGCATTACTGGTTGGGGCATAGATTGGATTACTGCGATATTGCATGATTTGCCTTGGAAACGAACAGAGATCATTCTGTCATTTTTGAGATTGCATCCAAGTACTGCATTTTGGACTCTTTTGTTGACCATGATGGCTACTCCATTTCTTCTAAAGGATTCCTGCCCACGGTAGTAGATATAATGGTCATCTGAGTTAAATTCACCCATTCCAGTCCATTTTAGTGCGCTGATTCCTATAATGTTGACATTCACTCTTGTCATCTCCTGTTTGACCTCTTCCAATTTGCCTTGATTCATGGACCTGACATTCCAGGTTCCTATGCAATATTGCTCTTTACAGCATCGGACCTTGCTTCTATCACCAGTCACATCCACAACTGGGTATTGTTTGTGTTTTGGCTCCATCCTTTCATTCTTTCTGGAGTTATTTCTCCACTGATCTGCAGTAGCATATTGGGCACCTACCGACCCAGGGAGTTCCTTTCAGTATCCTATCATTTTGCCTTTTCATACTGTTCATGCGGTTCTCAAGGCAAGAATACTGAAGTGGTTTGCCATTCCCTTCTCCAGTGGACCACATTCTGTCAGACCTCTCCACCATGACCTGCCTGTGTTGGCCCCACAGGGCCACCCAAAGTCAGGGGCAGTGGCTGAGAGGAGCTACCCCACGTCCGAGGTCAGGGGCGGCAGCCGAGAGGAGCTATCCAGCGTCGGAGGTCAGGGGCGGCAGCCGAGAGGAGTTACCCCATGTCCGAGGTCAGGGACAGCGGCCTGGAGAAGCTACCACATGCCCGAAGTCAGGGGCAGCGGCTGAGAGGAGCTACCCCGTGTCCGAGGTCAGGGGCAGCGGCCGAGAGGAGCTACCCCATGTCCAAGAAGCAGTGGCTGCACGGGCGCAGGAGGGCAGAGAGGAGCTACTCCACATTCAAGGTCAGGAGGGGCGGCTGTGAGGAGATACCCCTCCTCCAAGGTAAGGAGCAGCGGCTGCGCTTTGCCGGAGCAGCGGCTGCGCTTTGCTCGAGCAGCCATGAAGAGATACCCCACGTCCAAGGTAAGAGAAACCCAAGTAAGACGGTAGGTGTTGCAAGAGGCATCAGAGGGCAGACACACAAACCATAATCACAGAAAACTAGTCAATCTAATCACACGGACTACAGCCTTGTCTATCTAACTCAATGAAAGAAACCTGTAGGAGATCCCTATATTTCAACAGATAAACTGCAGTGCGATCAAGCTCGGAGAAGGCAATGGCACCCCACTCCAGTACTCTTGGCTGGAGAATCCCATGGACGGAGGAGCCTAGTAGGCTGCAGTCCATGGGGTCGCTAAGAGTCGGACACGACTGAGCGACTTCACTTTCACTTTTCACTTTCATGCATTGGAGAAGGCAATGGCAACCCACTCCAGTGTTCTTACCTGGAGAATCCCAGGGACGGGGGAGCCTGGTGGGCTGCCATCTCTGGGGTCGCACAGAGTCAGACACGACTGATGCGACTTAGCAGCAGCAGCAGCAGTGCGATCAAGCACCACTCAAATTATATGAAAATTTTAGGCTGCAAGTGTGTGTGTTTCTCCAAAATAAAACCACCTTTTTTTTTTTTTTTTTTACATTCTTATAGAGGCCTATAACAAACAGATCTTGTCGCAGCTTGCATTTAGTTTAGGTGCTAAATTATATGGTTTTCCTACTTTTGACCAACAAAAGAATAAAAATGACTGATTCGGTCCAACCTTCCATTTCCACACAAAAGCTATCATGCTATTTATTATTTTATAGCAGAAACTGTCAAGACATAAAAATTTATGAGACAAATTTATTTGAAAAAGTAAGTTGTAGTTAATAACACAGATCTGAAAACAAAGCAAAATTCTTTAGGCACCACTAAGATAAATATTTTAATTATCAATATCAGCACTGTTGCAAAGTTAAAACATATTCTTAATCATAAGAAACAACTTGCTTGTGGCAGTGGTTCTGGGATTAATTAAAAAATGAGGGAAGTCCACTTTGTCATTGCAGTTCAGAAATGTTATTCTTTCAAGTATCTTTTTAGTTCAAGTTAACAGATACCAATTGAGCTCTGACAATATACCAGACACTGTACTAGGTTTTATGGAAAGACAAGTATGAACAAGGCCATAGGTAAGTCTTCAAAGATATTAGGGTCTAACAGGGAAGAAAAAAAAAATAAATAATGGACAAAATGCAATCATTTAAAGCACAACTGCTTATAAAGGATTAGGTTCAAATGAAATGGGAAGAAAATTCACAATAACAAAGGCTTACTTAACAAGATTAAATTTTCTTCAAAAAATTCTTAAATTTTTGTCTCTTCACAAAAATATAGAATAGGCAGTTCAAAACTGGAGGATTTTCTACAGAGTCAAGGGCCCAGGCTTTCACATTGTTGATCTGTCATTTACAGCCTCCATTGCCAATGTTATCATAGACCTGGATGGCTGCTCCAGCTCCAGTCAACTCATCTGCATTCATGCCAGCAGAAAGGAAGGAAGAGAAGGAGAAACATACACACCTCCCCTTAAGGATTATTCTCAGAAGTTACACATCTCACTTCCCCTTATATCCTATCAACTAGACCTAGCTCACATGGCCATATCTGGCTATAAGAAAGTTGGAAATGTGGCCTTTATTCTTAACATACATGTGCCTGGGTAACACTCATGTATTTGATTACTATGGAAGGAAAAATAAAGCTACTGGAAGACAATTAGTTGTCTCTGCAACATCTATAGTGACACAATTGGAAGGGAGAAGCTAAATCCTTCTCTGCTGACAAGAAAGGTGTCCAATAAATATTTCCAAGTGAAAAGTCACATTATGGAGTCATATGTCTATTAGCATCCATTCAATATTTTTTAAAATGATATATGTTTATCAGTGTCTGGAAAAAGTTCTGAAAGTAACACTTGCCATTGGTTTACTCTAGGGAATAAATGGGATTGAGGAAGGAAGAGAAGAGGAAATATATCTACTTGTTCAATTTTTGAATTTTTTGTTAGACTGCCTTGAGAACTTGTATTCTGCTGTCATTTTAAAAACCAAGGGGTTAAAAAGAACAGGATACAAGAAGAATGCAATAAGAGCTTTCAGAGTAAACTAGCAAATAACAGATGAAAGCCAACTAGGGATGGCTTTTGAGTTAGGGTGGTTTTGAGTTAGCCTTTTAAAATAATAAGCTTTAAACTGGTACAAATTTGAGAAGAAGATAATCCTGTCATAGAGTAAAGCATGAGTTGATTCAAATAGTAAGGGATTATAACTTGTGTCCACTGCCCTGAATGCAGTTGCAATGGATTATCATGAGCAGGAAAACTGGAAAATGTATTGAAACAAGATTACAGAGTGCCTTGAAGGATTTGCTGAAGTTTTGGTTTCTACTCTGAAGCTGAAGGAACTTCAAAGATTTCCAAGCAAGGTAGTATCAGTGACTATATTTGAAGAGATGATCTGGGCAGTAAATGGAAGAATATTCTGATCAAATGAAATATTGAATTTGGAAAGGCTTGTTAGGAGGCCTGACACCTCAGGTCCTAGATGGTAAGGTTCTATATTTGGTTAGAAGCCCTAGGAACTGGAAGGCCTGAACAAATTCAAAATATATGGGGAAGATAGAGCAACAGTCCCATTACCCACTTTGCTTTAGGAGGTGAAAGAGGAAGGTTGAGAACAACACTCTGAGTAATTCAGAGAAATGCTGACTTTATTAACACAAAAGAAGAAACAGATTTATTTGAAGGAGAGGTTAAATTCCACTTCACATCTTTTCAGAACACAGGTTTGTCCTCAGGATGAAAGTAAGGACTAGAAATGTAGCTTACTGACAATTCGTGGTAATACATTGATAATGTGTACATTCAGAGGAGAGAACAGTGGGAGGGAAATGGACCCAGAATCTTAAGAAGGAAGAGGAGAAGGGAAGGAAAATGAGCACAAACTTAGTCAGAAAAAGAAAATATTTCATTATGTTCATGAAAGCATTGATTCCACTAATTCTCACCTTTCTATGAGCTAGCAAAAACTATGCCACTTATGTTACAGGGAAGAAAATAAGGAGTAGGCCTTCATTCATTTAATAACCATTTATTAAGCCCTTATTAGACATGAGCACTAAGCTAGGCTCTGAGGATTCAGTGTGAGCAAGTTAGTTCAAGCTTCTGCTTTCATAGTACTTACATTCTTCTGCAGTAAACAGTCAACAAAAAAAGAAATAATGAGTTAGACAATCACAGTTTGAGTGCAATAAAGGAAACAGGCAGAGTGATGCAATAGAGTACCTGGGGGAGGCTGCTTCAGAGAAACAACTAAGAGAAGTCCTCCTTGCAGAGGTGAACTTTGCCTTGAGATTTGAAAAATAAGGATGAAAAGAAGTGGCAAAAGTCATTCCACCCACAAGGTGAAAATAAGAGCTCAAAACAGAAAAGGACCTGGCGTGTTTAAGAAACATGAAGAACCTACTGTGTTGCTGCTTACTGAATAAATAGCAGAGCCTGGTGGGCTACAGTCCAGGGGGTCACAAAGAGTGGGACACGACTGCACATAGCAGAGTAAACTGAGATGGGATTGGAAAGATGAGAAGATGAGCAGAACCTTGTAAATCACAGTGAATAGCCAGGGCTTCATTATCTGAAGGAAGAAGGAGCCAAGTGAAGGGTCTAAAGCAGGGAAGGGACACAATCCAATCCACATATTAGAAAAGGTCAAGAGTGGAAGATCAAGATGTAAGATATAATGGGAGTCTGATTCAAGGTAGTGAACTAGAGATGGAGAGAAAAATAATTTGAAATACACTGAAGATGAAACTTACAGGACTTACTATTGGAGAGAAGAGAGGGAAGATAAAGAATCAAGGATAACTCCTATTTTTGAGGCTTTGCAACTAAGTGGATGATGGTACCATATACGGAGAAGGAAAAGACTGGGAAGGGGGTTACTTTGGGCACAAGGATGATGGGGGTGTAGGAATGGGTTGAGGAGTTACCTATCAAAATCTGCATTTTGTAAACATTTAATATTAATTTTGGAATGACTATTAGACATTCAAATAAAATTGTCAAGTTGGCAGTTGACTATATGTACAACTACAAATTTGAAATATGTTGGAATATAGAGGGATTTAAAATCTTAGGACTGGATAAGTTTATAGATCAGGAAGAGAAAATCAATAGAAAAGAAAATCTGACCAATAACTGAGTCCCAAAGTCGGTAAACTCACTCTGGCCCCTTCCAAGAACCAGAGTTGACCTTAGCAATTATTTTACCTAGTCAAGTAGTATTGGGATGGACAAGGTCATTTTTTGGAACTTGGCTAAAGGGAGGTAGAATTATGAATATATTTAGTAGGTTCAGTAAGCCATATTTCTGTGATTCATAGCCTCTTTATTGTATAGTTAACTTACTTTTTACCATCTCTATATAGGAACTTTTTACTATCTTTATATAGGAACAGATTACAGGAACACTCTAATCACCATCTTACTTAGAGATTCTATGTTGGTTGTTACAAGTACAGGTCAGTTGGCAATTATCATGCCCCACTTTTATAAGGGAAAAATTCCATGGCAATTCTTAACTTTTTCACCATCAGAAGGCATGTGAAGCATAAAATGCTTCTCAAGTTTACAAAGTGAAAGAAATTCTGGGCAGTTTTAACCTGACATTGAGCTACACAGTTCATGGCTGGTCATATGACAAGGCAACTATATAAAACATATGACAATGCAACTATATAGAAAGTAAGGACAAAGGGCTGCAAACACACTTTAAGAACCTTAATAAGTAGTTATAATACATACCTTGCACAGCTTATTCCCTTAATTGCTCTAGAGAAAAAGCTGCTGCCACATCACCTAATACTATTGGACAACTCAGCAGGTTGAAACAGTTATGAATACCTCACTTTGATTGTTAAAAATTTAAATGTAACAAGACAATGTCTCCATTACAAAGCTGTTCAAGCCCTACAACCTAGATACACTGATATTCTAAATACCCTAAAATGTTGTGGAAGAGTTGAAAGAAAAACTTGAACATAAACAAGAAGCAAAAAAGTTTATTCAAAAAGTTACTTAAATGGATACATGTATATGTATACTTGAGACTCTTTGCTGTCCACCTGAAACAATCACAACCTTGTTAATTGGCTACACTTCAATATTAAATAAAAAGATTTTTTTAAGTTACTAATGTTCCAACACAGCATTTTAACTACAATTCTGAATGAGAAATAACTGAGAAACTTCACATTGAATTGAGCTTCATATAAAGAGTTCCTTCTTTTGTTGTCTTTAAATTTATTTAATTATAGAATTAAAAGATAAGTCCAAGTAAAATTATTAATGGACTGTGAAACAAACACAATAAAGATGAGAGATGAAATCAATACAAATTATTCTAAAAAAGCAAATGGTAAAAAAAATATGTATATATCATACTAAGAGCAGTTATTTATTAGGAGGAAAAGATAAATTTAGAATAGCAAAGAATAGGATTTATGTTGTTTGATAATCCGATTAAGGACAAGAAGTGAATCTCAGTAGCACATTGGAAAGGAATTAAAGCTCTTGCTGATTTAAGGCAAAATACTAAGAATGTACAAGATAATATAAATCTCATTCTACCTCACTATGAGGAGGACATGATGACAAACGGTTAATGAATGTTGTCATTTCATAGTAATTATAATTAATCACTCTACAAGGAGACTTGAAGTGTCATAAAATCTTAATTACACCTTAAATACCAAAGAAACTTGATTGAAGTTATGCAAGTTAACCATCCTAAAACTTTATATGGTATTACCAATAATGATTCAGAGCTGAAAAAAAGTCAGTAAGCTACACATAATATCAAACAATCTCTGTTCAACCAAAAGAAATAACTGCATTATTTTTCTAGTCTCTCTACAGAAAATATTACAAAATCACTGTCATATAAAGTGATGACCAAAAAATATCCAGGCAAAATTGTAGGGGGAAAAAAGTACTATGAAGGCATGTCTTAAAGCTAATTAATTAAACATATGTTTTTTAAGAATTTTAAGATGTTTTTGGTTTATAAACATTTAAAAATTGTTGCAATTTCTCTTTCTGAATACATATTTACTTTCATAGTTAATTATGTATTTATAATTTTGTATCTTTTTACTTAAGAATGCCTCTGCATCAGATAAGCACCATGCCACACACACCTGGCTAGACCTCTGTCTGAGGCGTTTGAGCACTCGGATTTTGGACAGAGAAAGAGAAACTATGCCAAAGGGTTGGCAACTGTGCAAAATGCTCCTGGAAGTCAAGATAAAGGAAGAGATGTGTTCTTTGCATTCAGCAACTTGAGCATGTTGGTGACCTTGACAAGACCTGATTTCCTGGCATATGGAAGATGAAGTCATATTGGAGAAGGTTGAAGAGCAAATTGGCCGTGTGTAATATTCAATTATACTGTGCTGGTTATTTTCTGGTTTCCTCTCTAGATCAATTTTCCACCCTTCCCTGCCCGGCTTAGCCTTGGGAGGCTGAGTTTTATCTACTGTTTCACCAGCCCTGCCTGCTGGTTTCCCCTTGGGTGGACTAGTTAAAATCCCTGGCAGAAAACTGAGGTGACAGACAGATTAACTAACATAATTATAGCAGTCATTTTGCAGTATATGCATATATCAAATGATTATTTTGTATACCTTAAACCTATACAATGTTGTATGTCAATTATATCTTATTAAACCTAGGAAAAATTGATTAAATCTGAGAAATAATTATTTCAATACAGAGAGTGTACTCTGAATGAAATTTCCCTGCTGATGCAGAAACTAGCTTCAGTTCAGCTATTAATACAGTAAAGGAAAATCTCACTGATCCATCTTTGATGTTTCCTAGCCCTTTCTCTCTCAAGAAGATTATTAGAAAATGCCTATCTGATCATGTCACTCCCATGCTTTAAATCTTTCACTGTTCTCCAGCGTGTTGGGAGTCAAGTTCAAATCTGCTGGTTGAATACACAGGTCTTTCATTCCCTGAATTCAGCCTACCTCTTCCTCTTCACTTCTTGTTATTCCTGACCCAAGCTCTTGGGAGCAGCCTTTGCCACTACCTGTCTATTTCCTGAGCACACTGCGCTCTGTGGGCCTCTTTTGTTGACACACGTGTGTGCCTGATTCCTCAGCTACTCGGAATGCCCTTCCTCCTCTTCTTCCTTCAATATTTATCTCAAGCATTCTCTCTTAGGGGGAAGTATTTTTTACACTCCAGCGAATGTAAAAAGTACTTCCTTTTGATATTGGTATAGTCTCTCTCACATGAAATTGTCATGCTTAACATTATAGCACTTACTCATCTATTGATTATTAGCCTCTAATGATTTCTGGAGAAATTATTCATTTTGATATTTCCAGCATCCAAGACAGTCCCTGACATGTAGTGGCATTTAAATGTGTGTACATATTGACTAAATAGATTAGAGGAATGAGGGAAAACTGTGGTGAGGAAAAGGGGACACCACAAAGCTATGAGAAAAGACATGGATTTGTGAAGACATGAAATGAAAATATTGGGAATATTTGTACTAGGAAAGACAGGATATAAGATAGCCCATTTTCACATATGTAACACATTATCACAATTATAAGTAGGCATATTTAAGGAAATGTGCTAAAATTGTGTCAAAGAGTATATTTAAACATGAAGAAACACTTTCATCATAACTGGGGCATATATAAAGTCTTCATTTATACTTTTAAAAAATGCTGTCCTTGGATTGGGATTGACATGTATACAACATTATATTTAAAATAGGTAACTAACAAGGACCTACTGTATAGCATAGGGAACTCTGCTTAATATTCATAATAATTTGAAAAAGGATACATGTATATATATAATTGAATCACTTTGCTGTATACCTGAAACTAACAACATTATTAATCCACTTTGCACCAATATAAAATAATTCCAATGGTCTCCCTAGAAATATTTTAAAAAATAAGATGAAAAACCATCTTGCTTAATGGTTTGGGTAGGCATTTGCCTGGAGGAGAAATGGAAATATAGTCTTACATCTATTTAGAGTTGCGCATATCAGCTGGTCCACCTGAGACAGGATAGCACAGTGGTGGAGTATAGACCTGAACACAGTTCTCATCCTCACTTCATGACTTACTATTAACTTATTACTACCTTACTACTTGCTAACTATGTCACTTTTATCATCACCAACACTATTGTTTCACATATAAGGAAATTATGATCCAGGAAGGTGCAATTACACCCAAGGTTCCGCCTCAAACCAGCTATTCAGATATGCTTCCCACTACACCTTCTGTGACAGAAGGACTAGGAACCGAATGAACTGGATGCTGCTTGGCTTTTACACAGTGCTGAATACACAGTGAAAAACTGCATTAAGAATTCAAAACTGGAATCATGTAACCTTTATTTAATAAAATGTTTAAAGCTCTATTTTCATTAGGCTTATTTTTTTTAACTGCAAAACACTTTTCTGTTGGTGGGTTATTTAAAGACTTCCTTTCAAAACCAAAATGTTTAACATTACTTCCTTATTTGAAGCTAGAATTTTTTAAAGGTAATTGAAAGTTAAATTGACATCAAGACCTCCAAATAGAACTAAAAAAGAATGCTGGCCTTAGGGCTTCCCCAATGGCTCAGAGGTAAAGAATCCACTTGCCATGCAGGACATATGGGTTCGATCGTTGGGTCAGAAAGATCCCCTGGAGGAGGAAATGGCAACCCACCCCAGTATTCTTGCCTGAATAATCCCAAGGACAGAGGAACCTGGCAGACTACAGTCCACAGGGTTGCCAAGACTCAGACACAACTGAGCAAATGAGCACACATGCACACACAAAGTTTGCTACCTATGAGAAGCTTCATTTTTATTATTTAGAAAAAGCTGAGTGATGAAATGGAGGGTTTCTGCTTACACTTGCATGGCTGAAGTATGTGCTTGTTAGACAACTGTAGGCCCACAGATAGGCAATTTACTGTGTGTCTATATATATATATATCTTTTTTGTTGAATACACTTGGAAATTGGTCCTTAGCTATCTTTTTAAATATCACTTTTACTTTAATTTTTTTTTTCCAGGACAAAATGTAGGTAGAAGATGAAAGTTTAAAGGATTATAAATAAAAATCATAAAGATTCATGAAATCATCAATCCATTCGTATTTATAGAGTTTGCGTGCCTCTCATAGTTTTAAGATGATTATTTCACAGTCAGGGTTGTGGTTTCCTCTTAGTAATCTCTGCCCTCTAAAAATTCAATTCACAGTAATCTTTTTCTTCCTACATTGCATGAATTAAGTCTTCTCCTCCAGTTGGATAGATTTTTTAAAAACCTAATGACTAGGTGATTGCAAATCTTTTTGCAGCTATTATAAATAACAATGTCTCATTTCTGGATGAATATGAAGAATTTGCACTGTGCTTGCTGTTTAAAATATCTTTTAAATGTCCACAATTGAATTAAAGCCTTATGTTCAATCAGGAACCATGAAATTAGTTGGTATTACCAGTGTTCTGCAACTCAGCCCTTGAAAAAAATTAAATAAAAAGATTGCAATGCAAAATTACTGAGTCTCAACTAAAACTGGGTCTTTGTAAATTGATACTTTATAAATGTCTTGATTGTATCACTACCAAAGGACAAAAAACAAAAGAACCTCACCTTGACTGCATAATTCTTTATTTTAACCCCGCTCACCCCCAATAAACCAGGTAAAGTTGATTTGAGTGGCAGAAAATATTACAAGATTATTTCTTTCTTTCAGTTCTTTTAATGAGAGCTAAGATTTACATATAGTTTACATATAGTGTCTGTTTAAATTTTGGATAACTTTCTGACCCACTTAATCAAGTACTCATCATTTCACCCAAAGGATAAGATATTATATAGTGATCAAAATAATAGCCAAATAGTCAAACAGACTATACTGCAAGATCTGATCTGAACTGGAGCCAGCCCATTCCTGTTGCACCAAGTCTTTACCAAATTTTGACTTAAAACAACAAAAGAGACACTACTTACACCAGCAAAATGGATTTATTAGGGAATAACAAGGACTAGTAAATGTAATTTATGGCCAATCACAGACAAGTCTGGAGAAAAAAGGACTCTTTCTTTTATAATGGGTAAGGGGATTTGGGAGAGGCTTAATATTATAAACAAAAAGCCCATTGGAGGACACTGGGAGTTCAAAGTGTAATAGCTTTTCATTGGTTGAGTTGTGACAGGCTCTCATTGCCTTGGCTGTTGCTGGGCAAGGAGGAAGTTTTCTTTTTCTACTGCTGAGTGGTAATAGCAGTAACCTCCTTCCCACTGGAGATGAAGATAGTCTTCTTTTCCTGAAGGGTCTTAAATTGTTCCCTTAGTTTATGAGAGCTTCCCCTTCTGGCTTCCCAACTCCATTTTAAATGTGGTTTCTGTTTATTAATTTTCATAGCAAGGACAATTTCACTGTGTCGTAACGGAAGTTGCCATGGTTTGGGTCTTTGCTACTCAAAGAGGTCTGCAGAATGCAGTGTTGACATCACCTTGGAGTGTGTTAGAAATGCAGAATTTCAGGCCCTTCCTCAGACTTCCTGAAGCACAATCTACATTTTAACAAGATCCTAGGTAAATCAAATGCATGTTAAGGTTTGAGAAGCACTGATTTAGCTGATTAGCCTCAAGGTTTAAGTTTCTTCCCTAATTGCCTAAAATAATACCTAGGAAGAAAACTGAGCAATCATTTTGGGAGAGAAATGCTATGGCACCTACCATCTGCAGTTTCAGATTTTACCTCATTTAATCTTCTTTAAAACCCCTGGAAGGTAAGTTTATTTCCATTTTTACAGTGAAGAAACTAAGTACCTTGTCAAAAATTACACAGCTAATAAATGTTGGAGCCAAGATTGGCTCCAACGAACCCCATGTCTTTTCCATTATAAAGCACACCACCCTTTACCTTGTTCACTTTTAAATATTAAATGTTTCCAATATAACCCTTAGATTGAACTTTATCATCAAAATCCATTTATTAAGCTCACTTGGTTTGTCACTTACAGTTTTGCATTCAGTGTTCAAGGCTCCCCTGTATTGGTCACATCTTCAGTATGGCAAGCTGAGTTGTTCATCCAATCGCCTAAAGTCCTTTATGGCATATATTTTCCCCTTGACCTTAGAAATTATCTTTTTTTGAATTTTATAGATGTATATATTTTTCAAGGTTTATTACAGGTAAAATGATCTCTAAATCTTATTTTCAAACATGGTGGTTAGAAAATTACATTGGAATCCGGCAAATGGTGCCCCACTAACTATGTAAGTTAAGAATTACTATTTTCTTTTCATTTGGTAGGGAAAGTGAAAGTCGTTCAGCCACATCTGACTCTCTGCAACCGCACGAATTATACAGTCCATGGAATTCTCCAGGCCAGAATAGTGGAGTGGGTAGACTTTCCCTTATCCAGCGGATCTTCCTAATCCAGGGATCAAACCCAGGTTTCCCTCATTGCAGGAAGATTATTTACCAGCTGAGCCACAAGGGAAGCCCTTAGTGGGAAGTGTGTGCCACATAAAATAGTCCACTAGGGTCACTGTCATGCCACTGTCCATCATCACTTACAGATAAATTGCAATTCTGTCACCCATTGAATTAGTCTCTGGATCTGGTTTTCAGAAATATGTGACACATAAGATAAGGTTTACATTTTAGAGACTTCCTCACCACATTTTCTAAGGTTCTTTTCCTCTAGTACCACTTTCTAGTACTAATTTCTATATCATTTCAGCTTAACTAAAAAGCACAATTGCTTGTAAATGATGTTAAACTAAAATCATTTTAAGGGAAGGGAATGGGAAACCACTTCAGTATTCTTGCCTTGAGAACCCCATGAACAGTATGAAAAGGCAAAAAGACAGGGCACTGAAAGATGAACTCCCCAGGTTGGTAGGTGCCCAATATGCTACAGATCAGTGGAGAAATAACTCTAGAAAGATTGAAGAGATGGAGCGAAAGCAAAATCAACACCCAGTTGTGGATGTGACTGGTAATGGATGTAAAGTTTGATGCTGTAAAGAGCAATATTGCATAGGAACCTGGAATGTTAGGTCCATGAATCAAGGCAAATTGGAAGTGGTCAAACAGGAGATGGAAAGAATGAACATCAACATTTTAGGAATCAGTGAGCTAAAATGGACTTGAATGGGTGAATTTAACTCAGATGACCATTATATCTGCAGCTGTGGGCAAGAATCCCTTAGAAGAAATAGAGTAGCAGTCAGAGTCAACAGAAGAGTCTGAAATGCTGTAATTGCATGCAATCTCAAAGACGACAGAATGATCTCTGTTCATTTTCAAGGCAAACCATTCAATATCAGAGTGATCCAAATCTGTGCCCCAACCAGTATGCTGAAGAAGCTGAAGTCGAACAGTTCTATGAAGACCTACAAGACCTTCTAGAACTAACACCCAAAAGAGATGTCCTTTTCATCATAGGGGACTGGAATGCAAAAGAAGAAAGTCAAGAAATACCTGGAGTAACAGGCAAATTTGACTGAGGAGTACAGAATGAAGCACAGCAAAGGGTAATAGAGCTTCACCAAGAAAACACACTGGTCATAGGAAACACCCTCTTCCAACAACACAAGAGGACTCTACACAAGGACACCACCAGATGTCCGAATCAATACCGAAATCAGAGTGATTATATTCTTTGCAGTCAAAGATGGAGAAGCTCTATACAGTCAGCAGAAACAAGACCAGGAGCTGACTGTGGCTCAGATCATGAACTCCTTATTGCCAAATTCAGAATTAAATTGAAGAAAGCAGGGAAAACCACTAGACCATTCAGGTATGACCTAAATCAAATCCCTTATGATTATATAGTATAAGTGACAAATAGATTCAAGGGATTAGATCTGACACACAGAGTGCCTGAAGAACTATGGACGGAGGTTCATGACACCATACAGGAGGAGGGATCAAGACCATCCCCAAGAAAAAGAAATGCAGAAAGGCAAAATGGTTGTCTGAGGAGGCCTTACAAATAGCTGTGAAAAGAAGAGAAGAGAAAGGCGAGGAAGAAAAGGAAAGATATACCCATTTGAATGCAGAGTGACAAAGAATAGCAAGGAGAGATACGAAAGCCTTCCTTAGTGATCAATGCAAAGAAATAGAGGAAAATAACAGAATGGGAAAGACTAGAGAGCTCTTAAAGAAAACTAGAGATACCAAGAGATACCAAGAGAAAATTTCATGCAAAGATGGTCACAATAAAGGACAGAAATGGTACAGACCTAACAGAAACAGAAGAGATTAAGAAGAGGTGGCAAGAATACACAGAAGAACTATACAAAAAAGATCTTCATAACACAGATAACTACAATGGTGTGATCACTCACCTAGAATCAGACATCCTGGAATGTGAAGTCAAGTGGGCATTAGGAAGCATTACTATGAACAAAGCTAGTGGAGGTGATGGTATTCCAGTTGACCTATTTCAAATCCTGAAATATGATGCTCTGAAAATGCTGCACTTAATATGCCAGCAAATTTGGAAAACTCAGCAGTGGCCACAGGACTGGAAAAGATCAGTTTTCATTCCAATCCCAAAGAAAGGTAATGCCAAGGAATACTTAAACTATTGCACAATTGCACTCATCTCATACGTAGCAAAGTAATGCTCAAAATTCTCCAAGCCAGGCTTCAATAGCCTGAACTTCCAGATGTTCAAGCTGGATTTCGAAAAGGCAGAGGAACCAGAGATCAAATTGCCAACATCCAGTGAATCATCGAAAAAGCAGGAGAGTTCCAGAAAAACACCTACTTCTGCTTTATTGACTATGCCAAAGTCTTTGACTATGTAGATCACAACAAACTCTGGAAAATTCTTAAGGAGAGGGAATACCAGACCACTTGATCTGCCTCCTGAGAAATCTGTATTCAGGAAGAATCAACAGTTAGAACTGGACATGGAACAACAGACTGGTTCCAAATGGGGAAAGGAGTATGTCAACACTGTATATTGTCACCTGCTTATTTAACTTCTATGCAGAGTACATCATGAGAAAGGTTGGGCTGGATGAAGCACAACTGGAATCAAGTTTGCTGGAGAAATATCAATAATCTCAGATATGCAGATGACAGCGCTCTTAATGGCAGAAAGTGAATAAGAACTAAAGAGCCTCTTGATTAAAGTGAAAGAGGAGAGTGAAAAGTTGGCTTAAAGCTCAACATCCAAAAACTAAGATCATGGCATCTGGTCCCATCAGTTCATGGCAAATGGGGAAACAATGGAAACCGAGAGAGACTTAATTTTTGGGGGCTCCAAAATCACTGCAGATGGTGACTGCAGCCACAAAATTAAAAGATGCCTCTTCCTTGGAAGAAAAGTTATGACCAACCTAGACAGCATATTAAAAAGCAGAGACATTACTTTGCCAACAAAGGTCCTCTAGTCAAAGCTATGGTTTTTCCAGTAGTCATGTATGGATGTGAGAGTTGGACTAGAAAGAAAGCTGAGCACTGAAGAATTGATGCTTTTGAACTGTGGTGTTAGAGAAGACTCTTGAGAGTCCCTTGGACTGCAAGGAGCTCCAACCAGTCCATCCTAAAGGAAATCAGTCCTGAATATTCACTGGAAGGACCGATGCCGAAGCTGAAACTCCAATACTTTGCCCACCTGATGCAAAGAACTGACTCATTTGAAAAGGCCCTGATTCTGGGAAAGACTAAAGGTGGGAGGAGAAGGGGATGAGAGAGGATGAGATGGTTGGATGGCATCCCTGACTCAAGGACATGAATTTGAGTGAGCTCCAGGAGTTGGTGATGGACAGGGAGGCTTGGTGTGCTGCAGTCCATGGGGTCGCAAAGAGTTGGACACAACTGAGCGACTGAACTGAAACGAAAATTCTTATTGCAGGAGTAGAACTCACTCAGCTGTGAAAACTGATGGGAGTAGTCTATGAAGGCTGATGCCTCTGCATCTAAAGTTGAGCCTAAAGTTCCTTTAGGTCAGCCAATCTAGATGTCAGGAAAGAAAGTTGGCTATGGATGAGAGCAAAGAGAAGTAGAATCTACAGGAATAGTCAAATTGACTTGTAAAACTAGAGGCCATGTGTCTCACCAACTCCCACTTCAGTGCTGTGGGTGACCTGCAAGGGAAGCCACTGTCTTTTCCCATAAAGAGGTATACACAGTTGGCTCATCTCTCAGGATCTGAAAGAATCACCAGATGTTGCTCCATTCCAATAAGATGTGCAGATAAATGACCTTGAACATGTGTGGATTGGCCCTTAACGGGTATTCAAAAAGTTAAAAATGTAGTTTCTTTTTCACATCCACCTTCCAAATCTTGCGCTTAATGACTTTACAGACAATATCAATCCAGGACCATACTGGAAGGGAAATTTCTGAGAAATGTCGTTCCATATTAGGTAAATTGAAGCTGTACAAAGCCACTATCAAAAATCATTAACTAACTTTTTTCCATAAATCATCAAGATATTTCACATACATTAATACAATAAAACTTTAAATGGGTTTTCCCACAATGAATATTATAGAAACTTTGGATCTGCAGGAAACTTTGTTGGGGGAAAGTTAGCATTACTCAAATTACTTAATTAAATTCCATCACCCTCTCTAGTTGTGCAAAAATACATATTATTTTATGAAAGTTTCTGAGAAGTCTTGAGTCCTATTTACCATGGTTTAACCCAAAGTCACCCAGATTTTTTGTCCATAGAATCCTTTTTCACCCATAATAACTTTTAACATCTATACAAATAATATTTCATAAAATAAATGTTAGAAAACACTGCCTTAGAGAGTTACCTAAAACAAAACAAAACAAAAAAACTTCTATCTCATATGCCAAAGCTAACCCATTTATAGTGGGTTCTTGAAGTAGGGAGGTTAGAAGATTTAGAAGTCTGAATGTAGGCTCCGTGAGAAAAAAAAAACGACCATGATCATTTAGAAATGTCTATTCTAGCCATGGGCTTCCTACATGGCTCATTGGTAAAGAATCCACCAGCAGTACAGGAGATATGGGTTCAATCCCTGGGTTGGGAAGATCCCCTGGAGAATGAAATGGCAACTCACTCCAGTATTCTTGCCTGGTAAATCCCATGGACAAAGAAGCCTGCTGGGCTACAGTCCACAGGGCCAAACAGACTCAGACATGACTTAGCGACTTGAGCACACATCCATGCTCTAGATACGAGAACTGAGAAAAATACCAGGGGTGCATT
Organism: Bubalus kerabau; assembly: GCF_029407905.1. Classification (NCBI taxonomy): domain Eukaryota; kingdom Metazoa; phylum Chordata; class Mammalia; order Artiodactyla; family Bovidae; genus Bubalus; species Bubalus kerabau. The sequence continues at coordinate 27,251,263 of NC_073635.1, read as the reverse complement.
TGTCAACATTAACCTCTGTGGTAGTAATTTACCTCACCCAGCAGTGAAACAGCAGTGTCAAGTTTACAACCAAGGAGGAAAATGGAATTCACATGAAACTCACAACGTATAGGTCATTCTTCTAAACTGGATTCTTATTCTGTTTCTTCTTTTGCTTGTTGAGCTAACTCACATGGCCAGACAGACATTATTCCTGGACAACCTCTCATACCTGCTCTCGTGAGACCATTTTGATTAAACCTATTTAAAGTTTCTCTGTTTAGTTATATCCATTAATAAAATAAATGTGTGTATCTCAAATATCGATTTTGGACTGGTTTATTCTGAACTATATTTTCACCAACTATTTCATTCTTAGCAACTCTTAAGTCAAATTGTTTCATTTATTAAATGAAACAGGCATAATTTATCTTCAACTATAATCAATGTCTGGAGATTAATTTTTGTGGTAATATTAATAATTAAAATTTGTATAGAACAGTACTATTTATAAAGCAATTTCATATGCTTTAACAGTTTTAGAGGTTACTTCAGATGTTTCAGACACTTAGAAATGCAGGTAAGCCTATCAAGAAATGTTTTCCACTTCAGTTCCCGCATTTCAGAAATCTGAATAAGTCTAAAAAGATAAAAATATAGAGCAACTCTAGCTGAATGCTCACTTGTGCACATGACAGTCTCCTTTAAATGGATATTGCTTCAGAAGAAGTGCTACAGTTGCCTTGTTTATTCACAGCAACACAACATTCTATTTTCGGTCTCATTCAAAGAGAACTCAGAAATTCCTATAGAGACCTGCACAATCAAAAGTGCTTCCTGTTGTCCACTAGAGAATTTGAGTTCATGATGAAAGCTGCTAGGTCAAGTCTCACACCAAGTAGAAAGCTAACAATATCACAAATATCTAGTTTAGCCGCCCATACAACAGATTCCTGTAAATTTTAATGTTCCATATTTAGCTTTGGATATCTAAGAGCCATTAAAAACCATCATGAATTTAGAATCACTTACTTACAACTCATGGACAAGACATCTTAAATATACAGATCAACTATATCATCATTTATCTGTCTATGTATCACATCAAAAAGCCAAATATTAACCAACTAAATGCTGAATAATTTCAAGTCTCTCCATAATAACAAGAAAGGCTCATCTCAAGATAGCAAAAGTACTGAAGTAAAGAAATGAGTGGCAAAACAGCAGCTAAAAGTCTCCAGGGCTATATATGATGCTATGAGAGGAAAATGATGGAAATTTTGCTGCTGTCATTCTCAGAAATACTCCTACACAGATGCTGTTGGTGCCCATATGTATGTGCTTCTCTGGGTAAAGAACCTGCCTGCAAATGCAGGAGACACAAGGGACATGGGTTGGGTCCCTGAGTCAAGAAGATCCCCTGGAAGAGGAAATGGCAACCCACTCCAGTGTTCTTCCCTGGAAATCCCATGGACAGAGGAGCCTGGCAGGTTACAGTCCATAGAGTCTCAAAGAGTCAGACATAACTGAGCATGCATGCACACACAGTAGACCTAACATTAAAGTTAAAACTATAAAACACTTAAAAGAAATGTATGAACGTTTTATCTCAAAAAAGACTATCAAAAATAATAAACAGTAGTAGAAGAAGGAAGCAAAAATGAAATAAGAATAACAAAATGGTGAGAGTTGCTGATCTAGGTGATGCAAGGGAAGGTTCATAAAACTATTCCGTTCATAAATAAGTGCACATTCAAATCCATTAACCCAGACATGGTGAGTTGATTATCAACAAAAGTGCCAAAGGGAATGAATAATCTTTTCAATATATAGTAGTGGAACAACTAGATACATATATTTTAAAAAGAAGAACAATGCTTACTCACAGCACACAAGAATTATTTCTAAATGGTTCTAGACTGAAACATAAATCCCCAAACTATAAAGCTTCTAGAAGAGAATACAGGAGAAAATTCATGCAACTTTTGCATCACAGAACTTCTTAGGACACAAAAAATATAAAGCACAAAATACTTTGGTAAATTGAATCTTATCAAAATTAAAAACTTCTGACCTTCAAAAGACATTGGTAACAAAGTGACAAGGAGGTACAAAACCAGAAGAAAATATCCTCAGTACATATTTCCAACAAAGGCTACACATATAGAATATTTAACAAATCCCATAATACAAACCTAGACAGCATATTAAAAGCAGAGACATTACTCTGCCAACAAAGGCCCATATAATCAAAGCTATGGTTTCACTAGTAGCTATATGAATGTGAGAGTTGGATCATAAAGAAGGCTGAGCACTGAAGAATTGATGCTTTTGAATTGTTGTGTTGAAGACTCTTGAGAGTCCCTTGGACTGCAAGATCAACCCAGTCAATCCTAAAGGAAATCAGTCCTGAATGTTATTGGAATGACTGATGCTGAAGCTGAAGCTCCAATACATTGACCACCTGATGCAAAGAGCCAACTCACTGGCAAAGACTCTGATGCTGCAAAAGATAGAAGGCAGGAGGAGAAGTGGATGACAGAGGACGAGAAACTTTGATGGCATCATTGACTTAATGGACAGGAGTCTGAGCAAGCTCTGGGAGACAGTGAAGGACAGGGAAGCCTGGCATGCTGAAGTCCACAAGGTCGCAAAGAGTTGGACACAACTGAGCAACTGAACAACAACAATAATACAAAGGCCAAAAATTCATGTATACCTGTGGCAGATTCATTTTGATATTTGGCAAAACTAATACAGTTATGTAAAGTTTAAAAATAAAATTAAATTAAAAAAATAATAATAAAAAAAAAAGGGAAAAAGATCAGAATAATTACTTTACAAAAAGGACAAACAAATGACCAAAAGGAACATGAAAAGATATTCAAGATCATCATCATCAGAGAGTTGCAAATTAAACCATGAAATAGCAATACAGTCACTAGAATGGCTAATATTGAAAATGTCTGACAACTGCAAGCATTGTTGAGGATATAGAGCAACTGGAACTTTTATACACTGCTGATGAGACTATGAGACAGTTTAACCACTTCGGAAAAGACTGTACAGTTTCTTATCAAGTAAAGAGTTTTCTTAAATGCACAACTCAAAATTCCACACTAGAAAAATGAAAATACAGTATCAAAATGAAAAGTTTTACATGATTGATTACCATAATTTTACTCATAACAGCCGAACTGAAGTAGTTCAAGTGTCCATCAAACAGTAACTGGATAAACAAACTGGAGTATAGCTCTCAATGGGGAACTAGGGTAAGCCATAGATGAAACAATCGTAGAAAGCTGATAGCCATTGATGCTGGATGCTTGATGCATAGGGGTTCATTATCCTGTCCCATTTGCCTTTCATATATTTGAAATTTTTCCATAAGTATTTTTAAAGTAACACGGTAACCATTTTTCAAAATTATAAAAATGATCTATTCATTGATCTAGTTATTCCACTTCTGAAAAAGTTATCCTAGAAAATAATCAGAAAGAAGAAACAAACTAAATGCATGAAAATAATCATCTAATCTGATTTACAATGTTGGAAAAATTGGGAAGACCCCAAATATACAAAAGCAAAGAAATGTTCAAGAAACAATACTTTGAGAATATTATGCAGAATTACTATTCTTTAAGATGAAAACACAGCCAACATTTATTGTGCACTTTTCATGTTCTAGGCTCCATTCTGAGCACTTTAATTGACTTAACTCATTTATTTTGAATCATACAGAGGAAAAATAGTTTATTTAACAAATATTATCCACTACGTGCACCAGGGATGTGTGAGGCCCTATGAACTTAAGAGTGAGCAAGAAAAAGTTTCTTTGGTCTCATGAAACTCTGATAGTCTATTACAGGAAACTGAGAAGTAAATAAATGATTACAATAGAATGTAATAAACATACTGATGAGGAAAACAAAACACATCTTTTGATTTAAGCAGCAAAGTGAATACATAAGTGTAGTTCGCATATGATGACACCTATATAAGGGAATCAAGAGTAAAGAAAAAGGCTTGACTTCTTCAGTTCAGTTCATTTCAGTCGCTCAGTTGTGTCTGACTTTTTGCAACTCCATGGACTGCAGCACACCAGACCTCCTTGGTCATAACCGACAGCTGGAGCTTACTCAAACTCATGTCCATTGAGTCGGTGATGCCATCCAACCATCTCATCCTCTGCCGTCCCCTTCTCCTCCCACCTTCAACCTTTTCTATCCAACCTTGGCCAGAGTATTGGAGTTTCAGCTTCAGCATCCGTCCTCCCAATGAATATTCAGGACCAAGTAGGATGGACTGGTTGGATCTCCTTGCAGTCCAAGGGACTTTCAAGAGTCTTCTCCAACACCACAGTTAAAAAGCATCAATTCTTTGGTGCTCCGCTTTCTTTATAGTCCAACTCACAAATACATACATGACTACTGGAAAAACCATAGCTTTGACTAGATGGACTTTGTTGGCAAAGTAATGTCTCTGCTTTTAATATGCTATCTAAGTCGGTCACAACTTTTCTTCAAAGGAGCAAGTGTCTTTTAACTTAATGGCAGCAGTCATCATCTGCAGGGATTTTGGAGTCCAGAAAAATAAAGTCTGTCACTGTTTCATTGTTTCCCCATCTATTTGCCATGAAGTGATGGGACTGGGTGCCATGATCTTGGTTTTTGGAATGCTGAGTTTTAAGCCAACTTTTTCATTCTCCTCTTTCACTTTCATCAAGAGTTTCTTTAATTCCTCTTCTCTTTCTGCCATAAGGGTGGTGTCATCTGCATATCTGAGGCTATTGATATTTTTTTGGTAATCTTCATTTCAGCTTATGCTTCATCCAGCCCAGAATTTCTCATGATGTACTCTGCATAAAAGTTAAATAAGCAGGTGATAATATACAGTGTTGACGTACTCCTTTCCCCATTTGGAACCAGTCTGTTGTTCCATGTCCAGTTCTAACTGTTGATTCTTGACCTGCATACAGATTTCTCAGGAAGCAGGTCAGGTGGTATGGTATTTCCATCTCTTTAATCCAAAGTTTGTTGTGATCCACACAGTCAAAGGCTTATAGTCAATAAAGCAGAAGTAGGTATTTTTCTGGAACACTCTTGCTTTTTCAATGATCCAGTAGATGGTGGCAATTTGATCTCTGGTTCCTCTGCCTTTTCAGAATCCAGCTTGAACATCTGGAAGTTCACGGTCATGTCCTGTTGAAGCCTGGCTTGAGAATTTTGAGCATTACTTTGCTGGCGTATGGATGAGTGCAATCGTGCAATAGTTTAAGCATTCTTTGGCATTGCCTTTTTTTGGGATTGGAATGAAAACTGACCTTTTCTAGTCCTGTGGCCACTGCTGAGTTTTCCAAGTTTGCTGGCATATTGAGTGCAGCACTTTCACAGCATCATCTTTTAGGATTTGAAATAGCTCAACTGGAATTCCATCACTTCCACTAGATTTGTTCATAGTGATAAGGCCCACTTGACTTCACATTCCAGGATGTCTGATTCTAGGAGAGTGATCACACCATCGTGGTTATTTGTGTCATGAAGATTTTTTTGTATAGTTCTTCTGTGTATTCTTGCCACCTCTTCTTAATCTCTTCTGCTTCTGTTAGGTCCATCCCATTTCTGTCCTTTATGGTGCCCATTGTGCATGAATTGTTCCCTTGGCATCTCTAATTTTCTTGACAAGCTCTCTAGTCTTTCCCATTCTATTGTTTTCCTCCATTTCTTTGCATTGATCACTAAGGAAGGCTTTCTTATGTTTCCTTGCTATTCTTTGTCACTCTGCATTCAAACAGGTATATCTTTCCTGTTCTTCCTCGCCTTTCACTTCTCTTCTTTTCACAGCTATTTGTAAGGCCTCCTCAGACAACCATTTTGCCTTTCTGCATTTCTTTTTCTTGGGGATGGTCTTGATCCCTCCTCCTGTATGGTGTCATGAACCTCCGTCCATAGTTCTTCAGGCACTCTGTGTGTCAGATCTAATCCCTTGAATCTATTTGTCACTTATACTATATAATCATAAGGGATTTGATTTAGGTCATACCTGAATGGTCTAGTGGTTTTCCCTGCTTTCTTCAATTTAATTCTGAATTTGGCAATAAGGAGTTCATGATCTGAGCCACTGTCCACACCCGGTCTTGATTTTCTGACCAAATTGAGCTTCTCCATCTTTGGCTGCAAAGAATATATCAATCTGATTTTGGTACTGACTTCTTCAGGTGATATAATTATAACATGATTTAAATTTTTATTTTTAATTCCTTTAATTTTGCTACTTTTTTTAAGCATAACAAAATGAAATCACATACATCAGATAATCAGTTTAGGAGTGCGAGAAGTTTATTACATAGTAATTTTAATGGAATTTTAAAAATATAATTAGCAAATCTTTCTCAGACTTCTTCTACTAATCAGGGTAACAGAAAATGTATTTATTTGTTCTGGTCTTCTATATACTGAATGTCTGATCTAGTTACTCTTCTAAAGGAGTTCTCAACCTGGCTCTGTATCAGAATCCCCACGGGAATTTTAAAAACCTAATGATGCCTGGCCTTTACCCAAGCCAATTAAATTCAAAACTCTGAAGAAGGACCTGCTGATCCAGGGGAAGAGCCACAGATCACTTCAAAAATCTTACTTAGGTTATTATTGAGTTCTTTCCATTCGGGATGTTTGATATCCATAAGCACTATAAATTTGGACTGGGAAGATAGTTAAATTTACTAATGTAGACACTTCAAAAAGTGATTAAACAAAATATAGGCCTTCAGTTCATTTTTCTGTATTCTAAATGTGTTTGTTCTGAGGACTGTGAATTTCTGATGACTCACCACATACAAGGCAATAACGGGTGCCACACAAAATGAAAAAAAGCAAAGTTACTTATTCCCCCAAAAAAGTATTTTCATCATTCCCCAATACACAGAATAGATACCACAAAGAAAGAGAATAGAGGATGCATGCTACCTGACATAAGCATCAGAGCTCAGCAGGAGCCTAGAGACAAGAGGCTAAAATGTGGATAATCCTGCTGCAGATGAAATGACAGCAGTGACAATTCTCTCGGTCCACCTCCTTCCAAACAGCCAGTGTACCAACCTATGCTCCCACACAAAGAACTGAGATGACTCAAAGTGCAGTTGACTCAAAGAGATGAACAGTGTCAATATTTCCTCAGTTTTTACAAGGTACGTTCTCTTCACACTTTGACTCTCCCTGCATAGGCTACATGGAAAGGGGTGTATAGCTGCTTATATTCTCCTGCACTTCGCCAGGTTGCCCTGGTAAATCTTCGGCAAGGACCATGTGGAAGGCAGGGATAATAGCTATTTAACTTGCTTGATACAGTACTTAGGACAGTAACACATGCATGTGGATGCCTAATAAGCCATGGAGTAAAATTAGCCTAATTCTGCTCAGATTCCTGGTTTCATCAGCCTTTGGGGAGACAATGATAATTAGCTGAAATAGCTGGAGAATAACACTTAATCATAGAAAACCAATGCAGAAAAATTACCAAAAACAAGTTGTCTTTGCCTAAGGTACATTTCTATCTGGGGGAAAAAAAAAAAGCAAAATTAAGCAACCGTGAAGTCCTCCAAGTCTTACATCCTAAAATGTTGGGATTTTTTTTTTCCCTCCTTCTTTTAATATAATCACTCTAGGCAGATATTTGACTCCAATTTTCACCTGGGTCAAGATTTCCTCAACCTTATCAAATAATTAATGTGAGATTTGTACAGAAACCTTCACAGTTTATTTTACTGATTAATGTAAAATATAATTAAATGCACAGCAATTCTTTCAAAACGCTCAATTATTTTGAGTTTAAAGATAATCACTTTGTCTCATATACATAGAGACCAATACTGTTTTTGATACACTAACTTGCATAATGTTCAACAAGGTAGTTAAAAACAAAAGAAAAGAGACCAAACTTTATCTAAAATAATGAAACTGTTTCAGCTGCTTGAGTTCAAATTAAGGACCTTGCTGAAAAAGAAAAGTATGAAAATAAAGTGTATGGTTATAAAGTGTGGGTGGTTAGATACTCAGATTTGCAGAATAGTTACAAGCTGTGCTTTCTCCACCCTGGACAGCCCTTTAAAGCTTCTCTAATACTATTATGGTGTCAATTAAAGGATAATTAGCTTAGTAGCAAAACTGACACTCAAAATAGAGAAACTTTTCCATGCATTTCAAAATATAACAATACTAAAACACAAACCCAAAGAATATTAGCTGCAATACATTTTAAATAGTTTTTCTTTTTTTAATTTGCATGCTGTCATTTTGTAACAATGACGATTTCCAAGGGCTGCAGCTCACCGTCCCCCAGAGCGTAGGTGTGAGACTTCAGGGCTGTTTCTGCCTGCAGGCTCCCTCCATCGCCAGGGTTGCAGCTCCCTTTCTAAACAGAATGAGGGCTGGAGGGCTTGAATTGTTCTCATATTTCCTTTTACTTTTGGAAAATATTTAAGCAAGATTCATGTCTGCTTTAGTATAGTGGCTATGCCAAATTATGACTTCGATTCTGCCTCCCTATTGCCTTTTTTATACAATCTTTAATAAAGTCATATATTGCAAGGACTAAGCCAAGAAGAAAAACAGACTGCTTGGGACCACCTGTTACTGCACTCCTCTGGGGTGAGAAAAGCAGAAGTAGGAGGCACCCACAGGGCTGCTAATGCTAGTGAAAGGTATGTAGAAAGTAAAATGTATTCCAGCAAGCCATCTGCCTTTGACAGAGAACCTGCAACCATGTCAGCAGTGAAAATCATCTGAGAGGTACAGGCTGAAAATCAGCTCTGTCCCCTCAAGAGCAAAGATCAGCCACGCTTCCTCTGCTACAGCTGGTTTAATGTAACCCCCCTAGGTAATGTTTTCAGAGTTCTATCTTCTTTTTCTTTGCCTTCACACATCCTTTTGCCTTTGAGGAATGAAATAGGCTGGACTACCTGAAGCCTGACTTTTAAAAGGAATGGATCTGAAGCGCCTTCTCTTTCTCTGTGTGTGTCTCTACTGTGTGTTGAAGTTCAAAAGCACACACACTTTGCTGTTGAGGGATGGCTGCGGGGTGTTGTATTTGGTATATAAGGTATTGATTGTATGAATGAGCAATACCTTGAACTAGGCTTGACAGATATTAGTCAAGGTGGAAGCCTGGAGTAGTGGGACTGGCTCTGCAGAGCTTGCTCAGTATCTGACACAGAGAAGCAGTGCAGAAAAAGTTCGGCAAGAACAAGTGAATGAGTGAGTCAATGGATAAACAAATGAATCTACACGGACCAGCAAGTTAAATAAGGCATCCATCACCACTTATCATTCCTACATGCCTACAGCTTTTATATACCTGTTTATGCCCAGCTTTTCTCTTCCCTCTATAACTTCATCATAGAGCTCTAGATTCCGTTTTTTAGCCTCATGGTTTCTCCCCAATTTTTCCTGAAATTCTACTATTCACCCACTTCCCCTAGGACTTCAAGACTTTATGCCCCAGTCCACCTCACATACTGCCTCCAGAGAGACAATGTAAAGAGTTGATAAACCCCTGGCTTATTGGACTCAAATCACCTAAAATTATTAGGCCAAATAATAAATCATGGTCCTTGTGTCAAATTTCATCATAACAATTAATTTCCTCTAATATTACCCCATTGTAGCTAGTCTAGGTTGCTTTATGAAATAATTTATTCTTTTAGTATTTAAATAATGGTGGCTTTTATCTCCATAATCTGTATTCTATGTGGCCACGGTTACTATATTTGAAATGCCAGTGTCCATCTGTTTCCTGGGAGGTGATTCCAGTTCAGAGGGTGTCTGCATGTGGGGCTTCACAAAGCGTTCAGAAAACAGGATCACTCAAGTATTCAGTGGTAGGACATACACAGGACAAGACAACTCTGAAAAGATGTACCTGATCTGTCTTGCAAGTAATACATTGAACAAAAACCTTTACCTTGATTGAACAACTGTGCTTTGAGAAAGAATTGTTTTTTTTAATGTCAAGCATCAAAGTCTTCAAACAATTCCACACTTCCCTGGTTCTCATCCTAATTTTCATCAGAAATCAAACAGGTTAATCCACTTCAAGGCAATACCTTTTGCCTCAACAAATGTGATCAAAAAATGATATCCAACAATGATATTATTCATGTTTTGGGGTTAGTTATGATTACTCAGAGGTGAGCTAAAGATGAGGAAAAAAAAAGAACCAGCTTCCTAGCTTGAGAAAATACACTGCTTGTTCAGATAACTCAGAATTTTCTATCCTAAGCTTAGCTTTCGCCTTGACCCCCATTTTCTAGCTGCTTCTTTTGCTGACAGCGGGAAGTGTCCCAGCCCAAGCACAAACATGATTCGGGCATGTACCAGCAAGCCTGGAGTTAGAGGGAAGCGTCCAGGGATTACTTGCAGGAATCTTTGAAGAGACACCAGCTGGAAATAAGTGGTGACAACAATTAATTTTTAGGGAAAGTGGAAAGGAAGTGGGAGGGGCTAAAATTTTATTCAAAGGTAGAAGCCAGTCATTGGACTAAAGGGAAGTACAGTGTTCATTATTCTGATAGTCCACAGGCCCAACTCACCAGAGATTCAGTCAAAGGACTATGAGAGGTGTTAAGGAGAAACAAAAGCTCTGAGTTTTTTTTCTTACAATTTTAATGGGCACGGAGAGGGCAATATTATCCTCCATATCTGTGCCAGAAGCTACTAGTTGTATTTCTGGGTCAGGAATTGACTCAGAATCTTCAATAAAATAGGAATGACAAGAAAAACATTATTTTTGCTGCACTTATTTGGCTCTAGGCACTGTGCTGAGTGCTTTATGTACATTGTGTTATCTAAGAAGCATCAACAATCTCAACTTCAAGAATCCTCAGCTTCAGCCCAGGCACCTAGCTCAGCTCCAATGTATAGAGCTCTGGTCAATATGGGAAGTCTCAATGGAAAGACATAGTCAGTGAACATCTGTGGCATAGATGCTGATTTGAGTATCTATAACAGTCATCCTCCAAGGTACCCCTCCAAAGTTCTCTCTCTCCTGGTATCCAGCCCCTTGTATAATCCCTCCCATGTAGAATAAATATAATTGATCTGTGAAACCAGTTGAATATTGTAGAAGTCAGTGTTTTAACTGACTTTTCTACAATATTCAACTGGTTTCACAGATCATAAAAGACACTGCAGCTCTAATATTTTTTTATTCTTTCTTGAATCATTTGCTCTGTAAGAAGTCAGCTGCCATGAACACTCAAACAGCCCTATGGATAGGATATGTGATGAGGAACTCAAGAGCTCCTGCCAAAAAGCCAGTGACAGATTGAGGCTTTCTGCCAACAGCCCTGTAAGTGAGCCATCTTGGAAGCAAATCTTCCAGCCCCAGTCAAGCCTTCAGTTGACTTCATCCCAAGCCAAAAATTTAACCTTAGCCTCATTAGTGATCTCAAGCCAGAATGACCCAAACTAGCTGGATTCTTGACCATAAAAATGGTGAAAAAATAAATGTTTACTAGTTTAAGTAACCAAGTTTCAGAGTAATTTATTACATAGCAATAGATAATATTATTGATTGTGTTACTATGGTACTTGGAAGTGGAGCATCAGAGTAACAAATAACTAAAAATATGGAAATGGCTTTGGAAAAGGCAGTGGACAGGAGCAGCAAAGACTCCGGAGAGAGTATTAGTGTGAGCCTCATGTGTGCTGAACAGACTACAAGTAAAAGTCAGAATGCCTTTGAGGAAGGTATGAGTCAAGGCTGAAAGGAGATGTACAAAAAAGTCACTGGAAACGGGAGGAAAAGGGATACTGCTGTACAGCATCAGCAAGTTTAGTGACACTGCTTCCGGTGGTTATATAGGAAGCAGAAAATGTACCATGTAAAATGGGATGACCTAACCAATATCAATGCAGGTGTTTAATACATTGGAAGTTCCTCGCCACTTACAGTGAAATGTAAGCAGAGAGAGAGAGAGATACGCTAAAGGAAAGACAAACAAAAAGGAAATAGGACCTTCTGGCTTTAGAAATCCCTAGCCTCTCCAGATAATTGACAATGCTATAATTAAGAAATGGCTTCCAGGCGACAGGGAAGTCCAAGACATTTCCAGGAAAATATCGTCTTATACATTTGATGTGGTGCCTCAAAGAACTGTTCAGTCACACAGTAGAGCTTCTAAGAAACTTTAGGGTGGATTTCCTCAGCGATTTCAGCAGAAATCCAAGTTAGAGAGGGACTTATCTCAAAAAGATTTGCAGACATGCTTCCTGTCTAATAAGGAACATACAAAATTTTTAGAACAATTATTTTGGCAGAAACACTGCTTCCCTGGACTGAATGGGGCAGAAACAGCACAAAATGAAAAAGAAAAGGTTTTAGTCTTTCAAAATTCAAGTTGCAGGGATCAGGCTGGAAAGCTACACAGCTGCAAACCTGAGTTACCTCTCATGGAAAGTGATGAGTGACTCAGAGGGCAGAAACTAGAGCCTGGAGGGCAGATCCATGAACCACAGAGAGGTACAACCACATTCTATTTTTTTATTTTTTTATTTTTAAACTTTACAATATTGTATTAGTTTTGCCCAACATCGAAATGAATCCGCCACAGGTATAATCTAGCAGTTTCCAAAATGTGCCCGGTTAGGCTTCAGGCCACTGGCACTTCTGTGCCTCCTGTTTTCTACCTTTTTAACAGGAGTTTCTCTAGCAGTTACCTTATGTATCGCTCACCATTGTCTGTTCAGTGTGCTAGAGGGAAAAAAAAACTTGCCTCTTTAGGTTCATAAACGTTCAGATAAAGCACAATTGTACTCAAGGAGTTATACTTGAAAAACTATACCTGAGGAGGTGCATCTATATCTGGGCATGATTTAGATGATGGGATTCTGGACTTCAATCTGAAATTGTAGCTGGTTGAGACTGTAGGGTGTGCTGGGAGGCGTGTGAGTGCATTTTGCATATGGAAGAGACATGAATCATTGGGGGCTAAAAGGCAGACTAGCTGTCAGCCTCCAAAGTAGTCCGCAATGTTCCCTGACTCATATATTTTATTTATATGTATATGTATATATATGTGTGTGTGTGTGTGTGTGTGTGTGTGTACTTAGTCACTCAGTTGTGTCTGACTCTTTACAACCTCATGGACTGTAGCCCACCAGGCTCCTCTGTCCATGGGGATTTTCCAGGCAAGAATACTAGAGTGGGTCGCCATGCCCTCCTTCAGGGGATCTTCCCAACCCAGGGATCGAACCCAGGTCTCCTGCATTGCAGGAGGATTGTTTACTCTCTATATACTGTCAATACCATATATATATATAATATCTCAATACCATATATATATAATATATATAATATCTCAATACCATATATATATTATATTTATATATATCAATACCATATATATTATAATATATATATCTATGGGCTTCCCAGGTGACACTAGTGGTAAAGAATCCACCTGCCAATGCAGCAGATGCAAGATTCACAAGTTCAGTTCCTGAGTCGGGAAGATCCCCTAGAGTAGGAAGTGGCAACCCATTCCAGTATTCTTGCCTGGAAATGTCCACGGACAGAGGAGCCTGGCAGGCTACAGTACATGAGGCTATAAAGAGTCAGATACAATGGAGTGCATGTACACACACACACACACACACATAATTTAACCATTATAAAGGATGTACAGGGCACAAATTATACTTTCTAAAGTCTAAACAATCAATAATACAATAAACCAGGTTTTTATTTGTAGTGCTTGCTGATATCTATATATAAATGCTTCCACCAAGACTGATTTCAAGCAACCAACATAATGTCACTGAATTCAGAGATAGGATGGGACTGATATGTGCTTTAGGGCACAGAAATATATTATTTCCTCCATAAAGATATAAAAGACCTAAAGAAACACGAGGGCATCAATAAAGGAAAAATTGAGTAAGTGAGTACTTTTGAGGATTTATTACCTTAACTTTTAGTACATTTCTCAAAAATACATTTTACAAAGTTTAATTTTTAATAATGGCTGTGTTTAACAATTGGCTTGCAAAATTCTTAGATGTTAACAATTAGTTTTTAAAAGCAATAATGAGCCAGCTTCAGCCCACCACTGAACTGAGGCTCCTGTCACCAGCCCTGCATATGAACCATCGTGGAAGCAGACCCTTCAGCCCCACTCAAGCCTTTGGATGATTGAAGCCCCACCTAACATCTCCATTGCAACCTCATGAAGAACCTTGAGCCAGAAGCATTCAGCTGAGCCACCTCTGAATGCCTGACCCATATACTCTGTGAGATACTAAATGTTTACTGTTTAGTCCACAAAATGTTGAGGCAATTTGTCACTCAGTAGCTGAGCGCTGAAGAATTGATGCTTTTGAACTGTAGTGTTGGAGAAGACTCTTGAGAGTCCCTTGGACTGCAAGGAGATCCAACCAGTCCATTCTGAAGGAGATCAGCCCTGGGATTTCTTTGGAAGGAATGATGCTACAGCAGAAACTCCAGTACTTTGGCCACCTCATGCAAAGAGCTGACTCATAGAAAAAGACTCTGATGGTGGGAGGGATTAGGTGCAGGAGGAGAAGGGGACGACAGAGGATGCAATGGCTGGATGGCATCACCAACTCGATGGACGTGAGTCTGAGTGAAGTCCGGGAGTTGGTGATGGACAGGGAGGCCTGGCATTCTGCGATTCATGGGGTCACAAAGAGTCGGACACGACTAAGCGACTGAACTGAAATGAACAGATAATAATATATCAGTATCTGCTGCAGCCATGAGAGACATTGCCTCCTTGAAGCAAAGGATTAAAGGAGGGAAATGGGGAGTCCCAGATAAGTAAGAGTAACACTTCATGGGGTACCCGTGGCACCTCTCTAAGTAACCCAAAACTATTTGAGATAAATTTATGAGGAACTAGAGTTTTTTCCTGGGTTGCATTTTATTCTCATATTACCAGTGAAGTAGCTGAGGCTCAGAGAAACTACCAGGTCTAAAACTACATAGCCAATAAGCCAGTAAAAGGTTAAACCAGGATTTAAACCCAAATCTAAGTCTATGCTCTCACAGGGAGACCTTAAGAAGGCCACTAGTGTTTACAACACTTTATGAATAATTTGATGCCCACCTAATCTGATAAGGGAAGGGGTTATTATTTCTACTTTAAATTTTTAAAAATTGAGATTTGTATAGAGTTAATAATCAGAGCTGAAATGAGAAAATCTGCAAACCTCTAGTATAGCATTCCAAAAAGTTCATTTGAATATAAAATATGATCATGTGCACAATTAAGTATTTAAACTTGGCAGTATAGAAAAACTGGAGAAGAAAACGGCAACCCACTCCAGTATTCTTGCCTGGAGAATCCCAGGGACAAAGGAGCCTGGTGGGTTGCCATCTATGGGGTCACACAGAGTCAGACATGACTGAAGTGACTTAGCAGCAGCAGTATAGAAAAAAAAAATTCAGAATTCATGAGCCTTGTTATATTTTACTAGTCTTTGTAATTTACAGTTAGAGGCAAGGACATGTAACTAAAGCAAGCCTCTATGGTCAATAAATGTAGACAATATTTTTAAGATTTATTAAAATTTGTATTTGTTCAAAATCAAATTTCTTTCGGGCCTTATCCAATTTGACCCAGGACCTATAGGCTTCTACTAATTTGCATGATTGCCTCATACAATATTAAAATACTTCCAAGCTCTTCAAATTATTCACTTTAATAGCTTTCTATAAGCAGTTAAAATGAACAGTAATATGGCTTTGTTTTCCAGATGTCATTTCATGTGTGTGAATAATTCTACCAGGCTTTAGTGATTACATCAATACATGATAGCAAAGAACAAACACCAAATTTAACTTGGAACAATTTTAACAAATCCCATATTTGTTTTTCCTATTAAGCATTTACTGTTGGGTTTCCCAGGTGGCACAGTGGTTAAAAAATCCACCTGCCAATGCAGGAGACCACAAGAGATGTCATTTTAACCCCTGGGTCAGAAAGATCCCCTGGAGAAGGCAACAGCAATCCACTCAAGCATTCTTGCCTGGCAAATTTGATCCCTAGGTCAGGATGATCCCCTGAAGAAGGGAATGGCAACCCACTCCAGTATTCTTGCCTGGAGAATCACATTGACAGAGGAGCCTGATGGGCTACAGTCCATGGGGTCACAAAGAGTCAGACCCGACTGAGCACACATGTGCAGGCACAGCAGGTAGAGTGGTGAAAGCTCCATTAAAAAGACCTAGAAATTGAAAGACTGGGATGTTCTCTGGGACTAAGTTTGAGGAACATAAACCAAATGGCCCACCCTGAGAGGTGGATTGTAAATGTGATGATTTGAGGAACAGGATGAACTCAAAATCCATTCAGGAATACCAGAATGTGGTTGCAGTTCAATTAACATGACACGGGCAGTTTCAGGAAGGCATAAAAATGACTGGTCAGAGGAAATTGCATTAATCACCTATACTGTAATTTGTAGGAGAGGAAGGTTTCAACAGAACAGTACAAGTCTTATCTTCATAAGAATCTGGGGAAAGGGAAGTAAAGAATCAGTGATGCAGGAGAGTATGTAGGCATAAAATACCTCCAGACCAAAGCTAGAGAATGGACCCATTCCAAAATAAAATGGTCCCCTCTTGGAGTAAACATTCCAGACAGTTTGGTCTCAGTACCCCTTACAACTTTCAAAATTATTGAGGACCTCAAAGAGCTTTTTAAACTGAGTTATATCTATTGATATTTACTATAATAGAAATTAAAGCTGAGAAAATGTTTAAATGCAAAATACTTAATTGGAAATTCCTATTAACTGTCAGAATGATATCATCATCATATATCATGCAGACTCTGGAAAATGCCACTATACACTCATGATGGAGAGTGAAAAAAGCAAATAATCTCTTAACATGTTACAAAAATGTTTTGGCTTCAGAGATGCCTTAAAGGGTCTCAAGGACTTGGAGGAGACCCCGTGGAGTCCCGTCCTTGATGATCACAGTTAAACAATTGTCTGAGGGCACGATGACTTTCCATGTGAAACTTACTACAGGAGAGAAAGGAATGTACCTTCTCCACAGTCTACTTACCAGCCTCTTCCTCAGCAGCATTCTGATTTATATGCCAGACTGGGGTTGACTAGCATAGGGAAAGGGGTTTTTCTCAGAGTCTCCTCAACTACAGTAAAACCATATCTTGATTTTTCAAAGTTGATAAAGAACCTTTCCTTTTGTAAAGCTCAAATTCAGTCTCATCCTGAAAACTCACTGGCCAGGAATCTCAGAAACACATTAGGCCACACATTCGTAGTTACCAAGATACCAAGGGAACATTTCATGCAAAGATGGGCTCGATAAAGGACAGAAATGGTATGGACCTAACAGAAGCAGAAGATATTAAGAAGAGGTGGCAAGAATACACAGAAGAACTGTACAAAAAAGATCTTCATGACCAAGATAATCACGATGGTGTGATCATTCACCTAGAGCCAGACATCCTGGAATGTGAAGTCAAGTGAACCTTAGAAAGCATCACCACGAACAAAGCTAGTGGAGGTGATGGAATTTCAGTTGAGCTATTTCAAATCCTGAAAGATGATGCTATGAAAGTGCTGCACTCAATATGCCATCAAATTTGGAAAACTCAGCAGTGGCCACAGGACTGGAAAAGGTCAGTTTTCATTCCAATCCCAAAGAAAGGAAATGCCAAAGAATGCTCAAACTACCACACAATTGCACTCATCTCACACACTAGTAAAGTAATGCTCAAAATTTCAGCAATACATGAACCGTAAATTTCCAGATGTTCCAGCTGGTTTTAGAAAAGGCAGAGGAACCAGAGATCAAATTGCCAACATCTGCTGGATCATGGAAAAAGCAAGAGAGTTCCAGAAAAACATCTGTTTCTGCTTTATTGACTATGCTAAAGCCTTTGACTGTGTGGATCACAATAAACTGTGGGAAATTCTGAAAGAGATGGGAATACCAGACCACCTGACCTGCCTCTTGAGAAACCTGTATGCAGGTGAGGAAGCAACAGTTAGAACTGGACATGGACCAACAGACTGGTTCCAAATAGGAAAAGGAGTATGTCAAGGCTACATACTGTCACCCTGCTTATTTAACTTCTATGCAGAGTACATCATGAGAAATGCTGGACTGGAAGAAGCACAAGCTGGAATCAAGATTGCTGGGAGAAATATCAATAACCTCAGATATGCAGATGACACCACCCTTATGGCAGAAAGTGAAGAGGAACCAAAAATCCTCTTGATGAAAGTGAAAGAAGAGACTGAAAAAGTTGGCTTCAAGCTCAACATTCAGAAAACGAAGATCATGGCATCCAGTCCCATCACTTCATGGGAAATAGATGGGGAAACGGTGGAAACAGTGTCAGACTTTATTTTTCTGGGCTCCAAAATCACTGCAGATGGTGACTGCAGCCATGAAATTAAAAGACGCTTACTCCTTGGAAGGAAAGTTATGACCAACCTAGATAGCATATTAAAAAGCAGAGATATTACTTTGCCAACAAAGGTCTGTCTAGTCAAGGCTATGGTTTTTCCAGTGGTCATGTATGGATGTTAGAGTTGGACTGTGAAGAAAGCTGAGCGCCGAAGAATTGATGCTTTTGAACTGTGGTGCTGGAGAAGACTCTTAAGAGTCCCTTGGACTGCAAGGAGATCCAACCAGTCCATTCTAAAGGAGATCAGTCCTGGGTGTTCTTTGGAAGGACTGATGCTAAAGCTGAGACGCCAATACTTTGGCCACCTCATGTGAAGAGTTGACTCATTGGAAAAGACCCTGATGCTGGGAGGGACTGGGGGCAGGAGGAGAAGGGGACGACAGAGGATGAGATGGCTGGATGGCATCACTGACTCTATGGACGTGAGTCTGAGTTAACTCCGGGAGTTGGTGATGGACAGGGAGGCCTGGCGTGCTGTGATTCATGGGGTCTCAAAGAGTTGGACACGACTGAGGGACTGAACTGAACTGAAGCACTTACATAGTCCAAGTTCTGTGTTCTCTGCTCTTATTTTCTCTAATATTAATTCCCACCCTGTGAAACAGGTCTTTATAATCTTCATCTTATAGATGGACAAACGGAAGTGTTAAGACATTACACAAGATCATATTGGTATGTGATGAAGCTGGAGTGTGAAACTGTTAATAATAACAATTACAATGATAAATAGCAACTGACTACATTCTGAGTGTGTTGAAACATTGCTCTAAATACTTTGTGTGTGAAGTAATTCTATAAGACAAATACTATGATTAATTTATGATTTATATTTGAGGAGACTAAGACACAAACAGACTAAATGAAATATGCAAGATCATACAGCACATAATTGGAGGAGCTGGAATTTGGCTGAAACCAGACTGTCTGACTCCAGGACCCATGCTCTTAAACCCTACATTCCATTCCTCTTAGCAGTCTTCTTTAATCCCAAACCTATGCTCTTAGCCTCTTATGCACCGTGTATGTTAGTCACTCAGTCATGTCCGAATCTGCAACCCCATGGACTGTAGCCCACCAGGCTCCTCTGTCCATGGGATTCTCCAGGCAAGAATACTGGAGTGGGTTGCCATTTCCTTGTCCAGGGGATTTTGCTGACCCAGGGATCAAACCAAGGTCTCCTGCCTTACAGGCAGATTCTTTGCCATCTGAGCTATAGGGAAGTCCTAATGCACTGCTTCTCCAAAAATCTTCCAAGGAGAGACCTCACAAAAAGTTTCCCTCTCCTGGCTGCAGAGTATGTACTAAGGTTAATTAGTTACAATAAGATCCTCACCATAACACAAATGTATATAAACAGTGTAGCTGTAAGTATTTAGAAGTAAATGCACTAAATATCTGTATGTTCTCAGGAACAAACTTGATAGAAAAACTAGGGGCCAATTTTATGGAAGTATTAAAGAATAAAAAATTACTACAGAATAAGAGAATCCTCAAATCTCAGAATCATAAAGGTTGACTGTGAACCTTAATGAGAATATTTGAATCTATGTAGTGCTTCAGCTCTAGATTACTTAACATGAATATATGGACTTTGGCCAATAGGAATAATTTCGAGCACTTTTACCCTACCTGCCCAGGAGTATAAGTGAGCCCATTGGCCACTTTTAAACACCCATTTATTTCCTATGCGCTCTAATTCTGAATATCTGTAAAGCTGCTTAACTTCCTATTTAAGAGGGGAAAAAGCACATCACTGTTAAGATAGAATTAAAAACTGGTTCTTAGGTAATGAATTTTATGGATGCAGAATATTTTTAAGAGTATGACTAAAATTGTTTTCTAAAGATATATTTAACACATCACACCCTGTTTTCATCTATATGGTTATTTATTTACCCTACTGGCAACTTTGATGATGACTTAGCACTCCGAATTCCTGCTGACTAAAAATCCATTTCCATTAGCAATAGTTTAAGTTTTTTTTTACAGACATTTGGAGAGAAAGATGAACCTAGAAGCAATTCCTTTGATATTCTTTGAAAATTTCAAAAAGGAGGGAATTTGGAATCTGTTTTCAACTGGCAAATAAGTGCCAGTCAAAACCGGTTCAACCCTTCCCAATCTTCTGTGGCATTTATGTACTCTTCTTCCAACCTAACTTACTTTGTCCTAGCTATATAGACACTGGATTTTAGTGTTGATAAAGGGAGTTCAAGCTCCACTGTATGGATTGTAGCACTATTCACAGGTAGTCATAAAATCTCTCTCTCTCTTACTTTCCTTCATTATTTCATTCCTTCCCTTGCTCCCTTGAAGTTCTGGACAAATGATCAACTTGCTTATTGGTTATAAAACGTTCTCCTGTTTAGGAGGAGAAAGCCATCTTGATTTCAATTAAACTTAATTGCTCCAAGAGTTTCCTTATTATAAGGAATATAATATATTATATTATCAAAAATTATTTAATAATGCTTTTAAATTACTTTACTAAAACACTGAAAAATATGTATGACATTCTATGGGACTTCCCTGGCGGTCCGATGGTAAAGAATCCACCTACCAATGCAGGTGAAACAGGTTTGATCCCTGGTCTGGGAAGATCCCACATGCTGCAGCACAATGAAGCCCCTATGCCACAACTCCTGAGTCCACACTCTGCAACTACGGAAGCCCCGTGCTCCGCAACAAAAGAAACCACTGCAAGGAAGAGTCGCCCCCACTTGCTGCAACTAGACAATGCCCCAGCGCTATGCAGACCCAGCACAGCCAAATAAATAAATAAAACAAAGTAAAAACATGTATGACGTTCTAGGCCACATTTTTTTATTGGTTCTATTTTAGGTTGAAACAGGTATGGCTGGGGGTAGGGAAACATTAAAAAATAGATTTTAGAAAAGAGAAGGACTATAGTGAAAGGAAAATCTAAATGAAGTTTTAAAAACTAATTGGCACATTATGTGTATGTGTGTGTGTGTGTGTGTGTGTGTGTGTCTTAGGCAATGAGTGGCATCTAAAACACTGGACAGCATGAACAAGAGGATTCAATATGCAGATCATATAGACAATGTACATTTCAAAATTTTTAACTGAATTGGGTTGTGTAATTAATTATCCCAACAGCAGCAGCTGACAGACTCAGAAAAAAGTTCAAAAGAACCAGGATAAACATGCAAGAGTTTATAAATAACATCCATCTGTTAATAGTTATATCTCATAGATGCAGAATATCAGCATGTGTTCCTCATACCAATTACTGTTTATCTGAAAATATCTCTCTTGCCAAAGCACCTTGATGAACAGGGATGGGGGACAAAAGGAGAGTGGGAGGGAAGACACTTCAATTTTTTAGTTTGCAACATTTCTATAAGATGGTGTGTTTTCTTTTCTTCCTCCTTTTGCAACAGGCTTGTGATGTTATCTTTATCTGAAATCATAGGGCCAATACCAAAGAAGGAAGCAATGGAAGTCATGGGTCAGAGCCAAGCATTGTTCAATCTGTGATGTGACTCTGCTGAGAGTATCAGGGCTGCAGAACCCAGAGTACTCAGAGCAGGTTAATGAGAGCAGTGCCTGCGAAAGAACCAGCAGCAGAAGAGGACAATGTGGGACCTCCAGAGAGCTCAGGGAAGCAAAAGATTTGAAACATGTTGACTTGATAGATTCTTTTCTAAATCAGGGTTTAGACATCAGCTTCTGTTAAGTTTTAGGCCCATGTTCAAATAATTATCTTTAACTTGTCCCATTCATATTAGAACAGCATTAGTAGGGCCAGTTTTCTCCTCCTGACCTCACAGGCACTGTTCAGAATAGTTGGTACCTGTGAAAAAGTTTAAGCAGGTAGATAAAAAATACTTTTCTCTCTTTCTATCTTGAGTTGAATAGATAAATGTGAGCACCATGAGGAATCAGAAAGCTGGGAATCCTTCAAGGAGCTTATAGTCTAGCTGGGGAGATAAAATACTTAGTCATCTAAGGCTACATAACAAATTACCCCCAGATTAGTAGATCAACATTCATTATCTCACAGTTGCTATAGGACAAGGAGCTGACAGCAGTTTGGCCAGGTGAATCTGACTCAAAGTATCTGAGAAGGTTGCAGAGAAGACACCCACTGGGGCCACAGACTAATCCATGAAGGGATTGACCACTTCCAGTCTCAACCACGTAGTTGTTGTCAGGCCTCCAGTTTTTGCCTGCTTGTTTGCCAGAGACTTCAGTTACCACAGGGCTCTATCCACAGATGGTCTGAGTGGTCTCAGGACATGGTAGTTGGCTTTGCTTGAGGAGCAGAATCTGAGAGAGAAGGCATCCAAGGTGGAAGCTACATTCAAATATCAGAAGCGACATACCATCACTCCTGCCACGGGCTGTAGTCACACGGACCAGCTCTGATGAAATGTGGAAGGGGACCACACAAGTGTGTGAAAACCAGGAGGTGGGGATCGCTGGGGACCACCTTGGAAGCTAACACACATACATCCTTACACAAGCACATGTGCAAGTTCAGTGAATGATAATTCTGAGGGAGTGATTCTGAAAATAAATGCTGTGCAAGAACATTGCAGGAGGTTAGGCTAATCAGGAAGGGGTCATGGTGCTGACAGGGCTTCCAATAAGTCTTAAAGGATCGGTTTAGCATTTAAACAAGCAAACAGAAGCTGGGAAAACATTCCTGTCTCCAGGAAGATTACCTACAGGACAAACAGTGGAGGAACTAGGAAAGCCAGCCAAGCTCTAGCAGCCTTCCACTTTGGGGGTCAAACAAGTTTAAGAGAAAGAAATATTGACTTTTCTTGCCTAGACTTCTGATTTGTAACTCTTTGACGCTAGAAACTGTGATCCACTGAATCTTTTGAAAAATCGTGTTTAGAGTAAAAAATGTAGAAGGAAATTCACAATCATAGCATCAACATATGGAGTACCTGTAACACCAAACAGGGAAAACTCTATGTAAGGTGTCTGATGCTCCCCACGTGGAGAAAGCAATGGTACCCCACTCCAGTACTCTTGCCTGGAAAATCCCATGGATGGAGGAGCCTGGTAGGCTACAGTCCATGGGGTCGCTAAGAGTCGGACACGATTGAGCAACTTCACTTTCACTTTTCACTTTCATGCATTGGACAAGGAAATGGCAACCCACTCCAGTGTTCTTGCCTGGAGAATCCCAGGGACGGGGGAGCCTGGTGGGCTGCCGTCTATGGGATCGCACAGAGTTGGACACGACTGAAGCGACTTAGCAGCAGCAGCAGCAATGCTCCCCACGGGTTTTGTATCGTGCATTGGAGTGTCACCAGATGCTGAAAGAGAGCATTGTTTTTCAAATCAAAAATATCGTGTCAAAAATGGGATTAATAAAACATTAATGGATTCTGATGAGCTGTTTTCACAGTGTGTATTATCTAGTGATTAATACTCTATCAATGAAATATTTCTCATATCATTTAGCCTCTTAATTTATGTAGATGTGAAATAAACAAAGGCAAATGATATATTTATGTTGGAGTATTTTTTTGTCTTTGAGGTTGATGTTTAATAGTGAGATAAGCACTTAACTCAGAAGCCCCTGCATTGATTGGTCCCTCTCTTTTAGGGTGTCGGGGCCATCTGTAATGAGCACCTGGATGCAACAGATGACAAAGGCAAGTCATATTAATAAGTCTCCTTTGAACTCTCATGGCCTGTACTCTGGTGATTGAGAGGAAGTGACTTGTTCCAGCTCCAGAATATTCAGTATATTTCAAATGTGGTTAGTTTTGCCCTGCACTGTCTTTTTGTGTGTGGGTAGTGGCACTAGTGGTAAAGAACTCACCTACCAATGCAGGAGACATAAGAGATGTGGGTTTGATCTCTGGATCAGGAAGATCCCCTGGAGGAGGGCATGGCAACCCACTCCAGTATTCTTGCCTAGAGAATCCCATGGACAGAGAAGCCTGGCAAGCTATGGTCCACAGGGTCACAAACAGTCATACACAACTGAAGCAACTTAGCATTCATGCATGCACAAAATACACATACCATAAAATTTACCATGTGAACCATTTTTAAGTGTACAGTTCAGTAACATTAAATAAATCACATTACTGTGTAATAATTAACACAAACCAATTCCAGAATGTCTTCATCAACTTAAAGTCTATACATATTAAATAAAAACTCTCCAGTTAGCCCTTCTCAAGCCCCTGGCAAACACTATTCTACTTTCTATCTGTATGAATTTGACTATTACAGGCGCTTCATATAAGTGCATTAGTTGACCTTTTGTGTCTGGCAAAATCACCTAGCAGAATGTCTTCAAATTTTGTCATATGTCTTAAATATACTTTGACCAAGAAGAAAGTCAGAGTCCCTCTTAAGCATATGGCATTTGTTTGTATCTTTATGTGAGACTATATGTAGTTTCATCTCCTGTCAACGTGCAGCATGCACGATATCTTAGGAGGGCTAAGGGCTGTATACATTTACCCCTGAAATAGGAGAAGAGAAACAGAAATAGTTCAGTTGACATTGCTTCTTGAGGATGAGGGCAAGAACCTATGGCTTGGATCAGTATTAGTGAGAAGCAGGAGTTGGAGGTGAGGGGTTATGGGTATTTCCCCTGACCCATCTGACTTCTGCCTTTTGTACAGGCTCCTGAATGATCCATTTGTTGTTGTTAATTTTGTTTTTTCTGGAGTGTCTCTCTTATTACAACCATATGGCATGAATTGCTTCTAGTCTTACGCATTTCCCTTCATTGATGCAATGATATAAAAGACTTTTAAAATGTTCAACCTTCATTACACTTCACTGCTTATGAAGATTTATGGATTTTGTTGCTATTAAATGGGGCCAGAAGTTGTTTTAAATCTCAGTGTGTCCAGGCAGAAATGTTACTGAATCATTTCAAGACCTATGTGTGATATATTTCACAATATCAAATATATACAAATAGATAAATCACATCACACTAAGATCATTAATTGATTAATATGTCTGTATGAGTGTGGGTATATGTGCATGTGTGTGACATAAGTAACAATGGGATTTCTAGATGAATGTGACAGACAGTGACGATAGAAAATGTCTCCATGAACACCTGATGAGCTATAATCAGCAAATTGACCAATCTGATACTGTCCCTGTCTCAGACATCAAAAAAGCAGTCAGAGAGGTGTGATCTTTACAGTGGATGTCACCTCATGGTTCACAGCTGTGAAATACAAAAAAATATGAGGAGAGGAAAGCTTTCCAACTCTGTTTGAAGACATAATCTGGATTCTTTTCAATGTTCTTTAAGAGAGTCAAGTAAAGTATAAAAACTCCTTTTAAAATAATTTTGGCTGTTGGACTACAATTTACATGCAGTTCTATGCAGAGATGAGACCATGTGCAGCCCTAGCTTGTACCACGGTTACAAGCTACAGTTTCACTTTTTTCTATCAATAGAAACATCATTATATGGTCTTAACTGGGCACATTTTCAGTTCACCATTGCAAAAGAAAAAAAGGCAAAATTCAACTAGTGGGACTACATCAAACTGAAAAGTTTATGCAAAACAAAGGAAGCAATTAAAACAAAAAAGGCTACCTAATGAATGGGAGAATATAGCTGCTAATCATATATCTGATAAAGGGCTAATATCCAAAGTATAAAAGGAACTCTCTTTACAACTCAACAGCAAAAAATAAAAACCCAATTTAAAAATGGGAAAAGAACCTGAATAGACATTTTCCCAAATAAGATATACAAATGACCAACAGGTATATGAAAAGATGCTCACTCAAGCACAATAGGATACTACATCACACCTATTAGGATGGCTATCATCAAAAGAACAAAATAACACGTGTGTGTATTTGAGTGGGTGTATCAAACCATCACAATGTACACTTCAAATATATTACAATTGTATTTGCCAACATCAATAAAGCTGGGGTGGGGGAAGACTTCTCTGATCCCATGGCACTCTTTCCTTCCTCATTATAGCATTTACCTCATAGATAGTCTTCATTTAATAAACATCTCCTGAGCACCAATTATACATCAGTCAGTATTGAAAGTATGGAGGTACGTCATTAAACAAAGCAGACTAAATTGTTTAAATTGTCCAGTACTTGTTTGTGATTTTTCACAGGACTTGAAGTTCCAGGATGGCAGAAATATAATCTTTCCTGCTGGTATCTCAAATCTCAATGCTTAGCACTGGATTTGACACATAATAAATAGGCTCTTAAAATTAGTTTTTGTTTAATGAATATGACTGAATGACAAAAGCATGTCACTTTAGCATATAACAGAAACCTCCCATACTCAACTGAATATGCCGTCTTTTAGTTAAATTCTGCTAGCATTAAAAATAAGCCAGTGACCACCAAAGACACATTAAGTTTTCACTTATAAGAAAAATTCAAACATGTTTGGTGTTGAATGGACTTGGGTGTGACATCAAAGGGGAAAAATGGATGAGGAATATCATTAGAGAAAATGCACTTTATACCTTCTCTTCTTCCTCCCTTCTGAGGAATAAGCTTTGCAACAGCCAGCACAGAGATACAAAAGGACACCAAAACAAAACAAAAACAACCCGAAAACTTTCTTTGCATACAAATTGCATGATACCACATGGCATACATTTCTATACCCAAGTCCATATGACACCAAAGGCAAGTGTAAACATAGAAGAAAGGCTTTGAAGGGACTTCCCTGGTGGTCCAGTGGTTAAGAATCCACCTGCCAGTACATGGGACATGGGTTCAATTTCTGATCTGGGAAGACCCCACATGATGCAGAGCAAAAGAGTAGCTCCTACTTGCTGCCAACTAGAGAAAACCTGCACTCAGCAATGAAGACCCAGCACAGCCAAAAATAAATAAATATATAAATTTAAGAACAACAACAAAAAAAGAAAATATGCTTTGGGCCTTGGGTGATTTATCCATCAGGTAAATTTTAGGTTCCAATTTCCCTGTAGTTGTTCCTTCCAGACACGAAGATAAAAACTCCCCAAAGTCACCCAACCAGAGCCCTGCAATGGAGAGAGCCAGGAAGCATTCTTTTCTGGCAACAAGCATCTACTTACCACTCACCAGTAAAAGTCTCCTTTTGGGAGCCTAGTTTTATTCCACATGTCAAAGATAGCACAGAAACCATGTTACATCCATGTCAGCTAGGCATACCATGGCTTACCCACACCCTTTTCATTTTAGCTTTCTTTTTCTTTTTTTTTACCTACTTCTCTTCTACCACCCTTGTTTAATGGACCCCCTGTGAGCTATTCATGAAAATTCTTTAAACTAGGAGGGAAACTGATTACTAAGATTTATGAGGTTGTGATGATTTATTCACTTCTTAAGGAAAGAGGCAATCCATCACACTTTCAAAGGCTAGACAATCAAGTTCTGCCTATATTTATATGATATCATAAAGCTGTTTTCTTGAAGTACAACTAAGCCACCAACTTAAAGATGATGCTGATTTGCTGTAGGCAGATATTTTGGACAAGTATATTTTAGAGGCCAGTGTATTTGCTTGCCATTGAGGATATTTTCAATGGAAAATAAGCTCAAGAGTGGAATTACTTTGACTTATTTGCCTGGCATTTAAATAAATTTATTTGGAAAAATGTTTGCTAGACATCTATCAATACTATGGGACTAAGTGCTATGCTAGATGTAACAGGTTTCCTACCAACCATGGGCTCACAAGAATTCACAGTATAATAGGGAAGTGAAGTGAAGTCGCTCAGTCGTGTCCGACTCTTTGCAACCCCGTGGACTGTAGCCCACCAGGCTCCTCCATTCATGGGATTCTCCAGGAAAGGATACTGGAGTGGGTTTCCATTTCCTTCTTCAGGAGATCTTCCCAACCCAGGAATCAAACCCAGGTCTCCCTCATTAATAATAGAG
The DNA here is from genome assembly GCF_029407905.1 of Bubalus kerabau. NCBI lineage: Eukaryota > Metazoa > Chordata > Mammalia > Artiodactyla > Bovidae > Bubalus > Bubalus kerabau. The sequence continues at coordinate 27,222,936 of NC_073635.1, read as the reverse complement.
AAACAGATAGCTAAATAAAAAATTATAACACAACGTTAATTGCTAAAAACACAAAGCCAAAATTTGCCCAAATTGGAAAGTTCATTATTGTCTACATGAACCCAAAACCATGAGTCATGTCCATTTTTTACTGTAGGCATTAAAGGATTTTCAATCTTTTACAGAAGAAAGAAAGATGTTATAGGAAACCCCAAATATGAAAAAAAAAATCTACTTTCAGTACATAAAAAGAAACAGGAGGGTAAGGATACCAATATCTGCTGGATCATGGAAAAAGCAAAAGAGTTCCACAAAAACATCTATTTCTGCTTTATTGACTATGCCAAAGCCTTTGACTGTGTGGATCACAATAAACTGTGGAAAATTCTGAAAGAGATGGGAATACCAGACCACTTGACTTGCCTCTTGAGAAACCTATATGCAGGTCAGGAAGCAACAGTTAGAACTGGATATGGAACAATAGACTGGTTCCAAATAGGAAAAGGAGTATGTCAAGGCTGTATATTGTCACCCTGCTTATTGAACTTATATGCAGAGTACATCATGAGAAACTCTGGGCTGGAAGAAGCACAAGCTGGAATCAAGACTGCCGGGAGAAATATCAATAACCTCAGATAGCAGATGACACCACCCTTATGGCAGAAAGTGAAGAAGAATTAAAAAGCCTCTTGATGAAAGTGAAAGAGGAGAGTAAAAAAGTTTGCTTCAAGCTCAACATTCAGAAAACTAAGATCATGGCATCTGGTCCCATCATTTCATGGGAAATAGGAAACAGTGGAAACAGTGTCAGACTTTATTTTTGGGGCTCCAAAATCACTGCAGATGGTGATTACAGCCATGAAATTAAAAGACACTTACTCCTTGGAAGGAAAGTTATGACCAACCTAGATAGCATACTCAAAATCAGAGACATTACTTTGCCAACAAAGGTCCGTCTAGTCAAGGCTATGGTTTTTCCAGTGGTCATGTATGGATGTGAGAGTTGGACTGTGAAGAAAGCTGAGTGCCAAAGAACTGATGGTTTTGAACTGTGGTGTTGGAGAAGACTCTTGAGAGTCCCCTGGACTGCAAGGAGATCCAACCAGTCCATCCTAAAGGAGATGAGTCCTGGGTGTTCATTGGAAGGACTGATGCTAAAGCTAAAACTCCAATATTTTGGCCACCTCATGCGAAGAGTTGACTCATTGGAAAAGACCCTGATGCTGGGAGGGATTGGAGGCAGGAGGAGAAGGGGACGACAGGATAAGATGGCTGGATGGCATCACTGACTTGATGGATGTGAGTCTGAGTGAACTCCAGGAGTTGGTAATGGACAGGGAGACCTGGTGTGCTGCGATTCATGGGGTCGCAAAGAGTCGGACACGACTGAGTGACTGAACTGAACTGAAGGATAAGAATAAAATGTGAAGCTACTGGTAAAATTCCCCCCACCTCTTCTTTTACAGTGGCTCCTTGTTGGTTATCTATTTTAAATATAGCAATGTATACATGCCAATCCTAAATTCCCTAATGATCTCATCCCCCATCACCTTTCCCCTCTGGTAACAATAAAGTCATTCTCTAAGTCCATGAGTCTATTTTGTAAATTAGTTCATGTGTGCTCCTTTCAAAATTTTCCAGTTGTATGTACTATTCCATCTCAGACAATTCTTATGTTGGAAAAAAATCTGATAAATTAATTTTAACTGAGATGCTAATGGCTTGTAGTCTAAGATATCATCATACTGGAAATTTTTACATTAATAGAAATAAAATTTTACAGTCTTAGAAATAAAAGCTTTAACTTACTATTATGAATCACTGGAGTATCAAGCATTGCATGAGTTTCATCTCCAAATCTGAATACTCTGCCCTGATTTGTTCAAATTAAAATACTCTGACATTAATCAACTCCACAAATCAAACACTGTTCTAAGTCACATGCATCCAGAAACAAATCATTTAGTAGACTACTGTTTTTTATCTAATTATTTGTGATATAGAATACATGATAACAAAAGCAAAATGAAAAATTTATATAAAATAATTACCATCAGAATTATGGTAATCATGGGAAAATGACTCAAGCTGTATTTTTTCAAAGGCCTGAATCATATTTTGCTTTTTATTTTTCCCTTTCACAAGAAAACTCAGAACTATAATAAAGTAATTTTTAAAGAAATAATATATTCACATCCTTAACTAAGCATATACTCAAACACCTCACCTGGGTATAACCACAGCAGGTCATGAGATTTCATTCTTTAAGCAGCCACATCCCAGGACCAGCAGAAAGCAGGTAGTCTGTAATTCTTGCAACTGCTGCTAAGAAAAAAAAAATTAATAAATAAACTCAAAAAGAAACTAAAGGAGGAAACAGTTTCTTTTGATTTTTTGAGCAGTCTTCCAAGTGCCATTCAGATTAGAATTTGTACTAGCAGGGGTTTTAAATCACCCAAGGCCAAAGGTTATCTGGAAATCCCATTCTAGAATAAGGCAAAGAGAAGCTTTCTAATTTTACAACTGGAATATACAAACTCTGGCCATCATACCTGGGTCAGGATTCTGGAAGGTGAGCCCATGGGTGAGGGAGGTGGGTCTGAGGCCTCAAAATAACAACTTATAGGAGACCAACATAACTTTCTAGCAAAATCAGAATTTTAAAAGTCTAAATCAAGCATCAGATTAAAGGCTTGGTCACAGAGGTGAAAACTGTACAAGACATTGGGATGGCCCTCCAACCAGTAAGACGGGAGCCGGCCAGACATGTTGGGGGAAAACCTGAGGCCCCCTGACCTGCCTCATCATAATGTCCACTACTTGACTGTATGGGGTGAAGAAAGCAAGGACAGAGCAGATATAAACAGAGGAAACGCTTCCGAGCAGAAGTTGTACAGCATGCACTTTTAAGAAAAAAGTGTTTCTGAATTAAGATATGGAGTAGGCACTAGTGGGCGAAGGTTAGGATGCCCCAAGAGATAAGAGTGAATGCTAAATTCCTCTCAACTTTGCTCAACAGATTTCAGTTCCCAAAGTGCCAAATTATTTTGTTTCACTAAACTTAATCCCAAACGCAAAGCTTCAGTTCATTAAAATAGCAACACCTAATGTTCTCTGCAGCTAATTCAGATGGTTTCAAAACTTCAGCAGAGCCCTTTTAATAGTTTCAAGCAAATTACACATCAAAACTGCTATTGGGGCTGCCTAGCAACAAAGCTAATTGCATAACATAAACTCACTGCAAGTTCTTAGTAAAACAGATTTTTATTCAAATATAAAAGTTTTTCTCCACAGAAATATTTTTAAAGGTATAATGTGGAAATAACATATAAAATATTCCATTAGACTATCATATATATGAAAAACATATGAAAAACTTATATATGTACAAAATCAGTGTACCTCTGGAAACTGAATATTTATCACAATTAATGCATTAATAAATCTGTTTATTTTCTTCCACCCTCTGAGTGAAAGTGTTAGTTGCTCAGTCATGTCTAACTCTTCGGACCCCATGAACTGTAGCCTTCCAGTCTCCTCTGTCCATGGAATTCTCCAGGCAAGAATACTGGAGCCAGTTGCCATTCCCTTCTCCAGGGGATCTTCCCAACCTAGGGACTGAATCCGAGTCTCCTGCACTGTAGGCAGATTCTTTACCAATTGAGCTACCATGGAAGCCTCAACCACCCCCTGCATGTTGTAATATGTTCCCTCATTTATAAACTAGAGATAATTTCTTCTGAAACCATGAAGATGTCTTTATGTCATCATCCATGGAAGTAACTGTCCTGCTGGTTAGCACTACCGTCCTATTCATGGCATTGAGTTTGATAGAAAGCCTTAAAATTAGCCATGCCAGACTTTCCTCTGTCTGACTTGTTCTTATAGGGATGAAGAATATAGTCTGAGTTATTTTGGAAAAGCATTTGTTTACATGCTAAAAAAATCTACAACAGAAATCAAGAAGAATATTCATAGCCAATGTCACTGGACTATTTTTTACACAAGAACTAGGTAAATTCTACAATCTCATTAATCTTACAATCACTAATATTAATAGATAATCTTGTAGTAGTGATTATGCCTCCATAAATATCAAATATATTTTAATGGCATGTTCATCATGAAAACATTAAAATAAAAACCAAAATTTTATTATAGATTTCTATAGGAATGGTTCAACTGTGACTAGTTCTTAGAGGGAAACTTTAAGGACTAGGCATTTTTCCCTCTAATCTACAATCATCCCTCCAGTCCACAAGTTTTTGAAATTTGATGATAAATGACTAATGCCCTATTAAGTTACTGTGTTGAACATTCATTAGTGTTCAATAAATACTGATTATAGTTCTTTTCCTCCTCAGCATATATCAATATCTAGCATTTTTATTTCATTTCTTATCATTCCCTTGAAAAATAATGATTGCAAATTAATTTATTTTATTCCACAGAGCTTCAAATACTTAAAAACCACTTTAGTAGAAAATCTGATTTTTTTTAAGCAAGCTTTAGAATGTAATGTATTGGTTTTCCTGTATACTTCATAATAACCTGTGGATTTGTTCATTCGGCCTATAATCATTTAATTATTTGTTTAAGCCAGTATGAAAGCTGCTCACTATGGTGTTTTAATTTATTGCCTCAATCTGTACTAAAGATTTACAAGATAAACTCATCCTTTCAATCTGTCATGACTGATAAAAGCTTTAAATACTCTATTAGAGAAAAGCAATGCCACACACCTGAGTAATGTTTCACATTTTAGAGCCAATTTTGATATGCAGAATTCAGAAGACAAGGTGTTAATCATCCCTGTAACATTTCGGAAATCCCCAATGGCTGACAACGTTTGGTGCTTAGTAAAGTGAACAAGGCATTACTAAGACAATCATCAAAAAACTGCCTCGACTGTGAAGGACCAATCTGATCAAGAACAGATACACCACTTCTGGTGAAAATTCTAAGGAACCATTTTCAACCATAATAGTGGGGGTAATAACTGGGCTTAGGGAGAAAATTGGAACTGGCTTAATATTTCAGAGCCATACCATTCAGTAGTGCTTAGAGAAACACAGCTATGGCATTCAAAAGCTATAGAATTGAAAACTGAAAGGACAAAAGTGTCTCTACCATTCTCTAAAGTTGAAACTAAACAAAATATGAAACACAAAGTCAAAACAGATATAAGCCTGCACAAATGGGACAAAAAATTGACTTTGTTAATTCCTTGAAGAATAATGAGAAAGGAGATCTTTGTAATCAAGAGAGAATTATTTTGTTTTCTGCTTGTTTTTTGTTTTTGGTCATTGACATGTTTTTTCCTGCAAACACTGCAGTGTTTCTTCCTGTTATGTTTCTTCCTAGGTGCATATGATTTAAGGACACTGAAGTGAGAGGAAGCAGGGTATTATAACAGTTACCCTAGAGAGGGCTCTAGGGTAAGACCCTTCTTATTCTAGATTTGGTTTTAAAACCTGGTTCCATCATTTCTTTCCATAAGATTTTTGGGCAAGTGTATGCTTAAGATCTTTTTCTGTAGAATAAGAATAAATAACAGCACTGTACCATAATCTTGCTATGAAAATTGAGAGAAAGTACATAAAAATTTTTAACATGGTAGCTGCTCCATCACTGATGCTCAGAAAAAAATGGTAGCTATTATAATTAATAGCACTTTGAACATGTACATGCTCAACAGAGACTGATTGGATGGATAGATGGATGCATTGCTGAAATAAGAGAGTTGGAGACAGTAGGCAAACAGCTCAGTAGGTATAGACATAAACACCTTGTTTACCGGCATTTAACTGTCTGGAAAGACTGAATACCAGAAATGCTGAACTAGAAAATCACCAGTCCAGCAAATCAATGCAAGAGAACTGGGATAACCAAGCAGGTCAATCCTTTCAGTTCTGGGTTATTTGTTAAAACTTTCAATTCACACAATGTTTTGAAATGTCATTTCATAGAAATCCCTCCACTCCTAGGAGTTTCCTCTTAGCCTCTTAATGTTGGAAATTTCAAATCTAAAAATCTATGAGACTGATAATGATATATGTCTCATGTTCATCACAAAGCACTGACAGGTAGGTATTATCATCTCTATTTCTTAAGAAATTTAGAGTCATAAGCTTTTGATAACTTGTCCCAACCCCATATCTAGCAAATGGTAGAGCCAGGACTCAAACCTGGGTTTTAAATTGCATTTTAGTGCAATTGTATTCAATACCTACTATGTGTGTGGTGCTGTTTAGATACTATGGATACAAAGGTAAACAATATGCCACAGCTCTCCTCAAATGGTTTATGAGTTAATATTTAAAAAAAAGAGAAATACACTCAAAACCACACTAAGTAGCTTATGAAAATTGTGCATTCTGGGTCCCACCCAGAGTTCTGATTCAGCAAGAATGGGATACAGGCCAGGAATCTGCACTTGTAAGAGGTCTTCCTGGGGTCAGTCTCTCAGACCACACCTTGTTGTTGTTCAGTCACCAAGTCATGTCTGACTCTGCATGCTCCCATGGACTGCAGCAAGCACCCCCTGTCCCTCACCACCTCCCGGAGTTTGCCCAACTTCACAGTTTGAAAGCATCACTTCTTTGGTGCTGCCTTCTTTATGGTCCAGCTCTCACAATAGTATGTGACTACTGGAAAAACAGTTTGAAAGCATCACTTCTTTGGTGCTGCCTTCTTTATGGTCCAGCTCTCACAATAGTATGTGACTACTGGAAAAACCATAGCCTTGACTATATGGACCTAGAGACCAAACTTAGAGAAAGTTTATAATAGAGACAAGTCTAGGAACAGAAAGGGACACTTCCTGGGATGATGGCTCCTGAACTGAGGGTTGAAGGACCAGTGGAAGTTACCTAAACACAGAATAGGGAAGTAGAGTGAAGCTTTTAGACAGAAAAACAGAATTGATCAAGGTTTTGAGAGATGAAACTCAACACTGGGAAAATACGGCAGTTAAAGTAAGTGAAGCTGCTCAGGTTTGATTCTTTGTGACCCCATGGACTATAGCCCACCAGGCTCCTCTGTCCATGGGATTCTCCAGGCAAGAATACTGGAGTAGGGTTGCCATTTCCCGCTCCAGGGGATCTTCCCGACCCAGGGATCAAACAGTATGCAGACTTACGCACTGCAAGAAGACTCTTCACTGTCTGTCTAAGCCACCAAGGAAGCTCCATGGCAGTTAAGTGTAACTAAATTAAAAGGGGGTAAAGGGGAAAGGATTTAGAGAAAATAAATACAAATCCCTAGGGATCAAGGTCCCATGGGAGCAAGATCCAGAGTTAGAGAATGTGCAGAAGGCCAGGGCCGCCCCAGGTGGACCTGAAGCAAATAAGCAAGAGATAAGTTGCTTCCTCCCAAATTTCTCTGAATCTCAGATTGTGCTATAGTGAGAGTTGTACTAGTTATTCCTGAAAAATAATATTTCCCTTGGAATGACCTGTTTCAGTTAAAATCTGTCTCTAAGGAGGATCTGAGCCAAGTAAGTAGCAGGTTTCTACATACAAAACACATATTTCAAGATAAAACAGTGAATCTTCAAATTACACTTAAGTCAATACAAGTTACAAAGCTAATTAAAGTGCAGTAAAGGCGAGACTCAGTAGCTCTTAATCTTCTGTGCTTTGCTTTACCGAATTTGAAGTCTTTCCTCTCAGGTATGCAGAGCAGATGTAAAATCGTTATGCCAGGCCTTGTCCTACTTAGAGGCCTCCTACATCTAAACCATTTCAATATTCCCTGGGTTCTGTGTAGTAAGAGTTGGCCTTTTAGACTGAGTCTTCTCCATTTCCGCCATGGGGAACGACATTTGTTCTCCACAGTCTTTGGTTTGAAGAAAGTGGATATAATAGGATGAACATAACCAGATGGATCAGAAAAATGACACAAAAACATGCAAACTTATAATGGGGCATAGTTATTGATCGTTGGAGAAAGACATCTGTCTGACCTAGAAAGTCAAAGAGATAGAGTGGCTCAATTCCAGCAATCTGGGAGACAAAGAAGCAGCACATTTCATCTGCAGCCAAAGTTAGACTGCTCTGTCAGCCACGAGGGTGTTTCCATTACGTTCCACTCGTGCAGGAAAGGGCTAGGATAAGAGAAGCCAGGAAGCAGAAGAAATCACTTCACGGCTAGTTGTTCCTATTTCTCACGGTATTTCCCAGAGGGACATCACTGGCTTTTATTTTTTCCTGGACAATTCTTTCATTTGGAAGCTTTTCTCATTTACTCAAACATATTTGTTATCCCTGGCCCCTGCATACTAAATGCCAAAAGTGACCCAAAAACTCTCCCTAGTGAGGATGAAATTCCCTTGAGGAGAACCACTGAGTAGATCTTTGAACCCTTGGAGAGGATCTTTGAGGTCGTCAAGGTTCCACATTTCTATTTTGTAGATAAAGAAAGTGAACTCCATTCCAGATTTTATTAAGTAAGGACAAGCCTAGAACTTGATTTTCATGACTCTCAGGTAAACACGTATCCCCTATATCTTGGTGCTGCCAGATTTTGAAATGATTCCCTACCTTCCCACTGACATCTCTTATTTACACCATGTAAAATCTCTCTCTTAACCACAAGGAAAATGCAGATTTCTGACAACTTCTCTCTGTGGCAACATGTGTTGGCCTACTTTCTTTCTTGGACTTAAAGTACTGGCTAGAACTGAAGCCGATAGGCAAAAACTAGGCTTAGAGCTATGGGAAAACCCAGACATCTTCAGATGGAAAGTGTAGGCAAGATTAACGGATCTTATCCTCATGAAATTTAAGAGTAAGGATAAAAAAAGAACTGAAAAGCTTCCCAATAAAAAGGTGAAAAACAAATTTCTTTAAAGAAATAATAATCAGATTTACACCATAATTTTCATCAGAAACACTGGATTCTAATAATAATAGCCAGTAAGCATTGCTATCAAGTAGGTAAAGAAACAAAATCTTCAAATTGAAGGGAGGAGGGTGGCAGTGTTAATTTTTGAAACTAGAATTCTGTATTACTCAAAACACGAGATAAAATGCATGCATATATGAATATATATTCAGGCATATATGCAACAAAATGTTTATCTGACATACAAAACAATTACCTCAGTTTTTTCCCACTAAAAAAGTGAGAAGTCTAAGGAAGACATTCAGTTCAGTTCAGTGGCTCAGTTGTGTCCTACTCTTTATAACCCCATGGACTGCAGAATGCCAGGCTTCCCTGTTCATCACCAACTCCCAGAGTTTACTCAAACTCATGTCCATTGAGTCAGTGATGCCATCCAACCATCTCACCCTCTGTCATTCCCTTCTCCTCCTTCTGCCTTCAATCTTTCCCAGCATTAGGGTCTTTTCCAATGAGTCAGTTCTTCACATCAGGTGGCCAAAGTATTGGAGTTTGAACTTCAGCATTAGTCCTTCCAATGAATATTCATGACTGATTTCCTTTAGGATGGACGAGTTAGATCTCCTTGCAGTCCAAGGGACTCTCAGGAGTCTTCTCCAACACCACAAAGGCATCAATTCTTTGGCGCTCAGCTTTCTTTCTAGTCTAACTCTCACATCCATACATAAAAACTGGAAAAACCATAGCTTTGACTAGACGGACCTTTGTTGGCAAAGTAATGTCTCTGCTTTTGAATATGCTATCTAGGTTGGTCATAACTTTCCTTCCAAGGAGCAAGAGTCTTTCAATTGCATGGCTGCAGCCACCATCTGCAGTGATTTTGGAACCCAAAAGAATAAAGTCTGTCACTGTTTCCATTGTTTCCACATCTATTTGCCATGAAGTGATAGGACCAGATGCCATGATCTTAGTTTTCTGAATGTTGAGCTTGAAGCAAACTTTTTCACTCTCCTCTTTCACTTTCATCAAAAGGCTTTTTAGTTCTTCTTTGCTTCCTGCCATAAGGGTGGGGTCATCTGCATATCTGAGGTTATTGCTATTTCTCCCAGCAATCCTGATTCCAGCTTGTGCTTCATCCAGCCCAGCGTTTCTCAGGATGTACTCTGCATATAAGTTAAAAAGCAGGGTGACAATATACAGACTTGATGTGCTCCTTTCCCCATTTGGAACCAGTCTGTTGTTCCATGTCCAGTTCTAACTGTTGCTTCCTGACCTGCATACAGATTTCTCAAGAGGCAGGTCAGGTGGTCTAGTATTTCCATCAACAAAAGAGTCTGAAATGCAGTACTTAGATGCAATCTCAAAAACGACAGAATGATCTCTGTTCATTTCCAAAGCAAACCATTCAATATTACAGTAATCCGAGTTTATGCCCCATCCATTAATGCTGAAGAAACTGAAGTTAAATGGTTCTATGAAGACCTACAAGACCTTCTAGAAGTAACACTCAAAAAAGATGTCCTTCTCATTATAGGGAAAGTGAAAGTGAAATCACTGAGTCATGTCCGACTCTTTGCAACCCAATGGACTGTGGCCCACCAGGCTCCTCCATCCATGGGATTTTCCAGGCAAGAGTACTGGAGTGGGTTGCCATTTCCTTCTCCATCATTATAGAGAACTAGAATGCAAAAGTAGGAAATCAAGAAATACCCGGAGTAACAGGAAAATTTGGCCTTGAACTACAGAATGAAGCAGGGCAAAGGCTAATAGAATTTTGCCAAGAGAATGCACTGGTCATAGCAAACACCCTCTTCCAAACACAGAAGAGAAGACTCTACACATGGACATCACCAGATGGTCAATACAAAAATCAGACTGATTATATTCTTTGCAGCCAAAGATGGAGAAGCTCTATACAGTCAGCAAAAACAAGACAGGGAGCTGACTGTGGCTCAGATCATGGACTCCTTATTGCCAAAGTCAGAATTAAAGTGAAGAAAGTAGGGGAAACCACTAGACCATTCAGGTATGACCTAAATCAAATCCCTTATGACTATATAGTAGAAGTGACAAATAGATTCAAGGGATTAGATCTGATAGACAGAGTGCCTGAAGAACTATGAAGAGAGGTTTGTGGCATGGTAGAGGAGGCAGGAATCAAGACCATTCCCAAGAAAAAGAAATGCAAAAAGGCAAAAGTGTTTTCTGAGGAGGCCTTACAAATAGCTCTGAAAAGAAGAAAAGTGAAAGGCAAAGTAGAAAAGGAAAGATATACCCATTTGAATGCACAGTTCCAAAGAATAGCAAGGAGAGATAAGAAAGCCTTCCTCATGCTATGCTATGCTAAGTCACTTCAGTCATGTCCGACTCTGTGCAACCCCATAGACAGCAGCCCATCAGGCTCCCCCATCCCTGGGATTCTCCAGGCAAGAACACTGGAGTGGGTTGCCATTTCCTTCTCCAATGCATGAAAGTGAAAAGTGAAAGTGCAGTCACTCAGTCGTGTCCGACTCTCAGCAGCCCCATGGACCTCAGCCTAGCAGGCTCCTCAGTCCATGGGATTTTCCAGGCAAGAGTACTGGAGTGGGGTGCCATCACCTTCTCTGAGCCTTCCTCATAAATCAATGCAAAGAAATAGAGGAAAACAATAGAATGGGAAAGACTAGAGATCTCTTCAAGAAAATTAGAGATACCAAGGGAATATTTCATGCAAAGATGAGCACAATAAAGGACAGAAATGGTATGGACCTAACAGAAGCAGAAGATATTAAGAAGATGTGGCAAGAATACACAGAAGAACTATACAAAAAAAAAGATCATCAAGGCCCAGAGAAGCACAATGGTGTGATCACTCACCTAGAGCCAGACATCCTGGAATGTGAAGTCAAGTGGGCCTTCGGAAGCATTACTACGAACAAAGTTAGAAGAGGTGATAGAATTCCAGTTGAGCTATTTCCAATGCTAGAAGATGTTGCTGTGAAAGTGCTGCACTCAATATGCCAGCAAATTTGGAAAACTCAGCAGTGGCCACAGGACTGGAAAAGGTCAGTTTTCATTCCAATCCCAAAGAAAGGCAATGCCAAAGAATGCTCAAACTATGGCAAAACTGCACGTATCTCACACGCTAGCAAAGTAATGCTCAAAATTCTCTGAGCCAGGATTCAATAGGACGTGAACTGTGAACTTCCAGATGTTCAAGCCAGATTTGAAAAGGCAGAGGAACCAAAGATCAAATTGCCAACATCCGTTGGATCATCAAAAAAGCAAGCGAGTTCCAGAAGAACATCTACCTCTGCTTTATTGACTACATCAAAGCCTTTGACTGTGTGGATCACAACAAACTGTGGAAAAGAAAGACATTATTTTTTTAATATAACAAAACTAACTCAATTTAAAATAATGTAATTCCTGGTGTGCCAACTGCAGTACACACAGAATCCACTAGCCATGTGCATGAAAGATGTTAGAGAGCTCAGTGCAGGGAGACCACACCTGGGTGAGCAGACGGGGTTACCTCTGGGTTTGGTCATTCACAAATGGTGCCCCAGTCCACCTCTAGAGCAGGTTGTGCATACAGTCACAGAGATGCACGTGAGGTTTAATTCTTGAAATTTTTGATGGTTTGAACTTCCTTCCCAGAAAACTTAAATGACAGTGGCCTAAATAATATAGGGATTAACTTTTTCCTCATAAAATAAGAACCCAACATGAATGGAACTTAAAGTCATTGAATTAAGTGAAATAAATCAGAGAAAGATGAATACTGTAAGTTCTCACTTGCATATGGAATCTAAAAAAGTCAAACACTAGAGAAAGGTACTAGAAATGGGGGAAATTTTGGTTACAAGATGAGTAAATTCTGGGGTCTAATGTACAGCATGATGAGTATAGTTTACAATACTGTTTTACATGCTTGAAAGTTGCTAAGAGAGTAGATCTTAAATGTTCTCACTACAAAAAAAAAGGTCATCATGTGGTTTTGACTGAACCATTAACTAATGGTACTATGGTAACCATTTCACAGTATATATGCATCAAATCAACACATTTTACACCTTAAATTCATAATTTTATATGTCAATTATATCTCAGTAAAGCTGGGGTCATGGGTAGGCGGAGGGAGAACATTCAAGCCCAAGGAATGACATAAGCAACAGGAGTCAGGTAAGCAGACTCAACAAAGAGTAGAAATCAGAACAGTAGTTCTCAGCCTGTGGGCCCGGGACCTGGGGCTAAGCAGCTCTTACAAGAGGGCTGTAAGTCAAGGTATCAGACTCCTGGCAGACAGACTGAATAATACCCTTACACATAAATACTACTACTGCCATTCAAATGTATTAGGTTCCATTGTGATTAGATAAATTCGTATGAATTTCAAAGAACTAGTAAATTCATTTTCAGTATCTAACCTTACATTTTCTCAATTAGTAAGTATTAAAATACAAATTCTCCATTTCAAGAAGTGTATAGGGTTTTTTTTTTTTAATGGTTAAAGTGAGAATTTCATTCTTTAAATGTTTGGAACTATTGTGTTAATAAATATTGGAGGTTTCATTCTCTGACAATGGAGTTTTAAACAAAAGGATGGGAGAGGCAGTGTATATGAAGCAGCCCAGCCACCATAGACAGTTGAAGACATTTTTTTCTAATATTTGGATTAAAGAGAAAATCAAATACAACATTTTGTAAAAATGTATTAAAAGGTTACATATTAAAACCTATAAACTTTGAAGCTTTTTCCAGGAAATACAAAGTATTAAAGTTGATGTAAAAAGAAGGGGACGACAGAGGATGAGATGGTTGGATGGCATCACTGACTCAATGGACATGAGTTTGACTAAGCTCTAGGAGACGGTGATGGACAGGGAAGCCAGGTGTGCTGCCGTCCGTGGGGTCGCAAAGAACTGGACATGACTTAGCGACTGAACAACAACAACAATGTGGTCTTTAAATATAGACAACACTGGAAAAGTTGATAAGTAGTTGTATGCTAGAAGGAATCTCTCTCAAAGAATTGATAATTATTGTCATATTTAAACTATTCCAGGAAATTGGAAAATATTTTTTCCAAGACTAACATAAGCCAGATACCCAAACTGAACAAGAAAAAAGTAAAGCATAATCTAATTATGACTGAAGAATACAGGATAAATATACAGTACTCTAAGCATTAATATATTAAATTCAGCCTATTATTAAATATTAATTCACAACGATTAAGTAGGGCTTATTTTGGGATGTTTTAGTATTAGGAAAATCTACATGAACAGATTAAAAGAGAAAAACCCATAGATCATTTTGAAATATGACAAAAAACATTTAGTAAATTTCACCTCACTTTAATGATGGAGGAATTATATCTTACTACTAATTGATTGGGGAAATACAGGACAAGACACCATAAATGAATTAAATAACACTTTCAAATGAATTTGACTTTCCTTAATTATAGTAGCTAATGTGATAATGGGTGACTGGCAGAAGCCTTCAGGAAACTACACAGTGAAACATTAGAAAGGTTGCTATTAGTTTCTAAGGAAAATAAGATGTTGTATGTATTCAAAGTTGTGCTGCTGTAAAAAAAAAAAAAAAAAAAAAAATCCCCAATCTCAGTTCCTTACAACTATTTAGGTCTACTTTTCACACTTCATGACAATTCCTTGCCAATTCCGACTTTGTCCCACATGGTATATTTGACTTCAAAACTCCACCTCTTTGTTATTTGTCAGAGAGATATTCCACACATGCACAAAGATATTTGTATAAATATGTTCACTGAAAACCCAAAACCCATCACTAGCAGAATAGTTTTCAAAATTATGGTAAATCCCTACTATGAATCAAGAAAACTTATCTTCAGGAAGCAACAGTTAGAACTGGACATGAAACAACAGACTGGTTCCAAATAGGAAAAGGAGTACGCCAAGGCTGTATATTATCACCCTACTTATTTAACTTCTATGCAGAGTACATCATCAGAAACACTGGGCTGGAAGAAGCACAAGCTGGAATCAAGATTGCCGGGAGAAATATCAATAACCTCAGATATGCAGATGACACCACCCTTATGGCAGAAAGTGAAGAGGAACTAAAAAGCCTCTTGATGAAGGTGAAAGAGGAGAGTGAAAAAGTTGGCTTAAAACTCAACATTCAGAAAACGAAGATCATGGCATCTGGTTCCATCACTTCATGGGAAATAGATGGGGAAACAGTGGAAACAGTGTCAGACTTTATTTCTGGACTCCAAAATCACTGCAGATGGTGATTGCAGCCATGAAATTAAAAGACGCTTACTCCTTGGAAGGAAAGTTATGACCAACCTAGATAGCATATTCAAAAGCAGAGACATTACTTTGCCAACAAAGGGCCATCTAGTCAAGGCTATGGTTTTTCCTGTGGTCATGTACGGATGTGAGAGTTGGACTGTGAAGAAAGCTGAGCGCTGAAGAATTGATGCTTTTGAACTGTGGTGTTGGAGAAGACTCTTGAGAGTCCCTTGGACTGCAAGGAGATCCAACCAGTCCATTCTGAAGGAGATCAGCCCTGGGATTTCTTTGGAAGGAATGATGCTAAAGCTGAAACTCCAGTACTTTGGCCACCTCATGCAAAGAGTTGACTCATTGGAAAAGACTCTGATGCTGGGAGGGATTGGGGGCAGGAGGAGAAGGGGACGACAGAGGATGAGATGGCTGGATGGCATCACTGACTTGATGGACGTGAGTCTGAGTGAACTCCGGGAGTTGGTGATGGACAGGGAGGCCTGGTGTGCTGTGATTCATGGGGTTGCAAAGAGTCAGACATGACTGAGCGACTGATCTGATCTGATCTGATATTTCCTTTTCTTCTTAATTTCAAATATACTTCAAGTATACTACTGTATACTCACTATGATGGCTTTATCAAGTTCTTATGTTTCCGGGACATTGTATTTTGGGGTTTTATTTTTATTTGTGGGGTGTTTTTTTTTTGGTTTATTATTTGTCATAGAAAAGTTTAAAACAAAGATAATACCTTTGTAGGTTATATTCTTTATTATTATAATATAACCCTCTATACCCCAATTAATTCCTTGAGATTTGGATTCTACATTCTAGAAAATTGTAGTATCATTCCTGTTTTCATTTTGTTTGCATTTACTGAGTGTGTTTTGCCTCTTGTTTTCTTTGTACTCTTTTTTAGTTATTGTGGTGTGTTTCTCCCAGATCTTACAGAGCCTTGACTTTAAAAGTATAACTAAAACCAGAAAGTTCATGGATTCAATGAAACTCTGAAACAATGAAATATGGTTCAAACAACTTCTTTGAAAAGCTACATGCTTAGCTGCCCATAATGTCTTATCGGGCAGATAAGGTAAGCGTCAGTGAAATTTTACATACTTGTTCTCTTTAAATTTAAAGTAAACCCATTATTTAATTTATACTTTAAATTTAAAGAATATCCATTATTTAACTTGCCATTTTAAAGTTGAATGTATGTGTCAGCCTGTTTTCTAAGGAAGGAAAAGAGTTTTCCTAATATGTAAGGATTTCTTTTAAGAGTTCTCAGAATTGTTGATTTGTAAAGTTGACACCAGACTGCTTTCTATAGGAAACTATTTAAACTGTTTGTGGTATAAGATTGTGTGTGTTCTATGATGTGGTAAACCACAGCTGTCAAAGGAGATTAACTACCAATCATATCTCACCATGATCTCAACAACTAGAGCTAATTAATTCTACTTCTTTAAGGGACTGTGCAGGTTTCCTGAACACAAAACATAAAAATATTTTCTTCTTATATAAACTACCTTTAATACAATACAAGTGACTCTAACAGATTAAAAGATAAGAAAAAAAAAATCTCAATTTGCCATTTCAGTAAGACTAGTATGACTGAACAAAAATGTAACATGTTTATCTTATGGCTTATTTTCAGAGAAACTGCAAAAGATGAAGACTGACAATCATGAAAAAAAAATTCCACAGATAGATCTAAACCTCTTTCACCTTGAGACTCACATCTGCTGCCAGGATAACTGAGCTGGAAGAAGTTCAAAAACTGTCTACCATACTTAGCAAAAATCTTTATCCCCAAAGAAACTGAGGACTTGTTACTCTGAGTATGTCTCCAAGAGCAAGATAAAATGGTGAGCTAAGTCTCTCTGATCGTCCAAGCACCATGAAAGACATTGGAATATAGCAGTGACACGTGTAAACACTGCCCTTCTGAACTTACAGTTTAATATTGTTGTTTAATCGCTAAGTCATGTCTGACTCTTTTGCGACCCCATGGACTGAAGACTGACAGGCTCCTCTATCCATGGGCTTCTCCATGCAAGAATACTAGAGTGGGAAGCCATTTCCTTCTCCAGGGGATCTTCCCAACCCGGTGATCGAATCCGCATCTCCTGCATTTTCAGGCAGATTCTTTACCACTGAGCTACCAAGGAAGCCTTACAGATTAATATATTAAAACTTGCCTGTTACCCTGCTCTTGCTGCCCTATTTGGTACTATTAGCCACACATAGATATTTAAAGTTAAATTTAATAAAAGTTTAAAATCAGTCATGCTAGCCATATTTCAAGTACTAATGTACAACATGATGACTATAGTTAACACTAATATATATTTAAAAGTTGTTGACAGAGTAGATCCTAAGAGTTCTCATTACAAAAGAAAGAGATTTTTTTTCTTTTTTTTTTTGTTTGTTTTCTGTTTTTGTATCTATATGAGATGATGGATGTAACTAAACTTATTTGGGTAACTATTTCACAATATATACCTTAAACTTACTTACACAGCACTGTGTGTCAATTATATCTCAATAAAACTAGAGAAAAACAAATTTAGGACTTAACTGGAGGTAAGTCCTATCTATGAGGTAAAAAGAAAGGAAAGGGAAAAATCTATCTATGAGGTATGAGCTAAAAAGAAAGGAATGGGAAAATCCATTTCTTTGCTATCTCTTTGTAAATTCTAAGACATTTAATACTGAAACAGGTCATGTAACTCTTGCTCAGCATCACCATCCCATGGTTATGGAGGAGGCCACATTACATCTATACCCTTGCTAGAGCTATGAAAGAATTTCAGTATATTTAAAAGCACAATACCTTGCATACAAGAATTGCACAGTAAATATTTGGACAGTCCCTGAGAGGTGCCTATATCCCTGAATTAGTGCAAGCTTCCAGTAATCTTTTTCTTTCTGAGCCTAGGTGATCTCACTAGCCAGCATTTTACTCTATAAGCATTTGTCCATCCAAGACCACAGCTACTCTTCATCTTTTTTTTATTACTACATCAGGTCATGAAAAATGAGCACAAGCCTTCTCTCCTCTATGTTACACTTAGATAAGGTGGGAGGACCAACACAGCAGGGTTGCTGGGTCCTCTCCTCTAACCCATATGCCTTGTCACTGAGTCTGAGTCTGGTTATACAGCCAGGACTCACAGGAAAGCTCCCCTGGCAGGGCAGGGCCTTTGCCATTGCATCTTGCAACGTGACCTCTACTGCTCAACTCCCATCCTCATCTCCCAGCTCCCATTCTTAGACCCACCCAATCTGTCTAACGTGAATGTGGGTCAAGTTTTACTTTTCCTCAGGAGGTTCCTCACCCAGTGTAAGTCTGACATTGATTGTATCCTGTAATAGCTGCTGGTCAGTTGTGATGTAGCTGTGCCTGTACAAACTTGGTCAGAGTTGTTCATGTTGTGGTCCCTTCTGTTAAGTGATATGCGTTGATCGATAACTACGATGAGTTGAATTTCCATGTAAAATATCTTTAGGAAGATCATACTATGATTCAGCTTTGACATGAAAAGCTGCTATATATGAAGGAAGGAATGGAAACAGCAATGGAACACAAGTTTGATCTTAGTAAAGCCAAACTTTGTCATTGGAAGAATGACTGAAATTCTATATTTTATTGCAAAAAACAATAATCAAGTGCTTTGTAGGAACTAAAAAAGAACACCCACAACTAAATGAATCTGTGTTACATTCTGTTACAGAGACAATGGAAAAGAACTGACAATCACACCTAAGCAACATATGTGAAGGGAGAGGAAATTGCTCAGACCATCATATGGATGAAGGAAAATTCAAAGCAATGAGAGGTTGATGTGATTGGTTTGTGCATCCAATGGGACTAGCATTAAGGCACCAAACACTATTTTGTCTTCTAATTTTGGACAGGAACTATTTAACTTTCAATAAAATGATTTAATTGATAAAAACATGAAATTGAATTTAGACAAGTATAGAAAACCCTAGAGAAACTCCAGTATTCTTTGACATGCTTAGAAATTATATTATGAATATAATGAAATCAAGAAATCAAAATCATGAGTTTGAGTAACAAAGAGTGGTTTATTACTGTGTTGCTATGTTAAATTGCCAATGGCCAAAAGTTTGGTTCCATACTTAAGAGTGTAAAGCAAAATAAAATCTAGAGTAAGAAATCACCCCCTAAATAAACATCGCTTCCCCCCAAATAATTATTTGTGACAGCTGAGTGATTAAATTCTATCAAAGAAGCCCCAAAGAACCTAAGTAACCCATCAAGCATTTTAGTTCTGGATGCTTTTGAGATGTGTCTAGACAGTTCTAGCAAGAACAACAAAATGATAGCACTAAAACTGTTGGTGGATTGGAGAAAAATTCCAGAGAAAACAAAGGAGCATTCTTTCAAGAACTGTTGCATCATCAAGGTTTCTGACATATGCATTTATGGATGTGAGTCAAAAGTCATTTAGAAGAGTCAGACCATGAATGGGAAGTATTTCAGGAATGCTTTAACCAACCAGTTTCATTTATATTTCCTTTCTAAAAGGAACAAGTGATAAATCATCTTTTAAACTATGCTAAATAAGTCTAAAAGAGCTCTTCAATATACAAAATGTTATTTAATTGGAAAGAGGCACTGTGCCATGGTTTAATTTGAATTATTTTCTCTAAGTAGTATATAGGAGAAGGCAATGGCACCCCACTCCAGTACTCTTGCCTGGAAAATCCCATGGGTGGAGGAGCTTGGTGGGCTACAGTCCATGGGGTCGCTAAGAGTCGGACACGACTGAGCGACTTCACTTTCACTTATCACTTTTATGCATTGGAGAAGGAAATGGCAACTCACTCCAGTGTTCTTGCCTGGAGAATCCCAGGGACGGGGGAGCCTGGAGGGCTGCCGTCTGTGGGGTCACACAGAGTCGGACAAGACTGAAGCGACTTAGCAGCAGCAGCAGCAGCAAGTAATATATAAGATAATGGTGCACCTTACAATAGGTAGCACCTTTAATTCGATGAAATTCTATACACTTTTTTGCTCATTGCTTTTCTAGCTGGCTGTAACAGTTTAGACAGCCATAAGGACATACAATAAAGATGACCATTTTCAGTGGTGGAAATTAAACCCAAGGCTCTTAATCCTGACTTTGTTGAGACCATTGAGCTTCTCAGGGTATCTCCAGTGCATACTCTAAAGAAGGCTCATTCTCCTTCAGCACCAAAACACGATGTCTCTGTTGAGCTCTCCTTAGGAATCGTGAAGAATGGAAATCTTTGATGACAGAGCAATGTAACGGCCCTTCACATATGCCACAAATACACCCAAGTGGCTGACATTTTTCCTACATTCAACAAGCATTTTGGAGCATATTTACTATGTTCTAGATATTACAGTAGCCAGATCTCATTTGAAGGAAACTTACTTTTGAAGTGATCTTGATGTTTTTGCCCCTAATTGACCATTAGTCAAAATATTAAGCCTTGAGATGTTTAATTAGAAAAGCATGTTTTCATAGTTTTATAATCTGTGTAATAAATATAACCATGTAAAGGCATAGCAAAACGTAGTCTTTCTGTCACTGAATGTCACGGTAGCCACAGAAGCAGCCTGCTGACAAGCCTGATAAGGCTATTTTTAGCATATCACCTTTTTAGAACATTTGTGATTGTTAATTATGACCATTTGGAGCTCACAGATGGTATATGAAATTGTAGTGTTCTGTTTTAGATAATGAGGGTGGTGATATAACAAATAAATCATTGTGAAACAAAAGGACAAAGTTGGTGCACAGCATGGTGTATTGGTTATTTATTACACACAGTACCTTGCCTGTTAACAGTGATTTTTAGTTGATTTCTAGCCACTGTTCCATCTGCCACTCTGGTCTTCTGTTTACACAACTTGCTACCTCTCTACTTGTAACCTCTGGTCTCTCCTTTTTTGCAGCTCCTGAGTTCCTCAGCTTACATTTCAATACTAAAGAATTAGACACAAGCCTGCCAATTGAAATGATTTTCCACAGCCTCCAATAGGCAGTTTTCCTTCAGTTAGTACATTCTTCACCCCGTTCTCTATGCCTTCTGGTCATTGCCAGTTACACTCCCACCAACAATCTCTCTACATATAGTAATTATTTTCCTTCTTTCTGCCTATCAAAACTCTGCCAATCCTTCAAGATACACCTTAGATCCAAAGCTCTCTGCACAGCATGCACTGACTTCACAAATGGTCATCATTTTCTTCCTTGAATTCCAAGCGCAAACACAGTAAGTGCCACATAATTTTATATGACTTTTTCCCTGATTGTGTCTTATTCCCATGGAGGTCTTAGTTCAACCAGTTGACAAAGTTACGAACAACAGAAAGCCTAGATGTTCTTCTGTGGGTTCTTCCACCACACCAAATAAAGATACAAGTGAGACAAGGAAGAATCGATGGTTAATAAACACCTGTTGAGTCTGTAATACAGAAATAATTTCCAACTGAATATTCAGAAGATAACATTTTCAGGTCCATTTTCTTAAAGTAGAAGAAGCTGAATCTAACAGCTGGTGTAGAATGTTGACTCTGATGATGTGATAAATAATCCCTCAGAAATTTACAATTCTGTAAACTGTCAAGGACCTCTCCAAGGTGTGCATCACAGGATCCTGAATTTCCAGGGCTCAAATCACTAATTTCATAGTTGGAGCTTCACAAGGCCAAGGTGACTGAGCAACAGAAGGAAGGAATCTATTTGGGGGTTACCACTAGCAATTTGTTACAATATTCAGTGCCCTATTTTGTATTGATTTGGGCATTTGGCATAGTGTTTCAGTTATATATTATTCACTTAGCATTTTGATATTTCTACTGCTGAGATAAAAACCTCAGGAAAATGGTATACAAATTCATATAATGAGATATAAAAAGTTACTTGATAGAAAATTATTAGGAGGTTTGATCAGTATATTATTTACATTTGGGATACTTAAATTCAGAAAATCAAGGTTTGCTATGAGATCAGCCCTGGGATTTCTTTGGAAGGAATGATGCTTAAGCTGAAACTCCAGTACTTTGGCCACCTCATGCAAAGAGCTGACTCATTGGAAAAGACTCTGATGCTGGGAGGGATTGGGGGCAGGAGGAGAAGGGGACGACAGGATAAGATGGCTGGATGGCATCACTGACTCGATGGACGTGAGTCTGAGTGAACTCCGGGATTTGGTGATGGACAGGGAGGCCTGGCGTGCTGCGATTCATGGGGTCGCAAAGAGTCAGACACGACTGAGTGACTGAACTTAATATACATTTTAAAGGGAGGGAGGGAGAGAGAGAGAAGATAAAGGATCCATGTTAAAGAAGACAGGAAATCCAATCAATGAGAAGGAAAATAGCTTACAAATTAACTACTGCATCCCTTTGTCACACTGTCTTGATATGTTATCTGTCTCAATGGCTCTGATTTTGATGGTAAAGAAAAGAACTGGAGCCTCATACTCTTCTTTGCGTGTCTGCATCCCTTTTGTGACAGTCTTTTATTTTGAACCTGAAGTTACAATGTGTACAAAATACTATGATGATAAAGGAGATGAAACTTCACTGGAAAGTTTAAATTGGATAGCCAAAGTGGCAAGTAAAGTCAGCATGGTTTCTGACCCAACAACTCTATTGTCCTAATGATTTCTGATACTTCAAATTAGATCAGTGTTGCAGGGACCTGACTTTCTAGAAAAGCCATTGGTAAGAGAAGGTAGGGCTATCCAAAAAAGTGCTCTTCAAACCCTCTTTTCCTTCTCTTGTTTTCTACTTTGACCTGTGTTGCTCCTGTTTTTCTAAGTGTGGCATCTAGTGTGGGCATCTCAAAATAGAAACCGTTTTTTTATGTCTGTGAATGGATCTTACAATGTCCATATTATGCTAAGCAAACTGAAAATGTAAAATGCATACTTGGTGGTTGACTACTAGCTTGAGAGAAGTTAATAAATTATATGTATAAGAAAAAGAAGAAAGAATAATCTGACTATTGTAAATCTAGTTACTTATGAATAATTCTCACCCAGAATTCATCCTAAGACACTTATTTGAAAACTCTTTGAGGTTTTCCACCTCAGGGACTTTAGATAATTATGGAGATACATTAAGTTTTAAGGTAGGTAGAATTAATTGTATTTATTTTGTTAATCCCCTGCCTCTTCTTTTTTCCTCATGTTAATTCTCTAACTACTCATACACATTTTTTTTTCACTCTTTTCAACATTCATACTTTTATTCAGCCTTCAAGAGACACTAGATGAACATCTAAGCTCTGAGCCCTCTGAATGCCACCAAGGATACAAACAAATAAGGCATAACGCTTCAGGCTACCCAGGTGGTGCAGGGGTAAAGAATCCGCTTGCCAATGCAAGAGATCCAAGAGACTCAGGCTCCATCCCCGGGTTGGGAAGATCCTCTGGAATTGGAAATGGCAACTGCTTCAGTACACTTGCCTGGAAAATTCAGAGGAGCCTGATGGGCTACAGTCCACAGGGTCACAAAGAGTCAGACACAAATGACCACACAAACACAAGGTTTCTTAGTATATGAAGTAGCACATGAGAGAGTTTTTGTGCAACTAAATAAGGCTAGAACTGCTATTACAGGAAACCAATTTCATGCAGAAGCATTTGATAAGTCACGACCAACTAGAATGCTACAATTTCCCATTTTATTCTTGCTGAATATACACTATCACTCCAGTCATTCTTTAGAGGACAACATGCATGCGTGCTCAGTCTTTTTGTCATGTCTGACTCTTTGCGAATCACACAGACTATAACCCACCAGGTTCTTCTGTCCATGGAATTTTCCAGGCAAGAATACTGGAGCAGGTTGCCATTTCCTACTCCAGATGATCTTCCTGACCTAGGGATCAAATCCATCTCTTGCACCTCCTGCATTGGCAGGTAAATTCTTTACTACTGAGCCACCAGAGAAACATTTTAGAGAACAAAGGATTCTATAAATGGAACAACAGGTGTGTGAGTATCATGTGTAATTATGTCCTATTAATAGAGGTTTCCTTTTCTATAAGATTTCTCATGATTGAGTGCTTGGTACATGGTTTGTTTTCTAATTACAATTAATCATTTCTTACTTGAAGGCATTCTGGTAACACATTTCTGCCACTATTTTTAGATCTATGACAAATCATATATTCTGTACTAACTCAGAAATGCTTTTCATTGAATAGTTCTCATCGAACACTGCTTGATAGAAGATACAAATGGTTTCATGTGATCCCACGGGTTGGCTTCACTTCAAAGAGAAGGAAATTTAAGCCCATTTTACCAACTAACCCATCGATGAGGGCTGCAGGGAGGGCAATCTTAGGCCTATTGTAAAGAAGACATTTGCTGCTGTTTGGAATGGACTGTGATCCCAAAATGTCTCCTTATAGAGTCATTTATTGTTGATTTTCCTTCAATAAAAGATGATATTTCATTTCTGAACACCTGTTAAAATGCAAACAGTACCGAGAGATCTAAATTCACATCAAAGTAAAAATAATATCAATTGATATCAACTCTTACCTGAGAAAAAATTGTGCGATTCAACTGACTTTAAGAACCAGGAAGAATTTATCCTGAAAGGAGGAAAGGACAAACATTTGGGAGATGCTGAGGACACATTTCTCTTTATTTGCAATTTGCCAAGGATTGAGGCAGACTAGAAAGTTGGCAGAATTTTCACCAACGTTTTCGGTCTTAAAGTCCATCCTTCTACCTGCCAATTTCCTGACTTCCGGGGAGGGAGGCTTGCCTCTGACACCCAAGCCACGCACGTCGTCAAGCCCTTACAGGAACCACAGTTCACTCTATGTCTGCTTATGTTTAAGTCAAGTGTTCAGTGGAGTTTCTAAAGTTCAATCCATGATGCAAACTCAACTGTTCTCAGTCCAGTTATCTTTCTGATTACCCAGGAAAGAAAAACCACACCTCCTCAGATCTTTCTTGAATTCCACTAACACGTTCTGGGCTCTTCAATCTACAGAAGCACTAGAATATTTATTAAATGGGTGAATAAGTGAAAGAACAAAGAAAAAAAAAGAAGGCAAAATATGGTGGAAGCAACCTGGTAAGCAAATGGTTTGGGAAGCAGACAATCTGATTAAAATATAATCACTCTCCATGACTGCTCAATAGCTATAAGCTTTAAATATCACTAAAGATCCTTCCTCTTTCAGATCCCTTCACTTGGTAGGACATAGCACGACACTAGGAATGCCTCAGAGTAGTGATGACAGTTGCATTAAAAAGTGTTGATTCTTACTCTACTTTCGCAAAATGGTTTGGGTATAACTGTAGCATGACTGCCTGGAGGTTCCTAGCCTTCCGGCTTATCTCATTGAGAAGAGGATTATGTGGTGGTGTAAGGCATTATCTGTGCAGCACTTGTGCTTCATTGTGTGTGCTTTTACCAGCTTGTGAAAAGTGAAAGCATTGCCATTCTGTGGTGTTCTATGGGAAAACCTCTGTTTTCACAGAATGCAGGTGTGTGGGTTTGGAACAAAGTAGTTTCTGCTGCACAAGTGGTGATACTCCAAATGCCTTACGCTTGGATTTTTCACACAAAGAACCAAGATTACACTCTCCATAAAATAAAAAGCCTCTTTTGCCAGCTAAAGTTCATTCTACGCAAGCAGAGTAAGAGGGAATTTGATAGAATCATAGCCAGAACATTCAAGCAAAACAATTACTCTTGCCTGAATTATTCAGGATAAGGTATTTCTCCCCTTAAATAATGGCTTTACCAGAGTAATTTAAATAGCCCTATCAGAATCTCTAAGTGGCAACTTATTTGATGAATAGAGATAAAAGATTTTTTGCCGGGGACCAGCCCCGGCTGATCCAGGGTATTCGAAGGAGAGACGGCTAGGCGAGGGTCAGGGAATAACTGCTTAATTACACTTTAATTAAGGATACAAAGAGTAATAGAATAAGGATAGCTCAGTGAGGAAATTCAGTGGAGAAAAGAAGCTGAGTGGCTTGGTTTACGCGGAAAATCAATATAACCCGTGACACCAGGTTAGCTCTGACCACGGAGGCCGCAGGCGCCCTCTCGAATAGCGGAAGGTGCCCCACCTTAGACACCTTCTCGAGTGGGTCTTAGAAGCCCAGGCAAATAAATGGTCGCAGAGGACATCCGCGCTCCAGATGGATGCTCAGCTGGAATTTGGGAGAGAGAGTGACATGGGGAGACCAAGTTTCAGTGAACAAGGCCCGCACTTTATTTTCCAAAGTAGTTTTTATACCTTAAGGTATGCATAGAGGATAATGGGGGAAGGGGTAGAGTCATGCAGCAAGCCAGGCTTTCTTCCTGCAAACTTATCATATGCAAAAGTTCAGGTGATTGACATCATCTTCTGGCCCGGAGGCCTGTTAACATTTTAAGAAACTTATCTTTCTCTAAAGGTGATTATTCCAAAGTCAGGCGCCAGCCTTCCAAAAAGCATTGGACAAAGCGGCATTTTACATTTCTATACACCCATTATATCAATCAATACACTGCCAAAGACACAGTAGGTAAGGAGTATGGAGACTTAGCAGCAAACATTGGCCCAACAAGTGAAAAACCCTTCACCAATACATTTTCTAATCAATCTTTTAACTACTCAAAGGAATCTGTGTTTAGGCAGTTTAGAACATCTCCTGCCTCTCACAGTTGGGAGGCTCTGAACAATCACATGTGGCCAGAAAAACCTATTCAGGCAGGCTAGAGGATTTCCAAAGGAGTTTGTAGGTTAAACACTGTCACATCCAAGAATTATTAACTGGAGCTGTAAGCTAACTCTTTTTTCAGAGAGAGGTAGTGGGAGACAGCCCCCCGTAAAGTCAGAGGTGTAGGTGAAAGCACAAAGCAGAAAGTAGGCAGACTCTGGTTTTGGGGGTAGATGCTCGAGAATTTCCAGGGGGACTCCTGAGGCTCGATCCCGCCTTTGCGTATGCCGAGCCTCCTTCCTCATGACCTTTGTCATGGGTGGAGTGCCTCACGCTGGCTCTCAGCAGTGATAGAATTCCAGTTGAGCTATTCCAGATCCTCACTCAATATGCAATATGCCGGCTCCCAGCAATTTTTAAGAAAAGAAGTTTAATTTTTCAATTACTAAGGAAACATATAGTTAACTAAAAATAATTAAGATGTTGAAGCTCCCTTGAAAGCGGCGGGGCGGGGGTGGGGGGGAACTAACTAAAGATACGGATCTTTCAGTATCAAGCAATACAGAATTCTTTATGGTCCTAATTTACCTGAAGAATCTTTTGCCATCACTTAGAAGACTTTCATGTAGTTAAAATCAATCTCTTACACTCCCTTGGACCATTTTGGTGATTTTTGACATCCTACATATGCAAAATCATTTACTCAAAGTGACTAGAAAAGTGGAAAAATTAGAGTTTCATGGTTTACGAATTGGAATTTATACAGATTTTACAGCTTTGCTTTTAAAGAAAGGAAAATGTTTTCTACAGTTAAAAAATCACTCCAACAGATGGGCCTATCTCCTCTATTTTTATTTCTAGTTGGCTTACGAGTGAATTACCCTGGACATAGTTATAAATTTGAAATTATAGGAACTGCTGAGGGGTGATTTTTTTCTGGCTATAAAATACAATGAGGACACAGCTGCAGCATCTAGAAAGTGAGGGAAGCTAAAACCATAAAAATAATACTGTTTCTTCTTTGTTTTGGATGCAAGAGTAAGCTTCTCTGGTTTCCCAGTATTTATAATGATTAATCTAAGGCCACATTCCCAGAAGAGTAATTAGCCAGTCAATTACTTCAGTGTGAATCCAGCATTTCTGATTAAGTGTAACTTTACAATTAGAAGTGGCCAAACATCCAATATAGCATAGTACAGTGTATCTTTTTATATTGAGGGAGAGAGGCTACAGGAGGAGGCAGAAAATATGATAGGAATAAGTGACTGATGTAATTCCATTGAAAAGAGATATGAGGACAATTGTGAATCATCTATTGAATAGAAGTCAACACTGAAATTCTATCTATCAATCTTTTTATATATGTGCTTGTCTGGTTTTTACATGTATTTGGCCTGCTGCTGCTGCTGTATTTGGCCTACTACATGCTCAGTCTCTAACTATCTACTTCGTACTTATCTTTGGCAAATATTTTTTCATTAAGAGCTAACTCTTTTGACATTTGATATATTTCCCAACTTTCCTCACTATCTCCCAATCAACTCCTGTATATTGGTGTCAGTAGCAATGCTCTGAACAGGCATTTTCAAAACATATTTTTTTTTTTTTCTTTTTTTTTTTCTTTTTTATTTTTAGACTTTACATAACTGTATTAGTTTTGCCAAATATCACAATGAATCCACCACAGGTATACACGTGTTCCCCATTCTGAACCCTCCTCCCTCCTCCCTCCCCATTCCCTCCCTCTGGCTCGTCCCAGTGCACCAGCCCCAAGCATCCAGTATCGTGCATCGAACCTGGACTGGCAACTCATTTCATACATGATATTTTACATGTTTCAATGCCATTCTCCCAAATCTTCCCACCCTCTCCCTCTCCCACAGAGTCCATAAGACTGTTCTATACATCAGTGTCTCTTTTGCTGTCTCGTACACAGGGTTATTGTTACCATCTTTCTAAATTCCATATATATGCGTTAGTATACTGTATTGGTGTTTTTCTTTCTGGCTTACTTCACTCTGTATAATAGGCTCCAGTTTCATCCACCTCATTAGAACTGATTCAAATGTATTCTTTTTAATGGCTGAGTAATACTCCATTGTGTATATGTACCACTGCTTTCTTATCCATTCATCTGCTGATGGGCATCTAGGTTGCTTCCATGTCCTGGCTATTATAAACAGTGCTGCGATGAACATTGGGGTACTCGTGTCTCTTTCCCTTCTGGTTTCCTCAGTGTGTATGCCCAGCAGTGGAATTGCTGGATCATAAGGCAGGTCTATTTCCAGTTTTTTAAGGAATCTCCACACTGTTCTCCATAGTGGCTGTACTAGTTTGCATTCCCACCAACAGTGTAAGAGGGTTCCCTTTTCTCCACACCCTCTCCAGCATTTATTACTTGTCGACTTTTGGATCGCAGCCATTCTGACTGGTGTGAAATGGTACCTCATAGTGGTTTTGATTTGCATTTCTCTGATAATGAGTGATGTTGAGCATCTTTTCATGTGTTTGTTAGCCATCTGTATGTCTTCTTTGGAGAAATGTCTATTTAGTTCTTTGGCCCATTTTTTGATTGGGTCATTTATTTTTCTGGAGTTGAGCTGGAGGAGTTGCTTGTATATTCTCGAGATTAGTTGTTTGTCAGTTGCTTCATTTGCTATTATCTTCTCCCATTCTGAAGGCTGTCTTTTCACCTTGCTAATAGTTTCCTTTGATGTGCAGAAGCTTTTAAGGTTAATTAGGTCCCATTTGTTTATTTTTGCTTTTATTTCCAATATTCTGGGAGGTGGGTCATAGAGGATCCTGCTGTGATGTATGTCAGAGAGTGTTTTGCCTATGTTCTCCTCTAGGAGTTTTATAGTTTCTGGTCTTACATTTAGATCTTTAATCCATTTTGAGTTTATTTTTGTGTATGGTGTTAGAAAGTGTTCTAGTTTCATTCTTTTACAAGTGGTTGACCAGAGTTCCCAGCACCACTTGTTAAAGAGATTGTCTTTAATCCATTGTATATTCTTGCCTCCTTTGTCAAAGATAAGGTGTCCATATGTGCGTGGATTTATCTCTGGGCTTTCTATTTTGTTCCATTGATCTATATTTCTGTCTTTGTGCCAGTACCATACTGTCTTGATAACTGTGGCTTTGTAGTAGAGCCTGAAGTCAGGTAGGTTGATTCCTCCAGTTCCATTCTTCTTTCTCAAGATCGCTTTTGCTATTCGAGGTTTTTTGTTTTTCCATACAAATTGTGAAATTATTTGTTCTAGCTCTGTGAAGAATGCTGTTGGTAGCTTGATAGGGATTGCATTGAATCTATAGATTGCTTTGGGTAGTATACTCATTTTCACTATATTGATTCTTCCAATCCATGAACATGGTATATTTCTCCATCTGTTAGTGTCCTCTTTGATTTCTTTCACCAGTGTTTTATAGTTTTCTATATATAGGTCTTTAGATTCTTTAGGTAGATATATTCCTAAGTATTTTATTCTTTCCGTTGCAATGGTGAATGGAATTGTTTCCTTAATTTCTCTTTCTGTTTTCTCATTATTAGTGTATAGGAATGCAAGGGATTTCTGGGTGTTGATTTTATATCCTGCAACTTTACTATAGTCATTGATTAGTTCTAGTAATTTTCTGGTGGAGTCTTTAGGGTTTTCTATGTAGAGGATCATGTCATCTGCAAACAGTGAGAGTTTTACTTCTTCTTTTCCAATTTGGATTCCTTTTATTTCTTTTTCTGTTCTGATTGCTATGGCCAAAACTTCCAAAACTATGTTGAATAGTAATGGTGAAAGTGGGCACCCTTGTCTTGTTCCTGACTTTAGAGGAAATGCTTTCAATTTTTCACCGTTGAGGATAATGTTTGCTGTGGGTTTGTCATATATAGCTTTGATTATGTTGAGGTATGTTCCTTCTATTCCTGCTTTCTGGAGAGTTTTTATCATAAATGGATGTTGAATTTTGTCAAAGGCTTTCTCTGCATCTATTGAGATAATCATATGGTTTTTATTTTTCAACTTGTTAATGTGGTGTATTACATTGATTGATTTGCGGATATTGAAGAATCCTTGCATCCCTGGGATAAAGCCCACTTGGTCATGGTGTATGATCTTTTTAATGTGTTGTTGGATTCTGATTGCTAGAATTTTGTTAAGGATTTTTGCATCTATGTTCATCAGTGATATTGGCCTGTAGTTTTCTTTTTTTGTGGGATCTTTGTCAGGTTTTGGTATTAGGGTGATGGTGGCCTCATAGAATGATTTTGGAAGTTGACCTTCCTCTGCAATTTTCTGGAAGAGTTTGAGCAGGATAGGTGTTAGCTCTTCTTTAAATTTTTGGTAGAATTCAGGTGTGAAGCCGTCTGGACCTGGGCTTTTGTTTGCCGGAAGATTTTTGATTACAGTTTCAATCTCCGTGCTTGTGATGGGTCTGTTAAGATTTTCTATTTCTTCCTGGTCAAGTTTTGGAAAGTTGTATTAATCCTCTGATAAAATTCTTTAACAACATATTCCCCAGTAGCCACAATATCTAGCTACAGTTCTTTCATATAAGGCTCTTCTTGGATTGGATTTTGCCTACCCTTCCAGTTTAATCTTGCTCCCTTTTTATGCCTTATGCTCCAGCGATACTAACAGAAATGGTAGTATTAGAAATATCTGTAACTATAACAGTGACCATTTATGGAGCATCAATTACATGAGAGATAAAATATTAAATGTTTATAATATCACCACAGGGCAGGTATTATTATTCCCATTCTACAGTTGGAAGAAGTGGGGCTCTGAGATATTAAGTAACTTGGTCAAGTATCCACAGGCAGTAAGTAGCAGACCTAAAGTTCTTCTCTGAATCTCTTTGTTTTAACTTGAATAGGCCACGGTGCTTCATGTCCTTAGGCTTTTTCACATTTTCTTTTATCTTACTATGGTACCATTCACTGTCTTGTTCACTTTAGAAACTCCTGCCCATTTTTTAAGACTTTCTCTATGAAGATCTTCTTTGATCTGCCACCCTGGAAAAGGTAGTCTTCTTCCCTGTCTTCCATAGTTCTATCCCAGATGTATGCACATACACACCCATTACTACACTCTTCATTATGCTTTAAAATAATTTATCTACATATGGAAATATCTATCTCCTTATTAAGCTGTGATAAGCCTTCATTAATCTTGAAACAACAAAAAAGCACTCAATAAATTTCCACTAAATTCATAGAGAAATGAATATATTTCAGAGCAATCGATGCACTGTGTTGGTAGTTGGGCCATGGATCATCAGAAGAGTTTGTAAAGGAGAAGAGCACTCAAGCAGCTTTGTAGGCACTCTCATATGTGATTTCTGATATCTCTTGCTCTCTTCACAGGTTCGTAGCAAGTCCGACTGCAATTTTTTTCCCAGTTCTAGGTTCTTGCATGTCCTCATGCTTTTATTTAGATTTTCTAACACTAAATGGAAACAGTGACAGACATTATTTTGGGGGCTCCAAAATCACTGCAGATGGTGACTACAGCCATGAAATTAAAAGACGCTTGCTCCTTGGAAGAAAAGTTATACCCAACCTAGATAACATGTTAAAACACAGAGACATTATTTTGCTGACAAGAGTCCATCTAGTCAAAGCTATGGTTTTTCCAGTAGTCATGTATGGATGTGAGAGTTGGACTATAAAGAAAGCTGAATGCTGAAGAAGTGATGCTTTTGAACTGTGGTATTGGAGAAGACTCTTGAGAGCCCCTTGGACAGTCCATCCTAAAGGAAATCAGCCCTGAATATTCATTGGAAGGACTGATGCTAAAGTGGAAACTCTAATACTTTGGCCACCTGATGTGAAGAACTGACTCATTGGAAAAGACCGTGATGCTGAGAAAGATTGAAGGCAGGAGAAGGGGATGACAGAGGATGAGATGGTTGGATGGCATTACCAACTCAATGGATGTGAGTTTGAGTAAGCTCCAGGAGTTGGTGATGGACAAGGACACCTGGCATGCTGCAGTCCATAGGGTTGCAAAGAGTCAGATACGACTGAGCGACTGAACTGAACTGAACACTAAATACCTAAGAAATGTGCACCTGTTGGCTGGCTTCCCTCTCATTTTACTGTACCTGGATTAGGTGATCTCCTAAGAATCTTTTAGTCTGTCAGTAAACAAATATTTATTTTTCACCTAATATTAGCTAGGGATAGCTAGATAAACAGAAAACAGACAAGTCTTTGGTTTTTATGAAGCATATGGTAGTCTAGTAGTGAAAACAATAAAAATATAGAAACAAATAAAAAAGACATTCTACATACAGTTCCAGGTACACTTTCCTACTTCTTTACTATATATCCTTCTCCAGGAAGAGCTATGACTACACTTGGAAAATACAAAGCAATTTAAATATTGGCTAATTCTACACAAATATATCTATACTGGTGTTTTATTCTACACCATTATTAGCTTCCTGAAAAAAAAGAAAAGAAGAAGTAGGGAAATAAAAAACAAATAGTAAGATAACAGATCTGGTGGTGGTGGTTTAATCACTAAGTCGTGTCTGACTCTTGTGACCTCGTGGACTGTAGCTTGTCAAGATCCTCTGTCCATCAGGTTTCCCAAGAAGGAATACTGGAGTGTTGCCATTTCCTTCTCCAGGGGATCTTCCCAACACAGGAATCAAACTCAGGTCTCCTGCATTGCAGGTGGATTCTTCACCAATTGAGATAACAGATCTAAACCTAATTACGTCAATAATCACATTAAATGTAAAATGCCTAAACTCCCCCAGTTAAAAGGCGAGGATTATGTATGCTGCCAATAGGAAATGTACTTTAAACATGAAGATACAAATAGGCGAGTAAAAAACAGAAAAAGGAATAGCATGCCAATTCTAACCAAATAGAAAGCCAGAGTGACTCTGTTAATATTATTTATTACTCTCTTTTTCAGAGAAAACAGTGGTTTTCAGGGATAAATAAGGTCAGTTTACAATGTTAAAGCAATAAATCTCCAGAAGGACAGAAAAATTCAAACAAACTTCAAGATATATGTAGAAAAGCTGGTTTAAAAAAAAAAAAAAAACACAAGAAGAAATTTAAAAATTCATAATTAAAAGCAGAGATTTCCATATCCTCTGACAATAACCAGGAACAGGGTGATAGAAAATATATCACCAACCAGCTGGCCTAATTGACACATTTAGAATATACCACTTAAAAACAATAGTATACACATTCAAGTGCATAAAGAAATCTTACAAAAATAGATCATATTCTGACTGTTAAAACAAGTATCAGTAAATTCAAATTATCAAAGTCACACAAAGTATGTTCTGTGTAAAATGGAATAAAAATAGAAATCAATAACAAATTTCTCTAGAATATTCCAAATATTTGTAAACTAAACAACATTTCTAAATAACCAAATGGATAAAGAATACATCAAATGGAATATGGAAAGTATTTTTTTGGACCTGAATGGAAAGGAAAACACAGGATACGAAAATTTGTAGGTTGCCATTAAAATAAAAATGTATAGTACTAGAACTGTGTATTAGAAATGTAGAAAGATCCTAAATCAATGACCTCATTGTCTATCTTAATAAACTAGAGGAATAAAAGAGCAAATGGAGTCAAAGTAAGCAGAAGAATGGAAATAATAAACATCAGAGTGGAAACCAATGAAATGAAAACAAAGAAAAACATATTTTTGAGATCAATAAAATGAAAAAAAATATCTAGACAAATAAGGAAAGAAGTGATAAGACAAACATTACCATTGTCAAGAATAGGAGAGGTGATATCACTACTGATTTCACAATGCTAAAAGGAAAATATCATAAATTTAACAACTCAGATAAAATGGACAAAGTATTTGAAAGACACAATACCAAAGTTCATTCAAGAAGAAATAAACTGTGTATTTATAGAGTTCTTTTTTTTTTTAATTTTTTACTGTGGTAAAATACACATTAACATAAATTTTACTACCTTAATCCTTTTTAAGTATACAGTTGAGTGGAATTCAACTCTCTCATCTTTCATAATATTGTACAATCACCACCATTCTTCTCCAGAATGCTTTCATCTTACAAAACTGAACTCTGTACCCGTTCAATAATAACTGCTCATATCTCCTTTCCCTTATTCCCTGGCAACCATCATTATACTTTCCATCTCTATGATTTGGACTACTCTAAGTGGAATCATACAGTATTTGTGTTTTTGTGACTGGCTTATTTCACTTAGCATAATGTCTCTAAGTTTCATCCATTTTGTTGCATATGTCAGAGCTTTGTTCCTTTTAAAGGTACATTTATTGTATATACCATATTTTACTTATTCATTTATCCATAAACAAACATTTAGGTTGCTTCCATATTTTGCTGATAGAAATGTTTCAATGAACACAAGTGTGCAAATATCTCTTCAAGATCCTGCTTTCAATTTTTAAGGGTATATACTTAGAAGCAGAATTACTAGGTCAGATGGTAATTCTATTTTTAATTTTTTGAGGAACCACTATCCTGTTTTCAACAACAGCTGCACCATTTTCAACTCCCATCAATAACAGTACACAAAAGTTTCAATTTTTCTACATCATCACCAATACTTTTTATTTTCTGTTTTTTTAAATAGTACCCATACTAATTGTTGCTGAGTTTTAGGATTTCTATATACATTCCAGATATTAATCCTGTATCTTAAGTATAATTTGTTAAATATTTTCTCCCTTTATGTAATTTCTTTGTTGCTCTGTTAATAGGGTCTTTTGATGTACAACTGTTTTTAATTTTCACAAAGTCTAATTTGTCTTTTGCTGCTTGTGACTGTTCTCTCCCAACAACTGGGCATGCACTATACTAGTTATCTGTCACTGTGTAATAAGTTAATCCAAAATTTAGCAGCTAAAAACAACAAATATTTATCATCTCATGGTTCTGAGGGTCAGGAATCTGGGAATAGCTTAAGTATTGTAGTTCAGACTCAGGTTTTCCTTAAGGCTACAGCTAAGTTTTTGACCAAAGATTCTGTCATTTCAAGACTCAAAAGGGGAGGACCCACTCCAAATTTGCTCACTTGGGCCCTTTTACAGGACTGCACCATGACACAGTAGCCAGTTGGCTTCCTCTGGAGGAAGTGATGCAATAAAGATCTATAGAGAACCCAAGATGTAAGCAACAGGTTTTGTTTTTTGTTTTTTTTTTTAATAAACTAACCTCAGAAGTGTATTTTATTCATGCTATATGCTATTCATGAGAAGTGACTCAGTAACTCCAATCCATATTCAAAGGGAAATGATTATCCAAGATCACAAATATTAAAAGGTTAGAGTCACAGCAGTTTACCTTGAAGGCTGCCTACCATACACATAGAAACCCTCAAATTTCACTTTTAAAAGGTCAAGATTTAAATAATAATTTCGATGTTTGATTTTTCTAACTTAAAAGCACATCAGATGTCATTATTGCATTTAATACTGTGAATCCCCAAAATACTTTTTTAACTTTCTGAGCACTGGAAAAATCTGACACTAGATTTCCTAGCACACCTAAGGATTTAGAGCAAGTATTTAATTTATGGGTGTTCAGAGCAGACAATGTGATTTAAAGACATCAAGTAATTCTTCTGACAAAAATTTTGTATCTCTTATGATAACGTTTACAATTATATCTTCATTTTATTTGATCTGAAAGTCCTGCTTTCAAGTCATCTGTTTCATCAATTAGTAAGAACTGTGGTGTTGGAGAAGACTCTGGAGAGTCCCTTGGACTGCAAGGATATCCAACCACTCCATTCTAAAGGAGATCAGGCCTGGGTGTTCTTTGGAAGGAATGATGCTAAAGCTGAAACTCCAGTACTTTGGCCACCTCATGCGAAGAGTTGACTCATTGGAAAAGACTCTGATGCTGGGAGGGATTGGGGGCAGGAGGAGAAGGGGATGACTGAGGATGAGATGGCTGGATGACATCACCAACTCGATGGACGTGAGTCTGAGTGAATTCTGGGAGTTGGTGATGGACAAGGAGGCCTGGCGTGCTGCAATTCATGGGGTCGTGACTGAACTGAACTGAAGTGAACTGAAGTATCTACCAGTAGCTAAGTTTAAAGCAATATGAGTTTAAAATGTTATCATCTTTGCCTTTAAAAACTTAAATTTAGTTAATAAAATATAAGCAATAAAATAATGAAATATAAGTAACATAGTAAAATAGTGGTGAAATATAAGTAACACCAAGAGGGAGGCTGCTGCTGCTGCTAAGTTGCTTCAGTCGTGTCCAACTCTGTGCGACCCCATAGATGGCAGCCCAACAGGCTCACCCATCCCTGGGATTCTCCAGGCAAGAACATTGGAGTGGGTTGCCATTTCCCTCTCCAATCCATGAAAGTGAAAAGTGAAAGTGAAGTTGCTCAATCGTGTCCAACTCTTAGCGACCCCATGGACTGCAGCCTATCAGGCTCCTCCATCCATGGGATTTTCCAGGCAAGAGTACTGGAGTGGGGTGCCATGGGCCCCCTAAATGATCTTCAGCAGAACAGTTCCTTTCTGCTTAAGAAAATAAATGACTAGAAGTTAATAAAAAATAATTGAAAAATAACTCTACCATATCTTTACTCTTTTTAGAATCATACTTAATTGGATCATGGAAATGAGAAAAAAAAATTCTCTAAAATAGAATACCCTTTCAGCAGGAGCAGTAGGCTACCCACCACCAACAGGTTCATGAGTCCACATGAGTTAACTCATGACTGTTCTACCACTGTGATGCTCAGTTACACAGAATGCCAGGAGAGGCAGCAACATCACTAGGATAAACATGCAAACAAAGAGTCTATATTAATGTCTGTCAGTGTAAAACCAAAAGAGATGCATGTTACATTTCTTATGGATAAATGTGACTCTGTCCCTACATTAGTATGAAACCTTTATTCTTCAGATCAAATAATCTAGTCATCATGAAAATACCATGTGGATATATGTCAACATCCTCTAAAAAACATAGCCAGTATATAGTAACTACAAGAAAAGACCCTGTGGCAATTAAGATTCATGATCTCTAATGCAAGTTCCACATCAATGGATATAGAGTCTTGGGCTGCAAGGGCAGAGGGGCACAGTAAACAGAAAGAGAGTGAGGCAAGAGAGACGGAGGTTACCATCACTAAAAGTGACTTCTTTTACGCACACACAACAGACTGGTTCCAAATAGGAAAAGGAGTACGTCAAGGCTGTATATTGTCACCCTGCTTATTTAACTTATATGCAGAGTACATCATGAGAAACGCTGGACTGGAAGAAGCACAAGCTGGAATCAAGATTGCCGGGAGAAATATCAATAACCTCAGATATGCAGATGACACCACCCTTATGGCAGAAAGTGAAAAGGAACTAAAAAGCCTCTTGATGAAAGTGAAAGAGGAGAGTGAAAAAGTTGGCTTAAAGCTCAACATTCAGAAAACGAAGATCATGGCATCCGGTCCCATCACTTCATGGGAAATAGATGGGGAAACAGTGGAAAAAGTGTCAGACTTTATTTTGGGGGGCTCCAAAATCACTGCAGATGATGACTGCAGCCATGAAATTAAAAGATGCTTACTCCTTGGAAGGAAAGTTATGACCAACCTAGATAGCATATTCAAAAGCAGAGACATTACTTTGCCAACAAAGGTCCATCTAGTCAAGGCTATGGTTTTTCCAGTGGTCATGTATGGATGTGAGAGTTGGACTGTGAAGAAGGCTGAGCGCTGAAGAATTGATGCTTTTGAACTGTGGTGTTGGAGAAGACTCTTGAGAGTCCCTTGGACTGCAAGGAGATCCAACCAGTCCATTCTGAAGGAGATCAGCCCTGGGATTTCTTTGGAAGGAATGATGCTAAAGCTGAAACTCCAGTACTTTGGCCACCTCATGCGAAGAGTTGACTCATTGGAAAAGACTCTGATGCTGGGAGGGATTGGGGGCAGGAGGAGAAGGGGATGACAGAGGATGAGATGGCTGGATGGCATCACTGACTTGATGGACGTGAGTCTGAGTGAACTCCGGGATTTGGTGATGGACAGGGAGGCCTGGCATTCTGCAATTCATGGGGTCGCAAAGAGGCGGACACGACTGAGCGACTGAACTGAACTGAACCGAACTGAACACACACAATATCCTTCTAAAATTCAAAAAAAGGAAAGAATAATCAAATATATTTCCCTGAACATAAATGATTTTATTTCTCATAACATGATGAATTTAAAGGGATTCAGAAATGCCCTTGAAAGGACTATTCTGCTTATCTCTATTTATTAAAGAGGTGTAGAATCATTAAAATCCTGATCGACAAAGCAGATGTTGAGAACCATTCTCACTTCCATACAACTAATACAAGATTGACCAATCGAGCCCCAGCAAGCACCTATTTCATAATACAATTCACACAAGTACCTCCTCTTAAATTGAACCGCAGTATTCTCACCTCAACAGAGTACAGTATACTTAAGATTTTCTTTTTATATTTTGAAAGAATTTATCTTACATATCTTGACAGAGTGAATCCTTTTCTTTTGAGAGATTAAAATAGGGAAAGTAAACTCATTACCTTTGTTGTTGTTGTTGTTTTTTCATTATCTTTGTAATTACAGCTAAATTAAAACAACATTACGTCAATTATCTGACCAGGATAATAACCTTCACTCTCTACTTCACCTTGCATGTATAGCGTGTCTGTTTTCCAAGATATAAAATTAAAAATTAGTAAGTATTTAAAAACAACTATCTCACAGGAATTTATGAAAATTGGTAGAATTTAAGATAGAAAGAATGTAATTAGCTGGCCTGGAATTTGGCTAGTACAGCTATGTTAACACCATAGCTTTTTCAACACTGTGCCATGAGGCCTATGAGCTTAGAGAGTACAATGCCCGTGATCCCGAACACAAGTCACCTTAAGAAAAGGTCCTTTCAAGTCAGAGGCAATCCCTTCGCTAAGAAAGAACAGTCTTCTCTCATTTACCAAAAATTCCTTCTGTAATAAATCAGAAAAAATACCGAATGCCTCGAAAGCCTGATCAACTGAGCTGGAGAGTCTGTTCAGGTGGGGTTGTTAAACTCAGTGTTACAATGAATCCTGCTGTAAAGGCTTAACCTTAAGCAACATGTGCAGAAACTCTCTATCCCTTAATATTTAGATCAATCAGAATTCCTAAACACCTCTGTTCCCTTCAACAGCTTGTCCTACAAAAGAGCATTTTCTCTTAACCTACATACTACAGCAAAAAAAAAAAAAAAAAAAAAAATCCTAGTAATATTTTTGAAATTATCCTTGGTTGGATTTGGTTGGATTAGTAAAAGCATTCCTAAGACTCTCGGAAGGCTGTT
The DNA here is from genome assembly GCF_029407905.1 of Bubalus kerabau. NCBI lineage: Eukaryota > Metazoa > Chordata > Mammalia > Artiodactyla > Bovidae > Bubalus > Bubalus kerabau. Next base: position 27,182,834 of record NC_073635.1, on the reverse strand, counting down.
TTTACACCTCAAGCTTAGAAATCTTTTCATGCACCTATTAAGTTTAAGGCTGAATTGGGTACTGGCCTCAACTCTGCATTAGAGAAGTCTGCCTTCAACTCTATAACCAGGGATTTTTTTACCCTGGGGTTTTACAGGTATTCATTAACCCTTGACATTTTAAGCAAAATTTGGGATGTTTTCTGTGAAGAGGGTTTGGTTTTATAATAAAGAATTTGTTTGTTCTTTGTTCTGGGTTTCTGGCATGGAGCTTCTGAAACAGAATTTCCTGAGTGATGGCATTATCTTTGTTATTTATGAGCCCCTAGATCACCCCTTAGTTTACACTAAATGAGATGACTCAGGATGAGAGTTGCTCACCAGAACAAACAGCCATATGACTGGGGCTTTAACCTAGCCTGACCTCTGAAGATGGGAGTAGGGCTAGAGAGCGAGTTCAGCCCTATGACAAGTGCTTCAATCAACCAAATTCATGTACTGAAGCACCAGTAAAACCTCTGGACACAGAGACTTAGGCTAGTTTTCTGGTTGTTGAACACACTGATACATCAATATCCAGGAAGTGATGAATTCTCATTTCATGGGAAGAGGACAGTGGAAACTGTTTGAAATTGTCTCAGCCTTGTCCCACGAATCTCTTCATTTGACAGGTCCTCATTTGTGTCTTTTACGATAAACTGGTTTAAGTGTTAACACTTCCCTGAATTCTATGAATTGTTCTGGTGAATTATAAAAATTCCTGAATTTTTGGCCAGTTGGTTAAAAGTACAGGTTGCCTGGGAACCCCAAACTTGCAATGGACATACGAAGTGAGGACAGCCTTGGAGGGACTTGTGCCCTTAAACTTGTGGAGTCTGACATTAACTCTGAATGGTTAACATTAAAACTGACCAGCAGTAAACTGGAGGTCCACAAACTGTTGTCAGATTCCCAAAGGGCTATTTGGCCCAAATACTAGCATTATAAACCACTTCTATAGAGAGTCCTAAGAAAAGAGTTTTTCAAATGAAGGCAAAGTTCTTAAAGAGAGAACTAAGAAAGCTACACTAGCTATGAAGAGCAGTCAGATGATTTCCACAAACTTGTAAAAGATCGGAAAAATGCTCCAGATGCTTAAAAGTCAGAATAAATCATAAATCTCCAGCTTTCAAAACTGAGAAATAAAAAATTCAAAACCTAGCCAACAAGTTTTCCCAAGGCAGAAAGTTCAATACCTAACTCCTAATCTTCTGTACCCAGCCCAGACTTTCTACCCTTATTCCTTTATCACCACTCCATCACCTGTTTCCTTCCATCTTCTCATTCTCAGCAAATAAGAACACTAGTTATTCAGGTATCAGTTTTGGAGTCTTCCTTGCCTCCGCTATTTTTCTCACACTCCACAACTAAAATACCATCAAATTCTTGAAAATGTATTCAATAGTAGACAATACCTCACCTTCCACTGCAGTCCCCAAGAACTTTACAGGGAAAGGGACAGTCCAACAAAGTAAGCCTATCACTTCAAGGGAAAAAAATTACAAAATACTCAAATATTTGACTTCTTCACTGTGTTGTTGCTTACAGAGATGGTACAAAAAAACAATGGCCAAGAAAACTGTTCTTAACACAAATCCAACCAATGGTACAAAACTGCACTATTGATCTGTATTTCTCACTGCCACACACTCATGGTGGGAGGCAGTAAGGGAGAGGGAGCCAGTTTTCACTTAAGAATGCCCTTAATGAATCACTATCGATTTTTTATTTTAATGTTATTAAATATCAACCTTTGAGTTCATGTTTTTGTAAGACTCTAGATGATAAAATAGAAAACATAAATAAAATACTTTGTTAAATGCTGAAATACACATGTGCAATTTTTTGTGTTGTAAGCTCAACTAACCACTTTCTCCAAGGAAGACCATTTTAACTTAAAAGAATAATTGATAGACAAACTATCATCATTGGTATTGGCTATTTGCAGGTATTCTCCTGAAAAATGAACAGAGTTTGTCACTTTTCAAGGAAAAGGAACCACAGAAATTTGATGCCAATGACAAAATTGAAGATTCTTTGGGGAAATCAGAATTTTTGAAAAGGCGTATCTGCCGCTGGGGCTTGAGAGCCTCTGAATAGTTGAAAACTTTTTGATAAGACTGGTGGCAATATGAGTGAATGTGCTTTTTATATTATACAGTAAAATGCATCATACCATTTTGGAAATCTGCATAACTCAATATTCAATATTTTCCAAATGACCACTTCATGATGTTGTCAAATTAGGCATGAATAAAGATGTATTCACAGCATGAGACAGATCAATGAGTATTAATAAAACAGAGTATGAAAAGTTTGTTGATACAGTTTCAATAAAATTATATTGCTCAAATATATTTTGAATTGATATTGAAAATAACGTTGAAGAACTATTAACTTTTTAAAAATTTTGACCACACTCTGTGGCATATGAAACCTTAGTTCCCTGACCAGGGATCAAACTCCTGCCTCCTGCACCGGAAGAAGGAATCAATCTCTGGATCACAGGGTAAGTCCCAAAGAATTATTACTTATAAATACTGGTAGAATATCAAAGAAGAATATCCACTATTACCTGAAAACACTTCCCTTTTCCAAGAACATATCTCTGTAAGAATAGATTTTCTTCATATACTTCAACCAAAACAACATATCACAGCAGACTGAATGCAGTAGGAAATACGAGAATCTAACTGTATTCTATGAAGCCAAATATTAAGGAGATTTGCAAAACTTTAGCTAAAGCAGTACTAATACTACTATCAATATGTATTCTACCAATTTTTTTTTTCAGTTTATTGTCTGCTTACCTCTAATAAAGGAGACGTTCTTTTCAAGCAGGAATTTTGCTCATTTTCTGCTGTATCCCCTGGTGCATATTAGGCACTCAATGTATACTTGCTGAATGAATGAGTGAAATGAGACAGCATGAATAGAAATAAAAGTGCCTCCAAATATTCTAAAAAACTGTAGCCTAACTTTGGCTACCTGATGTGAAGAAACTGATTCATTGGAAAAGACCCTGATGCTTGGAGAGATTGAAGGCAAAAGGCGAAGGCATCAGCAGAGGATGAGATGGTTGGATGGCATCACCAACTCAGTGGACAGGAGTTTGAGCAAGCTCTGGGAGTTGACAGTGGACAGGGAAGCCTGGTGTGCTGCAGTCCATGGGGTTGCAAAGAGTCAGACATGACTGAGCCACTGAACAACTGAACTGACTGAATCAAAGAGGTTCTTTGATGATTAAACTTTAAATGTAATTTTAATTAATTTAAATTTCAATGCCCACTTTTTTCAAGTGACTGCTGTACTGGATAGTGTAGCACAAGAATTATAGACCAGTCTCACTGGTAAGGGGCTTCCCAGGTGGCATAGTTGGTAAAGAATCTGCCTGCCAATGCAGAAGATGCAAGAGACATGGGTTGGATCCCTGGGTCAGGAAGATCCTCTGGCATAGAAAATGGCAACCCATTTCAATATTCTTGGTTAGTGGCTACTGTATTGGACAGTGTAGCACTAGAATTATAAACCAGGCGGCTCAGATGGTAGAGTCTGCCTGCAATGCAGGAGACCCAGGTTCAATCCCGAGGTCAGGAAGATCCCCTGGAGAAGGAAATGACAACCCACTCCAGTAATTTTGCCGGGAGAATTCCATGGACAGAGGAGTCTGGTGGGCTATAGTCCATGGGGTTGTCAAGAGTTGGTTACAACTGAGTGACTAGCACTTCACTCTTAAGATCCTTCACAATTTCTAGTCTAGGACCACTGAGGTCATCCTCTATCTGCCTAAGTCACCTAAGGAATTCATTTACAATGCAAAATCTATTTGCATTTTGATAGTGGCCTCTTAAAAACATTAACTGATTCAGGGGCATAGGAAATAGGAAACTTACACTGAACAAACCAAAAAAGTGGACTATTTCCAAATAAACCTGAAGCTAGAATTATCATCAGGAAATAGAAACTTTTAATTCCACCACAATCTCTTTTCTCTTTGAATTCGTATTTGCATCAATTTATTGATCATTATTTGAGTGAGAAAAAGTTTCTGGTTTATTATTTCTTCTAAATCACTCTTGCCTTTTTTTTTAAACAACTGATCCTTTCTCTCTAATACTGATGTTTCAATGGATGAATTATTACTACTTCTCCAAAGTTAAAATTGATCCAAACATTTAAAATGTAAAAATCTATATATACAGTCATTGGACTGGAGACATGAAAACTTCTATACAACTGAAATAATTAAAAATAAATTTACCAAAGTTTATCTAAAACCTTACTTGGATATTCAGAGTAAGACCAAGGGCAAATCTTTACAAAGAATGTAAATCACACTCCAAAAAGTTGTAGTGTGTCCTTATAAAATATGTACATACATATATAGGTAAATGGATAAATCCAAATAAAGAAAATTTCAAATCCTTTATGCAAATGGTAGAAATATACATAAAAATCATGGGATGAGAAGACCTGGATATCTTAAACACACAAGCAAAAACACACAACACTAAAATTGCTTACATAAACAGAAATAGTGACATAAAATAGCATACTGTCTTAACCCATTGTTTGTTGAATACACCAGTGGTTCATACATGCCAAATTAGTGGGTGATCTGTTAACCACTCAGTAGTCTATCCCATTGCTTCCCTGGAGGTTTATTGCTGCTCTGGCTACTACCACCACCTCTCCTACTGGGACTTCTCTTCTGACTCCCACAGTCTATTACCCTAATCTCCCTTGAATCTACAACTTTGGAGTCAATCTGTCAGCCTGAATGCTCTGGCTACTACCACCACCTCTCCCACTGGGAGCTCTCTTCTAACTCCCACAGTCTATTACCCTAATCTCCCCTGAATCTGGAGAAGGCAATGGCACCCCGCTCCAGTACTCTTGCCTGGCAAATCCCATGGACCGAGGAGCCTGGTAGGCTGCAGTCCATTGGGTCGCTAAGAGTTGGACATGACTGAGCGACTTCACTTTCACTTTTCACTTTCATGCATTGGAGAAGGAAATGGCAACCCACTCCAGTGTTCTTGCCTGGAGAATCCCAGGGACAGCGGAGCCTGGTGGGTTGCCATCTATGGGGTTGCACAGAGTCGGACATGACTGAAGCGACTTAGCAGCAGCCCCTGAATCTACAATTTTGGAGTCAATTTGTTAGCCTGCATGCTCTCTGAAAGCAATAACTGGAGACAAGGAAGTATATTGGGAAGCAATATAAGGCCAACAAGCATTTTCAGTTGAGCTGAGACCATACAGGGCGTTGCTGGCTGTCAGAGGACTTTGAGATGTTTGAGATGTTTCTGCAGAAAGAAAGTCCTCATGCAGGGACTTTGCTGGTGGCCCACTTGTTGAGGCTGAGCCTTTTAGTGCAAGGGTAGTGGGTTCGGTCCCTGGTTTGGGAACTGGGGTCCTGCAGGCCTCATGGCCAAAGGGCCAAGATATAAAGAGGGAGCAATATTGTAATGAATTCAGTAGAGACTTTGAAGATTGTCCATATAAAGGAAAATCTTAAAAAAAAGAAAGAAAGAAAGCCCTCATGCATACCAATCAGATTGTGTATTCACATTTCTATATCATTTGTCCAGTAGTGTCACTATTTTTCATTGAGCACTCTGATTTAAAAAAAAAAAAAAAAGGCTTTACCCCCTAATGTCTGTTGATCCTCACAGACCCAAGGAAATAGTAATGGTTATTCCATTTTACAGAAATATATGGAGTCTAAGAACTATGGCTGAAGCCCCCAAGCTAGTAAACAGTGAAGTTAGTTCACAGAGCAAGTCAGAGACCTGGAAATGTCTTTCCTCCTCTACGCAGATTATCTCATCACACAGATAAAGTGCGTGGAGGTCATTAGAGGTCATCTAAATATTGTGCTTCATTCCCTCCTGCCTCATAGTCTGCCTACATGAAGAGAAGGAACAGCTGGGTTAATTCCTAGGCAGCAACACCCAGGAGAGCTTTCGACAGAAGTCTAATTTTATATGAAAATGCTACAAGATCCCTTACAGCAGAGACATCCTCCAGATGAATCCTAATCTTAAAGTGAGCAGATCAGCAAATTATATTCATATTTAAGGAAAGAGGTCCTGTAAAGACACGCCCTAAAATATGCCATTGCATTTCTCTGGAATGTGTTCAGGAGGTGAAAATAACTAAAGAAATCGGCTAGCTTTCCTTATCACACAATATTCCCAACCATCTGCTGCATGTGCTTATGAAGACAGAGCTCGGTGCTTAAAATTCTCATCAAAGAAAATGTGAATAACCAGTTTACAACCTGTGAGGAAAAGGGAAAAGAATGCCTCCTTCCCGTTGCCACAAGTTCAGATTCACAGTTAACGCGTGTAGTTGTGGGCGGCTGTGCTTGTTTCTTAAAAGAAGATAATTGCACACACCACCAAATAACAAAACAAAAGGAGAAAATGTGTGTGGGAGGTGGGAGTGAGTTGTTAGAATAATTTAATTACTGTCAGGTGGTTTTCAAGCTGCACTAGGGGAAAAAAAGCCTAAACAAGATCTATTACCCAGAAAATAACTTGAGCTACCATCTCTGCTCGTTTTTATCAAATGATCCCAAAAGAATCATTTTCAAGAATTTGACAAACTTTAGGTAGATATATGAACCAGTTGCTACTTGCTTTGAGTGCAAAGATAGGTTTAATTAAGGCCTTAAAGGCCAATAATGTGCAATCTATTCTATGACTATTAACTGTGTTTTACACACTCGTGAACACTGGGACCATTACTGATAAAAACAACCGTCTGGCTTCCTCTGAACAGTATGTGTGGCTCAGGTTCATATAGAAAGTGAAAGTGAAGTCGCTCAGTCGTATCTGACTCTGCGGCCCCATGGGCTGGAGCCCACCAGGCTCCCATTCATGGAATTTTCCAGGCAAGAGTACTGGAGTGGATTGCCATTTCCTTCATATACAGACTATGGAAATTTATTACCTATTTGTGTAAGGTCCCAAGCTTTGGGAAGGAGGGAAACTCACCTTATAGGGATGATAGGGAAAGTGAAAGTGGCCACTACAATAGGAAAGACAGGCTTTAAAAAAAGAGAGAAAAGACATGTCTCCTACAGCCTAGCTCAGACCCGTGGCCTCTGCCCTACTTTAATGGCCTTAAGCTTTGAGGATGGCGCTGAAATGTACCACAGGTAAAACATAGGCAGGCGTGGTCTGATTCCTGCCCTGAAGGGGTACTTCATGAGGCGTGTCATGCTTTGAGAGTTCAGAGGCCAGAAGAAGAGGAACACTGGGAAGAGAGGTACCCATTCGCCAGAGACACACACAGCTATGAGCCCCTGTAACAACAGTATTTCACGCTCTGGCAGTGGCCTAGAGCAGGTATCCGTGTGGACATGATAGAAGATTCGCCATGACAGTGACGAAGACTGCAAAAATGCTTTGGCGAACTCAGCAATGGACAGTCCTGGAATAGACAAGACCTGACATGGAGAGAGGTAACTGCATCATTCAGGACAGGCTTCATATAAGGAAGCATGGTAGGTTGATTCAAATCATCTTTGGAATGACAGTCATACAGGTCAGATGAAAGAGTCCTGAACCTGGGAGTACTGGCTTGATGGACTGCCCAACTCTCCCCACACCCTCTCCATTGCTATCTCCAATCACACACTCCACCTTTGCCTCAGAACTTTAAATCCGTTGAGGATTAAAACAACTACGCTGTGAAATGTAATAAGCATACCTATCACTGTTAGCTGTCAACATGATCACAAATGTTGACATTGACCATCAGAGTATTGAATGAATATATCCTTGAAAATAACACAACTGGTTATATGGAGGTCTATGAGCAACTCTGAGTGAACAGAAAATTACTACTGTCATCTTGACACACTACAGGGTTAATTACATACTAATAAAAGTCAATAATTGTACCATTACAGTTACTAAAATTCAAATGGCATCATTTTGTTTGTGAATCATTGGATTAAAGATATTAGGGCCAGTGAATTAATCTTTGCATTCCTTCCTTCAGACATAGCACAGCCAAGTGCTTGTTTACTTGGCATGCTCCCTGTTACTCCAAGAGAAGCACTTGGGCTGAACTGAGTCCCCTGGTTACAAGTACGTCATCAGCCACACTTAAACCAGGAAATACAGGGCTCTCAGGAAGTGCACTTGATAATGAAGCACAGAGAGCCCAAATTAGCCAATAATCAGCATTACTCTTCATCCTGAAATGATGCAATCGTATTTTACAAGGTGGGCTAGCAGTGGCGATCAGTTTGGTGAACATATAGGAACCCTTTCCTAGGTTTGTCACCAGTTTGTATGGTTTTAAATAACCAGGTTTAAATGACTTCCGAGTGTATCAGCTTCTCTTTTTCAAAATCTCAGAAACAGCCCATTAGTAGCAGAATTTATAGTTCATATGGGTGGCAAATTTAACTAGACTGTAAGATCTTTAATGCTAGGAACAATGTTTTATCCTTTCTTATATGTAGTGAGCACAACACTTGGTGCTGAAAATATTTAATTAATGTTTGCTAAATTATTAACAGTGAGAACACGAAATGATGAATGAGCTCTATTAGTCACTGGCTGATTGGACAGGCCTTCTTATTGTTATCTGGCACTACTGAGCACAGGGATGATGAGAATGACTAGCCCAAGATAGCTTACAGAATCACAAAAGCCCACGTGGCTTCCGAGCTCGTGGAGTCAAGAGCCCATCTAAACAGGACTAACTCAGTAACACACACTCCTTTCAACACGGAGAAAAATAGCTTTGTTAGATTCTAGGATTTTAAGGCCCACTTATTTCAGGTTACTTGCTTTCAGCAGGTATTGCATAAATACCAAAGAAACAGTGCTAAAAGTAAAGAGATTTTCTATTTTCATTCCTAGAAAACTCATAGGTAGTATTATGCCTTGTAGTGGATGAGTACAGCTGGATTCTCTTTATACTGAAAAGTGCACAGCAAACAAAGGTACTGAGGAATCATTCCCAGAGAATGACAGAATCCTGTCTTGTTCCCTAGTTTTGTTACACTGATTTTACAGTCTAACACCTGAGTGACTCTTTAAAGAAAAAGCATCTAGGTTTACCGTTAGCAAACTGTTAATTAGCATGTAGGCTTGCACAGGCACCGGAGTGAAAAGAACTGGGTTTTAGATCTCCCACTTACTGGCTATATGACCTTGGGCAAATCACTTGACCTCTCTGAACCTTGGTTATTATAACTATTCCCATTTCTCAGCCTTCTTTTAAGATCCAGCTGAAGCCAGGTATGTTCCTAGAGACTCCGTAAACCATAAAGAAATAAAAAATGTTATTCACTATTGTTTTCATAGATGTCTCTTTCTGTATATTTAGAAGGTAAAGATCTATACTGTAGGAAAATACCCAATTTAAAAGCAGTAATTCAGAGAGATCTAATTGCAAATTGGAAGTGAATTCCAGTGTGATGGAGTGACTGAAAATCAAATTGTGGATTCATCCAGGTGTCCAGAGACATCACTGCACACCAGGAAGGTAATAATGTCTTTCTACACAAGTTTGTTTAGAAGACAAAAGAATTTGTCTCTCAGTTCTGGTGCCTCCAATATCATAGTGATTCTGATACCCTGAAATTATAAGTGGCATTCACTCAATGTCTGCCATATGTATTTAACTTAAACTTTAACACGTATCTATCACATAGGCAATTACAGCTTTTTATTCAGGTTTAAAAATCTACTTAAAAAAAAAAACTTTCCAGATATACTTGTGTAAGAAATATTACTGTTGGTAGAAACAAATATTAATAAAAGGGCTTGAATGTTCAAAGTGTAAGACAGCCCAACAACAGAATTTCAGTGATTTTATGCTTTCCTATAAACCCGTGTGCCTTTTCTGTAAAATAAACAATTTTTCTGACATTCTTTAATGGCCTAGTTCCTCTAGCCACTAAGGGACACATTTTTTTTTTAATGAATTTTAGTACTTTTGTATTTGTAACAATGGTGTATTTTACAGAGGTATATACAGTTAGCTTTTCTTTTTTTTTTCCCCCGAGTTTCTAGTTAACCTTTCCCCTGCACAGTTGGGTTGCTGCTGTAAATTTGTCAGAGAATCCTTAATTTTCTTTTCTCCCTCATCTTCTTTTCCTCTTTGCGTCCTTCCGACAATCATCATGGCTCTCCTGACACTGATGCGGGGGAAACAGATGGCGCCCTAGCTCTCCTCTCAGGGCTTTATCGAGCTGCGTCTCAGAACCCACACAGAGGGAGGAATTTAGGTCCCAAACACATTTATGGTCCTCTAAAGATGAGGTAACGTCTCTCCTCTACACCGCGATCAGACCGAGGCTGATCCACCGAGGGGGTCCGGTGAGGTAGAGGGCTGGATGCTGTGCTGGGCTCCTCCCTGTGAGCAGTCGGTCTCCATGGAGACAGACGCTCAACAGAAGAATTACGACGGGGCCAGGTGGGGACCAGAAGCAGCAAAGGGAAACGCCAAGAGTCAACAGATGGGGAAAAACAAGAAACTAAAATGAGAGACTCAGTCGTTTGGGTGGGAGGATTTACCTTCTAGCTGATTTTTTAAATATTTCGTCTCAAAAAAATAAAATAAATAGAAGACTATTTAGGTGAGTAAAACTAAAATTTTAGTTGTTAATTACAAATAATTTCCTCAGGGTCAGAATTGTTTTAATCATTTCAATGTTTATCATTGTAGATCTGCTCAACTTTCATTAAGCAGAATTAGTGAGAAAGTAGTTGATCATGAAAACTGTTGCTTTCATTTGGCAAATAACCACATTCCCATTTAAAACCCTCATCAAGTTGCACACACGATATGATCTATTAAGCTCTTGGCTTTCTCTAGCATCTCATTAATTTCAGAGAGTGATTTCTAATGATCACATTTCAGAAATTGTCAAAAACGTTTTTCTCCTTTTGTTGCCTGTCACCGAGTGAGAACAATCTTGGACTGACACCACGCGTTTCAACATGCCTTTTCATAATGAGTCTTTAGGGGGAAATTCAACTTATGAGAATTAAGAAAACAGTCTGCTACTTCCCATTACATCAAAACCATAGGAACATAGCTTTGCATGCATAATACCACATGACTATAATGCCAGCGATGGGGGTGGTTGTATTCTGCATAGATTATGAGCCATTGCTGCTAATCAGTTTAAGTGTAGTATTAATCGCACTTGCCAATATACACAAAGTCACTGACTACCATATAATTTGTCACTATTTCTAAGAACTAAGGAATAAAAGGGAAATGTGAAAGGTGAAAACAAATTCTCAGCTTTGCCTCTTGACAATTGTATGCCACGGATCACAAAAAGCTAATGTACTCAATCTTACAACTTCTAAAAAGCAGGAATACGTTCATTTTATTACTTTCTGCCACCACTCAGGACTAACCTTAGTCATTAGTATTGTTTTCAAAATAAAACAGTGAATTATAATCACTGCAGGAAAAACAGACTAGTCAAAGAGGTGCATTTATCTAAAATCCTTTGTCCTTAGAGACCAAAAATGACTCACAACTTGGGACTTGGACAGCAGATGTGACAGCCAGTGTCACAGGAGCCAAAAGTGAAGTGAAAGCAATGGTCTCAATCTCATTCCCTAGGGGATGCTTTTTAAAGAAATGTCCTTTGAGTTTACGCCAGTCACACAACACCTTTTTATGATACTGAAATGTTGTTCTGCTACATTGTCAAAAATCCTTGGAAACAGAACAAACCTGTGATATTTCAGAAAGACCTAATAATTCATTTTACTTATGAAGTACTTGAACAACCAGGGCAAGAAAAAAAAAATGTGTTCAATGTTACAGTTTAACTCATGATTATCAAAGTCAGTTCTTCTGCATGATCTGAATCAAGTGAAAAAATCCACATGCCCCAAATATAATGCTTTTGCCCACCTGAAGTTGCATTTGAGTCAACATAGATTCTGACTTCCCTGGTAGCTCAGATGGTAAAGAATCTGTCTGCAATGCAGGAGACCCGGGTTCAATCCCTGGGTCAGGAAGATCCCCTGGAGAAGGGAATGGCAACCCACTCCAGTATTCTTGCCTGGAGAATTCCATGGGCAGAGAAGCCTGGCGGGCTACAGTCCATGGGGTCCCAAAGATTTGGACACGACTGAGTGACTAACACAGATTCTGACATTATTTCCAGAAGAACCCTATAAACTTACAATTCTATCATCAAAAATTAAAGAATTAAATTATACTAGTAAAAAATGCTTAGCTAAATGAAGATCCTTGAGGAAATAAGATGAGGACAGGTACAATAGGTAAAGAAATATTGAGACTGAGAGAGAAGGATCAATCTGGCATTTTTTGAATACATATTATGTCCCTGCATTCTATTTTTGAATCCTCACAATGAATTATTATTGCTCCCTATTTGTAATCAACTATTACAAAGTTGATCACACAGACAGTGAGGAGCAGAGCCTGAATTTTAAGGACATTGATGAGTGGGTAGAGATGGTGGATGAGTGGAGAGGAGCATCTGGAGATAGTTCACTGCACGAGGAGATCCTAGGACAGTTGGGAGAGTAGTAGGTGTCAGAGGACAAAGTTCCAAAGGCAAAGTTCACCAAAGAAGTGGTTCAAATGGACATAACAGAATCCTAACACTGGCTCTACTTTATTTCATAATCAAGTTTAAAACATTTGAAGGATTTGGGGAGAATGATTCACACAGAGGAAACTACAAGCACCCTTTAATCGTCACATTCTTCAAAAATAGTAGTAAAATGCTGTTGGGGAGTTTTTGCAAAAATTAAGGGGGCTAGTTCTAAGTGTGGTGAGGGTATATATATATAAGTGTGATACATACGAGTGTGTAGGCATGCACATGGCAGTGTAGTGTGTACGTAAATAAGTGTGGTGTGGGGGGTGCGTGTCTGTGTGTGCTGTGTCTGGATCTGTATATGTGTGATGAAGCACATTTAACACTATTATTGATACTTTAATGATCCTTTATTCATTCACCTGGGAGAACAACTGACTCTACTTGAACTCTCCACCGACTGGGAGCCTGGCCTTCAGAAAATGAGCACAGTGTTGCTGACTGGGCTCCTCTTGAATTCAAAATGGGTACCAAAAAGTGCCCAGTAAATCTAATGTTTCCTATAAGCAAATTTTCCACATTCTCCAAGAAGCCCATTTAATACTTTCTTGTCTGTTTTCTGACCTCCAATATTCCCAATCCACTCTTTTAACTGTTGACTTCAACTTGTATTTCTCTGAGAAGCTAGATATAACCATATAGGAATTCTCTCACATTTCCAGCATCACCCCCTACCCCTGTTGCTACCTAAATGCTCTGCCTTTCTTCTTGTTTGTTACATTACTCATTCTTTTGCAGTTCCTTTGCTGGTCACACCTTGGTATGAATAAAAACAAAAATACAATATACCAAGATGGATGGGATGCAGAGAAAGCAGTACTCAGAGGGAAGTTTATAGCTGTAAACACATATATTTTTAAAAAGATCTCAAATCAATAACCTAACATTATAGAAAAAAATATTATTAACATATAGTAGGAAAAAATGTATGTTAACAGTTAGATAACTTGGATATATTAAAAACCACTGAATTGAATATTTTAAGTAAGTTTTCTGGTATATGAATGATATCTTAATAAAGATGTTAAAAAATATCTGTGAAAGAGTTCCTGCACAGAGCCCAAGTGAAAGAGTTGTTCAATATCTGATAAATTATTAAATGCAATTCCTTGCCATACCCTCCCCCTCACCTTACACTCCTGCCACACCAAACAACCAAAAGGCCATATTGCACCCCATTACTTTATCTTTCTTTCAACTTGAATTCTTTGTCTCACCCTCTCCACTTCATGAACCCCGAAGCCTCACAGACGGCTTCCAACCATCTCCTCTGTCGACACTTGGGCAAAACTCCCTGCTTTCGCAGTAACTGGCTGTGTAGTCCAGAAATGATTTGTTCATTTATTTATCTTGCATATTAGATGGTCAATTTCTGAGGGCTATAACTTTGACTTTTCCAACATAAGTTTCCATGGCATCTAACACATAGCAAATGCTCATTAAATATTTACTAAATAAATGAACCACTAAAACAGCCACATGGACTGCTTGTAAGTCATTGCTTATATGAAAAGTCACATGGACTGTTTGTAAGTCACTGTTTATCTGTTGAGAAAGGTTTTTTTGTTGGGCCAACTTGGAAGCAAAAAAGTAAAAGTAGATACCATGCATCCAGGGAAGGTGTCCAAATGATGAGCAGGCATTCCAGATTTACCTGAGCATGGTTTCAGTATGCAGGAGAATCCTGTCTTCTCTGTGTCTGAATATACAATGCTCTCAAAGTGTGGAATATGAGGTAAGCTCAAGGATTAGCTCCATCAGAATGAATTATGTTCTGTCTTTTGGTTATACTCATGAAGTTTCATTGCTTTCAAGTACTTCTTCAGAATTACTTTTAGTATATTTTGATCTATCAAAATTTCTTTTGGTCTATTGTACTAGACTAATTTTCTCTGTCATGCGAAAGTGTCATCATTTTTGGAACTTAGAGGACTCAAAGTTTAAATGGGAAGATTTAGTCCATATTTTAAAATATGTTTTTTTAAGTATACTTTCTTAGATGCACACTGTAGTTAGATTTTCTTGCTCTATAATTGATTTCTCTGTCTTGAACTTATTTTTGCTGATGGTTTTTTTTTTTTTTCTGTCCTTGAAACAATAAGATACTATAACTTCACCTGCCTGTTTATGAGGGTTTTCAGGTGCAGCAGCACACCTGCTGAGAAAAACTGTTAGCACATAAGGAAAAGTGAAGTGGACAGCCTTGCCTGAGAGAACACAAGCAATTTTGAATGCATGAAAAGATCTGAGTAAAATGAGAAGCAACATAACCTGATAGACCCATGGTTCAAAATACACTAAAACAAATTTTAAAATCACTATTATAAATTACTCTGGAAAATATTCTACAAAAGTCAGTTCTTTGAATCTCACATAAAGGCACCTTACTTACTGAAGCAGGAAATGCCCAGGTATTAAAAGAACAGCAGCATCATTCTTTATAGACTAAAATGAGGACGTACTAGAAAGCAATCTTCAAATCCTACTTTTCACAACGTCAAATCCATTTTGCAAAATTTGAAAAGTTCTAGAAGCAGCCAAACATTAGAGCAAGGATTGCTTAGGGTACCAATTCTTTTACATTAAAAAATGATGAAATATGTTGGTTCTTACCTACAGATGTAAGAAATAGAAACTTGAAAAATTAAAGTTCTGATATTGATCAGTCTTATCTAATTAGTGCTATAATTATTCCTGACTTTTAAATATTCTTGTCACTTACTGATTTCATCTTGGCAAAAGGAGAGCACTAGAGTAGTAGAGTAGGGATTCAGAAACCTAGTTTCAATGCTGGCACTATCTAGCTGTGTTCCCATGGGTAAGTCCTTTCATCTTTTTGAGTTTCAGTTTTTTCTATTTAAAAAATTAAGAAGTTGAATAAAATTATTCCAATTCTGGTTGTGTGAATAAAATTAGTTATATAAAATGAAATATAAAGCATAGTCTGGAAATAAAAGCAAGATGAAAATTAAACAAAATTTAAGGGAGGAAGATTTGACTTAAGAAGACAAAAAACAACATTTCATTTATTTATTGTCACACCACTGTCTGCAGATAAGATTGGTGTCAAAGATACAAAAAGAAGAATGCTGTAACCTTAAGCAAGAAGAACAAATAAACTGCTGATGGAATGCCATCTCTACCTGATTGGAACAGAATACAGAGGAGCCCAAGGCCAAGTCTGAGTTCAGGGGGAAAGAATGCTAAGATTTATTAGTAATGTGTATCATAGACTCAGGAAAAGAAGTAGCATATGCAAGATAGTTTCCATTACATAAGCTGTAAAATGATATTTTAACCAAGTATAGTACATACCCTGTTATTTGTGTTTCAAAAAATGCCTGAAGACTTTAGGACAGTCTCTATCCTCAAATAACACAACAGCATATAATCTGTCACATGAATTACAGTAAAATATAACTTTAAAATGTAAGTATCTCCTTTCAGGCCCTAAACTGTTCTATAAATACAAGAGTTAAGCAGAAAAGCTAGTTACAGCTACATGCCCTCCCCATTGTTGTTCATCTTTTCTGCAGTAGTAAAGAGTTCTGGAAGTTTATTTGGGCACATGACTGGCCAGAATAAATGCTCTGTTTCTCAGCCTTTCTTGCAGTTTTAGATGGGGCTGTTTGGCTAAGTGCTGACCAGTGAGATCTGAGCAGAAGTGATGTGACCAACTTCCGGGTTGTATCCTTACCTTTCCTTCCAAAGGCAGACTGGGTGATGGTGAGCCATGTATGGGGATGAAGATAAGGTGACACCCTGAATCACTATATGAGCTATACACTTCTAGGGAAAGTTACTCATGACAGAAATAATCCTCTATTGCTTAAAGCCACTATAATTTCAGATCTCTCTTAGAGCAGCCAAATTCATAACCTAACTATAAAACAGTTATAAAATAGCTACTTTGGGATAAGAAATGTGTCTCATTGTGGGAAAGGTGATTCAGGAGAAACCATATCCATTATGTGGATATTTTCAAGAAGTATCCAAGAAGGTGAAAGTTGCAGTGCAGCTACCCAACATATTCTTACACAGGAGTTACATGGGTCAAATCCAGCCAAGCACCTGCTTGTAAATAAAGTTTTATTGGAACACAGCCATGTTCATTTGTAATTGCCTATGGCTGCCGTCTGAACTACAATAGCAGAGCTGATTCATTCTGACAGACACCATATGGTCCACAAAGATACTTACTATCTGGACTTTTACAGAAAAAGTTTGATGGCCCCTGTCTTGAAAGACATTAGCCACACGAACTCTAAGTGAACTAATTTCAGATACCACTTTTTCTTATTTCCGTATGGCAGTTTGTCACATCTATGTTTTAATATTCAACATCTTTCTTTCAGTTTATCCAGATACAATATTTTCTGTCAAAGAACTATTTCCCCTCATTCCTCTCCCTAGTAATTATACTTCAGATCAGATCAGATCAGTCGCTCAGTCGTGTCTGACTCTTTGCGACCCCATGAATCGCAGCACGCCAGGCCTCCCTGTCCATCACCAACTCCCGGAGTTCACTGAGACTCACGTCCATCGAGTCAGTGATGCCATCCAGCCATCTCATCCTCTGTTGTCCCCTTCTCCTCTTGCCCCCAGTCCCTCCCAGCATCAGAGTCTTTTCCAATGAGTCAACTCTTCGCATGAGGTGGCCAAAGTACTGGAGTTTCAGCTTCAGCATCATTCCTTCCAAAGAAATCCCAGGGCTGATCTCCTTCAGAATGGACTGGTTGGATCTCCTTGCAGTCCAAGAGACTCTCAAGAGTCTTCCCCAACACCACAGTTCAAAAGCATCAATTCTTCGGCACTCAGCCTTCTTCACAGTCCAACTCTCACATCCATACATGACCACAGGAAAAACCATAGCCTTGACTAGACGAACCTCGGTGGCACTTAATCCCAGGACCATTTTTCATGAAAAGATGTTATTGCTTCACAAGAATTAGTGCATCACAAAGGTAAGTAAGGAAAACCAGTGGGATAAGGCACAATCTTCTGGTTGTTGGCTCTATTCACTTCCAAATTTAGTGACTGATGCCCACATTCTGGTCTCACTACCTGTAAGTTTAAGTTCACTCTCTGACCTCAAAGACACTTAGAAACAGTGACTTTTTTTCACTGTTAAAGAAAATATATCTAAAATATTTAAAGAAAACAAGACTGTTTACATTAAATCCAAAAATGGTATGGGTCTATTTTAGCAGAAATTTTAGAGATGAGTCAGTGTGAGTTTTCAAAGGTGAATCTGACTTAAACAGAATTTCAGATGGAAAAAAGAAAGTGAGGCCAATGAAGTAGAGTATGCTGCATTTATCTCAACAGCAGTCAAATAAAAAGAAAGAAAATGATTGCATTTCTAACTGCAAATAAAAACCACACCTGTCAAAATAGACATCCAACTAACAGTGAAAAGTTCGTAATGCTGGCTCTAAAAATGCTTGGTTCTTGAATTCATTCTTTCAATACATTTTTAATAAGAAAAATTGAGTCAAACTTTAGGCCATTGAAATATAATGAAGACTTTGTAAAAAAGGATCTATAGATCAAAATTAATAAAAGAAATTCAGTTGGCATGTGTTCATAAATCCACATACAAAAAATACATCATACCCATATTTTAAAAATATATTTTAAAATTAAATTTATTTTATATACCCATCATCTATAACATGCCTTAGCACCTATGAGATTTCAAAATCTAATTTGTAAAAATGTATTTTAAGAAAAGCCAAGGTTGTGGGAAGTATAAAATGTTTTAAAATTATGCATATATTTAGAACATGTACCAATTTTATTACCCTTATTATCTCTGAGTTTGTTGTCTAATATAGTAGCCACTAACCACATGTGGTTTCAAGTGTTAATGAACACTTGATATGTGGCTAGTTCAAATTTAGATGGTATAAAATACATACTGAATATTGAAAACTTGGTATAATAAAAAATATAAAATATAGTGTCTCCATTTTTACGTTTTGATTATATACGGAAATAATGTTAGATATGTTGAATTCAATAAAAATTAAAAATTAATGTATTTTTTTAGGTTTTTTAATATTACTACTAGAATTAAATTATATAAGACATTTCACTGTATCTCTATGGATCTTGAGTATCTCAGAGTACTTTCTTCCTCAGAGACAATTATCAGCTTTGGGTTTCTGAGAAACCTACTACCATAACGCTGGCAATCAGTAAATGTAAATTGTGTACTGGATATTTCAATGGGATTAAAAAATAATTTTGTCTAACTGTGAAATATGGATTTTACTTTAAGGAATCTATTAAGAAATACAGAAATAAAATGTCCAAATTCTCTTGTTCTCCTTGCTTTTTTTCATTTTAATTTCATTAATTCCAGAGACAAGACTATGTTTGCAGGTAGAGTTAAGATGTGGTATTAGTTGTAAGTTGGGAAGGAAACAGATGACTAAAAAATTATTTGAATCAATGAGAGAATGATGCCCAGGTGAGATACAATAACTAAACTTAGGATGAAATTTGACCTAAATAACCTCATTCAAAGAACAAAAATTTAGCACCTTACATTATTTATTTTCCTAGTGTTGCACCTTCATAATCAATCTAGGATACTAGCTTGGTACAGATGGAAAAAAGGCTTGTATGCAAAAACATATGCCCTCCACAGACAATCAAGATAATACTATTTAGGACATGAATTCTAAAACCTATTACAAAGTACTTTTTTACTGTAACAGTTCTAAAATGCTGACTTACTTTCCTGACCATCTAATTTTATCTTAATGAACTATTTTATTCGATGAATCACTATTCTTGTAAGGTCTTCTGCATAACAGAACAGAATGTGACAGCTAACAGCATGTGCGAGTGACAGTGCCCACTGCCTCTAGCCCTGTTGTTTTGAGTGATTTTCTCAGGATAGAGATACTTGACCCTGCAGAAACACAGTCCTTTGAATTTTCTCCTAAGGCCCACTTGAAAGCTATCTCCCACTGCTCTTTCGATGTCAAGTCTTGCCAAGAATAAAAGTGCTGTGTCACTCACTCCATCAGTTCTTTGTCCCCAAACAGATGAAAAGTCCTTGTTTTCCCTTCTAAGATGTCAGGGAATGAAAAGAGAGAAAAGTCATTTCAGTGCCCAGAAGTAGACATGCCTGTGTGATCATTTCCGAACACCAGTTGCTCCTAAAGTCAACAGGGGGACATGAAGTGCAATTCTTCTCTTTTTTTAATCCTCTGGTGAATTAAAAAACTTCACTTGTCTTGAAAAAAATCCATACTTTATTTTTAATTCAGTGAGAGAACAAAGACAAAAGAAACTGTGGTGAATGTTTAGAACATGCATCGTTCATTAACAGGGATCGCGATTATGGGAAAAACAACCCTCCCTCCTTAAACTTCAAACTTAACCAACCTACAGTAGGATCTTCCTACCATGCCTGACATGAGGGCTTTTCATATTTGCACTTTCGGAGGTGAGAAGAGTGTTTGCAGGAGCCCTGGGGAAAAGTGTAGTTGGAAAAGACACAAAAAATAGAGAGGACAAGATAGCCTAAACCAGACTCACGGACTAGGTCTAACCTTCCTCAGAAAGGGATGAAAATGTTTTTTTTTATGAAGAAACTTATGAGACGCTGGATATAAATTTGAGTTTATATTGTTAACAAGGGAGAGAATATGACTCCAACAGAGTTCAGAGATATGACCAGGTGCTAAGACATGGTGAAGCCAGCCAAAGCGGGTGGTGTGTTGTTTGGCAAGATTTTCATCAGCGATAGCTGAGGAAGTGAGCACGCATATGAAAAGTACCACATTTACCTATTTCCTCTATCTATATCACAGTCTTATTTTCACTTTCTTCCTCATTTTCCTGCCATCACAATCTTAACTGTAATGTCAACATAATGCCTTTTTAAAAGCTGTTCATACAAACACTTTTGGTGCACGTGATGGGTGTGCATTAGTTTCTGTCACAACCTTTGTGCAGCAATGGAAGCTATAGGATAAGGATGAACAGCAGCCAGAAAGTGCCCACCACCCCAGCACAGCAAATGGGTTGCCAGATGCAGCCACTGTAGTCAGCAGCTTCCCTCAGCTAAACTGCTGGGGTAGCTAGAGAGGGAGAAGATTCGAAGTCTTGATCAAGGCCACTAGTGAGACAAAGCTTAGGAGACTCTGAGGAGGGACAGGTCACCATGTTCATGTGGCCTCCTCATTCACACGCAGAGCCTGGAGAAGTCAACACACATTCAGATCACATGCAACTTTTCTCCCAGAGAATGAGACAGGAGTCAACAGAGCAGAAAGTAAGAATCCCTGATTCCAGGAGTGATGTCATTACTACATCTTTGTAACAGGAAGGAAGGACAGAGAATAAAACTGGTTCCAAAATTCAGACTGGGATTTTTTATTTGCATACTTCTTCAATATTTATCACATACTATTCAATAGACGTACTCATGAACATAATAATTTTTTTTTGAAACTGAATTATATTTAAAAATTTCCAGGGAATATCATATTGAAAGGAATCTGCAATAACATCCCTTAGCAGCTCAGACAGTAAAGAATCTGCGTGCCATGTGGGAAACTCAGGTTCAAACTTGGGTCAGGAAGATCTCCTGGAGAAGGGAATGACTACCCACTCCAATATTTTTGCCTGGAGAATTCCACAGACAGAGGAACCTGGTACGCTACAGTCCATAGGGTTACAGAGAGTCGAACACAACTGAGGGACTAACACTTACTAAAACACCACCTACTAAATGCATCTGCTTTGTACAATTGTACTTTTACATCCTGTTTTCTTGAAATAAAATATAATTTCTAGCAAATTCACAATATTTTAATTCAGTTCAGTAGTTCAGTCATGTCCAACTCTTTGTGACCCCATAACTGTAGCACACCAGGCCTCCCTGTCCATCACCAACTGCCGGAGCCTACCCAAACTCATATCCATTGAGTCAGTGATGCCATCCAGCCATCTCATCCTCTGTCATCCCCTTCTCCTCCTGCCCTCAATCTTTCCCAGCATCAGGGTCTTTTCAAATGAGTCAGCTCTTCGCATCAGGTGGCCAAAGTATTGGCGTCTCAGCTTCAACAACAGTCTTTCCAGTGAACACCCAGGACTGATCTCCTTTAGGATGGACAGGGTGGATCTCCTTGCTGTCCAAGGGACTCTCAAGAGTCTTCTCCAACACCACAGTTCAAAAGCATCAATTCTTCGGTGCTCAGCTTTCTTTATAGTCCAACTCTCACACCCATACATGACCACTGGAAAAACCATAGCCTTGACTAAATGGACCTTTGTTGACAAAGTAATGTCTCTGCTTTTTAATATGTTGTCTTATTTGGTCATAACTTTCCTTCCAAGGAGTAAATGTCTTTTAATTTCATGGCTGCAGTCACCATCTGCAGTGATTTTGGAGCCCCCAAAAATAAAGTCTGACATTGTTCCCACGGTTCCCCCATCTATTTGCCATGAAATGATGGGACTGGATGCCATGATCTTAGTTTTCTGAATGTTGAGCTTTAAGCCAACTTTTTCACTCTCCTCTTTCACTTTCATCAAGAGGCTCTTTAGTTCTTCTTCACTTTCTGCCATAAGGGTGGTGTCATCTGCATATCTGAGGTTATTGATACTTCTCCCGGCAATCTTGATTCCAGCTTGTGCTTCCTCCAGCCCAGCGTTTCTCATGATGTGCTCTGCATATAAGTTAAATAAGCAAGGTGACAGTATACAACCTTGACGTACTCCTTTTCCTATTTGGAACCAGTCTGTTGTTCCATGTCCAGTTCTAACTGTTGCTTCCTGACCTGCATACAGGTTTCTCAAGAGGCAGGTCAGGTGGTCTGGGATTCCCATCTCTTCCAGAATTTTCCACAGTTTATTGTGCTCCACACAGCCAATGGGTTTGGCATAGTCAATAAAGCAGAAATAGATGTTTTTCTGGAACTCTCTTGCTTTTTCAATGATCCATTGGATGTTGGCAATTTGATCTCTGGTTCCTCTGCCAGAGGAACCTAAAACCAGCTTGAACATCTGGAAGTTCACGGTTCACGTATCACTGAAGCCTTGGGGACTTAATATGTGCCAAGCTTTGAGCTACATCCTGTGATTTCCAAGATGAATAAAACACAGTCCTCGTTCTCAAAGATGTTATGGATTCTCAGAGAAGATAGTTATGATGCCATGTGGGAAAAACTCAGCACAAAGGAAGAAGTAGATTAATGCAGCAACAGTGGGGTGAAGTTTGGAAAGCTTTATGACTTTGAAGCTGGGTATTAAAAGAAGGTTGGTTAAAATGTTAATATGTCAATCAGTTAAGGGAAGGAGTGATATCCCAAACATAGAAAAAACAGGTACCTGGGGCAAAATAGATGAAGCATACATAAATAAGACCTATGTCAGTTATCCAACTTCCTGTGAATTTATAATTATTTCAATTTTTTTTACTATTTTATATGCTAATACTCATATGTATGAATATGCATGGTATTTAGGAAAAATTGCAAGTAATACTGGGGGAGGGATTGAGATGGGAGAAGGTTGAACAAGTAGCTACGAATCAGCTTGTATTGCAGAAAAATAAAGCTGTCAGCAAGTTGGAAAGCCTAGGAACATCAGAAATAGAAGATAAAAGAGATAATTTTAGGGTAAAAGCAAATTCTTTGTTGATTCTGGTAAAGATAGGGAAGACATAAAGAGAATTTTAAGACTAAGGTGAGAATTCGTGTCAACAATCACTGTAGAATATTCAAGGAAGCATTTATAGTATTCTATATATATAGAAAGATGATGAGTCCAATTTGGAACTATTGAACTTGAGTCTCAAAACCCATATACAAAATGAGATTGGAATTCAAGAACAAAGTCTCAAAATGTGCATTTCCCATATTGTTGGAGAATATTCAATTGTACTACAGAAGATAAGAAAACAAATGGGAGGGTCTGAACCCATAAGAAATGTTAAATATAGTTCATATAAATTATAAAAAATAGGTAAAACTTATAGGATATGTTATATGTACATAATAAGCAAGCAGGTAATAAGTAGGCAAGTTGCTCATGAGACATAGGTAGAACTCATGTGCTATGTTAAAATACACGGCAAGTTAGCAACCTGTAAGACATGCCAACAACTGATTAATAAAAACCATGATAGAATAAGCAAGATTGTTGTTTGGAGGTGGAAAGGAATGAAAAGACCAAATCATGCCAACTTCAGGATGAATACTATGTCACCCTCAAATTCGGTCATCCGTTGGTGACATCTGGCCCCATTTGCACTCTACCCCAGATGACTCGAGTACTCTACACCTATTTGTAATCACACATAAGACCCATGGCTATTTAGCAGGCTGACAATTCACTGTGATGTCCAAATGTCCTTGGTCTTGAGTGTCTCTAATAAAACAAGTATATACATGGCCCAGGACTACTACCTGTGAAGTTCCACCTCAATCATCAACTCTGGTCCTCACAAGCATACTATGAGCAGGGAGGACAACAGTGGTAAAGAGAGACAGAGAGGAAAAGAGGATACGTGAGCCTTATGAACTCCAGGTCTTAGATACGATGGTCTTTCCATCTGCTTGTACCCTAATCTAAGAACGTTTACTTACTCTATCTCTTTACCCTTGATATTATTGTGTGTGTTAAGTTTATTTAATAAATCCTGTGGTCTGTGATCCTTTCTGCTCTGTGATTTCTAAGATACCATGCTTCAGGCCATTCCCTGGGTGTCTAGTTGTTAGAAATTGTTGCTTTAACTGCCAGGGCCTGGGTTTGATACCTGG
Organism: Bubalus kerabau; assembly: GCF_029407905.1. Classification (NCBI taxonomy): domain Eukaryota; kingdom Metazoa; phylum Chordata; class Mammalia; order Artiodactyla; family Bovidae; genus Bubalus; species Bubalus kerabau. Next base: position 27,158,399 of record NC_073635.1, on the reverse strand, counting down.
TCAGGGATCCCACAAACAACCCGGCACAGCCCAAAAAGAGAGACAGAGAGACAAATAAGATAGCATGCTTCATAGTGTACTTGTAACATTCAAGGTCACTACCCATAGGTTAGGTCTGAGCTAGAGGGTTATAGTCATTGAAGTGGTTGAAATAATCCAAGTATACCCCAGTTACCTTGTTTTAACACAGTTTTTTGATGTATGCAAGCTTTCAATACATGGAAAATAGCATGATGCAAAAATCAAGCCTCCACCTTTGAAAAGACATTGTCTCTTTTTATATCTATTTCTGAAACCTAATGTAAGCCCTTTGAGGGCAAAAACCATACTCCATTTATCTTTGTTTCTCTATGCATGGGTGTGTGCTAAGTTGCTTCAGTCCTGTCTGACTCTTTGAGACCGTATGGACTGTAGCCCACGAGGCTCCTCTGTCCATGGGATTCTCTAGGCATGAATTCTTCCTTCCTGCAGTGGATCTTCCCTACCCAGGGACTGAATACACATCTCTTACGTCTTCTGCACTGGCAGGCAGGCTCTTTACCATTAGCACCACCTAGGAGGTCTTTGCACCTCCATACCTAGCCTATTACCAGGAACACTGCAGATATTAATGTGTTTTGCTTAACTGAAGAATAGGTTACAGTGCTTTTTCATAACTTGAGCATTCACTTACTGATATTTATATTTTGACTCTGACAAAGTTCATCAGTACAATAAATAAGCGATTTTATTAACAACTGTGTGGATTAGATTATTTATCCAGACAGAGACTGTCATGGGAAAATACTGAATTCCTCTTGGGCAGGACTGACAGAATGAAAATGACTTAAATGACACAGCGGCTCAAGACTCCCGGACTGATGAACCTCAACTTAGTTTTCAACAGATTATCACAAAGATCCCAAATCCTCGATTCATTGTCAAAGTAAGCTTGCAAACAGAATTTGAGATTGTGGGAATGTGGAAAAGTAAACCACATGTCATATAAATTGTTTGCTGAGGCATAGTAGAGCAGAGGGGTGATGCAAGTGTCAGGACAAGCCAAGCCTCAACACATGAAAAAGTAAGAAAGAGATAGAAAAAAAATATGAAAGTCTTCTTGTTCATTTATCTGAGGTGATTGTTAAACTGAAGACACATTAGATAAATTAGGGTTCTTTCATACAAGAGAATATTTTGTAGCTGTTTAAAAAAAGATAAAAAATAAGATTTTTATCTTGCAAAAATAAAAGTAGCCCAAAACAAAATTTACAAGACAATATGGAACAATCTATCAGAAAAATGGTTAAACAAAAGAATCAAGGTAAGGGTAAGTTTGCATAGCATGTTAATAGTTTGTGTTTAAAGAAAACAATGTGGATAGACACTTGTATATGCATAAAATTTTGTTAAGTGATAGACCATTTATTATAGTCATTAACTCTAGAAGGGGAGCTGAGAATTTTGAAATGTAGCAGAAAGAAGGCTTGTTTTTTGTTTTTGTGTAGTTTTAAATTTTTGTAATTTTACATGTACATTTTCAAAAAAACACAAATAGAGTAACATAATTAAAAATAAATATTTTTAATGACAGAATGTATGGCAAAACCAATACAATATTGTAAAGTAATTAGCCTCAAAAAATACATAAATTAAAAAAAAAAAGGAAAAAAGAAAATGCTTTTCTATCAAAAATACCTGGAGGGTATTGTGCTTAGTGAAATAAGTCAGACAGAGAAAGACAAATACTCTACATGATCACTTTTTTGTAGAATCTAAAAAATAAAATGAATGAATGTAACAAAACAGAAATAGACTCAGAGAGAGAACAAACTAGTGGTAGGGAATTAAGAGGGACAAACTATCATGTATAAAATAAATAAGCTACAAGAATAAATTGCACAGCACAAGGAATATACCCCACATTTTATAATGATTTGAAATGGAGCATAACCTTGAAAAATGTGGAATCACTATATTGTACACCTGAAACTAATATTTCAACTATACCTCAAATAAATAAAGCTTTAAAATATGTAAAACTCAATACAGTAAACAAATATATTTCTACCCATATTTATATCTACAGCAAACAGTATTTCACTGTGCAGTGGAAGGTTTTTCATTTAGGATTTTCTAAAACTCCTCAAACTGGATAAAACACTAATTTCTAATTATGTTGTACATTTTGAGTACTTTTCTTTCAAGTTAATATGTCACAAGAAGCCATTAACTCACTAAGCCCTATTCAACACTTAAGGTTCCAGTTTAATTGATTTCAGAAATTTCACAAATTTTAATTTATGAATTGAATTCTTTAGAATTAATTTATTTCTTTAGAAAACGTTTCTTCACAATAGGAGGTAGACAGTCCCATTAAATTCAAATTGTGAGTCTGACTCTTCAGAAACAAGATCGAGAAGAAAATAACAGATGAGCATCTTGGTTTCTTCTCTATAAAATAGGAAAAATAAAAGTAGCCTGAAAATACCTATAAAACCCACAATGGATAATAGTTGTGACTAACACAGCTTAAGGCCAAACGAAGACATGCTGGTTCTGTATAAATTTATGTCAGAAAACATAATTTTATTGCCTTATTTAAGTAAAAATGATGCTTGGTGATGGGTACTATCCTTTTATCACGGTTTGGCAAACATCTTTCCCAAATATCTATGATTACCTGTCTGAATTGGAAACGGCTCATTTCCCAGTGTTTTCACAATTAACTGTTCCCATCTGCTTTGGTAAACAAAATAACAAAATTGTTATTCAAATTACTTACATAGTTGTAAATTTTAATTCATTTAAAATGGATTTTTAAAATGTAGGTTTGTTTAAAAAAGAAAAGAAAAAGATACATACTATATATTTATCTTCCTGTGATGAAAAACTTGAATTAGGATTATAAAGATATTAAGACACATTTGGGAGAGGAAGAATTAAATTTATCTTCCTAAGGACTGATATAAAACTAATTTTAGAATAATTCATCCCAATGTAGTAAAACTGACCAGGTAATCAACTGCGGTTCATTTTTTACTGCCTTTTTTTTTTTTTTTTTAAACTGGTTTTTCAGTTTTATTTTTTTTTTATTTTTTAAATTTTATTTTTAAACTTTAGTATATTGTATTGGTTCTGCCATATACAAACATCGAAGAGACATCGTTTATTTGGAACTTTAGTGAAGAATCATGCTGGTGGCTTAAACATTCTACGAAGGTTTATATTCAAATGACTAGTCCTTGAAAATAAAAGATAAACCAGACTAAATCACCTTTGGGTATACATGCTGTCAACCAGCAATTATCTGATCGAATTTTAGTTATGCCTGGAACATAAACTAATTACTTTGAAAATGAACAGCTATGTTTTATGAACATTCAGATCTGTTATCCCACCAGACAGGGGAAAACAAACGGATGTAAGAAAGGATCAAAGATGTTCAATTGGTCAAGGTAAAGTGTAGCCCCAAACACAAAACCACTACCCTGCAAACTCAAACCTCTTCCAGCCCCTGTTTAGCCTCAACCAGACTCATCACTTTGAAAGTAGAGAACTAGCTTCAGCTTCTAGAAGATGCTCTCTATCAATGACCTGCCCAAGTGTGTGTGTGTGTGTGTGTGTGTGTGCGTGTGTGTGGAAGAGAGACAGACAGAACAGAGGCAGAATGCCTGTGAATGTCTCTCTGTATCTGCCACATAAAAGGGGAAGGAAAAGGAAAGAAAAAGGAGGAGGATTAAAAAGATACTTCAAGGAGCGAGATCTTTATTCCATGACTCAGGGGAAGAACCAGGATAATTTTCAAATGCAATCATTTCTGACACCTAGCTTACTTTTAGTTGCCTGAAATCCACTCTGGAACAAGCCAACAGTGACATCCGTTCAGGTTAACAATGAAAGAGTATCACAAACTCATGCTTTAAAAAAAAAAAAAGAAAGAAAGAAAGAAACAAAAATAAAAAACCAAGAAATCTCTTCAAGTCCTCTGGAGTCTACAAGGAATAAGAAAACAGGTATGTTTGGAATGAACAAAATTATTCACAACCATTCTTGTTTCCAATAATACTCCCCAAAATGGTTATGTTTCATTCCATATATTTACTTAATCACTCATTGAATTAATGTTTATCATGGAAGGTATACAGTTAACATGATACAACCATTGTTCCAAGCTGGGGATAGAAAAATAAGCAGCTAATGCTGCAAAGGCAGGAGAGAAGGCAGGCCACCGTTTTCAGCGAGAGAGTGAGATTTAAGACACCAGCCCACAAAGCACAGGGAACTTCACCCCATCTCACTAACCAGCTTAGTGACCCCTTGCTTTGAGGACTTGAGAAGTTCAAGTTTAAGCTACATCCTCAATCCAATCCTGAGAAGGTGGACATGCTGGTGAAAGTCCCTATTTAACAAAAGCAACAGATGGAGATGAAGAAAAGTGCTTCTCTTCATGAGCCCTAATTCTAATTACATGGGTTCCTCATGCCTCTTACCAATCTTCCACAAACCTGCAGGCCTTCCCTAAAACGTGTTAGGCACTGTGACACCTTGGGGTGAAGAAAATTCATACTGTTTCCTTTCCCTGAATTCATTCTCCCCATTCCTATCCATCTTCTCTTCCCCAATTGTTGCAATCTTATGTATCTTTGAGGTCATCTAGAATATTCTCTCCTTTTAGTATCTTTCCCCAACTCTCCACTCCCACAGGAAAGTAAATTCCTGGCACTCTCAGTTGCTCTGTGACCTTGGGTAATTGAGTCTCACTGTCCTCATCTATAAAACAGGAATGCTGTTGTTCAGTTGCTAAGCCGTGTCCAACTCTCTGTGACCCCATGGACTGCAGCACGCCAGGCTTCCCTGTCCTTCTCTACCTCCCGTAGTTCGCTCAGACTCATGTCCACTGAGTCAGTGATGCCAACTATCTCAACCTCCGTTGCCCCCTTCTCCTCCTGCCCTCAAGCTTTCCTAGCATCAGGGTCATTTGCAATGAGTCAACTAATAATACCACTTAACTCTTAAGGGCTAGAGTGAAGACTAAAGCATGCAGTATTACCTGGTTAATAACTGGTGTTTAATAAATGTTACTTTCTTTCTGGATTCTGAGACTGAAATTGAATTAATTTACTGTGTCTTTGTTAAATAGTCCTGGAACCAAGAATATTTTCTTTTTCCTATGTTAAAAAATATTCAGAAGCAAAAATAACTTTGCTCTTTCCTCCAGGAAATATTTGTTCCTATAAGATAAAACAATGAGTCAAGTAGTTTACATATCAAAACAGAGCGCTCATCAAGACTCACTCATCAACTCACTGTGTGCTTACCAACCTGAAACTATTATATCAAAAACTCTGGACACTGGTAGTTTGGCTATGTTTAATAAACTCATTTTATTTGGGTTTGATGCCTGGGCTGGGAAGATCCCCTGGAGAAGGGAAAGGCTACCCACTCCAGTATTCTGGCCTGGAGAATTCCATGGACTGTATAGTCCATGGGGTCATAAAGAGTCGAACACAACTGAGCGACTTTCACTTTCACCAAACTAAACTTTGCTTAGTCAACAGGTCTTTTTGGAGAACTGACAGTTGACACCTCTTTTTAATTGCGATTCAGTTGCACTTTGCTTAAACTTCTGCTGTAAGCACTATGCTGTAACTTCATTGTTGGTTAATTGTCTGATTATCTGCCTTCCTTTATAAAATGGTAAGCTTCAAGAAAGCAAGGTTGTGTCTTTGTAATGCCAGTGCTCATCATCAGTATGCCAAAAGGTAACCAGGAAAAACAAAACAAAAGACATATATATTTCCTTGAATAAATGGATGAATGAAGGAACAGCCATCCTTGAAGTCACATATCCATTTTTAATCCACTAACCTAGTTGTTTCACCCAAGGCTTTAATCTGGCTTCCATTTAGACCCAGCCAAGGGGAAGCACCAATAAGAGGTCAGAACACGCTAGCAGAACAGGGACCAGGTACTTACTTCCCCAGCTCCCTGCTCCCAGGTCACAGTTGGCGGAGGTTGCTCTGCTAAGGCCACAGCTCCTCCTCAGGGACTTTTCTTATAGCTATATTGCTCCAGGTTCTAATAGTCACTTCCTTCCCTTTGCCCCCACAGGCCATGGCACAAGTAAATACCCCTCCTATTGACTGCCTTCACCATCCTTTATGGATTTCCTAATCCTAGTTACACCCTGGAACTGAGACCCTTCATTAAATCTTCCTCAGTTACCCTATATGGGTGTGCTGTCAGTATTACAAGGAATCCTAACTGATGCATCTTCTAGGGATAGGGCCCACATAGAAAGAGGTACTACCATCGAGCTGGTATCTCTCACGACATAAGGAGTAGTAAGTCTGAGTCTACCTAAGTAACAATGCCAGGACTCCTTAGAATGGAGACTTGTGCTTCTGGAAAAGCTGTTTCCATTTATGTCTTCTGGGAACTAACCTGGCCCCTAATCACTGAAATCACAGAGTGCCTTTTAAAGTTGTTTCTGGGGGAAAAAAGCTTCCCCTCTGAACCTTAGTGAAGTGGTTTTAGGGCAGTAAAGGCCATTATACTTTAGCAAAAACAACTGCATCAAGCTATAACATCTGTGCTGAGTGGTAAAAACCATTCCAGTAGCCTCTATAGCATATCTGGATTATGAAAAGAAAAGCTAAGAAATAAGATATTTGATCTCTTCCCCTCAATTAAAAAATTACTGAAATCTGTAACCCTATTAGGAAAAAATCAACAGAAGAAGCAGACTTCTCTTACATGCAGAAAGAACCTGAGATTTACTCTGATTTTTAGTTGAATTTGATATGTACCACAGTATATAGCAAGGCCCTTCTGTAAACTAATATTCAGGAAAAGAGAAGAAATTGGAAATTGGAAAAAACATCACATGTTTTCACCGGTATATCGAACTACAAGTCCAGGTATAAATCTTTTCAGCACTGTCAGGCCTAGAAAGAGGGGAATTATATAATGGAATATGCAAGAGGAGGGCTTAAGGTCCTTATACAGATGCAAGTTGATTATAATTAGCACTTCATGAAATTGCTTTTTTTTCCCTACTAGATGAAAAGTGATTCTAAGTGGGACAGAGCTATAAAAGTAAAAAAGTCCTCATTTTTCAATCTACACTAAAGTTTCTTTCCATGTGTGACCTTATTTGGCACTTTAACCTAAGACTGTAATACATGAAGAATTTTAAACATTTCCATTTGCTTATTATGGTTCTTATGAAAAACTGAAAAGATTATCTGAGGGCAGAGTAACTAGCATGGTAGAAAGAAAATTCAAACCCCAAGCTTAGGACTTACACAAAGCCACATAGTTTTGGACAAACTATTTTAATTTTCTGAGTAACAGATTTATCTTTAAGATTTAGTCCTAAAGTTGCTGAGAGGATTAGATAAGAGCACATCTACATAGCACTTCTTACAGTGTCTGGTGCTGTGCACATGGCAACTCAGTAGCAGTTACTGTCATGATCAGTGTCCATGAGTGGCATGAGATTCAGAGACAGTGCTGTTATTCATATCTGCAAACTTTGGCAATACACCTATGAAGGCAGTAGGTGCCCGCAAAGAGTTTCTAACTGTGTACGTACACAAATAACTTGACTCAACTTGATTTGAAAAGAGAAGAAGTTACGGTCAAGCAGGAATTTTAACCAAAATTGAAATTCCCCTTGCATTGCTGATTCAGATCTGTTACTACCAAAATACTGCAGAGCCTGTGACGCGGTAGTGCTGAAAAAAATCATCCTTAATCACATAAAGGGCCTGTTTTAAGACTACTTGGTTCCATTAGTATTTCCAAGGTAATACAGTCTTCTGGGTGTCTTCATATTATCAAGTTAACTGGTGCACCATCCTATCAGGGTTGCCAATCACCCTTGAGTACCTTTTATCACATGCTTGGGTTGTTTCTATTTAAGCGCTCTCTGTTCTGCTGACTCACCATCCTCAGAAGTGCATGCTGCCTATTACTGACATTTCTGAGAGATGCACAAATTAGACTGAAGCACTGGCAATTAATATTTCTACTCTTCTCTGCATGACATATACAATATTATAAGTGGTACTTTTCTTTTGTAGAAATGAAATTAAGTTATGGAAAAAAGATAAAGTTTTTCAGATCAAAATCAATGACAGGCACTTTCCAGACAGGCTTATAAAGGAAAAGAAAAGACTAAAACATGATGTAGCATTTTTTTTTCTCTCCCAAAAGAGCTTAAAGCAGGAGGTGGAATAGCATCTATGACATTATATCATTTTTAAAAATCCTTAAAGGAATATAATAATTATTTTATCACTTAAATGCCTTTATCATTAAAAATTAACCAAATATAATCTATGATTCAAAAACTGAGCCCCAAATTTAACAGCCATGGTAAAGGCCAAACTTTTAGAACCATACAATGGTTATTATGCATGATTATTGCACAGTATTTGACCACCCAATGGTTACATGCAATAACGCCAAAGTTCTGAAATGGCACCTAAGTCCATACCTGACTGTTAGAAGTTTCCCTCTTCACATCCTTCTCTCCGAGGGAGCACAATACAAACTCCATCATCTCCCTGTGCCCAACCTTGGCACCAGTCCTCCTCGCTCCCTTTATATCCACTCAAGTGTCACTTCTATGAGTGTTTCCTAAAAATGGTAACACTCCCCTTTCCACTTCTTGCTTGATTCTTAGCACTTTCCATCATTTGACACTGTCACACATCTCAACACCCCAACAGTCTCCACCTAACATGTAGACACCTGTTGCTTATAATCTATCTCCTCCTACTGCCCTCCTCCAGGGGATCTTCCCAACCCAGGGATCAAACCCATGTCTCCCTCATTGCAGGTGGATTTTTTTTTTACTGTCTGAGCCACCAGGGAAACTACTAGAATGTAAGGACCATCAGATATTTTGCAATGATTTGCTTATTGCTACACTCTTGGGCCCAGTACAGTGTCTAGCACAAAATACATGTCAAATATTTTTGTTGAATGAATTAAAGAGACCTTCCCTTCCTGAGAGTGGAAATCTACATTTCTGTGTAAGTTCCCTGGGGCCAACTACAGGAGAATATCATACTCATAAAGTTAAAAAATTGCAAAATGAGGAAAAAGGAAGGTTGCTTGTCCTGTTTCACTGTTATACTGAATCATTGTCTGATAGACATTCTCCATGGGACTGTACCTTTGTCATACCATTTACTGTTAATTAGGGTTCAGATGCTATGAAGTTAAACTGTGACTATCAGATTTTTATCTTATAGAAATTAAATGATTTCTGTGCAGAAAAAAATAACTCCAAAGATTATACCTTTATTGCACTTTATAAAACAATTTTGTAACTACCTGGCAATCTTTTTTTTTTTCTTTTTTTCATTGCCTTTAAATGCACTGTGCCTCAAATGCATTTTGAACCAGCTTTACCACTTGTCTGGTTCCCTTACCAATGAATTAAATAAGTCTTTTACATGCATTTAGTCCATATCTGTATGAGAGTAATACTTTAAAATTTTAAAGATAACATTTTGGCAGTTTGTGTGTGTGTGTATGTGTGTAGAGGGGGGGGGTTGTCCTATCACAAGATTCCCAAACATGATAGAGATCAGGAAAAAAGCAGAAAATCTGGTTTGCTGGCATATTCATTTCTTTGTCAAGTTGTTGGCAAGCTCAAATCAGTTTTTTAAAGTGTCCACTTGTGTTTTGTGATTTTGACCTATGGCTGATGTTGCAGAACTGGAGAGTCAAGCTATTTGTCCAGCTGTTTGTCATTGAGAACATCTTTCCCTCTTGTTTGGCTTCCCTGGTGGCTCAGATGGTAAAGCGTCTGCCTGCAATGCAGGAGACCCAGGTTCAATCCCTGGGTTGGGAAGATCCCCTGGAGAAGGAAATGACGATCCACTCCAGTATTCTTGCCTGGAAAATCCCATGGATGGAGGAGCCTGGTAGGCTGAAGTTCATGTGGTCACAAAGAGTCAGACATGACTGAGAGACTTCACTTTTCTTTCCCTCTTGTTTGGAGAAGGAAATGGCAACCCACTCCAGTATTCTTGCTTGGAAAATCCCATGGATGGAGGAGCCTGGTAGGCTACAGTCCATGGGGCTGCAAAGAGTCGGACATGACTGAGCAACTTCACTTTCACTTCCCTCTTGTTGCCTAAGTCTCAAATACGTAACTACACTGGGCAAGTATTAACAAAATAGATTATAAAACCTCACAAAGGAGCTCTGTTCTGATTGTGTTATAAATAATAATAAGCCTGTACAAAAATCTAATATTACCAGAATTCCCAGAAAGTAAACTAAACTTCTAATACTTTAAATATGTTATCATTCATTTCCCAAATTCACAAACCAACAAACAGCTAACAGGACAACTGCTTGCTGAGAAGCATTTTTATGTAAAAACCCAAGTTTATGTAACCAAAGTGAATCCTTGGACATATTAGACTTGTTTGACCACTTCAATTTAAAAGCAGCTATATATCTTCTCCCTGACTTTATCTATGTAGACTATAATACAAGAAAATATTTCACAATAGATTTCTATTTTTTTTTCTCATGAATAAACAATTTCATCTGAAGTCCTCAAAACCCCTATGTGTTTACTGTTCAGACAAGACAACATATTTCATATAAAATTTGGGGTTATAAAAAACATAAAATTATTTAATTTAAACAAATTCTGGTAACAAATTAAAAAATTAAATTATAATTCTGATAATTAAATCTGTTTAATGTCATCAGTGACTGTGTTCTATAATATACCAATTTACACATAATATTCAAGATCTTTGGTTAACATTAAGAACTTAAGATAATATTAAATTGGGTTAATTAATAAATAATCTTTGGGTATCTGGATAATTTTTTAAATTTTGTTGAAAGTGAACGTGAAGTCACTCAGTTGTTTCTGACTCTTTGCAATCACATGGACTGTAGCCTACCAGGCTCCCCCATCCATGGGATTTCCCAGGCAAGAATACTGGAGTGGATTGCCATTTCCTTCTCCAGGGGATCTTCCCAACCCAGGGATTGAACCTGGGTCTCCTGCATTGCAGGCAGACGCTTTACCATCTGAGCCACCAAGGAAGCCAAATTTCGTTGAAGTCCAGCTAATTTAAAAGGTGCTAATTTCTGCTCTACAGCAAAATGATTTAGTTACACGTGGATAATTCTTTTCTGGGGGTAATTTCTAATAAGATAAAATATAACATTTGTCAGAAAGCATAGTTTTATATGTATACATGTATATATATTATATGAGAAATCCTGAATAATACAACTTCAAGGAAAAGCCCATTGCAATATAAGCAGAAGCAAAGATTACATATATGTGTGTGTGTATATATATACAACTCAAGTTTGAGACATATATGTATTCATACGTATGTCTGTGTGCATGCATGCTTAGTCCTATCCAACTCTTTGCAACCCCATGGATGGTAGCCTGCCAGGCTCCTCTGTCCATGAGATTTCCCAGGCAAGAATACTGGAGTGGGTTGACATTTCCTCCTCCAAGGACCTTCCTGACCCAGAAATTAAACCCGGTCTCCTGCATCTGCTGCATTGGCAGCAGTATTCTTTACCACTGAGACACTTCGGAAGCTACTCTGTTAATAAGGGACCAAATTTGCCCAAACTTCTGACTTTTTCCTTTCAGTATCAGATTTTAAAATGGGGAGAAAATTCAAAGTGTTTTTTACACCTAAACTGACTTTGGTGTTTTCCAGAGGGTCCTGGGGTTTCCCAGGTGGTGCAGTGGTGAAGAATCTGCCTTTGAGACATGGGGTTCAATCCCTGGGTCAGGAAGGTCCCCTGGAGAAGGAAATGGCAACCCACTCCAGTATTCTTGCCTGAGAAATCCCATGGACAGAGGAGCCTAACAGGCTACAGTCCACGGGGTTGCAAAGAGTGGGACACAACTGAGCACGCTTGCACACTTGGAAAATCACAAAGATTTGTTTTGCTTTAACTTATGTATTTGCTATTGTCACTGTAACAAGTCACCACCACTTGTCTTAAAACAACACAAATACAGCTCCCCTTACATTTCTGGGAGATCAGAAATACAAAGCAAGGTTCAATCAGCTAAAATCAAGACATTGGCAGGGATGGTTCCTTCTAGAGGTTCTGAGAGGAGACTACATTTCCCTTCTTTTTTTCAGCTTCTAGAGCCCACCCACATTCCTTGGCTTATGGTCCCTTCCTCCATATCCAAAGCATATCACTCCAATCTCTACCTCCATTATCACACCACATACCCTTCTCTTTTATATAATCCTTATGATAATACTGGTCTCACTCAGATAATGCAAAATAATCTTCCATTTCAAAAACCTTAATTTAATTATGTCTGCAAAGACCAGTTTGTCTTTTATGGTAACATATTTTACATCCTGGGGATTAGATATAAAGTCTCTGGGAACCCATTATTCAGTCTAGCATACCTTGTAAAAAGAGTACCAGAAATAATTAGGTAATCTACTTGAAGACCATGAGCCTGTAGCCCCCAGATGTAGTGAAGCCTGAGGATTGATAATATTAACCCTTCTGGCAATGCCCTGTTACCTCACCATCAACCAATCGGAGAATTGTTAAGGAACTGATCACACACCTTAAGACTCTTCTCCCTCACCTTGTCTTTTAAAATGCTTCTCTGAAACTCTTTGGGGAGTTCAGGTGATTTGGGCATCAGCTTCCCTGCTCTTCTTGTGTGGCCCTTGCAAAAAAACCTTTCTGCACTCCAAACTCTGACTTTTTGGTTTGCTTGGCCTTGCTGTGTATTGGGCATGTGATCTTGGGTTCACAATACTGAGAGGAGAACCCTTGATGTTCTGACATATCTCTGCCCTGAGACACTTTCTTTTGTTCTCTGTGAGATATTCTATTTTTTTTTAAGCTCTGAAGGCAAGGCTTGTAGACAGCTGAAGTCATCTTAGATTCCTTAAAGGCATCACTGAGAGGTATGCAAATATATGCAAATAGAGTATACAACAGAGTAATTAAAATAAAATCTAGTAGCCTTAAATAGATACCAAATAATAGTCCTAGGAGAGGCAATTAATTCTGTTGTTTACAACCACTCCCTTTGTTAGCTGATCTTTTTTTTTTTCCCCCCAAATGAAGACATAAATCACTTTCTTTGCTTCTGTGAAAGAAAAACAAAAAACATTGCATTTATATTCTGCTTCATTTTTGTCTGGAAAAGCATAGCCAAACAATGCCTATTAATAAGAGGAAAAATAACTCAGAAATGGACAATGGCTTGGAAAGCTTTCAGAGTCTGGCCACTGCTCACATTTTAGCCTCATCTTATTCCCCAACCCCCTCTCTCAACTCTCAGCTCCTTCTACATGGAAATCCTGGCAATTCCACCATCCCACATGCAATCAGTCCCCAACCAAAGGTTATTCCTCCATCAGAAGACAGAACACAGTCCCTGCCTTCAGATGCACACAGCCCAGTCAGGGAAAGATATTAAAAAAGCAGGTAATTATATCATCCAGGATGCTGAATGCAATGCTGGAGATGCAAACAGAGCGTGGTGGAAGTGTGAACTGGAGCACCTAAAAGAGGAGGAAGGACGGGTCAGAGAAGAGCCTGAAAGATGCTACACTTGAGCTGAGGACTAAAGGAGGTATAGGAAGCAAGTTCTAATAGAGCAGAGACCTAGAATACAGGATCTAACAATCTGTATTTGGAACAACTACTCAGAGTTACGGGGGTGAAACATCAAGTGTAAGGCCAGGAAGCACAGGAGAATGAGGCTCCAGAGGCAGAGCGGCCAGAGTCTGGGGCCTGGGTTTGCCACTATTAAAAGATGAACTCTGGAGTGTTCAAAGTTCAAAGCTTATTTAAGCAGGGACTTCCCTGATGGTCCAGCAGCTAAGACTGCCCGCTTCAAATTCATGGAGTCTAGGTTTGATCCCTGGTGAAGGACTGGGAAGCCTGGCATGCTGCAATCCATGGGGTCACAAAGAGTCAGACATGACTAAGCAACTGAACAACAACAACAACAGGGAACTAGATCCATGTGCCAAGGACTAAAAGATCCTGCATGTAATGATGAAAACTTAAGATTCAGCATGCCATAACTAAGATCCGGAGCAGCCAAAAAATTATTTTTTGAAAAAGTTTATTTGAGCAACGATAAATTTCAACCCAACAGCACCAAACCAGAAGTGGTTAGGAATGTTCTACCAACAGGGACTGGGCAGAGACTTTTATAGAGAAAAGGCAGAGTAAGGAAATTATTGACTCTCTACAACTTATGGGAGTAACCATCCATCTAGAGTGGAGACCACCTGTGCGCACCTTCACAGAAGGAAAGAGAGGCCAAGACTAAAGGAGCCAGTCTCTAGTTCAGAGGCTATTACTGTAAAACCCAGGTGGCTTTACTGAAATCAGCATCAGTGGACAAGAGAGGGGGGCACATTTTAAAGATATTAAAGATGGAGAGAATTAACTGAATTGATCATAGATAAAGAGCTGGGATGAGAAAACAGTCAATGTCACTTCCCAGTTGTCAATGGCAAAGCCCTTTAAGAATCCCAAAAAATAAAAATAGGTTTCGGGTAAAAAGATAAAGTCTAACTGTCCCCCCACCCCCACTCCACCGCCGCCCCTTTTCCTTTGTGCTTAGTTCCACTGGCTTTATAAGGTGGCGCGTGCAGAGGCCGAATACCTGGAGCTTCAGACCCAAGTTCCTGGTATGAACCGGCTGGGCTGCACATCACCTCAGGGCATGTGCTGCTGCTGCTGCTACTAAGTCGCTTCAGTCGTGTCCGATTCTGTGTGATCCCACAGACGGCAGCCCACCAGGGTCCCCCGTCCCTGGGATTCTCCAGGCAAGAATACTGGAGTGGGTTGCCATTTCCTTCTCCAATGCATGAAAGCAAAAAGTGAAAGTGAAGTCGCTCAGTCGTGTCCGACTCTTAGCGACCCCACGGACTGCAGCCCACCAGGCTCCTCCCTCCATGGGATTTTCCAGGCAAGAACACTGGAGTGGGGTGCCATTGCCTTCTCCTCAGGGCGTGTATAAGCGCCTAAAACAGCCCTCAGGCAAGAAGGCGGCAGACCAGGTGCAGAGAGGCTGCGCGATCCTGGAAGGGAGGCGGGAACCGCACAGCGGGGCCCGGCCCAAACCCCACTGCGCCTCGCTGACTAGATCCCCGAAAAGCCGCCCTGCCCACCACCTGATGCCACCGCAAGAGAGCGTTTACGCTCACATGTCTCCATTCTCTGATAAAGACTTTGCTTGTGAACTGAACTGAGTCTCATTCTGTGGGTGGGCTCGAGTGACACCAGACAGGCTGACTCGTGCAAGGCCTGACTTGAAAGAACTGCTAACAGAATTTTCATGTTTGGCGACTCTGTAGGTACTGGTGTCCACAATGAAACGGAGCATGGGAATAGGATTTGGGGTTGGAGAGATGCTGAGTAGCATATTAAATGTACTGAGGAAAAAAATGCTTGATGAGCAGGAGGCAGATAGATAGGTTTTGGCACGTGGATGGTCACATGGAATATGAGTGTAAGGGGATATGGCAACAGGGGCAAAAAGACCCCATAAGAGGCTAGCTGGCAGCTGGGCAGGGGAAAAAAAAAAAGTGATGGCTGAAGTAGGACAGTGACAGCATGGATTTAGAAGTGACAGATTCAAGATATATTTAGGAAGTAAATTGATTTTGTCCCCTTCATTCTTCAACCATTCAAACATTATTCATGAGCCCAAGACTATGTTAATTGCTTTTATGGAACGAGTAATCGAAATCACAAGCTAGAAAAATTTGGATGCTGAGGACTTTGGCTTGTATTGTTAGCGTCTTTTTTCCCACTCTGATGTCTAGAGCCTTCTTAATGTTCATGCTAGAAATACGCAAAAGGAGTATTCCAGTCCTCTTATTTTCTGGGAGTAATGGAGGTGATTTACCCAAGTCACTTAGCTAATTGGTGGCAGAGCTATAATTAAAATCCTTCTGGTTTCTAATACGGTACTGATCTCTCAACTTGGTGTGTACTTATAAATATTTAAAATAGCCTTCTAAAGATACACAGAATGTCAGAGAAGCTACACTTTAAACAATCCATCCTTATGCCCAAAGGTACATTAGAACTAGAATCATGAAATTAATAGCTATTGATACTTACTCACCCAGAATCAATATATTTCTTGGCTAAGATGAGTGGTTGTTTTTGGGTGTAACACAAAGAGATGGGGAAAAGCCCAGTGCACCTGAGTGCTGCTGACAGATGGAAGCAGCATGCTGGAAAGGCGGGGGAGCCTGCAGCTGGACACAGGGGCTGGGGCCAGCTTCAGCCAGGCCAGAGATTAAGACTGGTGTCATGACCAGCCCTGGGCAAGGGTGGAGATATGGAAGTAGTAACTGAGTCCATGAATTTAAGAACCTAAAATTTGTAAACCTTCAGGACATCCAGGTTCCTAATCCAGGTCCCCATATTCTAAGTGTTCTGTGACTTTGGACCAACATAATTTTTTTAAATTTTTTTCAAAATTGTTGTTGGAGTGTAGTTGCTTTACAATATTCTGTTACTTTCTACTGTACAGCAAAGTGAATCAGTAATACGTGTACATATATTCCCTCTTTTTTGGGTTTCCTTCCCATTTAGGTCACTGCAGAGCACTAAGTAGAGTTCCCTGTGCTATAGAGTAGGTTCTCATTAGTTATGTTTTAAACACAGCAGTGTATATATGTCAATGCCAATCTCCAAATTCATCCCATCCCTCTTCCCCCTTGGTATCCATACATTTGTGCTCTATGTCTGTGTCTCTATTTCTATAAAAAAGATTGTCTATACCAATTTTTTCAGATTCCACATATATGCTTTAATATATGATATTCGTTTTGCTCTTTCTGATTTACTTTACATTGTAAATTTGATTAGCTGTATGTGAATGTTGCAGGCTAGAAGTAGAATTGCACCCCAAGATGTGATATTCTAAAGAAAACCTATGACCAAAATGGCGCTCTGGCCCTAGACTGGAAGTAAAAATACATGATGTATATAGGTTATAAAAACCCCTAAAACAGGTCAGGTTTATTCAAATTATTTTATCGTGAAATGAAAAAAACAAGCAGACTTACTAATATAATGAATCTAAATTGAAATGTCACATTCTTTATGAGCCACTGCTACTTTCATACAGTGCTAAGAACAAGTGTTCACGAAATGCATTCCTTTTAGAAGCTGTCTTAATGTGGAAGTGAAATACCATATACACTCACCATTTCCATGGTAACTATTTTCTTACTAAATGGAACTGGCATAATCAGCATTTAAGACCTTCTATTTCCTGAAATGTTCATCTTATGTGAATGTCTTTATATTCAAGTTACATGCAGTATCTTCCTGTTTTATTTTCTTCTTTTAATTAAACTTAATTTTGTTAAATGTGGTGGCTCTCTAGAAGAAAAATAATGTGGTGTATTTGTTGCTCTATTGTTTATGCGAGTCCTTTAATATTTTAGTGTTTTCTAATAAAAACTGACATATTTCTTTTTTTCATAATGTTGAGAATTCAGAGCTTCTTTAAAAATAATTCAGTCAATATATGTCCTGGATGTGGTGGTTAAACACCAAAGAAATGTTTTGTCTGTGTTAAAAGATTATTTTCAGAAAACATAGAATCATGTTTCTTATAAACATATGAAAATGAATGTGTTTAAAATATTTATCTTACTCATTATGTGAATCTCTCTCCATGACATCTGAGTCTTATTTTCAACTAAGTCTCAACCTTTAGTCCTTGATGAACCTGCATAGCCCAGTTTTACCAAGAATCCATTTAGAATCTCAATCCTTGATATCTGATAACCCTGGCCTGCCTTCAAGAATAATCCTGTTAAGTTGGTTTAGAAAGAATCCCTCTACCCTTGAAATCCACTCTTAGTAAATTTTCATTGTTCATTTGCTCACTCAGCTGTTTGGCTATAAATTCCCAGCTGTTTTTGCTATATTTGGACTTCCCTGGGAGCTCAGATGGTAAAGAATCTGCCTGCAATGCAGGAGACCCCGGTTGGATTCCTGGATCAGGAAGATCCACTGGAGAAGGGATAGGCTACCCACTCTAGTATTCCTGAGCTTCCCTGGTGGCTCAGCTGGTAAAGAATCCACCTGCAATGTGGGAGACCTGGGTTCGATCCCTAGGTTGGGAAGATCCCCTGGAGAAGGGAAAGACTACTCACTCCAGTATCCTGTACAGTCCATGGGGTCGCAAAGAGTCAGACATGACTGAGCAACTTTCACTCACTTGCTGTATTTGGACTTGAGCCCAGTATCTCAATAGTCTTGACATTTATCACAATAGTCCTGAAAAAAGTCTTCCTTACCATTTGAACAAGCATAAGCATATTCTTTTTCTTTAACTCAGACATGTTATAACCAGTTCAAAGGAAAAATAAAAACACAAACTTAAGGGAATAAAGGAATCAAATTGTAAATGGGGACAAAACTGGTTTTTCTCAAGGAGCAAGGAAGTCTGCTGGACAAGACAGAGTTTACATATCTGTCAATTACCTACAGTTTACAAACCCTGCCAAATAGTGCAAAGACAACATTCTAGAATATGTTGTAGAGCGACAGGAAGACAGCCAGGAAGACTGAAAGTACTTAATTTTCCACCGAAGTATAATTTTTATTTCTGGCACTGTGTGGTGACCATAGACAGCACAAGTCACACTGTAAATTTCTTTCAGCATCAGTTTTGTAATTATACTCTTCCAGAACCCTTCTCACAATTTGAGCTGAAAAACTATTAACTGTGACAAAGTAAGAAAAAAGTAGATATTTAACTCTTATAGGTCATCTATGAAGTGCAATCTATACACTTTTGAGAAGAATCCCGTCTATTGATAATCCTTATTTAAAAGCCCATAAATAATCACTCAGTATGGCCAATAAATGTATAAGATAGATTAATATTCTCATTAGTAAATACATCTTTTGAATTTTAAGAAAAATACATTAGAAGGAAAATAGAAACTAGATAGATGGAAAAGAAAGTGCTAGAGAGATTAAAGAGTTCTTAATTCGTTGAAATAATTATATAGCTTTCATGGCAGTTTTTTCATACTGTCTTATTTAAACTGTTTTAAAACATATTTTGACCCTACTCCATTCAGTACAGTGGTGGTGCATGCTCAGCCACTATCGTGTCTGACTCTTTTGCAACCCCCTGGAAGTCCGCCAGTTTCCTGTACATGAGACTTTTCACACAAGTATAGTGGAATGGGTTGGCATTTCCTCCTCCAGGTGATCTTCCCAACCCAAGGATAGAACCCACGTCTCCTAGGTTTCTTGCAATGGCAGGTAGACTCTTTACCACTGAGCTACCTGGGAAGTCCCTGTCCAGCACAGGGACTGTGTCTATCACCATGGTCTCCTCCAAAGATCTTAGTGCCTTGCACATATTATATGTTGACTGTGGGACTGAGTTGAATACAACTCAATGAAGGCTTCTCTGTGTATGTAAAGTGCCATTTCCCAGGCTTTCTACGGCCCTAATTTAATTTAAAAAGTCATTTTAGATAATACTACTATCATTTATTGAGCACTGATCATGTGCCAGGCTGTGTGCTAAGAGTTTTACACTTATTATTTCATTTAATCTCTGAAACAACTGTATGAGGTTATTATCTTCCTTTTACCAGAGATGTAATGGGATTAGGTTTTATTGTTGTGTAGACCTACCCAAATATACACATGCATTTTGTCCTCTGCACCGTCATCATCTTTCTGGGATTAAAGCCAGTTTTCTTACCCCTATATCTAACTTCTATGTTTTGGGCCATTAAAATGTGGGGGTGTGCATATAGGCAATTTGAATGGGGCTCCATAAAGTGTTAGGCTTCCCAGGTGGCTCAGTGGTAAAGAATCCACCTGCCAATGCAGGAGACTTGCGTTTGCTTCATGGGCCAGAAAGAACCCCTGGAGAAGGAAATGGCAACCCACTCAATCCAATGGACAGAGAAGCCTAGTGGCTACAGTGCATAGAGTCACAAAGAGTCAGTCATGACTTAGTGATTAAGCAATGACAACCACTAAATCTTGGGGTTGTATCTTCTGCTGAGTTATCCACAGGCAATTATAGACATCTGTGGAAGGAGACCTTCACACCCAAGTGAGGAACAGCTCACCATATGCCTCAGCTCAGATACTGTGAAGTTGGCATCTCAAATGTAGGCAGATTGCAGGCACTGGTCCATCTTCCTGAGAGCAGAGGTCACCAGGTTCTCCTCCTTCTAGGCTCACTGACCTCCTTTAAAGACAGGACACACACCCTACTCAGGCACAACCCAGCATTCTTTTGATCTCCCTGGGCCATAGCAAAATGAGTCTTCATCCCTTTTCTAATAAATTGTTATGGTACCAACATCTCTCTTGATTTTTAAGAAGCATTTATTTTTTACTCTCAAACCAGCTAAGTTCTTGAGAAGGAAAAACCTTAATTTTAGAAACTACTGTTCTGATGTAGGCTTCAGAGGTTGTTTTAGAATTCAAAAACTGAATAGGCTTCTTGTGCCTTCGTAAGAGAAGAGTCCAAATGCTTCTACAACCATTTGGAGGCCTCTGACTGAGTCTCAGGGGTAGGGAAGCATTTTCTGTTAAAGGCCAGATAGTAAATATTTCAGATTTTGTGGGCCACAGAGAGTCTGTGTCACATAATCAGCATTTTTTACATAGCCTTTTCAAAGTATAAAACAATTCTTAGCTCCATTTCTTCTGTAAGTTCAAGGGATTCACTTTCCTGATCTGAATTGTAAGAAGAGATATGTTCAAGACATTTGTTTGTCTGTTTTTCTCTTTTGAGCTCAAATCATTTGAGAATGTCATGCCCATTGGGAAGTGAATATCTGAACTTGTGAGTTTTGTATTTCTATATGTATGTTTGACCCATGGCTGAAATTTTAAAACTCAAGCTATAATAAGCTCTTTTTCAAACATACAAATATTATATATCTTTTCTGAATCTTTATACATCTATAATTTACAATGACCTTTAAGTGTTGAGTGAGTGTGTAAGATACATAAATTAGATAACAAAGTCTCTCCAATTAAAGGAGCTCTATTTTAATTGACTTATAGGGATAAATGGTATTTATATAAATTGAATATTACTAAAATTCTGAGAAATGAAAGAAACTTATCTTTTAATAATTTCAGTGAGCTAAAAAAAGATATTCTTAATGAAATTAACTGAAATAATTTAAGAATTCAAGTTCACATAATTTGGATAAGTTTTTGCAAATGAGACTAATATTGGTTTGATAAAAACAGTTATATCTTCTCTGGGATATCATCATTTAAGAATAATACCAAGATTACATTTTTATTTTACTTGGGTATGTTCTTACATTCATACAGGCTTACTTATGGAATAAGCTAGCACTACTTCAATAAGCTAGCATTACTTCTGAGGAAATATCAATAGCCTCAGATATGCAGATGACACCACCCTTATGGCAGAAAGCGAAGAGGAACTAAAGAGCCTCTTGATAAAAGTGAAAGAGGAGAGTGAAAAAGTTGGCCTAAAACTCAACATTCTGAAAACTAAGATCATGGCATCTGGTCCCATCACTTCATGGCAAATAGATGGGGAAACAATGGAAACAGTGACAGACTTTATTCTTTTGGGCTCCAAAATCACTGCAGATGGTGGCTGCAGTGATGAAATTAAAGATGCTTGCTTCTTGGAAGAAAAGCTATGACCAACCTAGACAGCATATTAAAAAGCAGAGACATTACTTTACCAACAAAGGTCCATCTAGTCAAAGCTATTGTTTTTCCAGTAGTCATGTATGGATGTAAGAGCTGGACTATGAAGAAAGCTTAGCACTGAAGAAGTGATGCTTTTGAACTGTGGTATTGAAGAAGACTCTTGAGAGTCCCTTGGACTGCAAGGAGCTCCAATCAGTCCATCCTAAAGGAAATCAGTCCTGAATATTCATTGGAAAGACTGATGCTAAAGCTGAAGTTCTAATACTTTGGCTGCCTGATGCAAAGAACCAACTCATTTGAAAAGACCCTGATGCTGGAGAAGATTGAAGGTGGGATGAGAAGAGGACGACAGAGGATGAGATGTGACAACATGATGCGATGACATGTCACTGATGTGATGAGATGAGTTTGAGTAGCCTCTGGGAGTTGATGGAGACGGAAGCCTGGCGTGCTGAATTTGCAAAGAGTCAGATAGGACTAAGCAACTGAACTGAACTGAGCATTATTTCTACTAACTGTTTAAGGTTTTGAATACTGTGAATTTGTGTTTAATCAAATTAAATCACTAATCTAATAACTTTATTTCAACATTAATTATATTTTATAATATGTCAGCTAAATGATAGCTTCCAAGATTTTTAGATAATTTAAAATCTTGGACTGATATTAAATTGAATAAATTAATGGATTTTCATTAAATACCAGATCATTTCTAAGTAAGATGGAATACTCACTGAAGCATTAATTACTACGTATAACTATAAGTTTATATGCTTTTTATCTCTTATTTTTTGATGGCATGGAGAATCTACATTTGGGGTGTTTTATGAATGTTTTCATATTTTTCCACTTTGAAAACCTGTACTATAAGGACTATATAGGAAATAGGAAGTTACAGAGGTTCAGTAAAAGGGAATTTTATTCATCCTGGTCAGAGGTGGCTATAGTTTGATAGTTTTGTTTATAAAATTTTCAAAAAGAGCTTTATATCAAATATTATAATAATGTAAAACTAGAATTTAGTTTTCTGTTAAAATTAAAAAATTTGTCTTGGATTATTGACTAGGACTTGATAAATAGTCATGAAAGTTTATTTTTATCTTCTGTCTAGATAGAAAAAATTCTATATTACAGACTCATTTTCACAGATTATGTTTATTATTTCCTTGATTATTCAGGAAAACAAATGTTTCTCATTTAGGAGAAAGTTAAGGTTCTTTCCAATCAAGTTACTTTCCAGGCTTACTTTTTTTTTTTTTTAAACTTTACATAATTGTATTAGTTTTGCCAAATACCAAAATGAATCCGCCACAGGTATACATGTGTTCCCAACCCTGAACCCTCCTCCCTCCTCCCTCCCCATACCATCCCTCTGGGTCGTCCCAGTGCACCAGCCCCAAGCATCCAGTATTGTGCATCGAACCTGGACTGGCAACTCGTTTCATACATGATATTTTACATGTTTTGATGCCATTCTCCCAAATCTTCCCACCCTCTCCCTCTCCCACAGAGTCCATAAGACTGTTCTATACATCAGTGTCTCTTTTGCTGTCTCGTACACAGGGTTATCGTTACCATCTTTCTAAATTCCATATATATGCGTTAGTATACTGTATTGGTGTTTTTCTTTCTGGCTTACTTCACTCTGTATAATAGGCTCCAGTTTCATCCACCTCATTAGAACTGATTCAAATGTATTCTTTTTAATGGCTGAGTAATACTCCATTGTGTATATGTACCACCGCTTTCTTATCCATTCATCTGCTGATGGACATCTAGGTTGCTTCCATGTCCTGGCTATTATAAACAGTGCTGCGATGAACATTGGGGTACACGTGTCTCTTTCCCTTCTGGTTTCCTCAGTGTGTATGCCCAGCAGTGGGATTGCTGGATCATAAGGCGGTTCTATTTCCAGTTTTTTAAGGAATCTCCACACTGTTCTCCATAGTGGCTGTACTAGTTTGCATTCCCACCAACAGTGTAAGAGGGTTGCCTTTTCTCCACACCCTCTCCAGCATTTATTACTTGTAGACTTTTGGATCGCAGCCATTCTGAATGGTGTGAAATGGTACCTCATAGTGCTTTTGATTTGCATTTCTCTGATAATGAGTGATGTTGAGCATCTTTTCATGTGTTTGTTAGCCATCTGGATGTCTTCTTTGGAGAAATGTCTATTTAGTTCTTTGGCCCATTTTTTGATTGGGTCATTTATTTTTCTGGAGTTGAGCTGTAGGAGTTGCTTGTATATTCTCGAGATTAGTTGTTTGTCAGTTGCTTCATTTGCTATTATCTTCTCCCATTCGGAAGGCTGTCTTTTCACCTTGCTAATAGTTTCCTTTGATGTGCAGAAGCTTTTAAGGTTAATTAGGTCCCATTTGTTTATTTTTGCTTTTATTTCCAATATTCTGGGAGGTGGGTCATAGAGGATCCTGCTGTGATGTATGTCAGAGAGTGTTTTGCCTATGTTCTCCTCTAGGAGTTTTATAGTTTCTGGTCTTACGTTGAGATCTTTAATCCATTTTGAGTTTATTTTTGTGTATGGTGTTAGAAAGTGTTCTAGTTTCATTCTTTTACAGGTGGTTGACCATATTTCCCAGCACCACTTGTTAAAGAGATTGTCTTTAATCTATTGTATATTCTTGCCTCCTTTGTCGAAGATAAGGTGTCCATATGTGCGTGGATTTATCTCTGGGCTTTCTATTTTGTTCCATTGATCTATATTTCTGTTTTTGTGCCAGTACCATACTGTCTTGATAACTGTGGCCTTGTAGTAGAGCCTGAAGTCAGGTAGGTTGATTCCTCCAGTTCCATTCTTCTTTCTCAAGATCGCTTTGGCTATTCGAGGTTTTTTGTATTTCCATACAAATTGTGAAATTATTTGTTCTAGCTCTGTGAAGAATACTGTTGGTAGCTTGATAGGGATTGCATTGAATCTATAAATTGCTTTGGGTATTATACTCACTTTCACTATATTGATTCTTCCAATCCATGAACATGGTATATTTCTCCATCTGTTAGTGTCCTCTTTGATTTCTTTCACCAGTGTTTTATAGTTTTCTATATATAGGTCTTTGGTTTCTTTAGGTAGATATATTCCTAAGTATTTTATTCTTTCCGTCACAATGGTGAATGGAATTGTTTCCTTAATTTCTCTTTCTGTTTTCTCATTATTAGTGTATAGGAATGCAAGGGATTTCTGGGTGTTGATTTTATTTCCTGCAACTTTACTATAGTCATTGATTAGTTCTAGTAATTTTCTGGTGGAGTCTTTAGGGTTTTCTATGTAGAGGATCATGTCATCTGCAAATAGTGAGAGCTTTACTTCTTCTTTTCCAATTTGGATTCCTTTTATTTCTTTTTCTGCTCTGATTGCTGTGGCCAAAACTTCCAAAACTATGTTGAATAGTAATGGTGAAACTGGGCACCCTTGTCTTGTTCCTGACTTTAGAGGAAATGCTTTCAATTTTTCACCATTGAGGATAATGTTTGCTGTGGGTTTGCCATACATAGCTTTTATTATGTTGAGGTATGTTCCTTCTATTTCTGCTTTCTGGAGAGTTTTGATCATAAATGGATGTTGAATTTTGTCAAAGGCTTTCTCTGCATCTATTGAGATAATCATATGGTTTTTATTTTTCAATTTGTTAATGTGGTGTATTACATTGATTGATTTGTGGATATTGAAGAATCCTTGCATCCCTGGGATAAAGCCCACCAGGCTTACTTTTAAAATATTTTATAGTCACTTTGGTATTTAAGCATCCCATGATCTTAGCTAGCCAAATATCCCATAATCCTGGCTCAAAAACAAGTGAAAGTGTTAGTCACTTAGTTGTGTCCAACTTTTTGTGACCCCATGGACTGTAGCCTTCCAGGCTCCTCTGTCCATGGAATTCTCCAGGCAAGAATACTGGAGTGGGTTCCCATTTCCTCCTCCAGGGGATCTTCCTGCATGAGGGATTGAACCAGGGTCTCCCACATGGAAGGTGGATTCTTTACCATCTGAGCCACCTGGAAAGCCCATTCTGGCTCAACCAAGCATTCAAATCTCCTAACAACTTTTCATATGTTGCCTTCCCAAAATTGAAACCTAAAATATATCTTTTTAATATATATATTTCATTGTGGATAAAGAAGATGTGGTTAAAGAAGATTCCTTATCCACTTACTGTGGATAGTCATTAGGTTGCATTTATATACATAGGGTCTTCCCAGGTGGTGTTAGTGGTAAAGAACCCTCCTGCCAATGCAGGCAATGTAAGAGATTCAATCCCTGGGTAGCGAAGATACCCTGGAGGAAGGTATGGCAACCCACTCCAGTATTCTTGCCTGGAGAATCCCATGGACAGAGGAGCCTGGCAGCCTACAGTCCATAGGGTCACAAAGAATTGGACATGACTGAAGCAACTTAGCATAGCACACAAATGAATATTATTCAGCCATGAAAAATAAATCTTGCCATTTGCTACAGCATGGATGGACTTAGAGTATATTATGCTAAGTGAAATAATTCAGACAGAGGAAGACAATTTCCAGTCCTAGTCTGGCAGGCTGGGAGGTGGGGCTAAAAGATCCAACCATCTCATTGCATGTTTAGTTTCTCTGGAAACCAGGTCCCATCCTCCAAGAATCACTTCATTAGCACAAACTAAGGTGTGGTTGAAAGGGGCTTATTGTGAATAACAGAACATTCTCTTCTTAGCCTTATCTCTAAAGAAATTACAAGTGTTTGGAAGTTTTGTGCCAGGACCAGGGACAAGATCAAATATATGTCTCTTTTATGTAAAAGTATCACAAGGTGGGAAATAAAACTTTAGCTGAAACAGTTCTAAAAGGTACAATGAAAACATATGCCAGAGACCACTTCAAGTAAGGACAGTTGATATACTTAATTATTCATACATAAATGACACAGCTCTTCAAATCTTTTCTAGAAGAATAATACGCATAAATAAATAATATTAGGAGCAGGAGCAATCTTCAATTAGCCCATCATTTTTAATGATGTGACTGGGGATTATTCAATCATTGGAGATATGGCAAGAAGTATGCTCCACATCCTAGAGGGTACTTCCCTGGTGATTCAGTGGCAAAGACTCTTGACTCTGTGCTCCCAATGCTGGCAGCCCAGGTTCGATCCCTGGTTGGGGAACTAGATCTCACATGCGGCAACTAAGTGTTCACATACCACAGCTAAAATTCCCATGTGGGGCAAACAAGATCTGGCATAGCCAAATAGATAAATATTTTAAATAAATAAATAAAAGGAATGGTAATAGTTTAAAAAAAAAAAACAAAGAGATACCCCAGAGCTATGCATTATTTGGTTAACAAAACTTACTATGACAAAATATGTCTCTTTGACTTGATGATTATTCGAGGCTGGTTGTTTTTAAGAAACAAAAGCCATCTCCTCCCATTAACTGCCTGAAATAATTCATATAAAAGGCCTGTTCCAGGAAGAACTATCAGTGTAAAGTACTGAAACATAATATGAACTAGGTGTGGCACTGTAGGAGAAACTAAGCATTTTGTTTGCTCAAAGTGTTATGTCTGCCCATTGTCTCTGTGTGGCCTGGAAATCATTTGTTTGCCAAACATTTGCTTTTTTCATTGCCAACTAAGAAGTATCACTTGTCATCAGGCTCTACAAGAATACAGTGCTTAGCCACTGCAGCTGCTGACCTTCAACACACTCTGAAAGGTGTTCAGGGAAGAGCTCAGAATGACGCACTCTGTAGTCTGGGAGAAACTGGCAGAACAGGCCTTCAGGTAGATATTTTCAGAAGATTTATAAGCCCAATATCTTGAATCTTCTCATATCCAGAAAAGCAGTAAAATCATGAAAGGAGATATCTGTTCCTCATGACTAGCAGTAACATTCTTGTGACTAGCCTCAACCTTCTGCCTAAATGTGTGCTTAACTACATGTACACACCCTTTACTAAAATCATGTCCATAGAGACCTCCCCCAATATCTCCTCTGAGCAGTTCCTCAGAGCTATCTGACAGGCTTTCTCCCATGCTTTTTACCTCAACTTGCCCTGAATAAAACTTTACTCACAACTCTTACATTGTGCATGTTTTTTTTTTTTTTAATAGACGTCATCTTCCTATAAATGGTCTCCCTTCCCTTTGAAGTCCCAAACCCCTACCTGCTTCTCTTTCTCTCAGATGGCATAGAAACTTCAGTTGCCTGGCCTGCCTTAGACTCATATTCTTATGGAGCCTCTGAACACGAATAATTAAATTTTATTTTCTCCTGTTGATCTCTCTCATGCTCACTTAATTCTGACCAGCCAAATAACCTAGAAGGATAGAGAAAAGTTTTTCCCTTCCCCACAGCGGGCACTTTTGAAATATAATGGATAGTAAAATAATGGGAAAGTGAAAGTGAAGTCGCTCAGTCACATCTGACTGTTTGCGACCCCAAGGACTGTAGCCCACCAGGCTGCTCAGTGCATGGAATTTTCCAGGCAAGAATACTGGAGTGGGTTGCCATAAAATAATGGGAGGAGAACACTAGAACAGCAGAATGGTTTTCCCAAGACTCTGGAAAGGCTGTAGGGCTTATTAGGAAGTACAACCTACAAGTGAGTAAAAAGGTAATGGGGTGAATTACCAAAGGTAGCAAATTACCAAAGGAGACAACAATTCTACGTAATGCTCTCTAATTCACTCCTTGAACTAAAACCCAGCCAGCAAGTGAAATAAAGTGAGCAGGAAGATCCCAGGAATTGACATTCAAATAAGCACTCCAGGCAACCCATACTGAATTCTGCCAGGGGAAGAATTTTGGGGGTGCTTATTTGCATGTTGGTTACCAGACAGTTCTTTCAGTTCATAGTCATTTTAAGACACTCATTGTCAGAGCCTGGGAACACACTGAAGTGTCTGAACAAAGGTGAACTGGCAATGAGTTCTCTTCTGTAACCCTTAGTAGTTTGTTGTTGTTGTCTAGTTGCTAAGTCCTGTCTGACTCTTGCAACCCCAAGGACTGTAGCCCGCCAGGCTTCTCTGTCTATAGGATTTCCCAGACAGGAATACTGGAGTGGGTTGCCATTTCCTTCTCCAAGGGATCTTCTCAACCCAGGGATTGAACCCAAGCCTCTGGTGTCTCCGGCACTGGTAGGCAGATTCACTACCACTGAACCACCTGGGAAGTCCATAGGAGATAATATGTCTACATGTTTATCATGCAAATGGAGCAGCGCCTATGACCACTGGACTACTGTATCTCCTGTTAAAGAAAAGAGCTCTGACCACATTGACCCCGTTTCTGCCTTAATCTCTATATTCTGATGCTGTGGAGCCTCTGAGTTCCCCTTCTCAGAAAGAGTAATATCTCAACTCTGCTGTTACTGCATCCGCTTTCTATTTATAAAGGGTGCACTTTAAGAAAAGCAGTGCTTCTTTCTTTAATCCACAGCAATATTTATTGCTTCAGGGGAATTCCAGTTTTGTCCTTTGGTAAGCTCACAGCTATCAATTTAAACAGGCAAAGCAAATGTATTTTCTCTCCTTCATGTGAAAAAGGCTGTGTGGTTAACAGGATTCTGTCGCTAGCAAGTATAATCATTTTAATTATTTTAAAATAACTAAAAAAATAAAAGTAAACACTAGAAGATAATCTTAAAGTCAAGAGTCCTCTCTAGACACTTCTCTCTCCAGGCATCTTTGCAATCAGCACAATTCAGCTTCCATCATCATTGTTTATTAAGTGCCTACTAAGTACTAGTTGTGGTTAGAGTGCCCACCTCTGCCCTTTAGTAACCAGCACTCACCAGAATAAACACACAAACAGGTCTGTACAGTTACACTCAATAGTTTCTAAATCTCATAAGTCGATACAGTATTCTCTTTAAGGACAGAGTACTGGGAAGACTATAGGTTGCATGATGATGAAGAGAGATGCAATCCAGGATGATGTGCTTATAAGCAGGATGGAACAGCAACAAAGATAACATCTCTTTTCTTTGGGTA
The DNA here is from genome assembly GCF_029407905.1 of Bubalus kerabau. Taxonomy (NCBI): domain Eukaryota; kingdom Metazoa; phylum Chordata; class Mammalia; order Artiodactyla; family Bovidae; genus Bubalus; species Bubalus kerabau. The sequence goes on along the minus strand of NC_073635.1, from coordinate 27,128,693 downwards.
AGGGGATGCTTTATAATGATGGCCAGATTTTTGCAATGAATGCAAATGAATTAGGATAGTCACCAGCTGTTTCTATCCCTTTGGTATGTATAAGGTGAGTTCTTCTGAAATGGGGTCTTAAGAGTAGAATAATTATTTTAGGTATGCTGGTATAATGGACTTCATCAGTCTCATACTCAAAGCTCATTTCAACATTGATCTATTATAATACCAACTATACTCAGAGGATCCTCTGAAATTAAATTCCAGTTACTTTTACTAGTGATACTCAAAAGACAACAATGGTGTGTCCTCTCGACCTCATAATCAAGGGCTGTGCAGAGAAAATACATAAAATTAGCTCAACAGATCATATGATGATTTTTTTTATGCATAGTAACTGCAAATAGCTCTTTGCTTAGGGAATCCCTGGCTGTGTGTATGTACTGCTTTTAATCCCACCTACTTCCTTTGAGTATGTTAGTTGTGCTTCACACAGGAGAAAGGCAAACATTTTTTTAGCATGCAAACAACAGTAAATCACCTCTTTTCTCAGTTTTATAGTTCGATGCAAATATTTAACATTTGTCTCATATTTCTTATTATCAAAGCACCTGCTATCATGTGAGAGAAATAGATTTTAGTTTTAGTCACTATATAGAGGAATAAATCAAGAGAAAAAGAAAAAAAGAATACTGACTATACATAAGGTCTATGATGGGCTTCCCAGGTGGCTCAGTGACGAAGAATTTGCCTGCAGATGCAGGAGTCTTGGGTTCACTCCCTTAGTCAAGAAGATCCCCTAGAGAAGGAAATGGCAACCCACTCCAGTATTCTTGCCTGGAAAATCCCATTGACAGAGAAGCCCAGTGGGGCTACAGTTCATAGGGTCACAAAAGACTTAGCAACTAAACAGCAACAAGGTCTATGACAGAACTGAAATCTGAATTCAGAATTTCTAACGTAGATTCTTCTCATAAATGCAGGTATAGCACACAGAATTTTTGACCAATGAAAGCCACAGAATGAGGACCAACTACTTAGTGGAAAGTGTGTATCTTGTAAATGTTTTATCAGTGTCTTTTCCCAGAAATAATTTGCTTCTATATTCCTCACGAAATGGCCTGAATAGAATAACTAATAACATAATTACTTAAGACCTTTGAAATAGTTGAAGAGAATCTGATGAATGAATTAAAAACTCTGTCCTTTTTATGAGAATCATTACTATAATTTGATTATATGTGGAGTTTTATTGAACATTATTAATCTTTCTTAAATGCTAAGACAGGAGATTTAGATATTTTTAAAAGTTATCTCTTAATGTTTGCCAGGCCACAAAAACTACTGAAATGTCAGGGTTTTAAAAATGTTGATGGTAATTAGAATGAGTATGTGTTTAGATCAAAAGAAACAAAATTTCTATAACGCTAATATCTTTAAATACTTACTAAATATCAACATATTGAGCAATATTAAATCATTTCTTGGAGGTGGGTTGTTTATTGAGGAAAAAATCTAATCTAAGATACTAACCATTTAATTTTGGTATCAATTCAACTCCTTTTTTAAGGCGAAGTCCTGCCCAAAGTCACTGTAATTTAAAATTCTAGAGAGAAAGCTCTCTCGACTGAAAACTATACTGTTCCACACATCTTATTTAGTAGAAAATACATCTTAAATTTTACAGATTGATTGGAAAGCAACATGTTCATGAAATACCTGGAGATAAAGGACTAGAACAAAAATATGGGTTTTACTATCATATATTGAATAAGTGTTGGGCTTTGACTGCCTTTTTTTTTCTGATTCAAAATTTTACATATGTTTCAATTTAACTTTTATTGAAATAGTCATTTTCTCTGCTTTATTTCAGTTGCTTATCATTGCCAATATTTCTTGGGATGACAGAAATAGGACTTTATAGACAAATTTCAAAAGTACTGGAGAAATGAGATGGTTGTGGATCTCAGAGAAAGAATCAGAATTGAACAGCATGAAGGGATTGGGTTGGGAGAGAAATAAGGAAAACTGAATAAAGGGACATGTCTTAATCAGAGCACATTTAGAAACGTGAATTTACTAAAATTAGCCTGGAAAATCCCATGGACAGAGGAGCCTGGTGGGCTGCAGTCCATGGGGTCGCTAAGAGTCAGACACAACTGAGCGACTTCCCTTTGACTTTTCCCTTTCATGCACTGGAGAAGGAAATGGCAACCCACTTCAGTATTCTTGCCTGGAGAATCCCAGGGACGGGGAAGCCTGGTGGGCTGCTGTCAGTGGGGTCGCACAGAGTCGGACACGACCGAAGCGACTTAGCAGCAGCAGCAGCAGCTTAAATAAAGAGGGATCTCACAGGTTCCAGAGAATGAAATCTAAGTTCACACAGGGCTGGGAGTCAGAATGAAGATGAAGACCAAGATGGCTCTGCATCTCTCAAAGACACGTGGCTTCCCTCCATTCTGCTTCTCTGCTCTGGCCTCTAGTTTTCTAGCTTTGTCTTCAAAACTATTGATTATTCTTTCCTGAATCATTGACAGGCAGGTAGTTCTGGTTCTCCATGGTACAGATTCTTTCCCTGGTTCTACAAGACTAATTATTTTAATACCTGATGTTTCTTCCATTCTGATTGCTTCAGTTCCTAAGCCTCCACCTCTTGCAGTCAGCTCTGGTCAGGGTGCAGAATCAAATGGTGATAAGGTTGCCCCATCTGGAACCTGTCTGAAGCAATATTTCTAAAATAAGTGTTAGGAAGGTATGAAATAGCCAGTGTCTGTATCCTATGGAATAGAAAAAATCCTGGGCATTTGTAGAGAAATAGCCACTTTTTTATCAGGCTATATTGTTGTCTTGGAAGGCTGAATTTGAGACCAGGCAGTGAACAGTGGAAATGATGGGATCAATGTTACAAAGTACCAAAATAAATTCTGCATGAAATCAAAAGCAGGAGTCTTTGGAGAATGTCCATAGCAATATAGAATAGAACATTATTCATAAGTTTGTCTTTTACATAGTGTAGAAATGGAAAGGAATGTCAACAATTATGCCTTGAAAATTGTAAATCTTTATATGCTGTGTTAAGAAATTACTATTTATAAAATTCCATAAATACAATAAATAATAGTATTTCTATTTATAAATGATTTATAAATGATTAAATGTGGGTCATAAAGAAGGCATTCATGATGAATATTCATAGATCCCAAACCAATCTGTTGTCAGGTATAAAAAAAGAACTTAAAGTCTGAATCTCTGATCTCTCCAGGTTACTATATTTAATATACTTATGAAAATAAGTCAATCTCTTACTTATTTGATACAGAATTCCTTAAATGTAAAAAGAAATAAAACTCTTTCTAAATAACAAAATTAATAAGCCTTTAGGGTTTGGAACACCTTTACTTGAAATAATATGAAATAATCTATTTATCAAACCAAGAATACCTTTACTTCCCTGTTTTATGCAGCATTCATTCAGAGCTAAAACGTGTGAATAATTCTTCATCCCAATAGTTTCAGTAGTTTTCAATGTGCTGTAAGTAATAAGAAATTAATCTGGGATAGGTATGTTAATGGAAGATCTGACTAAAGGGGGCTTTATCTAGAACCCTTTTCTCCAGATCTATGGCTTTAAAATTTCTTTGATGTTTTATGTATTGATCTAGTATATATGGATATAAATAAGTTTATATATATATATATACATTTTGCATGTTACAAATATGCATGTACAATAGAATGTACAGTTGTCCCTCCATATCCACAGGTTCTGCACCTGCAGAGAACCAACTGTGAAGGGCTAGAGCATCTGCTTATTTTGGTATCCAAGAGATCCTGTGACCAATCCCCTGTGGCTACCAAGGGACAAATGTGTATAAAATATGTATATACATATGAAATAAAAATGGGATTTTTTGGCTGCACAGTGTGGCATGCAAGTCTTAGTTCCCTGGCCAGGGATCGAACCCACACCCCCTGCATTATGAGCAAGGAGTACTAAACACTGGACAGCCAAGGAAGTCCCTGAAAAGGAAATTTTACAAAGTATTACTTATTCTGTCTATAGGCAATATTCTCTGCTATTTCCATTATTTTTCTTATTCTGTTTTCTCTTTTAAAAAACACTGGTCACAACCCACTAAATTGATTTCACAAGCCATTAATGAGTTTCAATCTAGTTTGAAAAACACTGCTCTAGACCAATTAAATATTGTACTTTATTTCAGGCTTCTTCAATTAATTTGATACACCTAGAGATGACTGTGTCATTTACAAAGTGATAGTCAAGACCAATATATTGGTCTACAAACCCATAAATATTCTACCTAGTAATCCATGCAGCCTTTCTCTTTAAATTAGCATGGTGGTGGCACTGCACATTGCAAGGCATTTCCTTTATCTGGAGAAAATATCTATTTTTAAATGTAAGAAAGAAGCCCCATGGAAAAAAAAAAAATCTAAATCACACAATGCCTCTAACAGAAAGTGATCAATGGGATTGGTTGTTAGCACAGTCCAGCTTACTTCCCTCAAGAAGTGTGAGTAGGACCTCGAATTCATCTTCATTAATATGTTATCACTTAGTGAGGTGTTCTAGAGATGCACTTGCTAGTTAGTAATTAATCAGAAAAGTCTCTAGTGATAATGGCCGAAGGCAGAATGAATGGGTAGATTTGCCCTGTATAGAGAAAGATTTCCAACAATGACACCATAGCCTTAAAGACCTAAGAACAAAGGCTTTTATGAAATCTGGATGAAATGATGGATTTGTAAAGACACACCCCTTCTCAGAAACAGGTTTAGTCTCATTACACCAACAATGCCCACTATTCCACATCACCTCCCCCTCTGGCTCATATATCCCTAAACTTTCCCTGTCACATAATATACTGGTTTATCCTTCAAAATGCTCATCCTGACTACAATTACTTATTCTAGCCTTATTTGCTTTATGTCTGCCCTTCCCTCCAGACTGGCTGAGTCAATATGGAATACACAATGCCTGGCTGGGGTGGGTACCACATTAACAGAACTCAACAAATACTTAGTGAATAAATGAATGAACAGATGAATGAAAGTAAGTGAATATTTTATAATGTTATCACATTTTTCTGCCTTGAAATAAGGTAGAGACTAAGTACAAGGGCACACTGTCTGTGCATTTAATAAAAAGCCCATTCCCTTCCTCTTATTCACCCAAGCCAAGAACTCTTCAGTTCTGTTCATCTTTTCTTCCTTGTATTTCATTCAGCTAATGTTTATTGAGTTCCTGCCGTGGGCCAGCAACTACAGTATCTCTCTAATCCATCTGTTCCTCTCCATTCCGTGTGCCACAGTCTTACCATATCTCCCCTGCATTATTGCGGTAGTGTCTTAAATCTTCCCTGCATTCTGTCTCTAATAGTGACCTCTCCAAATCTATTCTACGCATGGCTGCCCAAGTCATCTTCCTGAAACATATGCTATTCCCTAGCTCAAAATCCTCAAATCCAAACTCCTAAGTCTAACATACAAAGCCCCACCTCTTTTTCCTAGGTTTATATCCCTGACATCAATTCTATACTGATAGAACAAAATTTCTGTAATACATTGCTGAATGTCCCATCCAGCATCATCACTCCATAACTTTGAACATTCTATTCTTTCATCAAAATAACTTTCCATTTTCTTCACCTGACATATTCATTCTTAAAGATCTAATACTAAGTTTCCCATTAAACCTTCCTCAGTCCAACAACCCTTCACAGCCAATTACACTTCTAGGGCACTGTTCTTTTTTTGTTGTTGTTGTTGTTCTCACTCTTTTAAAGCCCACAACAACATCTATTAAATTTTACTGTTATTTTATCACTAATTATTGGGAAAATGCAAATCAAAACCACAATGAGATATAACTCACATCTGTCAGAATCAGTTCAGTTCACTCAGTCGTGTCCAACTCTGCAACCCCATGGTCTGCAACATGACAGGCTTCCTTGTTCATTTCCAACTCCCAGAGTTTACTCAAACTCATGTCCACTGAGTCGAAGATGCCATCCAACCATCTCATCCTCTGTCATCCCCTTCTCCCGCCTTCAATCTTTCCCAGCATCAGGTCTTTTCAAATGAGTCAGTTCTTCCCATCAGGTGGCCAAAGTATTGAAGCTTCAGCATCAGTCCTTCCAATGAATATTCAGGACTGATTTCCTTTAGGATGGACTGGTTAGATCTCCTTGCAGTCCAAGGGACTCTCAAGAGTCTTCTCCAACACCACAGTTCAAAAGCATCAATTCTTCAGCACTCAGCCTTCTTTATACTCCAACTCTCACATCCATACATGACTACTGGAGAAACCATAGCTTTGACTAGACGGATCTTTGTTGGCGAAGTAATGTCTCTGCTTTTGAATATGCTGTCCAGGTTTGTCATAGCTTTTCTTCCAAGAAGCAAATGTCTTTTAATTTCATGGCTGCAATCAGCATCTATAGTGATTTTGGAGCCCTAAAAAATAAAGTCTGTCACAGTTTCCATCATTTCTCCATCTATTTGCCATTAAGTGATGGGACCAGATGCCATGATCTTAGTTTTTGGAATGTTGAGTTTTAAGCAACTTTTTCACTCTCCTCTTTCACTTTCATCAAGAGGCTTTTGAGTTCCTCTTCACTTTCTGCCATAAGTGTGCTGTCATCTGCATATCTGAGATTATTGATATTTCTCCCAGCAAACTTGATTCCAACTTGTGCTTCATCCATCTTGGCATTTCATGTGATGTAATCTGTATATAAGTTAAATAAGCAAGGTGACAATATATAGCCCTGACGTACTCCTTTCCCGATTTGGAACCAGTCTGTTGGTCCATGTTCATTTCTAACTGTTGCTTTTTGATCTGCATACTGATTTCTCAAGAGGCAGGTCAGGTGGTCTGGTATTCCCATCTCTTGAAGAATTTTCCAGTTTGTTGGTATCAACACAGTCAAAGGCTTTGGCCTAGTCAATGAAGCAGAAGTAGATGTTCTTCTGGAATTCTCTTGCTTTTTCTCTGATCCAACAGATATTGGCAATTTGATCTCTGGTTCCTCTGCCTTTTCTAAATCCAGCTTGAACATCTGGAAGTTCTCAGTTCTCATACTGTTGAAGCCTGGCTTGGAGAATTTTGAGCACTACTTTGCTAGTGTGTGAAATGAGTGCAATTGTGTGGTAGTTTGAACATTCAAATTCAGCAGTGGCCACAGGACTGGAAAAGGTCAATTTTCATCCCAATCCCAAAGAAAGACAGTGCCAAAGAATGTTAAACCCTGTCAGAATGGCTATCACCAAGAGAACACTAACAAATGTTGGTAAGGATGTGGAGAAAAGGAACTCTTGTACACTGGTTTTGGGTATGTAAAATGGTTGTAACTACTGTGTAAGACAGTATGGAAGTTTCTCAAAAAATTAAAAATAGAACTACCATATGATCCAGCAACATATACACACATAATGGACTACTACTCAATCATAAATAGAGGTAAAATTTTGCCATTTGCAGCAATATGGATGGACTCTAAGGGCAGTATGTAAATGAAATAAGTCAGACAAAAGATAAATACTGTACGATATCACTTATATATGGAATCTAAAACTACAACAAACTTGTGAGTATAACAAAAATGAAGCAGACTCATAGATGTAGACAATGAACAAGTGGTTACCAGTAGGTAGAGGTAATATAGGGATGAGGGAAGAGAGGATAAGCTGTTGGGTATAATGTAGGCTTAAGGAGGTGCTGTACTACATTGAGAATGCGGCCAATATTTTGTAATAACAAATGGAAAGCAACTTTTAAGATGTATTTTAAGACATTTTTAAAAAGTAAAATAATAAATACATTTTTGCTGTTATTTACATGCCTATTTTTGCCTCATCCACAAGACTTTAGAGTGCTCCAGGAGGAATATTAGTGAGTATGAAGATTTGGGCATAAATCCACTTTTTTACGTTTAGTACCTATCACAAATGTTGTCCATCAGATTCCATAGTTGCTCGACACTGTATCCAATTAAGCTGGTTATGCAAAAAAGAAGCTATTATAAGGTGTAAGGCAGATAAAATGCTAAAAAGGGGATTAGAGTAGGCGATGAGTGAACAACTTTGCAGTTCCTCTCCCATAAATGCCTAATAAATGATAAGGAGGAATGAACAGATAGAAGGAAAAAATAAAAGGGCTGTAATGGTGGCAAGTGTAAAGAATCCACCTGCCATTGCAGGAGATGCAGGAGAGGCAGGTTTGATCCCTGGGTTGGGAAGATCCCTTGGAGTAGGAAATGGCTACCCACTCCAGTATTCTTGCCTGGAGAATTCCATGGACAGAGGAGCCTGGCGGGCTACAGTCCCTGGGGTCACAAAGACTTGGACACAACAGAGCAGCTGAGCATGCAGGCACACAATTATTATCTGAACTCCTCCATATTGCTCTGTTTAAGCAATTCAAATTTAGCTTTTAATTAACAAAATATAAGATTATTTCTTCAAAAATATTATTTACTTTCTTCTTTTCAGGTGGTTGTTTTGTTCTGTTTTTAGTATATCATGATTTCTAAATTTTTCTACTATTACATATGTTTCTTCTAGTTTAGCTTGTGATTTGGAATGTACTGCATTCTTTTTCATTTGTACAGAAACATGCACCCTGTGATTATAACAACACATACTGACTCTGACTAACAATAACGATAAAAATCTCTTTCAGATGTGAAACCATAATTCCAAATTATTTCTATCAGAAAAAATTGAACATAATTTTGATTTCTCTCTGAATTTGAAATCTTTATAGCACATTGATGACAGCAATTAAGCTATCTATTTTAGGCATATTAAGTATAGAACACTTTTGTAAAAACTCACAAGTCTAAACAAATTCTTTTTTTTAAACCTGTATTTAAGTTTTTGTTTTCCAAAGATCAAGCCCCAAATAAGCAATCTTGTGGTGAATTTCCAATGCATGGCTTTTATATACCCAGATTGAGTTTCTAAAGATAAAAGTATGCTTAGTGATAGAACTTACTGTATCCCAATTCAGTCATTGACTCACTGCATAATACAAGTCTTTCCTGTTGGCTCAGATGGTAAAGACTCTGCCTGCGTTGTGGGAGACCTGGGTTTGATCCCTGGCTCAGGAAGATCTTATGGAGAAGGAAATGGCAATCCACTCCTGTATTCTTTCCTAGAGTATTCCATGGACAGAGGACCCTGGTTGGCTATAGTCCATGAGGTCACATATAGTCGGACGCGACTGAGCGACTAACACTATGTCCTATGTAAGATATAGTACTGTTTAAGTACAGCAAGGGAACTACAGGAAGTGTTAGAGGTTAGGAGGATAAAACTCTGGTAGATGAGAGCTGGGTGAATTTTTTTTTATTACAGCAATAATAATGTGAAATCATTTCTAAACAGTTCTTTGTAATTTGTAAAAAAAGTGCTTCTCTTATTAAACAATGTTCACATTTCTGGGAAACAATCAGGTATTTCCATTTTGAAGATGTGGGGACCGAATTGAATAAGTAAAACACAATTTGTATGTTGAGCACATACTACATGCCAGGTGCTGTGTTAGGAATGATGGTCAGCACAGCACACTTACAGTATCTGCAGACAGTGCAGAGGCAGTGTAGTGAATGTAATAAATATCATGATAGGAAAGTACAGAGTAGAATAGAGTGGTGTAGGGCAGGGTAGAAGCATTAAAGTAGAAAAGATGCACAAAATCAGCTCTTAGCCCAGACTTCCAGTGAAAGTGAGAGTAACCTCGAAACCAGTGGTTCTCATCCAGTGGCAGTTTCATTTGCATCCCCACCTGTGGGACATTTCCTAACGTATCAATATATATTTGATCATCTCAGTTTTTTGAAAGGTGGGAAGTACTACTGCTTTTTAGTGGCTAGAAGGCTACCTGCAGTCCTGTGAAAAAGATTATTCAATCCAAAATGTCAATAGAGCTGTAGCTAAGAAACCTTGACCAAGGCTGAGCTGATATACAACTAGGAGTTGACAGGTGGAGGCAGAAGGGGAGGAAATGCCGAGTGGAGAAACTACAGAGAACATGTTCCAAGGGCGAGAAACACTTGTGTGAAGGACCTCCACACTGACTTGTTCACCATTTAAAAAAAAAAAAAACTGGCATAAAGTACTCATAATGTAAAAGTTCCCAAACCACTTTTAAATGTACAGTTCAGTGACATTAAGCACTTTCACACTGTTGTGCAATGATCACTACCATTCATCTCCAGAACCTTTCATCATCCAAGTTATAATTCTGCACACAGTAAACAACAACTCCCCATTATCCCGTCCCACAGCTCTGGCAATCACATTCCACTCTTTGTTTTTATGGATTTGACTGCTCTAGGTATCTCATATAAGTGGAATCAGACAGTAGTTGTTCTTTTGTGTCTGGCTTACTTCACTTAGTACACTGTCCTCAAGGTACATCCAGGTAGCATGTGTCAGATTTTCCTTCCTTTTTAGGACTGAATAATATTTATGAATAGATCACATTTTGTTTATCCACTCATCCATTTAGGAATACATGAGTTGCTTTCATCTTTTAGGTACTGGAAATAATGCTGCTATGAATATATGTGTACAAGTATCGGTTTGAATCCCCACATTCAATTTTCCTTTGGGTATATACCTAGAAGTAATTCACTAATTGTTTTTACGTACCAATTAATTGTTTTAGGACATAGTATATGGTAAAAAAAAATAATACCAATGACCTCTCTTATCATGAAACTTAAATTCTAGTGAAGGAAAACAAACACATGAACAAGGTCATTTCAGAGAGTCTTATCCAGAAAAGAAAAGGAGATGATGTGGAGTCGAACATGATTGGAACTTAGCATGTTAAAACCTATGAAGGGAGTGGTAAGAAGGAAAGGTGGTAGAAACGTTACAATGCAGGTAAGGATTCTCTATTTCATTTTATGTGGAATGAAAAGTTCAGAGAAGTTAAATGAATTGCCCAAAGTCTTATAGCTAATAAATTCTACATGCCTAACCTTACTATACAGACTTCCTACGAAGCTGCAGAATTGGATGAGGGTACATGTTTATCAAATACCCTCTGGAGGAGGAAATGGCAACCCACTCCAGTATTCCTACCGGGAAAATTCCATGGACAGAAGAGTCTGACAGGCACAGTCCATGGGGTTGCAAAGAGTCGGATACAACTGAGCAAACTAACACTTATCAAACACAGCAACCTGCACCCTGCCAACCAGACATCTGATCTTCTCCATCTGCTTTCATGACTTTCTCCAGAATCAAGGCCATGAATGGTCAGAGGACATTTTAATGTTCTACTTACCCACATTCATTCTGTATCCAGCTTTGCTGCTGGTATTCCTCTTTGCTTTTATAAAGAAATATTCTACAAGTATAAGATAAAATAGAACTGATTCTAAAAAGAAATGCCATACTTTCCTACAGCCTAGCTTTGAAGTAAACAACTGTTATTCAGTTCAAAAAAATCTGCATATGACCTGAGTAAGTAATATTTGACAAAATAAAGGAGCATTCTGTTGAACAATAAGAACACTGTTTCTTCTAACCCTTGCTTTCATTCAAGGTCATGTGCAGATTACATAAATATTACATGAAACCTGTTTTGCAAGGAATCACTGTCTATGTTGATTTATAGAGACAAAAGTCCATTGGCAGAGTCTACCTTTTCAAATATCACAAGCTTTTATTTTCTAACAAGAGGAAAAAGCAACTCTCATTGGGTAAATGGAGCTGTTCTTTCATGTAGGATTAACACTTTAACACAGTTTATGTGTACAGTTAAGATTTATCAAAAGTTTTCTTGTGTCAGGTGACAAGATGTGTTGCAATTCAGTTTTTAATCCAGATCTCATTGGTTGGAATTTATGACACAAAGTTCGTATCAGGAAAAGAGAGAGCATATTTTCTTTTTCATTCTCATTTAATCTTTTGCTGTAATGTAAGCTATTATGAAATTAAATAGTGAGTAGATACTTTTAGCCTTAAAAGTGTTTTACAAAAAGAGGCCAATTTTGCTGAATATATTGCTCTGTCAACAAACAGCTGCTGAACAACTATTATGTATAAAACACTTTAATAGGTGCTATTAAAATTGTTATATGTCATTTTGAAGAAAAACATTTTCCTACATATAGCAGCTGATTGGCCTGGTTAAGTAAAAACCAAATACCCTGTGTGAAAAGATTTAACATGCTTTAGAGAAGTTTTACTTTATTACTTTAAAATCCCATAATTACTGCCAGGAGACCTCTTATTTTTATCATTTACAATTGACCTCAGATAAAGTACTTTGTAAATACATTACTTAATATAATACAACAAGAAGTAATAAGGTTTTTCATTGCCTTGCTTTTCACATAATCTCCTTCTACCTCTCTGATAAACTCCTTAGCTCCTGTTTGCTTATTCAATATTCAGCATGTTTTTATTGTGTCAGGCACTGTGCTTGACATTGAGGATACAAAAGTAAAGAAAGAAAATGGTTGTTCTTTTGTGAAGTTGACAGTCTGTTTGGGGAGACAAGTAAATAACATGGCAGGTCAAGTAGAGGTTACCATTGGGACACATGGTAGGAGCATCACAACCAACACAGGGTGGAGAGACTGAAAAGTGGAAATGGCAGGGAAAACACCCCAGAGGAAGACACATTCATCTCACCCATAAAGAATTCTCCACAGTCTCATCACTACCAGAGAAAGAATGGCTTTTAATGTAGGTTTCAGTTTTATGTGACTCCTTAAATCATTCCACTAGGTACCCATTATCCCCAACTGATTCATTCTTGAATTGATCTTGCTTCCTTAATTCCATTACTTGATGAGTCTGAGGGGGCCCTAGGAATTTTGCCTCCCAGGCTGTAATGTTATTAATTTTCTGTTGCCTTTGTTTTAGGAGTGAATTTCATTTTCCAGTGAAACTGAAGCACTCTCCTGAACTCCAAATGGTTTATTTAGTACCCAAATCCGCTTCCTGAAAAAGTAAAAGTTGCTTAGTCCTGTCTGACTTTTGTTACCCCATGGACTATAGCCCATGGAATTCTCCAGGCCAAAATACTGGAGTGGCCTTTCCCTTTTCTAGGGGATCTCCCAACCCACGGATCACACCTAAGTCTCTTGCATTGCAGGTGGATTCTTTACCAGCTGAGCCACAAGGGAAGCCCAAGAATACTGCAATGGGTAGCCTATCCCTTCTCCAGCAGATCCTCCCGACCCAGGAACCGAACCAGGATCTCCTGCCTTGTGGGAGGATATTTTTACCAACTGAGCTTTCAGGGAAGCCTCTTCATAGCTCTTGCCAGGTTCTCCCACACTCATTCGCACTCTCCTCAAATATTAAAGTGCCTATCTCTGGGTTACTTCCAATATAGGATGGGCCCATTCTCCAATTCAGACAGAAGTCATAAAAACTGCATCTAGTTTCACATCTCAAATTGGACCCCAGAAAACAAACACCATTTCATGAGGAAGGCAGCCAGCCATACCCCCATGAACATTGTGATCCAGAGGCACTGCAAGCTGTTCCCTCAATTGGGTTGAGGATGTGTATCAGTAAGTGTTGTTTAGTTGCAAGCGACACAAATCATTTCAGCATCCTTAATGAAAGAAAAGAGAAACATATTGGAAAGAAGCTGAGTAGCTCACAGAGCAAAAGGAAATTCTAAAGAACCAAAGTTCAGAAAGGCCAGAAACCAGAGCTGTACTGGGCATCTGACACAGCAGGAATGAAAGGACAACCTCTCCAGGTGGGCATCACTGGAGTGAATTTACTCTGAACACATTCTGCAAGGCTTCAAGCCCAGAGAAAAGGCATCAGGTTGGCTAAGCTTGGGACATGTGCCCACCCATTGACCAGAGGAAGACAGCCATCACTATTAACTACATGCAATAGAAGAGGGGATTTGATTTAGGTCATACCTGAATGGTCTAGTGGTTTTCCCTACATTCTTCAGTTTAAGTCTGAATTTGGATATAAGGAGTTCATGATCTGAGCCAGAGTGCTTAGATCTGATAGACAGAGTGCCTGAAGAACTATGGATGGAGGTTTGTGACATTGTACAGGAAACAGTGATCAAGAACATCCTCAAGAAAAAGAAATAAAAAAAGGCAAAATGGTTGTCTGAGGAGGTCTTACAACTAGCTGAGAAAAGAAGAGAAGCTAAGGGCAAAGGAGAAAAGGAAAAACATACGCATCTGAATGCAGAGTTCCAAAGAATAGAAAGGAGAGATAAGAAAGCCTTCCTCAGTGATTAATGCAAAGAAATAGAGGAAAACAACAGAATGGGAAAGACTAGAGATCTCTTCAAGAAAATTAGAGATACCAAGGGAACATTTCATGCAAAGATGGGCACAATAAAGGATAGAAATGGTATGGACCCAACAGAAGCAGAGTATATTAAGAAGAGGTGGCACGAATACACAGAAGAACTACACAAAAAAGATCTTCATGACCCAGATAACCCTGATGGTGTGATCACTCACCTAGAGCCAGACATCCTGGAATGAGAAGTCAAGTGGGCCTTAGGAAGCATCACTATGAACAATGCTAGTGGAGGTGATGGAATTCCAGTTGAGCTATTTCAAATCCTAAAAGATGTTGCTGTGAAAGTGCTGCACTCAATATGCCAGCAAATTTTGAAAACTCGGCAGAGGCCACAGGACTGGGAAAGGTCAGTTTTCATTTCAATCCCAAAGAAAGGCAGTGCAAAGAATGTTCAAATTACCACAAAATGGCACTCATCTCACACACTAGCAAAGTAATACTCAAAATTCTCCAAGCCAGGCTTCAACAGTACATGAACTGTGAACTTCCAGATGTTCAAACTGGATTCAGAAAAGGCAGAGGAACCAGAGATCAAATTGGCAACATCCGCTGGATCATCGAAAAGGCAAGAGTTCCAGAAAAACTGTTATCTACTTCTACTTTATTGACTACACAAAGCCTTTGACTGTGTGGATCACAATATACTATGGAAAATTCTTAAAGAGATGGGAATACCAGAGCACATGACCTGCCTCCTGAGAAATCTGTATGCAGGTCAAGAAGCAACAGTTAGAACTTGACATGGAACAACAGACTGGCTTATTTAACTTACATGCAGAGTGCATCATGCGAAATGCCCAGCTGGATGAAGCACAAGCTGGAATCAGGACTGCCAGGAGAAATATCAATAACCTCAGATATGCAGATGACGCCACCCTTATGGCAGAAAGTGAAGAGGAACTCAAAAGCCTCTTGATGAAAATGAAAGAGGAGAGTGAAAAAGTTGGCTTAAAGCTCAACATTCAGAAAACAAAGATCATGGCATCCGGTCCCACCACTTCATGGGAAATAGATGGGGAAACAGTGGAAACAGTGTCAGACTTTATTTTCTGGGGCTCCAAAATCACTGCAGATTGTGACTTCAGCCATGAAATTAAAAGACGCTTACTCCTTGGAAGAAAAGTTATGACCAATCTAGATAGCATATTCAAAAGCAGAGACATTACTTTGCCAACAAAGGTCCGTCCAATCAAGGCTATGGTTTTTCCTGTGGTCATGTATGGATGTGAGAGTTGGACTGTGAAGAAGGCTGAGCGCCGAAGAATTGATGCTTTTGAACTGTGGTGTTGGAGAAGACTCTTGAGAGTCCCTTGGACTGCAAGGAGATCCAACCATGACTTTTCAAGGTTGCTCTAAAAGATAAGAACACACAGAATTCTTTTTTTATTTTTTCATATAACAAAAGGATTTGCTAGTGCCTTTTAACTTAATAAGCCATGCCCTATATTTATACCAACTCTCAATAGTTAATTGACATGTTAACTAATCCCTCTTTCCATTGCTGGGTCGCAAAGAGTCAGACACGATTGAGTGACTGAACTGAACTGAACAGAAGAGGAGTGATTCTTCAAAGCACAGTTGTGATGTTGTTACCACCAGGAGGGAGAATAGACACTAAGCTGTAAAAAATAAAAATTTCCACTATAGGAATCATCTTGTTGCTGGGTGAATTCTCAGAGCACCAGTCTTGTGGGTTCCTAATCTATACACGTCTCTCCACTGTATGAAGTTTTGGCATTCCTTCTAACCTATTCCACATGGGTTCCAAAGCTTTCAACATATGAGCATCAGGAGTCTTCGAAGATATAAACCTCAAATAAAAATTAAAAATTAACAATGGAAACGAAACCATCTTTTTCCAGAAAAGTCATTTTTTAGTATTAATCATGTAAATAACAATAAAAGCACACTAACAAATCCTTTTGTTATATGAAAAAAAAAAAAGAATTCTGTGTGTTCTTATCTTTTAGAGCAACCTTGAAAAGTCATGCCCTATATTTATACCAACTCTCAATAATTAATTGACATGTTAACTAATCCCTCTTTTCATTGAGCTAAGGATTTTTTTTTGAGCTATTTTCCTACTTGCACTTTTGAGATTTCTCCATAAACTGTCATGTGGAACACTAAATTACACTGTTTCACTTGCACTCTCCCCATTAACCACCATGCTAGCATAGACATCTTGTGGTGTCAGCTCATTCTGTCTTCCTATCTTTTTTTTTTTTACAAAAAGGCAGAAAATATTAAGAGCTCATTTCTCATCTTCATCATCTTTGAGCACCTAAATGTTGGTCTTGATGACAATCTTTGGAGAGGATTTTTTCAAGACTTTATATGGAAGGCCTGATACATATCACTATGACAAAGTTCAATGTGGATGATTCTGAAGAAGATGATGGTAATAGCAATACTAACAGATGATATGTATGAGCCTTTATTGTTCACAGGCTCTGCCTTGAGTACTTTACATGTATTATGCTTCCACACTGGTGGGAATGAGCTGGGAGAGAGAGAGAAGCACAGGAGAGAAAACAGATTACTGCTGGAGCCAAGTCCCTGCATAGATGGAGAAGGGAGGGAATAGAGGATCCAGAGCTCAAGTGGAGAAGCTTCCTCAAAAAAGAACAGGGGTGTCCATCCATTATAACTAAGAGACTGGTTGATTTGGCTTTAGAAAGATGAAGCAGTTGTCTTTATGATACCTTCTGGTTTCTCAGAGAAATAAGAGGAAAATGGTAGAAGAGAGAAAGGTGGGTAGTTACTGGAAGTATTAGGGAAATGGCAGGCAACAGAGCTGCTACTATTAACATTAGCAGAAATAAAAGACTGTCACAATAATCTGGAGAAGAGGGGAAAAACTGTAAATTCTAGGTGGAACAGCAGAAGATACTCCTGAAGTCTTGCTTAACTTTTAGAAGATGATTCTGAGTTCTCACAAAACAGGCTGGAGCAGGGCAAAGAGAAACAATCTTCTGTGAATAGTACAGCCCTCACTTCTACACCCACCACAATAGATGGACCTTGAAAGAAAAGGATTCCATGTGTTTTTTCTTCAATCCCACTAAATCCAATAGTTAAAGAGGCAACACCATACACTTCTTAAGATAAGGTGCATCTGTCTTGTTCACTGCTCTATCTCCAGTGGTAGGCAAAATGCCTGAAATGGAAGAGAAGCTTGATAAATATTTTATCAATGAATTGATGATTACATAGATGGATGGATGAATAAGGAATTTATGACATTTTATTGATGACAGGCTTGTCGTGGCAAAGTGGCTTGCTTAACTCAATGAAGCTATGAGCCATGCCGTGCAGGGCCACCCAAGACAGAGGGATCATAGTGAAGAGTTCTGACAAAACATGGTCCACTGGAGGAGAGAATGGCAAAACACTCAGGGATTCTTGCTGCAAGAACCCCATGAACAGTATGAAAAGGCAAAAAGATATGACACCAGAAGATGAGACCCCCAGGTTGGAAAGTATCCTATATGCTACTGGGGAAGAGCAGAGGGCAATCACTAATAGCTATGAAATGCTGAGATAGCATCACCAACTCAATGTATATGAATCTGAGCAAACTCTGGGAGATACTGAAGGACAGGGGAGCCTGGAGGGCTGAAGTGCATGGGGTTGCAAAGAGTTGGACACAGCCTGGTGACTGAACAACGACAACAGCAAATTTATAGTCCACATTCATAGCTTTCCTACATAAAATTCTATTGCATGTGTATAGCAGTGTTATGCTTGGGTTTTTCTCAAGCTGCTACTCAGAAACCAAAGAAGTCCTGGTAGGATATTTTTTTTAACTAGGACTAAAAATGAAATAAATATTATATATTATCTGTAGATATTTATAACCACCTAATATTCCCCAATGTACTAGAATAAGTGTCCCTCTTTATCACTTGCTGGTTTAATAGGATAAATATTTTAGTACTAAGCTCTCCCATGAGTCAGAAGTCTGCTGGAGTTGTCACTCCACGTATATTCTGCTCTCTCAAAGAAGTTATTCCAGTTGAAGTGGGAATTCCAGTCACATAACTACTCATAATGTTCTCTGCTTACCTGATTCAACATCTTCAACTTGGAGGTCTCTTTTGTACCATGAGAGTACCGAATGTTCCCCTTGGATTGGTCAAAAGAGTCCAGAATTTCCTTCTAATATGCCTAAAATTCTATCTATACAACCAGAGGCCACAGGTGTTGCTACAAGATTTCAAATACATGTCCTCTTTTAACACCCTTACCTCCCCTTTCCATATAATCTTTGCAAAGGCAGAAACTCATCCTCCGAGTATGAGCCTGTGTCTTATTTGATACCGTCAGCACTTAGCATGGAATCTGTTGAAGGAATACACACATGATTGACTAATGAATGAATACTGAATTATTCTGAGTGACCTACCCTAGTCACTAGAATTCAATCTGTCCTCCACGTTGCAGGAGAGGCAGCAACACTGAATGCTTATCTCAATGCCTGTTCTACCTTCACAATTTAGAGTTAAACATCCTTCCCTTAAGAATTAGCAAAGTAGTACAGTTGTCCTCTTAGTCCTATTTACTCTCACTAAGCAGAAAAACCAAATCCCTCAGGGAATCTCAGAGTCTAGCATTGACTGCTTTCAACTAACAGAGAGTAAATACATTCACTGCTTCTCTCAAACTCTACTATCTCTAAAAGCCTACTTTCAATTTTCTTGGAGCTATTCCTTACCAATAACTTTATGGCATCTCCTGTACACAATTCTTTGCAGCATTTTTTTCCTATAGATTACATTAAGTTTGAAATGCTTTTAACTGAATTCCTGGGGATGTGCATAAGTACAAAACTTGGCAATTGTGTCTAGCACTGCTACTGCTGCTGCTAAATCACTTCAGTTGTGTCCAACTCTGTGCGACTCCAGAGACGGCTGCCCACCAGGCTCCTCCGTCCCTGGGATTCTCCAGGCAAGAACAGTGGAGTGGGTTCCCATTTCCTTCTCCAATGCATGAAAGCAAAAAGTGAAAGTGAAGTCGCTCAGTCGTGTCCGACTCTTCGCAACCCCATGGACTGCAGCCTACCAGGCTCCTCCACCTATGAGATTTTCCAGGCAAGAGTACTAGAGTGGGGTGCCATTGCCTTCTCCAGTGTCTAGCACTACTCCTTTGTAATAGTTTCAGATATTCTTCACTTTTGCTAATATTAAAATTAAAAATAAGCATTATCCAGCCCAATTATAAAATCATTAAAATGATCTTTTTGCTGTTTAGCTCAAACATGGGCCAAATTCAAGACTCTTCCTATAGAAGTAAAGTCCCAGAGGACCAGATTATAAACCAGGAAGGCTGACTCCATTCTAATATTCAGTTTGCTTTGATTTGGGGAAAAGCACATAACTTTCCTCTCATCTTTTTTTTCCATATTGAAAATAATGCATTTTCTTACTAACTGATAAAGATGTGTGGTGACTGGTAAGATGATACCTCTTAATCATATTAAGTATCAGATTACTTAACCAGTAATAGCTTCTTGGCATCTCCTACACACGGTTCTTTTCTCAAACATTTCCTTCTAGGGAGCCTACATTAAGGATGAAAAGCTTTTAACTAAGTGCACAGAGAAGAGAGGCAGGCTTTTAAATCATTTATAGAAAGGGATTAATAACAAACATTTTTAAAACATCCATAATTAAAACAATTCAAGCTCTAGGAAAAAAAATAATAACACTCCATTAGGGATAGAGAGAAGCAACGAGCCAGTTCTGAGCCAGAGTCTACAAGCCAGGCCTTCTCCAAGGGTTCTGTCCACTGCTTTTTTCATTTGAATTCTCACAACAGCCTATTAACACAGTGTTAGTAGCCTCATAATCATAATGAGTACCGTACAATTGCACTCATCTCATATGCTAGCAAAGTAAAGCACAAAATTCTCCAAGCCAGGCTTCAACATTACGTGAACTATGAACCTCCAGATGTTCAAGCTGGATTCAGGAAAGGCAGAACCAAAGATCTGTTGCCAACATCTGTTGGATCAGTGAAAAAGCAAGAGAGTTCCAAAAAACATCTACTTCTGCTTATTGACTATGCCAAAGTCTATGACTGTGTGGATCACAACAAACTGTGGAAAATTCTTAAAGAGATGGGAATACCAGACCATCTGATCTGCGTTCTGAGAAATGTGTATGCAGGTCAAGAAACAACAGTTAGAACTGGACATGGAACAACAGACTAGTCCCAAATCAGGAAAGGAGTATGTCAAGCCTGTATATTGTCACCCTGCTTATTTAACTTATGTGCAGAGTACATCATGAGAAATGTCGGGCTGGATGAAGCACAAGCTGGAATCAAGATTGCCGGGAGAAATATCAATAACCTCAGATATGCATATGACACCACACTTATGGCAGAAAGTGAAGAGGAACTAAAGAGCCTCTTGATGAAAGTGAAAGAGGAGAGTGAAAAAGTTGACTAATACTCAACATTCCAAAAACGAAGATCATGGCATCTGGTCCCATCACTTCATGGCAAATAGTTGGGGGAACAGTGGAAACAGTGACAGACTTTATTTTTAGGGCTCCAAAATCACTATAGATGGTGACTTCAGCCATGAAATTAAAAGACACTTGCCCCTTGGAAGAAAATTTATGATCAACCTAGAGAGCATATTAAAAAGCAGAGAGACATTACTTTGCTAACAAAGGTCCATCCGTCTAGTCAAAGCTATGGTTTTTCCAGTAGTCATGTATGGATGTGAGAGTTGGACTATAAAAAAAGCTGAGCACTGAAGAATTGATGCTTTTGAACTGTGGTGTTGGAGAAGATTCTTGAGAGTCCCTTGGACTGCAAGGAAATCCAACCAGTCCATCCTAAAGGAAATCAGTCCTGAATATTCATTGGAAGGACTGATGCTGAAATCCTTTAGCCACCTGATGGGAAGAACTGACTCATTTGAAAAGACCCTGATTCTGGGAAAGATTGAAGGTGGGAGGAGAAGGGCTTGACAGAGGATGAGAGGGTTGGATGGCATCACCGATGCAATGGACACGAGTTTGAGTAAACTCCAGGATTTGGTGATGGACAGGGAGGCCGGCCGTGCTGCAGTCCAGGGTGTCGCAGAGTCAGACACGACTGAGCAAATGAACTGAAATGAACTGAGTAGCACCACCTTATATAGGGTATAGGCTAAAGCTTTAAGACACCTAGCATGCTATTTTAATAAAAACACAATTAAAAATCTAAACCTATTGTTTGCATACATAACATCGGTAAGATTTTTGTATCTCCTATCATCAGAAATTGCTTACTAAATTCTAACTACTACTGTGGCCCAAAGCCAGGTGGCCCACAGCAAAGAAGGAGATATGATATAGGGAAAGCCACTATCAGAAAAGGACAGGAAACTCAAGGGGTGTGTGGAAAGGGGAAGAAAGACATGGAGAGGGAGGAAAGCAGTCACACGAATAACAGGAGTTTCCTCACTTTTTGCTCCTGTCTCCCCACACCCTAGCCTGAGTCAACATGCCAGTGAGATCCCAAGGGCAAAGCCAAAAGCAGAGAGACTATTTTCCCCATGCTACATTTGTAGCCTTAGAAAAGTGACTGCCCTGGGACCTCCCTGTCAGTCCAGTGTCTAAAACTTTGCCTTCCAATGCAGGGGGTGCAGGTTCAATTCCTGGTTGGGGAGCTAAGATCCCACATGCCTTGCGGCCAAAAACTGAAACATAAAAATAGAAGCAATATTGCAACAAATTCAATAAAAACTTTTAAAAATGGCCTATATCAAAAATACCTTTAAAGGAAAGAAAAGGGACTACCTCTTCAGTGCCCTCAGCACCCCTCTTCTGGGGGCAGCCCCAGGAGCTGGCAGTGGCCACTTAGCAGAGTTCAGCTCAAAGCCCGAGTTAATACCCCTGGGTTGTGTCTGGCTTCCACGTAGCATGGGAAAGACTCAGGAGTGACTGCAAAGTAGTAGAGAATTAGACCAGGAAACTTCCTGGAGGGAGTTGCTACAACAAGGACAAAGTGATCTCATCACCAGAAAGACCCAGGAGTTTGTGAAACTCAGCTGGGACCCCTCAGCAGAAGGGGACCCCTGAGTTCAGGGAAAAGGTCAGCAGCAGAGGCCACTAGTGGAAGTGTGGCCAGTGAAACAAGGGACAGCATAAAGGCACAGGTGACTAGGGAGCCAGAAGGTAACAGAAGGACGTCCACAGAGCCACGAAAAGGACAGTCACACAGAGGAAAGAAGTCTGAACATTCATCTACAAGCAACAGCCTTTTCAAACACTTATAGAAAGGAATTCATAACAATTTTTTTTTAAATCCACAATTAAAATAACTCATGCTCCACACACAAAGGTGGCTCAGTGGTAAAGAATCCACCTGCAAATGCAAGAGCTGCAGGAGATGTATGTTTGATTCCTGGGTCGAAAGATCCCCTAAAGTAGGCACCCCACTCCAGTATTCTTGCCTCGAGAATCACATGGACAAAGGAGCCTGGCAGGCTACGGTCCATGGGGTCACAAAGAGTCTGACACAACTGAGCACATATGCAATGCCAATGCCACAAGCAGAGACACCACACCAAACACAATATTGAGTTAAACTGGAAGCCACAGAGAACTCACTCCTGGCAGTTTAAGACTTTCTCTGCAGCACAGAAGGGTTTGTGACACTGATTAGATCTGTTTCAGGAAGTAAAGTGTTGAGGAATCAAATTACTTTTTCTTTGCACATTTCAGTCATGGTATGAGTAAACACACAGGCCAACTACAATATGATTACAAAGATACAATGCTGAGGGCATTGTGCATTAAGCGTGTGTGTGCAGTCATTTCCAACTCTCTGTGACCCCATAGACTATAGCCTGCCAGGCTCCCCTGTCCATGGAATTTTCTAGGCAAGAATACTGGAGTAGGTTGCCATTCCCTCCCCCAGGGGATCTTCCCAACCCAGGGATCAAACTTTCGTCTCTTGCATCTCCTGCATTGGCAGGCAGATTGTTTATCATGGCACCTCCTGGGAAGCCCTGTGGAGGGCATGACTGTCCATAAAACAAAAGACCACCCTGGGATTTTCCTTCTATCAGCTGATATCATGTCTTCAGACAACTAAGTCAAAGCCAGAAAATAAATACATCCTATTTTCCTATAGTGTCAGTTTAAGTTAGAAAAATTTATTCTCAGTTCTGTGGTCTTAACGTAGCTAGAAGTGAGACTTTACCATAGAAAATGTTTTCTTTGAGATAACATTCTAGAGAGCCAGTCCTTCACTTGTGTGCCACCAAATTTGATTATTATGTAAACTTTATTTTTGTTTCTAGTCAAAGTGCTTTATATAAAATAAAATGTTGAGTTAAAGGGATTATGATGCAACAGACAGGACTTCAGGGGAAAAAAATTGGAATGGAATAGTTACCATTCAGTCATGACTAGAGGAAGAGTGTGTGTTTGCTAAGATAGGTGAAAATTTTGCAATGAATATACCTGGGACAGGATATTGTTTTATTCAAATTGTGACATAGAGTTAAAGGTTAAACAGGTACAAAGAAAGAAATTGTATATATCTTTTATACAGCCATTTGCAGTAGCAACAAAAATATAAGGGATTTAGGAATAAATTTTAAAACTTTATTGAAAGAAATTAAAAACCTGAATAAATCAAAAGATAAACCATGTCCATGTATCGAAAGAGTCAGTTTTGTCAAGATGCCCATTTTCTCCCATATTAATTGGATACTTCAATGCTATTCCAATCAAATTCTCAACAGCGTTTCTCATGGAATATCACAAGCTGATTTTAAACTTG
This sequence comes from Bubalus kerabau, assembly GCF_029407905.1. Lineage (NCBI taxonomy): Eukaryota > Metazoa > Chordata > Mammalia > Artiodactyla > Bovidae > Bubalus > Bubalus kerabau. Next base: position 27,104,582 of record NC_073635.1, on the reverse strand, counting down.
TATGGATATACAAAGTCAAGAAGAGTCAAGGTAGTTTTGAAGAAAAAGATGGCAAGACTCATAAAACTGTAATAGTTTGTAAAAGGTGTGATAATGGTGCTGCTGCTGCTGCTTCTAAGTCGCTTCAGTTGCGTCTGACTCTGTGCGACCCCATAGACGGCAGCCCACAAGGCCCCGCCGTCGCTGGGATTCTCCAGGCAAGGACACTGGAGTGGATTGCCATTTCCTCCTCCAAGCATGAAAGTGAAACGTGAAGTGAAGTCTCTCAGTCGTGTCCGACTCTTCGTGACCCCATGGACTGCAGCCTACCAGGCTCTTCCGTCCATGGGATTTTCCAGGCAAGAGTACTGGAGTGGGTTGCCATTGCCTTCTCCGATGATAATGATGCTAGAACAGAAAAATAGATCAATAAAACAGAATACAGATCTCATAAACATATCCAAATATATGGATACTTGATATATGGCATTCTGATCAGCAAGGAAAGAATAGACTACTCAACATACAATACTGGGTTGTTATTCGAATAGGAAAAAAATGAATTGAATTGTTATGTAACAATATGCAAAAATCAGTTCCAGATACACTGAAATCCTAAATGTGAAAAGCAAATTTTAAATCCTCTGGAATAAATTGTGAGAATACATTTATGATGTCAAGATAGAGTAGAATTTTTGGAACTAGACATACCAAAAGAAAGGGGAGAGACAAAGAGAAGCTTAAAGAAAAAGACTGAAATATTTGACCACATTAAAATTTTATATTTCTGTGATTCAAAAGTTACTGTAAAAAAGTGAAAAGACATGTCACAGCCTGGAATAATATATTTGCAATGAATATAACTGACTGAACATTGATATCCAGAATATATAAAGAATTCCAATGTTGATAAGACAAACAACCTAGTAGAAAAATGGACAAATGTATTATTATTAAATAGATATGTCAAAAAAAAGGACACTCATGGTGCCAGTAAATATATAAGATATGCTCTATCTCACTAGTAATCAGGGAAAAGTATATTAAAACCATATGCTCAAGCTGGTTTTAGAAAAGGCAGAGGAACCAGAGATCAAATTGCCAACATCCGCTGGATCATAGAAAAAGCAAGAGAGTTCCAGAAAAACATCTATTTCTGCTTTATTGACTATGCCAAAGCCTTTGACTTTGTGGATCACAATAAACTGTGGAAAATTCTGAAAGAGATGGGAATACCAGACCACCTGATCTACCTCTTGAGAAATTTGTATGCAGGTCAGGAAGCAACAGTTAGCACTGGACATGGAACAACAGACTGGTTCCAAATAGGAAAAGGAGTTCGTCAAGGCTGTATATTGTCACCCTGTTTATTTAACTTATATGCAGAGTACATCATGAGAAACGCTGGACTGGAAGAAACACAAGCTGGAATCAAGGTTGTCGGGAGAAATATCAATAACCTCAGATATGCAGATGACACCACCCTTATGGCAGAAAGTGAAAAAGAACTCAAAAGCCTCTTGATAAAAGTGAAAGTGGAAAGTGAAAAAGTTGGCTTAAAGCTCAACATTCAGAAAATGAAGATCATGGCATCCGGTCCCACCACTTCATGGGAAATAGATGGGAAAACAGTGGAAACAGTGTCAGACTTTATTTTTCTGGACTCCAAAACCACTACAGATGGTGACTGCAGCCATGAAATTAAAAGACGCTTACTCCTTGGAAGGAAAGTTATGACCAACCTAGATAGCATATTGAAAAGCAAAGACATTACTTTGCCAACAAAGGTTCGTCCAGTCAAGGCTATGGTTTTTCCTGTGGTCATGTATGGATGTGAGAGTTGGACTGTGAAGAAGGCTGAGCGCCAAAGAATTGATGCTTTTGAAGTGCTGGTGTTGGAGAAGACTCTTGAGAGTCCCTTGGACTGCAAGGAGATCCAACCAGTCCATTCTGAAGGAGATCAGCCCTGGGATTTCTTTGGAAGGAATGATGCTAAAGCTGAAACTCCAGTACTTTGGCCACCTCATGTGAAGAGTTGACTCATTGGAAAAGACTCTGATGCTGGGAGGGATTGGGGGCAGGAGGAGAAGGGGACGACAGAGGATGAGATGGCTGGATGGCATCACTGACACGATGGACGTGAGTCTGAGTGAACTCTGGGAGTTGGTGATGGACAGGGAGGCCTGGCGTGCTGCGATTCATGGGGTCGCAAAGAGTCGTACACGACGGAACGACTGATCTGATCTGATCTGAAGGTACTTTTTGGGCTTCCCAAGTGGCATTAGTGGTAAAGAACCTGCCTACCAATGCAGGAGACATAAGAGACATGGGTTTAATCCCTGGGTTGGGAAGACTCCCTGTAGGAGGGCATGGCAGCATACTCTAGTATTCTTGCCCAGAGAATCCCATGGACAGAGGAGCCTGGTGGGCTACAATCCATAGGGTCACAAAGAGTCAGACACAACTGAAGTGACTTAGCACACATGCAAGATACTTTTCATCCATTATATTACCAAAACCAAAAAATCTGACAAATCAATAGATGACAAGAATGCAGAGAACCATGATGTCTCATTTTCTGCTAGTAAGAGTACAAACTGAAACGACAACTTTGGAGATAAATTTGACAACACCTTGTCATATCAAAGATGCACATACACTATGACTCAGCATTTAACTACTGTATATCACAGAGAAACTATAGGAGTATACAATGGAGACAGATAAAAGAGTCTTCATTACAATATTACAAGAACAATAATTTGGAACAGTATAGATGTGCATTAACAGGTTGATGAATGAATAAATTATATATTTACATAATATATTAATACAGCAGTAAAAATGAATTATCAGCTATATAACATAGATAAATCTTAAATATCATTGTGAAAAAAGCAAGCTATAAAACTATGTACAAAGCTTAATAACCTAAAACAATAATATATGAGTATACTTTAAATGGGTGAATTGGATGGGATGTGAATTGTATCTCTCAATAGAACTGCTTTTAAGAAAGCAAATATATATATGTGTATATATATATACACATATATATTATATATAATGTATATATATATATTTCTGTCATATATATATTCTGTCATATATATATATATATATATATATATGACAGAAAGACAAACAGACATGAAAATAATAAACACCAAAAATCAGGATAGTGTCTGTGGTACTTTGGTATTCCAAGATAGGACTAGATGTCAAAAAACTTTTAGGGAAAATGGCTGTGAAGGATGAAGGAGAAGCAGCAGGAGTATCAGGAAAACTCTCCCTCTCCAAGGCAAGATTGGTACCTGCGAAAGGAGACAGGAAATGAAGGATCGGGTGAGAGACTCACCTGCACCAGGGACAAAAGAATGTCGTGGCAGGGTCGATGAGGAGTCCTTAAGCCAGTCACCGTTTATGGAAATTTTGCAACAAAGAGAAACAGGCCTGAATCTGTGTCCCCACAATGTACAGTCATTACTGGGAACACCCTGGGGGAATTAATACGGTGGTAAATTCAGAAGAAAATCATCTAAGACCATCATCAACTATGTTTCCTGCAGCAGAGGAAATGAGTATCCCAGTTTTCCAGCCACATGAGCTGCCTCTGGGTTCAGGGGTGGGAACTGTGATCCAGGAGACAGAAAAGAAAAGCTCTAAGTGTGTTTGTAACATTTTACTTCTGAAGCTGAGCAGCAGTAGTGTAGATGTTCACAATACTAGTCTCTTTAATTTGGGGGGCAGGGATGAGGTAGGAAAAATAGGTTAAGAAGCTGAACTCTCACATCCATACATGACCACTGGAAAAACCATAGCCTTGACTAGAAGGGCCTTTGTTGGCAAAGTAGTATCTCTGCTTTTTAATATGCTATCTCGGTTGGTCATAACTTTCCTTCCAAGGAGTAAGCGTCTTTTAATTTCATGGCTGCAGTCACCATCTGCAGTGATTTTGGAGCCCCCAAAAATAAAGTCTGACACTGTTTTCATTGTTTCCCCATCTATTTGCCATAAAGTGATGGGACCAGATGCCATGATCTTAGTTTTCTGAATGTTGAGCTTTAAGACAACTTTTTCACTTTTTCACTCTTTCACTTTCCTCAAGAGGATTTTTAGTTCCTCCTCACTTTCTGCCATAAGGATGGTGTTATCTGCATATCTGAGGTTATTGGTATTTCTCCCAGCACTCTTGATTGCAGCTTGTGCTTCTTCCAGCCCAGCGTTTCTCATGATTTACTCTGCATAGAAGTTAAATAAGCAGGGTGAGAATATACAGCCTTGACATACTCCTTTTCCTATTTGAAACCAGTCTGTTGTTCCATGTCTAGTTCTAACTGTTGCTTCCTGACCTGAATATAGGTTTCTCAAGAGGTAGGTCAGTGTGAAGAAAGCTGAGAGCCGAAGAATTGATGCTTTTGAACTGTGGTGTTGGAGAAGACTCTTGAGAGTCCCTTGGACTGCAAGGAGATCCAACCAGTCCATCCTAAAGGAGATCAGTCCTGGGTGTTCATTGGAAGGAATGATGCTGAAGCTGAAACTCCAGTACTTTGGCCACCTCATGCGAAGAGTTGACTCATTGGAGAAGACACTGATGCTGGGAGGGATTGGGGGCAGGAGGAGAAGGGGACGACAGAGGATGAGATGGCTGGATGGCATCACCGACTCGATGCACGTGAGTTGGGTAAACTCCGGGAGTTGGTGATGGACAGGGAGGCCTGGCGTGCTGCAATTCATGGGGTTGCAAAGAGTTGGACAAAACTGAGGGACATGGGGTTGCAAAGAGTTGGACAAAACTGAGGGACTGAACTGCACTGAACTGAAGAAGCTGATACACTGGATTTACACAAGGCCTTCTCTAGAAATTTGTTACAGTGTGAAGTAACAGGCCAACAGGATTAATGGATAAAAATATTACAGTCTTCTTGATGCTAATCCAACTTATAGAGAAATTTGGAAGATTAAAAAAAACAGGGAAAGTTGCAGGGGAAAATGTCCCTATGTGCTGATTGCGGCCGAAAGGGAGGAGTTAGCTTTACCTAGGAGCACAATAAGTTTATTCACCCTTGAAAAGGAAAAGACTGAATTTATGGGAAAGCTGAAAGTAGAAGAACAGATTTTGTGGTGGGTAGGCAAGGAAATTCTCTAATGACTGTTTTCATTTTCTCAGTAAAATGAGAAGCGAGCTGATCAGTTGTGAGTGAGGAAGAGGAAAGTGGTTTAGGAGGTTTGAGGACAGTGAAATTGCCAAGGAGTCCCGAGGGCTCACTTGAGGTTTGTGGTAAGAGATTCAAAATGATACCAGTCAGCAGGGCTGTGTGCTTTCTATCAGCCATAAACTGTTGCTCATGCAGTTGGCTGAGAGAATGGAATGTTAGATTTAACCAAAGCAAGGTTTTGCCAGTAAAGTACAATGAACAGAGATAAGGTGGAGGACTTTGAAGCTGCAGGGAAAGACATTGTTAAATGATGGACTACAGGGAGTGTGGATACAGTATCATTTAACTCCCTTTTCCTTTCCTTTGTATTTTCTATAAACTGGAAGTTAGAGCTAAAAGCTTGATTAGTTTCAGTTAAGCATTTTTGGCATGAATACTTTGTAGGTGATGCTGTGAATTTCATATTGCATATCAGAAGGCACATAATATCTGGTTGTCCTACTATTTTTGATGCTAAGATTGATCTCTGTGAGAACAATAAATAACTCAGGTAACACCTTGCAAATATCCCATTTTGAATATGTAAATCTCTTAACTGTGCCTGAGAAAAAGTCTAGTTATCAAAAGTATGAAGCAAGCACAAAAGGTTGGAGAACTGCTGTTTGAGAAGGTTACAGAATTTTTGACACTGAAGGACTCGCAAGCCAGAGTTTTATAGTAATTGTTAGAAGCACAAGACCTCAGTGTGGAGAAAATTGTGGACAGGAAGAAGTTATGCATTACTTTATCCCCTTCCATTACTCTAAGCCTGAAACTAAATGACAGCTAGACTATAGATCTTTCCCCCCAAAATATCCCTGGATAGTCTAAGTATAATTTTGTAACACTACTGCATGCTGGCAAACAAACTAGTTTTTGGATTGTATCTTAAAAATAACATCAAATGTTGTAGAGGTTCCTGCTGTTTTTTGTAAAAAGCCTGAGAGGGCAAAGACCAAAGAGAGAAACATAATTAAAATGCATTTTATATAGCATGTCAAGGAACTCATTGAGAAGTAGCAATGGTTCCTTCAATAGAGAAACCTATCAGCATTCATTTGGCTAGCACAGATAGCAAATACTAACTTGTGACACATATTTCCTGATTTTAGAATTTTGCCATTGAGCAAGAAAAATTAATTTAATCAATATGGTATAGAAGTTTTCTACCTGCTAACAGTGATTATCTGAAACTGAAGTAGTCTTTTCTGACCTTAAGGGCTGCCTGATCCTATTGGCATAGGTACCTTGTCAACTGTCAGGCCAAAGACACCCAGAGTCCCTCCTCAACCAAAGGCCATATTCAGGGATTGTCAAGACTACTCACATGTAAGTAATTTTGAGTACAATTCAAGCTGGTGCTGTTTTTGTTCTGTATTCACTGTATCATATAACACTAACATAGGTTGCATCTGAGCCTAGAGGAATCATTTCTAAACCCAACTGCATTTCTGAATCACCAGGGAGCTTACAAAAATTACAAATTCCAAAACCTCATCTGAATCTGATTATACTGAAAAATATATGAAGGTGGAAGCCCAGAGGAGAATCTTCTCTTTTAGTGGAACACACTGACAACGAAGGTTCTCACAAAAATGAGATAGTTTAACTCTTCTTTGCATTTCTCACCTGTAGGAACTCTGGCTAATTATCAGTTCAGTTCGTGTACCCTTTGATCAGATCGTTTAGAATTCCCAATGAAGATTTAGTACCCAGAATTCTTCAAATGGAAACTGCTCGGGTGTCTTGAACAGCTCAAGGGAATTCTGTTAAGCTCAAACCTTTGGTGGACTGAAAGGCAAGGAATATTATATATGTTTTTTAAAATGAGATTTTAGATTTGACTTTTCTTGGTCACTTTGACTTGGGTAGATTCTTTAAAAACAACATATACCTGGATTTATTGTTCCATCCCAACTTATTGCTCTCTGTCTTTTGATAGGTAAATTCAGTTTGTTCTTATCTTGAAAAGTAATATAGTTCATTTTACCTTCTATCTTCTTTATGTTTTTACTTTTATCCTGTGTGATTTTCTTTCATTCACTTTGTTACTTCTTGGTCTGCATCAGTTATTTTTATCCCCCCCCACCTACTAACATTAATTTGTAAATTCTCCTATGCTTTTCACATTGGCTGATGACATAAAAATGCAACAACTATTACTTCCATCAAAGTGTTCGCCAACATTCTCCCAACTCTGGAAATGAAACGAGATTGCCTTTACCTCCCACCTCTAGCCCACTTTCCTTAGCTCTGCACTCAACGTCTTTCTGGATTTTGCCAAAATAGTTCAGAATTTCAGCTGCAGGCTGTCATTCAGTCTTCTATTACATGTATTTTCCATTTTAAAGTTTACTTAGCACTTGCATTGTCGTTTTTCAGTAATATGATCAGTATCTATTGATGTAGGTAGATAGATAGATAACCATTGAGGTAGACAGATGGATAGATAGGTAGATAGTCATTTGACTTTATTTTATTCTTGTTGAGAGAAGAAATATTTATATTCATCATAATTACTAATATCTTCCAATTTTTCTTAATTACATAATCTATGGAGTGAAATCAACCCTGAAAATTCACTGGAAGGACTGATGCCAAAGCTGAAGCTCAATACTTTGGCCACCTGATGTGAAGAGCTGACTCACTGGAAAATACCTTGATGCTGGGAAAGACTGAAGGCAAAAGGTAAAGGGGGTGGTGGAGGATGAGATGTTAGATAGCATCACTGACTCAATGGACACGAATTTGAGTGAATTCCAGGAGATGGTGAAGGACTTGTGTACTTGGCATCCTGCAATTCATAGGGTTGCAGAGAATCAGGCACAACTTAGTGACTGAACAACAACTGAGTGAAATTCACTCTATTTTCCTTGTTGGCAGTTTTCTTTCCTAAGAGTTTTCTTCAGATAGTGTTCATGTCTTCTAGTGGCTCTGTAAGATGAGAAATATCTTATCAATGTATTTAAAGCTTAGATCACAGTCTATTTCTCCCAAAAGATTATCTTTCAGGTTTCACTGTAGCAAATGGAAATCTGATGCTAACTGCCTTTTCTCTGTGAGTAATTTTCCTTGAATCTAGAAACAAAAGATTTTCTCATGACTCCTGAAATTCAGAAACTTCATTAGAATAAGTCTTGGTGTGCCTGGGTCTTGTAAATCCTTTCAATATATGATGTCAAGCCTTTTTTCCACCTTTTCATAAGCTTAAGAAAATTTTCCTGTACAAATTAATTTTTTGATCTGCCTTTCAATCTAGATATTTTCCACCATTTGGGCTTCATTATATTCACAAGTTAAGCTTCCTGAACCTATCTTTCAAATCTATCCTAACTTTTATTTTTCTCTGCAGAGTAAGGTATTTCCTTTGTTTATCTTCTGTAACTCTCAGCAGTGAATTATATTTTCTTCAGTTCATTTTTAGTTTTGGAAAAATTACAGAGTTTTTTTTTAATGCCCATAAATGTCCTTCCTATGATCTTATTGCATCTCTGTGAAGATTTTCATTACTTTTTTGATAAAGTTTTTGTCATTGTTCTATTGGTTCATGTCATCTGGTAACTGAGCTTGGACTTCTTCCATCAGGTCACTGTAGCTGTTAAACAAGGGTATGATTTTTCTTTGCCTTCTCTACCTCCAAAACATACTCTAATAAGCCACTTCCCACCATCCCCACTGCTAACACCGTAGTCCCATTCATCATCATGTCTTCCCTGGATTTCAGCAACAGCCTTTGAACTGTTTTCAGCCCTGCCCTCCCCATAGCAGACATCATGATCCTTTTAAATGCGAAGACAGATCATGTAACTTCTTTGCTCTTTTTTCTGCAAGGGCTTTCCATTTCATTCAGAGTAAAAGCCTACAAGGCCTTACAAGGCCTGGACTGGGTTATTTCCCTCCTATTACTCTGCCTCAATCCTTTGCTGCAACCAGAAGTGAAGCATCCTTGCTCATCTGAAAGGATACTAGATGAACTCCTGTGTTAGGGTCTTTGCACTGACTGTCCCCTCCTCCTAAAAAGCTCTGGAATCTTGGCTGATTCTCTTACTAGTTTCAATTCTTTGCTCAAATGGCATCTTCCCAATAATGCCTGGTCTAACTACTCTATTTAAAACCACAACTCACTCTGCCCCATCACAATACTTTTATCCCTTTTACACTATTTTATGTGTTCTATTTGCATCTTTACCATCTTATATGCATTACATATTCCTTTTGTTTATTATTTATTTTTAATAAATGATATTATACATAAATTATTCTGCTAGAATGTAAGCTCCATGAAGTGGAGATCTTTGTTTCATTCACTGATATGCCCAAGTGCCTATAACAGTTTCTGGAACACACTGGATATTTAGGAAACATATGCTAAATGATTATCAAGTAAATGATTTTTAAAATTATTTGCTGTCCAAAATTCATCAGATTCTTTTTAGGCCACTTGGTTTTACTGCTTCTTCTTGTGCTATTTATTTCCCCAAATATCTGACAGTCCTGAGACATCCATCCATATTTATGAATGAAGGTAGCTGGAATGGCATATCCCTGCAAGTACAAAGATCTGTTTCCTTTCATGGGAGGCTGGCTGCAAGCAAGTCTTTCATGGAGGTGCTTGGAGATAGAACAGACACTTATACTTGGACCACATCCAACCCCCAGCCTCTCTAATCAAGCTAAAATGGTAAGGGCTACATCCTTTGTGCCAAAACCAATCCTACACCTCAACACCGCAATTCATTTCTTTAATGTACAGTTCTTTGAATTTAGTCTGAGGATAAACACATGAGATCAGGAACTCTGCATATTGATGATGGAGGAAAGTAAGAAGGATGGAAGAGGGAAGGCTAGCACACCTGTTCTGAAGATGTCCTTTCCACTCGTCCTTTCAGTGGGTCCTTCCTGGCACCTTTCATTCTGTCTGTATGCTTGTTTCCAAGACTCTCAGTGAGGAACCATTCTTCCTTACAAGGGATAACTCTCCACCGAAGACTTCAGTGCATGTGTGAGATGAAATGCCCTCCTGTCTAGTTTATTCCTCAGAATAATCCCATCATTCTCACTCTTTCAGAAATTCTTTGCCAAATTGCTTAGTATTTTGATGCCCCAGCCTACATGACCTTCTTCACAACTAATCATGACTCTGTTCTCTTTTATGTATTTTAATTAGCATCTCTATGAAATTTACTGAGAGATGTGAATAAAGGAATATTTAGACCTGTATCTTGAACCAGAGGCCAGATGAATCTCTGAAGAAACAGTACAACTTCTTAGGAAGAAGAGAAAACATTTATCTGAAGTAGAGAAAATTCTTAAGTTTTGCTTCTGTTTCTTTTTTTTTTTAATTCAGATAAAATTACATTTAATATATTGAACTTTAATGCTTTTAAATATCCAAGAACAAACTCCCCACATGCACACTGGACAGTGCAGTCACTATGATTTCTAAATCATTCTTACACAATAGATGATGGTCATAGTCCATTTCATTTTTAGAATGATGGATGGAAAGATATGGGAGGTGAATAAGGACTTAGAACAAGCTTACCAATCATCTACAAACTCCATAGACACATATCTAATGTTTGTGTCATACAAATTAACAAATCTGGATTATCCTAGAATTCTATATGGATTATATAAAGGCTTGACTTTATACAGTCTTTGTATTTGCAATACCCAAAAGACAATGACAAAATTGATTTCTATAACAAACTCAGCCATTTAAAATTAGGATGTATTTTATCCTTGGTGATAACTACAAAATTATAAACTGACAGCTTTTTAAATGTATGTCAAATTTCTTTTGTGATCACCCAACTGAAAAATATTTCTAAATGCATTCCCTGGTGATAACTGACAGTGACTTTAGTATTCTCAAATCTTTGATTCAAATACATCAGAACTCTAAAGAAGTACATTTCAGAATAAATTTCTTAAGATAAAAATTCTTATAGGCTTAATTCATTCCAATAGTTCAACTGCTCTTTGTTTCCCCAGGTTAATTGTAAAGCAGAATAAATACAAGCTGGATTACATTACAACAAAAGTGATACCGGAACTTAGGATGTTATTCATGAATAGTTACTGCAGGCACAGTCTCTCTAGAAAAAGCACACTTGTTACAGTGAAGATAGAGGCTGCTCTTGAAAGAGAATGAGAGGCTCTCCAAGTGATAATTTTACAGTGTTTCTTCAAGGCATTGATCTAAATTATACTTACCTTAAAACCAATGAAACAGCAATGTTCATTAACAAAGTAGGTGACTGCCTACATGGTTTAATTTAAAGGTTGTTCTGAGCTCTCTCTATTAATGGGATGTCATAGTGCTTGGAATCCACAAAATCTGACCTATTCTTTGAGACTTTCAGAAGGATCCTAGAAAATGCTGAAAAAGTTTCTTGGGAGAAAATAAGGAGCTTTGAGATAGGAGAATCTGAAAGGTCATGTAGGCCTGATTTTAGATCCAATTATTAGGCAGATAATCTCCAACAATAAACTTTCTCTTCTACTTAACACTACTACAAATAAAAAAAAAATCACTCCATCTATCTTAAGAAAGAAAGAGAATTTATTTTATTTTATTTTTTAAATTTTATTTTATTTTTAAACTTTACATAATTGTATTAGTTTTGCCAAATATCAAAATGAATCCGCCACAGGTATACATGTGTTCCCCATCCTGAACCCTCCTCCCTCCTCCCTCCCCATTCCATCCCTCTGGGTCGTCCCAGTGCACCAGCCCCAAGCATCCAGTATCGTGCATCGAACCTGGACTGGCAACCTGTTTCATACATGATATTTTACATGTTTCAATGCCATTCTCCCAAATCTTCCCACCCTCTCCCTCTCCCACAGAGTCCATAAGACTGTTCTATACATCGGTGTCTCTTTTGCTGTCTCGTACACAGGGTTATTGTTACCATCTTTCTAAATTCCATATATATGCGTTAGTATACTGTATTGGTGTTTTTCTTTCTGGCTTACTTCACTCTGTATAATAGGCTCCAGTTTCATCCACCTCACTAGAACTGATTCAAATGTATTCTTTTTAATGGCTGAGTAATACTCCATTGTGTATATGTACCACCGCTTTCTTATCCATTCATCTGCTGATGGACATCTAGGTTGCTTCCATGTCCTGGCTATTATAAACAGTGCTGCGATGAACATTGGGGTACACGTGTCTCTTTCCCTTCTGGTTTCCTCAGTGTGTATGCCCAGCAGTGGGATTGCTGGATCATAAGGCGGTTCTATTTCCAGTTTTTTAAGGAATCTCCACACTGTTCTCCATAGTGGCTGTACTAGTTTGCATTCCCACCAACAGTGTAAGAGGGTTCCCTTTTCTCCACACCCTCTCCAGCATTTATTACTTGTAGACTTTTGGATCGCAGCCATTCTGAATGGTGTGAAATGGTACCTCATAGTGCTTTTGATTTGCATTTCTCTGATAATGAGTGATGTTGAGCATCTTTTCATGCGTTTGTTAGCCATCTGGATGTCTTCTTTGGAGAAATGTCTATTTAGTTCTTTGGCCCATTTTTTGATTGGGTCATTTATTTTTCTGGAGTTGAGCTGTAGGAGTTGCTTGTATATTCTCGAGATTAGTTGTTTGTCAGTTGCTTCATTTGCTATTATCTTCTCCCATTCGGAAGGCTGTCTTTTCACCTTGCTAATAGTTTCCTTTGATGTGCAGAAGCTTTTAAGGTTAATTAGGTCCCATTTGTTTATTTTTGCTTTTATTTCCAATATTCTGGGAGGTGGGTCATAGAGGATCCTGCTGTGATGTATGTCAGAGAGTGTTTTGCCTATGTTCTCCTCTAGGAGTTTTATAGTTTCTGGTCTTACGTTGAGATCTTTAATCCATTTTGAGTTTATTTTTGTGTATGGTGTTAGAAAGTGTTCTAGTTTCATTCTTTTACAAGTGGTTGACCAGATTTCCCAGCACCACTTGTTAAAGAGATTGTCTTTAATCCATTGTATATTCTTGCCTCCTTTGTCGAAGATAAGGTGTCCATATGTGCGTGGATTTATCTCTGGGCTTTCTATTTTGTTCCATTGATCTATATTTCTGTCTTTGTGCCAGTACCATACTGTCTTGATGACTGTGGCTTTGTAGAAGAGCCTGAAGTCAGGTAGGTTGATTCCTCCAGTTCCATTCTTCTTTCTCAAGATCGCTTTGGCTATTCGAGGTTTTTTGTATTTCCATACTAATTGTGAAATTATTTGTTCTAGCTCTGTGAAGAATACTGTTGGTAGCTTGATAGGGATTGCATTGAATCTATAAATTGCTTTAGGTAGTATACTCATTTTCACTATATTGATTGAGAATTTATTTTAAATTCAGTGAAGTATCATAGGAAACCAAGAAAAAACATCCAACCAGAGACCAGAGGATGGGCTGACTCCAAGGTAACTTTGTTTTTGTTTTTTTTTTCATTTGTATTTACTTATTTATGTGGGTGCTTCAGGTCTTAGTTGTGGCCACAGGATCTTCGATCTTCATTGCAACATGCAGGATCTTTAGTTGCCTTGCATGTGAACTCTTCGTTGCAGCATGTGGGAATCTAGTTCCCTGACCAGGGATTGAACCAGGACCCCTGCATTGGGAGCACAAGTCTTAGCCTTTGGACCACCACCACAGTCCCAGCAGTCACTTTCTTATCTTCATTTCTCTCACCACTTCTGTGCATCTTAGAATACCTCTGTCATTCTCCTTCCTATTGTTCAGCTTCTCTATCCATCTTAAACATGATCATAATGGGCAGCTTCCTCTTTACGCCTATAGATCCTTAAGTTAGTGACTCTCTGCTGGATTTGCTGGTTCCCTGCCCAAAGAATATCAGATGGTCGCAACTCATCTTTACAGGCCAGACCATCCACCCATGTCTCTGGTCATTGGCAAGCAATAAGTGGACCAATCTTGAGCCAGGGGTTCACCTTGACCCAATACCTGCAGCCAGGGGAGGCATGGTCACACAGACAGTAGGTCCATCCAAAGGGGCCAGGGGGTGGGAGATGAAAGGCTGGTATATATTCTGCATCTTATTTTCTTTTTCTTCTGTAAAAGATGGGCAAGCAAACTGTTCCATAAATTTCCCTTGGGATTGAGGTACTTTAGACATTTTTGTTGTTCAGTCGCTAAGTCAGCTCTTTGTGGTTCCATGGACTACGGCACACCAGGCTCCTCTGTCCTTCATTATTATCCAGAGTTTGCTCAAATTCGTGTCCATTGATTTGGTGATGCCATCCAACCATCTCACTCTCTGCCACCCACTTCTCCTTTTGCCTTTTTACTTAAATAATAGCATGTTGAGAATAGCACATTGTCTTTCAGAGATTTTCAGCAAATGCCACTAGCTTAATTCACTTAATATAGTTATCACTGATGGGTGACTGTCTTGAAATTTGATCTTCACTGCAGTGTCAGCATGTGTAAGCAATGGGTCCAGAAGATATAGACAGTGCTTGAACTCTGAGGACAACTTCTTGAGACTAACTTATGTAAAGCCTCATATTTGCAGAACATGTTATAGTTTACAAAGTGCTCTCTCACAGATGCCATCATTTCATGCAGATTCCCTTCCAAGGCCTATGTAACTATTTCTGCTGTATCTCCTTTGCTCTGAGGCCAGAGTTCTGCTCACCAGCTCTGCTGGTGCTACTCCTTAAGACAGAAGGCTGCCAGGCATGTGATTCATGATTTGATTTTGATTATTCAAATGATAAAAGAAATTCCATAGGTGGTACCAACGTTAATGGAAAAAACACTCAGGATGGGCATGTTATGGGAAGTTAGGAGAGTGGAGAAGTAATGGCCCAATCCTCCAGTAAAAGAGAAAACTAAAGAGACTAATATAGTTCAGAAACTATCTTGTAGTTTTTTGATGATCCAAAGCTCAAGGGGTTACCTCTTACCCTTCCTTATTTCAGACTTCTCAGTATGTTTCATTGATGAAAGTGAAAGAAGAGAGTGAAAAAGTTGGCTTAAAACTCAACATTTCAAAAACTAAGATCATGGCATCTGGTCCCATCACTTCATGGCAAGTAGATGGGGAAACAGTGGAAACAGTGACAGACTTTATTTTTCAGGGCTCCAAAATCACTGCAGATGGTGACTGCAGCCATGAAATTAAAAGACAGTTGCTCCTTGGAAGAAAAGTTATGACCAACTTACACAGCATATTAAAAAGCAGAGACATTACTTTGTCAATAAAGGTCTGTCTAGTCAAGGCTATGGTTTTTCCAGTAGTCATGTATGGATGTGAGAGTTGGACTGAATATTCACTGGAAAGACTGGTGCTGAAGCTGAAACTCCAATACTTTGGCCACCTGATGTGAAGAACTGACTCATTGGAAAAGACTCTGATTCTGGGAAAGATTGAAGTCGGAGGAGAAGGGGACGACAGAGGATTAGATGGTTGGATGGCATCACCGACTTGACAGACTGAGTTTCAGTAAACTCTGGGAATAGGTGATAGACAGGGAGGCCTGGTGTGCTGCAGGCATGGGGTCACCATGGGTTGGACACGACTGAGTGACTGAACTAAACTGAACTGAAAAATCTTGGATAATTATTATTATATTTGCATCACTTCAGAGGTTTAAAATACAGCCTGATACAATGGGGAAAAGACAGTTTCTTCAGCAAGTGATGCTGGGAAATTTGAACAGCCCCATGTAAATCAATGAAGTTAGAACACACCATCATAGCATACACAAGATAAATTCAAAATGGCTTGAAGAAATATAAGACAGGACACCATAAAATTCCTAGAAGAGAATGTAGGCAAAACATTCTCTGACATAAATTATAGCAATGTTTTCTTAAATCAGTCTCCCAAGGCAACAGAAATAAAAGCAAAAATAAACAAATGGGATCCAATCAGACTTACAAGCTTCTGTAGAGCAAAGGAAGCCATAAACAAAACAAAAAGACAGCCTATGGGCTGGGAGAAAGTATTTGCAAATGATGTGACAGAAAAGGGCTTAATTTCCAAAATATACAAACAGCTCATAGAACTCAATAACAACAACAACAAAACAAACAACCCAATCAAAAAATGGCCAGAAGACCTAAATAGACAGTCTACAAAGGAGACATACAGAAGGCAAGCAGACACATGAAAAGATGTTCATCATAGCTAATTATTAAAAACATGCAAATCAAAACTACAGTGAAGTACCACCTCACACCACTCAGAATAGCCATCATTAAAATGCCTACAAATAACAAATGCTGGAGAGGGTGTGGAGAAAAGGGAACACTCTAACACTATTAGTGGGAATGAGAGTTGATGCAGCCACTATGGAGAACAGCATGGCAATTCCTTAAAATGCTAAAAATAGAGTTACCATATGATCCAGTAACCCCACTTCTGGGCATATACCCACACAAAATTATAATTCAAAAATTACACGCACACCTGTGTTCATAGCAACACTATTTACAATAGCCATGACATGGAAACAAACTAAATGTTCATCAACAGATGGATGGATAAAGAAGATATGGTACATATATATTGAAATACTACTCAGCCACAAAAAGAATGAAATAATGCCACTTGCAGAAACATGGATGGACCTAGAGATTATTATAATAAATGAAGTTGCTGCTGCTGCTGCTGCTAAGTCGCTTCAGTCGTGTCCGACTCTGTGCAACCCCACAGACGGCAGCCCGCCAGGCTCCACCATCCCTGGGATTCTCCAGGCAAGAACACTGGAGTGGGTTGCCATTTACTTCTCCAATGCATGAAAGTGAAAAGTGAAAGCGAAGTTGCTCAGTCATGTCTGACTCTTAGCGACTCCACGGACTGCAGCCCACCAGGCTCCTCCATCCATGGGATTTTCCAGGCAAGAGTACTGGAGTGGGGTGCCGTCGCCTTCTCCGAATAAATGAAGTTAGAGAAAAACAAATACCATATGATATCACTTATATGTGGAATCTAAAATACGACATATCTACGAAACAGAAACAGACTCACAGACATAGAGAATAGATTTGTGGCTGCCAAGGGGAAGTGGGGGTTAGGGGAGGGAAGGACTGGAGGCTTGGGATTAGCTAATGCAAACTAGTATATATAGGATGGATAAACAACAAGGTCCAAGGTCTACTGTATAACACAGGGAACTATATTCAATATCTTGTGATAAATCACAATGGAAGATAATATGAAAAAAATGTGTGTGTTTGTGTGTGTGTTTAACTGAGTCACTTTTCTATACAGCAGAAATTAAAACAACATTGTAAATCAACTAAGCTTCAATAGAATTTTTTTAAAAAAGAAAAAATAGCCTGCAATCTGTCTTCTGCAATCTGTCTGCTACCTTTAAAGAAACAGGTACCCTGTAAACGGTCCCTGCTTTGAAGACTCATCCACAAATTATTCCTCTCCTCCTCTGTGGGTTCTTCCTATTTAGAAAGAATCACATATAATTAGACAGTCAATTGTATCTAGGATTCACCTTTAAATATGAATTTTAGGGAAACAGTATAAACCCAATCTAATAGCAACCTGTGTTGTATGCTTATCAGATTCTCAGTTTCCAGACTCATCAAATATTAAAGTTCTTGGAGCAAAACCCAACCCTCCAGAACCTGAAATATTTACTTGGAATTATACTCAGAATACAAAGAGCTAAGACAGGAAAGAAAAACAAAATACAATTACAACATTCTGCTTCTCCCAGAATGTATGTTCTGAAAGAGGAATGTCAAGGGGCAGTCAGATGGAACCTGCTTAGCCTATCTCTTGTTCTCCAGCCCCTTGGACTATCCCTGCCCTTGTGCAAATGGTAGCAACTCTTAAATTACCACCCACTACAGGAAACCCTCTTCTGTGGGATCATGACTAAGGAGAACGCGATCTAGTACTGCCTTTGCCTTTAGAGAACTGGGTGAGTTGCATTTCTTACTTAACCTCTTGATCTGCTTGTCTTAAAACGAGATCAGACAGCAATAGCTGATCTGCTTACTTCAGTAGGCTGTTTAAGGTATAAAATAGGATCACATAAGAAACACTATTTTGAAAAGATAAGAATTGCTAGCAAAATGAGAAATGCAGTGAAGGTGGGCTATTTTTGCTCAGAACCCAAAGAGTAACATTATTTTTGCTCTTATCCACTGAAAAGCAGCCTCAATCTAAGTAATTTTCTTTTCTTGGATTTAAGCAGTTTGGGAAAAAATGTGATGTGAACATTCTGCCACCATCATCCCACCTGACCTCTTTAGGCATCTGTTGACCCTTTTCTCAACACACTGGTGGATCCGACTGACACTTTCCTCAAAGCCCTTTTGGTTTCTGACCACAACAAAGTCCCAAAGACAATGCCACATGTTTCTTGGTTTTATTACAGATAGCCATCTCCTGTATCTATTTATAGGGAGTCAAATCATAATATGTATAATCCATTACACACATACACCTGCTGAAAAACTGTCCTTTAATATTTTTAATTCTGCTGCCTACATTTCCTAATACTAAAGGTTCTGAATCCCTGACTCTGTTCTTCATACTTCAGTGGCCTAGCAGCAAGGGAGCAAATTCAAATTTTAAATATATCTGTCAGACTTTAGTGTTCTTCTATGACTACACATATACTGATAGGCTAGAAAAAAAGTGTCTTAATCAAAAGCAATTGCCTTAACCACTTGGAAGAGACACCATTGCTATTTATATTTTGAAAAACCAATGCTTCTTTCAATATAAAAAGGCAAACAAAAGCCAGACAAGCAAATCCAAACCCTGATACCAGATCTTTATTCACAGACTGGCACATAAGTGTCCAATGCCACTGTAACTTCATTGTAACCAGATGATGTTTAAATGATTAATAAATTTCCAAACACAGAAATTAAGGATTAGAATTAAAGAACTGCAAATGCAAGTTTATAGAAAAAAAGTCTATCTATAAATCTTAATGGAATTCTCCAAAAAGGTCATTTAAATGATAAAATTTAGGGTTTCCCTGGTGGCGCATCGGAGAAGGCAATGGCACCCCACTCCAGTACTTTTGCCTGGAAAATCCCATGGACGGAAGAGCCTGGTAGGCTGCAGTCCATGGGGTCACTGAGTTGGACACGACTGAAGCGACTTAGCAGCAGCAGCAGCAGCTGGTAGCTCATGGTAAATGCAGGAGTCAGAGGTTCAGTCCCTGGTCTGGGAAGATCCCACATGCCATGGAGCAACTAAGCTCATGGGCCACAACTACTGGGCCTGTACACTAGCGCTCAGGAGCCTTGACTACTGAAGCTCGTGTGCCCTATAGCCCATGTTCCACAACAAGAAAAGTCACTGCAATGAGAACCTCGCACAATGAAACAAAGAGTAACCCCTGCTGGCCCCAGCTAGAGAAAAGCCTGAGCAGCAACAAAGACTTAGCACAGTCAAAAAAGAAAAAGACAATAAAAATTTTTTTTTTTAATTTAGAGCTGCTGCCCTTTTAACAGAATAAATGCTGAAGCCTAACTAACTACATCATCTGCAGAAGTTAGAGCCTCTACAAAGATGTATCTTCTATAAGTCAGACACCCAATAATTACAGAATCCTAGAGGTGGAATAAACTGAAAAATCCCTTAAAAGTACTGAGACAGACAGTACAGGTGAAATGTATATACTACAAGATCTGAACACACAACCTGGCAAGTTTAAGCACTCTATAAATATTTCAACTGAATCTATTTCAGTTGTTACCAAAGGGAAGCCCAGGTGGGTAAGAGGTAAAGAAACTACCTGCAATGAAGGAGACAAGGGTTTGTCTGGGTCGGGAAGATCCCCTAGAGTAGGAAATGGCAACCCACTCCAGTATTCTTGCCTGGAGAATCCCATGGACAGAGGAGCCTGGCGGGCTATACCCCATGGGTTCGCAAAGAGTCGGACACAACTGAGAGACTGAACACACACACACACAGTTTTTACTGATTGAAAGTAAATATTTCAAATAAAATCCTGCAACAAGAAACACTCCCCCATAATTTAGAGAATACAGATTAGCAAGCACATACATTAAACACACAGTAACAGCATCACAGAAGTAGGTGGTAGCACTGGACTTAAAGTAAGAAAAACTAAGTTCAAATCCCAGCTCAACCACCTATCAGCTGTCTGACATTGGAAACTTCATTTAACTTGTCCAAATATCCAACTTCTTACTTGGATAGAATGGGAATAATAGCATCTCATCACATATTATGTAGGGTTATTATAAGCATCGGAGAAGGCAATGGCACCCCACTCCAGTACTCTTGCCTGGAGAATCCCATGGATGGAGGAGCCTGGAGGGCTGCAGTCTATGGGATCGCTGAGGGTCTGATACGACTGAGCGTCTTCACTTGTGCTTTTCACTTTCATTCACTGGAGAAGGAAATGGCAACCCACTCCAGTGTTCTTGCCTGGAGAATCCCAGGGACGGGGGAGCCTGGTGGGCTGCCGTCTGTGGGGTCGCACAGAGTCGGACACGACTGAAGTGACTTAGCAGTAGCAGTAGCAGTATAAGCATGAAATCAAATGAGATAATTTTCTGAAAGAAAAACATAAATCCAAGATATCACTCATTGTTATTACTGTACCAGTATAATTTTACTCTTCAAATATTCTGGAGAGTAGGTTTGGAAAATGACAGATTCAGCTGCAATATTAAAGGGAATTTCAACAGAGATATGGACATTCGTACATTCTTGTAAAATAGTTTCCCAGAGGTATACTGTATTGTAATGTATCAGTCAGTTCAGTCACTCAGTTGTGTCCAACTCTGCGACCCCACAAACTGCAGCATGCCAGGCCTCCCTGTCCATCACCAACTCCCAGAGTTCACTCAAACTCATGTGCATTGAGTCTGGGATGCCATCCAGCCATCTCATCCTCTGTCATCCCCTTCTCCTCCTGCCCCCAATCCCTCCCAGCATCAAGGTCTTTTCCAATGAGTCAACTCTTCGCATAAGGTGGCCAAAGTATTGGAGTTTCAGCCTCAGCATCAGTCCTTCAAATGAACAACCAGGACTAATCTTTAGGATGGACTGGTTGGATCTCCTTGCAGTCCAAGGGACTCTCAAGAGTCTTCTCCAGCACCACAATTCAAAAGCATCAATTCTTTGGCACTCAGCTTTCTTCATAGTCCAACTCTCACATCCATATATGACCACTGGAAAAACCATAACCTTGACTAGACGGACCTTTGTTGGTGAAGTAATATCTCTGCTTTTTAATATACTATCTAGGTTGGTCATAACTTTCCTTCCAAGGAGTAAGCATCTTTTAATTTCATGGCTGCAATATATATCACTATAAATCAGATGAAAGAAAGTGAAAGTGCTAGTCGCTCAGTAGTGTCTGACTCTTTGCCACCCTATGAACTGTAGCCAGCCAAGCTCCTCTGTCCACGGGATTCTCCAAGCAAGAACACTGGAGTGGATTTCCATCTCCTACTCCAGGGGATCTTCCCAACTCAGGGATCGAACACACATCTCTTATGTCTCCTGCACTGGCACTGGCAGGTTCTTTACCATTAGCGCCACCTACGAGTGACTTAGATAAATCAGATAGAACAGATAAATTTTGCACTTAACACAGTAAAACTTTCAGGGTCCATGCAGTTTTCATTGAAGAATTTCGCTTAGGACTTATAGGCAAAAAGCTCCATAGTAACCAAGTAGAGAGATTTATAACAATGACTTTAAAACCATCCAGTGACTCACTAGACAATTTCCTCAATTCTGGAACAGTTTTGCAAATATTTTTTAATAACAGATAAACTGCCTAAGCTGTAAAACATAAATCAGCTTAAAAGAGGAGGATATAAATAATTTTGAAAAAAATTAAATATGCGTCAGCCAATTCACTATAAAATAACTTTCTGAAAAACACATAGAGGTTTTAAATATGGCTATTTAAAAAAGGCTAAATCACACATGAAGATACCTTTGCAATAATTGGACATTTTATTTTTCATAATAAAGTGCAAAACTATGAAGCATGGTTTCCTAGTAACAACAGTAATACTAGGTAAATAAAATAGAATTCAGCTTCTAGCAATCAGCAACCATTCAGCTTCCAATGAGAGGCTGAAATCACATGGATGCCTGCCTTTTCATTTTCATAAAAAAAAAAGTAATTGACTTTCTAGTTGTAGAATTATTCTTTCAAAATGTGTGGGAGACATCAAAGAGGTCCCCAGTGCTCCCTGGACAATCTTGATCCTTCCTGGTCAGTGTGTAACTACACTCAACAAGGTCATCCTTACCCAGTATGTGAAGGAAGAAGCTTCCAACATGGCATAAATTTTGAAGGACCAAGACTGACCTCATCTCTACTGACTGAAGTCTGAATTTCCACACTTGGAAGGAGTCTGTTTTTGTTTGACTGAAGCTCTTTGCTTTGTGGGGTTTTTGTTTTTTCCTTTTTCTACCTTTTATGAAAGACTTCTGATTCTAATTTTTTTTTTTTTTTGCAAATGTTCCCATATGCACCCTGGTGTCTCAAGTATAAATCTTTGACCAAATCAAAGGCTGGACATGTGAAAGAACTGTGCAGAAACAGGCAGAAACTGAAAATATCTTCCTTCCTGGAAGATCCCTGTTTTTGGTTTGTGTCATTTGTCTATCCTACTTCCTTATGTTCAAGTGCTTATGAAGTATAATCTAATTCCTTTTTTTTAAATTTGTTTATTTTAATTAGAGGGTAATTACTTTATAATATTGTATTGGTTTTGCCATACATCAACATGAATCCGCCACAGGTGTACATGTGTTCCCAATCCTCAACCCCCCTCCCACCTTCCTCCCCATACCATCCCTCTGGGTCATCCCAGTGCACCAGCCCAAAGCATTCTATATCCTGCATCAAACCTGGACTGGCGATTCATTTTTTATATGATATTATACATGTTTCAATGCCATTCTCCTAAGGAGTAAATGCTGAGTACTCTAACCTAATCATGGTAAAAACCCTTGCTAGTGACTACCTTAGAAATGGGTATGTGGTATAATCCAATCAATGAAACATAAGATAGAAGTCTACTCAGTAGATCTCTTCACTGATGTATAAAACAAAAAGACACAGAAAAAGATATGCTTTTATAATAGTGTTTTGTCCAGATGCAATGCCTGGAACTTCTGCAGTTATCCTGTGACCAAGAGGAACAATATCCTAAAGATAAGCCAGTATAATAAAGATGGTAGGACATAAAGATGAAAAGAAATCAGATCCTTTATGTCAATGAACTGCTGAATTAACCAACCCTAGTGAGTGAGTGAAGGCGCTCAGTCGTGTCCAACTCTTTGCAACCCCATGGACTGTAGCCTACCAGGTTCCTCCCTCCATGGGATTCTCCAGGCAAGAGTACTGGAGTGGGTTGCCATTTTCCTTCTCCAGGGAACCAACCCTAAAGCTGCTTCAAATGTGGGCTTCTTAAGACAATACATATCTTTACCATTCAAGTCAATTGAATGGTATGCAAATTTTCTATTATCTGCAGTCTAGAGCAAATGCAAAGTTGCATTCTAACTACTGTAGAACTTATGTCAGAGCAAGACATGTAAGAAGTCTCTTACAATATCCTTGTAGATTTGATGGAGAAATGTGGATTGAAGGACAATTTAATTCAATTGAATTTAAAAACCACTTATTTGAAACTGAAGGACAAGAATAAAAGAAACAAAATTGAAAAGTTAATGGAAACTATTGAAGACCAGAAAAAATCTGAGTCCAGCCCCAATAAGACCAATTATTAAGAAACATTTTAGGAGGTTGTTTTGTCTCCTAAATGAGCCTCTTTCTCCTTCATTTATAACTTGTTCATATATGTGTGTTCACATGCACAAATGCACAACCTAGTGTTATAGATGGCCAGAATATTTCACACTCTTCAAGACTTTCTTTGCAAGAACACAAACTAGCTTTAAACAATAATCACTGTATATTCAGTTACTGTATAAATCACCAATAGCCCAGACAGAGTAACTTTGTACTTTAGCCTCTCTGAAAAGTCCTGTGCCATGATGATGGTAATGCATAATAAAATACTTGGAATTAAAATCTAACCTCTGTATAATTTTCTTGTCCTTCAACAGCCTATTTCACTTCCCAATGCCTTCTCCAATTCCACCCCAGGTTCCCTTTTACTAGTCATGCTCATAAATTTGTTAAAGCATGAGATGTAAGATTTATGCTAATTCTTAACTGTACAGAGCTAAATATATATTACATGTTTTCTAGAAAGCTTAACAATTCAAAGCAATCATATGTGTTCAGAATAAGAGTGATATATCCACTTTGTTTGAGGGTGAGATAGAGATGCATTGACTTCAGAATACAGAGAAGAAACCAAAATTATGACCTACCAAATCATACTTCAAACTCAAAGACCCATTCACTGAAAGTGAAAAATTGGCTAATAAAACCATTGGCTAAACAATAAAATTCATAATACTTAAGCTTTATTTTGATATCACAACAAGGCTTCAGGTTAATTCCTCCACATGAATGAGCTCTTGGTAAATATTCTCAAACTTTCTCAGTTAGAGCTAGTTGTAAAATCAAACTAAGAATCAATGTGAAAACTGAAAATTCATGTATGAGCCTTAGAGAAGACAAATTTAAATATTAATTTAGAATTTTGAAAATGTGACTATGAGCACATGAGGAGGTTTTTTTCATCTAAGCTTCAATGATCCAGTCAAGAGGTCACCAATCTCTATTCTCTGACTCTAGTGACTCTAGTGACCACTTCCTTGTGTAGCTCTAAGAGAAAATTATTTATAAGAAATACAGTGTTCAGAGTATCCAAGATAATAGCCTCTCTATGTCATGTCTCCTATGATTTACAGGAAATTTTCATGTTGGTACCATGTGTTAAGTACAGGAAAAGGAAGAATGAACATCACATAAAATCATATGCATATATGTAATGGATTATAGGAAAGTATCAAATACTAAATTTTAAAATTCTATTCAAAAATAACTCACTGAGCACACATTCTATGTAATGTTATTTATATATTTTATGCTATGCATTGATTTTTTAAAGTCACATTTATCAGAGTCCTGCACTCAAAAAAATCTTGTAACATCCTCGTAAGGGAAGTATAATTGAATGGCTAAGAGAAGTGAAATAAGCCAGTCACAGAAAGATCACTAATGTATAATTCCACTTACATGAGGTATCTAAAGTAGCCAACTCTAAGAAAGTAGAATGGTGCTTGCCAGGGGCTGGGGGATTGGGAAATGAAGAGTCGCTGTTCAGTGGTGCATGAAATTTCAGTCATTCAACCTGAACAAAATCTAGAGATCTGCTATGATATGGTGCATGATATAATGATATAGTATTGCCACTATAAACTTACAAGTTTGTCAAGAAGACAGATAACACATTATATGTTTCTTAACCACAAGAAAAGCAAACATTATGGAAATATGAAATTTCTTTTTTATCGAGATAAGAAATTTGGATAGCCACAAAAAAGAAACTTTTAATTCACTCTGATTTTAAAAACACACCATTCACAAACTTCAATACTTTAGTGATTAACTTTAAGCATTAATGAGATGCTACACAGTTCACAAGTGATTGCAAAATGTCACTGATTACTCTCCACATCTGGGAGCATCTCTGGTTCAAGAGCATGGGCTCTGGAATCAGTAGAGATGGCGCTGAATCTCATCTCTGCCACTTCCATCTTAACACAATAGCTGATGAGCGAGGACAAGGGACCTACGGAGTTTGTGAATCTGGGATTTAATCCCAGGTATACCACCTTCCAGTTCTGCATGACCTGAAAAAAGATACTTAATCTTTGTTCCTCCATCCTAGACTGGCCTGACAATATTTCTATGATGACTAAATGAGATAATGCCCTTAAAACAGTGTCTGGCACTAAGAAGTCACTCTGTGCATATCATTTGAAATGCCACATGTTCTTAGAAAGGCTTTTTACAACTCTGCAAATTAGAGCTTCAGTATATTAGAAGTAGGATAACAATATCCAACTCATTAAGGTGATTGTTAGGATTAAATAACAAACAATGGCTCAAAAAATGGCAGCTTAATATTACTTGTTGTTCAGTTACCAAGTCATGTCCGACAGTTACTAAGTCATGTCCGACTATTTGCAACCTCATGAACTGCAGCATGACAGGCTTCCTTGTCTTTGACTATCTCCTGGATTTGCTCAAATTCATGTCCATTGAGTCAGTGATGCTATCTAACAATGTCATCCTCTGCTGCCTTCTTCTCATTTTGCCTTCAGTCTTTCCTAGCTTCAGGGTTTTTTCCAATGAGTCAGCTCTTTGATCGGGTGGCCAAAGTACTGGAGCTTCAGTTCTGGCATCAGTCCTTCCAGTGAATATTCAGGGTTGATTTCCTTTAAGACTGACTGCTTTAATCTTCTTGTAGTCCAAGGGACTCTGAAGAGTCTTTTCAGCACTGCAGTTTGAAAGCATCATTTCTTCAGCGCTCAGCCTTCTTTATGGTCCAACTCTCACATCCAAACACAACTACTGGAAAAACCACAGCTTTGAGTATATTGACTTTTGTCGGTAAACTCATGTCTCTCTTTGTAATATGCTGTTTAAGTCTGTCACAGCTTTCCTTACAAGGAACAAATGTCTTTTAATTTCATGGCCACAGTAACTGTCCACAGTGATTTTGGAGTCTAGGAAAATAAAATTTGTCACTGTTTCCATGTTTCACCCTTCTATTTGACATGAAGAGATGTGACTGGGTTGCCATGTTCTTTGTTTTTTGAATGTTGAGCTTTAAGCCAGTTTTTTCACTCTTGTCATTCACCCTCATCAAGAGTCTCTTTAGTTCCTCTTCACTTTCTGCCATTAGAGTGTTAACATCTGCATATCTGAGGTTGTTGATATTTCTTCCAGCAATCTTGATTCCAGCTTGTGATTCATACAGTCCAGCATTTCACATGATATACTCTGTATATAAGTTAAATAAGCAAGGTAACAATATGCAGCCTTGTTGTACTCCTTTCACAATTTTGAACCAATCATTTGTTCCATATCCAGTTCTAACTGTTGTTCTTGACCCACATACAGGTTTTTCAGGAGATAGGTAAGGTGGTCTGTGATCACTAATATCTGCCCTAGGCATGAAAGTAGTCATACACATGCAACGTGTGTGCAATTCCTAGTAGAACATGCGGTATGGTCACAAGCATTTACTAGCATATACAGGTACTGTGTGTGTGTGTGTGTGTGTGTGTGTGTGCAAAATCACTTCATTGTGACCCCATGGTGATCTTCAGATTGTGATCCTAGGGTGATCTGGTTTGGATTTTAAAATATTTATGTATTTATCAAATTTTCTACATTAAGCACATACTGGTTCTATATTAATTTCTTTTTTAGATCTTCAAATTGTTCAAGTAATTTTTTTTTAACAGGATGTTATATTCGCCCTGGGGAAAGGGGCAGGAGGTAGGGAATAAAAACACAGGCCAATAAATTTTAGATGCTTTCATTTCTTTTTCCAGGAGGTACATGTATTATGAGAGTTAGGAATATCTCAGCACAGGTGAATTCTAAATCTCTTCAAGCTTGGTTATGAATAAGAATATGATCTTTGTCTCCTATGGAAATCCAAGAACTTGAAAGAAGATTTCTGTGAATGACTTTTTAAAAAAGAATAAATTTTTGTCTGTATAAATAGCCAAGGGCCTGGAAATAATGACTACATTTGAAAGTGCCAGTCTTATGGTGAGTTTTTAAAATTTCAAAATAGTTAATGACATTTTTCTTTTTTTACTAGTTTGTATACTGCTGAGTCATGCCCACTCTTGGAGCTGGTTTTGATATTTTTAAAGCTACTATGTCTTTACAAAAAGTAATTACCAGGTGAAGAAGCATGTGAACGTGGTTTCATGGCTGAATTTCTTGTTCCTGGAGGCTTAGTCTCAGAATTGGCAACTTCAAGCTTCAGAGAGTCAGGGACAAACGGCCCAGATGTTGCTCTCCATTTAGTGAGCTCTGTGACATGAGACCAGAGAAGGCAGTGGCACCCCACTCCAGTACTCTTGCCTGGAAAACCCCATGGATGGAGGAGCCTGGTAGGCTGCAGTCCATAGGGTCGCTAAGAGTCGGACATGACTGAGCGACTTCACATTCACTTTTCACTTTCATGCATTGGAGAAGGAAATGGCAACCCACTCCAGTGTTCTTGCCTGGAGAATCCCAAGGACAGCAGAGCCTGGTGGGCTGCCATCTATGGGGTCGCACAGAGTCGGACATGACTGAAGCAACTTAGCAGCAGCAGCAGCAGTGACATGAGACAAGTCATTTTCTCTGTTCCTTTTCAGAATTTCCACATTTGTAATATGAAAATATTCCATTACTGTCCTCCTGGGCATGATATGTGAGGATAAATTGAGTACAAGATGCAAGATGTATAACCTGACAGGAGGCCATCCTTCCTACTGGGTCTCTCTTCCAGAGGATAGTGTACAAATTCCTCTGAAGGTGTTAGCTGATAATTAGGATGTTAACAAGCAGCTAGGGAGTCAGTGATGCTTGAGTTTCTAAAACTAAATTAAGTGGTGGTGGTGGTTTAGTCGCTAAGTCGTGTCTGACTCTTGCAACCCCATGGACTGTAGCCTACCAGGCTCCTTGGTCCATGGGATTTCCTAGGCAAGAATACTGGAGTGGGTTGCCATTTCCTTCTCAAAGGGATCTTCCTGATTCAGAGATAGAACACACATCTGTGTTGTAGGTGGTATCCAGCATTGCATCTGTATCTGGCTACAGTTTCCCACAGCCTCACTCCATGGTATCCAAACTAAAATTCATCAAGACAATCACGTTGCCTTTCATTAATTAGCGTTCAACCACAGCTGAGTGAATTTGTCACCTTGCTTATAGCTGATGTTTGTGTTAACTTTCTCTATCTGGATCTGAAAGAACCATCTAGGCCCCCACCTGCTTGCTGGTTCCCTCTAGAGCTGTAGTTTAGGAAGCTCATTCTGGATGTAGAATGGAAAATGAATTGGGGAGAAAC
Organism: Bubalus kerabau; assembly: GCF_029407905.1. NCBI lineage: Eukaryota > Metazoa > Chordata > Mammalia > Artiodactyla > Bovidae > Bubalus > Bubalus kerabau. Next base: position 27,075,407 of record NC_073635.1, on the reverse strand, counting down.
AAAATGGTAAGCAGGCAAAGGTTGTCTGGACTGGGTGGTGGCTACAATGATGAAAAGAAAAAAATAGACCTGTCAGCTACTGGTCAGGATTCTGGGGGATGATTTAAAGTGAGTGATGAGGGAGAGAAAAAACAAAACAAAAAAAGCTTCCAAGCTTTTCATCTAAGGAGTTGGGTAGGTAACAGTTCTGTTTACAAGGAGACATAGGATGTTTAATTGTAGACCTTGTTAAGTTGAGAAACCCAAGAGGCCACTAAGTAGAGATGTCCAATAGTTTGGACATTCATGTTTGGAGGGCCAAACTAAAATCTGGAGTGGATAAAATGATTCCAGTATCATCAGCATATAGCTTTCAATTCTACAATCTCTCTGAGAGAATAAGTTGAGCACAAATAACCAGAACCCAGAGGGAGGGCTATATTTAAAAATAATAGAGAAGAAAAGGAGCCTTTGGAAAAGGCAGGGAAATTCTACTGGAGAAGGAGGGAGGAGACAAACCAAGGGGAGTAAAATTCCTAGAAATTTGTCGGAGAAGGAGAGTGTTAGCGCTATAAAGTAGTGCTGAAAAGTGAAGTAAGATAATTACTGAAGCGTTCATTAGTTTAAAGGAAACAGAGGCTACTAATGTCCCTGCAGAAAGCAGCTTCAATGGAGATAGAAAGTAAATGATATACAGTGCTTTGTGGAAAAAGAGTGAAAGAAAGAAGGGAGAGACCAAGTATAGAAATGTTATTCACTAAGTTTGCCAGTGTAGGAGAGGCAGGAGACAGAAATGAAATGAAGATAGGGCGTGACTGAGAAGATGAGACGTAATGACATTAATTAGAAAGCAGTTCTAAGGCAGCCGTGTATACAAATGTCAACAAATGTGCATCAGCCCAGCGACAGCAGGGCACAGCCAAAATCAGAGTGAGGGAGCTTCTGTCCTGGAATCCAGTGACAGCAAAACAAGTACCAACACGTCATGGGAGTCAGGAGAAGAGAGTTAAAATTCTCACTCTGGCACTGACTAAGGTTTTCTCATCTGTGAAATGGGAACAATCCTTACTTTTTTGAGACAAACTGTACAAGAGTACTTGCTATCTAGCAAAAAGTTACCACACATTAGTTTTTTTTTCTTTCTCTTCAAGTTAAAACAAAGGAGTAAGAAGAATTTAATAGTAGAATGTAGATCCATAAAATATAGAAACCTCACATAGAAAAGAATTTTGCATTTTCCCATTTAAAATGCACTCAGCCAATGTTCTATGATAACATCAACACTGTATATTTTATACCACTTTAAATTTGTTCTGTTGTTTTGCTTTAGCCTCACAACAACTCTGTGAGGGAAGTAGAACAAGTATTATTATCCCTTGTTAAAGATAAAGAAACTGGGGCATGCTGAGGTCAGGGAACTGCCCATCCTCGATGGTTAGCAGTGAAGGCTGGACTGGAGATGCCCCTGGAGTCAGTGCTTTGTTTAGGAGCTTGTAATATACAGATAAAAATTATCACAATTGGAGTCACAGTGGCACATCGAGAATAATATTTAAGTGGGAAATTATTTGGTACTTACTCCTGAATTTTTAGAAATGAATACATTAAGTTTCATTCAGCTGAATTTCATATCATCCTTACAACTAATACCTTGGGATTGAATCCTCTTTCCCTCTGAGACAAAGTGTTTGCCTTTAAACCCAAAGGGACCTAGGAGGAGAGAGATTTAGTCCCCATAACCCAGCTGCAAGGCAAAGAAAACAAGAAACCTATCCAAGAGAGTCACAACAACCCAGGAGAAGAAGTTTGGTTAAAACACCAGAAGAGGGCTTCCCTGGCAGTCCAGTCATTAAGAATCCATCTTGCAATGCAAGGGACACTGGTTCAATCCCTGGTCTGGGAAGATCCCACATGCCACGGAGCAACTAAGCCTGTGCACTACACCTACTGAGCCCACATTCTAGAGCCCATGAGCCAAAACTGCTGAAGCCCACATGCCTAGAGCCCATGCTCCACAACAAGAGAAGACACTGCAATAAGAAGCCCTGCTCTCTGCACTGCAACTAGAGAGCAGGCCCCACTCTCCGCAATCAGAGAAAGCCTGCGTCAGCAGCAACAGGCCCATCACAGCCAATAAATAAATACATAAATCTTTAAAAACCCAGGAGAGAATTTCTAGCAAAATGGAACTGTAAAAGAAGACAGATATCAATCCAAACCAAAATACTACTATTGTTACTACTGCTGCTACGACCGTTACCACCACCACCGCCTGTCATCACAACAGTAATAGCAGTACGTGAAAGAAATTTAATTTCATCACATATTCCCCTAAAAAGGACACCTGCTAAAGAAAATCTCTGATTCTCCCACTTAAAAGATAAAAAAGAGAACTAAATGAGTAATCTAGAACATCAAGTGGGACTAAAAAAAGGGAAAAAACAATTACAAAGGACTCGATATTATGAAAGAAAACATAAGGCTAGATAGACAGATCCAGGGGACATAATTCCAGGAATTCCAGGAGAAAAAAGTTACAGATTCAGAAGAGGAAGTAATTATGCACATAAAAGAAAAATAATGTCCCTGAGTTGATGGAAGAGAATAGATGTAAAGGGCTAAGTTCCCAGCAGGACACACATTTGGCATATGCAGGTAAAATTCCTGAACTTACGAAAAACTCTTACAAGAGTTTTACGAAAGAAAGATTAAGTTCAAAACGAATCATCAGAAAAGCTTGGCTTCTCATCGACACACAACAGAGGGACCCAGAAAATGACACACCACTTTCAGCTGATGGAGAGTAAAGGACAGAACTCAAGAATCTTAAAGCCATCCAAGGTGCCATATACCAACCAGATCAAAGGAAAAATATTTGCCCAAAAGCAGAAATTCAGAGAACTCCCAATGAGAAGCACACTGGAGATAAATCTACAACCAGACAGTAAATTAACAAAAAAGACCGCAGGAAAAGGAAAGATGAAGATGAAAGGACAGCAGTGAAAGTTTACCTAGCAACATGCATATTTAAATTTAAGTAGATAATAACTGGGAATGGGCAAAATACATGCTAAATAAAGATTCTTGAAATAAAAAAGTTATGCTTAAAAGGAAAAGCTAATAACAGTTTGGAAAGTAAAATTGAGTATGCATATGAAAGGACCTTTATCTTCCAAAGAACTGAGAGAACTACAAATAAAGTAACTAACAATCACTAAATTAATAATAACTTAAAATGTTGATGATATCTATTGCTGTTAGGGATGTTATAAAAAAGAATTTCTAACCTAATTGGTGAAAACACAAATGCTAGCATGTGGGGGGCAATTTATATGTATATTATTTTTTTAGTGAGGTATGATCAGAGATACCAAAGGAACATTTCATGCAAAGATGGGCTCGATAAAGGACAGAAATGGTATGGACCTAACAGAAGCAGAAGATATTAAGAAGAGATGGCAAGAATACACAGAAGAACTGTACAAAAAAGATCTTCACGACCCAGATAATCACGATGGTGTGATCACTGACCTAGATAGAGACAGGCATCCTGGAATGTGAAGTCAAGTGGGCCTTAGAAAGCATCACTACGAACAAAGCTAGTGGAGGTGATGGAATTCCAGTTGAGCTATTCCAAATCCTGAAAGATGATGCTGTGAAAGTGCTGCTCTCAAGATGCCAGCAAATTTGGAAAACTCAGCAGTGGCCACAGGACTGGAAAAGGTCAGTTTTCATTCCAATCCCAAAGAAAGGCAATGCCAAAGAATGCTCAAACTACCGCACAATTGCACTCATCTCACACACTAGTAAAGTAATACTCAAAATTCTCCAAGCCAGGCTTCAGCAATATGTGAACTGTGAACTTCCTGATGTTCAAGCTGGTTTTACAAATTGGCAACATCCACCGGATTGTGGAAAAAGCAACAGAGTTCCAGAAAAACATCTATTTCTGCTTTATTGACTATGCCAAAGCCTTTGACTGTGTGGATCACAATAAACTGTGGAAAATTCTGAAAGAGATGGGAATACCAGACCACCTGACCTGCCTCTTGAGAAATTTGTATGCAGGTCAGGAAGCAATAGTTAGAACTGGACATGGAACAACAGACTGGTTCCAAATAGGAAAAGGAGTACGTCAAGGCTGTATATTGTCACCCTGCTTATTTAACTTATATGCAGAGTACATCATGAGAAACGCTGGGCTGGAAGAAGCACAAGCTGGAATCAAGATTGCCGGGAGAAATATCAATAACCTCAGATATGCAGATGACACCACCTTTATGGCAGAAAGTGAAGACGAACTAAAAAGCCTCTTGATGAAAGTGAAAGTGGAGAGTGAAAAAGTTGGCTTAAAGCTCAACATTCAGAAAACGAAGATCATGACATCCGGTCTCATCACTTCATGGGAAATAGATGGGGAAACAGTGGGAACAGTGTCAGATTTTATTTTTCTGGGCTCCAAAATCACTGCAGATGGTGACTGCAGCCATTAAATTAGAAGAGGCTTACTCCTTGGAAGGAAAGTTATGACCAACCTAGATAGCATATTCAAAAGCAGAGACATTACTTTGCCAACAAAGGTTCGTCTAGTCAAGGCTATGGTTTTTCCTGTGGTCATGTATGGATGTGAGAGTTGGACTGTTAAGAAAGCTGAGCACCGAAGAATTGATGCTTTTGAACTGTGGTGTTGGAGAAGACTCTTGAGAGTCCCTTGGACTGCAAGGAGATCCAACCAGTCCATTCTGAAGGAGATCAGCCCTGGGATTTCTTTGGAAGGAATGATGCTAAAGATGAAACTCCAGTACTTTGGCCACCTTATGCGAAGAGTTGACTCATTGGAAAAGACCCTGATGCTGGGAGAAACTGGGGGCAGGAGGAGAAGGGGACGACAGAGGATGAGATGGCTGGATGGCATCACTGACTCAATGGATGTGAGTCTCAGTGAACTCCGGGAGTTGGTGATGGACAGGGAGGCCTGGCGTGCTGTGATTCATGGGGTGCAAAGAGTCGGACACGACTGAGCAACTGATCTGATCTGATCTGATCTGATAGTTGACATATGGGGCTCCTCAACAGCTCAGCGGTAAAGAAACCACCTGCCGGGCAAGAGACTCTGGAGATGCAGGTTCCATCCCTAGGTTGGGAAGATCCCCTGGAGATGGAAATGGCAACCCACTCCAGTATTCCTGCTTGAAAAATCCCAGGAACAGAGGAGCCTCATGGTTTACAGTCCAAAGGGTCTCAGCGTCGGACGCGACAGAGCGAATGAGCACACAGTTGACCTGGCTTCCTACGTGGCTTCCTAGGTGGCTCAGCCGTAAGGAATTCATCTGCAATGCAGGAGACTTGGGTTTGATCCCTGGGTCAGGAAGATCTCGTAGAGAAGGAAACAGCATACCACTCCAGTATTCTTGCCTAGGAAATCCCATGGACAGAGGAACCTGGCGGGCTACAGTCCATGGGGTCCCAAAGAGTGGGACACAACTTAGCAACTAAACAACAACAACAAAAAGTTGACATATAACATTATACTAATTTCAGGTGTTCAACATAATGATTTAGTATTTTTACATATCATGAAATGATTACCGCAGTAAGTGCACCATTTGTTTCTTTTTATGAGAAATTTTAAGATTTACTGTCATAGCAACTTTCAAATATGAGATACTAACTACGGTCAGTACTATAGCAGCATTGGCATTTCAACAATATTAATTCTTTCAACTCATGAGCACAGAATATCTTTCTATTTATTTGTGTCTTCAATCTCTTTCATTAACATCTTACATGTTTTCATGTCTGACTCTTTGTGACCCTATGAACTGTAGCTCACCAGGCTTCTCTATCCATGGGATTTCGCAGGCAAGAATATCGGAGTGGGTTGCAAGTTCCTTCTCCAGGGGATCTTCCTACCCAGGGATCAAACCCACGTCTCCTGTTTGGCAGGCAGATTCTTTATTCACCACCTGAAATTTACTTTATTCTTTTTATGCAATTGTAAATGCCATTGTTTTCTTAATTATTCTGAGAGTTCATTATGCCTGTATAGAAATACAACAGATTTTTGTATACTGATTTTGTATCATGCAATTTTAATGAATTCACTTACTAGTTCTAACAGTTTTTTGGTGACATTTTTAGGGTTTTCTACATCTAATATCATGTCATCTGCAAACAGTGATAGTTTTACTTCTTCCTTCCCAATTTAGATGTCTTTTATTTCTTTTCCTTGTCTAAGCACTCTGGCTAGGGCTTCCAGTACTATACTAAATAAAAGCGGGAAGAGTGAGCATCCTTGTCTTGTTCCTTGTCTTACATGACAAGCGTTCAGCTTTTCACTATTGTATGATTTTTAATTACATGCATCTTAGGTCCAGCAACAACACTCCTAGGAAACAAAAATTTCCAGTACATATAAGAATATGATGTTTACACAGTATTCTTTTAGTGGCAAAAGATGGAATCAAAGAAAGACCCACCCATTTGTGAAGAGTTGGATAAACTGCAGCATATCCACAACATGGAATAGTAGGCAGTCATTAAAATAATGCATTTGAATTAGATCTTTACCAATTAATTTGGATCGATTTTCATGATGCATAGTAAACGAGAAAGGCATAACAACAAAGCTACACATAATGGGATATCTTTTTCTAAAATAAAAGTCTCTCCTGAAACCCTAATTACTATATGGCATGTGTGTGTTGTGTGTTTCCTTTCAGTTCCTCTACTTCTCTTCACACGACTCTGTGCCTGAAATATTTATCATTCCAGTTTTCTCCTTTTATAAAGTCCTTGTTCCTCTTCCCACGCCCACCTTTACTCCACTTTTTCAGGAAGACTTCCCTAGTCCCCTACCTGAAGTTAAGTCCGCCCCTTATTTGCTTCCTTAAAGTTTTTCTCTTTTACGGCTTTCATGAATATTATACTAATTATTTTAATTGTTTATCTTTCCCACTAAGGTAACCAGGACTCTGCAAACCAGGGACTGTCTATCTCATTCACCCCCACTTTCTTGCATGGCTCCTAACATATTCTAGGAACTCAAAGCTCAATCAATATTGACTGAATGAATGATTCCCTTGTAAGGTTCTCAAGGACAGAGTCAATATTTAACTTCTTCAACATCTAGAGAGTAGAGTCTAGACTCTATTGCCTCAGCAGGAACTACCAACACTTATTAATATATGAACAGATGAGAGGAAAAGTCATAGTTATGATACATGAAAGATCTACCTCCTATAGTAGCCCTGAATAATATTCAAGATACTAGACCACTTATGGCTTTTAAGGGAATTCAGGTCAGGTCAGTCACTCAGTTGTGTCTGACTCTTTGCAACCCCATGAATCACAGCACGCCAGGCCTCCCTGTCCATCACCAACTCCCGGAGTTCACCCAAACTCATGTGCATTAAGTCGGTGATGCCATCCAGCCATCTCATCCTTTGTCATCCCCTTCTCCTCCTGCTCCCAATCCCTCCCAGCATCAGGGTCTTTTCCCATGAGTCAATTCTTCGCATAAGGTGGCCAAAGTACTGGAGTTTCAGCCTCAGCATCAGTCCTTCCAATGAACAACCAGGACTGATCTCCTTTAGGATGGACTGGCTGGATCTCCTTGCAGTCCAAGGGACTCTCAAGAGTCTTCTCTAACACCACAGTTCAAAAGCATCAATTCTTCGGTGCTCAGCTTTCTTCAGAGTCCAACTCTCACATCCATACATGACCACGGGAAAAACCATAGCCTTAACTAGACAGACCTTTGTTGGCAAAGTAATATCTTGGCTTTTTAATATGCTATCTAGGTTGGTCATAGCTTCCCTTCCAAGGAGTAAGCATCTTTTAATTTCATGGCTGCAATCACCATCTGTAGTGATTTTGGAGCCCAGAAAAATAAAATCTGACACTGTTCCCACTGTTTCCCCATCTATTTCCCATGAAGTGATGGGACCAGATGCCATGATCTTCGTTTTCTGAATGTTGAGCTTTAAGCCAACTTTTTCACTCTCCTCTTTCACTTTCATCAAGAGGCTTTTTAATTCCTCTTCACTTTCTGCCATAAAGGTGGTGTCATCTGCATATCTGAGGTTATTGAGATTTCTCCCGGCAATCTTGATTCCAGCTTGTGTTTCTTCCAATCCAGCATTTCTCATGATGTACTCTGCATATAAGTTAAATAAGCAGGGTGACAATATACAGCCTTGACGTACTCCTTTTCCTATTTGGAACCAGTCTGTTGTTCCATGTCCAGTTCTAACTCTTGCTTCCTGACCTGCATACAGATTTCTCAAGAGGCAGGTCAGGTGGTCTGGTACTCCCATCTCTTTCAGAATTTTCCACAGTTTATTGTGATCCACTCAGTCAAAGGCTTTGGCATAGTCAATAAAACAGAAAGAGATGTTTTTCTGGAGCTCTCTTGCTTTTTTGATGATTCAGCAGATGTTAGCAATTTGATCTCTGGTTCCTCTGCCTTTCCTAAAACAAGCCTGAACATCTGGAAGTTCATGGTTCACGTACTGCTGAAGCCTGGCTTGGAGAATTTTGAGCATTACTTTACTAGCGTGTGAGATGAGTGCAATTGTGCAGTAGTTTGAGCATTCTTTGGCATTGCCTTTCTTTGGGATTGGAATGAAAAGTGAACTTTTGGGAGCTAGTAAATAAGATTTTTATGGATATGTTTCATTTACTAAAATCTGATTTGAGACAAATTGATTATATCACTTTTCCTCTATGGATCACTTGAGCCCTTGCTGAAGAGATGGGTTATGCAGCCCTACATAGTTTGTGACAACATAGCCCCACCCCCACCTGCAGTTGCCTAGATAAAGCAGGGACAATGACACAAATGTTTCTTATTCTCCTTCTTAAATTTACAGTTGAGAAACTGAGAGACTCTAGAGCCAAAAGAACAGGTAAAATCAGGGTCAAATTACTGATATAGCAGGGCAAAGCCAATGACAAGCATATACGAGAGAACAAAGACACCAATGTATAGCAGGGAGAGCGTATAAATGGAGCAGATGTACACAAATGATGGATTATCCATGAGAGACAAAGTGAGCAACCTCTTTTATTTATCCACTCATTCAAATATTTGCTAAGCTTACTAGGATCCCTACATTACCATAGATGCTAGGGATTCAACAGCAGATGGGACAATAAAAGCCCACGCATTCATAGGCTTGATTCTTCAAAAAGGACTGAGAGGAACTGATTATGATAAATGCCACAAAGGTTATGATAGGGAAAGTTCAGGATACTATAAGGACAGAAAAGTGGGAAACCCAACCCCACTTAGCTGTAGGGGAGACTTTGCAGTTCCAATCTCCTTGTGGCCCTGTTGTATCTCCTTTCCTGTTTCTAACCCTATGAGATTCCTCTTTACCCCTTATAGAATAAGGTCTATTTTTTTTTCACTTGAACCAGAGTACTAGATATCAGACAACTTTTGTCTGCCCATCACCCTTTTGGATGCTCTTATTTTAGGAACTGTCCCTTCTCTTCCTAGGGGTGAAGGGGGAGGCTGTTGCACAAAACCCACCCTCGGTGATTTACAATCCCTTTCTAGAGACTGATAAGAGAATTGAGAGTCTCCGCCCTTCTGAGATCTCAAGCACAAAGGGACTTCACAAGGTTGGGAATTGTTGGGGCCATTCTCACCACCATCTGGGGGAGGCTTGCCTGAGCATGAAGATACCACAGAGGACAACAGAGCCAAGAAATGCTGAAAAAGAAGAAGATTCCTCATGACATCTTTTCCCCCATCTCTAAGGCTTTCTAGTTGCATGAACCAATGAATTCTTTTTTTTTTTTTTCCTTAAGATTAATAAATTGCTTTCAGTCACAACTGAAAAGCATCCTCATTGTTCAATATCAGCTGTTCTGGATAACTGTCTGTTGGAGGCACAAATAATCCTTGACCAAGATGGTTTAGTGGGATGGGTGGTGGGGAGGACAAAATTGACTTGTCTTGTTTTTCCCTTACTCGTTTCCAGGTTATAATAACTAATTGGCATAATATAGTTCCTCACATAGCTTCCTGTGTTCCTCCTGCAATTTCTATGAAATGGCTGTTACTATCCCCATTTTGCAGTGGTGTTCTAAAGTTGATCAGCTACAAAGTGATTGATTTGGTACTTGGAATGTCATTCTGACAGTGATGCACACTTCTGATTCCTGCTCTCCCTGAATCCAGACCCATCATGTCAATGCCACTATAATCAGTACTAGCCCCTTAAGATGCCAAGTGAAAAATGCCCAGTGGGAAATTATGAACCTGTGTGATTATCTTTTTTGAGGAATTAAAATCACAGCATAAATTTTATTATCCAGCTAGAGTTTAATTTTCATATGCAAATTTTTGATAAGTTAATAGTATAATCAGACTTTTTAAGAACCTTAAATCATTTTTTAATGCAGTAGATAAATGCATATATTTTTGGAAACTTGGCAAAAATATCTGGAAATGGTTACAGCAATAATCACACATAGGTATTCATCAGACAATGAACAGAAAGATCTCTTTTATCCACATTCCTTCTTCTCATAAATACACAAGAGTCCAGAGCCAAAATAAAATACATAAAACTGCCACCATTTTTTAATGATATATTCTCTGTACTGCTATGAAAGTGGTCCTTAAAGCTGTAGGATTTGGGAAACAGTATTCATTTTTTGCTCCATTACCCTAAAACATTCAAAAGAAATATTTAGTTTGGATTGAAACATTTAAAATACTATTTATTTTAAAATTTCACTGATGATTAAGTTTATATTAAAAAAAATTACTTCACTTTATTTTCTTGACAATGTAATAAAACCAAACTCTGTCTTTCAAGCTTCCTTTTATTTTTAGTACACTAGAATTTCACTTGGATACTGTCTTCTTTTTGTGCTGGGGTTTGAAGAATGACACCAACAATTATACCTTTGCAAGCCCTCCACTAAGTTACCTGCTAAAAATAAGCCAGAGGCCATCAGCACTCAATACACTTTTATTTTGATGAGCTATTAGGTAGAGTTTTAAGATTTAAATCTTATAATTTGCTACACATATGATCACATATTACACTGAAACACGTCTTCATTAAAATATTACCCTAATTTTTACACGAAGCAAAATTTTAATTTAAATTTATTTATTTTAATTGGAGGCTAATTACTTTACAATATTGTATTGGTTCTGCCACACATCAACATGAACCCGCCATGGGCGTACACGTGTTCCCCATCCTGAACCTCCCTCCCACCTTCCTCCCCATACCATCCCTCTGGTCATCCCAGTGCACCAGCCCCAAGGATCCTGTATCGAACCTGGACTGGCGATTCGTTTCTTATATGATATTATACATGTTTCCATGACATTCCCCCAAATCATCCCCCCACCACAGAGTCCAAAAGACTGTTCTAGACATCTGTGTCTCTCTTGCTGTCTCGCATACAGGGTTATCATTACTATATTTCTAAATGCCATATATGTGTGTTAGTATACTGTATAGGTGTTTTTTTTTCTGGCTTACTTCACTCTGTATAATAGGCTCCAGTTTCATCCACCTCATTAGAACCGATTCAAATGTATTCTTTTTAATGGCTGAGTAATACTCCATTGTGTATACGTACCACAGCTTTCTTATCCATTCATCTGCTAATGGACATCTAGGTTGCTTCCATGTCCTGGCTATTATAAACAGTGCTGCGATGAATATTGGGGTACCTAAAATTCTTTTCCAAGCCCATTCTGAAATCCCTTCTTGGTTATTATAAGATAAATCTAGTTAAGAATTTTGAGGGGGCATCCCTGGTGGTTCAGTGGTAAAGAATCTGCCTGTCAATACAGGAGACATGGGTTCGATTCCTGATTTGGGAAGATCTCACATGTCTGGTGGGCTGCCATCTATGGGGTCTCACAGAGTCGGGCACGACTGAAGTGACTTAGCAGCAGCAGCAGCAGCAGCAGCACATGCCTCAGAGCAACTAAGCCTGTACATCACAACTATTGAGCCTATGCTCCAGAGCCCAGGAACCACAACTACTGAGCCCAAGGGCCACAAGTACTGAAACCCTTGCACCCTAGAACCCATGCTCCACAACAAGAGAGGCCACTGCAATAAGAAGTCCACAAACCACAACTAGAGGGTAGCCCCAACTTGTGGCAACTAGAGAAAAGCCCGCAAAGCAATGAAGACCCAGCATAGCCAAAAATAAATGAATAAAAATTTTAAAATTAAAAAGAAAAATTTTTTCTGAACTTATTTTCATCTTGCCCATACAACAGTCAAGCATGAAAAAGACATGGCAGATTCAGTTCTAAGACATTCTACACAATAGGATTTTGAAGATTTCTCATCTCTCAAAATTGAAGTCACTTAATACTTTTTAAAAGCAGGCACCTTTGTACCTCCTTGAAGAGTCATTGTCAACTGCTCATACCTGCCATAGATAAATCAGATTTCCTATTAGAATGAAATGCTAAAGGAATGGAGTAGAGAATCAGTGAATTTTTGGAGGAGTAGGAGGGAGGGAAGAAGACATGTACAGGATGACTGCATGGAGCTTTGAGCAAGCAGGGAGCATCAGAAAAGCCCTGAGTCACTAGACTGCCAGGACTAGGGAAGGGACTCAATAAAAGGTAGGACATGTTAAGGGACCTAAAGAGAAACCCACAAGAAATTCCCCCGAGTTCTCATTTTTGATGACACTAACTGTATTTAGTAATATTTTCAAAATGCAGCATCAGGATCTTGACATTGAAAACAGACTCTGGAACTAAAGGGAAAAATTATTCCCTTAATTAAGCTCACAGAGATAGTTGGCTGACTTTGGTGATGAAACTTAATTTATTCTTTTCTTCATTCTCTCATATGCACACTCTGCTACACCTTACTGAACAAGCTGAAAATTCAATAAATAAATGTACTCATTAATGATTTAGTATAACCCAAAAGGAAAGGAAAGCTGTCAGAGCCACTCCACAGGTCTGCCACTTTGCCAAAAACAATTACAACGATGCAGAATTGATGGTGTGAATCCGAACATGAGGAGTGGGGGGCCAGGGACACTGGGATGCCGCTGCTCTTCAGCTGCTGCAGTTAGACCAACACTGAAGTAACCATGTCTCTGGCCTTAGAATTTGCACACCCACTGTGACTGGGAAGCTGCTGCTGCTGCCTCTAAGTTGCTTCAGTCATGTCCGACTCTGTGCGACCCATAGATGGCAGCCCACCAGGCTCCCCCGTCACTGAAATTCTCCAGGCAAGAACACTGGAGTGGGTTGCCATTTCCTTCCCCAATGCATGAAAGTGAAAAGTGAAAGTGAAGTTGCTCAGTCATGTCCGACTCTTAGTGACCCCATGGACTGCAGCCCACCAGGCTCCTCCATCCATGGGATTTTCCAGGCAAGAGTACTGGAGTGGGTTGCCATTGCCTTCTCCCGACTAGGAAGAAAGGAATTTAAATAAATTCGTGTTAAGGGTTCTTCCTTCTTTCCCTTCATTATGCACCAAGAGATGTTCTAGTAAAACTCAAGACATCAGCTTAGAATATGTTAATGCTCATAAATTAAATTGCTCACAGAAGGTGATCAATTTTTAATGTTTACACTCAAGATGTTCTTTTTAATTAACACTTAGCTACATTTGTACTTTCTGTTCACTGCAGAAAATGTCTGAACTTGCAGAGAACTGCAATAAGTTGTAAGACATCAAACTGCAGTCATTTTCAAAGCTGTACCCTTCAACTAAAGAAAAAGGACTTAGCTTCAGAGGGTTGACATCATAAAGAGACCTAACTTACTCTTAGGAGGTGGTGGGAAGCTACTCTGGGTATGTAGATATTTTTGGAAAGTTACCACATTCCTCATATGGAGGTGGAAATTACTCATTCATAAATGCCTGTGATGCATCCTGAGGCATATATGAAAAAATGAAAAGCGATTTCCAAATTTAATGAGCAAGAGCTCATTAAATAAGAATCCACTGATTTATAATTAATGTTAATTGATCACTTGTTAGTTACATAGGACTATAAAAAACAGATTGTTTAGCAGCTTATGACCTTGAAAACCCACCTACTCATTAGTAAAAATAGAAACGATACCTGTATGATGATTTCTTATGACGATTAAATAACATATGTGAAGTGCTTATCAAGGCTTTGCATATATTAGATACTAAATAAATACAAATTTCTTTCCTGTGTTATCACTGTGCTTTTTTACACTGTGCTTCTTAGTACTTTTTCTCTAAAAATGGGAATGAGTATATAAAAAAGAAATTTTATATATATATATGCATATACATATATGTACGCACACCACACACACACATATATTTCCAGGCGGCTCACTGGTAAAGAATCTGCCTGCCAATGCAGAAGACACAGGTTTATCTGTGGATCTGGAAAATCCCCTGGATGGAGGAGCCTGGCGGGTTACAGTCCATGGGGCCATAAAGAGTTGGGCATGACTGAGCAATTGAACATATGTACAGTATATATATATATATATATATATATATATATATATATGCACTAAGAGAATGTTATCCTCTCACTGTGGAGAATGTTACTTCTGATACAGTCTGAGGTCCTGCTCCAAGACAGAGACACTTTAGGGAAGCAGACCCAGGATTTTGCAGTCTTCTGCAAAGAAAAATGCATGCATCATTTAAAGAGAAACTAGTCTCAGTAGAAAACAGATATTCTCGGATGATGATGAACAGATTGGTTTTCATGGTGGCATTGCCAATTCCACAGAAAGTAAGAACAGAAGAGTATAAAGAGAGCATGATTTAAAAGAAAAATAAGATGGATTCTTCTCATCATTACAATCTATCAGAATTTCGTTAAGGATCTGTAAGAACATCTCTAGCCAAGAGATTTCCAAGTTTTCCTAGTTTGATGGGAGAGGAAATTTCAGGCTTTGAGAAGATAGTAGTGAAGAAGAACATAGTAGTGAAGAGAACTGGCACCAAATAGGGTGGGTGTGGCCAAGACAGGTTTTTCAGATTGATGAAGTGTGATTTGGCAAAATGGATGGAAATTTTCATCTCCACATATGCTTGAACTAGTTGCTAGGCTGGTTAAAATTAAATTATAAATGTATAATTTTACTATTGGTGCACTAACTTGCCTAGGAAATTCTCAAGATACATCTTTGGAATAAGCATCTTAAAGTGTGAGTTTCTCCATCTATAAATAACTTCTGCCTTTGTGTAATTCCAGCAATTCACAGAAGTCTTACTTTCAAATGTCTATGAAAAAATTTGGTATCAAAATTACTACTTAAACTCATAAAAAGTCAGTGGCGCACTAAACAGGACAAGGAGAGTATATATCCTTAGAGCCAGAGCTGTGAAAGAGCTTCCTGAGCCACTATTCCTGGGGTGCCCATTATAATTTGCCACATGTTGAACTAGAAAAAAATTGTCTTTATCTAGCCAAAATTAAATCCTCTTGTATTCTACCCAATTTTTCAAGTACTTTCTAAGTAGTATTTCAATGTGAACAAGATTTCTAACTGTAAGACAGAATATAGCTATATCAGGATTTATTTTCTTAAGTAAATGATTCAAGAGTGTTAAGAAAGTAAGGCACACACACAAAAAAAAAATAGACTTCAATAACTTTTTTGTTAGCCTGACTCTCAGTTTTGAATCTGGAGATTTGTGGATGCTTTACAAAAAAGAAAATTGGATCAGCAAAAATTCTTTCAGCTTGGGACTTTAAAATGGCTCAGTCTGAATTAGTACCGGACATTCCCAGAAATTTTTATATTCCATTTTGTTAAGCTATTTCAGATTTACTTTCTATAATATTTGAACCACTGTAAGTCAAACAGGCTAGTTATACCATCTAACCTCTGTAAGAGCAAACAGCTGAAATATAAAATAATAACCCTGATCAATGCTTTGTAACCTTATAGCACATCAGATTCAGCTGAGCAGCTTTCAAAAATATGCATATCTCACATGGGTCATATCCCAGTATTAATAGTTTTAACAACTCTACTCAGTTAATTTTAATATGCAGACAGGATTAAAAACCACTACTTGGGCTATACCTCTTGTGCTACCATTTTTAAGTAGCAAAGAGCCCATCAAAGGGTTATGTCCATTCCAGTTCCCTGAATATGGAAAGCAGTTAATAGGCATTAGCTCCTTAACCATTTCAATTCATCAGGGGTTGGCAAACTTTTTCTGTAGTAGGTCAGATAGCAAATATCTCAGGTTTTGCAGGCTATAAGGTCTCCATTGCAGCTACTCAACTCTGCTGGTCTCCACTGCAACTACTGGATGCTCTTATCCTGGTGCAAAAACAGCTATAGGCCGATGGCTGTGTTCCAATAAAATTTTATTTATAAAAACAGATAGGACTTCCCTGGTGGTCCAGAGGTTAAGACTCCATGCTTCCACTGCAGGGGGCACAGGTTTGATCCCTGATTGGGGAGCCCACACGCTGCCTGGCACAACCAACAAACAAACAAAAACAAAAAACAGGTGGTAGATTGAATTTGGCCCATTAGCCATTGGCCATAGTTGGCTAACCCTCACCTCTCAATTTAACTCTTACAGACTTCTGCAATTTTATCATTGTAGCTTTATTTTATAGTTTAAAAATATTGTTTATTGCAAAAAATATTGCCATGGATTAAATAAGTAACCATTATACATGATTATTAAAGAAGCTGCATAAATAAGAATGACCAAAATAATAGCCTTTACACTTTAGATGAGATAACTATCTCTAATGATGTCAGTTATCAGTGAATCTTATTAAGCTCTATCTAGGCTAGCTAATATAACTTTATAAACTATGCCTACTGGGTACAAAGTGATTAAACAGAAATCCCCTAGTGTTGCTACTATTAGAGGAAAGGAGCCATTTAATTGTTTTCAGAGTAAGTACCATGGCCAACAGTAGGAAATACAATGGAAGGTGTACCAAGCACCTATTTCCTCTCCAGGAAAGACACTGTCAATCATTTATAACTGAACCTGGATGTGGCTTTGCGATATTTCTTAATATTACTCCAGGCAGTCACCACAAATCAGAATTATCAGACAAGATGAAATCTATGTGATGTTCTTGGCACAAGAAGAGATCTTTTTCCAGCTCAGACAACAAACAGGAAATTACTCTTCTCTCCAAGAGCATAAATGCCCTTCCCAACACTGAACTGAAGAGTGTGCTGATCTTGCGGAGGGAACACAGAATTGCCTGTTCATGTTAGCAAAGCGGAAAACTTCAGGAAGCCACCCTTCATTCAAAGTGGATTTCCCAAATCAATCAATCAATTAAAATTTTTGTTATTAAAGTTTTATAATTTGAGTTCATGCAAAGGAAAACAGTAAAATCTTTCTTATCATTTATATAAAACATAGCTTGAAGCAGAGATTTGGGGGCAGCTGGTATGAGACTAGAGAATGTAGATGACTAAGATGGGACCAGAACTTTACACTTTGCCACCCTGACATGACTCTGGCTGTCATGGGCTATCACCTGGGCAACCATGGTTCTCCTCCACATGGCCTCTCACCCTGCAGCATATAGATCAGTTTCCTCACATGGTGGTCTTAGGGAACATTCTGAGATAGCAAAGATGAAAGCTGCAAGACTTTGGAATCCTAAGATCCAGAACTTAAACAACACCACTTTCCAAAAATTGAAGCAAGATTCAAGGGGTGAGAAAAAAGACTCTCAACAGGCAGTACTACAAAATATTTGGGCTATCTTTCCCAATCTTCTACTTATGGTGGAGCTATAGTCTTATTAACACGTTCTTTGATTTCTTCATAAAAACCTGAGTTAGGCTCTTTTAATTTCTAAGTATGAACAGCAGGACCTGATGGCCTCTCTCACACTGCCTTAAGATTCTGATGCCCAAGGACTTCCCTGGTGGTCCAGTGGCCAAGACTCTGAGCTCCTCATGCAGGTTCCACCTCTGGCCAGGGAACTAGATCCCACATGCCTCAACTCAAAATCCACATGTACCACAGTGAAGATAGAAGATACGGCTCCCGCCATAACTAAGACCTAGCACAGCCAAACAAAAAAATTCTGATGGCCAGAGTGTTCAAAATGGATGAGTTTGGTCTAATGGAATTCCTTGATTTTGGACTTTGATGCTTAGGAACAGTGAGACAATAAATCTCCATAGTTTTAAGGTACCTTGTCTACAGTACTTTGCTATAGCAGCCCTAGCTAACTAACATACCACATGACTTGCTTTGCCCAGCGATGCAGGGCTGGAATAGCAGTATGCCAGCCTACAGCCTAGGCCTTAAGAAACTTCACGCTCACTTTTTCACCTGCCCTCTTACACCTACTTCTTCCATTGTTATGAGAAAAATATTCTCTAACACCATCCTGCTGATCTAAGGAGCCTGAAAGACATTTGAATCAGAGACACTCCAGCCAAGACTAACCTCCTGCAGATACAACAACAGTATGTTGTTTCTGTTAAGCCATTGAGTTTTGGGCTGGAATGCAATATAGTCATGGGTAATTGATTCAAAGGTTAAGTTTAAGATTAGATAAATAGCAAAAATAGGGCTACTGTGCTCAGTTGCTTCAGTCATGTTTGACTCTGCAACACTATGGACTGTAGCCCTCCAGGCTCCTCTGTCCATGGGATTTTTCAGACAAGAATACTAGAGTGGGTAGCCATGCCCTCCTCCAAGGGATCTTCCTGACCCAGGGATCAAACCCACATCTCCTGAGTAACATCTAATTAAGGACTACGACTTTCTTTTTTCTTGCATGTGCTTTGCTTATTCCACTAAACAAAGTCAACTATTGAAAACGCTGTTCTCTACTTCCACCCCCACACCAAGTTCTTTTCCCTCTAGTGAAAATAATAATGAATGAGTACTTGAATGTATTAAAAAACCTACTAGCCCGTTTTCTTTTAACTTGGGCCAAAAAAACTGATACATAGTTCCATTCCTCAATTGCAGCTGCAAAATTCTGCACTGCTTTCAGGAGCCTAATTTTATCAGCCAGGCTATGTCTTCCCTCCCCAAACTTACTGATATATAATTGACAAAAATTTTATATATTTAAGGTGTATAATATGATGATTTGATAAAGACTGCTTAAGAAACCTTGAGTTTTATCTATAAAAATATACTTTGTTGTTGTTGTTGCTAACTAAATAATGTGATCCATTTAAAACACAGAATTACAGCATATTTTTTGAACAGATACACAGTAGATCTCTTTGGTACTCTCAGTCTTCAGTAAGCTGCCTAACCTCTTAATTTTCAATCAGCTGAATGAAATCAAATTAGTCAGTGCATTAGTTTTCTAATGTTGTCGTAAGATAGCACCACAAGTTGGGTGGCTTAAAACAACAAAATTTATTGTCTCACAGTACAGAGTGTTAGAAGTGCAAAATCCAAGTATCAGCAGAGCCACGCTCCCTCTGAAACTTAGAGAGGGGAATCCTTCCTGGCTGTTTCTGGCTTCTGGTGTTTCCCAGGATTCCTCAATGCTCCTTGGTTTGCAGCTGTTCCTGTCCCTGCCTCTGTCTTCACATGACTGCCTTCTCCCTGAGCATCTTTCTTCTCTTCTTACAAGGACACCAGTCAGGTTAGATTAAGGGCCCACTCCATACTGCCCACTGAAGTATGACCTCATCTTGGTTTTAATTATAACTGCAACAGCCCTATTTCCAAAAAAGGTCACTTTCTGAGGCACTGAAGGTTCAGATTCAATATAATGTCTTTGAGAGGCACAATTAAACCTGTAACAATTGGTTTTCACTTCTGTTTTGCATTTTTAAACCTTTTCTTCAGATGAGCTTTTACCCAGAAATATAAATCAGGAAAATAGTTTGAAACACAGCTGCTCTGGTTGAAAGAACAGCAGGCACTCAAAAGCCTGTCCATTCACCCAACAAGTCCCGTTTTCAAAACTCCCGAATCCAGTGGTGACTCAGGAACCTTGAATCATAATTTTTAAAACCACTGATCTATTTAAACTCTGGCTTTGAATGATTTTTCTTACAAATATAAAATATTCTGAAAGATTATATTTTCTCTCAATTATTGTGTTGAGTAACACTTTCTATTGGAAAATAAAATTTTATGTTCCAAATCAGCTACTCTTTAAGTGATTAAAATTTCTCTAAGAAGCTACATTTTAGGTGGCCAATTCTATTTCAATTTATTTCTGCATATACCTATTAGATTTATCTTAACTGTGCAGTAAAGAGTTAAGTTTAGGGATTCCCTGGTGGCTCAGGTGGTAAAGTGTCTGCCTGCAATGCAGGAGACTGGGTTTGATCCCCAGGTCAGGAAGATCCCCTGGAGAAGGAAATGGCAACCCACTCCGGTACTCTTGCCTAGAAAATTCCATGGATGTAGCCTGGTGGGCTACAGCCCATGGGGTCACAAAGAGTTGGACACAACTGAGCGACTTCCCCAAAGAGTTAAGTTAGCAGGTTTGGGGTATTCAAATCTTGTAACTTTCCAAAAAATTAATGGCCCTTGACCAGCTACTGGGAGATATCCTCTAGACTCTTTAAATATCTTGCCTGATAAGAGTGTTTATATACCTGTAGCTTTGGGACTTGCCAGATAGTTGATCAATGTGATTTATAGTGGGAGTCTGGGCCATGCTGAGTCAGTATGACCTCTGGGGGGAGCTAGAGATGAAATAACTAAAGTCAGTCATATGCACGAGTCCTATCCAACTCTTTGGGACCTCATGGACTGCAGCATGCCAGGCTCCCCTGTCCTTCACTGTGAAGTTTGCTCAAATTCATGTTCACTGAGTCAGTGATACTATCTAACCATCTTATCCTCTGCTGCCCCCTTCTCCTTTTGCCTTCAATCTTTACCAGGATCAGGGTCTTTTCCAATGAGTTGGCTCTTCACATCAGGTGGCCAAAGTATTGCAGCTTCAGCTTCAGCATCAGTCTTTCCAATGAATATACAAGGTTGATTTCCTTTAAGATTGACTGGTTTGACCAACTTGCAATAGCAGCTCTAGACATTAATGCTTGAGTGAGTTCCCTGATAGGCAATGCACTGTGTGTATCTGTCGTGTCATTGCTGGGAGAATTAAGCTCTGCCAAGTGACTCCACTGGGAAAGGACAACTAAAAATTGATTCTGGTCTCTCCTCTCCAATTTGTGACCCTTCTGCCTTTGCTGATTTTAATCTGTATCCTTTGGCTGCAATAAACAATTACTATGAATATTACAGTTTTTCTGAGTTCTGTGAGCCCTTTTAGCAAATCACTGAAACTGAGTGATCTTGAGGATCCCTAAACATGGAACTATCTTTGCTAATATGCCTGAATGGAAAATGCAAGACTGTGATATAACTTCTGTATTGAGTACATGTGTGATAATTGTACAGTGCTCTGCTATACATTGCATTCATTTAGGTTTGTATGTATGTGGAAGGTTCCTAAACCTATGTGTAAGCAGTCAAGTCATTGAAACCAGTGAGATCCTGAGTCAGGACCTGTCCACCCATTTTGTTAAAAGGGTATCAGCATTACCATTGGCTAATCCAGTCTTTACAGGGAATGGATTTGACCTTAACCAGTCCCACAGAAAACTTGCCCTCTAGGCTCTTACAGGACCAGGATTCACAATGTCAGCTGAAACAGTTTCTAGTTATGAGACTCTGAGCAAATTCTGTAAACTCTTGGAAACTTTGTTTCCTGCATGTAAACAGAAAAACAATACATGTCACACTACATCATTATAAAGTTTAACAAAGATAATGTATGTGTAACTGAATAAAAATTAATAACAGAGGCTGGCTTTTAACCACTAACCTTGCTAAGGATCCTGTCTATCTATTCCCCCTTCCCTGCCTTCCAAGGAGGATTCTGCCTTTGCCAGGTTCATTATTTGTTATTCAATGGTGCAAAATTAGAAAAGAGATACAGAGGCTATGAATGGAAAACAAGTTTTTTGGAAAGAACTCTGAGAGAAATAGGCCTGACAGCTCTGCAGTAGAAGAGAAAGTATATGGGAGATAAAGAGTGGAATTTGAACAAGTGTGGAATCCTCTTCATAATATTTAGGGATCACAGGTACATACCTGAGTAACCTCAAACAGTTTGCTGCCCAACTTACACCAAAACCCTAGCTGAGAGAGCAAAAATGGAATAATGTTTGAAGAATAGTCCATTTTTATGTCTATTAGGCCAGATCAGATCACACAAAACTTCATATGCTTGTATTTGTCTTAGTCCCCAGAAATTCTTTCACTAAGTTCCACTTGAGCTCTCTGTCCTTAACTCATATTGAGGGGACTGTAGACTCAAAAATGTACTATACTGGGGGACATTTTTCAGTGTGATGTCACACCCCAGAAATGTCACTCAGAACCTAATGCCACACAAAGTTGTTTCCCTAAAGATCTAATACATTTCTCCCTCTATATACTGATAAACACATATGTTTGGCTATAAGTAAGATCAGAAGAAGGCTGAGCGCCGAAGAATTGATGCTTTTGAACTGTGGTGTTGGAGAAGACTCTTGAGAGTCTCTTGGACTGCAAGGAGATCCAACCGTCCATTGTAAAGGAGATCAGTCCTGGGTGTTTATTGGAAGGACTGATGCTAAAGCTGAAACTCCAATACTTTGGCTACCTCATGCGAAGAGTTGACTCATTGGAAAAGACCCTGATGCTGGGAGGGATTGGGGGCAGGAGGAGAAGGGGACAACAGAGGATGAGATGGCTGGATGGCATCACCGACTCGATGGACATGAGTTTGAGTGAACTCCGGGAGTTGGTGATGGGACAGGGAGGCCTGGCGTGCTGTGATTCATGGGGTCACAGAGTCGGACACAACTAAGTGACTGAACTGACTGACTGATTGAAGATCAGTCAAATTTCTAGTTCAATGTCTGTAATGATCTAAACCCTGACTTTTATCTATTTGCATTTGAACTGCCTTCTTCATCCTTTCATGATGACCAAATCAGGCCACTGGGAGTGGAGGAAGATAATACTAACAGAGCAGGGATTTTTGAGATTGTTGGAAAGGACAAGGAGGTTAACAAGCTTCCTTCATGTGTGTTTGTGGAAGAGAATATCAGTGGGAGTAAACTTAAAACAAGCAAGCACTAAACCAACACAAATTTAGGAGCTCCGGGAAGCCAGCAAGAATGGGGCATTTTGATGGAGCTTTAAGAGTCAAGGCTAAATGAAAAAACCTTCTTATAAAACTTGACCCAGCTTAAAAGATCTGAGTGATGAAAACAAGTATAGTGTTTTGGTTTTAGGATCTATGCAAAGAATTCAATTCATGATCAGTGGCTGCCAGTGTTCAGTTTTGATTTTTAAATACCAGAAGACTGAACCTTGGAGCCCCACCAGAAAGGATTGAGAGAGGTTTAACCAGCTGGGGGTGGAAGAGTTTGCAACGGAATAATCTAAATGGCTATTTTAAGTACTGTGTCATGCAGAGAACCCATAATTTACTTCTATGATTATTTGAAAAGAAAAATATTCTTGAACCATTATTGACTCTAGAAGGCAATATGAAGAGCCTTCTTTTTGAGGATCTTTTTATTGGTCTCACGAACAAAATCCAGCCTGGCCACATCAGTTTTTCTTAACATGGTCATTATTCAAGTTTAGTCAAATGAACTAAAGATAAGACACTCAGAACTGCATCCAAGAAGAAACTGAGAAATCATCTAGCCCTACTCCTTCATTTTATAAGTTTAAGATTAAAATTCACAAAGGTCAGAACCAAATGGCTCAGCCAACAGCAAAGAGCTGAGGTCTTTGGATCCTAGAACAAGCTCCCTGTTCTGTGAGAAAAGCATCAATCTTGTTCAGTTGCTAAGTTGTGTACAACTTTCCAACCCCATAGACTGCAGAAGGCCAGGCTCCCCTGTCCTTCACTATCTCCCAGAGTCTGCTCAAACTCATATCCACTGAGTTAGTGATGTCATCCAAGCATTCTCTGTCATCCCCTTGTCCTCTAGCCCTCAATCCTTCCCAGCATCAGGGTCTTTTCTAATGAGTCAGCTCTTCACATCAGGTGACCAAAGTATTTCATCAGTTCTTCAGCGCTGAGCATCAGTCTGCTGCTGCTGCTAAGTCGCTTCTGTCGTGTCCGACTCTGTGCGACCCCATATACGGCAGCCCACCAGACTTCCCCGTCCCTGGGATTCTCCAGGCAAGAACACTGGAGTGGGTTGCCATTTCCTTCTCCAATGCATGAAAGTGAAAAGTGAAAGTGAAGTCGCTCAGTCGTGTCCAACTCTTGGTGACCCCATGGACTGCATCAGTCTACTCTACCCCAAATGCAACGGATGCAAGCCATACAATGTGTTTGAAGCTGTTTCTGGTACAAGAACAAAGAAACCCATCTCTACTATTCCTCGTGTATCAAACAGCAGTTCACATTTGCCTTTTTTCTTATAATTATTTCAACTTTTTTAGCTTTTAAATTACACTGTAATTTGCATTTTCTATAAAATTCCCAGGAGACTTTATTGAGCATATGTGTTGATGGTACAGACAAATTTCATCTTATGACTTGTTACTACATGTCTGTCTTTCTTTATGAATCTCCTCAATGTTCTTTTATGACTCAAGATTTCCTTTTAAATCTCTTTGGACCATATTCCTACATTTTCGCTAAGGTTTGCTTAGCACTTTCAAACTCAAACACATAATCTGTAACCATGAATCTTTTCCTCAGCAGGATAAGCATGCTTTTGTAGTTCTTTGGAAACTAACTTTTTCCCTTTGACGCCTTTCATTCTAGGATATCTGCAGGAAGTTTCATTTGTTCTAATTTTCATTCCATAAGTATCTCTTCTACCCACAGAGCATCCTCATTCCAAGTTGAAGGACAGATACAAAACAGAATCAAAGTTGTATTAAAATATGGCAGATGCACTTTTAAGACCATTATAGATTCTTGCTTTGTTTAGAAATTTTGTGCACTATTTACTTTTTCAATAACACAATATCTGTATCATTTTAAGAACATAATGCCCATGTTTCCTATTGTAATAGAGCCTATTATTTCTTCTTATTTAAGAAAACGGTACTCTTGCTGTATCTTGTGTAATTGACAGAAGTAAATTCACAAAGAATTAAAAAAAATTTTTTTGCAATGAAGAGTTAGTCAAAACAGGTAGCTAATTTTCTCAAACTTTAAAACTATGGGAAAATTTCTGTAAGAATTAAATTCACAAAGTCTTCAGTTCAGTTCAGTTCAATTCAGTCACTCAGTCGTGTCTGACTCTGCGACCCCATGAACTGCAGCATGCCAGGCCTCCCTGTCCATCACCAACTCCCGGAGTTCACTCAAACTCATGTCCATCGAGTCAGTGATGCCATCCAGCCATCTCATCCTCTGTCGTCCCCTTCACCTCCTGTCCCCAATCCCTCCCAGCATCAGAGTCTTTTCCAATGAGTCAACTCTTCGCATGAGGTGGCAAAAGTATTGGAGTTTCAGCTTTAGCATCAGTCCTTCCAATGAACACACAGGACTGATATCCTTTAGAATGGACTGGTTGGATTAGATGAGCTCAAATCTGGAAACAGCACATATAGTCAATATATCTGAAACAGCAGATAAAATAATTCCTCAGAATGGCTCTATCTCTTCCATTTTTTATGCCCCCTTCATGAAATTTATTATGATAAATTAAGTTATTAGATTCTATTTGGTTTTTTCAATTCCCCTCTCTCCACATTTGTCACCATTTAGAATGCACCTCAAACTAATATTTGAATTATTGCTTTATCACTAAAAGCTTTCTAAATCTGATGAAAAAGTGAAAGTGAAGTTGCTCAGTCGTATCCAACTTTTTGAGACCCTATGGACTATAGCCTGCCAGGCTCCTTCATCCATAGAATTTTCCAGACAAGAGTACTGGAGTGGGTTGCCATTTCCTTCCCCAGGGGATCTTTCCTGGCCCAGGAATCAAACCTGGGTCTCCTGCATTGCAGGCAGACACTTTACCAGCTGAGCCACCTGGAAGCCTTCTAAGTCTGCTACCATGTGTAAAATTCCTTCAGGAGCATGTTCTCTTTGAAAAGATCAAATTTGTGATTAGGATGAATTTAAAGGCTATGATTTTAAACCATCTCCAGTTTTTCCCAGAGCATTTCAGGGACACTCGCCTCAAGGAAACATGTTCAGGAGTCAAGCCAGCATGGCCAGAGCCCAAACAGTAGTGGAGTTATTTTAGTGCCCTGTGATATTTTCATCCCAATTCTTTGTCCTCCTTTTCTGTAGTATCACTTTCAGGATTATACCTCATACATAAAGAAAGGAATAGAAAAGTGCCAAGGAAAAATAAATATTAGTAGAGTAGAATTTAAAATGTGGTTAAAGGGTTATTTACTTATTTTTCTAACCAGAAAATATCTTTCTCTATGTTTATATATCAGATCAGTTCTGATATATTCAGTCGTGTCCGACTCTTTGCAACCCCATGAATTGCAGCATGCCAAGTCTCCCTGTGCATCACCAAATCCTGGAGTTTACCCAACCTCATATCCATCAAGTTGGTGATGCCATCCAGCCATCTCATCCTCTGTCATCCCCTTCTCCTCCTGCCCCCAATCCCTCCCAGCCTCAGGGTCTTTTCCAATGAGTCAACTCTTCACATCAGGTGGCCAAAGTATTGGAGTTTCAGCTTCAGCATCAGTCCTTCCAAAGAAATCCCAAGGCTGATCTCCTTTAGGATTGACTGGTTGGATCTCCTTGCAGTCCAAGGGACTCTCAAGAGTCTTCTCCAACACCAAAGTTCAAAAGCATCAACTCTTTGGCACTCCACTTTCTTCACAGTCCAACTCTCACATCCATACATGACCACTGGAAAAACCATAGCCTTGACTAGATGGACCTTTGTTGGCAAAGTAATGTCTTTGCTTTTCAATATGCTGTCTAGGTTGGTCATAATTTTCCTTCCAAGGAGTAAGCGTCTTTTAATTTCATGGCTGCAATCACCATCTGTAGTGATTTTGGAGCCCAGAAAAATAAAGTGTGACACTGTTTCCACTGTTTCTCCATCTATTTCCCATGAAGTGATGGGACCAGATGCCATGATCTTCGTTTTCTGAATGTTGAGCTTTAAGCCAACTTTTTCACTCTCCTCTTTCACTTTCATTAAGAGGCTTTTGAGTTCCTTTTCACTTTCTGCCATAAGGGTGGTGTCATCTGCATATCTGAGGTTATTGATATTTCTCCCGGCAATCTTGATTCAGGCTTGTGCTTCTTCCAGTCCAGCGTTTCTCATGATGTACTCTGCATAGAAGTTAAATAAGCAGGGTGACAATATACAGCCTTGATGTACTCCTTTTCCTATTTGGAACCAGTCTGTTGTTCCATGTCCAGTTCTAACTGTTGCTTCCTGACCTGCATACAGGTTTCTCAAGAGGCTGGTCAGGTGGTCTAGTATTCCCATCTCTTTCAGAATTTTCCACAGTTTATTGTGATCCACACAGTCAAAGGCTTTGGCATAGTCAATAAAGCAGAAGTAGATGTTTTTCTGGAACTCTCTTTCTTTTTCGATGATCCAGCGGATGTTGGCAATTTGGTATGTATATATACACATATATGCATATACATATCTTTACCTATACACACTTCTCTATAAAGATATACACACATGTGAACTTAAAAGTTATATGTAATTAAGCTACATTTTCATATTGCTTCTGAATATCATTGACCTACAATATGCACAAACTTTTAAAATCATGAATCTTATTTAACTTACTTTGCCAATTCAATTATATCTTAAAATTTAATTTACATATCAATAGTTACCAAAACATATGTTTTTAATGATCATTTACTGCTTATTTTTTCTTGTGTAAAAATAAGTATTCGTCAACTTTTTTTTGGCTCCATGTCCTTCACACACAGAACTCATTTCCTGTCAACATTTTCTTTCACTGCATACTGTGATTTTCAAAGTACAGGAAAGAATGTTTCATGAATATTTTGTAGAAGCTTCTGCTGTAAACTTTCCCTCTCCTCCCATTTTGAGTTTTTCTGTCTTCCTACACACAAAAAGGTAGTATGACATTACTCTTTGGACAATTATGATTCTAAAGTCTTTTTCCCCACTTGATAATTTCTCACATGACCTCTTAAGTATTCATGTGTGCTTAGTCACTCAGTCATGTCCAACTCTTTGCAACCCCCATGGACTGCAGCACACCAGACTCCTCTGTCCATGGGGATTCTCCAGGCAAGAATACTAGAGTGGGTTGCCATGCCCTCCTCCAGGGGATCTTCCCAACCCAGGGATCAAATCTAGGTCTTCTGCACTGCAGGTGCATTCTTTACCATCTGAGTATCCGTAACTTCACATATAAAACTGGCAGTGAAGTATTTTTAAGTAACAAGTTTGTATCAGTTATCTGAACCACATTTTAAGTTTCAGTCTTACCTTAATGCTTTTTTATATTTCAGTTAATATAGCCAAAAACATTTTATTGTCTTTGATGGTATTTTTAAAAGGTCCAGTTCAAGAAAAAAAATTTAATTATTCCTCAAATGAGACTTCCTACATCATTGAATTTTCAGCTACCTATATTTGTATACTAAATTTCCTTAACCTATTTACTAGGCCGGTCATTTTCTCTTGTACTATAATTAGTTTATATGTTTTATCCATGATGGGAGACATTTTGGTTCACTTTTGCTTTATTACTGCTCTTCACAGCCTCCAGAAATATTTTTAGTTCATCAATAGTATTAACTGGTTTAGAATTTTTCTTTCATTGTCATAGTTAATCTTTTTCTACAATCCTTATTTTCTCCTTAACTACTTCTCAAAAAGAGTATGTGTCAGTTCATTTACACATACAGGTCAGCCTTCGTTACTTATTTCAGGCATCACAGGTTTATCTTCCAGGTTGTTAAATCTGTTTTCCCCTTTGAAGTTGCAATATTTGTTCACTAGGCACAGAGTTTTGAAAAGGCTTCATTGTTGTTGGAACTTATATTACTGGATTCTGTTATTTTCCCTTTTCAACAGATATTTTTTCTTTTTTTTTTTTTTTACTATAGGCAGAAATAAGGAATAATCTGATGCCATAATGTGTTACTTCTCCCACTGTTCTATCTTTTTAGAATGTCATAGACTGGCACCACAGAATACAGTAATTTTTTTTCTATAGTCATGCTTGATTTTTTTCTTGTTAACCTCTTATGATGATCACTGCACAGTGTATTAAAATAGATGGACACATCGCTTCCAAAGTATCTTTCAGTCCTCCAACAGACTCTGCCTGGTGCTCCAGGTTTGGAAACTAAATGATAATCATCTAGAATATAAAATAATTCATGTTCATATATTTCTCCAAGTAGGATTAATGAGTAAATTTAGAGGCAATTGTTTTCAACCTAGCAACCTTTTTTACTAGAGCACAGCACGGCTGTCATCCCTTCCTTGCTGTGATGCTGGGCACCTCAGTTACTGAGTTAAGCCCATTCTTAAACAAGTTAAGAGTACATCACTTGCCTTACCAAGGTGCAGCTTCAGGCCCCAGCTACATCACCATGCACACAGAAGGGTTGTTTTGTTGCTGGCTAGTTTTTCTTTCTGTTAAAACTATGGAAAAAGTTGGGATAACTATAAACTATAAGCCCTGCTTCAGAGGTTAATATGGGCCACTCCTATGTTTTGATTTGTTTTATAATGTTTTATGTTGTCTCCACAAAAAAGACCTCCAGTCTCTTTCTCCTTCAAGCAGACCAAGTGGTACCACTGCCTTGAATCACTGTGCCCTTTTAGTCTCATCCCCAAAGCACTGTAAGCTCCTTTGACCCACATCTGGACTCCAAGACTTTTCTTTACCTTTGCGTAACTTAAAGATGTCTATCTCCATCATAAAGAAACAGTTTGCCTGGAAGCTGCTTGGAGCGTCTATCTCCCACCTAAGGAAAACTTTTTGCAGTTTTTAAATAATGAAATTTGAGAGGCTGGGGAGTTACACTCTGTCATCCCTGCTCTAGTTTTCTTTGAAGTTTGTGGAACTTGGGAAACCTGTTAAACTCATAATTTGTGAGACTGGCATTACTGCATCCAAGCAATTTTCACAGCATTCTGCAAATGTTTACTGAGTGCTTATGATGTACCCAACTCTGTCCGGAATGTATCAGCGAACAAGGAAGACAGAAGTTTCTTCACTTACCTAGCTGGTGGAAGGAACTAACCTTAAATGAAAAGAGAAACCATAAAAATAAATACATATTACATCTAATATGTATATATTATATATATATGTATATATACATCTAATATATACATATTAGATGTATTAGATGTAATGTATATTAGATGTTATATATTAGATAACTATAGGCACAAGCAAGAAAAAGAAGGAAAGGGAGGTGGGAATGTTATTGTGGCATGATGAGAGCTTTGAGACATCATGCAAAGCCCTAAAAGAAGAGAGAGTTGCAGGTAAAGGGAGCCCTTGAAGAAACCAGAAACCACAGCTCTCAGACCTCTCAGAACTAAAGTTTCCTCAAATAGAGAAAAATGTGATATAAAATTAAAGTATGCGTGTGCTCAGTCACTCAGTTGTGTCCAATTCTTTGTGACCCCATGGACTGTAACCCACCACTTTTCTCTGTCCATGAGATACTCGAGGCAAGAATACTGGAGTGGGTTGCCATTTTCTCCTCCAGGAGATCTTTCTGACTCAGGGATTCAACCCATGTCTTGAACCCATGTCTCCTGCTTGAGTCTCCTGCACTACAGACTGATTTGTCACCGCTGAGTCATCAGGGAAGATTTCTCTTTTTCTTAAGCTTTCTTGACCCATATTGCATCTGAGATCCCTGAGCTGTCTTAAGAATTTCTTATGTTTATATCTTTAATCCATTTTGAGTTTATTTTTGTGTATGGTGTTAGAAAGTTTTCTAGCTTCGTTCTTTTACAAGTGGTTGACCAGTTTTCCCAGCACCACTTGTTAAAGAGATTGTCTTTTCTCCATTATATATTCTTGCCTCCTTTGTCAAAGACAAGGTGTCAATAGGTGTGTGGATTTATCTCTGGGCTTTCTATTTTGTTCCATTGATCTATATTTCTGTCTTTGTGCCAGTACCATACTGTCTTGATGACTGTGGCTTTGTAGTAGAGCCTGAAGTCAGGCAGGTTGATTCCTCCAGTTCCATTCTTCTTTCTCAAGATTGCTTTGGCTATTCGAGGTTTTTTGTATTTCCAAACAAATTGTGAAATTATTTGTTCTAGCTCTGTGAAAAATACCGTTGGTAGCTTGATAGGAATTGCATTGAATCTATAAATTGCTTTGGGTAGTATACTCACTTTCACTATATTGATTCTTCCGATCCATGAACACGGTATATTTCTCCATCTATTAGTGTCCTCTTTGATTTCTTTCACCAGTGTTTTAAAGTTTTCTATATATAGTTCTTTTGTTTCTTTAGGTAGACATATTCCTAAGTATTTTATTCTTTTTGTTGCAATGGTGAATGGACTTGTTTCCTTAATTTCTCTCTCTATTTTCTCATTATTAGTGTATAGGAATGCAAGGGATTTCTGTGTGTTGATTTTATATCCTGCAACTTTACTATATTCATCGATTAGCTCTAGTAATTTTCTGGTGGAGTCTTTAGGGGTTTCTATGTAGAGGATCATGTCATCTGCAAACAGTGAGAGTTTTACTTCTTCTTTTCCAATTTGGATTCCTTTTCTTTCTTTTTCTGCTCCGATTGCTGTGGCCAAAACTTCCAAAACTATGTTGAATAGTAATGGTGAGAGTGGGCACCTTTGTCTTGTTCCTGACTTTAGGGGAAATGCTTTGAATCAGTTCTAATGAGGTGGATGAAACTGGAGCCTATTATACAGAGTGAAGTAAGCCAGAAAGAAAAACACCAATACAGTATACTAACACATACATATGGAATTTAGAAAGATGGTAATGATAACCCTGTATGAGCGACAGCAAAAGAGACACAGATGTATAGAACAGTCTTTTGGACTCTATGGGAGAGGGTCAGGGTGGGATGATTTGGGAGAATGGCATTGAAACATGTATAATATAATACGTGAAACAAATCACCAGTCCAGGTTCGATGCATGATACAGGATGCTTGGGGCTGGTGCACTGGGATGACCCAGAGAGATGGTATGGGGAGGGAGGTGGGAGGGGGGTTCAGGATGGGGAACACGTGTACACCCGTGGCAGATCCATGTTGATGCATGGCAAAACCAATACAATATTGTAAAGTAATTAGCCTCCAATTAAAATAAATAAATTTATATTAAAAAAAGAAAATAAAAACTGCTTAGCACGCAGAGGGTTTTAGAAGCTGCCTTCGACTTTTTCTGCAGCTTAGGCCAGTTTACTTTAAAAGCAATCATTTCATATCTATTTGTCCTAAATATATAGACCATAATTAAACTTTTTTTGGATCTATTTTCATTTTTCTTACCCACACCCACCCCCCACTGTGTTCCTAATTGCTTAGAGGTGACACCTCATTGAGAGCTGTGACAGACCTCATGCCAATCTCACTGAAATGAAATGATTCAGTACCTGAGGGGATCCTGGCCTTCTGGACTCTGGCTCTGGCTGAGAAATCTGTGTCCTACTTTGATGGCCTGAACCACAGGGGAAGAAGGTAATTTACAGAGGTTCCTATTGCTCTCATTCCTCACCTCCAAAGCCGCCTTAATGCGAAAGAGGGCTTATAGATCCTGTGCCTGTGCTTTTTAGGCTGAAAATTCTGGGAGATCAGAGTGAAGAGCCACGGGCACTTAAGAGTCACAGTAGAACAAGGAAGGGCAGTCAAAGTTTATCATGTAAAAAAGCCAAGTTGGATGAGAGGGGCCTGGGACAAAGTTGGGAGCTTGCAATGTTGAGGGGAGAGCCAATTCTCACATCCAGTCAGTGGCTGCAAGACTGCAATAAAAGTCAAGTGTTGCCAAATCTGTCTTTTAAAGGAAAGATAGAAATCTGAGTATTTGTAAGACATTTCTTGATGTTTTACTGTTGGGAACTAGTAAATCAAAAAAACAAACAAAAGTACTGTTGAATTAGGCCAGATCAAATTTGTCTGCAGCCTGGGTTCTGCCTAAGGGCTCACATTCTACATCCTATCAGTCATTGCCTATTTCATGGTGTTCATCGGAGACTGAAATTCAAAATCAAGAGACAGAGCAAGGATGGCAAATAACTTCTAAATCGCATGCCAACTCTGATTTCAGTGGCTGCCCTGAGCATTGTGTTTAGGATGCTGAGGTTATTTCTGGGTCAGCAGAAGAAGTATTGTGTGAATTATCAATGTTCAATGGTGGTCCATAAGACATGTATTTGCCACGCCTCAGCCAGATTATCCACTTGATGGTTATGTTGAGGGTGGCAGAATAAATGTTTTCAGCTGCCCCTATTTCCCTAGCTTGTCATTTTAGGTTCATTTCTCTCACGTTCCCAGAACCTG
This sequence comes from Bubalus kerabau, assembly GCF_029407905.1. Classification (NCBI taxonomy): domain Eukaryota; kingdom Metazoa; phylum Chordata; class Mammalia; order Artiodactyla; family Bovidae; genus Bubalus; species Bubalus kerabau. Next base: position 27,042,005 of record NC_073635.1, on the reverse strand, counting down.
GGAAAATAGGTGCCGACTTTCAAAGAATGGGTTGGTGGGGGGTCGGGGGGAGGCAGGCGGGGGCCTGCCAATGACCAGTTGACTTTGCAGGTGTGTAATTCATGACACACAAACCACATTAACACTATCATTTCTAAAGGAGGAGGGCAATCTCTCTGATCTATCAGCCACACACCTAAGGCATAATTTATTCAGTTTTTGTGATGTAAAAATATCACAGCAAAGTACTACTATAGATCAATGAGGATTCACATCATCAAGTATTTTCATCTTTTTGAGTTGATTTTAATTTACCAAGATGAGTTCCATCAGCATTAGAATGCTCTTTAATACAAGGTTCAAGTATTTTATTTTAAAGAGAACAATAAAAAGCAACACTGGAAAGCAGGCTAAAAGATTGTTATTTTTGGAGTTTTAATTCTTGCTCAGGAGACCAAAACCAAGAAAAATAATTGAAAATGTTATCATCCGCAAGAATATCTTATAGGTAAGGGTATTTGGGTGTTTAGAAAAATATTTTTAAATATACATACAATTGTGTTGAACTTCAGAAGGAATTTCTTTACAGGAAAATAGTGAAAAAAACACAAAACTTATCAGATATGTTATTATCTGTTAATTCATTCTGTTTTCCATATAATAAATCCTCTACTCTGTTCAAAATAAGGGAAGGTCAACGAACTCCCAGTTTCAAATAACTGCTAACTTGGTACTAAAATAAACTTTTGAGTAAATGGAGAAGACAGTAGAGGGTCTATATGTGATTTTATACCTTACATGATCAAAGTGTTTGATATGAGAAAGCTTCTTCCCACAACTGTAAAGTTGCTTTCCCACCAACATGATGTTGATGCCTGAATTTTGATAGAAAATGGTGCATTATTGATAGCATGCTCTCCCACTTACTTGATTCTGATTCTATGGGAGAATTTTTTCCCCCAAAATCTGTAATGTGGAGGGTGCTGACAGCACTGTAAAATGATTCTTGTTTGTAGGCACACAGGTGAACTGGGATCAACTCTCCAACCTATGAAAAAACAGTTTTCTCTCCATTGGTACATTCATTTCAGTTGTCCTGATCTAGAAATGTACTTGTTTTAGATCTTTCTTTGAACTGCTTGCAGCATCTGCCTGGTTCTGTCACTGATCAATGAATTAACAGATTTTTAACACAGTGTTTTACATCTGTCTGAGAATCATGATATTTCCCCTTTGAAAATTCTCTCTTAACAGTATTTACCTCTTAGACCAATGTAAGTGCAATTTGTGATAAGTAATAGGTTCAGATGGTAAAGAATCTGCCTGCAATGAAGGGGACTTGGGTTCAATCCCTGGGTCAGGAAGATCCCCTGGAGACTTGAGAATGGCAATCCACTCCAATACTCTTGCCTGGAGAATTCCATGGACAGAGGAGCCTGGCGGGCTAGAGTCCATGGGGTCAAAAAGAGTCGGACATGACTGACTAACACACACATATACAATATCAAAATTTATCCACATTTTCAAAAATATGTAAAACTTCCAAAAACATCATAAATCAACTATATTCCAATTAAAAAGAAAAAAAATTTTTTCTGGCCTGATTAATTTTTTGTGTGACTTTATTTGATTCTATCAAAACTTTCATTGAGAAATTTGTTTACAAAGAGTATATTTCACAGTTAAGCAGATTTCCACTTTGTATTTCATTTAATATCCTATTCACTCCAATGGTTTAAAAAAAAAAGTAACTAAAGAATATAAATAACATGAAAAAAAGTTTCAAGGAATAACTAATGAGCACTTGCTCTGTTCTAACCTTGTTCTTTGTTAGAGAATGGATTATGTCTCCCCGTCTCTAAATTCATATGTTGAAGTCCCAACCCTCAGTACCTCAGAATGTAATCATATTTGGAGTTAAAAGTCTTTAAAGAGGTGATTCATTTAAATAAGGCAATTAGGGTGAGGCCCTAATCTAATATGACTGATGTCATAAGAAGAAACACCACAGCTCACATGCACAGAGGGCCAACCATGTGAAGAGGCAAAAAGACAAGGACCATCTACAAGCCAAGGAGAGAGGCCTGGAACAGATTCTTTACTTATGGCCCTCAGAGGAAACTAATCCTAATGGCACCTTTCTCTTGAACCTCCAGCCTCCAGGACTATGAAAAATACATTTTTATTGTTTTAAGCCATGCAGTCTGTGGTTTATTGTTATGACCACTCTAGCAAACTATACATTCGTATGTTAGATTGAGGAATCCAGGATATGTCTCCCATTTGGAGAGCCCTTTTAAAGGCCACCCGAGAACAAATTCACCTTGCCAGTATCCGCTACCCCAAGCAAAAGCCAGTCAAAGCACATGCCACAAGTCCTCAAAGAGCTGCTCCAGTATAACATCCACTGTTAACAGGATGACTGAGCCAATTCCCCAGGCTGCCACGCCATATGCTACCTTCGATAAGCCTGTCTTCCAATTCAGCTTAACCTTTGATCCAGTCAACCTCAACCTTGCTACCAGGACAGACTGAGTGAGAACTCAATTTAGTCCTGCCTTCCAGTAAAAAGAGCAGTTCCAGATGATGGAGAGAGTCTATAGCCTGGGAAGGAAGGATGTGGGATAAAGTAAGATGGCAGTAAATTTGGAGGTGAAGACTTTCCATTCACTAGTCTTTCCATTTCCAATAGTCACAATGCTGTTGAAGTCCCCCAGGATTAGAATCAGAGAGGAAGATCTATAGCCAGAGGTGAGAACACCCCCATTAATATGGAAGAATAACTACAAGGCTGAGGCAGGTAACAGAAGAGAGTGGAATCATCTGGAACAAGCAAGAAGACAGCATTACTCTCCTGCCCTAAAGGTATTAAGTCAGGAGAGGGAGACGTATCAGCAAACAGGTATTTAAAATACACTCTGATGTGTACATGATCAGGGCATGCTAAGGGAGCCCATGAGAGGTAGAGGATCCCAGTTTGGGTCAGAGTGTTAAGAAGCAAAGGTTAAGGGAGAATTTGGCACAATCCAGAGAGGAATTGTGAGACCTGCATCTTGAGAAACCTGTATGCAGGTCAGGAAACCTGTTAGAACTGGACATGGAACAACAGACTGGTTCCAAATAGGAAAAGGAGTACGTCAAGGCTGTATATTGTCACCCTGTTTATTTAACTTATATGAAGAGTACATCATCAGAAATGCTGGGCTGGAGGAAGTACAAGCTGGAATCAAGACTGCTGGGAGAAATATCAATAACCTCAGATATGCAGATGACACCATCCTTATGTCAGAAAGTGAAGAAGAACTAAAGAGCCTCTTGATGAAAGTGAAAGAGGAGAGTGAAAAAGTTGGCTTCAAGCTCAACATTCAGAAAGCTATGATCATGGCATCTGGTCCCATCACTTCATGAGAAATAGATAGGGAAACAGTGGAAACAGTGGCTGACTTTATTTTTTTTGGCCTCCAAAATCACTGCAGATGGTGACTGTAGCCATGAAATTAAAAGACGCTTACTCCTTGGAAGGAAAGTTATGACCAACCTAGATAGCATATTAAAAAGCAGAGACATTACTTTGTCAACAAAGGTCCGTCTAGTCAAGGCTATGGTTTTTTCAGTGGTCATGTATAGATGTGAGAGTTGGACTGTGAAGAAAGCTGAGCACCGAAGAATTGATGCTTTTGAACTGTGGTGTTGGAGAAGACTCTTGAGAGTCCCTTGGACTGCGAGGAGATCCAACCAGTCCATCCTAAAGCAGATCAGTCCTGGGTGTTCATTGGAAGGACTGATGTTGAAGCTTAAATGCCAATACTTTGGCCACCTGATGTGAAGAGTTGACTCATTGGAAAATATCCCAATGCTGGGAAAGATTGAGGGCAGGAGGAGAAGGGGACGACAGAGGATGAGATGGTTGGACAGCATCACCAACTCAATGGACATGAGTTTGGGTAAACTCTGGGAGTTGGTGATGGACAGGGAGGCCTGGCATGTTGCGTGCGATTCATGGGGTCACAAGTTGGACACAACTGAGCGACTGAACTGAACTGAACTGAGAGAGGAATACCAAATGTGGACAAGATGAGCTAGAAAGTTATGAGAAAAACAAACCTGTGCATGAAGCAGAAGCAACTGACTAGATCCTGGCCACAGAGAGACCCGACCTCCTGAGAGGCAGACTTTCAGCATTCTCTTATTTTTTATTGCTTTGTTCAGTGGCTAAATTGTGTTCAACTCTTTGTGATCCCATGGACTGTAGCATGACAGGCTTCCCTATCTTTCACTGTCTTGCAGAATTTGCTCAAACTCATGTCCTCCTGGCAGCACCCTAACCTGCTCTATAAGCTCTTCTGCAACTTTAAACAGCAGGTATGGTTGAGTATGGCCTGGATGTCACCAATTAGCTTGGTGGAAACACAAAGCCTGTTCTGTTTTTATGATGACCCCATATTTCCTTTGAGAAGCCCCATTATTTCTCAATAGCAGAAAAACTAAATTTGGTCTAACAGAAAACTTAGTCTAGACTAATAAAATTTCCAAATGCTTCTGACTTAAAATTGAGTACCTCTCTGGCAAATATTCAATCCAATGCAGGTATTATTATTACCTGTCACTGTCCAGCTGAGTATTCCCTCTGCCCACAATTCTCCTCCTCTGCAATGGATTGAATGTTTGTGTCCCCCCCAATTTATATGCTGAAATCCTAATCCCCAATGTGATGGTATTAGAAGGTAGGGCCTTTGGTAGGTAATTAGCTCGTGAGGGCAGAGCCCCTGTGTGGAATTAGCAGCCTTACAGAAGACACCTTAGAAGCCCTCTACCCGCCTTCTACCCTGTGAGGACACAGTGAAAAGATGGCCATCTTTGAACCAAGAATCGGCTTCTCAATAGACATCAAATGCTCCAGTACTTTGATCTTGGGATTCCCAGCTTCCAGAATTGTGAGAAGTAAATTTCAGTTGTTTATAAGGTGCTCAGTCTGGTCACACAGAGTCGGACACGACTGAAGTGACTTAGCATAGCATAGCATAGCAGTCTATAAGAAGGACTCTGTCAGAAAGGGAGGACACTGGTTCTCCTTAAGGGCCAATCACCCTCTCTTTTTCCTCTAATAAATTTCCCTTTTCTTGCCTGACTGCCCGGCTCTCTCTCTTTTTCTCTGCACTCACCCTTACATTCTGGTGCTGAAACCCCAGAGGGAAGATCTACCACAACTGGGTGGTCCCCACCCTTGGACCCTGCCAAGGAACGGAGACAAGCTCCGGGACGGGACTTTCCACTTGCCTTGCTGGACTGACATGCCCACATCCACTCACATTCCATCCATTGGTTACAATGGTAAGTGAAACCCCATTCCCTCAGATCCTCTCTCTCTCTCCTCTTCCAAGTCCTAGCACTAGGCGGGAGGATCCCACCGCCCGCCGGCCCTTGGCCTTGGGTCCCATCTGACTTTGAAACAGGGGACACTCATTTCAAAGCAGACTATTATTACTCTCTGAGAAAGTCCTGAGAATGGGGATGCCTTTTCTCTCAGACCTTTCTCCTCGCTTTATCTCTCCCTTGTCTACCCTTCCTATTCGGCCACAATGGGAAATTCTCAGTCCCAGCCCTTAAAATCTACTCTAGAATGCCTTCTCCGAAACCTGAAAGCCTCGGGCTTCCAAGGGGAGATAAGACCAGAAAGACTTATTTACTATTCTAACACCGTCTGGCCGCAATACAAACTTGATAAAAGGTCCCAATCACCAGAAAACAGAACTCTCGATTATAATACTCTACGGGACCTTGATAACTTCTGCTGCTGCGACAGCAAGTGGTTAGAAATCCTGTATGTTCAGGTTTTCTTCACTCTGCTCTCGACCCTCTCTCTGTGAATCCTGTTCTACTTCTCAAATACTCTTAGCCTACTCTGGGCCACATCCTTCTAATATAATGTCTCCCGGATCCCTGTTCAGATTTTTCTTCTTCTTCCTTCAACTCTTCCGACCACAGCCCACCCGCCCCCTAGCGCTCCCAATTCCCTTGCAGCCACTCCAGATCCAGTTCCACAACCTCCACCTTACGTCCCCTCCTCCTTCCCTCCTCACAAGCTCAGGCCTCCACCACAAGCCACCACTGCAGCTCCCAGCCCCCCTCCCCAGCCTGTGCCAGAGATTAGTTCTGAGACCTCAGCCCCACCCTCTACCCTGAAAGTCCCAAGGCTTTACCCGGACCTCCCTAGATCCCCTCCCCATGCCCGATCCAAACAACTTTATAACAGGAAACTTCACTGCAGGACCCCGCTCCTTCCCCTGCTCCACTCCTCCCTTTATGGGAAGTAGCTGGAGCAGAAGGCATTGTTGGAGTTCATGTCCCGCTCTCAAATCTCGAGTTTTTCTTTGAACGCAGTCCTACTTTCGACCCTGCCACACTCATCCCTAATTCTTCTGAGCCAGCCATTCATACTTGTAAAAAGGCAGAAGGCCCTCAAACCCCTCAACAAGACCTTTTAAGTTCAGACTTTAAGATTTTCAATAACCAGGAAGAATAGGCAAACCTGGAAAAGGCCCAACGAGATCAGGCCAAATACCACCTTTCAGCCACTGCCCTACATGGCTCCAAGCCTCCATCAACCAACAAAGAAATGAAGCCACCTGGGCCCTGGGCCCGCTCATGCCTCAAGCCAAGGCCTCCTCCAAGACCATGTCCCACTGTGGCATAAGGGACATTGGAAGGTGGACATAACGACCTTCTTATCAGTGAAGCATGTGGACCCTATCAGTTATATCAGCCTGGTTGGGCAGGTTCTGTAAGGAGAATCCTTAGCACATGGTCTACCCCCATAGATTTAGGATGTGAGGCCTTGTCTCCACTGAAAGCCTCTTGTTACAGTTTTGTCAATGCAACCAAGATCTCAGCTACCTTCCCTAGCTGACCCCAAGCCCACAGCAGCCTATGAATTTCCCCAGGCTGAGCTTGGTTCCAGGGGAAGCTGAAGGTGATCTCTGCCTTCTCCTGATTCACGCTATTATTTCATCAGGGTCCTTCATGCTCCAAAGGCAACAGAGGGCTCTGCAGAGCCTGTTGTTTTAGCAAACTCTTGAAATGGCACATCCCTTTCTTACTTATTTGCTCATAGCTGCAAAACTAAAAATGAAGGTTTAGAATATGGTTCCCATGTTTAGACACATGGTCAGAATAAATCTATCCACTCAAATGCTCTTTTTCTTCCCCTGTCCTGACCTTCTTTCTCTTCACAGTCATGTTGCACAGTAAGAGTTTCTATGCTCACTTTCTTCACTCCCTCTCCTCATATTCACTCTTTGTTGTAATCTGACTCCACTCCCTGAAAGTCCTCTCAGTAAAGTCATCATTTATCTTCAAATTGTTAAATTCAATAACAGTTTACACTTTGACCTCAAATGCCAGCCTCCTTTGACCTCACTGTGGCATTTGATACTGCTGTCCTCTCTCTTCTTTAAAACTCGCCTTTAGTGTTAGTAACACCATGCATGCCTAGCTGTTCACCTCCTTCTCTGATCATTTTTCAGTTTCTTGAAAAGCAGGCTCTTCCAGTGATTGCCTCAGCGATGCTGCCACCACAGCTTTAGGGCCTGATTTTCTGTCCTGTGCTCCTCTGTCCACATATGTTCTCATTGGCCACCATGTTTAAGTCTCCGCTCTCTTTCAATGACCGCTTAAGACCCAGTGTCTCCATCTCCTTATACTCAGCTCAGACATCACTGCTGCGCTCTGGACCCACAGCATCTGCTCTGTGTTGGACAATTCTAACTAAACGTTTTCTACTCACTTCCTATACAATATGAATTAAAACTTCTTTACTTCCTCTGCATTCCCCTCACTAAAGGCCCAATCATTTCCCTAATGACCTAGTAAACCCAGTCATTCTATCTGTCCCTTCTATCTCCATCTCCTAAGAGTTGGGTTTTGCTTCCTAAATATATGTCAGGGCTCTTTTTCCTGCTTGCCAATCACACTGTATGATCTTAGGCCCTCACTACTACTTTTTGCCCGGAGTACTGCTCTCTCTAGGCTGTACCTACCCTTTTCTCTGCCCCAGTCTCCACAGTGATTTTTCTAGACCTATAAATCTGTTCATGTCAGGTAACTTTCCTGCTTCAAACCCTTTGGGCTCCCATCACTTTCAGAATAGAGGCCAAACTCCTCAGACTGGCACACAAGGCCCATCAAGATCCAATGGTGAGAAGTTCACACTCAGCATCACACTTACTAGCAGTGGAAATGTAGACAATAACTTAACCTTTCCATGCCTTGGTTTCCTCCATCTGAAAACATACATGATATCACTTATGAGATAAGACTGCTGGAAAGATTGAATGAGGAGACATGTAAAACAGGTATAGTAGTGCCTGCACATCCCGAGCAACTACTGACTTTTAGCAGCTGACTGATAGTGGCTGACTTTTTTTAGCTGACTGAGGGTGTTAGTCTAGTTGCTCAGTCATGTCTGACTCTTTGTGACCCCATGGACTATAGCCCACCAGGCTCCTCTGTCCATGAAATTCTCCAGGCAAGAATACTGGAATGGGTAGTCATTCCCTTCTCCAGGGGATCTTCCTGACCCAGGGGTCAAACCTGGGTCTCCTGCATTGCAGGTGGATATCATCTGAGCCATCCAGGAAGCCTGTCTTTATGACCATCCTTCTAATTCTTCTCTTTCCTTCCCTTTGATTGTATTGTTCTATTTCACATTTCTGAAAACAGCCTGTGGTTTCATTCTTCTGAGCTTTTTTTTTTACCTTGTTGCTTCCTTCATCTGTAATGCCTTTCTCTCATTATCCATCTAGCTAACACACACTTTAAAAATCTCTTCTCATGTCACTTCCAGGAAACCTTCCTTACCTTTCCACTTCAATCTGATTTAGCTTCTCCTAGGCTTTTGTAGCTCTTTTTAAAATTAAGAAAATAATTATTTATTTTGGTTGTGCTGGGTCTTCATTGACGCGTGCAGGTTTTCTCTAGTTGAGGCGAGTGGGGGCTACTCTTCATTGCAGTGTGCAGGTTTCTCATTGTGGTGACTTTTCTTGTTGCAGAGCACAGGCTCTAGGCACACAGGCTTCAGTAGGTGAAGCAGGTGGGCTTCAGTAGTTGTGGCACATGGACTTAGTTGCTCAGCAGCACGTAGAATCTTCATGGACCAGAGATCGAACCCATGTCGCCTGGGTTGGCAGGTGGATTCTTACCCACTGTACCACCAGGGAAGTCCTTTAGTTCTTTTTAGAAGCATTTATTCCAGCACTCAATACTCTGCATTAGACTTGGTTATATGTCTGCCTCCTGTACAAAACTGTGGTTGCTTAAAATAAGATACAACTCTAAGTCCTCGGTTCTAAGAGTAAGGCTTGACACCATTCAAGTAGGGGTTCAATAAATGACTGTTGGGTGAATTAAAATACTAATCATTTCCTTTTATCAGATGCTCAGAGATTCTGGACCACTTTTGCTTCAGAAAAGCACCTTACTCCAAAATTATTTTTATCTTATTCCTTCCTCTACTAAAAAAATCACAACTTTTAAGCAGCACTATTAGCTTACTGTCAGTGGAGAAACTGAGCTAATCAACTGATAATTAATTACAGTTCAATACACTTCTAAAGGGTATCTGTATTTTCAAGTAGTTAAGACAACAGGAAGGTTTTTAGCGATGGTATTTAAAGAAGTATAGAAGAAGTCAGGGAGTATATGATAAGGTGGGGAAGATAAATTTTACAGGGGAATTGCTTAGCATTCTTTAAATAACATCAAATGAGTGTTCAGCCTCCATAGGTAAGTAAGGCTTAGGGCTACTGTATGGGGGTTTGGCTAAGAAAGCATCAAGAAAGTTTTCATAATGAAGCTAATTGCTGAGACACTTGAGTGACATCAGTAATGAAATAGCAGTATGACCATGTGTGTGTGCATGCTCAGCTGCTTCAGTCATTTCCAACTCTAAGACCCTATGGACTGTATGCAGCCCAGGCTTTTCTTTCCATGGCATTCTCCAGGTAAGAACACTGGAATGGGTCGCCATGCCCTCCTCCGGGGGATCTTCCCAACCCAAGGATAGAACCTGGGGCTCCTGCATTGCAGGTGGATTGCTTACCCACTGAGCCACCTGCAAAGCCCAAGTATGACCATATAAAGGAATAAAATCTTGAAAGATGCTAGAACAAGCTAAGTAAAGAAGAGAAAAAAGGTGTAAAATGCCATACATACATTATTTAATTCTATTTATATGAAATGTTCTGAATAGGCAAATCCATAGAGACAGAAAACAGATTAATGGTTGCCAGGGGTTGTAGGAATGGGGAGTGACTTCTAATGAAGTCACAGTTTTTTGGGGGGACTGATAAAAATGTTCTGAAATAGTGGTGATGGGGGTACATGGTTGTGACTACACTAAAAACGGTCAATTTTATGGCATGTGAATTCTATTTCAGTAAAAATATATAAGAAAACAAATAATATACTAGAAAAATTATCAATAGAAAAAACAGCATTAGTTATTTATCATTAGTATTAGAAGGTCCAGAAATAAAATTGCAGTTTCTAAATATAAAGGATCATGTAGCTAGCCATTTTAATAGCTTATATAAAGAATTTTTACAGTTATTTTCACCAGTCCTATAAATCTTCTGCTATATTTTAACCATTCATTTATAGACTCTAAAAACTACAATTGTCAGTTATTTGGTGTTTATTTCTGCTTTAATCTTTCAATTAAAAAATACTTCTCTTAGTTTATACTGCTCTCAACTTAGCTCTTTAATAAAAATAAAAACCTATTTTAAGTTAAATTTAAATGTTCCTTTCGAACATTAGTTCCATTTTTAAGATGGGCATTTTAAACTATTTATTCTGATGCCAAACATATGCTGCAATTAATAACATTTTATGCTTCTTTTTTATTTTTCATAGTGATGTAATTTTTTACTATAGCTTTGTTTTCTTCATCACACATATTGCACTTGTTACATTTATTCACCTGTTATCTGCTCCCTATATATATCAGCTAAGTCCATGAGAGCAGAGAACTCCTAGGGTTTATGCACTAGGCTAGACCCTTAGTGCCTGGAACAAGTAGGCTTTCAGTATTTACTGACTGAATAAATGAAGTAGGTCATTGCCAGGTACAGAGATGTTGCAATGAACATTTGCAAAAACTTTTTGATTTACTCTAATTTGGCTTTGCACCCTGAGAAATACAGGCTGATGTGGTGACTTACCTTCTCACTTAAGTGAATCCTGAGGCTAAAACTCAAGAACCCTGCTTTCCTTTATTTCCACAGCTGACATTCTGTGATTATAACTTCAGTGATGATAGAATGAATTTTGTGTAGGATCTTAAGATATTGTCTTATTTACTGTTGCCCACGAATATTAACAAAATATAGATAGGCATGCCATTACCTCAGGTTCAAGAATCATCTCTACAGTAATAGGGAAACAGAACATCTGAAAGAACCATATGCACAACCATTGTTGCTGCCTCCCAGAAAGATGTGACCAAGGCTCTGTAACACCCTAACAGCACAGTTTGTAAATTGCCTAGTTAAGTCTGGACTCAAACTGTGTTACCCACTTTTAAACTGTTGTTAAATTCCTTAATACTTTAGAGTTGCTAGGGTGAACCCATTTACTGTGACAAAAGGATTACCTTTAAGTTGGTCTTTTACTTTAAGTAAGTGATATTTCTTCTTTAATGATTCTAACAAAAGAGGGCTATAGTTTACTACCTATGAATGAGAAAACAGATGATCAGAGGCATATTGGATTCTCAGAGGAGATGGTGAGCACATGTACACTGTAGCCCACAACAGATATTGGGAGGCTGTATAAATAAATCATTTGGATGATAGGCCCTTAGATACCAATCTCAGATTATGAATGCATATTCATAAGTAGATCCAAGCACTTAATAAAATTAAATTTGATAATTTGAAAATGTTCTCTCCTAATTTACATATGTAAATGTTTACCTTTTAAAAATAATAATAATAATTTTGAAATCAGCACTCGTCAAAGGGTTGGCAATGAGGCATTAGCTATGAAAGACTGATTTTTTTTTTAAATACCAAAAGGATATTTTTTCAAATTGCATTCATTTATTTGTTTACATATTTTTAAAAGATCCTTCTTCAACTTTTTAAACTATTCTTTTTGGTAACAAAAAGTGCTAATGTTCTAATGTTTTTGGTTTCTTTGTATAATATCCCATTACTGTATTCTTTAGGAAGTTCAGGTCTATGCCAGCATTCTCTCGTCTCCATCTTTCACATTTCATTCTTCAGAAATCTCTTGAGATTTTTGGCATCTATGCTCCACTTAGTTTTGCTTTAGAATTTTTAACTGGTTGTCCAGTCCCAAAAGACCCATCAAATTTCACATATCTTTACTGACAAATAGACATTGGATTTCTCATTGATTTCACTGAGAAATCAATCCCTAAAGGCAGCACATTACTTTCACTGAAAAAGGCACAGTTAAGTGGTATGCAAAAGGCATTTCTGAATTATAAGATGAGCCCTAAAATTGACATTGGGTCAGTATTGTTTGTAGAAAAGATTTTACTTTGTTTTCAAAGTGAAATTTTTCTATTCCCTACAGTGACATCAGAGATAGGTTTGCTGTTATTGACATAGAGTTTCCTGCCTTGAGTCAAAACAGTTAATTCCTTCCTGCAGGAAGGCTTCTAGGAAATTAACTTATTCTGTACTCTGTGGACAGAAAATAGGATATATTTGGAGACACTGTAATTACTCCCTTGGAGGCCCTTTGGTTATATCTCCCTAAAAACTATCAGGGAACATATAGGCAACTGCAAAATAATCTTGCCTCTTTGGAAACATCTCCATTCTCTTATCTCCATACCTCTCTGTGCCTTACTTCTGAATCAAACTTTCTTCCCTCTCCAACTTTTCCACTGTGACTTCCAGAAACATTGTAGGATATTCATTTCATTTCTTTGCTTTAATTAAAAGTTCCTTTCCTCTGTGGAGGCATTGCTTCTCTTGAAATGTATTCAAGCGGAAGCTGGCTATTTTCCCAAAGACTAAGTCGTCACAGGATTTAAAAGTGGGTTTGCTTTTAGCTCCATGTTTCCTATTCTGAATCATTGTTGCTTACCCTAATATAAAAACTTCCCATCCAGGCATATCATCTGTTTTAAAAAAAAACACACTTGTTTAGTTATTTGTTGCAGCACATGGGATCTTTGGTCTTCAGCTGCAATATGTGGGATCTAGTTCCCTGAGCAGGGATCGAACTCAGGCCCCCTACATTGGGAGTGTGGAGCCTTTGTGAGTGGACCAGGGAAGTCCCTCACCTTCTAACAACAACTGCCACATTAATTTCCAGAATCTCCTCTCTGTCCAAGTCCCAGCCTAGTTAACTCTTTGAGCTCCAGATCTGATGTAGATAATTGCCTATCTCCAGCTCCACTTGGATATCCACAGTCACTTCCAACTTAGCAAACTGTGAAAATTATCAAACCTCTAAATATGAACCACCATAGAACCTGCCCAGATTCTATTTCTTGGATATGTTATGGTTATGAAAGACACTATTAGTTCAATCAAGAATCCCGTGAGTGACCTTGAATCCTCCCCCTCCTTTATTTCTTCACCACCTCATCCATCCTTATTCAATGAGCCATCAAGTCTTGTTAATTCTACCACAACGTATGTACATTTGCATTTAAATCGCCATAAACAAGATCACACAGTCTTTCTACTCTTCCTAATATCGCATTAGACCTGTTCATAGTCTCCTAACTGATCTGTCTACTTCTAGGCTTGCATTTTCCAATTTATCTCCTTACTGCTGTCAAACTGATTTTCTAAAATGCGTATTTGAGAATGCTTATTCTCAAATAATCGGGTGGCGAGGAAGTCAATGGTTCTCAATTGAAATCAGGAATAAAATTCACATACTTCAACAAGATATAGAGGCTCTTCATAGCCTCAGTTCTTCATCCTTCTTCAGCTTCGTCTCTTAAGCGTCTCTCAGACACCTTCTTCTCAGTATGTTCTAGCTACATGAAGGCCATCACACATGCCATATCCTCCCAAAACAATTGTTTTCTATGCATGTTCTACAGTGGCCAACTCTTTGGAACCCCATGGACTGCAGTGACTTATCACATAGATGATATCTACTCTTTCTTTAAGACTCAGTTCAATTATTTTTTCCTTTAAGAAGACTTCCTACCTTTCTTCACCTTGGTCTGATTAGGTCTGTTTATTTATGTTCCCTTCATACTACTTCTTATCATTGTTTCATAATTATTAATATTCTGTCTTCTCCATTAGACGTGAGCTCCTTGATGGAAGGAGCCAAGTTATTTACCTTTGAATCTTTAACTCCTAGCATACTGTCCTGTATACTCTGCGTGCTCAATAAATATAAAAGAATCAATTTTGAACAATACTATTGACCACTGCTTATAACCCAGTATTTCTACATAAGAAGTTTAGACAGATCCATGATAATAAATCAAGAAAAGCCAGAAGCTATTTGAAATGTTACAATCTTCATCAATTTTACCTCATAGAGGGAAATTCCTCATATTATAAATCTTGGCTTTACTCCCAGAAAAAGAATACAATAGATGACACAAAAAAAGCTATTCTTACATTTTGAGTTCCTCATTCCTTAATTTACATTAGATTAAGGACTTGGATGTTGTCTTTATTTTATTAAATTCAGTAACATAAATATGTATGTACACACATACATTTCAGTAGCATAGATATCTTTTTGAAATTAATCAAGTGCATTTATAAAGTTGGAAGTAAATGATTCTGTGCTCTTTTTCAATTTTCTAGTCTTACATTAAGTCTAGAATAATACTTTCTCCAAAAAAAAAAAAAAAGGAAACTTATGAGAATCCTCTGTTTTGTGATAGCCTTTCTAGTGAATTCTGTCACTTTTACTACAATGCTTAATTAAACCTGTCATATTAATTAAGATATAGCTATGACTAATGTTGTAAATGTCTAATCTAACATAAGTTCATAAGATCAAAGTTTATTTCTTTAACACTTAACCGTCCAAGCTGGTATTGTTTCATGAACAACAGAAGTAGTTCTGTTTCACGAAGTCATCAGAGGATCAGGCTTCTTATTGTTTCTCTCTGACTAGCATGTCACCTTGCCTTCATCTGAATGTCTAAAGAGAGCTTGCTAACAGACCCACTAACCAATGGAAAGGGGAGAGGGGACATGCCATTAAAGGTACGTCTTAGAAGTTAAAAACCTCACTTCTGCTCACATTTAATTGACTAATGGTCTCTTGGCATAGTAATTGCAGAGAAGCTAAGAAGTACAACCTTTAGTGCAGGAACCCAGGAAACTACCTAAAAATTGAGCATCTATTAATAAAAAGAGAGACTGACATAATACTAGGACATAAACTCTTTGAGAACTGAGATTGTGCATTTTTGCATTAGTAAATGCTTTGTGTTTCTTCTGTTATTTTAATGACCTTTTATATAGTTAAGAAAAGAACTTGGGTGCATTCTATCTCATCTTCCATTTTCGTCAAGGCATGTATCAGATAAGGGATAATGGGACTCTATAAGGAGAAAGGAACTCAGATCATGAAGTTCAACACTTCACAGCCTGTCTTGGCCCTGCACTCAAATGTTCTAGAACTAAAGATGAGGTCTTCTGACTATTTTTAACTCCTAGAACTGGAGAGCAGGAACTTCAAGGAAACAAAAAAAAAAAAAAAAGAAAGAAAAGAAGAGGCTTTCTTTTAACTTCCTACAAGGTTTATAATAGGAATGTAATGGATATTTTCAGAAAACAGAATAGAAGAATCTTACTGAAAAAATCATGACAGGTAATTTCATAAAAATTTTGCTCCTAAACCCATGCTCTTACTATATATACTTACATGTCAGGCTATTCTGAGGACCTGCTATTCATTTTTCAAATAATTCAAATAGCAATGTGTTTCCATAGGTAATTTACATAAAATTATTTTTAGAAATCATGATCAATTGAAATCTGTCACCTGATTATCTATGGTTTAATTCCTCTGGAAGCAATTAAGTCTCTCTGGACTCTAGCTATGATGATCTCTAATTCTGTAGAGCTCTTACTTGTTCTTGTTCATTTAGAATGACCTTCTGTGTCTTTTCATCTGTGGGCATTTTCTAAGGTTAAATGGTTTGGATTCAAAAACTCACAGATACATAGTGCTTGAATATCTATCAAACATGTAAGAGGAAGGGAGGATATAAGTTGATGTAAGAAACATTAACAAGAAGTGTTCTCAAACAGTTTACCAAGGTTGCTTTCTTTGACTTTTACTTTCATATCTCATGATTCAAAGCCTTGTGGAGCTGTCCCTGGAATACTTTTTTCTCTTAATCATAGAGAGCTAGACCCAACACATCAGACAATATTAGATGTTTTAAAAAATAAAACATATGAGGTACCATTTCACACCAGTCAGAATGGCTGCGATCCAAAAGTCTACAAGTAATAAATGCTGGAGAGGGTGTGGAGAAAAGGCAACCCTCTTACACTGTTGGTGGGAATGCAAACTAGTACAGCCACTATGGAGAACAGCGTGGAGATTCCTTAAAAAACTGGAAATAGAACCGCCTTATGATCCAGCAATCCCACTGCTGGGCATACACACTGAGGAAACCAGAAGGGAAAGAGACACGTGTACCCCAATGTTCATCGCAGCACTGTTTATAATAGCCAGGACATGGAAGCAACCTAGATGTCCATCAGCAGATGAATGGATAAGAAAGCGGTGGTACATATACACAATGGAGTATTACTCAGCCATTAAAAAGAATACATTTGAATCAGTTCTAATGAGGTGGATGAAACTGGAGCCTATTATACAGAGTGAAGTAAGCCAGAAAGAAAAACACCAATACAGTATACTAACGCACATATATGGAATTTAGAAAAATGGTAACAATAACCCTGTGTACGAGACAGCAAAAGAGACACTGATGTATAGAACAGTCTTATGGACTCTGTGGGAGAGGGAAAGGGTGGGAAGATTTGGGAGAATGGCATCAAAACATGTAAAATATCATGTATGAAACGAGTTGCCAGTCCAGGTTCGATGCATGATACTGGATGCTTGAGGCTGGTGCACTGGGATGACCCAGAGGGATGGTATGGGGAGGGAGGAGGGAGGAGGGTTCAGGGTTGGGAACACATGTATACCTGTGGCGGATTCATTTTGATATTTGGCAAAACTAATACAATTATGTAAAGTTTAAAAATAAAATAAAATAAAATAAAATAAAAAATAAAACAATAAGTAGTCTCAGAAAAGCAGCAACATCACATATTTGAAGAGATGTGTGTGTATATATATATATATATATATTCTTTTTTTCTATTCTAAGACCATAAGACTATTAACTGATTTTTAAAAATCACATAATCTTTTAATGTTATACTGGTCTGAGATCAGTATGTGTTTTTTATATAAAATTTGAGACAAAGTCAAAGAGATCACAGTCATATTTTTTATTAGAAGGAAAAAGTTCTAGATACTATATGAGGAAAAGAGTTCCTCTTCTTTGCCAGTTGTTATTTCTTAAGCATACTAATTTTCAAGCCACAACATGAACAAAAGGACTCATGTAATCATGTAACTAGGTATTGAACATTCAGTTGTTCATTTGCTCATCTCACGTTTCACTAGGGCCTACCAGAGCCACCAGTGAAAGGGGAAGTGGCTCACAGGCAAGTGAGGACACGAACAACCACCACGCAGATTCTGAGGGCTGCAGTGGAAGAGGGCACTGAAGAAACTAACGAACTCTTGCTATTAATACGCTCTAGTCATTGTGGGAGATGCACCTCATAAAATTAACTCACTTAAAGGCAGTGGCACCCCACTCCAGTACTCTTGCCTGGAAAATCCCATGGATGGAGGAGCCTAGCAGGCTGCAGTCCATGGGGTCGCTAAGAGTTGGACACGACTGAGCGACTTCAGTTTGACTTTTCACTTTCATGCATTGGAGAAGGAAATGGCAACCCACTCCAGTATTCTTGCCTGGAGAATCCCAGGGATGGGGGAGCCTGGTAGGCTGATGTCTATGTGGTCGCACAGAGTCGGACACGACTGAAGCGACTTGGCAGCAGTAGCAGTATCCCTTATAGAAACTCCCTGAAAAAACATTATTAATCTCCAAAGAAACTAACATTCAGAGGGCTGAAGTGATTTTCCTAAAGTCAGAAATCCAATATGCAACGGAGCCATGAATCAAAATCAGTCTGTCTCACATTACAATTGTACTCTGTCCACTAAACTTCTGTAGTCTCCCTGAGCTTTGCAAGGTGCCATGGGTGCCAAGACTTTAACCCTATCTGGGAAGACAGCAACTTTTTTTTTAATATAAATTTATTTATTTTTAATTGGAAGCTAATTATTTTACAATATCGTGTTGGTTTTGCCATACATCAACATGAATCTGTTACGAGTGTACACGTGTTCACCATCCTGAATCCCCCTCCCACCTCCCTCCTGGTACCATCCTTCTGGGTCATCCCAGTGCACCAGCCCCAAGCATCCTGCACTAAGAAAGGACAGCTGGAGTCAAGTCTTGTGGAACAAGCATTGGTCCTATAGGCAGATACAGTTGGGAAAGGCTTTCCAGACAATGGAAAGACCATGTGAAAGACACAGAGGCTTGTCAGAAGCGTCAAGATTAGGAACTCCAAGTTTAGCAAAAGAAAGCCATTGTAGACACTAGAGACAGGCTGCCTGGATTCAAATCCCAGCTGCTGTACTTCTTAGATGTATAAATCAGTAAGAGAAGACTTTAACTTCTCTTTCCTTACCTATAAAGTATGGATAATAATAGGACCTACTTAATAAAGTTCTTGAGGATTAACTGACATAATATAAGTAAATTATTTTACATAGTGGCTGGGACCCAGGGAGGGCTCCATGAAAATTATGCATTATTATTTTGAAATATTAATAGCTGGGATATAACGTTCAAGGGAAACAGTAACAGGACACAAGTCTGGGTTGAAAGGTCAGGGCTTGATCATAAAATGCCTCTTATTTCACATAATTAGGAACATCACTGAGGGATTTCAAGTGTGTGTTTATGTGTATATGTGTTTTTTATAAAATTAATTTCAGTTCATTTAAAAATATCTTTGTGATGTCAGTGCAAAGAACAGATCAGAAGTGAGATTTGAGTCAAGGAGACTGACTCTGATTACTGCAATAATCAAGGGAAGGTACCATAAGGATTTGAACTTGAACTTAAGTAAGTAGTGATAAGAGGAAGGATAGGCCTAAAAAATACTCAGGAATTAGTATTTGTAGGACCTGCTAAACAGTTAGATGGCAGAGGTAAACTGGAGGAGTTGGAGGTGCCAACTGCAGAAATAAGGAATACAGGAGGAGAAGTATTCTTTGAAAAATATGCTTATATAGTAAAGTCAAGTCTTGAGAAAACAGTAAAAGAAATTAACTCATTCAGGCACAAAATACAGGAACTATTCTGCTTGAAAGAGTGACCCCGAAACTCTTGCTTGAAGTTTAAAGTTAAAAATAAGGAAATTTATTGTTACTAACAAAGTTATTCATAAGAAAAAAAAAAAAAAAACCACAACATTTTGTAGGATAAAACTAATAACTAGTTTAACTTCATTCATGTTCAACTTTTATATACTATCTCCCAACACACACAAACACAATACTTTCAGATTAGGTATAATTTCACAAAAAGAGAGAACACACAAAAAGTTTAGATTACATTTATGATTTTATTAGTAACGAAGGCAAAATTGGTTGGCCACATCAAGCAGAAGCAGATGCTGCTTTCCCAGCATAGACTTCTTTGGTTCCCAAAGTCCCCAAGTGGGCACGTAAATGCAGGTGACGGAGTCAGAACAAAACAGTGCCAGTGTATTTACTCTGGGCTTACCTGTCCAAGAAGAACTTGTACCAACATTTTACATGCTTCTATTTACAGGAACATATAAAAGCATAGCTGTCCAGATTTGTTACCCTGACTCAGGATTAACAAAGCAATTCTCTTGGAGAAAGCCCATTTTGCCATAATTCTAAGTTATTTTCAGTGTTGAATAAGCACTAACTACCTGCAATCAAGTGGGCTGTAATACAGTTAGGAATTTGATTGCATGTATTTATTTCTAAAACAAATCCTTTAATTTTGACACATTAAGTCAAAATGCTAGTTGACATGAACAAAGTCAAGTTTTTGGTGGGTATTAATATGTTTTGATATCTGGAACATTTACTGATTTCTCAATGTCCTATGTACTAACTTTTTTTTGAACTACTAATTATCCTCTGGAAAAAAAATTTCCAAAGATAAAATAGTCAGAATAAACAGAATATATTGATTTGAAAACTATTCATCAAGATGTTAACATAGATGAAATTTAATACTTCCTTCTAGATATGAACATTTATCTAGTTCATAATTTCAATGAAAGGGTACATCTACAGAAACTGTTTCATTCTTCAACCACTGAGACTACACAATTTCAGCACCAGGGATAGAAATCTTCCCTGATAATAGTGAATGCCATAATACAGACAAATAAACGCTAGGTTTACATGACTAAGTATAAGCGCAGGCACAAGGGAAGCATTCTATAAATGTTTTGTTGTTGTTGTTCTTGTTATTATTCTTGCTATATGCAAAACTGATGCAGTAAAAATAGTTATATTTCTCCTCAGTCACAGAAACCCATAATATGTGGAAAATTGATGACCCTAATTAAATATTTCTTGTTTTATATTCATTAATTTAAAATCTAGCACAACAGCGAACCACCATTTCTCAATATGAGCAAAATACAAGAAAGAAAAACAATAAAATCATGAATTAAAGTTCTTTAATCAAATTAAACTTCACTGTAAAAGTTAAAAAGAAAAAAAAAACAAAATTTTAAAGAAAAATTATCTTTGCAAACATAGTCATAGGATTCTTGTGCATTATCATTTTTCATAGAAATTTTAACCAGTATATTTTTACTACATGCTTTGAAGAATAAAACAATTAGTGAACTGTTGATGAGCAACTGTAATATATTATTTCATATTATGTGCATTTCCAAATAAGCTGAAAAAAAGCACATTAAAATCTCTAGGAAGTCAAAATATATTTAGTAATTTACAGAAATAACCAAAAAGTGTTACTCCAAAAGTTTACAAAAAGTAGACTCCAAAAATGTCTACTCCAAGAATGACTGTAAATTCATGCATTAAAATTTTCTAATATTTCAATTTTTAAAATACAATTCTGAAAATGTTAGCTAATTTGGAAAAAAGCCATTCATATGTGAATAGACATATTTGAACTAATATATAATCTTCATTAGAAACTAGGTAATCTGGGTTCTGCATAATTTTGGATATGGACATATATTTGTTTATATACAAACAACAACTATAAACGTATTTCGATGTCACCAATACCCAATATATTTTCAGTGGATGGACCAATCTCTGTGTTACATATATGGTTATTAGACCAACTTACATTTTAACAGGCATCTAAGTGTGATGCTGGACCCAGATTACCTAGGTTTTTTGTTCACTAGTGTTTCCTGACTCAACTGTTTGCCCACCTCTGGATTGCTTTCTGCCTCTATTCTTGAGGATTCATGGTTGCCTCAACTTTCCTTTTCAAGTTTGCCCCCACTGTGGCTTTTGATTCCTGACCATTTAATTCTGACTATTTACTAGCTCTCGGCATTGAACTTCCTTCTCCTCAAACAAAACCAGTTTCCTGCTGAATATACACTCATGACTCACTACTGCCTGCATTCCCAGAACTGAGAAAGTAGTCCTCATTTCGGACGTCTGTCAGAATTCATGCTACTGTTTTCACTGTAATACTCTGTACTTTTCAAAGCAGGATCACGATTTATATCATTTGTGAGACCACAATAATCTCATTATATAAGAAGCATTGTTCATTCCCATTTCATTGGTAAGGAAACTGAGACTCAAAGAGGTTGAAGAGTTTACTAAACAGTGACAATTCAATAACTTGAACACTAGTTTTAAGGAACTTAACCTCCTCAAAATTCATGTTTTAAATAATTTAAGAATACTTTAGAGGAATGATTTTACTCAGATTTTAAAAGTCTACTCTTATTTCTTCAATAGTTGAGCCAATTAAATCTTGAATATATTCACATTGTTGAATATATTGAATTATTAAAATCTCTATTTTTAATTTCTTTCCTCCTCCTTTTATTTATCCAAACATTTATTAAGTACTTACCATGTATCAGTCAATGATCACAATATATTGCTGAAGGTTTTATTTGTAAGAATGATATAGTCCTTGTCTTCAAGTAGCTGCTGATCTAGTGAGGGAAAAAAAAAAACGTATAATGAATTGCTGCACCACCATATTTTTTTGCATAAAGTAATTATAATGTAAAAGCACACTTTCTGAAATCATATTATTTATATAAATTTTACTAATTTATTGCCAGTGTCCATTGTAGAATATGAACAAATGAAGACAGGGACTTTGTCTTACTCATTGCTCTATTTTCTGTGGCTTTGAACTATCTACACCTTGTACAACATACTCAACAGTTACATGCAGTAAGGAAGATTATGTTTAGTTTCTTCTAGGCTTTAAAAAAATTACACTGAGTGTTTAGTGAATGAAGACAATCTATTAGATACACAAATTCAATGCATTTCTCCCAAACTTCTGGCTAATTTAAACTTTTTGAGAAAAGTTTTCTACCTTATCACACAGACATCTATGTCTGTTATCCATCAGATATACCATCTATTAAGTATAGCATTTCTTTTAGTTATTTAACAATAAATATGCACTGTTAGAAGTAGATAATGTCTCTCTTAAGTTGTCCTGTTTCATAGTTCCATTATTTGAGACTTTTTAGTATGCTTTCTGAAGTATCTAATGAATATTAGACAGTTGCTACTTGTTTATATAATAATATTGGAGGAATAAGTTCTTATTAATTTATTAGTCTACATGAAATTTCATTTTCAGTTAATGCTTATTGAATAGTACATGGTCACAAAGCTCAAAGGATTGATGTTTCAATTATACTATTTCATGTTTATAGTTGCTAAGTTCTAAGTTTCACTGCACCTCTTCTCTTGGTCTAAACTGTGTGGTATATGACTATATTTCCTTTGGCATTTTCCTTATTTAAAAATCAAATAGATTATATTTTACAGTTCTAGAGTGCTGAGACCATATCTCTCTGGTTTGCTTTCAAAACAATTAACAGTATTGTTTACATGTGAAAAGTTAATATATGTTTTACAGTGATTCAATATAAGACATTTTCAGTTTAGACATTAGTAAAGGTATCAAGGCAATGAAAAAGACATTATGATTTCTATAAACATTCCAGGTTAGAACAATCCAAAGAACTAGCAAATAGGAAAAGAAAGTAGAGATACAAAAATATCCAATGTCAACTCACATTTTAATAACTGGAAGCTATGTGGGTAACCTTAGGAATTGCTGAGAAGTTTGTGGCATATGAATGATGTCATTAGTGTTGTGGGTTCCTGCCAATCAATGTCAAAATTAAACACACATAACTAAGAAATAATTTGAAAACATTAATTACATGAAATCCCATTGTCTCTTCAAAAAAGAAAGTCAGGGAAAATATCTTTGTCTTGGTATGAATTCAAAATACTAAACTTTATTTACAAAGAAAGCAATAACCAAACATTTAGTGAAAATGAGAAGTAGAGAATCAGATACTGAAACAACAGGACAAAATTTGGGTTTAAACCTTCAGATATATTTTGGTAGACATTATACTTGTGTGGGTTAGTAAATCATGAAGGATCATCTTATTATTATTTGCTTATTCTTTTGGCTATTTTATCTTTGCAAAGTCTCAGAGAAAAATCCCCAGTTCATAATATGCCTTCTATCCCCATGGCTAGTGAAAAAACAAAGAAAAGATATATTGCTAATTAGGTGTTAAGTACTTAAAAGAGATACAACGTTTAAGTATGAAAGGGGAATTGTCAGAAGTCTTATAAATACAGAATGTGTATAGCTATTTATTTAACAAAACTAAACAAGAAAATGTTGTTCTATTTGCTCTCTGAAGAAGGGAAAATCAGGTCAATGAATAAAGATAAAATAAGCAGATATTAGTGTACTCCATTACATAATTTGAAAATTCAAGATTCTGCTGTCTTTTTGTGTTAGTGTATAGTTGCAATTTCTACCATCTATTGAGTACCTATTATAGGCATTGTTTTAAATGTTATATATCTTTAATCTATTTAAATACTCCAAGCATGTAGTACATGCTTGGAGTATTTAAAAACTCCATACATGTGAGGTAGTTATATTTTACAGGTGTAGAATGAGGTTCAAGGTCAATATGTTTGCATATGAACCCAATCTATCTGATTTCAAAACCCTTCCTTTAGCCACTCTACTTCAAAGGACTACTTGGGATTAGGATGCAAATGGTAAAACAAAAAATATTGAAATGTTTATAAAATAAGATGTCTTATTTTATAAGGTAAACATGTGAGTTTTCTGTTATGCATATGAAAGAAAAAACCATGGTGTTAATTATGGGTGCGAATCATGTAGCCATCATTTTTCTATGCTTCACTGAATGCAAACAGCCCCGAAACATGCTCTGTTATGTCTTTCGCCACTGCAAAAGAAATCACGTTGAGTTTGTTTTAACGGAAACAAAGAAACCCATGACAAAGCTGTGGCCAACATAGAACATTCCATCTACTTCTCACAGACTTAGATTAGCCAAACAGAAATAAAGTTTGATATACACATTTATGGTGCTTTAACAGATACTCAAACATACTGAATGTGATGAAGCATCTTGACTCTTAAGATATCTGTTAACCTTAAGATTATCTGTGCTATTTAAGATTCATTTTCACATTAACAACAAAGAGGCTGTATATAACAAATTCCCCAAAATGTGTAAGATTCAACTCCCAGGGAAAAGCTACAGTCCTGGTAATCTGTTCCACTTTTCCTCTCCATTTCTTTTCTCATCCTGATTCTTGTATCTGTTAAGAGAGATATACTATAGCTACAGAATATCGAAACATAAACCTCAGATTGTCTCCATGTACTATCTGTTAACTGATTAATGAGGTGGTTATCTCAAGACATTCTTCCACTGGTTAATCTGTGGCTGCCGGCATCATTAGAGGAAGGTTCTAATCTAAAGTTTTATGCACCAGGATCAGGCTCAGATTGAATCTATGCACTGCTTCTCAATTGGGCTAAAGTTGATAAAGATCCCTCTCTTATTGTGCAGAGATCCTATTAATGAGATAACTATTCTAAAGAACTCTTGGACACTTCCTCATAGCATGCTTTCCCTCTTTCTAGGCAGAGTATGTGCTTTTTTTAAAAAAAAAATTATGATTATATAGACATACAATGATAATAATACTTTCAACAGGGACTAGGCGATTAATGGTTAGTTAGACATACAACAAAATCTTTGCCAGAAAAGCATAATAAGGAGTGATATATCAATGGAACCATGCAATTAAATTTTGGTTAACCTTAATGAACATAATTAAAAACAATTTATTTATTCCAAGTAATTTTTGTCTAGAATTAAAGTGATTCCCAGGAAACAAAAAGGCTAATAGAGTTTTCTGAACCTTTATAGGCACAAAGACAATACAATCATATTGACTCTAAAGATCATCTCTTGGGACTAGCATGCTGGTCCAGCGGTTAAGAATCTGCCTTCCAGTGTAGGGGATATGGGTTTAATCCCTGGTCTGAGAACTAAGATTCCACATGCTCTGGGGAAACTAAGCCCATGTGACAACTAAGCCAAGACATGGAGACTACTGAGCCTGTGCCCTTTAGAGCCTGCGTGCCACAACTAGAGAGCTTTGTGCACACCACAACAAACAGCCCAGTCAGCAAATAAACTAAAACAAAAACAAACAAACAAAAGGTCATCCCTTGGTGGGGTGCTTTCACCAAAACATGTAAAACCATGATGACTTTGTTGTTTTTTCCATGAACTTGCCCAGTCTCCTTATCTTGCGTCTGGTAAATTTGGTATAAATAAAACAAGGACCTCATTCTAGGTCCCAATGTGGCCTTGAGGAATAGTGAATACACCTGAGGAATTGGCCAGCCATAAGTGGGATGGAATCCTAATTTTGTCACTTCCTAAACTATGATTTGCACAACTGATACCTTCTCTTCACACTAGTTTCCTCATTTGAAAAATGCAGACAATAAAACCTTACTTAGAGAACTGAAGTCAGAGTTAGAAATAATACATGTAAAAATGCATGGTAGATAGGAGATGAACAGGATATGACAGCTTTAATTATTAAAAATAATCAACTATGAACCTCACTCTTTAACGTACTTGTCTTTCTATAACACATGCATACCAAACACAACAATGATGACAATGCACTGGCTGCCACTGCGTAAAAACAAAGAGAAACTTACTGGTCATGTTGTTAGTATGGAAATAATATTCATGTACGTTTAAAAAATTTTCAGTGAAGACTGTTTAGGTGACTACATATATTGTTATGTGAATTCCTCACTCTTGGCAAATGTGGCTGAGAGGATGGAAACTATTAATTTATTTAAGCAAAAATGTGTCAACCTATGCTACCTGGGGGAAAAAAGGCAGAATCTTTTTTTTTTCTAATGCTGGGAATGGTAGAAAGTTTCAGATCATTTTTCTCTAGGTTGCATTCTGAATGTATTCACAAAGATGGCATTTCAGCTGGTAAGAATTTCAGTAGGGGAGATGAGGAGGACAGTGCTATGGATAGAAGGACAAATACGAGTAAAACACTGAAATATAAAAGCACAATGTATTAACTGGGGACAAAGTAGTTTGGGGTTGGCTAAAGCATTTTTCCCCAACCCAGGGACTTGAGAATTATTGAAAATGATCCACAAATATTTATATAGTAGGCATTGTTTGTGGACAGAATAAGTATCAAACATATTTATGTTGTATGTAGGTATACTAGTTTCCTAGGGTTGCTGTGGCAAAATATCATAAAATATGTGGCTTAAAATAACTGAAATGTATTCCCTCCCAGTTCTGGAGTTTAGAAGTAGCAAGGTATCAGAAGGGTCATGCTTTTTCTGAAGGCTCTAAGGATGAATCTTTCCTAGTTATAATGAGGTTATAACTCCAGTATAACTTCCTCTGAACTTGATTACATTTGCAATGGCCTTATTTCCAAACAAGGTCACATTCCCAGATACTGAGGGTAGGATTTAAAACATATCTTTTTGAGAGACACAATGCAACCCACAATTGTGTGTTTCAATTATATGTAGATGTTATGATTTTTAAAATGTAAACATTTTTAAATAGCATATTAAATTGTTAATACTTTTACCATACTTTTCTCAATCAATGGATATTAAAAGGATAAGTCTCAGGCAGGAGTTTGCTGCTGCTGCTGCTAAGTTGCTTCAGTCATGTCTGACTCTGTGCGACCCCAGAGACGGCAGCCCACCAGGCTCCCCTGTCCCTGGGATTCTCGAGGCAAGAACACTGGAGTGGGTTGCCATTTCCTTCTCCAATGAATGATAGTGAAAAATGAAAGTGAAGTCACTCAGTCAACTCCAACTCTTAGCGACCCCATGGACTGCAGCCTACCAGGCTCCTCAGCCCATGGGATTTTCCAGGCAAGAGTACTGGAGTGGATTGCCATTGCCTTCTCTGAGGCAGGAGTTTAGGAGTCTGTAAATTTAATGATGAAAAGAGTTGCACACATGCAAAGAGGTTGGGAGCCACTGTTATAGGGTTCCTGTCAGGAACAGAATGAGGTAAAATAAGAAAGTAAGCTAAAGTCAAGTATGAAGGGTCTCTGGTACCAAGATAAGGACTCTGGATTTAATTTGTTAGGCAAAGAGGATTACGTGATTTTTTGAGTTTTTTTTTTTTTTTCTTCTACATGTATGCATGTAGAAGATAATATGATAAAAACACTTAAAATTCTGAACCACATCAATCTGTCCATCAAGGTAGAGCTCTAGGAAAATTACCTGTGTATATGATACACTGAACAAGAGTGAGTGTGGACACAAGGGGACCAGGTATGAAGTGAGCAGGATCTCACTTGAATGAAGAATGAAATGCATGCTAGACAAACTGCCAAGGAAGAATGCGTAGAGGTATGGCTAATCTGATGTTGAGTATGTATGTGTGTGTGTGCATCTATATGTAGATTTATGTGGATGTTTAAGGGTGTATATGAACATTAGGGTGTTTGCATGTCTAGTTCTTTTGAAATTCAAGAGTACTTATTATTTCTGTTTGATATTTTTAATGTGTTGACTTGCTGATTAACTTTCCATACATAAACACAGTATTTCTCTAAATGGGAAATTTGAAAATATGCATCTCAACTAGTGTACTTTCTTGCACACAGTAGGTGCTCAGATATTTGTTGGCTGGTAAGCATCATTTTCAGATCAGATCAGATCAGTCGCTCAGTCGTGTCCAACTCTTTGCGACCCCATGAATCGCAGCTCGCCAGGCCTCCCTGTCCATCACCAATTCCCAGAGTTCACTCAGACTCACGTCCATCGAGTCAGTGATGCCATCCAGCCATCTCATCCTCTGTCGTCCTCTTCTCCTCTTGCCCCCAATCCTTCCCAGCATCAGAGTCTTTTCCAATGAGTCAACTCTTCGCATGAGGTGGCCAAAGTACTGGAGTTTCAGCTTTAGCATCATTCCTTCCAAAGAAATCCCAAGGCTGATCTCCTTCAGAATGCACTGGTTGGATCTCCTTGCAGTACCAGGGACTCTCAGGAGTCTTCTCCAACACCACAGTTCAAAAGCATCAATTCTTCGGTGCTCAGCCTTCTTCACAGTCTAACT
Organism: Bubalus kerabau; assembly: GCF_029407905.1. Classification (NCBI taxonomy): domain Eukaryota; kingdom Metazoa; phylum Chordata; class Mammalia; order Artiodactyla; family Bovidae; genus Bubalus; species Bubalus kerabau. Next base: position 27,013,146 of record NC_073635.1, on the reverse strand, counting down.
CTCACATCCATACATGACCACAGGAAAAACCATAGCCTTGACTAGACGGACCTTTGTTGGCAAAGTAATGTCTCTGCTTTTGAATATGCTACCTAGGTTGGTCATAACTTTCCTTCCAAGGAGTAAGCGTCTTTTAATTTCATGGCTGCAGTCACCATCTGCATCATTTTAGCCATCCCCAAACTAGATCAGACTTATTAACACATATTGAATTTCTATGTGTCTGTTTTCTGTTTAGGATTAAAAGTAATGGAGTGAAAGGTAGAACTAATAATAGAAGTTTAAGTTTGGTGAAGAAACTGTAAATAGGAATCCAGCTAGTCTAAATGGATTCAGGTCCCCAAGGCAGGACAAATTATATCCATTGATCCTGAAACATCTGAAAACTAGATCACTTAGCAACTCTTAAACATCTTTGAGGAGTTGTAGAAAATGAGATTTGCCAGAGGATTAAAGCACCAAAGGGAGAAGGAGGAGATAAATTCTTGAAAATCCATAGCAAGTAGTTTAATACTAGCTGTAGGTGAGATCATGGAATGACTCATTCATTAGAAAGAGAGCAATAAGTCCCATTATCAAATCAAAAACATTTTCTTATTTGTGAAATAGATGTTGGAAAAATTGATAATAATTCTATAATTGTAGATAATAAATCTATGCATTTCACTTTAATTTTGCTCAGAGAAACAGAGTGTATCCAGACTTCAACTAACTAGTTGTCAAGGTCCCTTACGATATTCTGTTGGACAAGTTAGAGAAATATGGCCTGTTTTTCAGCACAGGATGGTAACTATTTAATAATTGAAGGATTATGCCAAACAGATGTTTATATACAACTTAAATCAATGTTTTTCAATCTTTTTGACAATGACTTGCAGTATGAAATAGATTTTTCATATTATCCAGTAAGCATACATGTATGTAGTATGTGCACATGCATAATTTAAAAAATGGATGCACTGTCATGTTTTTCAGTCTATATTTTTCTATTATATTTCATTAAGAAAACTGCTGATTATAACCTAATAAATCTGTTTCATGACTCACTACTGGCTTGGGAGGCACAGTTTGAAAAATGTGATTTCAATCAGAATGTTTCTAGGAACTACAGAGCTGTTTTTATCCCGTTTGATAAAATATTTGGATGAAGACATAGAAGGACTGTTCTCAGATTTGCAGATAATAAGATAATAAAAAGAAGATAATTTTTTTTGCATGATATAATCAGGATTAAGAAATTCCTAGCATATTAAATTTAAATAGAAAATTAAATAGAAAATTTAAATAAAATAAAATTAAATCTAAAATAGATATGTACAGTTCTGCACTGGCTATCTCCAAATCTACTTGCAAAGCTCCTACTGGATATGTGCTGCTGCCTAGAAGCAGAATGGCTAGAAACAAAACAAAACAACAACAAAACAGAACTCTGCTGTTTCAGTTCACAGTAATTTTCAGATAAGAAGGGAATGGAACCAAAACTGTTTGAGAACCTACTACACATAAAGTATGAATCACTGTGCATTACATGAACCACTGGTGCTATATTTCTGGAAAACCCAGAACCAAACCAAACCAAAGCCAACTAATTCAACTTTGGGATACATTAACAGAAAATCTGTTTCTAAAGATGGAGGTTCAGGGTAAGAGTTTCCCTCTGTTTTATACTGTCTAAATTCAACTAGGATTTGGAGTACTTTGTTCAGATAAAACTTAGAGGAAAGCAAAGAAATATGCTTTTTAAAGGACAGCTGAAGGGAATGGGAACATTTAGCCTAGCCAACTGCTGTTTTCTTTCTTTTTTTCTGGTCACATATAAGGTGCAGGAGACACACAAATAATTACAGTGTAGTCTTTTCCCACAGCCAGAGAAAGGAAACATTATTTATTGACACTTGCTACTAAGTTAAATACCTTAAATGTATTAGCTCCTTTCATCCTTTAACCCTATCAATCTCTACTTTGGGTTGGGTAAAACAGGGCTTTGAAGAGAAGTCATTTGCCCAAGATCACATGGATAAGTGGGTAGTGAAACTGGAATCCAAACCCAGGTTCCACTGAGTCTGGAGCCTGTGTTCATAACCACTACACAGTATTGCCTCTTGAAACTCAGAACTTCATGGGCTTATCTTTGAAGGACTGTCCTTTGGAAGTATGGGTATGCATCTATTAAAGCATGAATGCATACACAATTGACATTTACTACATAAAATATTTTTAATCTGGAGACTTAAAAATGAACATTATAGGTAATCTCTTTTATATTTCAAAATACTGTTAATGCAAATGCTAAGTTATTTGTGTCTTTGTTAGAAAGAGGCTTTGTTGACTATAAGGAAACAGACCTGCTTGAATTTTCAAAACTTTATGTTTCAGAGGGCAGTACTGAAACTATAGTACATGTAACTGCAATTATAAAGACTTGCATGTGGTTATAATTGTTCTTACAAGTGTTTATAGGTAATTCAACACAGATTGTTCCTGTGTACAAGGACATATTTACTATATGCTGGCTGCTGAGTTGAAATTATTTCATTGAATTCTCACTCCCTGTGGGATAGATAATCTCACCCCTATTGGTGAATAGAAGATTGAGTTCAATAACTTGAGGAGACTGCACAGGTGGTTAGTTGTGAGTGTGGTTCAAAGGCCTGTGTACTTTCCACCATACCACACCGACTTCAAGGAGCTGCCAGGGAACTGGTGAACACTTTTTAAAGTCTAAAAGTAGCAAGAAGTAGAACCTGCTGTCATATTGAACAGCAGGGTAAAAAGAAGCTAGTGTGATGACCTTTCAATCTGGATTTACAGATATAAGATAGATATATCATTTTAAACTTGCACATGAAAAAAGTGCTTGCAAAAGTAGACATTATTCACTTGGGACATATAAAAGGAAATAGGTGGATATACGTCACAGGATTTTTCTATGGCAGCATATCTAAGTCACACTATTTAGATCTAGAGGTCGCTTTCAATCTTTCTAACATTTTATAATTCACTTGCTATTTAATTTATATGGACATACCAATCACCATTTCTTTCAGAAATTTTTGCTGAGCTATTTTAATAATTCAATTACTTCAGGAAAAGTTTAAACAGAAGCACACAATCAAGGACTAATCCAAGCACCGGTCTTAAGGAATTTTGGTATACATGACTTATGGCACTTCAGAATTTTAATGCATCCCAATAACCCAGGAGTTAACTTGACTAGCCAATCCAATTAAACATGAGCACTAACAAATCGGATTATGACAGATTTGTATATTGACTATTTTCAATTGAGTTGACAGTTAAAATGATTTGAATATACCTCAAGATACCTAATAGTTCTGGTGTCTGACAATATATTTCTATTGAAAAGGGTATACCTCATGAAATATTAAAAAAAAAAATCCTTCATTTCGAGATAAACATTAGCCCTGCCTATTTAGTTTTAATTCGACACGAGCGGCAAGACTGTTGTGTACATTTTAATTTTCAAAAGTAAAACAATTTTTTTTTTCATTCTCTATACGTGAAGACACAGAAATCTATTACTTTAACCACAAATTAAGACTGGCAGAGAATTACTTATATTTTAAGATAATTCTCAAAATCCTCTGAACTGTACATGCCTAACAAAAAGGGGCGCATCATTAGTTGGCGTCATACCTGAGGATCGTTAAGGATTTTTTAAATGTGGGATTTGTCGCTCCCACCACCTACTACCCCACAGTGTCACACGGTGCAGCCTTTTTAATCTGGGAGGTGAGTTCAAGAACTGTTTGTTGTTCAGAGCTCCATCCAGAGAGGATCACTGACAAGTTCTATTTTAAGTCGTGCCTGTGTGTGCAGGTGTCAGCCTCTTTGATGGCTGTAGAAAAAGACCCATTATACTCCATCTGTATCCTTCCCCCGACAATGCAGGATTATTCCCCACAGTGCGTTCGTTTCTGCTTTGCCAGCCACTTTTTTTCACTGGGCAATTCCAAGGCGGGCAGGCGGACAGGACTGAGGGAAGGACCTGAGGGGGCAGAAAGAGGTCGTCTGCCACTCCCCTACCTTACAAGGCACGTGGCACTGGCTGTAGCAGCTGCTGGATGCGACGACGAAGATGACGAACCTCTTCCTAGCAAGAGGATAGTGAGGGAATAAGGAGGTGGCAGCGAAGGCGAGACACACACTCGGGTGTCCTTCCCCACAGGGAGAGTCCACCCTCAAGGGAAAAACTCTGAGGAAACCACCACCCGCCCCGCCTCTGCCAGCTCGCCCCAGTGTCTGGCAGCGGTCCCCATGCACCTGCTCACCTGTCTATCCGTTCAGGGCGGTTGGGGGAGGGACGAGGGGTGTCGGGCTGGGTGGGTGGAAGGGGAAGGAGGGCAGGGCGAAAGAGGGGGTGCACGAGGGCTCCGCCCCCCCGGAGGCTCTGCGCAGGCGCAGTGGCCGCTACCGCAGGCAGGGGGCGGCAACATGGCGGAGTGAGCGGCGGCGTCGGGGCTTCACAACAACAGTGGCGCCTGTAGCAGCGGCGGCAGTCACAGTTCTGAGCTTCAGCGCCGGCCAGCGCCGCAGGCAGCTGCTTGCGCCCCAGGGTTATTCCGAACGGCGGCAGCATCTCCGCGGGGGGCGGGCCGGGCCGGACGGACTGGGAGGGGGAGCGTGAGGAGGCAGCGGCGGCGGCAGCGGCACAGCTGCTGGGCGGGCACTGCCGCTCGCCGGGCAGCGGTTAGCGGCGCCGCCACCGCCGGGAATAAGCCTGAGAATAACCCACCGCCTCCGCCGGGGAGGGCGTCGGAGCGGGCCGGGTCGAGGCGCAGGCGGGGAGCGGGCCCAGCGCCGCGGCGCTGGTGGATGCTGGGGCTCCGAGGCGACGGCCGGGGGGCGGGGGCCGAGGCAGGTATAACGGTACCGGCGGCGGCGGCGCCTCGGCTCTTCCCTTCTCGTCAGGAGGGGGGCAAATGGCGAGCGAGAAGCCGGGCCCGGGCCCGGGGCTCGAGCCTCAGCCCGTGGGGCTCATCGCCGTCGGGGCCAGCGGCGGCGGAGGCGGCGGGGGCAGCGGCGGCGGGGGCAGCGGGAGCAGCGGGATAGGGGAGTTGAGGGGGGCGTCCGGCTCCGGCTCGGTGGTGCTGCCCGCGGGGATGATTAACCCTTCGGTGCCGATCCGCAACATCCGGATGAAATTCGCAGTGTTGATTGGACTCATACAGGTCGGAGAGGTCAGCAACAGGGACATCGTGGAGACGGTGCTCAACCTGGTAAGGGGAAAGGCGTGCTCGCCATCTGCCTCCCAGCCCCGCCACGGCCTGCCTTCCTCCCCAGGCGCTGGCTCCCACCCCTGAACCCCCCTCCCCGGGTACCACACGCAGCGCGTCCCCGCGAGCACAGATCGTCCAGCGGGTATCGCCCAGCGGGTGAGCTGCCTGCACGCTGCCAGAGCCACGCCACCTCCCCGTTCTCTCCTCCGGTCCTCTCCTGCGCCTGAGCGCAGTGCCCAACTTCACACCGCCTAGGATCACTTCTCATGACTGCGAGTCGTCAGTCGTCCCTGGCCGTACAGGGTTTGGGTTTTCTTGAGAGTTTATGGTCACGGGGAGAGGAAGGCCTCCTTTTATCTGGGGTCCTTCCTGCCACACTCATAATTGTCGGTGCGGTGGCTCTCCCAGGATGGAAGCCTTGCCCCTGGAGCCTAAATTCCCCGGTGCTCCTGAAACGTGAGAAGCACGTTAGCTCCAACTTGAGCAGCTGGGTTGTGATGTTTTCTAACGAGGAGGAAAATGATGCAGTTTTGCATCTGCCTGTAAATATATTCCCAGACTGTACTGGAGAGTGCTGTGGCTGTTTCTCCTCCCCAGGCCGCCCCCACCCCCCCACCCCCACCCCCGCCCACATCTCTTTTTAGGTAGCCTTTCTTTCTTTGTAATACGGCCCTGAATACACTGACCTCGTAGTCATTTTTTTGTGCACATGAGGTGTTAAAATGTGGGGGCACCTAATCATACAGGTTGGTTTCTATGGTTGCCTTCAGAGAGCGTGGCATGTGGCTAAAGACGAGAGGAAAGGTGTTAAATTCAGTCCTAGGCTTTGGTTTCTTATATGATAAGAAAGAGTTACTGCAGAACTGTGTATGACTTAATGTTTGGCGATATCTGTCTACGGAGAGGCTAAGAATCTTCAAGATGTCAGGGAAAGACATGGGGAAGAACTAAAGAGAGGAGAATTATAGATTTCGGATAATAAGACTAGTTCATTTAAAATTAGTTCATTTTTTTTTAAATGCCTTGTAAATGCAGTTTTTGCTGCAGCACAGCTTTTTAAACAGTTTCCTCTGCAATATTTAGCCTTTGACAAAATGTCAGGTTGGGTTTTGGAAGGCAAGGCTTAAATCAGGAGCAATCAGTTGACTATTGTATTTGATGTGGAGTCACAGGAATATAAAAATATGCTTATAAGGAGATTTGATAACACCCATGCAGTCAGAATTTTCAGCTAAGCAATTATTTTTATTTGATCTATTGGGAAACTGAAAGAAAGCTGCAGCAGCAGTGCCCTGAGACAGGAATTAGATAATGTCTATGGTATATGTACCTCTTAAATGTACAGAAAAGTTAAAGCTGCTGGGTTTTGTTTGTTTTTATCTTTATCTTTTTTTTTTTTTTTTCTTGCTGGGGTGTCAAGTGAAAGATAGGAAAATATCTGACTTTTCTTTGTTATATTTATTACTGTTTAAGTACCAAACGTTTCTTTGTACTTCTGTGTACCCTTCAAACAAATCACCACAAGAAAGTCAGTATAAGTTTGGGGGACTGTCACTTCCTTGGTATAACCAAATTCTTTTCAAAACGCTAATAGAAATACTGTTTTCTTGGACATTTTAATTTTAACCAGCAGCCAATAGGAGGTCAGTACTTGCCTTTTTTAAAGAGATGAAATCTCAAAATATGTTAGTAGGTTAGCAGGTACTGTTCTGTAAATTTAAAAGAAAACATTTAAAGTTTTTTGTTTTTTTAACAGTTTTCTAATACCATTTTTACCTTAGATGATGTGATTTTAGGTTATTTTAAGAAGTATTTATATGCTTACCTAATACATTTTTCTGTGAGAAGAGGCAATAGAGACTGTTACAAGCTGGAAACTGATTTGAATGTGTAACCAGTTTGGACTCTGCAGCAGTAGCAATGTATGCTGGATCAGTTCCTAACAGATGGGGTTCTATAGATACATAGTAGGTTAAGAAAGGAAGTGAAATATTTCTGTTGAGGTAAAAAAGAATTTTAACTATCTTCAGTGCACTGAAAATCTGGCATGAAGTCTCCATATGCAAACATTATTAAGGGTTAACTTTACTGGTAAGCTTAATTAGAGTAACCAGAAATAAGTTAATACTGACATGGTACATCCCCAAATCCATTTAAGATGTAACTGCATTGGTTTTTGCTGTTAAAAATCAGGTTTAAAATTTCTTTGTACATACTTAGAGAGTACAGTTGATAGAAACTTTGGGGGAAAAAAATAACAAAAGCATCTATTACTGTTAAGTTGTTAAGTATATTGATTGTGGAATGCACATTAGCCATTTGCAGTGTAATATTTCTTGAATGGAAGGTTTAGTGCTTTATCTTTCCCATATACTCATGATGAAAGTGTCATGTGAAAATTTGTTGATTGAGAAAATATTTGAAGATCAATATGTTTAAAAATAATTATCAAACTTAATTCTGTTTACTTAATGAGTATATCAGTAAAATCGATTTAGGGCTCTCTGTGACCTGCTAAAGGTTGGAAGCCTCTATGTCTCTTAAAATGAGGTGTTTTTTTTTGGTTTGTTTATGATCTTAATTTAAAACATTAAATTAAAATGTAGTTGGGAATAATGAAATATGTATCACAGTGCTTTCTATGACAGAAAAGAAGAACTAATGAAACTTTAAAACAAAACAGTTCCTGGCTTAAAACCCTGTCTCAGCCACCTTTGTCAAAATATTTTTTTTCCTGTATATTCTTTTTCTTTATATGATGAAACTACTAATACTTGGTTTTTGGGTTTCTCACATACCTTAACCAAAGAATTAAAAGTTTTATAGAGCAAAGTTGAAGTATACACTAAAATATAAGACTAGTTTAATACAGCCATGGTTGTAAGTTTGGGTCCTTTTTTGACCAGAGGTAGAGATCCATTTCCACTGTTAGGTGGGTTATGGGAATTTGTTGAAGAATCACCAATGGAATGAGAAATAAAATGAGTAATTTCCACTGTAGATGAGTGTATTTGTATGATGATATTATAGTTCACTTGAAACGTTCAAATATGAGATGGATAGGATCAGGGATATGAGTAAGTTAATTTGTAAATAAATTACAATGAGAGTATATTGTCAAGGATTTTGCATTACAGCTTTATCAATGGAAAAAACTGATCATTGGCAAAGTTTGGCTTTGAGAGGTATTATTCAATGTGGCAGAATAAGAGCATTTAGCTATAGAAAAGGAATTTTGTTGGCTGTTTCAATTATAAAACAGGTATACTAGGCATACTACTTAATCCGTCGCTTACTTTGTTAACATAATGTATGTTTATATAAGGTTTTTACTTCCTTGAAGTAAATTCTGTGTATACATAACATGTTCTTTGTTTATAACATGAAAGTATCTTATCATAGATTTTAATATAAACATTTTTAGAACAGATAAAATGCAACATTAATGTTTACTTAATTCACAATAGGTTTATTTTTTGGAATTGCTGTCTTAGGTAGTATAAATCTATAGCATTTGATTTTTTTCACAAATCATGCAATATACTAGTATATCTTTAATGGTAGAAAACATTTCCTTTGATAATTTTTTTTTACATTCTAAGTGGTATACTGTATATTGTATTAAAAGTATAATAAGATACTTTGAGGGGACTTTATGTGCTAAGTTCCTCTCTAGTCTTGATATATGGATTGTGGTATTATTGTTAAAAAGAAATTTAAAAGATTTTCCTTTCTGTACTTGAATGTGACAGTGACTTTTCTTCCTTAGAGTTTTTTTCATCTGCAGCTTCATAATCAGAATAATTTAATTTTAAAGCTATTTATAATTTCACGAACAAAAGATGTGTTCTGCTTTTGAACTAAATTTCTTTTAAATATATGTAGTTGGATTTTTGAGTCATGGAAGCCCTTAATATCAACAGAACCACATTTATTTATATTAAAATAGAATTTCCTTCATTTTTTGTTCATATGTAAGTCCTTTCACATTAATTTGAATTATATTTTATTCTTATTAGGTATTGAAAACTAAATTGAGTGTGTATGTAAATATTGGGAATTTCAATATCCTGAGGAGTTCTGAGGTTTTCTTTTAAAGTATTTAGTTGTATTAATACAACTAACCACTAAGTAGAATGTGTTCTATGAGTTTGTGATCAAGTTATAGTAATTTTAAATAAGTATTTTTTGTATTGCTCGTCAGTTTTTGGCAAATACTTTGTGGTTAATTAAATGTATCTCAAGGTTCTCTCATCTTTTGCTCTACATTCTCCAAATACAGTGTCAAATTTATTGGTTCCAGCTTCCATTTTGGATCACTGATGTGGCAGTATTGTAAAATTCAGTTGTCCACATTTTTGATTATTTACTTTAATAGTAGTTTGCATCAGTTTCATAGGTTTTTTTCATTTATTGCCTCTAATTGTGATATTTTGTGCAGTGTAAGCATATTTCCTTATTATACAAAGATATAACCATCATTTTCTAGTTTTGTGTATGGTATTTAGTCTCTAGTTAATTATACATGTTTCATTGCCTATGCTGTGAACTCTGTGAGGGCAGAAGGCTATGTTATGTATACTTTTTTTTTTTTTTTTTTGGTATTTCTGGCTCTTGGATAATAAGTTAAGTGAATTTTGAGAATGTACAGGACACCATTATTAGTCAGTAGAGGGCAAGTTTCTGAAATTCCATTCAGCAGTAGGGTCCGGATCCAAGATCTTGAAATAAATGACTCATAAAAAGTTAATGTATTTCCTGTTCTTATAATTGGAAATATTTGTTGACTATATATGAATGTTTCCTATGTAGGGTGTTACTCTATAAGTTAATATTATTTTGAAGTGATGTCTTGGAATAAATAAGAATCTGTTCATTGTTTTTCGGTATATATTGTCAGATGTATACACTCATAACTAAGAACATGTTATTTTAAGTAAATTATGTATATATATGGCATTGAATAGAAATTAAAAATATTGTTACTATTTGTCATGTTACCAGGAATAGTGGACATTTCTTTTTTTGTCTATCTTGCATACATTTCTGCTTTTTAGTAATAGTACCCCACTTTCCTTAAATGAACCACTCATCCTCCATTCTTAGTTCAGCTGGTTCAGATGGATTCACATGGGCTGGTGTATAACCCAGACATGTCCAGAATCACCATGACTGCTTCCTAGGTGAGCATTTAATCTGAGGGGAGCCACAGGATCAGTCACAGGACTTGAACTGAAATTCTTCCTTTTGGGGTTGTTGAATTGGTAGACCCATTCTATAGCTGTAGGATTTGACCAAATGTTAGAATTGACCTATGTTAGAATTTGACCAAGTATGAAGCCAAGAGAGAGAAATATATATATATTTTTAAGAATTAAAAAAAATATATTTCTTTCTTTTTGGCTGTGTCAGGTCTTAGTTGCAACTTCCAGGATCTTTTTTTCTCTCTAGTGGTGGCCTGAAGGCTCAGTAGTTGCAGAGCCCTGGGCTTAGATACCCCAAGGCATGTAGGATCTTAGTTCACCTGCCGGGGGTCAAACCTTTGTCCCCTGCATTGGAGGGTGGATTCTTAACCACTGGACCACCAGTGAGGTTCCCAGAGACCTATATCTTGATGCTGCTTGAGCACCTGGAGTTCTTTGTCTGTGGTGATCATCTTCTAACCATTAATGTCTCTCTTGTAAAGTTTATTATTTTTTATTGTTATTACTTTCAAGTCAGCTTAAATTGCATTTTTGTCACTTGGAAAAATTTCCTTGCTAGCTTAGAGATTAATAACTGGAAATGGGACAATGTGGGAACAGATCCTGAATGTTGAAATGGAGTGCAAGGCAGTGAGGACTGCTTTCCCCCAGCAATTCCTTTTAAGGAATTATGAAATAGCTCTTTCGATTGTTACCTGGGTTGTTACCTGGGTTGTCTTTGGCCATAGAGCTGCTGAGGCTGGCACTTTAGGGATTCTCAAGTGTTTTGGCCAGTTTTTGCCTCATAAGAAAGGAATTTTCTTTGGTCCAAGCTGGCATGCTGGGAAGAAGAGATTGTCTTTCCAAGTAAGAGAGGCCTTTTCTGCCTATAGCTGCCATCTAAGAGAATCAGAAAATCAAGAATCTTGAAGGTTGGAAATTCTGATTTTCTTTTTTTTAACTTTGTACTAAAATTAGTAAGAGGAAAGACAGGAGTTTAAATTAAGCTCAGGCAAAGTTCTGGTTTACAACTTTTCTCAAGCACCTCATCCATTATAGTCCCAGTCTCCTGACCAAAGTAACAGTCCAGTTACTAAAGAGTTTTGAAAGAGGATCCAACCAGGGAACAAATGATAGAGTAGCTGTGCCTCCTCTTCCAGCATATTATTTCACATTGCTTCAAGGAAAATCATTAAACAGAGGCTTTTAATGGGTGAGTAATGTGAAGGCTTATTGCTATGAGATTCAGTATTGCTATGAAACTTAAAAGGCAGTTTGGTATCTTGACAAGATCTCTGGCTTTGGTTGCTAGTTCAACCAGTTGACTGAAGTAAATTGACCAAAAGTTTATTGAGCTTTTAGGGGCACTATTTCCAGGATAACCTCAAGCCTGGTAAACAAAGTCTTGTATTCTTTTTACGTCTAAGGCAATTCTCAGCCTCAATAAGAGGAAGTGGGCTACTAAAACAGTACAGCTGCTAGAAGGAAGATCTGAGGCCATAGAGGATAACGGACAAGTGAGGTCTTCTGAGGTGGTGGTGCATCACCACCATGATGATGGTGATGCATCCAGATTGGTTGACCAAGAGACTCCATTGCTACGACAGGCAATTCTTGCTACTCTGATCAGTAGTATATGGTCTATTGGTTTGAATTAATAACCATGATATGTTTACTGTTGGTTTGTGAACTGGTCCATATTGCACAGAGGGCAAGGAGATATCAAAGAAAAGAGGGAGACCAGATTGGTCTCTGGCAGAGACTCCAAATTGGTCGCTGGCAGGTTTATTAAGCAGGAGAATGTGTAGGGCTTGTCTTTGGCAGCCACAAGATGAATGGTCTCCACACCTGCCTACCAGAATCTTTAAACTACAGAGGCCTTAACTGAGTTCAGTCATTTGTACCATCCAGATGGTTTCAATACCACCTTGATCTCAAGGCTCTTTCCCACTGTGGGAAGAGTAGGCAGAGTATACATTCGAAGGACAGGGGAGGGGGTAAGGAGCCTCTGATTGCCCAGATCCAGCTCATGGGTCAGCTGACAGTCATGTCCTCTTGATTATCTCCTCCATATTTACATTTTCCACTCTTCTAAGTGGGCATTATGATTATTTATTGTTTCTTTTACCATTGTGTATTAATTACATGGGGGATGGTTACATTTATTATATAGATATATATTGTGAGATTGTGAGGTACCACCAAAAAAATTCATGTTGGACCTGCTTGAGAATAATATTCATAATACAAACATTTCAGACTTGTTGAATCCAGTAACTTGGCATTGTCTTTGTCTTCCTTCCTGCCTTCCCACCCATGATGAAGTAATGGGCGCATTTTCTGTTACAGTTAAGATAGTAATATTGTTAAACATGGTATTTAAGAAGTTATAGACTGGTTCCAAATAGGAAAAGGAGTTCGTCAAGGCTGTATATTGTCACCCTGTTTATTTAACTTATATGCAGAGTACATCATGAGAAATGCTGGACTGGAAGAACCACAAGCTGGAATCAAGATTGCCGGGAGAAATATCAATAACCTCAGATATGCAGATGACACCACCCTTATGGCAGAAAGTGAAGAGGAACTCAAAAGCCTCTTGATGAAAGTGAAAGTGGAGAGTGAAAAAGTTGGCGTAAAGCTCAACATTCAGAAAACGAAGATCATGGCATCCGGTCCCACCACTTCATGGGAAATAGATGGGGAAATGGTGGAAACAGTGTCAGACTTTATTTTTCTGGGCTCCAAAATCACTGCAGATGGTGACTGCAGCCATGAAATTAAAAGACACTTTCTCCTTGGAAGGAAAGTTAGGACCAACCTAGGTAGCATATTCAAAAGCAGAGACATTACTTTGCCAACAAAGGTTCATCTAGTCAAAGCTGTGGTTTTCCCTGTGGTCATGTATGGATGTGAGAGTTGGACTATGAAGAAGGCTGAGCACTGAAGAATTGATGCTTTTGAACTGTGGTGTTGGAGAAGACTCTTGAGAGTCCCTTCAACTGCAAGGAGGTCCAACTAGTCCATTCTGAAGGAGATCAGCCCTGGGATTTCTTTGAAAGGAATGATGCTAAAGCTGAAACTCCAGTACTTTGGCCACCTCATGTGAAGAGTTGACTCAATGGAAAAGACTCTGATGCTGGGAGGGATTGGGGGCAAGAGGAGAAGGGGACGACAGAGGATGAGATGGCTGGATGGCATCACTGACTCGATGGACATGAGTCTCAGTGAACTCCCGGAGTTGGTGATGGACAGGGAGGCCTGGTGTGCTGCGATTCATAGGGTCACAAAGAGTCGGACACGACGGAACGACTGATCTGATCTGATCTGATATATGGAAAGAAATGAATGTATAGGTGGTTGGGGATCCAAGGGCTAGAATGTTACAGATTTCTATTGATTTAACTTCCTAGCATCCATTCCTTCTAAAATTTTTGATACTCCTTTGAGAAGTTTTCTCTTCTTGATGTTTGGTTTGCATGCTTTGAGCTTTCCCTGGACTCCTTTCTGCTTTCCTGGACTAGAAACAGAGACTATACTTGGCCCATGAATAACATTATGGTTAAATATCTACCTGCACATCTGTGAAAGCTTTGTAACTCCTTTCCTTCTGCTGGAGAAAGAAGATGCTCACTACTGGAGTTGCTAAGATGTTAGAATGTAAGTCTAGACTTGACTGGCATGCTGCTACAATGAAGGCAGAGGATGCTTGAGGATGGTGCTATCATACAGGCTCCAAGAACCAAGAGAGAGATTACTGATGACATCTTTGGAGCCTTTTGAGTCACTTATATTACCAGGCTTTTCAGTGCATTAGACCAATACATTTCTTGTTTTGCTTAAGCTATTTTGAATCAGGTTTCTCTTTGCCGCATCCCAGTGATTTCTAACTAATACTTAGAATTAAAATTAAAAGAAAAAACTTTAGGTATTAGGTATCATCAGGCAAATCTTAAGAAAAATATTAACTTGGCAGAGGGCTTGATAAATTTCAAGAAAAAAAAAGACATTGCAGATTATTTTAATAATTGATCTTCACTAAATAAGAACATAAGGTAATACTGAGATACCATGAAAAAGGAATGATTAAAAAGAAAATTACCGGTGTTCATCAGCATGCTAAAATAATGTTAAATGATGTTATAGGGTCTGTAAAATGTTACAGCTGTTCTTAATGAAATTTTCCTGATATGCATCAAGAAATTTAAGAAGTTCTTTTCATTAATCCTTCATTCTTTTTTAATTAATTTATTTTTTAATTGAAGCATAATTGCGTTACAGAATTTTGTTGTTTTCTGTCAAATCTCAACATGAATCAGTCATAGGTATACATATATCCCCTCCCTTTTGAACCTCCCTCCCATCTCCCTCCCCATCCCACCCCTCTAGGTTGATACAGAGCCCCTGTTTAGGTTTCCTGAGACATACAGCAAATTCCCATTGGCTAACTATTTTGTATATGGTAATGTAAGTTTCCATATTACTCTTTCCGTATATCTCACTCTCTCACTCTCTCTTCCCCTTCTCCTCGTGTCCGTAAATCTGTTCTCTTAAGTCTGTTTCTCCATTGCTAGCCTGCAAATAAATTCTGCAGTACCATTTTTCTAGATTCCATATATATGCATTAGTATACAATATTTATCTTTCTCTTTCTGACTCACTTCACTCTGTATAATAGGTTCTAGGTTCATCCACCTCACTAGAACTGACTCAAATGCTTTCCATTTTATGGCTGAATAATATTTCCCTCGAGATCAGAGTGTTGTCACCTTGGTATCCTGAGTACTTAACATAAAATCTAGAAGTTTAGTGCTGCTTAGTGAACTTTCTTTGAATGAGGATTTTTTTCACATTTGATATAGTTTGCTTGTTTTTGTCACTTCTGGCTTGGGTATGAATCTTTTCTTTCCAGGTTATTCTGGTTCTCCTAATTTCTGTGTTTACTTCTTGCTTTAACATACCAGCTTTTATTTTTTTTATTTTTTGAGGAGAAGGGAGGATAGATGTGTGTATGTGTGTATGTACACACACACACATGTGTGGAGTCATAGAGTCTTCATATCTGGTGAATAACCTGACACATACACACGCATACACGGAGTCATAGGGGAGGGTGGATGTGTGTATGTGTGTATGTATGCACACAGAGTCATAGAGTCTTCATATCTGGTGTATAATAGGTTCTAGGTTCATCCACCTCACTAGAACTGACTCATATGCTTTCCATTTTATGGCTGAATAATATTCCATCGTGTATATGTACCATAATTTCCATCTGTCAATGGACATTTAAGTTGCTTCCATGTTCTAGCTATTGTATATAGTGCTGCAGTGAACAGTGGGATACATGTCTCTCTTTCGATTTTGGTTTCCTCAGAGTACATGCCTGGGAGTGGAATTGCTGGGTCATATGCTGGTTTTATTCCTAGTTTTTAAAGGAATCTCCATACCGTCTTCCATAGTGTCTTTATCAATTTACATTCCCACCAACAGTGCAAAAGCGTTCCTTTTTCTCCACATACTCTCCAGCATTTATTGTTTGTAGACTTTTTGACGATGGCCATTCTGATCAGTGTGAGGTGATATCTCATTGTAGTTTTGATTTGCATTTCTCTAATAATGAGCGATGTTGAGCATCTTTTCATGTGTTTGTTAGCCATCTGTCTTCTTTGGAGAAATGTCTGTTTAGATCTTTTTCCCACTGTTTGATTGGGTTGTTTGTTTTTCTGGTATTGAGTTATATGAGCTGCTTATATATTTTGGAAATTAATCCTTTGTCAGTTGTTTCATTTGCTATTATTTTCTCCCATTCTGGGGGTTGTCTTTTCACCTTGCTTATAGTTTCCTTTGCTGTGCAGAAGGCTAAGTTTAATCAGGTCCCACTTGTGTACTTTTGTTTTTATTTACATTACTCTAGGAGGTGGATCTTGCTTTGATTTATGTTATTGAGTGTTCTGCATATGTTTTCCTCTAAGAGTTTTATAGTTTCTGTTCTTACATTTAGGTCTTTAATCCATTTTGAGTTTATCTTTGTGTATGGTGTTAGGAAGTGTTCTAATTTCATTCTTTTACATGTAGCTGGCCAGTTTTCCCAGCACCATTTATTTAAAAGGTTGTCTTTGCCCCATTGTATATCTTGCCTCTTTTGCCAAAATAAGGTACCCATAGGTGCATGGGTTTATTTCTGGGCTTTCTATCTTGTTCCATTGGTCTATATTTCTGTTTTTGTGCCAGTACCATACTGTCTTGATGACTGTAGCTTTGTAGTATAATCTGAAGTCAGGAAGGTAGATTCCTCCAGCTGCATTCTTCTTTCTCAAGACTGCTTTGGTTATTCGGTGTCTTTTGTGTTTGCATATGAATTGTGAAATCTTTTGTTCTAGGTCTGTGAAAAATGCCATTGGTAATTTGATAGGGATCACATTGAGTCTGTAGATTGCATTTGGTAGTGTTGTCATTTTCACAATATTGATTCTTCCTTCCCAGGAACATGGAATATCTTTCCATCTGTTTATGTCATCTTTGATTTCTTTCATCAGTGTCATAATTTTCTGTATACAGTTTTGTCTGCTTCATCATTCATTCTTTAGGTTAAGGAAAAATTGCCTGTTGACAAGTATGAAGGTTAAATGATATAAATAGAACTCTGCAATAAGTATATGGTCAACAATGGGAAAAGGTTAGGTAATTTTAAGTCTGTGTTGTGAAATATTATACTGCCATTAAAAGTTTACTTACCTCGGTTTCCTTATGTATAAAGGGGTTACGTCATAAGATTGTTGCACAGATTAAATGAATTAATTTGTGTAATGTGCTTGGTACAAAGTTAACTTTGTGTAGTACTTACTATTGTTATTTTTATTATCCTGAGTCTGATGATTATCTGATCATAGAAAGAAAATAATGATCTAACTAAAACTGAGTTCTGATTTAGCTTGAAGTACCTGAGCTGGTGAACCTATCAGAGAAGGGATCTCAAGTGTCCAAGATCATAATCTCCTAATGAAACAGGAGTTTGTCCTGAATCCTGCATAGTCTTTAACAGTGTCTGGGGTTTTTATCATAATGAAAAACTGGGGAACAAATAGGATGAAGGAACACAGACAGCTTCCTTTGCCTAGAATCCCTGCTATCTCTTGCTTTCTTGACAGCTGAGTGTCATGTGTGGATGTGTACTAGGACATGAAGGGTGATCTTGGGTAAATAATACCTCCCTCTTGGAGTATTAGCTTAAATATTTATAAATTGTTTTCAGTAACAAACCTTGAGGCAAGGTGGGGGACTAGAAAATATTTTGTGATCGGTTGTTTTAGAAAATAATATTAGTGTAAGAATATCTTTTAATAGCTCTTAACTGATTACAGGGTACTTACAGAATTGTGCTGTGTTAACTCATCCTCAGAAGCACTTCCTTTTCAGCTGCAATTTCTTCTCTACAAATGTGGAAACTAAGACTGCAGGAAACATGAAGTATTAGTCAGGTGTCCAGGTATTAGTTTCCAT
Source organism: Bubalus kerabau (assembly GCF_029407905.1). Taxonomy (NCBI): domain Eukaryota; kingdom Metazoa; phylum Chordata; class Mammalia; order Artiodactyla; family Bovidae; genus Bubalus; species Bubalus kerabau. Next base: position 26,995,220 of record NC_073635.1, on the reverse strand, counting down.
AGCTCGGACTCAGGCCTTCAGATTCAAAGACTGTAGTCTTCTGCATTATTTGAACAAAATGTAGCTACTTAGAAATTATCCCAAAGCACTGCATTACATGAAGAGATGGTGCTGGAAGGTGAGGGACCAGCCAGCTTCAGTGAGCTGATTCTGTGGTAAAAAATGCTGCCCATAGAGGACTCGGTCCACAGAAAATAAAATGATTGCAGGACAATTTGATGGATATGTTTACAAAATGATCTAATGACTTACATTGTGAACTTTTAATTTTTGAGTTTGGGGGAACTGATTATACAGTATTATTAATGTTAACTAGCTTTCATTTGTACAACTTTTCACTAGGCAAAGTGTGGATATTTTAGATACTACTATGAAAAAGAAAATAGTATGCATTGATATTTTTATATAAAGTAAATGTGTTATGTTTTAGTGTTAATCAGATGAACCACTGCATAAATCATGTTTGCTTGGATAAAACAGATGAATTAATTATAGAAGGAGTTACAATAGAGTCTAGGTGATACCATTTCCAATAATTATGATTCTCTTTTTTCAGTTCACTGATTAATAGAAAATTTTATGGAAGGGTAAATGTCTAGATATTTTCCTCTTTAGAAACTACTTCCATTTTCTAAGAGAAGTAAGCTGCAGCTGATTTAAAAATGGCACATAAGTATTTCTAGTGTTATTTTAAAACTTCTCACGTGTGAGAAAGGGAATTGGCATTTATAAAATTGGGTTTAATTTCATACCTCATGCTTTTAAAATCCTCCAACAAGCCCTTTGAAATAAAGCCCTTTCAAATAAATATATTTGAAATAACTATACTTTAATATAATAACTGCTTCTGCTGCTGCTAAGTCACTTTAGTCGTGTCCGACTCTGTGTGACCCCATATACGGCAGCCCACCAGGCTCCCCCATCCCTGGGATTCTCCAGGCAAGAGTACTGGAGTGGGGTGCCATCACCTTCTCCAATATAATAACTAAACTATGACAAAAATTAAGGGGCTTGTTCAAGGTTGCAAATCTGTTTAGTTGCAGAAATTAGACTCAAAGCTAGAGGTTCTAAGTTGTGCTTTAATAATGATGATGACAGTGATAACTGATACTTATTGAATCTTTACATGCCAAGCACTATATTTAGCATATAATATGCAGTATCTTATTATCTTGACCTGGAATATAAACTCTTCAATGAAATAAAAATAGTCATTGTCTTTCAGGGTTAAACTAAGTCTGATATTTTAAAAGAGAAGTGCTTGCAAGTTTAATTATATCAGCAGTATTTTATTATAAAATGTCATAGAGTTATTTTACTTGATTTGTAATGATTTTTTGTAGCTTGATTACCCTTTAAAAGTCCTTGAATTTAAATTAAATATTTAAATTATTTTTAAAGCTTATGAAATATGAGTCATCAGTGGAAGAATGTTTATTTTGTTATACTGTCTTGACTATTACTTGCTAAACAATCACTGCATTTCTCAAGTCATCCTGTCTTTTTTTTTTTTTTTGGTCTAAAGAACTCCTGCAAATGTTTCAAGAATTAACTCTTATCCCCCTCTTAAGTAATGTCTTCGTTGATGTCCCCCTAAAAGCGCTTTCTCCTATCCTGTGCTCTCCCATCACACTTTGTACTCAATTCAGATTTAAAGTAGTTCAGATTGCCTGATCTATTTTAATTGTTTGTTTTCACTTGTTGGACTGCCATAGAGACTCTGAATCCCTCGAGATCAGAGTGTTGTCACCTTGGTATCCTGAGTACTTAACATAAAATCTAGAAGTTTAGTGCTGCTTAGTGAACTTTCTTTGAATGAGGATTTTTTTCACATTTGATATAGTTTGCTTGTTTTTGTCACTTCTGGCTTGGGTATGAATCTTTTCTTTCCAGGCTATTCTTGTTCTCCTAATTTCTGTGTTTACTTCTTGTTTTAACATACCAGTTTTTATTTTTTTTTATTTTTTGAGGAGAAGGGAGGATGGATGTGTGTATGTGTGTATGTACACACACACACATGTGTGGAGTCATAGAGTCTTCATATCTGGTGAATAACCTGACACACACACACGCATACACGGAGTCATAGGGGAGGGTGGATGTGTGTATGTGTGTATGTACGCACACAGAGTCATAGAGTCTTCAGATCTGGTAAATAGTCTGACTCTGTCACTTGCATAGGTGAAGAAAGACCAGTTGGGTCAGATCCCACAGCTTTTCACCGAATTTGAATTACCACCTAGATTCTCAGTCCACTGTTTGTTTGTTTGTTTTTTTTTAATTTTATCTTTGTGCCTGTAGTTCCACTTTGCCTCAGCCCATTTTGAGGTTACAACTCTCATCAAGGCGCATACTTTAAAAAAAAACACTCCTACACACTCAGAACATTTGAAATGATGATTAAATAAATTACTGAGTAATCCTAACCTAGGATTCTTTTGCCAGAGTCAAGATACTCATTGGGAATATAACAAGGAATTATAGTCTCTGCCTTCAGTAGCTCAACATTCAGTACTGGAAAAGGAAGGAAAAGACACACAGATTCCATTGGCAAAAAGTGATACTATAAAGATTTTAACAAAATGCTCTGGAGATATTAGTGGTTCCACTGCCTTTGCCTGGAGGAGTCTGGAAAGTTATCATTGGTTGGACGACTTTGGATTGCATCTTGAAGGACAAGTAACTGTTTCCCAGGATAAAAAGGGCAGGAGTGGAAAAGCTTTCCACACAGAGGGAAAGAGGAAGTCCTTCCATGGTTGTGTCCCCTAATGTTAACTACAAACTACAGTCAGATAAGCTTTATTTCTGCTTGTAGAAATCCGCCCCACATCTTTTTTTAATTCCATGAGTGTTTATTGGCTTAATGTTTTTTAAAGCCCTTTCAAGCTTGCCCAGGGGAAATGGTAAAATTTATTAGAGTCCAATTAAGTGAGTTATTTCAGGAGTTCTGTTTATGTGGGCATTTTTGTTTCATCAGTAAGAGAAAAGGTGAAGAGATGAACAGAACTGAGGGTGTTGAAAGTTATTTTTAATTTTTTTAGTTTTATAAAATCAGAATTCTTAACATTTTATCAAAGTACAGTTAATGGTTTTCTAAAATCTAGAAGAAAATTCAAGTGCTCCTGATACTGTTCAGTATCAGGATCGCCATGAATAAGCTGTTTTTGCTTAACTGGTCTAGTATTAGTACTGTTTTGTTAAACTTCCTCTGTAAGGAAATCCTGTCCACCGCCCCCCCTCCCCCCCCACCGCCCCATAAGGACAGTGGTTTTTCCCTTCTGCAAATCAAATTATAGTTTTTTCATTACCAACATTACAAAATTGAAAGAACATTCAAGAAAAAATTGTCAGACACTAAGTCAAGTAATGTTATATATAATACTCCTCCAACTGTTTATAAAGTTGTATATTTTCATGATTTTTAAGAGTTGAGATTTAATGATTAATGTTTATCAAAGTGTGACTTTTCACATTTTCCTTTCTTTGGAGTTTCTGAGCCTATTAATAAAATATGCTAAGGTGTCAATTTTATGTTTTCCTTTTTCTTTTTGCGTGTTAATCTGTTAATCTGCTTGTTTCATTGCTGTTATCCACCTGGCAGACAGCAGACCTTAATTGCGTGGGACTGTAGGTGCAGTCTTTTAACCATTGACTATATTCTAAGTTTAGATTCAAATGGAAATATAACCCATTAGTTTGGTCTCATTAGTACCACTCAGGGACTGACTAAGTTAATTGGTCACAGTTCAGCAAGATTGCCTGAGTGGTCTTGGAGTTGTTTTGAACCATTAGCATTTTTTCATCCTGGGCTTTAGGATCAAAACATTCATTTTTTAGGATGACTGCCTTATTTTAGGGGTGGGTGGAGTAACTACGAAGAAGCATTTTTCTATGTGAACATATTCATTTAGATACTTTGATGGGAAGTATGTTGAGCAAATAGATTTTAGTCAGATCTACTGGTTTTTTCATTATCCTGGGCTTTTTAATTCTAAAAATAATGTTTAACCTTATTAGTGATCTACACACCGAAAGGTAAACTAATGTATTTTAGTTACTGCGTGACAAACTGTCATTCAGAATGACAGCTGCACCCAATTACATTGAAAAATTATGCTGCCATACTCGGAAATAAATTGAAGATGCCCTGCTTAGAAAATATGGGAAATAGACATTTACAAGAGAGATTTTTCTAGTGAAATAGGGCTTGGGGTTTTAGATCACTGTTATAATGCATTCTGTATCTTAGAGCTCAAATTTATTATCTTTGTATATAAAGGAAATAATGTATTTTCATTTTAATGCCTATCTGACCACATAACCACTTTATTCCACAGATACTTTTTTGAATACTTACACCATGTGTGATGCTAAGCTCTGAGGATATAATGATCATGACCACAGTCCCCACCCTGGAATTTATAGCACTGTAGGAAGTGAAAAATGCAGGCAATGAAATGTGTAAATTCTGTGATAGACGTAAATTAGCGAATAGGGGGTGACACCGAAGGGAGAAATGTGCCAAGGGAATCAAGGGAGGACTTCATGAAAGTGATGATGTTTGAGTTGAGTTTTGGAAGATGGCCTGATCTGTGTAGGGCTGTGCAGTCATATGGTAGCTACCAGTCACATGTGGCTAAGTGAGCACTTGCAGTGTTCCATAAGCATAAAATGTGCACTTGATTTTGAAGAGCTGGTATAGAAAACATAAAACTGTCATTAATTATTTCAAAATATTTATTACATGCTGAAATCATACTCTAGATACATTGTGTTAAATAAAATATAAATTAATTTTGCTTATTTTCTATTTTTCTTTTAATGTAGCTAATAGAAAATTTTAAATTACATGGCTTGCTTTATATTTTTATTGGCACTGAGTTACAGCATTGATTTGTAGGGGGCATCTCAAAAGTTGATGAACTGTTGGGAGTATAGGAAGAAACTATTAGATGCTCTAGCTGCTCTCTCTTTTAAGAGAAATATGTATGCCTATGCATGTGTGTGTAGCATGTATATACTATGTATTCATATACTGAATATACTTAGACATACAGGCATGTACATAGTATTTATATTGTCTGAGACACTCATATTGTGGGTTTTCCTGTTATATGTCAGTAAACCTCAACCTAACTAATGCATTGACTTAATAGCAACAATTTAAAAACCACAAGTCACTAGGGAAGAACTTGTTCTCCCTGCCCTGGTAAAAGTTGCCTAAATAATTCATGGCAATCAATATTGCAACAAATTAAAATGCATTTTATTGTCAGCAAATACTTTGGAAGGCAAGTTGTAGACATTGTTACAGAGTTGAAGAAGCAGAATAAAATGTAGTTGCTTTATAAGAGTTGGAGTTGCTTTATAAGAGTTGGATGAAGTTATTTCTAACATGTTTTGCTTATAAAATTTGCTGGATAGTTTCTTAATGAAGTAAACAACTGCTTTTTGTAAGTTAACTATTAAAAATTTATATGAAAATATACTTTCTGGAAATGCATGTATGCCTTGTTTACCAAAACCACAAATCCAGAAGTAACCTTACCTTTCGCTGCTGCTGCTAAATTGCTTCAGTCATGTCTGACTATGTGCGACCCCATAGACAGCAGCCCACCAGGCTCACCTGTCCCTGGGACTCTCAAGGCAAGAACACTAGAGAGCAGATTTTATATATATATATACACACATGCTTCATGGAGGTTTATCTATCATGATAAGAGTTCTCTATTGTATTTAGGTTGCTAATTTCAGTACTAATTATCAGGAATACCATGTTTTAAACAAGACTCATAACTGAATACTAAAATACTAAAGTTCTGTAATGCTAGTGCTTATCTTGCTAAGATTTCAAAGATTATCTTGATTTCAGATGTGGAAACCTAGGCACAGAGAAATTACAATATGTTCCTTTTGCAGTGCCCCTGTTTTCTTACTTTGAATCACTTTATCCTTTTCCTCTCTTCAGCTTTTTCCTCCTTGTCTCCCTCATATTTTTATTCTCGTATGCCTTTGTCTATGCATTCAAAGGCATTTCATATTTACTGGTGTCACCTCTCGTCCAAACAGTGGACTAAAATAATTAACTCTGCTGCTGCTGCTCAGTCGCTTCAGTCATGTCAGACTCTGAGCAACCCCATAGACAGAAGCCCACCAGGCTCCCCCGTCCCTGGGATTCTCCAGGCAAGAACACTGGAGTGGGTTGCCATTTCCTTCTCCAATGCATGAAAGTGAAAAGTGAAAGTGAAATCGCTCAGTCGTGTCCGACTCTGCGACCCCATGGACTGCAGCCTACCAGGCTCCTCCGCCCATGGGATTTTCCAGGCAAGAGTGCTGGAGTGGGGTGCCATTGCCTTCTCCGTAATTAACTCTTTCCTTTAGTTAATTATAGTTTTATATCTGCTGCAGTATTTGTAGAAAATTGAGATCTTTACTTTAATAATAGCAATAATAATCATACTTGATGGAGATGAGAGGGAGGTTAATTTAAACATACTTTTATTTCTAGGTAATTGTTAGGAGCTGGAGTATCCATACTTAGGGATAGTATAATCAAACCTAGGGACAGAGTGAGATTGGAAAGATGATTTTTTTCTTTAAGGACTTCAAATTCTAGAAAAAGGGACCACTGTATAAATAAGAAAAAGAAAAGAAAAGAAAACAACTATGTGATCAGACCTTTGTGGTATAACTAATCTGAATTCAGATTCTGGCTCTGCTTTTGTTTTTCTCTTGTGACCTTGAGTAGAAGTATGTATTAGAATACAGTATCAGAGAGGAGGAAGTGATGAACTATTTGCAGGAGTCAGGAAAGACTTCAAGTGGAGGATTCTCTTGAAATTGGCTTCAAGGGGAGCAGGCGTTTGCTGAGTAAATAGAGTGGAGTTAAGGACATTCCAGATCTGGAAATTTAAATCGGCACATTATAAAGTAGTTAACATCTTTCTAGGAGTACTTTTTTTCTGGCAGATTTCTTCCTATCTTTTTGGACTTAGCTTAGGTTTATATCTCTACTGCAGATCCTTCTCTAACTTTTGAGGCAGTTAAGCAATTCCATTTTTGTGTTCTATTAGTGCCTTCTATATACATCAATCTCCCAACACCCTTAGGAGTCACATTCTTGAAATGTAATATGGTTGGCAAAACGGCATGGCAAAACTTCAGTTGGCAAAGTCAAGGTCAAGGTCAAGGTCAACAAAGGTTAGGGAGAAGAAAACAAAAAACAATGCATTAAACCTGTATATTTGTATATAAGTATATAAACAAAAGTTCTATAATGTAGCCATTTCCAAAACAAACCAGGTTCATCTGGTGCTTGTTTGTACCAGTATAATAAAAATAATAGAGTAGCCTGGCAGGCTACAGTCTGTGGGTCGCAAAGAGTTGGACACGACTTGGTGACTAAAAACCATTTTTGTTAGTTATACTGCTAGATTGTTAACTGATTTAGTAACACGTCTTGATGGAGAAAGAAGAAACACAACTACGTTAAATTTATGTATCTGTTACGAGTTATATGTTGATTTCAGAAATGTTAAAATGTGGAAAATATTCCTTAGAATAAAAGAAATACGATGTTATCCTTTAGTACAAGAACTCGATGACAGAGGCATTCCTGTCCCCATTTAGGACTTGGGAAAAGTGAAACTTTGTGTATTTGTAGCTGAGAACTTTGGGCAGTGTGCAGCAAGACATTTTGGCAATAGAGACATGAGCAAAGCAATATGTTCATTCCATGTAAGCTGATCTGATTAGATAGACCAGTGTTGTCTTACTCTTTGAGTAGCTGTCTGTGGTTCTATCGTGAAACAACAGGATTGGTCAGAGAGGACAGCTTGTTCAGTGGTCAAGTGTGTTATTTGTGGATGCTGCTTCTTGCTCCATCTTGTACCTGCTTCTTTTAGGACTTTTATAACTGAACTAATATTTTTGACTCCCTGTGTTTAGATTTATAAATTACTGTGTAAATACTATTTGAGTCAAACCAGTCTTGGTATCCTGGTTTTCTGTAAAGAGCTTGACTTTTGGGATAAGACTGATCTGAATTCAAATTCTGGCTCTGCCTTGGCTTTGTGACCTTGAAGCAAGTATTTCATCTCTCTGACCCTCTGTTTCTCTTTCTCGTTCTTTGAGTCTAAGTGTCTATCAATGTCTAGGTCTATGTATCCCACTGTATGTACTTTATATATGTATATTCATATATAATATATCTGAAAAGATGTTATTTTCTCTTGTATTCTTCTTGTGTGGGAACTGTGGATGTGAATTACATATATGACATATCATTGTATTATTAAATTTCTCCTGCTGTACAGAATGTTCATTTAGCACATTGGTATTCAAAGTGTGGTGGTCATCCCTGGTGGTTCAGTGGTAAACAATCACCCTGCCAATGCAGAAGACTCAGATTCTATCAGGGTATCTTCCCCTGAAGAAGGAAGTGGCAACTCACTCCAGTGTTCTTGCCTGGAAAATCCCATAGACAGAGAAGCCTGGTAGACTACAGGCCATGGGGTAGCAGAGTTGGACACAGCTTAGCAATTAAACAAAAACAATTCAAAATGTGGGCCACAGATCAGGTTTAAATATTTGTGAAAATATTTGTGGTCTAAAATGAGATACAGAGCTTGTGACAGAATATACATAATTTTGTCAGTAAGCACACTGTTTATTTCAAATGCTTCCCTTCCCCCCATAATAACTTTTTAATTTTTTTTTAAAGACTTTCTTGATGAGGGAAGCAGTGTGTAAATGCATGTTTGATTCAGTTGACTTCTCATTGGCTGGTACTCTGAATAGCTTGAATTAAAGGTACTTTTCCAGTGAACAAAACTTAGTTTTGTGTTATTTTTTGTGTGTGGTGTTAGAAAGGTTCACTGCTGTTAGTGAAAAGATACTGATTTTGGACTTGGATCCTAATCTTGTCTTTGTTACTAATTAGTTGAGAATGTTGTTTACATTTCATAGACCTTACTTTGCTTGACTGAAAATAAGGATTAGGTTAGATAATAACATGTGGGCCTTTCAGGGTTTAACATGCTATTACTCTGTGATTTTAAATAGTATTTTTTTTTCTTTTTCTTTTTTTTTTTTTAAGAGCCAGAACAGAGAATTGTTTATTAAAGTTGAAGATAAGATGCATTAGGATAGAAACATACTGTAAGAAGCTTGTTTTTGAAATAGATATTTTTATTAAACTTTAGTCAACCATATGCCAGGAAGTTGGTTCTAAAGATAGAATGGTTAATGAAAAGTAGTAATCTCTAAGGGGAAATAGGTAAACAGAACAAGGTTGACCCTTGAACAGTGTGGGGATTCAATTCAGTCCAGTTGCTCAGTTGTGTCCGACTCTTTGCGACCCCATGAATCACAGCACGCCAGGCCTCCCTGTCCATCACCAACTCCCGGAGTTCACCCAGACTCATGTCCATCGAGTCAGTGATGCCATCCAGCCATCTCATCCTCTGTCGTCCCCTTCTCCTCCTGCCCCCAATCCCTCCCAGCATCAGGGTCTTTTCCAATGAGTCAACTCTTCGCATGAGGTGGCCAAAGTACTGGAGTTTCAGCTTTAGCATCATTCCTTCCAACGAATTAGGGGTGTGCAAACGCCAAGCACTCAAAACTTGCATATAACTTTACAGTTAGTCCTCCATGCCCATAGTTCCACATCTGGGGATTCAGCCAACTGCAGATCCTGTAATTCTGTATAGTATTTATTGAAAAATGCCCACATAGAATTAGACCTGCATAGTTTAAACTCATGCAGTTCAAGAATCAACTGTATATATACATGTAAATATACAAATGGAGTAGGTGATGTGTTAGTGATATGGACCAAAAATGTTGAAAGAGGAGGTCGTGAGAAACCATCTAGGAGTAGGTAAGCTTTTTCTATAAAGATGCAAGTATGTTAGGCTTTATAGGCCATATGGTGTCTATCACAACTACTCAGTTCTGTAGTTGTAATGGGAATGCAGTCATAACCAGTATTTAAATGAAAGTACATAGTTTTCCAACACTGATTTTCTGGCAGACTTTAGTGCAGTTCTGACATAACCTGAAGTTAACACAAACCCCAATAAGGGCTTAGTCCCATAAGAATGCCTCCATTTCAGATACCAGCTGCAAATGGGGTTACCTGAATTTGGCCTGGCTGACAGTAGTCCCTTAGGGTCACTAATTTGCTAGAATGACTTACAGAACCCAGGAAAGCACTGTACTGTCAGTTTTCCTGTAAAAGATACAAATCATAAACTGCCAGATGGAAGAGATTTAGGACAAAGCATTGGAGTGGGCACACGGAGCTTCCATGCCCTTTCTGTACCCAGAAACACATCAGTGCATTGACTAACCCAGAAAGCCCCTGAACCTCATTGTTCAAGAGTTTGTATGGAGTCTTCATTGTGTAGGATGGTTGATTTAATGATGGCCACATGACAGAATTCAGTCTCCAACCCTCTAATCACATGCTTGGTCTTTCTTTGGACATCCCCTCTCTTGAAACTATCCAAAGGCCCACCTTGAGTCACTTGTTAGCGTAACTTTAGGTATGATCAAAAGAAGCTAATTGTGAATAGAAAAATAAATTCCTATCACTCATGAAATTTCAAGGATTTTCAAAGCTCTGTGAGGGCAAAGGTCAAATATATAAGTTTTAAATTATGCTATAGGCAGGTTTAACCAATATGTAAATGAATGGGCATGACTTTTCCTGTAAAACCTTATTTACAGTAAGGCAGCAAGCTGAAATTGACATTTAGGAGTAGTTTGAAGACCCTTGCTCTAGAAAAACAGGAAAGGCTTCTGCAAGATGACATTTAAACTGTCTTTTATTTCTTTACAAGTTTTAATTGATACACTATTTTATAGAATTTTTAAATGATACCTTACAACCCTAGTGATGTAATTTTAGGGAAAATTTGTATAATTCAGTGGCACTACCTATAGAGAGACCTTTTTAAGGTGCTTGGTGAGTGAACAAGGAAATTTTTCACTTATGTACATTGATTACTAATATGTTTTAATAATTGAGAAAATTCTTCTCAGATGTTTAATTCCTTTTAGCTAATATGAGTAAGTAGGCTTGAATAGTACATGCTGGGAAACAGCTGATAGGTGTTGTTCTGTTGATTAACCATGATTTTTATTGGATTCCTTGATTAGTGATATTTTGTGTAGTCTTTTGCTATTGGAATGCTGTTTTCTTTCTGTTGTTTTTATTTTGAACCCCATCCTTTTGTTTTTTTTTTGTTGTTTTTTTTTTTTAGTGAAAAGAACTAGAGCCTTGGGTTTGAGTTTTATACCTTTGACTAAGGGAGCCTATGCAAGTTCCACATTATGAGAGCTGTCTAGTGAGACAATGGAAATCACACTTATTACTGTGTATTTCAGATCAAGGCATGGACTTTTGTATTGAAGACTTTTGGTTTCTCCCTTCTTTTTTATTCCTGTTTGCCAGAGTATGAATTGTTTCCTCTCCTTTCACAATGGAATGAATAATCATGCTATTAACAGTTTTTCAACTTTTCTTCTTAATTATTTTGTTTATGTCTTAGTATATATGAAGTTTCAAATTTTCATGAAGATGAACATTTGGAAAGGCCTCTAACCAAGGAAAATTGGGTGAAAACCAGAACTGTTATAATAGGGATGGTATGGTTCCAGTTGGCTTTCATTCATGTGTTTAGGTGATACAACTATTAGCTTAGGGTAAGGAGTGGAAAGAATTGCCTTCATGAAGCCATGCAGAAATGTTGATGAAAATGAAGGTGATGGAAATTTATGTAATATTTTAGGACTAAAATAAAAGCAAAATTCAGAAGAATCAAAGGGAAGCTCATTTGTTTTTTTGTCAATAGCCACAGATGACTTAGTAGCATCATTGTTAAACATAAAAAGGCATAAAAAGCTACTTATGTTTATGTTACATAAACATAAAAAGTTACTTAAAAGTATTTGTATCTATGGGTTTCCTTGGTGACTCAGTGGTAAAGAATCTGCCTACCAATGCAGGAGACGCAGGTTCCATCGCTTGGTTTGAAAGATCCCCTGGAAAAGGAAATGGCAACCCACTCCAGTATTCTTGCCTGGGAAATCCCATGGAGAGAGAGGCCCGGCAGGCTGCAGTCCATGGGGTCACAAAAGAGTTGGAAACGACTTAGCAATTAAACAACAACAATTTATATGTATGGGTCAACAGCAATATTCTGTCAATCAGTAACACATGAATAGCTTATTCACCTGCTGCTTCAGTTGAAGTATTTTTTTAAGTTGACTTAACTATTAAACATTGTTGGTACTGAAGTAGGCTCATATGGAGATAATAATAGAATAATGATAATTTTTATCCAGTGGTCTATGCAGGAGGCTAAACTTAATAATCTTCACAGTAACATTGTGAGACAAAGTCCTGTTGTCTACAGTCCACATGTGAGAAAATAAGATTCTGCAGGTAAAGTTGATTGCCTGATGCCCAATCCTTTTAGAAGTCTGTTTCTTCCTAGTAGACACAAATTTCCTTAGTTTTAAAAGAGAAATTTAAAAATTATAAACTTTCTGAGACGAGGTAAATGTTTGAGGCTTGTTTGAGGAGTGAGCCTCAGGGAAAGTGGTGTAAAGAAGAGACATGCAAGATGATGTGAACATTAAAGTGAGGCTTGAGCTTGGAAGACATTGAATGTTAGGTCACAGCATGAAGAGTGACCAGTCATAAAGCTAATCTTTTTATTCACTGATGCCTGTTGCAAACTATCCCATGCTGCTTTCTCTTCTGGAAAATAAAATTCAGATATTTGAGGCTTTGTGGTTGTGGTATTTTCTTCTAGAGGTATTACCTAGTACCACTCTGCTTCTTTACTCCTCCTCTACTTGTTTGCATGCCTGTGCTTGTGGATTTCAGTGTGTATATAAGTGAATGTAGATTGTACAACATTATCTTTAACAGAATAGATGCTATCATTAATCAGTACTTTAAACAATTCTAATCTGTTTTGAAGATTGGAGTAATTTTCCTTTCTAGATTAAGGTTCACAAGGTTCAGGATTTTTTGATTCATATTTCCTCTGCTTGTCAAAAACTAGAGATTTAGTCACTGTGGAAGGAGAGAGGGAAGTAGAGAAGGATACACATATAATGTAAAGTTGTTCTTTAGTCAGTGTTCTTATCTGTGCTTGGGCATATTCTAAGCAATGCTGATCAAAAAGTAAGTAACAATCGGTTAGAGAAATATTTAGAAAGACTGTGGATTGGTCATATTTGTTAATGATAAGATTTATTGCTGGTTCACTAGCCTCTGATAATCAGTCTTTACTGATGGAATTGGAAACTTTTTTACAGTGAACACACATATACCCAGCATATCGATGGTACATTTAACATTTTGCTAAACTTCTTTAATACGTGTTTTCAGGAAAATGGGGAGGGAAGACAGATGGACAGTGTTTTCAGAGATCACTTTTAATGTAAAGATGAAAGAATGATGTGAAACACAGAGCCAGGTCTGGTTGGAAATCTTAAAACCATTCTTAACTTGTCCTATCTTTCCTTCTTCTATTATGTCTGAGATTTCCGCGACTTTGATAATTGGGTTACTGCTCCTCTGATGTGCTGATTTACAGAATTCCAGTATAAATTGGACAGTTTCCTCTGTGTTCTACAAATACTTCAGATTAGCACTGTAATGACCCAGAAACTGGGAGGAGTGAGAGCTAGAACATAAATGTGATAATCGCTCAGTCGTGTCTGACTCTTTGAGATCCATGGACTAGAGCCTCCCAGGCTGCTCTGTCCGTGGAATTCTGATACTGGTCCTGACATCTGTCAGCTTTTCAAACAGCTGGGACAGCTGATAGAGATTGTAACCCATAGATCACAGTGATAAGCTTCCAATAAGAATTAATTTTTGTTTGTGAATTGATCAGTCAACAGTGTTAAGGTCTGTGATCAGCTAGTTTATTTTAATGCAACTGTTTGCATCAGGGATTGTTTTATTTGTACATAACTTTCAGCAGAGGCTTTCTAGTACCTTTTACTTTTGCTGACAGTTCTCAGTTAATCTTAAGGGCTAGATTAAATGTCTATGTTAACAGTTGTTGGGCTCCTCAGAAAATTGTCACTGAGAGCTGAGGAAATTGTAATCTTCCATTTGGGGAAAGTCGACTCAATTTTGAAATCCAGAGTCCATTAATGAGAAGAAAAGGAACTAAATGAAATAAATCTTTTAGTGTTAACCTTCTGACTTGATAAAGAGGTATTTGAAAGAGGAATAGTATCCTTCAGTGCTTACCCATTGCACTTAAAGCTGGAAATTCTCAGTATGACTTAAGCCCCCACATGGTCCAGTAACCCCTCAGTATCATCTCCTCCTCCTCTCCATTCTTTACTCCTTCCTCTTTGTCCTTGCTTTCTGCATGCCAGCCACACTGGTCATCTTTTGTTAGAGGTTCTTCCTATTCTAAGACTTTGATAAATCCTAATATCTCTGCCTGAGATTCTTTTCCTCATTTCTTTTATCTTCCCATCATTACTTTCTCCACTCCCAATGATCTCAGCTAAATTTTTAAAGTTAGTTCATAGTCTACCAGATAAACTTGCAGTAATCTGCTTCAGGGCTAGAATTTAAGCTCTCTGACACCAAGAGTGTTTTATGTTTGTTGCTGTATTTTGAGCACCTAATATAACCCTTTACATATAGCCCCTTTCTCAATTAAACATGAATGAATGATGGTGAATAAATAAATCCAAGAATGAATTGATTATTTGGAATTCCACTTAGCTGATTTTCAAGAAGTAAATTTTTGAAAATTAGGGTGAAAAATTTATTCCTGCTTGTTTTATTATCAGAGTGGGGAGGTAAATCTCTGAAACTAAATAACCAAGATATATGAGAACTGCTTTTAGAGATTTATTGTCATATTGCTTGAGTATGATCCCTAGTTAGAATATTATGAGTAGTGCCTATCAATAACAATAGAATGGGAAAGACTAGAGATCTCTTCAACAAAATTAGAGATACCAAGGAAACATTTCATGCAAAGATGGGCTCGATAAAAGACAGAAATGGTATGGACCTAACAGACGCAGAAGATATTAAGAAGATGTGGAAAGAATACACAGAAGAACTGTACAAAAAAGATCTTCATGACCCAGATAATCATGATGGTGTGATCACTCACCTAGAGCCAGACATCCTGGAATGTGAAGTCAAGTGGGCCTTAGGAAGCATCACTACGAACAAAGCTAGTGGAGGTGATGGAATTCCAGTTGAACTATTTCAAATCCTGAAAGATGATGCTGTGAAAGTGCTGCACTCGATATGCCAGCAAATTTGGAAAACTCAGCAGTGGCCACAGGATTGGAAAAGGTCAGTTTTCATTCCGATCCCAAAGAAAGGCAATGTCAAAGAATACTCAAACTGCCACACAATTGCACGCACCTCGGAGAAGGTAATGGCACCCTGCTCCAGTACTCTTGCCTGGAAAATCCTATGGATGGAGAAGCCTGGTGGGCTGCAGTCCATGGGGTCATTGAGGGTGGGACACGACTGAGCGACTTCACTTTCACATTTCACTTTCATGCATTGGAAAAGGAAATGGCAACCCAGTACTCTTGCCTGGAAAATCCTATGGACGGAGAAGCCTGGTGGGCTGCAGTCCATGGGGTCATTGAGGGTGGGACACGACTGAGCGACTTCACTTTCACATTTCACTTTCATGCATTGGAGAAGGAAATGGCAACCCAGTACTCTTGCCTGGAAAATCCTATGGACGGAGAAGCCTGGTGGGCTGCAGTCCATGGGGTCATTGAGGGTGGGACACGACTGAGCGACTTCACTTTCACATTTCACTTTCATGCATTGGAGAAGGAAATGGCAACCCACTCCAGTGTTCTTGCCTGGAGAATCCCAGGGACGGGGGAGCCTGGTGGGCTGCCGTCTATGAGGTTGCACAGAGTCGGACACGACTGACTTAGCAGTAGTACATGCTAGTAAAGCAATGCTCAAAATTCTCCAAGCCAGGCTTCAACAGTAGGTGAACCATGAACTTCCAGATGTTCAAGCTGGTTTTAGAAAAGGCAGAGGAACCAGAGATCAAATTGGCAACATCCGCTGGATCATGGAAAAAGCGAGAGAGTTCCAGAAAAACATATATTTCTGCTTTATGGACTATGCAAAGCCTTTGACTGGTTGGATCACAATAAACTGTGGAAAATTCTGAAAGAGATGGGAATACCAGGCCATCTGACCTGCCTGCTGAGAAATCTGAATGCAGGTCAGGAAGCAACAGTTAGAACTGGACATGGAAGAACAGTCTGGTTCCAAATAGGAAAAGGAGTACATCAAGGGCTGTGTATTGTCACCCTGTTTATTTAACTTATATGCAGGGTACATTATGAGAAACCTGGGCTGGAAGAAGCACAAGGTGGAATCAAGATTGCTGGGAAAAATATCAATAACCTCAGATATGCAGATGACACCACCCTTATGGCAGGAAGTGAGGAACTAAAGAGCCGCTTGATGAAAGTGAATGAAAGTGATGACAGAGGAGAGTGAAAAAGCTGGCTTAAAGCTCAACATGCAGAAAATTAAGATCACTTCATGGCAAATAGATGGGGGAACAGTGGAAACAATGCCTGACTTTATTTTTTGGGGCTCCAAAATCACTGTAGATGGTGACTGCAGTCATGAAATTAAAAGGTGCTTACTCCTTGGAAGGAAAGTTATGACCAACCTAGACAGCATATTAAAAAGCAAGAGACATTACTTTGCCAACAAAAGTCTGTCTAGTCAAGGCTATGGTTTTTCCGTAGAGAGTTGGAAAGATACTCTATGTAAGAGTTGGACTATATAGAGAGTTGGATTATATAGAGAGTTGGACTATATAGAAAGCTCAGTGCCAAAGAATTGATGTTTTTGAACTGTGGTGTTGGAGAAGACTCTCGAGCGTTCCTTGGACTGCGAGGAGATCCAACCAGTCCATCCTAAAGGAGATCAGTCCTGAGTGTGCATTGGAAGGACTGATGTTGAAGCTGAAACTCCAATACTTTGGCCACCTGATGCGAAGAGCTGACTCATTGGAAAAGATCCTCATGCTAGGAAAGATTGAAGGTGGGAGGAGAAGGGGATGACAGAGAATGAGATGGTTGGATGGCATCACCGACTCAATGGACATGAGTCTGGGTAAACTCCAGGAGTTGGTCATGGACAGGCAGGCCTGGCGTGCTGCAGTTCATGGGGTGGCAAAGAGTCAGACATGACTGAGCAACTGAACTGAGCTGGACTGAATTGCTGATCAAGCTCTTGTGCTTATTATGTAGATGGTGTCCAGTACACACTTGGAAGCACAGTGAATAACATTATGTCTGACTTTCACTTAGTTAAAAAAAGATATTTGTAAATAAGAGATATGTTAATTTTTTCTATACTCTTTATTAAAAAAATTTAAGCTGTTTTAATTGTTTTTAGCTGTTTGAACCCAGTTTTGATTATGATTTTTTTTGAAAATTTATGTAGAAACAAGCATAAGGTCACATAGTTTAAGTTACGAAAACAGGTTGAATGTTGGATGGCTTATGTTAAATAATTGAAAGGATGCCTCTGTTAAATTTCAATGACATGAAAGGGGTTTGTACTAATCACTTATTATCTACTTTAGTGATGGATGAAAAAAAATACATCTTTCAACAGGGGAAATTTATTTCAGATTAAGCACATTTTGATGATTAAGGGTGAAATCAGCATAGAAAGAATATTCTAGGAAGTTAGGGTGTTGACAGTCCATTTTTGAAGATCTTTTAAGAAGAAAGTAGGAAAATATTAGTTTAAAATATTTCATTGAATAAAGACAGCTGGCTTGGGTAAGACCTCTCAGCTATTTCCAGTTGTGATTGCCTAGTTTTATTTAAAGCACTTGCTAGTTTCAGTGGGTCATACAGAATTAGTTGTTCAGTCACTAAGTCATATCTGATTCTTTGTGACTTCATGGACTGCTCATGCTGGGCTTCCTGTTCCTTCACTGTCTCCCAGGGTTTGCTCACATTTATGTCCATTGAGTCAGTGATGCCATCTAACCATAAATGCATATTTTTATTTTAAGGTCCCTGAGAGCAAATGTGTGCATGTGTCGGCAGTAGCACCCCACTCCAGTACTCTTGCCTGGAAAATCCCATGGACGGAGGAGCCTAGTGGGCTGCAGTCCATGGGGTCGCACAGAGTCGGACACGACCGAGTGACTTAGTGGCAGTAGCAGCAGCAGTCTGCGGTACATGAATGTTGCACTTTTTCTTTCCCTCTCTTTTTTTTAATGGTGCCTTACATAATGGACTAACTTAAAAAATATTGGAGTATATTTGCTCTACAATGTTATATTAGTTTCTGCTATACAGCATAGTGAGTCAGCTATATGTATACATATCTCCCCTCTTTATGGATTTATTTCCCATTTAGGTAACCACAGAGCATTGAGCAGAATTCTCTGTGCTATATAGTAGATTCTCATTAGTTATCTGCTTTATATATGGTGGTGTGTATATGTTAGTCATAATGGACTTCTAAAAATGAGATACACTTTTTAAAAGTGAGAGTTGATCTTGCTTAAAATTTGAGATAAAACATCTCATGTTGTCTGAACTGTTCAAACTCTTCTCCATGGTTCATATTCTGTCTAGAAAATCATAGTAGCAGAGAGGAACCAAAGCCTGTGAAACTTCTGTCCCAAAGAGGAGACTTTTACCAGATTTTGTAATTAGGAATGGTTTGGGGTCAGAGACCAGTGAAGTTTCAATATTTTTTAATTAAACATTTTATAATTAAAAAAAATTCCCTCAGTGAAAATTTCAAGGTATTAGGAAGTAACAGCCATCCACAATGTCGTTGAGAGTCAATATTTACAATTAGCAGTAGTTCTTTCTAGGTTTTTTTGTTTTTGTTTGTTTGTTTTTTCTTTTTCTGTGTTGGATATGCACTGTTGTTGTACAGTTGCTCATTTGTGCCCAACTCTTTGCGACCCTATGGACTGCAGCATCCCAGGCTTCCCTGTCCTTAATTATCTCCTGGAGTTTGCTCAAATTCATGTCCATTGAGTCAGTGACGCCATCCAACCATCTCACCCTCTCTCATCCCTTTCTCCTCAGACAGAGGAGAACATTAGAGTCTTTTCCCGTGAGTTGGCTCTTCTCATCAGGTGGCCAAAGTATTGGAGCTTCAGCTTCAGCATCAGTCCTTCCAGTGAATATTCAGGGTTGATTTTCTTTAGGATTGACTGAATAAAATCACCATATTCCCTTTGCCCCAAATATAATTTCTAGATGAGACACTGCAATGGCAACAACAAAATAAAAATTATGAATTCACTGTCTCTAATGGATAGGCATTAGACAGAATAAAAGGCAGCCTCTACCATGTCGGTACACGTTTGGAGTGTTGCAGCGAAGATGTGGTGCTATGAGTTAAACAGTACTCACCTACCCCCTCAAAGGCTGTATATCTTCACCCTGCTTATGTAACTTATATGCAGAGTACATCATGTGAAATGCTGGGCTGGATAAAGCACCAGCTGGAATCAAGATTGCCAGGAGAAATATCAAAAACCTCAGCTATGCAGATGACCCCACCCTTATGGCAGAAAGTGAAGAAGAACTAAAGAACTTCTTGATGAAGGTGAAAGAGGATAGTGAAAAAGCTGGCTTAAAACTCAACATTCAGAAAACGAAGATTGTGGCATCTGGTCCCATCACTTCATGGCAGATGGGAAACAATGGAAACAGTGAGATACTTTCTTTTCTTGGGCTCTAAAATCACTGCAGATGGTGACTGCAGCCATAAAATTAAAAGACGCTTGCTCCTTGGAAGAAAGGTATGACTAGCCTAGACACCATATTAAAAAGCAGAGACATTACTCTATGCACAAAGGTCCATCTAGTCAAAGCTATGGTTTTTCCAGTAGTCACGTATGGATGTGAGAGTTGGACCATAAAGAAAGCCGAGCGCTGAAGAATTGATGCTTTTGAACTGTGGTGGTGGAGAAGTCTCTTGAGAGTCCCTTGGGCTGCAAGGAGATCAAACCAGTTAATTTTAAGTAAGTCAGTCCTGAATATTCATTGGAAGGACTGATGCTGAAGCTGAAACTCCAATATTTTGGCCACCTGATACAAAGAGCTGCTCATTGGAAAAGACCCTGATGCTGGGCAAGTTTGAAGGCAGGAGGAGAAGGGGATGACAGAGGATGAGATGGTCGGATGGCATCACCAACTCGATGGACATGAATTTGAGCAAGCTCTGGGAGTTGGTGATGGACAGAGAAGCCTGGCGTGCTGCAGTCTGTGGGGTTGCAAAGAGTTGGACTTGACTGAGTCACTGAACTGAACCCCCTCAAAAAAAAAAAAAAAAAAGATAGGCTGGCAATCTTAATCTTAGCCATATGGCCTTATTTAGAGATGAAATCAAGTTAAAATGCCATCATTAGGGTGAACTCTAGTCCTACATAATTGATGTCCTTATAAAAAGGGGAAATTTGGACTCAGAGACAGATATGCATAGAGGGAAGATGATATGAAGAGACACAAGGAAGATAATGTGAAGATGGTCATCTGTATGCCAAGGCCTCAACAGATTTTTCCTTCACAGACTGCAGAAGGAAGCAGTTCTGCTGACACCTTGGTCTTGGACTCCTAGCCTATGGACTGTGGGAGGATAGATGTGTTATTTAAGGCACCTAGTTTGTGTTCCTTTGTTAACACAGCCTTAGCAAACGAATACAACCTGGTATCAAAGTGCATTAAAGCAACTTTGTGACTACTTTATGTCTTGATGTTTAAAGTTTTCTTAGATTTGTTTTAGCCCTGTGTTATGTATACCCAAGTAAATTGTAAAATTTATGAGATCTGACTTATACTTTCCTTTCTTTTCCTTCCCTATAGGGATGTAAAAGATGTTTGTAAGATGCAAATAGGCATGCTGTTGATGAAAAGAATTCACGTTATGCAAAAATAATACTATGTACAGTATAGAAATAGGGAAAAGCTATTCAATTTTAGATGTTTTTCTTTTAGCTGAATGGTTATTTTATATTCTTGAAGTCTATATATATGTGTGTGTGTGTGTTTATATATAGACTCCCAAGTATATATCCGCACATGAAATTTGTGTATTTTGATTATATCATGAGAATTTTTATTTTAAAATCAGTGTAACAGTTTACAGGGAAATTGGATAAACAGGAAACAAGATGGCTTTTGTTCTATCCCTGAAATACTACAACTGCTAAAGTTTTTGTTGTTTTTCTTTTAGATTTTAACCTAATACAGAGAACATGTTTATTTGTATAATTGTAATTGTGTGTTTGTGTATATAAAGTTAAATCTTTTTTAGCTAACATTATGAATATTTATTTCTTATATAGTTTGTCAAATTTAGAATGGATATGTAATATTTAACTGTACATATAATACATATATATGACTTTTCTATTTCGTGGTATTTAAAATTGTTTCCACTTTTTGAGTATGAAAGATATGCTACAGAGAACATTTTTGTGCATGAATATGTTTCCATCATTAGGATTATTTTTTTGAAGCTTGTCTTCTTGGTCAAAGTAATGGAATACTTTTTTTTAAGTAATGGGATATTTTTTTAAACTCTTGATGCATACTGAAATTGGCTTTACAAAAGGATTGTACAGTTTTCACAGGAATTATTTCTTATTTATTCTAATTTGGAGCCAAACTGATAATACTTATTGAAATTTATTTTTATATGTATAATAAATTTTAATTATTATTTTCAGCTACATTTCCCATATTTTTGTTCTTAATTTTTTCATCTCTTGATTTTGGAGAAAATCTGTCCTTTACTGTTTTAGATGAGAAAAAGGGTTTCATTACAATTATTCCTGTAAGTCTTGATCACCAGATACCATGTAGATGAGTTGGCATAGTGAGAGATCTTGTGCAACAGGGAATTCAGCTGAAATATGTGAAATGATAAGTTTGCTTCTTGGCACATTCTTGGAAGTTCACATTACCATATCTGAGGTTTTGGTGCATTTAAGTAGATTTTTAGATTGGCTCTGTTACCCAGAGTTTCTGACATGGTGGGTAGTATGCACAAATGTTGTTTTTATTTGAGTAGTTAATAGTTTAATGGTTACAAAGAAGAATTATTATACGTTGAAACAGAATTTCAGTCAGTGGTTAGAGATAAATGCACAGACCTAGAGATAGGGACTTTTGAGAGCTTGTTAGGTGTTAGGGACCCCAGCTCTATGTTTTCTTTGCCCCTGATATTCTGGCAAGGAGAGTATAATTAAGTAAGGAAACCAAAGCAGAATCTCTTTTCTAGAACTAGTTAAACCCAAAGAGGATTAGAAGTTAAAAGTTTACCTTTTCTCCCCTTCGAATATCTGAAGTGAAGTGAAGTGAAGTCACTCAGTCGTGTCCGACTCTTTGCGACCCCATGGACTGTAGCCTACTAGGCTCCTCCCTCCATGGGATTCTCCAGGCAAGAGTACTGGAGTGGGTTGCCATTTCTTTCGAATATCTGAATTAGAACGCACAAAAGAAAGATAATCTTACCTGCTTGTGGGACCTGGGTCCTGTTACTCTGCTAGGTGTGACTGATTTAGCTCTGCACCTGAGCTTTTGTTACCTGTACTGTTGGAGTTTGGAAAAGCAGGGATTCAACCATCACATTATTACCAAGATCACATTATTAACTTGAGGTGATGTGAGAACTGAGATCCACATCTTATGTGCACTTCTAACTGTATAGTGCTTTGGCTGTATAACATTGTCTGAAATGTTAAAATGAAGTGCAAACTCATAGTTAATTTACAAAGTGTGGTTATTGCTAGAGGACCTAAAAAATAACCCGCTACTTAGAGAAATATTCTTGAATATTTAGATTAATCTTGACTTTATGTAAATATAAAATTATATAAAATTAAAAATTGGTATAGCTTTTATTCTTTGTTTTATTTTGATTTTCATCCCAGGTTATTAACTTGCCACACTATGTTGAAGTTTTAGCAATATTGTGTACTCAGTGGCTCAGTTGTGCCTGACTGTTTGCAACCCCATGGACTGTAGCCTCCATTGTCCATGGAATTTTTCAGGCAAGAATACTGGGGCGGGTTGCCATTTCCTCCTCCAGGGGATCTTCCTGACCCAGGGATCAAATTTGCATCTCCTACATTGTCTGGCTGATTTCTTTACCCCTGTGCGACCAGGGAAGCCCTTATCAATATTAGACTTCAATAAATATTTGTGAAATGAATACTGCTACCTGAAATAGTAGTCAGAGGAGTTGGGCCTTTAAAAGAATTATATGTATATGTAATCTTGATCATGATGAGATTTATACTGAACTGAAAATTAACTTGGTTTTAGAAGTGATCTGCTAAAGAATTTTTTTGCTTTTGCTCTTTTGAGTTGTCACAACAAAAGTAGTGAAACCTAAAACTGTTGTCTTTAATTTATAAATAAGGAAATATGATCAAGAAATTATGTGAATGGAAGATAGGGCACATTGGAAAATCATGCATTTGGACATGACTTGTGTGTTTAACAGATTTGGTTTGGGGAAAGGTCACTCTTAAGTGTGTATTTTTGTATTTTCTGATTATAATAGTGTATATTTTCATTATAGATCATTTTGAAAATATATGTGAAAAAGAAATTAAAAATTAATGGGGAGAATGGATGCATGTATATGTATGGCTGAGTCTCTTTGCTGTCCACCTGAAACTATCACATCATGGTTATTCAGCTATACTCCAATATAAAATAAAAAGTTAAAAAATTAAACAAAAGATAAAATAAAACAAGTGAAAAATTCCTACTGCCAAGAAATCCTTTGGATCTTTGACTATACTATAATAAACTGGGTCTGAAAAGTTAAAAAAAAAAAAAAAGAAAAATTACCAGTAATCTCATTGCTCCATAGTAATTGCTGTAAACACTTTGGTATTCATTGATGCCATTATTTACATTCTATATTTAAAGAGGTGTGGAAGCAAGAACACTGTTTCTGCAAGGTAGGAAGCCTGGATGTTCTACTTATCTATAACTGCAGTTGTTGATTCCTATTGTAGGAGTTTCATAAACTTTTTTTTTTTAATCACGAAGGATTCCTTTTCTTACCCTTCCTTCTGTCACATTTCTAATAAATTATTTTATTAAATATTAAAATCTGATTTCCTGTGAGGTAAATAATGTAACAACACTGCATTTATCTGTACCCAATGAAGAACAAAGAAAGATGATATTTAGGTTAGCAGATACAATTTTAATTATGAGGAGGATATGGTATGTTAGATTTTTTTAAAGTATTAGAAGTAGATTGAACATTGCCCATTTGACTGTGTAAAAGCCTGTGGTCTCCATCAAGGGAGCCGCTGGAGTAGATAGTCTGTAATAAAATACTTTTCAGGTTTAAAATGCTGATGCTCTGACTCCATTGCACATTGGTGTATGAACTTGATTTTATTGTTATTTCCAAAATGGTAATTATTATATTTTGCTTTCCAAACCAAGCTAATATACCCAAAATCTTTGCCTGTGAATATAGTTATTTTAATATATTTGTGCTGTATAATACAAGTTGTGGGTTACAGATATGATATCCCTCAAACTTACCATACTCTTTTGTCTAATAATCTATTTAATGAAAAACTAGTTTATTTTTTTACTTCACCTGAAATCTAAGTGCTTTTTCATTCTTTCAAGTCCAGTATACCTCAAGATGAGCAAAGAACTTGGCATTCTGTAGATATTTTGCTTCCAGATCCCCTTTTCATCACCTTCTTTCAATAATCTTTTCTCACCTTGAAATCTGTGCTATACCTGCTTTATCATAGTTACTTCTATACTTACTGCCATTATCTATTAGCCTATGGGTATCCATCTAGGATTCTTGTTTCATGGCTCACTGTTTTCCTTTGTAACCTACCTCTTTCCTAAGCATCATGGATAAATTCACCTCACAGGGAAATGTCTCCTGTGTAGCAGGCCTCTGATGCTATTCCATCAGCTTGTATTTTCATGCCACTTTAACATATATAGCCAGACATCAGACTTTGGAATCACTAGAATGGTTGTTTTAAAAATGTTAAAATTGGGACTTCCCTGGTGGTCCAGTGGCTAAAACTCCACACTCCCAATTCAGAGGGCCAGGTTCCATCCCTGGTCAAGGAGCTATTGATAGATCCCACGTGCTGCATGACTAAAAAATCCCACCTGTGGCAACTAAGACCCCATGTAGCCAAATAAATAAAACAAAAAAATAGTAAAAATCTTAATGTTATAATTACCTATTCTGATATCAACATACCTTTCCATGTTCCATTTCCAGTAACCTGGCTTTTGTGTTCGTTGAGACACTTGGTGTCTTAAGTTTCTTTACTTCATTCTTGTTTATATCAAATTCAGATCTGATCAAAGACTGTTTCAGTTAGGTACATATGTGAGAATCTTTGGCTTATTTGACCTTGGCACTCTTATTTTTTGATAATCCCATAAAACATTTATCTGTATGATTTTTGTGTTAGCTGTAAGTGTGCCTGGCATTGCTGGGCAGAGGGAAGGATAAGCACATATTCATCTTCATTAGGGTATTAGAAATGTATGTTCTACAATCTTATCTCCTATCTTAATGTCTCTAAATTTTAAAATGTTTTTAATTTTGTTTGTATATGCCCCCAAAATTTCTTCTAATGCATAAGAAGACTTGTGGTTAGATGTACTGCTATAAAATAAGTTTGTATATTATACATTTGGTAATTACCTTCTATTCTTCATCCATGTATCATTCTCAATAATATTAATAAAATAAGGAACCCACCCTCCAACTTAAGATCTAGAATAATATCAATATTCTTGAAACTCCCCTTCCCTTGTGTTACTTCCCAGTCCCACTTTCCTGAGTAACTAATTTTGTGATTATTCTGTTTATCACTCTATTTTACATGGTTTTGTGTGTATATACACACACACACACACACACACACACACACATGCAGTTTAGCCATTTACTGTTTAGTTTTGATTTCTTAAATATGCTTTCAAAAAATGGAAGCCAAGTGCAGTGAGTTTTTCTAATTTTTTAAAAAATTCTCTATCATGGCCTTGAGTTCATTCATTTGACTATCTTCCTTAAACCTCACAATAAAACTATGAGTTAGACTGTTACTATCCACATGTTACAGTTGTGGAAGCTGAGCACAAT
Organism: Bubalus kerabau; assembly: GCF_029407905.1. Classification (NCBI taxonomy): domain Eukaryota; kingdom Metazoa; phylum Chordata; class Mammalia; order Artiodactyla; family Bovidae; genus Bubalus; species Bubalus kerabau. Next base: position 26,969,005 of record NC_073635.1, on the reverse strand, counting down.
ATATAAGTAACTTGCCTAAAATTGTACATCCAGTTAGTGTCAGTGTCTAAATTTTAACACAGATAATCTTTCTCAAATTCCAAACTCTTAGACATTGTACAGTACTCACATTCACTAGTAATCAGGGCAATGCATGTTAAACTGTGATGCCCACTCGTGGATATATCTGTATCTATTTTCTTTTTGTCTCTACATTTACATGTATTTAAAATATCAACAGATTATCTGCAGATGACTCAGACTAAGATGGAAGGACAGCACATTTCTTATCAGCAACATTGTTATTCCAGAAGACAGTGCACTGATAAAAGGGGTATTTTTGAATAGGATAAAAATAAAGACAATTTTCATCATTTGGGAACTTAGAAACTATCCTGTCCGTTCATCATTGCTGAAAGACTTAATAATGATATACTCTAGCATGAGGAGCCGGAGAAGGCAATGGCACCCCACTCCAGTACTCTAGCCTGGAAAATCCCATGGGTGGAGGAGCCAGGTAGGCTGCAGTCCATGGGGTCGCTAAGAGTCCGACACGACTGAGCAACTTCACTTTCACTTTTCACTTTCATGCATTGGAGAAGGAAATGGCAACCCACTTAAGTGTTTTTGCCTGGAGAATCCCAGGGACGGCAGAGCCTGGTGGGATGCCGTCTATGGGGTCGTACAGAGTTGGACACGACTGAAGTGACTTAGCAGCAGCAGCATGAGGAGCAGTGAACTGAGATAAAATAGTTGGATACAGGATGTAGTGATGCCCAAAGAAAGCAGTAAAACATGTTGTTAAACCTAAATATGATTGGAAAAATCACATGGGGGTTGGAAGAGGAGCAAGTGTAGGGGAGAACAAAGTAGTAAGCTATGGTTCTGGTCCTGTTTGGGGAAAGGTGGATAAACTTGCTAACATTCGATTTGGCTAGGAAAAAAACTACTACTTGCTACAATTTAGACACTTTGTAAACATTTTACAGGTATTATAAGAGAATATGTATATATGTGTGTGTGTGTGTGTGTGTGTGCTTGGGGCTTGCCAGTTGGCACAGTGGTAAAAGAATTTTCCTGCTGATGCAAGAGACATGGGTTCTATCCCTGGGTCAGAAAGATCCCCTGGAGAAGAAAATGGCAACCTACTCCAGCCTTCTTGCCTGAGAAATCCCATGGACAGAGGAGCCTGGCAGGGTCCCTGGCAGGTGTCCATGGTCGGACAAGACTGAACACACACATACATAAGTATATCTTGAATGTGAGCACACACTTGTGAAGGTGTGTAGGCAAGCCCTTCTCCATGCCTTTATTTCCTCCATTTTATACAATCTGTGTTTTAATTGTGCATTGATAGTTTCTCTCTGCCCGTGGTTGGATATTAGGGCTGTAGAGTACATTCCTTAGTTTGAAGAAATGACTGTGAGCTGTACAGTTGGTGTGGTGTCACCTGTCCTGGTTCTTTTATAGTATTCGATTTGTTATCTACCACAGGCTAAGCTAAACCCAGCCCAGAGTCAGCATCTATTCCTGTCAAGATCCATTGGCAGTCCCCAGGGCTACTGGCATCAGTCTGATTTGCCATCTATGATCAGCACCAAAATCCCACATTTTGCCACATGACCACCTGCAGTCTTTTTCCCTCTTGTTGGCCAATGGAATGGATCTTCCTGGCCCTTTGTGCTTCAGAGGGTGCAAGAGGAACATGTCTATTAATAGATTCAGCACATCTTGTCATTGCCGCAGTGCCCCAATGTGTACTCATTACACGGGTCCAGGGGGCCACTTTGAGTGAGTACAGGGGGAGACCTGTTTGTTGATTTCAGTCACCCTGTACACCTAGAAGAGAGTTTTTCTGGTGGGCATCAATATGTGTTACTCTAATGTACCCCTCAAATTCCCATAGTGATTTCCTTAGGGATGTAGCCCATATGGGCATCATTCAAATAGGTCAGATTTCCGTTGCCCTCCTGCCTGACCATAGGGCCAAGGCTATTGGCTACTACCCAAGTGTCAGTAAAAAACCCAAACATAGGCCCTTTTTACTTCTATTCACTTTTTCCATCACTGCTAGGCAAACAGTATGCAATTCAGCACAACAGACTGATCTCTTTGTATCGTCTTTGATCAGAGTGGTGGCCATCCAGATAGGATGTTGTCCATTCACCTTGGAACTGCCAAGCAGCTCTTTGTAGGTCAGTTAAGAACTGTTTATAGGGAACTGCCAAAGTGATGGTGGAATCCAGCAACTCCTCATACAGTTGCAGAGTCAGTCCTAGGGAAAAAAGGCTCCCTACTCCTGAGAATCTCCTCCTTGCATTCCCCAGGCAGCATGGTCTTAGATAAACCATGTCCAGTTTGTTACTTTGCTCTTTTGGATAGGCCTTCCCCATTAGAGTGTTTCTCAGACATCCTAGACATTATGGCTATTTCACGATTCAAGATCATTTTATGTCCTTCAGTCATAGGGGTAGCTTCAGTTAATAATGTCCAATGGCAGGATAGTAAATGCCCCTTAATTGGAAATTCTCCAGTCTGAAGTCCCAGTAGTCATTGCTGAGAGGTGCTCACAGACGTTTGCCTTAAGCCCCAGTTTGCTGCATATACTGCTGTTACACAGAGAACCTGTCCCTTCTAGCACTCTAGCTTCTGTTCCACACCACGAACACTCAAGCAGTTTTACTAGTTCCCATTTAGCATGTTCAATTAATCTTACTTGAAACATGGATTTACATGCCTAAGGGGAGTGTTTCCCAGTCAGATACAATGTTCGTCCCTGTAATAAAGTCAAGTAAAAGGGTGCAGCCACTTTATATAAAGCTTGTTCAAATGTACCAGTTTTCCTGTAAATCTTTAGAGATCTCTTCAAGAAAATTAGAGATACCAAGGGAACATCTCACGCAAAGATGGACACAATAAAGGACAGAAATGGTATGGACCTAACAGAAGCAGAAGATATTAAGAAGAGGTGGCAAGGATATACAAAAGAATTATACAAAAAAGATCTTAATGACCCAGATAACCACGATGATGTGATCACCCAGCTAGAGCCAGAAATTCTGGAGTGCAAAGTCAAGTGGGCCTTAGGAAGCATCACTACGAACAAAGCTAGTGGAGGTGATGGAATTCGAGGTGAGTTATTTCAAATCCTAAAAGATGCTGTTAAAGTACTGCACTCAATAATGCCAGCAAATTTGGAAAACTCCGCAGTAGTCACAGATCTCGAAAAGGTCAGTTTTCACTCCAGTCCCAAAGAAAGGCAGTGCCAAAGAATGCTCAGACTACTGCACATTTGCATTCATCTCACATGCTAGCAAAGTAATGTTCAAAATTCTCCAGGTGAGGCTACAACAGTATGTGAACTGAAAACTTCCAGATGTTCAAGCTGGATTTAGAAAAGGCAGAGGAACCAGAGATCAAATTGCCAACATCCGTCGAATCATAGAAAAACCAAGCGAATTCCAGAAAAACATCTGCTTCATTGACTACGCTAACACTTTGACTGTGTCAAGCTGTGGAAAATTCTTCAAGAGATGGGAATACCAGACCACCTTACCTGCCTCCTGAGAAACCTGTATGCTGGTCAAGAAACAACAGTTAGAACTGGACATGGAACAACAGATTGGTTCCAAATTGGGAAAGGAGTGCATCAAGGCTGTATATTGTCACCCTGCTTATTTAACTTAAATGCAATGTACATCATGTGAAATGCCGGGGTGGATGAAGCACAAGCTGGAATCAAGATTGCTGGGAAAATATCAATAATCTCAGGTAGACAGATGATACCACCCTTATGGCAGAAAGTGAAAAGAAATTAAATACCTTCTTGATGGAGGTGAAAGAGGAGAGTGAAAAAGATGACTTAAAACTCAATATTCAGAAAATTAAGACCATGGCATCTGGTCTCATCACTTCATGGCAAATAGATGGGGAAACAATGGAAAACAGTGACAAACTTTCTTTTCTTGGGCTCCGAAATCACTGCAAATGGTGACCGCAGCCATGAAATTAAAAGACACTCCCTGGAAGAAAATACATGACCAACCTAGACAGCATATTAAAAACCAGAGGCATTACTTTGTCAACAAAGGTCCATCTAGTCAAAGCTGTGGTTTTTCCAGTAGTCAAGTATGGATGTGAGAGTTGGACTGTAAAGAAAGCTGATCACCAAAGAATTGATACTTTTGAACTGTGGTGATGGAGAAGACTCTTGTGAGTCCCTTGGACTGCCAGGATATCCAAGCAGTCTATCCTGAAGGAAATCAGTCCTGAATATTCATTGGAAGGACTGATGCGGAAGCTGAAACTGAAATTACTTCAGGTACCTGATATGAAGAACTGACTCTTTGGAAAAAACCCTGGTGCTGGGAAAGATTGAAGGCAAGAGGGAAAGGGGCGGCAGAGGATGAGATGGTTGGATGGCATCACCGACTCAATGGACATGAGTTTGAGCAAGCTCCGGGAGTTGGTGGATGGACAGGGAAGCCTGGCATCCTGCAGTCCATGGGGTCGCAAAGGGTCGGACACCAGTGAATGACTGAACAACAACAACAACAACTACTGATAGGTCTTCCTCCCTGGGTTTTGGTTTTACAATACTTGGTAAAGGAAGGTGTCGTCACCCAGATAGAACATCCATCTCCATAAGACATTCAGGTGAAGTTGATACAACTTTTTTACATAATAGCTGCTTTAGCATTCCAACTTTCATTCCACATCATGCCATCCATTACATTTTACATGCTTTCAATATAATTGTAGCCCAAGTGAGGACTTAGGCAAGGGGTTTCGCTACCACAGTTCACAAAACTCTTGTAGAAAGTGAAAGTGAATGTCGCTCAGTCGTGTCTGACTCTTTGTGACCCCATGGACTGTACAGTCCATGCTAGTCTCCAGGCCAGAATACTGGAGTGGGTAGCCTTTCCCTTCTTCAGGGTATTTTCCAATCCAGGGATCGAACCCAGGTCTCCCACATTGCAGGGGGATTTTTTTTACCAGCTGAGGCACAAAGGAAGCCCAAGAACACTGGAGTGGGTAGCCTATCCCTTCTCCAGTGGATCTTCTTGAACCAGGAATCAAACTGGGGTCTCCTGCATTGCAGGCAGAATCTTTACCAACTGAGCTATCATTCATGAAAACTTAACTTTCCTGTCCCTTATCAGTTTACTTACTCTTGTGCAGAAAGCTTTGATTCTTAGTGAGAGATTGAGCCAAGGCACCCTGCCCTTTTTTCAGTCTTTATTTTGAATAATTTGCTGAACCACTGTACCAGGATGTTGCATGTCAGGTTTCTCATTGTAATTTCTGCTTTCTGACTTTAATTTTTTTCCAAACTAGGGTAAATAGGATGGATTTGTTTCAGGCCGTTTAATGTTGGAAGGCCAGCAGGGGACCGGGATCTCTACCTCACCTAGCCTTTGGTAAATGACTGTATTAAAAACTCTTTTTAACCTATCATAGGTTAAATAGGATAACCTATTTGTTTATCCTATTTCATAACAACCTCCAAACACTTTGCATCCTGCTGAGATGAGTCCTGTGATTCTCCCTCTGTCATTCTTCTTTTTTCATTCCTATCAGTAGTTGCTTTATTCACCTTATTTCTTAATAACCATTAAACATTTCCATTTATTGGAAAGAGTCCCTTGACTCTCCCCTGGGCCTCTTCTCTGATTATCCTAATGTTTTTATTAGCATCTGTGAGACCTATGAGGGGAAGGTGAGTCAGCAAATTTGATAAAGTTCCTGGAACTGTTTTGGTTCATGGGCAGTAAGGTATATACGGGATACTCATGTGAAAGGGCCCCCTTAACAAAGAAAGGCATTTATGATGATATTCATAATGGGTATATTCAGCGGGTGAGTATCCCTATAGGCCGGTCCAACATGGCTTGCCTGAAGAGTATATCAGCTGTTTCATCTGGGGTGTTCTGCTTGACAATTATGGATTGTGATGGACAATTCCCCTTACTCAGGGAAATCAGACCTTACAGTGGCTTTCTAAAAAATCTAGTCTTCCATACTGGCTGTTTTCTCAGGAATAATCTCTTACATGTCTGGATCACAAACCTGTGATTGTTCTGTAGTGGTGCTGTTTTACTCTTCATCATTCACAACCAGAGAGACCTAAATTAGTCACTCTCATAATCCATTTCAGTAAAGTTTCCTTAGGAACCTGATGATAACTGATCTACAACATTAAACAAATCCTTCACACTCTACCACCTCTTCTTTGTGGTGACCAGGGGTCTTAGGGATGCTTTCTGTTGTCCTGCATAATTTTTCTCTTGGGCAACAGATTTGAAGCCTGTGCCCAGGTGGAAAAATCTGAACTTGGTCTGTCAGTGTCCAACTCAGCACTCCTAATTTTGTTTTAGCTGTTATAGATAATGATAACCAAGAAATTGTATATTTCATCTTTTTATTATTAGTTTATATTTCCTTGTGCATCCTGTGAACCAGCTCCTAGGGAGCTGTCTCTCAATTCCTTTGGTAACTTTTTCCTTTAGTAATTACAGAACAGCTTCTGCTCCATATCATGGCTGACCATGTGGCCACCCAAGAATCATAGATTGTTCATCAGAATCACTTTCATCCTTTCTCTTCCTAAGCCACATTTCCCTGAGCTAGGCCATTCTAGCAAATCCCACCTCTGTCATGAGCTTACATTCTGACACCAATTCACTTTCTAATACCAATTCTGATGTAGTTTCCCCTCCCCCCACCCATACCATCAAGCAGTTAATTCTGATTGTTTACTTGAGATAGTACTATCAGGTCCCATAGGTTAAAGGCTCAGTTTTACAAGACTGCTGTCCTTCCCACCTCATGTTACTTGTAAGACCATGTGTCTCTTGTATCTGAAGAGCTGGCTGTAAGATTAGAGGTTCTAACAAATTCCTTCCTTAGGTTTGCTTAGTTTGCTAGAGAAGCTTGCTCACACAACTCAGAGAAGCATTTTACATACTATATTACTGGTTTATTAGAGAAGCTCAGAAACTCCTAGATTGAAGAGATGCATAGGGCAGAGTTTGGAGAAAGTGGTGTGCAGTTTCTGTGCTCTTTGCACTACTCCCCTGAATTGCCAGGTGTTTATCAACTCAGAAATTCTTCAAACCCCATTATTTTGTTTTTTATGGACCCTTTATTACAGACGCATGATTGATGAAATCTTTAGCCATTGGTGCTTGAATTTAACCTCCACACTTCTCCCCAGAGGGTGGGAGGATGGGACGGCTGGACTCCAGGTTCCAACCTTCTGATCTGTGGTTGGTTCCCCTGGCAACCAGTCCCCCACCTAAGGTTACCTAAAGGCTTTCCCCACATCACCTTAACATGACAAAAGATATTTATTGCTCTCTTCTTCTAGAAAATGTCAAGTTTTGGGAGCTCCCTGTTGGGAATGAAGACAGACAGAAAGCAGTTGACCCTTGAACTACATGATTTGAGTTACATGGATCCACTTAGATGTGAATTTTTTTTTTCAATAGGAAAGAGTATAATAATAGTACACTGTGTGATTAATTGAAGCTCAAAATACAGAACCTTGGTTAGAGAGGATCCAGGGATACAGTGGACTGACAAATTATATGTGGATTTTCAACTGCATGACGCATTGGCTCTCATAACCATTGTGTTGTTAAAGGGTCAAGTGTATAAAATCCTTATTATAAATCACAGAATTATCTCACATCATCTGTCAGCAGAAGCTACAATATGTTTGGGTTTCCCGGATGGCGCTAGTGGTAAAGACTTTTGCCTCCCAGTACCGGAGATGCAAGAGAATGTTGTGATCCCTGGGTTGAGAAGATCCCCTGGAGTAGAAAATAGCACCCTACTCCAAATATTCTTGCCTGGAAAATTCCATGGGCAGAGGAGCCTGGTGGGCTGCAGTCCATGGGGCTGCAAAGAGTCACATATGACTGAGTGCGTGCACACACACACACACACAATATGTTCAGGGAGAAAGAGACATTAATAATCAGAGACTTTAACACTTCCCTCTTAACACTTCCCTCTTCATCCAAGATAGATCATATTCATGAAAACTAAGCAAGTATGTAGACTACCTTAAGATATGATCAAGAGTGGATCTTGATTATAGCAAATTCTAAGCCATGACATTATATTTACTTTTTAAGCACACACAGAATGTTAATGAATTTTGAACAGGATAGAGGCCAACAAAATTACTCTAATTTACAAAGAATGGAGATAATAAAAAGAGCATTTTCTGATCATAATGCAATGTATTAAGACTGAACAGCTCAGTCCAAAAACAGCAAGAAAGGAGAAAAATGATTCATAGAAAACCTTGGATCAGTTCAGTTCAGTCGCTCAGTTGTGTCCGACTCTTTGTGACCCCATGAATTGCAGCACACCAGGCCTCCCTGTCCATCACCAACTCCTGGAGTTCACTGAGACTCATGTCCATCGAGTCAGTTATGCCATCCAGCCATCTCATCCTCTATCGTCCCCTTCTCCTCCTGCCCCCAATCCCTCCCAGCATCAGAGTCTTTTCCAATGAGTCAACTCTTCACATGAGGTGGCCAAAGTACTGGAGTTTCAGCTTTAGCATCATTCCTTCCAAAAAAATCCCAGGGCTGATCTCCTTCAGAATGGACTGGTTGGATCTCCTTGCAGTCCAGGGGACTCTCAAGAGTCTTCTCCAACACCACAGTTCAAAAGCATCAATTCTTCGGCGCTCAGCCTTCTTCACAGTCCAACTCTCACATCCATACATGACCACAGGAAAACCCATAGCCTTGACTAGACGAACCTTTGTTGGCAAAGTAATGTCTGCTTTTGAATATGCTATCTAGGTTGGTCATAACTTTCCTTCCAAGGAGTAAATGTCTTTTAATTTCATGGCTGCAGTCACCATCTGCAGTGATTTTGGAGCCCCCAAAAATAAAGTCTGCCACTGTTTCCACTGTTTCCCCATCTATTTCTCATGAAGTGGTGGGACTGGATGCCATGATCTTCGTTTTCTGAATGTTGAGCTTTAAGCCAACTTTTTCACTCTCCACTTTTACTTTCATCAAGAGGCTTTTTAGTTCCTCTTCACTTTCTGCCATAAGGGTGGTGTCATCTGCATATCTGAGGTTATTGATATTTCTCGTGGCAATCTTGATTCCAGCTTGTGTTTCTTTCAGTCCAGCATTTCTCATGATGTACTCTGCATATAAGTTAAATAAGCAAGGTGACAATATACAGCCTTGACGTACTCCTTTTCCTATTTGGAACCAGTCTGTTGTTCCATGTCCATTTCTAACTGTTGCTTCCTGACCTGCATACAGATTTCTCAAGAGGATAGATAGTATCAAATGACAAAACTAAAACAACTTTCTAATGGGTTTATTCTTTAATCAAAAGAAAGCAGTGCATGGGTTGAAGAAGTAAGTTCAGAGGCATCACAGCTGTGGAACTCTCCAGAGGGATTTGGACCAGAGGGATTTTTATAGAGCACTGGGAGCTGCAGTGTAGAAACAAAGCATGATTGCTAGGGATGCATATCAATCATTATTTAGAAAGACTGAGGAACAAGGAAAGAAGGATAGAGTCCAGCCTTGACTTTGCATTTGGGGTTCAACTGACTGGATATACTGCTATTTTGGGCAAGGGAAGCATCTATACGAGCACCAAAGTTTGGTTTGCTGATGTGGCAGTGGGCAGTAACTACTCCATCCTGGACCTAGAAACTTATTTCAACAATAGAAAGCACAAAGATGATAGAAAAAAATTGAGGTGTTAATAAGTCATAGTGGAGTGTGTGTAATTTAAGTACATGAGTGAGGACTTACCTGGCAGCCCAGTGGTTAAGGCTTCTATTTCCACTGCAGGGAACACAGGTTGCATTCCTGGGTGGGGAACTCTTGCATGCCATGTGCTACATGCCATCTCCTCCCTGCACACCGCCCCCCACCCCCCACCCCCCCAAAAAAAGAAAAACTAACCATATATGACTGAGATTATACTTTGGGGAAGAAAAGGAAATTCCAGTGTATGCTTTTTACAACAAATATGTAATTGGTACAAAGAAGATGAGCCAGGTGATTAGCACTCCTCTTCACCATCCCTTACCAAAAATTAAGCAACTTTCTTAAAGAGTACACAAATTTGAATTCAAGATAAAGAGGATAAAGAGGGTCATTAAATGATTATGTTTGGGTTCATAATCTATAAATGATTTTGATTCCACCAAGTTTGTGATTGTGTGTTCCCATATGATTCAGGAATATGACACCCTAAAATTTTCATCCATGTACATTTTATTTCTTAAGTTGAATTTTGGTCTGATTTAGACTTAGGAGCATGCTTTATCTTCTCTTCTAGATCGTAAGTCTAGTCAAATCTTTTGTGAGTTGCAGGATATTTGAAATATTTTGCTGAGTTGAAAAAGGAAATAAAAGCACACACACAAAAACAAAATGCTGCAACTGAAGAGTACGCAACTGAACTTGGATATGTCACTACTATGCTTTGTTGTTTCCTCTTGAATAGTTTCTTGTTTTGTTAATGCCTTTTAGGTCCATAATATCCCGTTTGGGAAGCAATTCTTGTGTGTTAGGGATATCTTTATATTTTTGCCTCTGCAGAAATTATCAGTGCATTTCTTTGATTTGCACTTAGCTTATTTATTTCAGCAAGTCTTATCATTGAACAAAATGGTCATGACATTCCAAGTGAGTACATAACATCATAAAGGTATTATCTGGTTGAAGATTGAAAATAAATAGAAATTAGAATAACCAGTGCTTGCCTAGAAATTGCTCATCTGAAAAGAGAGTAATAGAACAAACAGTGTGACTTTGCAGTTGACATAATGCAGTTATACACATGGTAGAATCAAAATATAGCTAATGTCTTTATTTTAAGAAAGCTTGAGAATTCAAAATGATTTAATGTTTTATGATGACAGTTATTATTTTTCCCAGTTTTTCATTGCTTCACTTATTATATATCTGTCATGCATTCTGCTACTACTGATTACCATTTATGTGTCAGGCAATTAATTATTGTATGTAAAATAGTGAACTATATTTTGGAAGACAGTTCTCCATTTTGGGGGGCATATTTTGTATGTTTTTTTTTTCAATAATTTTTGAATCTTTGAATCTTTTCATTCTTTTCATGGGTTTTTGTATAGAAAACATACTTGATGGAGATATTTAGGACACAAGGCAGATTCTTTTCCTAACCATAATAAAGAAGATGTCTCCCTCTAAGGCAAAGGTTAGTCAGGCTTGCTAGCAAACCCTGTGAAAGATTGGAGTTTCTTTGTGTGCAGCAACTGCTTGGGCTTCTCTCTGCATCAGCTTTATGGGACTTTGGAGGGCAGAGCAAACCAATGCACACCTGAAGCTCAAACAGCCTGCTGTGCTTGAGTAATAGAATGCCCTGTCTCTGACCCAGTAGCCTCCGGCTTTTGTCAGCATTTATGAAATTTGTTAGCTTGCAAGTAGGGCAAAACCTCAGACCTTTCATAGTTCTTTCATAGTTCTTGACCCAGTATAGTTCTTGACCCAGTAGATTCTGGGTTCTTGATCTTACAGAATTTGTTTTCTAGTGGAAGTGACAGACTATGAAACAGTCTACACTGTGATAATTGTTGTGATGGGTAATTACAGTTAGTTTTGAAGTACCTGCCAGGAACACTTAGCTAACCTCGTTAAAGAGAATCAAGGAAAACTTTCTGAGGGAACTGACATGATAAAAACTAGAGAAGTTAGCCAGGGAAACTACAGGAATGCAAAAGAGTTATACTTCTTGAAATGTGTGTGCATGATTGTCTTACACTTTGTTTTGTGTTTATGAATTATCTTGTTCACATTTTAAACTTCTGGAATACAGGCACCGTTTCGTATCTCTCACAGATTCTATTCTGTGCTGTTCCTCATGTTTAAGATATATTTTTTCATTTCTTGTAAGCTGCACCTAGTTGAGTGTTTTGTTCTTAAAAATATATCCAGTTTGACAATCCTCATCTTTAAATTGGAGTGTTTAATCTCTCTACATGTAATGTAACTACTGATGTATTTGGCTTTAGTCATATCATATTACTCTTAGCTTTCTATTTTTCTTGCCTGTTTAGCATGTTTTCCTCATGCTTATTGACTTTTATATTTACTTTCTAAAAATTATTCTCATCCCCTCTATTAAGTTTTAGAAGTGTATTATTTCGCTTTCAGTGGTTATACTAGAAATTATAATGTATATCTTTGATTTATTAAAGGGTGAAATAAAATCCATTCTTTTTATCTCTCTCCCAGCTTTAGAGCTTTTGTTTTTATCTATTTTAATCTTTTGTATCTTTTAAGCCTTTTTTGACTTTGTTGTTACTGGGATATATATATATAATAAATATTTATTTAGATTTACCCATATTTTTACCCTTTTCCTAAGTGGTAATTCTTCTGTCGCCTATGTGTGTATGAAACTGTTTTAATTTCCTTTGATTTTTGAAGAATGTATTTCTTATTATTCAGTTGCTCAGTCATGTCCGACTCTGCAACCCTATGGACTAGCTTCCCAGTCCTTTACTATCTCCCAGAGTTTGCTCAGACTCATGTCCATTCAGTCGATGATGCGATCCAACCATATCCAACCTCTGTTGCCCCCTTCTCCCACCTTCAGTCTTTCCTGGCATCAGGATGTATTTCTGGATATAGATAAAAAATGATTGTTCTTTTCTCTCCTCACTTAGAAGATAAAATGACTTGTTTTGATATCTTCTGACTTTTTGTTATTTCAGTTTTAAAACAGTATCTTGCTACCTCTTTGAAGGTAATGTGCTTCTTCTGGTTACTTTTTAAGATATTTCTTTGTATATTTTTGGCACCTCTTCTCTGATGTGCACAGATGTGATTTACTTAGTGAACTGAATGATAGAAGTGATTCTTAAACCTATGGCTTAATTTCTTTAAAAAGCCTTGAAAATTCCTCTACCTTTGTGTGTTTAAATAGTGCCACCTGTCTGACTAGAGATCTAATTATCCATATAATAGATCTATTAATTTCATTTCATATCCTTCCCCCCACCTCATCTATTTTAATCTTTATTTTACTCTGTGCATATGTCTGCATTTTTTACAAGCATGTTCCAGTTCACTAATTCTTTCTTCAGCTGTTTGTAGTCAGCTATAAGACTCACTGTTAAGTTACTAAATTCAGTTATTTTATTTTTCAGTTGTAGAAAGTACGTATTATAGTCTTATAGTTTCCAATTAACTGCTGAAATCCTAAATCCTATTGCTTATTTCCTTGAGCACATTAGTTAAAACTGGTTTAAATTATGAGTCTCATAACTCCTTGTATTTGCTTCCCAGGTGGCTCAGTGATAAAGAATCCACCTGCAATACAGGAGACATGGGGGGTAGATCCCTGGGTTGGGAAGATTTTCTGGAGAAGAAAATGGCAACCCACTGAAGTATTCTTTCCTGGGAAATCCCAAGGACAGAGGAACCTGGTGGCTAGAGTCCATGGTATCTCAAGAGAGTTGAACATGGCTTAGGCACTAAAAACAAAAATATATTTGCTTCATATATGTCTCTTATTTTTCTTGGCTTTCATTCCCATCTTTTCTTATGACTGGCTATTTTTGTGTAAGGTCTGAATAAAGTGTATAAAAAGTTGTGGAGCTAATTTGAGGCTTTATGTGTTGTTGTCATCCTCCAGGGGTTACTTTTGTTTTAGGCAAGCGCCCAGGCTTGAGAACCTAGCAGTCTCAGATTGTCATAATGCAGTTAGGAGTTGAGATGGTTTGAATTTCTGTTTCATCTCTGCAAGGGCTTTTCTGTTTCTTTCTTTTTAAAATTGGTATAAAACTCACATTGAGCAATTCACCACAACCATTTTAAAGGATACAATTCAGTGGCTTTTAGTATATTTACAGTGCTGTATGACTGTTACCACTGTCTAATCCCAGAATATTTCTATCACCCGAAAAAGAGACTGTTTACCTCCCAATCTCCCATCTCTTCATCTTTGACAACCACTGATCTACTGTTTGTTCCTGTGGATTTGCCTTTTCTAAGTGTAATCATACAATAGGTGGTCTTTTGTGACTGACTTCTTTTACTTGGTATGTGTGGGCTATATTTTTTTCCGCCTTACCCCTGGTTAGTAGCTCTTCATGGTAGCAAGTAAGAGGTCCTTGTTTGTAAAGATTCTTCCCTTGTAAGATTCTGAACCATAGTTTTTGTCTCACTATTTCCAGAGGTAGGTGAAAATATATGTTCAGGTTCTCAGCCTTTCACTTATTTCTTTTGCATTTGGCTTCAGGGGAAAAATAGCTTTAATACTGAGGTTATTTACTTCTCTGAGCTTTCTTCCTCTCTAAATCTGGCTTGGGAATTGAATTCTTTATTGTCTTCAGAGATCCTGATGTCTTAAAATATTGTTTTTATATTTTCTAGTTCTCAGGGGGATGACAGTGGGGGTGGGCTCCACAAATTTTCCTGAACAGCTGAATTCATTTATTCAGCGAGTATCTATTGAATGACATATAGGTGCCAGGTGCTAGCGTATAGCTGTGTACAAAGCAGAGAGAAATCTATGGTCTCATAGTGGTGACATTCTAGGGACAGGTAGTATGAAATAAACATATACTAAATTGGACCATACAGAAAGCTGAGCACCGAAGAATTGATGCTTTTGAAATGTGGTGTTGGACATCAGGATGGGGAACACATGTGCACCCATGGCTGATTCATGTGAATGTATGGCAAAAACCACCACAATATTGTAAAGTAATTAGCCTCCAATTAAAATAAATTTTAAAAAATGGGGAAAAAAATGAAATGTGGTGTTGGAGAAGTCTCTTGAGAGTCCTTTGGACTGCCAGGAGCTCCAACCAGTCCATCCTAAAGGAAATCAGTACTGAATATTCATTGCAAGGACTGATGCTGAAGCTGAAACTGCAATACTTTGGCCACCTGATGCAAAGAACCAACTCATTTGAAAAGACCCTGATGCTGGGAAAGATTGAAGGCAGGAGGAGAAGGGAATGACAGAGGATGAGATGGTTGGATGACATCACTGACTCAGTGGACATTAGTTTGAGCAAGCCCTGGGAGTTGGGGATGGACAGGGAAGCCTGGCCTGCTGTAGTCCATGGGGTCGCAAAGAGTGGGACACGACTGAGTGGCTGAACTGAACTGAAAATACATAGTATGTAGAATTCTAACTTTCTGTGGAGAAAATAATGTGAGAAATAAGGATAGAGGGGGTTCTGGGGTGCTAACTCTTCTAAGTAAAGTAGCTCATGAAAGCCCTCTTTTATCAAGTGATGTCTGAAGAGAGACCTGAAGGGAAAGAGCCATGTGGATATCTGGGGAAGAACCTGGCAGGCAGAGGGAACAGCAGATAGTCATGAATATGTGGAGATTGTCAAGACAGTAGGGTGGTTGGAACAGAAATGAGTGTGGTAGATTTGATCTGAGAGGTGGAGGATGGGGCAGATTATGTAGAGTGGCATATGAGTTTGAACTGTACTGGAACTGAGTTGGGAAGCCATTTGAGTGAGCAGAGAGATACGATATGCTTAGCACTCACATTAGAACCAGTGTTGAGAATAAGTTCTAGGTTGTGAGGATGAATAAAGAGAAACCCTTGAGGAGGAAGTTCTTTCAGTAACCCTGACAAGAGCTAGATACTGTTCAGATCATGGTGGTAGCAGTAAATGCAGCAAGAATTGATCAGATTATAGATATATTGTGAGGGCACGGCTGATTGTGTTTGCTGGAAATTTGGATGTGAGCATGTGACAAAGAGGAGGAGTCAAGGATGACTCTGGAACTTTTGGTCTTACTAAGTGGAAGAAGAGAGAGTTGCCAATGATTGAGACTGGGAACTTCGCTAGAGAATCTAATAAGCAGGTGCAGTGGGGAGAAGCTTGGGAGTTTGATCTTGGTCCCCTTAAATTTTAGATGTTTATTATCTATCAGAGAGGAGATGTCAGGAAATCAGTTGGATATATGAAGGTGCAGATGGTCTTAGCTGAAGCTATACATTTGTGAGTCGGTATGCAAGCTAATTTGGAAAACTCAGCAGTGGCCACAGGACTGGAAAAGGTCAGTTTTCATTCCAATCCCAAAGAAAGGCAATGCCAAATACAGTTCAGACTACTGCACAATTGCACTCATCTCACACACTAGCAAAGTAATGCTCAACATTCTGTAAGCCAGGCTTCAGCAGTATGTGAACCGAGAATTTCCAGATGTTCAGGCTGGATTTAGAAAAGGCAGACGAACCAGAGATCAAATTGCCAGCATCCTTTGGATCATAGAAAAAGGAAGAGAATTCCAGAGAAACATCTACTTCTGCTTTACTGACCACGCTAACCCTTTGACTATGTGGATCACAACAAACTGTGGAAAATTCTTCAAGAGATGAGAATACCAGACCACCTTACCTGCCTGCTAAGAAATCTGTATGCAGGTCAGGAAGCAACAGTTAGAACTGGACATGGAATAACAAGACTGGTTCCAAGTTGGGAAAGGACTATGTCAAAGCTCTGTATTGTCACTCTGCTTATTTCATTTATATGCAGAGTACATCATGCAAAATGCCGGGCTGGATGAAGCACAAGCTGGAATCAAGATTGCTGGGATAAATATCAATAATAACTTCAGATATGCACATGACATCAACCTCATGGCAGAAAGTGAAGAGGAACTAAAGAGCCTCTTGATGAAAGTGAAAGAGAACAGTGAAAAAGCTGGCTTAAAACTCAACATTCCAAAAATGAAGATCATGGCATCTGGTCTCATCTCTTCATGGCAAATAGATGGGGAAACAATGGAAATAGTGACAGACTTTCTTTTCTTGGGTTCCAAAATCACTGCAGATGGTGACTGCAGCCATGAAATTAAAGGATACTTGCTCCTTGGAAGAAAAGCTATGAGCAACCTAGACAGCTGTTGAAAAAGAAACACATTACTTTGCTGACATAGGTTCATCCAGTCAAAGCTATGATCTTTCCACTAGTCATGTATGGATGTGAGAATTGGACCATAAAGAAGGCTGAACACCAAAGAACTGGTGCTTTTGAGACTGAGGTGTTGAAGACCCTTGAGAGTCTTGGACTCTTTGGACTGCTAGGAGACCAAACCAATCAGTCCTTAAGGAAATCAGTCCTAAATATTCATTGGAAGGACTGATGCTGAAGCTAAAGCTCCAATACTTTGGCCACCTGATGCAAAAAACTGATTCATTAGAAAAGACCCTGATGCTGGGAAATATTGAAGGCAGGAGGCGAAGGGGAGGACAGAGGATGAGATGGTTGGATGGCATCACTGACTCAATGGACATGAGTTTGAGCAAGCTCCTGGTGTTGGTGATGGACAGGGAAGCCTGGCATGCTACAGTCCTTGAAGTCACAAAGAATTGGACATGACTGAGCGACTGAACTGAACTGAGTGCCTAGTTGGTATTAAAAGCTGTGGGTTTGAATGTCTGCTTAGAATGGACAGAGAAGAGTCACAAATATTGGGACGAGGGACAGTTCAAATTTTGTAAGTCCTGGGGATGAGGAGGATTCAAAAACAAGAGTAGAGAAATAGGCCAATGGCTGAAGAGTGAGGTAGAGTTTGATTTTTATTTTGTTAAGAAGAGGTAGTTTTTAGTGTGTTATTCCCTAGACACACTTTTAGGTAGTATCTATTGTGTTTTTAGTGTGTTATGTAGTACTGATGGGGATAACCCAGTAGAGGGAATGATCTACAGAGACATCTATGGTTGAGAACAATTCACGGGAAAAAAGTGACATCCAAAGAGCTAATATACCCTTTTTAACAAAGGGAAGAGGGCATGGACTCCAAGGAATACTTTATGGGGAAGTTACTAGGACATATATGGGATAACTAATGGAAGATAAGGGTTATTTTAGTATAGTTTAGGGTATGCAGACTCATCCTGGGGCTGCTCTCCATCTTCAGTGACAAGGGTTGCTCTCTCATGGTAGAACTGAAGAGGTGGAATATTTATGGCACTTTCACAGTGGGAAATTTATGTCTAGCTTTCAGGCAGATAAGGGGAAAGTGGAGAACTCTTTCTGTATCTGTTGACTCTTAATTGCCTTCAGCTTTAAATAACCCGTATGCCAAAATGGCATTTTTGGGGATGGCATATACTGATTCCTTTCAATATCAATAAGTGATTGACTACCACACACTGAAACTACATGGATTATTTCTCTTGATTTAATTTTCAAAGAGTAAAAACAACTGAAGTCTACATACACATATGTATTACATTAGTTGATGGACATATGACATAAAATGCAAACTGTATTTCAAGTAAAAATTATTTTGGTAGTGACTTCTTTATGTAGTTTAAACTG
Organism: Bubalus kerabau; assembly: GCF_029407905.1. Taxonomy (NCBI): domain Eukaryota; kingdom Metazoa; phylum Chordata; class Mammalia; order Artiodactyla; family Bovidae; genus Bubalus; species Bubalus kerabau. Next base: position 26,950,683 of record NC_073635.1, on the reverse strand, counting down.
TTGATCAAGGAAAACTACGGCAGTTATCCTTAGTTGGGAATTCCTGCAAGAACTAAATGCTGCTTTTAATACTCCTTAGGATTTCTAAGAAGGATTTATGGAAGTTGAGTTTAGGTATGTATCTTCATTTTAAGGATTATTCATTTAAGGCTAGATGATATTTTACTTATTTAATCCTTCACAATTATGCTATTGTATTTACAAGGGAAATTATTAGTTTTTATGCCCATGTATGAAATGTGTGTTTGTATTTTCTAAACAGCAAAACTAACACTTCCTATATTTTACTATCTCTTAAAGTTTTTGGTAATTTTGTTTTTTTAAATAATATTGTAGTTTTATCTTGTAATAGTATTAATCACTTGTCATTTAGATCTGTTGATTAGCACATGATGCTAATGAAGTTAATGTCATGAGTGTTGTTCCCATGTAAACCGGTAAGTTTCCTTTTCCTTCCTTATTTTTTTTTGGCTGCCCATCTCATCCTGGAAAAATAAGGGAAATAAGCGTTTTTTGTGTACCTGTTCTAAGCTGTTACTGTTGGGTACTTACATGGAATAGCTTCTTTAATCAACCAATGTACCTGTGAGGTAGGTGGTGTTATATCAAGAATTTACTTGCCAAGCCATGAATTCAGTGAGCTGCAGAGTCAGGCTTTGGTCCCAAGTTGGCCCAACTGGAAGAATTTGTGTCATGATCAACTGTGGGTCAGTAAAAACCACTTTTTACATAGCATATAAAAACAGAATAGTGGATTATTAGCCTTGTATTAGTAAATTGTTCCTTTTCTTCTTGGTTAAGTGGCATTCTTAATCAGTATCTCCTTGGACTACATCACCTTCCTTTAATTAGCTTTTATTTTATATTCTGATTAGAATTTGATAAATTGACATGTTAGGGGATGAAGAGAAATTGTACAAGGAAGGGACTGCTTAGAATATTATGGTGAGTTCCCTGGTGGCTCAGGTGGTAAAGCATCTGCCTACAATGCAGGAGACACGGGTTTGATCCCTGGGTCAGGAAGATGCCCTGGAGAAGGAAATAGCAACCCACTCCAGTACTCTTGCCTGGAAAATCCCATGGACAGAGGAGCCTGGTAGGCTACAGTCCATGGGGTTGCAAACAGTCTGACATGACTGAGCGACTTAGGATATTACAGAGTGGAACTGGAGGTGGAAAGTTGAATGGCATTAGGGTTGCTTCTGATTCTGTATGTAAGGGATACCTCATTTTCCTGGGAGAATTGGGAGTAATTCTTTGATCAAAAAGGCCAAAAAACTATAAAGTTGAAAATTCTAAAAATGTAAATACTAGTTTATATCTCATTTTAAATGTACTAAGATCACAGAACTATATTAAATGCTTGTTTAGTAGGTACATAATAGTTTCAGTATTACAGTGCATACTGTATAGGTGCTGCTTATGGTTTGATTAATAAGACAAATGTGAACCCTGTTTTCAGGGAGCTTATGGTCTAGTGTTTATATACAAATCCTGATAATTACAGTTATTACAGCCCTTTCCTCAGCTTATATTTTTCTTCTGATTGTAAAAATAAAAGATTTTCTTATTAGAAAATTTATAGAGTCAAAAATATGTAAAGATGAAAAGATTGCCTACAACTCAGTTACAGTTTTAGAAACATTTTTATTCCTTTTCTCTCCATGTAAATTTATTAACACAGCTAGAACATTTGTCTCTTGAGATAAAGAAAAATTTACTGTTTTAATGTAGCTCTCTTTTAAATTTTAATTTTCAGAGTCTATTCTCTTTTTGTCTGAGGATTGTATATTACTATATTACTCATTTTCTCCTATGAATCACATTATGGATTTATTTACGAAATCTATAATTTTTCTGTTTTCTAACCCATGAAAGAAAGAAATGGCAAACCTCTTCAGTATTCTTGCATTGAGAACCCCATAAGCAGTATGAAAAGGCAGAAAGACAGGACAGTGAAAGATGAACTCACTAGGTCAGTAGGTGCCCAATATGCTACTGGAGATTGGTGGAGAAATAACTCCAGAAGAATGAAGAGATGGAGCCAAAGCAAAAACAACATCCAGTTGTGAACATGACTGGTGATGGAAGTAAAGTCCTATGCTGTAAAGAGCAATATTGCATAGGAACCTGGAATGTTAGGTCCATGAATCATGGTAAATTGTAAGTGGTCAAACAGGAGATGGCAAGAGTAAACATCAACATTTTAGGAATCAATGAGCTAAAATGGACTCGAATGGGTGAATGTAATACAGATGACCATTATATCTTCAACTGTAGGCAAGAATCCCTTAGAAGAAATGCAGTAGCCATCATAGTCAACAGAAGAGTCTGAAATGCTGTAATTGCATGCAATCTCAAAGATGATAGAATGATCTCTGTTCTTTTCCAAGGCAAACAATTCAGTATCACAGTGATCCCAATCTGTGCCCCAACCAGTATGCTGAAGAAGCTGAAGTTGAATGGTTCTATGAAGACCTACAAGACCTAGAACTAACACCCAAAAGAGATGTCCTTTTCATCATAGGGGACTGGAATGCAAAAGTAGGAAGTCAAGAGATACCTGCAGTAACAGGCAAATTTGGCCTTAGAGTACAAAACAAACCAGGGCAAAGGCTAACAGAGTTTTGCCAAGAAAAGGTGATGGTCAGAGCAAACACCCTCTTCCAACAACACAAGAGAAAACTCTACACATGGACATCACCAGATGGTCAATACTGAAATCAGATTGATTATATTCTTTGCAGCCAAGGATGGAGAAGCTCTGTTCAGTCAGCAAAAACAAGGCCAGGAGCTGACTGTGGCTCAAATCATGAACTCCTTATGCCAAATTCATACTTAAATTGAAGGAAGTAGGGAAAACCATTAGACAATTCAGGTATGAGCTAAAGCAAATCCCTTATACAGTAGAACTGACAAATAGATTCAAGGAATTAGATCTGATAGAGTGCCTGAAGAACTAAGGACGAAGGTTCATGACCTTGTACAGGAGCCAGTGATCAAGACCATCCCCAAGAAAAATAAATGGAAAAAGGCTAAATGGTTGTCTGAGGAGGCCTTACAAATAGTTGAGAAAAGAAGAGATGCTCAAGGCAAAGGAGAAAAGGAAAGATATACCCGTTTGAATGCAGAGTTCCAAAGAACAATAAAGAGAGATAAGAAAGCCTTCCTCAGTGATCAATACAAAGAAATAGAGGAAAGCAATAGAATGGGAAAGACTAGAGATCCCTTCAAGAAAATTAGAGATGCCAGCGGAACATTCCATGCAAAGATGGGCACAATAAAGGACAGAAATGATATAGCCCTAACAGAAGCAGAAGATATTAAGAAGAGGTGGCAAGAATACACAGAAGACCTATATAAAAAAGATCTTCATGATCCAGATAACCACGATGGTGTGATCACTCACCTAGAGCCAGACATCCTGGAATGCGAAGTCAAAGCGCCTTCAGAAGCATCACTACGAACAAAGCTAGTGGAGGTGATGGAATTCCTGTTGAGTTATTTCAAATCCTAAAAGATGATGCAGTGAAAGTGCTGCACTCAATATGCCAGCAAAGTTGGAAAACTCAGGAGTGCCCACAGTACTGAGAAGGTCAGTTTTCATTCCAATCCCAAAGAAAGGCAATGCCAAAGAACGTTCAAACTACTGCACAATTGTACTTCATATCACACACTAGTAAAGTAATGCTCAAAATTCTCCAAGCCAGGCTTCAACAGTACATGAACTGTGAACTTCCATATATTCAAGCTGGATTTAGAAAAGGCAGAGGAACCAGAGATGAAATTGCCAACTTCCATTGGATCATTGAAAAAGCAAGAGAGTTCCAGAAATACATCTATTTCTGCTTTATTGGCTATGCCAAAGCCTTTGACTGTGTGGATCCCAACAAATTGTGGAAAATTGTTAAAGAGGTGGGAATACCAGACCACCTGACCTGCCTCTTGAGAAATCTATATGCAGGTCAAGAAGCAACAGTTAGAACTGGACAGGGAACAACAGACTGTTCTAAATCAGGAGAGGTGTATGTAAAGCCTGCATATTGTCACCCTGTTATTTAACTTATGTGCAGAGTACATCATGAGAAATGCCAGGCTGGATGAAGCACAAGCTGGAATCAAGATTGATGGGAGAAATATCAGTAACCTCAGATATGCATATGACACCAGCCTTATGGCAGAAAGTGAAGAAGAACTAAAGAGTCTCTTAATGAAAGTGAAAGAGGAGAGTGAAGAAGTTGGCTTAAAACTCAGCATTCAGAAAACGACGATCATGACATCTGGTCCCATCACTTCATGGCAAATAGATGGGAAAACAATGGAAACAATGATTGAGTGTATTTTTGGGCTCTAAAATCACTGCAGATGGTGACTGCAGCCATGAAATTAAAAGACGCTTACTCTTTGGAAGGAAAGTTATGACCAGCCTAGACAGCATATTCAAAAGCAGAGACATTACTTTGCCAACAAAGTCTGTCTGGTCAAAGCTATGGTTTTTCCAGTAGTCGTGTATGGATGTGAAAATTGGAGTATAAAGAAAGCTGAGTGCCAAAGAATTGATGCTTTTGAGTTGTGGTGTTGGAGAAGACTCTCGAGAGTCCCTTGGACTACAAGGAGATCCAAGCAGTCCATCCTAAAAGAAATCAGTTCTGAATATTCATCGGAAGGACTGATGCTGAGGCTGAAACTCCAATACTTTGGCCCGCTGATGCATAGAACTGACTCACTAGAAAAGACCTTGATGCTGGGAAAGATAGAAGGAGAGAGGAAAAGGGGATGACAGAGGAAGAGATGGTTGAATGGCAGCACAGACTCAATGGACATGAGTTTGGGTAAGCTCCGGGAGTTGGTGATGAAAAGGGAAGTCTGACAAGCTGCAGTCCATGGGGTCGCAAAGGTCGGACACAACTGACTGACTGACCTGAACTGAACTGAACCCATGAAATGAGTTCTTCTTTACCATTTATAATTTCTTTTGTCATTATTTACTTGCTTTAAAATTTTTTTCAACCTCTTAAGTTAAATGTTCGAATCATTTATTTTTTTATGTTTTTTTGCTTTTTTTGAAAGCCTTTTAAAGGAGGAATTCATTTTTATTAGGATATAAACAGCCCTTTGGGAAGTCACATTCCTGTCTTGGTTGTTACTGGTGAAAAACTTTTTATTTCATGCAACTTCTGTGAATTGTAGGAATCAAAGTTTAATATTTATTACTCTAATTACATTTTTTATATCTTTCAAAGAGAAGTTTTGAATTAGTGAATCATCTCTTTAGCTTTTACCTCATCAGTCAACCTTTGGAATTCATTCATTGCTTTACTTGCAGTCTTTAAAAATGACTTTATCCACTTTGGTGTTTAGATTATAAATTCTTTCCTTGTTTTATGATATATACCATAGCTGTTGCATACATCACAGTGGTCTTCTCAATTAGAGGTTGTAGTACATTGTATCGTAGAACTAGAAGATCTAGAAAACATATAATTTTGGCATATTCCCTTATATATAAAGAAGTGTAAACTAGGTTTGGGAGAGAAATACCCTGATGTACCTACCATACTAAATGAAGTATACTTTTGCCCATAGGTTTTAGCAGAGCTTTGATTTAAAAGCAGGGCTCTAGCTGTTTTCCATTTTACCAGTTTGTGCCTGGTGAGTACTTGTGTGAGAAGAGTTTCTGCTAATAAATTCAGATAATTCAGATAACTTAGATATTCAAATATTAAAGAAATAAAAGTTCATTTAGTAAAAAGGTTGTTGAAAAACTGATTATTAATATCTAAGGGCTGTTGTAGAAAGATTAATTTGGCAGTGGTGACTTGAAGTAGGAAGATATGGCAAGAAGGCAAAAAAGTGATTTTGAAAATACCTTGTGTGAGAGCTAGGGAAAATGAAGGAGGTCTGAGTCAGGTATGAATAAGGATGAAATACTAGGGCTTGACATGAAAAAAGCAGAACAGTCAAAGGTAATGTGAAGGCATCAAGGGTTTATGACTGAACTACGAGAGTAGTTAATTTTATTTTAGGGAGATAGTTTTTAGTTTTTTTTTTTTTTCAATTCATGATGTGTTGCAGAATGGATGATGATTGTCTTTTTCCAAGAAGTTGAAGTTCTGAGGGATGTGTTTTATGTTATATAAATGTATTCTGTTTCAGCTGAACATCAGCTCTTAGATTTAGTTAATTTTTTTCTTCATTGTTTTAATTTGTCATACATTATAGAGATTGTGTGCTTGTTACTTGGGAAAGAAATGTGCAAGAGAGAGGTTGAAACCTTGAGGAGTTCAAGATTGTGTTACTTAGAGTATTCTGAGTAGTAGCTGAATACTGATAACCCATGACTTGAAGTAATACACTGTAATGATGTTTTTTGTTTGTTTGCTTTACTTTGTTTTTATAAAATGAACCCAACAGTATATGTAATTAATGAATTTTACAAAGTTCTAGAATTCCAAGAAAATTTAAAGATGTAAGAAAAGTGATAATGGAACATGATAAAAATGATTGTTTCCTATTCCTTTTTATGCAAAATGTTTTTATTTTTCTTCTACAAATTGAAGTTTTATTGCATTCGTCTTATAGGTACAAAGTTACTTTAAAATGTTGGTATTTTTGTAATATGATTTCAGCTGTTTATTTGTTGGTTTCTTTATTTGATGCTAGAAATCCTTAAAAAATAAAAACCCAAAGTGAACAAACAGTGTTTATAAGTACTTTTTACTCTTTTTCAATATTAGTTTTTAGATTTATTTTATGTGAAATAAGTCATTATACTGCTCTGTGACAACTAATGTCATATTAAATGATATAATTGTTGTTGTTGTAGTTAAGCCATATCTGGCTCTTTTTGATCCCATGAACTGCAGCACACCAGGCTTCTTGTCCTTCACCATCTCCTGGGAGTTTGCTCAAACTCATGTCCATTGATCCAGGGATGCTAACTAAACATCTTACTCTCTTTTGCCCTTCTCCTGTCTTCAGTCCTTCCCAGGATCAGGTTCTTTTCCAGTGAGTTGACTCTTCGCATCAGGTGGCCAAAATATTTGAACTCTTCAGCATCAGTCCTTCTAGTGATCATTCAGGGTCTATTTACTTTAGGATTGACTGGCTGGATCTTCTTCATGTCCAAAGGACTCTCAAGAGTCTTCTCGAGTATCACAGTTTGAAAGCATCAGTTCTTTAGTGCTCTGCCTTCTTTATGGTCCAACTCTCACATCTGTACATGACTACAGTAATGACCATAGCTTTGACTATACAGACAACATTTTTCAGAATTAAGATTAGAATAATTATAATTGCCAAAATATTTTAGAATTTAATTTAACATTTAAAGATTTTCTATATATAGAAGAATGTATACTATAAAAATCCATTTATTATAGAAGTCCTTCTCTATGCTGTTTTAGAGAACTTACAAAATAACCTTACTTGACCAGAAAAATACATAATGATTTATGTGTGTAGGTTTTATATATATTTTCACAATGTACTGGTATATTTATGACTAAAAATTGAAATTCAGAAAAATAATGAAATTGGATGTTTTTTATTCTTGTATAATCCTGGTGACCTTTTATTCATCCATTCAAAAGACATAATTCATTATGTAGTTACATTAAGTTCAGTTCAGTTCAGTCACTCAGTCATGTCCAACTCTTTGCAACTCCCTGTCCATCACCAACTCCTGGAGTTCACCCAGACTCACGTCCATCGAGTCAGTGATGCCATCCAGCCATCTCATCCTCTGTCGTCCCCTTCTCCTCCTGCCCCCAATCCCTCCCAGCATCAGTCTTTCCAATGAGTCAACTCTTCACATGAGGTGGCCAAAGTACTAGAGTTTCAGCTTTAGCATCATTCCTTCCAAAGAAATCCCAGGGCTGATCTCCTTCAGAATGGACTGGTTGGATCTCCTTGCAGTCCAAGGGACTCTCAAGAGTCTTCTCCAACACCACAGTTCAAAAGCATCAATTCTTCAGTGTTCAGCCTTCTTCACAGTCCAACTCTCACATCCATACATGACCACAGGAAAAACCATAGCCTTGACTAGATGAGCCTTTCTTGGCAAAGTAATGTCTCTGCTTTTGAATATGTTATCTAGGTTGGTCATAACTTTCCTTCCAAGGAGTAAATGTCTTTTAATTTCATGGCTGCAGTCACCATCTGCAGTGATTTTGGACCCCCCAAAATAAAGTCTGACACTGTTTCCAATGTTTCCCCATCTATTTCCCATGAAGTGATGGGACCAGATGCCATATCTTCGTTTTCTGAATGTTGAGCTTTGAGCCAACTTTTTCACTCTCCACTTTCACTTTCATCAAGAGGCTTTTTCCTCTTCACTTTCTGCCATAAGGGTGGTGTCATCTGCATATCTGATGTTATTGATATTTCTCCCTGCAATCTTGATTCCAGCTTGTGCTTCTTCCAGCCCAGCGTTGCTCATGATGTACTCTGCATATAAGTTAAATAAGCAGGGTGACAATATACAGGCTTGACGTAGTCCTTTTTCTATTTGGAACCAGTCTGTTGTTTCATGTCCAGTTCTAATTGTTGCTTCCTGACCTGCATACAAATTTCTCAAGAGGCAGATCAGGTGGTCTGGTATTCCCATCTCTTTCAGAATTTTTCACAGTTTATTGTGATCCACACAAAGGCTTTGGCATAGTCAATAAAGCAGAAATAGATGTTTTTCTGGAACTCTCTTGCTTTTTCCATGATCCAGCGGATGTTGGCAATTTGATCTCTGGTTCCTCTGCCTTTTCTAAAACCAGCTTGAACATCAGGAAGTTCACGGTTCACATATTACTGAAGCCTGGCTTGGAGAATTTTGAGCATTACTTTACTAGCGTGTGAGATGAGTGCAATTGTGCGGTAGTTTGAGCATTCTTTGGCATTGCCTTTCTTTGGGATCGGAATGAAAACTGACCTTTTCCAGTCCTGTGGCCACTGCTGAGTTTTCCAAATTTGCTGGCATATTGAGTGCAGCACTTTCACAGCATCATCTTTCAGGATTTGAAATAGCTCAACTGGAATTCCATCACCTCCACTAGCTTTGTTCCTAGTGATGCTTTCTAAGGCCCACTTGACTTCACATTCCAGGATGTCTGGCTCTAGGTGAGTGATCACACCATTGTGATTATCTGGGTCGTGAAGATCTTTTTTGTACAGTTCTTCTGTGTATTCTTGCCACCTCCTCTTAATATCTTCTGCATCTGTTAGGTCCATACCATTTCTGTCCTTTATCGAGCCCATCTTTGCATGAAATGTTCCCTTGCTATCTCTGATTTTCTTGAAGAGATCTCTAGTCTTTCCCATTCTGTTGTTTTCCTCTGTTTCTTTGCATTGATTGCTGAAGAAGGCTTTCTTATCTCTTCTTGCTATTCTTTGGAACTCTGCAATCGGATGCTTATATCTTTCTTTTTCTCCTTTGCTTTTCGCTTCTCTTCTTTTCACAGCTATTTGTAAGGCCTCCCCAGACAGCCATTTTGCTTTTTTGCATTTCTTTTCCATGGGGATGGTCTTGATCCCTGTCTCCTGTACAATGTCACGAACCTCATTCCATAGTTCATCAGGCACTCTCTCAGATCTAGGCCCTTAAATCTAATTCTCACTTCCACTGTATAATCATAAGGGATTTGATTTAGGTCTAGTGGTTTTCCCTACTTTCTTCAATTTAAGTCTGAATTTGGCAATAAGGAGTTCATGATCTGAGCCACAGTCAGCTCCTGGTCTTGTTTTTGACTGTATAGAGCTTCTCCATCTTTGGCTGCAAAGAATGTAATCAATCTGATTTTGGTGTTGGCCATTTGGTGATGTCCATGTGTAGAGTCTTCTCTTGTGTTGTTGGAAGAGTGTGTTTGTTATGACCAGTGCATTCTCTTGGCAAAACTCTATTGGTCTTTGCCCTGCTTCATTCTGTATTCCAAGGCCAAATTTGCCTTTTACTCCAGGTATTTCTTGACTTCCTACTTTTGCATCCCAGTCCCCTATAATGAAAAGGACATCTATTTTGGGTGTTAATTCTAAAAGGTCTTGTAGGTCTTCATAGTACCATTCAACTTCAGCTTCTTCAGTGTTACTGGTTGGGGCATAGACTTGGATTACTGTGATATTGAATGGTTTGCCTTGGAAACGAACAGAGATCATTCTGTCGTTTTTGAGGTTGCATTCAAGTACTGCATTTCGGACTCTTTGGTTGACGATGATGGCTATTCCATTTCTTTTGAGGGATTCCTGCTCGCAGTAGTAGATATAATGGTCATCTGAGTTAAATTCACCCATTCCAGTCCATTTCAGTTCGCTGATTCCTAGAATGTCAACATTCACTCGTGCCATCCCTTGTTTGACCACTTCCAATTTGACTTGATTCATGGACCTGACATTCCAGGTTCCTATGCAATCTTGCTCTTTACAGCATCGGACCTTGCTTCTATCACCAGTCACATCCACAGCTGGGTATTCTTTTTGCTTTGGCTCCATCCCTTTATTCTTTCTGGAGTTATTTCTCCACTGATCTCCAGTAGCATATTGGGCACCTACTGACCTGGGGAGTTCCTCTTTCAGTATCCTATCATTTTGCCTTTTCATACTGTTCATGGGGTTCTCAAGGCAAGAATACTGAAGTGGTTTGCCATTCCCTTCTCCAGTGGACCACATTCTGTCAGTTCTCTCCACCATGACCTGCCCATCTTGGGTTGCCCCACGGGCATGGCTTAGTTTCATTGAGTTAGACAAGGCTGTGGTCCTAGTGTGATTAGAGTGACTAGTTTTCTGTGAGTATGGTTTCAGTGTGTCTGCCCTCTGATGCCTTCTTGCAACACCCATCGTTTTACTTGGGTTTCTCTTACCTTGGGCGTGGGGTATCTCTTCACGGCTGCTCCAGCAAAGTGCAGCCGCTCGCTGCTCCTTACCTTGGACGAGGGCTATCTCCTCACTGCCGCCCCTTTTGACCTTCAACATGGGACAGCTCCTCTAGGCCCTCCTGCGCCTGCGCAGCCACAGCTCCTTGGAGATGGGGTTGGTCCTCCCTGCCGCCGCCCCTGGCCTCGGGCTTGGGGGCATGGGGTAGTTCCTCCCGGCTGCCGCTCCTGACCTCGGACGCGGGGTAACACCTCTCGTCATCACCCCTGACCTCGGACGCAGGGTAGCTCCTCTCGGCAGTCCCCCACTCGACCTCGGACGCGGGGTAGCTCCTCTCGGCCGTTCCTCAGGCAAATAATTAAAGTTATATTTTTATATCAAAGTCATCAGCTCTTAAAACCCTCAAATATTCAAGCATTATTATAATTAGAATTTTCAAAGTTAGAAGTGAAATGCATTATGCTGTCATATAATTTTTGTGAGTTAGTCTTAGATGTGGCTGATTCCGCATAATTTCTTTGTCAACAGACACTACCATATGTGTTTGTGTGCATGTGTACACACATGTAAAATATACACACATGTAAAATATATAATGAAAATTATATATTTATACACACACATAAAATATATAAGGAAAATTATTTGTGAAGGGATTTTTAAGTTTTATGGTGAGTAATGGAGTAAGTACTGGGTCTAATTGAGAAATACAGTTTGTAGTAATTGATTCATCAGCTCCTTTACTTTCTAGGACCTCTTCAGTGAAAGTTCCCTTATGTACCAGACACTGAGGTAGGCACTAGGATGTGTAACGGAGAGCAAGACTCGGCCTCTGTCCTTCAGTGCTTGTATTTTTTATGAGATACAGATAAAGTACATGTAAATCAAGTGCAGGTCTTAATTAGTTCTACGAATGAAATAATGTGTTTCAATATAGAATGATGGAGACTTAACCTTAGGTAGAGTAATCAGTAAATGCCTCTTTGAAGAGATGGCAGCTCAAACTGAGAACTAAAAAGTCAGAAAGAGTTGGTCATGCAAAGAAATAGTGAAAGAGCACTGCAAACAGAGGAAACAGTGAGCAAAACGTCTGTGAGTTGGAGGAAACAAGGTTTTTTGAGGAACTGATCAAAATCTGGGTGATTGGAGCCTATAGAGACAAAATGGAAGAACAATGTGAGATGAAGCCCATAAGGTAGACATTGAGATTTGTTAAGGTTTGACAAACTGGGGGACAGAGCTTATATTGTGTAACAGGAGCAGTGGGAAGCCATTGAAAGGCTAAAGGAGTGACACTGATGTTTTAATAAGATCTTTCTGTGGTGGTAGAAAGAGGCAGGGTCAAAGGAAGTGTAGATCTGGTATAGTGTTTTGGTCACATTAGCTACACAGGAATTTATTAAATTAATGAAATTAAAATATAGCAGAAGAGTCTTGTTTCTAGCTGTTTCCAGTGAGGTTGTTTCCATTTGGTGACTATTAGTAAAATGCATGGTCATATTTCATTTCCCATGGGTAAATATCTAATAGTAGAATTACTGGGAGATATGGGTAAATGTGTGTTTAACATTATTAGAAACTTGATCAATTGTTTTCCAAAGGTGGCTATGCCATTTTGTATCCACACAAGAAACAAGGGGAGTTCTAGTTCTTTCTTATTCTCTTTAACACTTTGTATAGTCTTTTTGATTTGAATCTAGTAGGTGCATAGTGGTTACTTACTGTGGATTTAATTTGCATTTTCTTAATGACAAATGATGTTGAACATCATTTTTTGTGCTTATAGGACACTTTTATATCTACTTAAAAATATGTTTAGATCCTTTGCTTACTGAAAAAATGAGTTTTTATTATCATGTGAGAGCTCTTTATAAATTCTGGTATGGGTCCTTTATCAGATACATGATCTCCTGTTCTCTGAACAGTAAATTAATTTTGCAGAATTCTGAATTAGCAATATATCTTATGTAGTTTGTCTTTTTGTTGCCTGTTTAAAAATATTTGCCTAATCTAAAGTAATGCCAAAGAGTATCTACCTAATTTAAAGGCAATGCCAAAGAATGTTCAACCTGCTGCACAATAGCTCTCATCTCACATGCTATCAAAGCAATGCTCAAAATTCTGCAAGCGAGGCTTCATCAGTATGTGAACCAAAAACTTCCACGTGTTGAAGATAGATTTAGAAAAGGCAGAGGAACCAGAGATCAAACTACCAACATCTGGTGAAAAATAGAGAACACAAGAGAGTTCCAGAAAAAACATCTGCTTTATTGACTACTTCACAACCTTTGACTGTGTGGATCCCAACAAACTGTGGAAAATTCTTCAAGAGATTGGAATACCAGACCACCTTACCTGCCTCCTGAGAAATCTGTATGTTCATAAAGAAGCAACATTTAGAACTGGATGTGGAAGAACAGACTGGTTCCAAGTTGGGAAGGGAGTAGTACTTCAGGGCTGTGTGTTGTCACCCTGGTTGTTTAACTTACATGCAGAGTACATCATGAGAAATGGTGGGTTAGATGAAACACAAGCTGGAATCAAGATTGAAGGGAGAAACATCAATAACTTCAGATAATGCAGATGACACCACCCTTATGGCAAAAAGCAAAGAGGAATTGAAGAAACTCTTGATGAAAGTAAAAGAGGACAATGAAAAAGCTGGCTTGAAATTCAATATTCAAAAAACGAAGATCATGGAATCTGGTCCCATCACTTCATGACAAATAGATGGGGAAGCAATGAAAAAGCTGGCTTAAAATTCAGCATTCAAAAAACGAAGATCATGGAATCTGGTCCCATCATTTCATGGCAAATAGATGGGGAAGCAGTGGTGGACTTTCTTTTCATGGGTTCCAAAATCATTGCAGATGGTGACTTCAGCCATGAAATTAAAAGACACTTGCTCCTTGGAAGAAAAGCTATAACCAACCTAGACAGCATATTAAAAAACAGAGACATTACTTTGCCAACAACAGTCCATCTAGTCAAAGCTATGGTTTTTCCAGTAGTCATGTATGTATGCGAGAGTTGGACCATAAAGAAAGCTGAGTGCTGAAGAATTGATGCTTTTGTACTATGGTGTTAGTGAAGACTCTTGAGAGTCCCTTGGACTGCAAGGAGATCCAACCAGTCCATCCTAAAGGAAATCAGTCCTGAATATTCCTTGGAAGGACTGATGCTGAAACTGAAGCTCCAGTATTTGACCACCTGATGTGAAGAACTGAGGCACTGGAAAAGACCTGATGTTGGGAAAGAATGAAGGCTGGAGGCGAAGGGATTGACAGAGGATGAGATAGTTGGATGGCATCACCGACTCGATGGACATGAGTTTGAGCAAGCTCCAGTAGTTGGTGATGGGCAGGGAAGCCTGGCGTGCTGCAGTCCATGGGGTCGCAAAGAATTGGACACAACTGAGCAACTGAACTGAACTGAATCTAAAGTAGTAAAAGAGATTTTTGTAGGTGTTTTATAGACTCAACTCCTATCATTGTGAATAGTGTAAAGTATAAGTCAAGGTTCATTTATTGGCATGTGGGTGTCCAGTTTTTCCTGCTAATAAATAATGACCAGTTATCATTGATACCTTGTTTTTTGTCAACTGATCATCCACTGATATGATTTGTGTGTGTCTATTTCTGGACTTCCTGTAATGTTCTATTAATTCAGATGTTAATTCTAATGGCAGTACCACGTTGTCTTCCTTTTTGTTACTTTGTCATAAAATTTAGTAGTTTAGGACCTCTCAAGTTTGTTCTGCATTGGATTTATTTGGTCTGTTAAGCATGTGTGCTAAGTCGCTTCAGTTGTGTCTGACTTTGTGTTATCCTAGGGACTGTAGCCTGCCAGGCTCCTCTGTCCATGGGATTCTCCAGGCAAGAATACTGGAGTGGGTTGCCTCCTCCAAGGGATCTTTCCAACCTAAGGATCAAACCCACTGCCCTTAAGCCTCCTGTGTTGGCAGACAGCTTCCTTACCACAAGGGCCACCTGGGAAGCCCTTGGGCTGTTATAATCCCCTTTAATTTCCATGTGCATTCTAGTATCAGCTTGTGAATTTCTGACAAAAAGTTACAATTTTGATTTGGAGTATGGAAAAACTGGGGTGGGATTAACAAATGATGCATTTCTATTTCTGTTTAGGTTTTAGTTTTCTCTTTTAATAAAAATCTTTGGAATGTTTTCTAGTTTTAAATGTGTAGCCTTTACAAATATTTAGATAAATTTCTGAGTATTTTATGTTTTATGCTATTTTTAAAAATTATTTTCTTCTTATATTTTAAAATTAATTAATTATATATTTTTCAAATGTGTATACCTCTCCTTTGCCTTTAGCTTCTCTTCTTTTTTCAACTGTCTGTAAGGCCTCCTCACACAACCATTTTGCCTTTTTGTATTTCTTTCTTTTGAGTTTGATCTTGATCACTGCCTCCTGTACAGTGTCGTGAACCTCCATCCATAGTTCATCAGGCACTCTTTTCTATCAGATCTAATCCCTTGAATCTGTTTGTCACTTCCACTGTATAATCATAAAGGATTTGCTTTAGGTCATACTTGAATGGTCTAGTAGTTTTCTCTATTTCCTTCAATTTAATTCTGAATTTGGCATAAGGAGTTCATGATCTGAACCACATTTAGCTCCCAGTCTTGTTTTTGCTGGCCGTATAGAGCGTCTCCTTCTTTGGCTGCAAAGAATATAATCAATCTGATTTCAGTATTGACCATCTGGTGATGTCCATGTGTAGAGTCTTCTCTTGTGTTGTTGGAAGAGGGTGTTTGCTCTGACCATCACCTTCTCTTGGCAAAACTCTGTTAGCCTTTGCCCTGCTTTGTTTTGTACTCTAAGGCCAAATTTGCCTATTATTGCAGGTATCTCTTGACTTCCTACTTTTGCATTCCAGTCCCCTATGATGAAAAGGACATCTCCTTTGGGTGTTAGTTCTAGAAAGTCTTGTAGGTCTTCATAGAACCATTCATTTTTAACTTTTTCATCATTACTGCCTGGGGCATAGACTTGAATCACTGTAATATTGAATGGTTTGCCTTGGAAACAAACAGAGATCATTCTGTTGTTTTTGAGATTGCCTCCAAATACTACATTTTGGACTCTTTTGTTGACTGCGATGGCTATTCCATTTCTTCTAAAGGATTCTTTCCCACAGTAGTAGATATGGTCATCTGAGTTACATTCACCCATTCGAGTCCATTTTAGCTCATTGATTCCTAAAATGTTGATGTTCACTCTTGGCATCTCCTGTTTGACCACTTCCAATTTACCTTGATTCATGGACCTAACATTCCAGGTTCCTTTGCAATATTGCTCTTTACAGTGTCGAACTTTACTTCCATCACCAGTCACATCCACAACTGGGTGTTGTTTTTCCTTTAACTGTGTCTCTTCATTCTTTCTGGAGTTCTTTCTCCTCTTTTCTCTAGCAGCATATTGGGCACCTGCTGATGTGGGGAGTTCATCTTTCAGTGTCATATCTTTTTGCCTTTTTATATGGTTCATAGGGTTCCCAAGGCAAGAACACTAAAGTGGTTTGCCATTCCCTTCTCCAGTGGACCATGTTTTGTTAGACCTCTCCATCATGACCCATCCATCTTGGCTGGCCCTACATGACATGGCTCATAGTTTCATTGAGTTAGGCAAGGCTGTGGTCCATGTGATCAGTTTGGTTAGTTTTCTGTGATTTTGTTTTTTATTCTGTCTGCCCTGTGATGGAGAAGGATAAGAAGCCTATGGAAGTTTCCTGATAGGAGAAACTGACTGAGGGGAAAACTGGGTCTTGTTCTGATGGGCGGGGTCATGCTCAGGAAATCTTTAATCCAATTTTCTGTTCATGGGAGGGGCTGTGTTCCCTCCCTGTTGTTTTACCTGAGGCCAAACTATGGTGGAGGTAATGAAGATAATGGTGACCTCCTTCAAAGGATACCATGCAAGGACTGCTGCTCTTAGTGCCTAGGTTGCTGCTGCAAGCCACTGCCAACCCACACTCCTGGACACTCTTGGGCAAGTCTGAGTCAATCTCTTGTGGGGTCACCGCTCATTTCTCCTGGGTCCTGGTAGGCACAAGGTTTTCTTTGTGCCCTCCAAGATTCTGTTTACTCAGTCCTGTGTAAACTCTGGTGGCTCTATGGTGGGGTTAATGGTGACCTCCTCCAAAAGGGCCTATGACATACCTGGGTCTGCTGCACTCAAAACCCCTGCTCCTGTGGCAGACCACCGCTGACCCATACCTACGCAGAAGACACTCAAACACTCAAAGGCAGGTCTTGTCAGTCTGTGGGGTCTCCTGGTGTGCACAAGGTCTTGTTTGAGCCCTCCGAGCATCTCTGGTGGGTATGGGATTTGATTTTAAACATGACTTCACCCCTCCTACCATATTCCTGGGCTTTTCCTTTGCCCTTGGATGTGGGATATCTTTTTTTGGTGGGATCCAACATTCTCCTATTGACAGTTGTTCAGCAGAAAGTTTTAATTTTGGTGTTCTCACAGGAGAAGATGAGTGCAGGTCCTTTTACTCCACCGTCTATATACCCATTTGAATTGAGAGTTCCAAAGAATTGGAAGGAGAGATAAGAAAGCTTTCCTCAGTGATTAATGGAAAGAAATAGAGGGAAACAATAGAATGGGAAAGACTAGAGATCTCTTCAAGACAATTAGAGATACGAAGGGAACATTTCATGCAAAGATGGGCACAGTAAAGGACAGAAATGGTAAGGACCTAACAGAAGCAGGAGATATTATACAGAGATGGCAAGAATACACAGAAGAACTATACAGAAAAGATCTTCATGACCCAGATAACCATGCTGGAGTGATCACTCATCTAGAGCCAGACATCCTGGAAAGTGAAGTCAAGTGGGCCTTAGGAAGTATCACTACAAACAAAGCTAGTGGAGGTGATGGAATTCCAGTTGAGCTATATCAAATCCTAAAAGATGATGCAGTGAAAGTACTGCACTCAATATGCCAGAAAATTTGGAAAACTCAGCAATGGCCACAGTACTGAGAAGGTCAGTTTTCATTCCAATCCCAAAGAAAGGCAATGCCAAAGAACGTTCAAACTACCCCACACTTGTATTCATCTCACACACTAGTAAAGTAATGCTCAAAATTCTCCAAGCCAGGCTTCAATAGTGTGTCCACCGAGAACTTCCAGATGTTCAAGCTGGATTTAGAAAAGGCAGAGGAACCAGAGATCAAATTGCTGGCATCTGTTGGATCATCGACTTTTGGTTTATTGACTATGTCAAAGCCTTTGACTATGTGGATCACAACAAACTGTGGATAGTTCTTAAAGAGATGGGAATACTAGACCACCTGACCTGCCTCTTGAGAAACCTGTATGCCGGTCAAGAAGCAACAGTTAGAACTGGACATGGAACAACAGACTGGTTCCAAAACGGGAAAGGTGTATGTCAAGGCTGTATATTGTCACGCTGCTTATTACCGTCTGTGCAGAGTACATCATGAGAAATGCCCTACTGGATGAAACACACGTTGGAATCGACTACCAGGAGAAATATCAGTCAGCTCAGATGTGCAGATGACACCACCCTTATGGCAGAAAGCGAGGAACTAAAGAGCGTCTTAATGAAAATGAAAGAGGAGAGTGAAAATGTTGGCTTAAAAATCAACATTTAGAAAACTAAAATCATGGCATCTGGTCCCATCACTTCATGGCAAATAGATGGGGAAACAATGGAAAGAGCGCAAGACTCTTTTTTGGGGCTTCAAAATCATTGCAGATGGTAACTGCAGCCATGAAATTAAAAGACGCTTGATCTTTGTAAGAAAAGTTATAAGCAACCTAGACAACATATTAAAAAGCAGAGACATCACTTTGCCAACAAAGGTCTGTGTAGTCAAGGCTATGTTTTTTCCAGTAGTACGGTATGGATGTGAGAGTTGGACTATAAAGAAAGCTGAGTGCCAAAGAATTGATGCTTTAGAATTTTGGTGTTGGAGAAAACTCTTGAGAGTCTCTTGGACTACAAGGAGATCCAAGCAGTCCATCCTAAAGGAAATCAGTCCTGAATATTCATCGGAAGGACTGATGCTGAGGCTGAAACTCCAATACTTTGGCCACCTGATGCAACGAACTGACTCCTTAGTAAAGACCCTGATGCTGGGAGAGATTGAAGGTGAGAGGAGAAGGGGATGACAAAGCTTGAGATGGTTGGATGGCATCACCGACTAGATCGACATGAGTTTTGAGTAAGCTCTGGGAGTTGGTGATGGTTAGGGAAACTTTACGTTCTGTAGTCCATGGGATCGCAAAGAGTCGGACATGACTGAGCAATTGAACTGAACTGAACTGAACTGAATTATATATTTTCGGCCATTCTGGGTCTTCATTTCTCTATTTGAGGCAAGCAAGGCCTGCTCTCTATTTGTGATGTTTGGTCTTCTCATTGCTGTGGCTTCTCTTGTTGTGGAGCACAGACCATTGGTGCACAGGCTTCAGTCTTTGTGGTGCTTAGAGTTGGTTGCTCCAAAGCATGTAGTATCCTCCTAGACCAGAGATCGAACCAGTGTCCCTTGCATTGCAAGGCAGATTCTTAACCACTAGACCACAAGGGAAGCCCCTGCTTTATGCTTTTTCAAGTGATCTTCCTTTTGAATTTATTGTTCTAATTATTCTCTGCCTGTATAAAAAATGTAAAGGTTTTTTGTATATTGATTTTAAATCTTGAGAATTTAGTAAAATTTTTATTAATTTGGAAGTTTTGGAATAGATTCCTTAGGATTTTCCATGGAGACCGGTACAAGATTTGTATATGTATTTTTTCTTTTACAATTTACATGCCTTTTATATATCTGTTTTTCTTATCATTTTACATTAGCTTAAGCATCCAGTATAATGCTGAATAGAAGTGTTTGGAGAGGAAATCTTGCCTTATTCTTAAAAAGTGCATATTCATTGACCATTAAGTATGATGTTTACTGTAGATGTGTCATAGATGCCTTTTATCAGTTTAAGTTCTTTATATCCCTATTGCTAAAAGTTTATTTAATGAATAGTTTTGGATGTTCTCAAATGATTTTCCTATAATGATAATGGGACTTTTGTTCTTTATCTGTGAATCTGTTGAATTACAGTGTTTCATTTTTTCATTGGTAAAACCTACTTCCTTTCCTGGGATAAAATGTATGAAGACATGATTTTTTTTATTTTATTTTTTTAACATGCTGCTGGATTTACTTGCTGTGTTTTGTTAAGATTTTTTGTGTGTCTATGTTCATAAGGGTTATTTTGCTATAGTTTTTTGTTGTTCTTCCTGACATGGTTTTCTGTTTTTATTATCATGATATTGTTGGCCCACAAAATGAGTTTGGAATTGTTCCTTCATTTTAAAATTTGAGGAAACTATTGTGCAAAAATGGTGGTCATTCTAAGTAATTGAAAGAATTCATGTGTGAAATGTAAATTTCCGTGTTACTCTCTCCATACACCTCACCCTCTCCCTCCTCCCCTACCCCCGTGTCCATAGGTCTTTTCTCTATGTCTGTTTTTCCATTGCTGCTCTGAAATTAAATTCATCAGTACCATCTTTTTATATTTCATATATATGTGTCCATATACAATATTTATATTTCTCTTTCTGACTTACTTCACTCTGTATAATAGGCTCTAGGTTCATCCACCACAATAGAATTGACTCAATGTGTTCCTTTTTATGGCTGAGTAGTAGTCCATTTTATATATATACCACAGCTTCTTTAATCAGTCATCTGTTGATGGACATCTAGGTTGCTCTCATGTTCTAGTTATTGTAAATAGTACTGCAATGAACATTGGGGGTGGATGTGTCTTTTTCAATTGTTTTTTTCTAATTGCTTAAGGTAGAAGCAGAAGTGATTAATTTGAAATCTCACACCAACAGTAAAGAATCTGCCTGCAGTGTGGGTGACCTGGGTTTGATCCCTGGGTTGGGAAGATTACCTGGAGGAGGGCACGGCAACACACTTCCAGTGTTCTTGCCTGGAGAACCCCATGGAGAGAGGAGCCTGGCGGGCTACAGTCCACGGGGTTGCAAAGAGTCAGACATCATTGCACACACGGATGTGGGTTCAAATACAATTTCCCCTTCCCCCTTAGTAACATAAGCATTTAATGCTACATATTTCCCTAAAGCACTCTTTTACTGTATCCCATAAATGTTGATATGTTATGTTTTCCTATTCATAGAGATAAAAAGTAGTTTTCCTTGTGACTCCTTCTTTGACCCACAGTGTACTTAGAATAATGTTCCAGATATTTTATTAATTTTTTCCTGTTATGTATTTTTATTGATTTTTTACTTAATTCCGCTGTGTTCTAAATTTTAAACTTTATTGAGAATTCATTTATAGCCCAGGATATTCTCATTCTGGTGAATATTTGATATGTGTTTGAAATGTGTTGCTTGATAGAGTGATTTATTTGCCTCTGTAACAGTTAGATCAGAGAAGGCAATGGCACCCCACTACAGTACTCTTGCCTGGAAAATCCCATGGACGGAGGAGCCTGGTAGGCTGCAGTCCATGGGGTCGCTGAAGGTCGGACACAACTGAGCGACTTCACTTTCACTTTTCACTTTAATGCATTGGAGAAGGAAATGGCAACCCACTCCAGTGTTCTTGCCTGGAGAATCCCAGGGACAGGGGAGCCTGGTGGGCTGCCGTCTGTGGGGTCACACAGAGTCGGATATGACTGAAGTGACTTAGCAACAGTTAGATTGTGCTTAGTCACTCAGTCACTTAGGACTCTTTGAGACCCCATGGACTATAGCCCACCGTGCTCCTCTGTCCATGGGATTTTCCAGGCAAGAATACTGGAGTGGGTTGCCATGCTCTCCTCCAGGGGATTTTCCCAACCCAGGGATTGAACTCAGGTCTCCCACATTGAAGGTGAACTCTTTGCTATCTGAACCAGCAGGGAAGCCCAACAATTAAATTAAGTTGATTGACAATGAGGGATTGATTCTGGATACCAAAATTTGAGGATGCTCAAGTCACATAGTTGGCCCTCTGTATCCAGGGCGCCTGCTTTCAAGGGTTCAACCAATTGAGAGGATCTTGTAGTACTGTAGTATTTATTGGGGGGAAAAAAATCCATGTCTTCTTTAAGGGGGTGGCTGTTAAGGTTCTAGTATTTATTTTCTTTTCACATTTAGTGTTTTCTCTAGAGTTTACAATATGCATTCTTAACTTATCACTCTGTACCTTCAAATAATATACTACTTCAAGTATAGGGTATGAATATCTTCTAAAAGTGTACTTACATTTCTCCTTTCTTGTCATTTGTAATCTTTCTGTCATTGGTTTTACTTTCATGGGTTATAAATTCCTTAATGTATTATTATTTTTTGCTTTAGATAGTTTTCTTTTAAAGAATTTTCAAAATGAGAAAAAAGAATGTCTTTTGTATTTAACAACAGTCTTAACAATTCTGCCTCTCTTTGGTTTTTTTGTGACATTTCATATTTCCATCTGGTATTGTTTTCCTTCTGTTGAAAGAACTTACCTTAACATTTTTTTTATAGTAAAAGACTGTGGGCAACAGACTCTCTCAGCTTTTATTTGTCTGCAGAAGTCTTTACTTTGTTTTTTTTTTTTATGAAATACATTAATGTTTTCAGTGTTTGCCTGAGAATTAGAATTTAAAGGCATATTGTAGTTTGGCATTTAACAGATTTAGTTTTCCTTCAAACATCAACTGGCTCCTTGCTAGCTCAATGTATTTATCATCTTTGCTTGTGTAGTCTTACAAAACAATTATTAAAAAATGGTTGTACTGCTTTTAATAAAGTGCATGTTGTTTAATACATACTTTATAGAAGGCACTTACTGTGTGATAGTCATTCCCTTTGTTTTTTTCCTCCCTTCCCTAGAGTTTTTATTGATGGTATTTGTAGCAGCAATTGTTGTACTCTTGGGTATAGTTATTTCTATACCACAGAAAGATTGTCAATATAAATTACTTCTAGAGAGGCCTGGTGGGAAAGAAACAGGAAAAAACAATTTTTTTTCTATTTTTCTTGCCTTGGTTTGTTGGGTATAGGATCATTAATTTTTATTGTGTTCATGTCCAAATTATAAAGTGCTTTTCTGTTATTTACTGAACATTTTGTTAAAAGTCATTTATTATACATGTTAATGTGTAGCACCATATCTGGAAGGGTAGATGACTGGTGGAAATACATATTTATGTCTTGTGGATGATCTGTCTGGTAATGATATGCTTCTTAATTCTTTATGATATTGAAAAGAGAATTCTGATGCTGACACTGGCTTAGGGACCTTGGGAAGCTTACTTAACTTATGCTCACCTCAGTTTCCTTGTTTAAGGTTCTCATCTTAGAGTTATGAGAATAAATGAGGCTATATGCTTTAATTACTCAAGACATAACATGTTCACAAAATGGTGGTTCTTCATTATCTTGTTTTTCACTTTTTTGTTTCTTTGTAAAATTACATACATGTATGGGGTTTCCCAGGTAGCTTAGTGGTAAATAATTCACCTGCCAATGCAGGAGATGCAGGTTCAGTCCCTGGGTTGGAAAGATCCCTTGCAGGAGTAAATAAATGGCAGCCCACTCTAGTGTTCTTGACTGGGAAATCTCATGGACAGAAGGAGCCTGGTGGGCTACAGACCATGGGGTCACAAAGAGTCAAACGTGACTGAAGCGACTGAGCATAGCTTTATACTGAAGATCAATTCTTTAGAAAACATTAATTCAAGAGCTTTATAATTTCTAAAAGGAATTTGATTGGCTAAGAGTAGAAGACATCTGTATACTAATAGAAAACAAAATGTAAGCTGAAAGACAGAATAGAGGATGGAGATAAGATAAAAGTAGTTATCAGATATTGAAGAGAAAATTATTTTTTTTCTTTTGATAGGCCATTCTTTCCTGTCACTTTGTGTGTCTCATAATTTTTTTTTTGAAAATTGGATGTTTTGAATATTGTTAAGTGGAAACTGAAAATTGAATTCTTTTCCTTACTCTCTCTTGTTTGTAGTTAATATTGTGGGTTGTTAGTGCTATTAAGAAAAAGATAATTATCTTCCTTTTATTTTGCTCTGTGCTGGAGATCTCTTCAATACTTAGGCTGTTTACATCTCTGCCATAGCTTTTACTTCTACTAGTGTAGATACCTAAAGGTCAGCTACAAATGAAATCTTAAAGTCTTTGTAAGCCTTTTCTGAATGTGTGACCTGCTCTGGGCATACATGTGGCTTTCTGGATTACCCATTATCCACCGTATACCCACAATTGCCTTCTTTCCCCATATCTTCCTTGCCAGGCTTCTAGATCTGTCTGTTGCTTGTGTCAAGTGTTGTCTTGCTCCAGACTGCTGCAGGTAATATGTGTGACTTTAAATGCTCTTAGCAAAAGTGTCCTAACTCTTGCGACGTTATGAGTTGGTTAAAGCAAAGGGAATTCTTTGGGTCTATCCTTGACGGAGCTGGAAGTCAGGTTTAGACTCACAGTTCTTTGAAAATAAGGTCCTTAGTGCTCCCTTTGGAACTAGCAACCCTCACCATGGTGCAGGCTGGAGTCCTTGTAACTACTGAAGTCTGGGCTGCAGAGATTGAAGGTGGGATAGTGCTTTTCACCACAAAACGATAACTTCTTTTTAACCAAGTCTTCCTTTGCTTATTGTACATTTTTTACTTTATTTCAGAAATTTTCAGAAGTTAATGTGCCAGTTTTTCCAGATCATTAGTGTGTTTGTTTCTTTCTGTCTCTCTCTCTTTTTTTTTAGGAGGACATAACTGCCCAGTCTGCTGTTTTTTGGTGACATCATTTCCAACATTCTTTTTCAAAGGAAGATGTTGTAACTGATTTCACTTGAAAATAGAAACTGGAAGTGAAAATATATTTAAGCCTGATTTTAATAACTAAAAATTGTGTGCTGAATACTTAGCCTCTTACTTAGACAATAATGTCTCCTAAATTTTACCTGTGAAACCTTACATATTTTCTAAGTTATAAAAGAAGAAAAAGTAAGGCAACCAAGGGATATAAACAAGAAGGAGGAAATGTTTTCTTTGGCTTTGTGATTATCACTGGAATATTAAAAGTTACATAGCATTAAGAGCAATTCATTGCCGAAAGAGAAAAGTGGATTATGGTAGTAGAAAGTCTGGCTTACAACCTGATGATGGACCATGATCCGTGAAGTCCTCCTGCCAGCTTGCTTCCTTCCCTCTTCCTCTCATTTGGCTATCTTTTCATTTCATGTTAAATATTGAATAATTTGCATAGGTTTGTCAGTGTGCCAGTAATCCGGATAAGGTTGATAGATAAGAAACGGTCCTTACCCTTACACAGCTTACTGTAAAGTGAGGGTTAGAAAAAAATTTGTAAACATCTGGGATATACTGAAATGATTGTGGTGATTTGGATAGGTTGTAATGAGAGTTCAGGGAAAGGCTCTGTTTGTAGTTAGTGGGAGGACTTTCTGCATTAAGTGCTATTTAAACTGATATTTGGAGGCTTCAGTTCTGTTCAGTCACTCAGTCGTGTCCTACTCTTTGCAACCCCATGGACCACAGCACACCAGGCTTCCCTGTCTATCACCAACTCCCGGAGCTTACTCAAGCTCATGTCCATCAAGTCAGTGATGCCATCCAACCATCTGTCTCATCCTTTTTTGTCCCCTTCTCCTGCCTTCAATCTTTCCCAGCATCAGGGTCTTTTCTAAGGAGTCAGTTCTTCACATCAGGTGGCCAAAGTATTGGAGTTTCAGTATTTCAGTTTCAACATCAGTCCTTCCAATGAATATTCTGGACTGATTTCCTTTAGGACTGACTCCAGCACTCATATCTGTACATGATTACTGGAAAAACCATAGCTTTGACTAGACAGACCTTTGTTGGCGAAGTAATGTCTCTGATTTTTAATATGCTGTCTAGGTTGGTCATTTGGAGGCTTAATGGAAGTTAAAATTAGAAGTTGGGAGAGAGCCCTATCTCATGAATAGGGAATAACATTAAAAAGAGTTTTAAAGGATTCCCTGGTGGTCCGGTGTTTAAGAATGTGCCTTGTAATGCAGGGGACATGGTTTCTTTCAATTCCCAATTGGGGAACTAAGATACCACATGTAATGGGGCAGCTAAGCCCTCCTGCCACGACTGGAGCACCCATGCGCTGCAACTAAGACCAGATACAAGCCAAATAAATAAATATTTGTTTTAAAAAGAATTTTAGATGAAATGAGAAATGGCGTTACAGAAATGTTCTTTATGATAGTAGCTAGGGACTAGGAGGAGAAGGCAATGGTACCCCACTCCAGTACTCTTGCCTGGAAAATCCCATGGACGGAGGAGCCTGGTAGGCTGCAGTCTATGGGGTTGCTAAGAGTCGGACACGACTGAGCAACTTCACTTTCACTTTTCACTTTCATGCATTGGAGAAGGAAATGGCAATCCACTCCAGTGTTCTTGCCTGGAGAATCCCAGGGACGGGGGAGCCTGGTGGGCTGCCGTCTATGGGGTCGCACAGAGTTGGACACGACTGAAGCGACTTAGCAGTAGCAGGGACTGGGAAGTATAGGAAGCTGAATGTGGGATGCTGAATTGGGGCTTTATAAGCAACAGGACTGGAAAAGGTCAGTTTTCATTCCAATCCCAAAGAAAGGCAATGCCAAAGAATGCTCAAACTACTGCACAATTGCACTCATCTCACACACTAGTAAAATAATGCTCAAAATTCTCCAAGCCAGGCTTCAGCAATATGTGAACCGTGAACTTCCAAATGTTCAAGCTGGTTTTAGAAAAGGCAGAGGAACCAGAGATCAAATTGCCAACATCTGCTGGATCAATGAAAAAGCAAGAGAGTTTCAGAAAAACATCTATTTCTGCTTTATTGACTATGCCAAAGCCTTTGACTGTGTGGATCACAATTAACTGTGGAAAATTCTGAAAGAGATGGGGATACCAGACTGCCTGACCTGCCTCTTGAGAAACCTGTATGCAGGTCAGGAAGCAACAGTTAGAACTGGACATGGAACAACAGACTGGTTCCAAATAGGAAAAGGAGTACATCAAGGCTGTATATTGTCACCCTGCTTATTTAACTTATATGCAGAGTGCATCATGAGCAACGCTGGGCTGGATGAAGCACAAGCTGGAATCAAGATTGCTGGGAGAAATATCAATAACCTCAGATATGCAGATGACACCACCCTTATGACAGAAAGTGAAGAAGAACTAAAGAGCCTCTTGATGAAAGTGAAAGAGTAGAGTGAAAAAGTTGGCTTAAAGCTGAACATTCAGAAAACTAAGACCATGGCATCCGGTCCCATCACTTCATGACAAATAGATGGGGAAACATTGGAAACAGTGGCTGACTTGATTTTTGGGGGCTCCAAAATCACTGCAGATGGTGATTGCAGCCATCAAATTAAAAGACACTTACTCCTTGGAAGGAAAATTATGACCAACATGGACAGCATATTAAAAAGCAAAGACATTACTTTGTCAGCAGGGGTCTGTCTAGTCAAGGCTATGGTTTTTCCTGTGGTCATGTATGGATGTGAGAGTTAGAGTATAAAGAAAGCTGAGCACCGAAGAATGGATGCTTTTGAATTGTGGTGTTGGAGAAGACTCTTGAAAGTCCCTTGGACTGCAAAGAGATCCAACCAGTCCATCCTAAAGGAGATCAGTCCTGGGTGTTCATTGGAAGGACTAATGTTGAAGCTGAAACTCCAATACTTTGGCCACCTGATGTGAAGAACTGACCCTGATGCTGGGAAAGATTGAGGGCAGGAGGAAAAGGAGACAACAGAGGATGAGATGGTTGGATGGCATCACGGACTCAACAGATATGAATTTAGGTAGACTCCAGGAGTTGGTTATGGACAGGGAGGCCTGGCGTGCTGTGATTCATAGGGTCGCAAAGAGTCGGATACGACTGAGCGACTGAACTGAAGCAATGTTATCTAGCTTAGAGTTTATCCACAGAGTTGCAAAGAAATCTAACAGGTTAATGATTATCCAGTTTGATCTAATTAACATAAACTGAATTATTCTTTATGATCCTAACTAATAATCTTTCAAAATAAAGATGTTTAAAACTCAATACTTAAAAAATAAAAGATACTTGAATTGCTAGTTATTATAAACCTTAGAACTTTCAGAAGATAGTACATTTCCAGGCCATGATTTTATATTCTAAATTTTTATACAATAATTTTTATGCTTTTATGTAAACACAATTTAGTTAACTAAAAAAGAATATTTTTGTTTATTTTCTTAGTTATTTATTTTTTTATTGCCAATTTTCATGTAATTGGGCCTTCAGTTTTCTTTACTGTGATTTGCTATCTCTGAATGTTTCATTTCTTACCCACAGAAATCATTTTGTCTTTCTTCATTTTACCCATACACCGTTCTTCAGTTCACTTCATTTCAGTTCAGTTGCTCAGTCGTGTCCGACTCTTGGCGACCCCATGAATCGCAGCACGCGAGGCCTCCCTGTCCATCACCAACTCCCGGAGTTCACCCAGACTCACGTCCATTGAGTCAGTGATGCCATCCAGCCATCTCATCCTCTGTCGTCCCCTTCTCCTCCTGCCCCCAACCCCTCCCAGCATCAGAGTCTTTTCCAATGAGTCAACTCTTTGCATGAGGTGGCCAAAGTACTGGAGTTTCAGCTTTAGCATCATTCCTTCCACAGAAATCCCAGGGCTGATCTCCTTCAGAATGGACCGGCTGGATCTCCTTGCAGTCCAAGGGACTCTCAAGAGTCTTCTCCAACACCACAGTTCAAAAGCATCAATTCTTCGGTGCTCAGCTTTCTTAACAGTCCAACTCTCACATCCATACATCACCACTGGAAAAACCATAGTCTTGACTAGACGGATCTTTGTTGGCAAAGTAATGTCTCTGCTTTTGAATATGCTATCTAGGTTGGTCATAACTTTCCTTCCAAGGAGTGAATGTCTTTTAATTTCATGTCTGCATTCACCATCTGCAGTGATTTTGGAGCCCCAAAAAATAAAGTCTGACACTGTTTCCATTGTTTCCCCATCTATTTCCCATGAAGTGATGGGACCAGATGCCATGATCTTCGTTTTCTGAATGTTGAGTTTTAAGCCAGCGTTTTCACTCTCCTCTTTCACTTTCATCAAGAGGCTTTTTTAGTTCCTCTCACTTTCTGCCATAAAGGTGGTGTCATCTGCATATCGGAGGTTTTAAGGCACTGATTTTTTTCATAGAGCTACTATGACGTGTCCCAGATTGATGTTTTAAGTTTATACCCTTGACTTCATAACAAGGCATTTCATTACATTTTTTAGTCTAGATTACAAGTTTGGATCTGCCACCTAACTCATGTGTGACTTTGTTTATATTGCTTACCCTCATTTATCTTCAGTTTCCTTCTCTGAAGGCAACTATGTCTTTTCCTCATAGTGTTGTTAAAGAATTATTTAAATAATGAAGACTGATTGTTTCTACTTTTTATTGTATGTATTCTTTGATAAATACTGAACTATAATATGTCCCTAGTGGTGGAATTATAGTTATAAGCAGTTAGCCTCCTTAATACTAATGTGTTAACACTAATGTGTTAAAAATTAATAGGGTTAGAAAGACCATCTGAAAACATAGGTCCATTCTGTTATATGCATATAGTAAATATTGTTACAGTTTCTGGCAGTGAAATCAAGGAGCTGTAACTTTTTTTTTTTTTTTGTAATTAAGTGATGTGTAGAAAGGGGCATTTTTTTTTTAATTGTGAAAGATGGAAACTTAGGCTTCACATAATAGCCTGATTGTTAGAATTAAACATTATAATTGTTCATTCCTTTAAGAACAGAGTTTTGTTTTTTTTTTTACTACTGAGCCCATTTCTGCTACTTATACATTTGATAATGTTTCTTGATTATACTAGATTCTATTTAAGCATTTACAACTAATTCAGTCTGAAGAATTTGTCAGTGTTCTTCCATTTTAGTGTATGCTAATTTTACGTATGTTTATTCTGAGGCTCACAGAATTAAACTTTGGAATCTACTTTTTTTAGTTCAGTCAGTAAGTTGTCCACGTCATTCTTTTTCAACCTACTTTATTTCTCTGTATGGTTTGCTTCTAGAGAACCTCTTCTGAGTTACTAATGATAGGTCTACAAGTTGACAGTAGTGACACAAGTCAGTTGGATATATAAATATGAATAAATAAGCAGTTCTTGATTTGAAGATGGCATAGTTAAAATGTTGCTTGAGTTGGTTTTGCTAGATTGACAAGTAATATCTAAGGGAGTACACAGTCCATAATAATTTATCATTTACCAGAAACATAAAGGTTACACTGGCTGTTTCTTTGTACTTTAGATGTATGTGGTCAGATGACTACTTTTTTTACCTCAAAGTTGGGGTTAGAGAGTAAGTACTATCTAATTTTAACTCCTTGATTGAATGCTCCTGACTTTGTTACTAAGTGCTTATAACCCAGCTACTTTATTTATTTAATCTTCACAACAGGCTATTAGCTAGGAACTTTTAGTCCCATATTGTAGATGAATTGACTGAGGCTTAGAGATGTAGCATCGTTAAAGGTCACATAGCAAGTGAGTGGTACAGCAAAAATCAGCCAACAGGAAGTCTGAATTCAGAGCCAATCTCTTAACCTTCCTCATAGCTATTTTTGTTAATAAACCAGAAATAGTAGGAGGAGTTGAAATTGTTTGCCATGTAAAAGTAAAACCAAGGTTTAACCAGAGAAAATGTTAGTTCAGTAAAAGGTCAGAAGTCAGCATAAGGGTTATAGTCTCTTATAAAATTGAATTTTGGAGCTGTTACAAAGAAAATAATATATGTGGCATATAATATTTCACAATTTGAGAATACTTTGTTTTTAAACTCTTAAATTTTAGAAGACTTTTAAAATGTTCTTAAATGAGATTTTATTGCTTTTTTGAAGTTTTGTAAAGAAAGACTTAGTGGATTTTGGTCCTGGGTTCTCTATCTACTGGTTTTGTGAAATTTTTTCATGTTGCTTGAACTTTCTGTACCTGTGATTCCTTACCTGTAAAATGAAGATAATAGTAGAGTTCTTTGTCAAGCACTTAGAATAGTTCTAAATGACATATGAAGTTCAGTTCAGTTCAATCGCTCAGTTGTGTCCAACTCTTTGTGACCCCCTGAACTGCAGCATGCCAGCCTTCCCTGTCCATCACCCAGAGCTTATTCAAATTCATGTCCATTGAGTCAGTGATGCCATCCAACCATCTCATCCTCTGTCGTCACCTTCTCCTGCCTTCAATCTTTCCCAGCATGAGGGTCTTTTCCAGTGAGTCAATTCTTTACATCAGGTGGCCAATCATCTTCTGCATCAGTCCTTCCACTGAATATTCAGGACTGATTTCCTTTAGGATGGACTGGTTGGATCTCCTTGCAATTCAGGGGCTCTGAAGAGTCTTCTCCAACACCACAGTTCAAAAGCATAAATTCTTTGGTGCTCAGCTTTCTTTATGGTCCAATTCTCCCATCCATACAGTACACGACTAAATGGACCTTTTTCAGCAAAGTAATGTCTCTGCTTTTTAATATGTTGTCTAGGTTGGTCATAGCTTTTTTTCCAAGGAGCAGGCATCTTTTAATTACATGGCTGCAGTCACCATCTACAGTGATTTTGAAGCCCAAGAAAATAAAGTCTGTCACTATTTCCATTGTTTCCCCATCTATTTGCCATGAAGTGATGGGACTGGATGCCATCATCTTCATTTTTTGAATGTTGAGTTTTAAGCCAGCTTTTCATTCTCCTCTTTCACTTTCATCAAGAGGCTCTTTAGTTGTTTGCTTTCTGGCATAAGGGTGATGTCATTGGCATATCTGAGGTTATTGATATTTCTCCTGGCAATCTTGATTCCAGCTTTTGCTTCATCCAGTCCAGCATTTCTCATCATGTACTCTTCATATAAGTTAAATAAGTTTAAGTAGTGTTGTTATTATTGCAATTATCTTCCCATCTATATTATATTATGTGCTCATCCATCTGTATTAATGAACATCTTTCATGGATGGAAAATTAATTCCACTTCTTGAGTCTAATCTCTAGTCCCTAATCTTATCTTCCTTTATTTCCTCTTTCTTAGCTACTCACTATTTGTCTTCTTTTATACTTTATATAATTTGTAAGCCAACCTCAACCTTTTTTGGAATAAAATAGAATATATTTAAATACGAATATACATTTTTATTTCTAGAATTTAGCACTGTTAGTGCATGGGATTTTTGTGTCCACAGATATATTTCTATTTCTTAGAACAGGAAGTTCTAGTCTTTAATAAATAAAATATCTATTGAATGAGGAAATAAATAACTTCAAATTTGTCACATATTTTGTATATGCCTGTTAGCTTCTGCCTAAATTTCCTATTCTCTAGATCAAAAAGATATCCACGTTGTTAATATTTTTCTTAAAAATGGTACTGATTACTGTATAAACTAATTCATGTGTGAGTTGACCAGTATAGAATTAAGAGGATCATCATATCTTTTATTCCAAGTGTATTTGTCTGTCATGGTACTTAAAGGAGCATTTAGGAGGGACAGCAGTACTTATGACTCACTTAGCATAATGTCACAAGTCAAATATGTTGCCGCCTTTCCCAGTTTACATGTTTTTTTTTTTTTTTTAAAGTACCACTGGATATTAGGTATTTCTCTTTTAAACAGTTTTACCATTAATTCTTTCAACATTTATTATAAGTTTGCTAATATAGTTTCTCATTTCTTCATATTCTATACATGGAGATTAGACCCAGTTATTCTTTTTTTTTGTTACATCTTTTTTGTCAGTCTAGTAATATAAAAGAAAATGAATTTCCATGCCTTGATATTCATCTTTAGTGATCTGCATCTTCTAGGATTTATCCCTTTTCAGACTCAGTGCCTTTTTTAAGATTTGTCCCGGAACTTACCTCTTAGTCATTTGTTCTACTTTGCTCTATTCTTCTAGATTTGAAATTGCCTTTTCCCATTTGAAAGAAAAAAAAAAATTCTCTTAGATAGTTTTATTTCTTACAGTGCCTTTCACTTATCTGTAGTGACATTTTTTAAATCAAAATTAGTTTTTGACTAGAAAACTTGAAATTTTTTAGATTCCTAATATGTTTTTGCTAGCTAAATATTTGTTTTGTTGTATATATAACCTCTCATATTATCATTAGTGATTTTTTTCTGTTTCTTTTCAGCTGGTTGGTGGAGAATTTGACTTGGAGATGAACTTTATTATCCAAGATGCTGAGAGCATAACATGCATGACAGAGCTTTTGGAACACTGTGATGTCACATGTCAAGCAGAAATATGGAGCATGTTTACAGCCATCCTACGAAAAAGTGTTCGGAATTTACAGACTAGTACAGAAGTTGGGCTCATTGAGCAAGTATTGCTGAAAATGAGTGCTGTAGATGACATGATAGCAGGTATGGGATTATCTGATAGGAAAGTATAATTTAAATGTTCATATACTTCTTTTATTCTCTAGTTTAATATACGTTTGTTGAAGCTACTTTGTTTTAAAATAGATAAGTCAAGATGTATTGGAAATGTGCCTTTTATATTAAGAGAAAACCTGAAGAATGAAAGATGATTTCTGTATTAGACAGATATAATTACTATTTTGGTTTTCCAGGTTTTAGAAAATCTGAGTAATGTGGTATAAGTGCTCTGAGATCTATCAGAAAAAGGAACAGTACCTTTCGATGTAGAACTTAAACTTTTACATAATTAAAATACTACAATACATATTACATTTTTATAAAATTAGTACTTTATTAAAAGTTCTCTGAACTCCATCTTCTTCAGTCTGACATTTATGGAACAGGAAATGCTAAAAGCCTTAGGACAAGCATGTTGTGATTTTTGAAAGTGTCAATCTTACTCTGATATTTTCTGGAGGAACTTTTGTCTTAAATGCAGACATTGTGGATTAGACAATTTGAGTGAAATTTTAAGATAAAAGTTTTAATAATTTTGTGTTGTTATGTGTTATTTGAAATAATAATTTTGATATGTGTAATTCTTCATCATCAGTCCTTTACTCACCTGCAAATCCATTTCCCTCTGGTTAAATGCACTTAAGTACAAATATTTTGAAAGATGGTACCAGAGCACCAGCTATTCCCAGAAAATAAGGAGTTTGTGATGATTCTCTTAAGCCATGAGTCTTTAGCCTGACTTTATTCTGACATGAAAAGGTTTCATAATTCTAAAAGTGCTAGTATAATTCCTCACAATATCTGATCATATCTGATCCTTAAAAATAATTCAAACACCAGAAAATCCTCTATAATGTTTTGCTTTATGCATAATTAGTATTAATATCAGTAGAACAAAATATTAAACAGGAAAGAAGGAATGAAGAACAAAGATCAATGCTTTTTAAAATTTAAACAATATTTCACAATTTTGTTTTTCTTATAGAATATATTAAAATCATTTGTAATTGCTTTCAAGGTGGCGTGTATCTCTATTTAGAATAATTTAGCATTCTCTGTCTTTGTTACTGATGGTTAACTTGAAAAATAAGAATCAAAATTAAAAGGTATTTTTGATGGAGATATGGTACCATTTCGCTAAATTTTAGCATTAGCATGAATTTATTTGTATAAACTTCGTGTACGCATGTTGTATAGAACATCATTTGATCTTTAAATCCTCATATCTGAGTTTAAACCCTTAAAATTCTTTCCCTTTTCTTTCTTTCTTTTTTGTAAATAAAGTGCACTTTATAGAGTACACTTTAGAGAGTGAGCCACAATTACGAACATACTGTACATAATTCATGAGTACTGAAGTAAGGTGATAGTAAGCTTGATATTACCAAGAAGCTCATATCTTCACATTTTCTGTTATATAAAGCCTCTTAGTTCCCTTTTCCCTTATTCTCATTAATAGTATGGATAACACAAAATTTTCAATTTTTGTTATTTAAACATTAAAAAAGTGTTTGAAAAATTTCCTCTACCTTACTTTTCAGTAGAGAAATTAAAATCTAGATAACATACTAATGAAGCCCCAGTAACCACCAAAACGCTACTAAGTTTTCATTATGAGTATTTTGTAACATGCTACATTAAAAGAGATTCTTTTCATGTAATAATGTTGAAGGTATCACTAGAAGGTGTTTAAACATCTGTTGTAAATTGATAGTATATTTTCATAGTATTTTTCTTTAAAAATCTTATATGAGAAAAGAAGAGTTGTTATAGTGAAATTAAAACTTGAGGTGCTTGTTTATGTTACCTGTATAATAAGAAATTTTAATAATTATGTAATTAAATGCAAATTTAGTACATCTTTTTTTGTGACGTATATAGGAGATGAGATAAAGGTTTGGAAATACAATTCTTTTACTGTAGTATGTGTAGACATACCTGAAAGAAATCTTCGATGAAGATTTTGCCATTTCAGCTAGTTGCTTTAAAATGCTTAATATTAACTTGAGGTTTTAAGGTGCTTGGTTTTTATCTAGAATTTTTTCTTAGAAATAGATCACCTGGCTAATATGTAGTAACTTTGGACATTTTTATAATTTGAATAATGAATGATCTTTCATTAAAAATGTCTCTTTAAAATGGCATATCCACAGTCACAGTTTTATCATAGAGATTGCTTACTTACAATGGTGTTATGAGTAAGTCAATTTATTGATGACTTAACCATATTACATTTCTATTTTGAAATACATACATAATAAATATTTTTAAAGTCTCAAAGTTCAGCTATTAATCTGTGATATTAAATAATGTATATATCAATAACTAATTATTTCAGTTTATCCTAACCTAAACTATTGATGATAAGCTTCTTATAATGTTTATGTGTATTTATTATAACTTGTGTAGTATCTGAATTCTTAGTAAGTGCTTTAGAAATTGAGATATGTAGATTTAAATGTTTAATATCTTGCAAAGAATGACTCATGAAGGTACTATGACTCACAGTGTATAGAGATGAGAAACTAATCAGAGACAAGAGATTAAATGTATATTTTTTTCTTATTATCTAGTGAGCTGGTATGTCTCTTATATGCACAATAAATACATTGTCATAATGGATATCACTAGTCAGGGGTTGAAATAGTGCTTCCATTTGGAGACTAGTGGGTAAAAATCAGAGCTCTGAAGACATATTGCCTAGGTTTGAATTTTAACTGTACCACTTACTAGAGTGTGTGCTTTGGCAATGGAATTAAGTTACCTGTGCCTTACTTCCTCATTTTTAGAAGAGGTTAATGGTAATACTTAAGCTTGTTACAGGGATTTGTGAAGTTAATGCTTGTAAACCACTTGGAATGATGCCAGGCAAGGAGTGAGTACTCAGAATTGTTGCTGATGGGCCAAGGGATATTTCAAGAATATATTTTATTAAGAGTAGATAATTCCAAAACAAAATTTGGTCAAACATCAGTTTTCATTTGAAAGTAACAAATTTACAATGTTAAATCATTGTACCTTTGCATATTTTTGCCTGTCTTTCCCTGCATATAGCAGATTTATGTGTATGTGTGTATATTCTTTGAATTTATAAAATCATTTTTTTATGACTTTGCAAAGAGAACTTAATTGAAATCGTAATTCTGGGTGGGGAAAAAAGTCTTTAAAGTATTTTTTTCTTATATGATGATTGATAATTGTTAATTTGAATGGCTATTCATGAGGTCATTTGGCTATAATGGATACCAATATATATGTAGAAATGACGAGATAACTTTTGCTCTTTCTAAAAGTGTATTACCTTGACAGATGACAGCTTATGACTAGAGTTCAGAATAACTTTATTTTCCTTTGAAGATCTTCTAGTTGATATGTTGGGGGTTCTTGCCAGCTACAGCATCACTGTCAAGGAACTGAAGCTTTTGTTCAGCATGCTTCGAGGAGAAAGTGGAATCTGGGTAAGCTGTGGTCAAAGGGAAAAGTATTCAATATCAGTGCATTAATACTTAATGTTCAACAATTTGTCTCTAGAGAGCTATTAACTTGAATTGGTAATAGAAATTGTTCCTCTTAAATAGTTCAGTAAGTGATTTAAAAATAATTTTCTCTCTAGTTAGAAAACAGTCTGATGGTTAAGGTGATATATTAGATATTTTTGTTAAATTTGTACAGTGACATTTCTCTTTTTTGTTTCCTTAGCCAAGGCATGCAGTAAAATTATTATCCGTTCTTAATCAAATGCCACAAAGACATGGTCCTGATACTTTTTTCAATTTCCCTGGTTGTAGTGCTGCGGTAAGTTTTAAATACTTGTTTGTTTTTATTTACTTTAAGTCAATTCTATTATGGCATAATTTACCCACAGTCAATTCAGCAGTTTAAAAAGTACAGTTTGATGAGTTTTGAATAATCCCTTCACTGTCACCACAGTCATGTTTTAGAACAATTCCCTTACTCACCAAAATTCCCTTGTCTCTTTGAAGCCAGTTCCCTCTCCCTGGTCCTCTCCTTTGCAACCCTTGATTTATTTTGTGTTTGTATAATTTTACCTTTTTAAAAATTCATATAAATCAAATCAAATAGTATCTAAGTCTTTTTCTGTCAGCCTTCTTTTACTTAGCCTAATGCTTTTGAGATTATCCATTTTATAATAGATTATCAGGAGTTTATTCTATTCCTTTTATTCTGAGTAGTATTACATTTTATGGATATATACTACAGCTTTCTATTCACTAGTTGATGGACTTTTGGGTTTTCGGTTTTTGGTTATTATAAGTAAAACTATTAGGTCTTGAATGTAGATCTTCTCCAGGTGTTTTCTTATCTCTTGAGTAAATACATAAGAGTGGGATTGCTGGGTTTCTTATTAAGTGTATATTTCATTTCATAATAAACAAGCAAATTGCTTTCTGTAGTGAAAAATTTTGCATTCTCATAAGCAGTATATGAAAATCCCACTTGATCTGCATCCTGGATATTCAGTTCATTCACTTCAGTCCTGTCTCTTTAATTTGAGACTTGTAAATGGTAGTATAAAGGTATCTCATTGTAGTTTTAATTTTGTGTTGTCCTTATGGCTGATACTGAGGATTTTTCTTGTATTTATTGGCCATTCTTAAATCTTTTGTGATGTTTATGTTCAAATCTTCTGTTCACTTTAAAAATGTGATTGTTTGTCTTGTTATCTCAAGAGTTCACTATATATCTGGGATATAAGTTAATTTGGAAATGCATTTGTCAAATATTTTCTCCCAATCTGATGCTTGTCTTTTATTTTCTTAACAATATTTCTTGAAGTGCAAAAGTTTTTAATTTTGATGAGGTTCAAGTAAAATTTTCTTTTATGGCATATGCTTTCTGTAGTCTAAGAATTGGTATAAACCAAGGTTATAGGGTTTTTTCCCTTCTGCATTCTACTGAAAGTTGGTTATATTAGCTCTTATTTAGGTCTTATGTTAGGATCGCACAAAGATCCCTTTTGTGTGAAGTTTTTAAAATATGGTGTGAAGGAAGATTGGAAGTTAAGTTTTGTTTGTTTTAACATGTGACTATTAATTATTTCATAACCATTTGTTGAAGCAACAGTTCTTTTCACTTTGGATTGTGTTGCTACCTTTCTTGAAAACTGGCCATTTTTGTGTGGATCTAGTTCTGAATATTCCAACTCATGAAACACAATATATTTCTCCCTTTGTTTCATTTTCTTTTGATTTTTCAGCATTTTGTAGTTTTTAGCAAGTATTAAACATTTTTGGTTAAATTTATTCAGAAATATTCCATATTGTTTTGTGTTAATATATAAAAATGCAAAATTTTATTATTGTTTACCTTATATCGTGAGACCTTAATAAACTCACTTACTTGTCCTAGCAAGTTTTAATAGATACCTTTTAATTGCATTTCATACCTTATTACACTGGCTAGGACCTACAGTTAGTAATCATAAGAGTTTTGACTTAGTCTTAGGAAAAGCATTAAATATTTCACCATTACATATGCTATTAGCATTACATTTTAAGATAATGTCCTTTATCAGGTTGAGGAAATTCACTTCTATTCATATTTGCAGGGCATTTTTTTTCACCATCAGTATGTTAATATCATTGTTGAATTTTGTAAAATGCTTTTTCTGATTTTATTGAAATGATCATATAGTTTTTCTTCTTAATCTTATAAATGTGGTGAGTTACAGTAACTGATATTTCAGTGTTAAGTCACCTTTGCATTCCTAGGAAAAAATCTGTTTGATCACAGTGTAATGACCTTTTCATACAATACCGGATTTGATTTGCTAATATATTACTAAGAAATTTTAGTTATTTTTATGATTGATTTGAGGATACATTTTTCTTTTCCTGTAAAATCTTTCTCCATTTGTGATCTTAAGAATCATAAACTCATTTCCTTGTAAAATGAGTTGGGAAGTATTCATTTCTCTCTATTGAAGAGTTTGTGTAGTATGATAATACTTACTTTTGAATGTGGGCTTCCCAAGTGGTACTAGTGGTGCAGAACCCGTCTGCCAGTACAGGTGACCTAAGAGACGCACCTTTGATCCCTGGGTCAGGAGGATTCCCTGGAGGAGGGCATGGCAACGCACTCAACACACTCCAGTATTCTTGCCTGGAGAATCCCATGGACAGAGGAGCAGGCTACAGTCCATAGGGTGGCAAAGAGTCAGACGCGACTGAAGCAACTTAGCACACATGCACACACACACACTCTTGAATGTATGCTGGAATTCACTATTGAAGCCATCTGAGTCTGGGATTTTGTTTGTGAGAAGGTTTTAAATTACGAATTTCATTTCTATAGATACAGGAAAGTTTTTTGTTTGGTTTGAGTGAACATTGGTAGTTTTGTGTCTTTCAAGTAATTCTTTTGGTTAATTTCAGTTATCAAATATATTGGCATAAAATTTTCATCCTATCCTCTTATTATCCTTTTAAATAAGTCTGTAGGATGTGTAGTGATGCCTCCTCTTCCATTCTTGTTACTGTAATTTCCCTCAGTCTGTCTCGCTGGAACGTTAAAGTCAAAGTCACACGGTCATGTCCTGCTCTTTGGAATCCCATGGACTGTAACCTGCCCAGCTCCTCTGTTCATGAAATTCTCCAAGCAAGGGAGTATTGGAATGGGTTGCCATTTCCTTGGATCTTCCTGACCCAGGGATAGAACCCAAGTCTAGCTGGAGGTGTTTCCATTTTGTTCCTCTTTTCAAAGAAATAGCTCTTTCAATCTTCTTGGTTTAATCATCTCAATCTATATGGTAATATTGTAGAGCATATGTGGAATTTTTGGCTAGAAGAACAAGTTTTGATTTCTGAATCCTCTAGTTCATTATTGTAGAGGACTAGTCTTTAATGTTTCTTGGCTTACTTTCATGTAAAATATTAGTACTTTTATAATGGAATACGGGTTGTGAGCCTGTAATGAAATAATGTACTGTTTAAGCACTGTAACGTTGTAAAACATCATGTAAATATTTATTGCTCTTTGGTTATTTTAAGTACTTCAGTGTTCTTGCAATCTCCCATTTTTTCAGCCATTCTCCTAATTTTATATTTTTTCCTGAATATTTTGTTACTAATCTTTTTTTTTAAAGTTACAGTTTCACCAACTATGAACAAAACATAGGAACATTTAAAAAAAAATTACGATGGAAGTTAATCGTTTTATGTACCTGTTTGTTAGAGTGGAACATATATAATCTGCAGAGAAAACACTGTCACTGTCCCTAAGTGGGTGAGGGTTCTCTTAGATATGATAGTTCTGTTCACACACATACATATTTCTAACACATTTTACAGAACTGTTGTTGATCTGATGTCTGATAGGTTTCAGTCTAAGGTATGGGAAAGAAGAGCAAAGTGTTTTGAATGAAATATAAGCAAGTTCCTGTTTTATATATAGAATTGACAAAGTTTAGCTAAAGCTAATGAATGACTCTGGTTTAATAAATTGCCTGAATTGCCTCAGTATGGTTGCAGTTCATCATGTTTTTAGCCATTTGGCCATCAATTACCTATCAGTATGCAATACATTTTACATACACAGAACGCACACATAGATAATTTTAATGTCATTCGTAGTATATGTTTGAATTCTTTTTGCTCATGGGATATTGGTTGACTTATACTATCTATTCCCATTTTCCTGGTTTTCCCTGCATCACTCATTTTCATAAAGAGTAGTTTGGATCAAGGGTATATTCTGTGTAAAGGAAGAAAGTAGGGAAGGAACTGGAACTTTTATAACTATTATTTCATT
This sequence comes from Bubalus kerabau, assembly GCF_029407905.1. Lineage (NCBI taxonomy): Eukaryota > Metazoa > Chordata > Mammalia > Artiodactyla > Bovidae > Bubalus > Bubalus kerabau. The sequence goes on along the minus strand of NC_073635.1, from coordinate 26,909,610 downwards.
TGAGTCATGCAGTCTGTACAAGATAAGTGACATTACTGCTGTTGTCAGTTAAGGAAACTAATAAGCCTCCTCAGTGTAAACATTGTTCATAGCCTTAAAGTAGAGTCACAACCTTAAGAATTTGCCTGATCTTAAATCCAGTATTTCACTTAACAACAAATAGGCTAATTATCAAACATGTTACTTCTGCTGTTGAACTGCTGAAAAATTTAGATAGGAGCTGATTTTAAACCCTTCCTATCACAGTGTTTTGATGATCTGCTTCTGAATGAGCATGAACCAGTGGCATTTTAGTAATAAAAAAGTACATAGTGTTTGGACCGCTGCTCACATTGGTGCCTTTAGATGATTAAAATCATGATACCATTTACTTTCCCTCCAAAATGACCAAAATAACATATTAGGCCTTCTGAATTGTATTTCACATTGTGGAGATACTTTCTATGAGTTTTGTTGCCTCCATATGAGCAATTTGGTAATATTTACAGAGAGTTAAATGAATTTTTCAGTGATATGTGTGAAGGTGAATGATAAATGTAAGATTACATTTTATATGCCCTGTTACTTTCTGAATATATTTTTTAGATTTGTTTTTCATGATTATTATCTATTTCATGAATTTGCTTAATTTAAGAAATAGTACACTTCTATATTCATTGAAATAGTTAACTGAACGCATCCCATCTGAACATCAGAATCTTCTCCATTTGTATTTTTGCGAAATGAGACAGAAATGTAAATTTTGGAGTCAACTAGTCTAGGAGGCAGTGAGGGATACAGGTTTCAGAGTTCTGTGGATTCACTGGACACAATGAGAGACCCTATTTATGGATACCAAAATATTGTAGAAGGAAGTATGGAACAAATGTGAAAGCAGCTTAAATCCGTAATCACAGACATAGTCCAAAGGAGATGCCATTATCACCATGGGATAATGGGTATTTAGGCCTGAATGATTTGGGAGTAAATGAACCTGAGTTCTATATTAGGCAGTCCTCTCACAAAGTTAGCTTTTTGTGCACTGATTAAAGGAGCATGTATGCATTAAGGAGTTTAAAAAAACTAGGGATACAAAGTGTACTGTATGAAAGACTTTGGCTGGTACATAAGTAAGAACAGCAAGTTGAGTCATACCCTGTAGAAATGGGACATTTTAGGTCCCCAAAACATTTTTTCTAGCTGTTACTTACTAAATTTAAGACTATACTTCAATAAAAGATAATTTTAGAATATACATGTAATAAAAAATAAATTTAAGAGAATGTCCTTCAGTTGAGTTAACCATCTTGTTGAAGAGATTGGCCATAAATAAAGATCCCTATTTATCTATGGAATTATAGTTGTTGTTCAGTCGCTAAGTCGCGTCCGGCTCTTTGTGACCCCGGGGACTGTAGCCTGCCAGGCTCCTCTGTCCATGGAATTTTACAGGCAAGAATACTGGAGTGGGTTGCCATTTCCTACTCCAAGGGATCTTTCTGACCCAGGGACTAAACCTGTGTCTCTTGCATCTCCTGAATTGGCAGGTGGATTCTTTACACTAGTGCTACCTGGGAAGCCCCAAAGAATGTTATTATATCATTATAATATGGGAAGCAAGACCAAAGACTATTGTCATATCATTATCATTGAAGCTTATTATATTTTTCTTTAGTGAGATTTTTCTTTTTTGTGTTGTATTTAGTTCACTGGTGTTTACAACTGAATGTGATTTAGGACTCTTTCCGTCCTACCATTTGGATAATAACAAATGAGTACCACATGTCTTTTCCATGGTGGAAGAATAGTTCTGGAAAACTTGAAGAGCAGTTCAATTCAATTTCTTTTTTGCATGTCTTAGTTCAATGCATTGTCTAAGTTCTGATGTAGAGCTCAGTAGACCATATGATGAGACTGGCGATGTGTTAATAGAAACTGCTGGGGCCGTTGGCTGGAAGTAAGAGATTGCTTGGATATGTGGAGTACTGGGGGAAAAGAGAAGGAGTGAGCTGCCCTCCTGAATGCTTATTAATGCTGCAGTGGCGGTGTTGTCATGACTTGCTGTTGCTGATATGGAAGTGCACTTGGGTATGCTGATCATGGCAAGAGTTTGGAAACCATGAATCTAACCCTGTGCCTGTTGTGTTCCACAGGCATTATGAACAAATGAGTACATGTAAGTTATTTTTATAATTCTGTAGAATCACCATTCAATGTCCTCAATAAATATTTCTCCTGTTTACCTTGGTACTCTGAAGCAGCTATAGTCTGGTTTAGTGAAACTTACGGATGTATCAGTTCAGTTCAGTTCAGTCGCTCAGTCGTGTCCAACTTCTTGCAACCCCATGAACTGTAGCACGCCAGGCCTCCCTGTCCATCACCAACTCCCGGAGTTCACTCAAACTCACGTCCATGGAGTCGGTGATGCCATCCACCCATCTCATCCACTTAGCAAGAATTACATTTTACTAACAAGCAAACAAAAAAAATTCAGTAAAACATTTTCCTTTTTTAAAAAGTTAAAAAAGCTATATTGACAAAGTGGACTAATTTCTTAGTATTAAAATCTGAAAGGACATGAAATATATTGTATAGGAAAACTTGCATTTCATTTTTAAGGTTTCAGTCTTCATTTCAAATAGTATGTTTCCATTTATGTGTTTGTATGTGTGTTTTCCTTTTTTTTTTTTTTCAATGCAGTAGGCATTTTGCTACTTTGAGATTTTTCAGTGATCACATATTGAATGTTTTCTATGTCTCAAGTCACAATGCTGGGAGTATAAACTGTATTTCTGACTCTTTAGCAACTCTTTGGTATACATAAAAGCACCTTGTTATAACAAGCTACTAAGTGCTTTGTGCTAGGGACTAACTCCTATGGGAAAACAATGAAACAAGAAACTAGGCTATGTTGACGTTCAGGAGAGCTTCACAAGAGAGAGATGTATTAGCCTTGAATTGAGGGGTAATGGTATAGACCTAACAGAAGCAGAAGATATTAAGAAGAGATGGCAAGAATACACAGAAGAACTGTACAAAAAAGATCTTCACAACTCAGATAATCACGATGGTGTGATCACTAACCTAGAGCCAGACATCCTGGAATGTGAAGTCAAGTGGGCCTTACCATCACTACGAACAAAGCTAGTGGAGGTGATGGAATTCCAGTTGAGCTATTTCAAATCCTGAAAGATGATGCTGTGAAAGTGCTGCACTCAATATGCCAGCAAATTTGGAAAACTCAGCAGTGGCCACAGGACTGGAAAAGGTCAGTTTTCATTCCAATCCCAAAGAAAGGCAATGCCAAACAATGCTCAAACTACCGCACAATTGCACTCATCTCACATGCTAGTAAAGCAATGCTCAAAATTCTCCAAGCCAGGCTTCAGCAATATGTGAACCGTGAACTTCCTGATGTTCAAGCTGGTTTTAGAAAAGGCAGAGGAGCCAGAGATCAAATTGCCAACATCCGCTGGATCATGGAAAAAGCAAGAGAGTTCCAAAAAAACATCTATTTCTGCTTTATTGACTATGCCAAAGCCTTTGACTCTGTGGATCACAATAAACTGTGGAAAACGCTAAAAGAGATGGAAATACCAGACCACCTGATCTTCCTCTTGAGAAATTTGTATGCAGGTCAGGAAGCACCAGTTAGAACTGGACATGGAACAACAGACTGGTTCCAAATAGGAAAAGGAGTATTGTTACCCTGCTTATTTAACTTACATGCAGAGTACATCATGAGAAACGCTGGACTGGAAGAAACACAAGCTGGAATCAAGATTGCCGGGAGAAATATCAATAACCTCAGATATGCAGATGACACCACCTTTATGGCAGAAAGTGAAGAGGAACTCAAAAGCCTCTTGATGAAAGTGAAAGTTGAGAGTGAAAAAGTTGGCTTAAAGCTCAACATTCAGAAAACAAAGATCATGGCATCCGGTCCCATCACTTCATGGGAAATAGATGGGGAAATGGTGGAAACAGTGTCAGACTTTATTTTTCTGGGCTCCAAAATCACTGCAGATGGTGACTGCAGCCATGAAATTAAAAGACGCTTACTCCTTGGAAGGAAAGTTATGACCAACCTAGATAGCATATTCAAAAGCAGAGACATTACTTGGCCAACAAAGGTCCATCTAGTCAAGGCTATGGTTTTTCCTGTGGTTATGTATGGATGTGAGAGGTGGACTGTGAAGAAAGCCAAAGAATTGATGCTTTTGAACTGTGGTGTTGGAGAAGACTCTTGAGAGTCCCTTGGACTGCAAGGAGATCCAACCAGTCCATTCTGAAGGAGATCAGCCCTGGGATTTCTTTGGAAGGAATGATGCTAAAGCTGAAACTCCAGTACTTTGGCCACCTCATGCGAAGAGTTGACTCATTGGAAAAGACTCTGATGCTGGGAGGGATTGGGGACAGGAGGAGAAGGGGACGACAGAGGATGAGATGGCTGGATGGCATCACTGACTCAATGGATGTGAGTCTGGGTGAACTCTGGGAGTTGGTGATGGATAGGGAGGCCTGGCGTGCTGTGATTCATGGGGTTGCAAAGAGTCGGACATGACTGAGCGACTGAACTGACTGAACTGGCTGACTGGGATCTTATTGGAGGCTGTGTTTCGGTCAGAAGTAGCATCATGTAGAAACTTGGAAACAGGTAACATATCAGAACATGTAACTGTTGGAACAGCTGGTATGTTCAGATATATTTTGGGATGTAAAGTAAGGCACTAGAAGAGAATAAGATTGAAAGGATTTTTTGGAGCCAATGTGTAAAGAGCCTTGTGTAACCTTAAGAAACTTAGAATTTATTTTATATGCAGAGGATATTTAATATGGAAGCTGTATGTTATATTTGAGTAAGTTCATTAGCAGCAATATGAAGGATCTTCTTGGAGGAACATATCAGTAATAAAATCATTAAGGGTAGTTATCTTTTATGTGAAGGAATTTAGATATCTCATAGGAAGATAAGTGAATCCACTTAGATATTTCTTGACTTCAGGTCAAGTAATATATTGCTTTCTCATTTCTTTTCCCGAGAGTGGCTAGTTTTTTTTGTGTGTTTTTTTTTTTTAATTACTATTATCAACTGAATACTGTATTAATTCCTTTCCTACTTGTAAGTGGATCTGAGTCCTTTTTGATCATAAATTTCAATGGTTCAGTTTCTGAATGATAAACCTCATGTTCCCCTTCTTTGTTTCAGTATTAGTGTTATTTCTTAATACTTCTGTTTCTTCAATATTGATTCCATTAAAATTTCTAACACAATTGTTTTTTGATTGAAAATTCAGCTTCCTTTATCAAGTAAAATATTACTGAAAACCTAATGTAAGCTGAAAACTGAAAATTTTGCAGCATATGTGTAAGGGACTGTATATTGGTGAAGTTGAAGGAGGTGTTATTGGAGTACAGTTTGAACCGTACTATATAACTTAGAGATGAAACTTGATCTATTGACTATATGAAAGTGTAATGCTTCTATAGTGAACAAGTAATATTAATAGATTACTTTAATAAGATAATAATTTCTATTTTTATATTTGTCCATGATTCTTTGATACTCATACCTTCATTGTGTTTTAATCTGTGAAAGCCATACTTGACCTTAGTTACTGTCACATTTTCTTTAACTGATACTTTCCTATTTTTTATCATTATCTTGTAGGCAATTGCATTGCCTCCTATTGCAAAGTGGCCTTATCAGAATGGCTTCACCCTAAATACTTGGTTTCGTATGGATCCATTAAATAACATTAATGTTGATAAGGATAAACCTTATCTATATTGGTAAGTTATATATTTAATTTTAGTACTTTTGTCTTAAGCATTTCAATTTTTAAAAATATATAACATAGTGTCAAGGCAACATAGTATGTAGAGTAAGTAAATAAATATGTTAAACCTATAAAGATATAGTTGTGTCAGTTTATTTTATTCATTTTTTGCTGTTGATTCTAGGCTATCTGCCCTATTTTTTTTTCCCCTTAATTCCATTTTAAGAATCAAGTGTTACAGACCTTCTGTCTCGAGTCTGCACATATCAATTGTATGTTCTGAGTGAAGATGCTGATCGAGAAGAGAAAATGAAAAACAAACTACTCTCAGATATCTTTCACTTTGCCTTTTCACTTACATGTATTAAATGATGGTTCTGTGGGCATAATTAAGATATGCTTTGAAATACTGATTTTGATAACCATGTGCTGCTGCTAAGTCGTTTCAGTCGTGTCTGACTCTGTGCGACCCCATAGACAGGAGCCCACCAGGCTCCCCCGTCCCTGGGATTCTCCAGGCAAGAATACTGGAGTGGGTTGCCATTTCCTTCTCCAGTGTGTGGAAGTGAAGCTGCTCAGTCGTGTCCAACTCTTAGTGACCGTATAGACAGCAGCCCACCAGGGTCCGCTGTCCACGGGATTCTCTAGGCAAGAATACTGGAGTGGGTTGCCATTTCCTTCTCTGGATAACCATGTGATAAGTTATAATTAGGTAAGATTGATTATTTAGTAGATAACTAACAGAATGGGTGGATCATCCCAACAGTTCACCTGTAAGACTCAGAACTTGGTCATTTTAGATTACCAGTAATGTCAAGTCACAAGAACATCAAACTTTCTTTTATTACCTTACTATGTACTAGGCATTATAAGTGCTTACTTGTATTACATCATTTAATACAGTGCTCTGAAATAAGATTGCCTGAGTTTAAGTCCTGCCTTTACCACTCACTGTTTATCCTGTACTTTGGTGTCTTCAGCTATAAAATGAGGATAATAATAGTACCTATCATGTAGGATTTAATGGTAGCATAATATTTTATGTGCTTTTTATATATGACTAGTTCAGAAATGTGAGTGTTGAAAAATGTGAGCTATTGATAGGTTGTAGACTCTACTACAGAAAGATTACATGTGGATAGTATGTATGGATAGTACGAGAGAGAGTTTTAACGGACATCTGAACTTCCAAACGTAAATGGGGTTCAACTTCCAAAAGATCATTTTGGGAGATCATACTTTTATTGCAGTAATACTGTCATTTGTCAGAACATTTACAGGTTTTTATGTGTGATTGAATTCACAGCTGGATGAGTATTTCTCTGGAAGAAAATAACTCTATCTTAGTCACATCTTTTTTCTTTTTTTTCTGTTTTAGACAGTACATGTACTCCTTTGGTTGATTTTGCTTGATTACCTACCTTTTTTTCCAAACTTGGCTTTCACTTTTTCTGTAAATTTGTAAGCTGTTTTCAGGGATATAGTAAAATTAAAGAGGAAGTTGTTTTTGAAACATTAACTGTGTATATGATTTCTATATATGCTAATCCAGGTGATCATTGAAAGTTTATGAAATCTACTTGGTAGCCTTTTATTGACCATTAATTTGTTTTTATGTATTTGTGTTACTTTATGTATTTGTGAAATTGAAATGTTAAAATATTCCTTAGTCTTCTATTTTCCCAACTTAAATTTCTTCTTTTAGTTCTAAAGTTTTCCTGTTTTAGTCTTTACTGGTACCTGTAATACCCTTTCTACTCTGTAGGTATCCAAGTTTTATTTTTATAATTGTGTTTTTTATTATTTATATAATAGTAATCTTCAGGTATATTGTTCTTTGTAGCAGAAGATAGTATACTACTTTCAGTTTTCTTTGCAGTTTTCGTACTAGCAAAGGAGTTGGTTACTCTGCTCATTTTGTTGGCAATTGTTTGATCGTTACATCACTGAAGTCCAAAGGAAAAGGTTTTCAGCACTGTGTGAAATATGATTTTCAGCCACGCAAGGTATGTATAAGTAAATCATCTATTTAGAGTAATGCAATTCACCATTCCCACTGTCTTAAAACTTACCTATTTTGACTTCCATAATATTCTCTTTTATTGGGTTTCTCATGACTCCTCTCTCTTATCTCTGTCTGCATTTTCTTTCTACTTTTATGTCTAACTTTTGACATAAAACGGTTTCTTGACCTCTTGCCATGTCTTTTTCTCTCATTCACTCTCTCATTCTCTCTCTTGCTGTGACATTCTTTCAATGAACACTCAGTGCATATTTACTGAGTGCCAGACACTGTTGTAGGCACAGGAGAGATGACAGTGAACAAAACAAACAACACCCTTGCTTTTGTGGAGCTTCTTTTTTTTGTTGTTGTTCAGGGAGTTTTATTCAGTTTCAGGGCATATTCTACCCCATATCCTCAGGAACCCATCCTAACAGATTTGGAACTCATGTAAGGTGGAGGGACTACTTCATTTCTTTTTCTTTGTTTTTTGTTATCCCATGTGTGTTGTGCCACAAACTGAAGAAGATACTATTTTGAATGGGGTTCTCGAATATACACCATTATTTTTTACATGAGTCTAATAAAAATTTTCCCTTATGTAAGGGATAATTTGTTATTTCTATTAAAGAATGACAATTTAGCAATAATTAATATATTAGAAAATAGCTTAAAGCAATGATTTTAAATAAATTTATACGTTAGAAGGGGGTTTCTTTTTGTCTGGATACAGATCCCACTTATTTTCATATAAGTCTCATTGACTGTCCTCTAGAAATTCTGATTTATTAGCTTTGGGATGAGACCTGAGCAGTATCTGTCAAATGTGCTAAATTATTTTGGATTTTAGTGGGAATTTGTTAGAAATACTGATCTTGGACTTATTTTCATGGCAGAAATATGAGTTTTTAACAAATGCTCTGTATGATTTTTTTCATCAGACAGGTTTGAGAAACAGTGCTTCAAATAGTAGAAGTAAGAAAACTTAAGAATCAAATAAAATTGCCATTAATTAAAAAAAATCAGTTTAACCTGATTGTTCTCTCTCTCTCTTTTCTCTCTCTTTCTCGGTTTTTACATTGTTGCCTTTTGAAAAATACATTCCTATTTGTAACAAGTCTCTCTCTCTCTCTCTCTCTCTCTATATATATATATATATGTATATGTATATATGTGTGTGTGTGTATGTACATATATCTTGGTAGGATCAGGGAGTGAAGTGGGTCTTTGAAAGGCCTTCTGTAAAGATTTTTATAAAATCTTGAAAATCATAAGTATTTTATTTTGTGCTAAGTCGCTTCAGTCGTGTACAACTGTTTGCAACCCTATGAAGTGTAGCCTGCCAGGCTCCTCCGTCCATGGGATTCTCCAGGCAAGAATACTGAAGTGGGTTGCCATGACCTTCTCCAGGGGATCTTCCTGACTTAGGTATCACACCTGTGGCTCTTACATTTCCAACTTTGGCAGGCTGGTTCTTACTTTTACATCAGTCAAGATAACTCCACTCTCTTATTTTTTCCCTTTGTTTAGTTTTTTCAGGTGATACCCTAGCTAAGTTGTTATCTTTCCTCCTAAGAAGTTTAATTAGACTATCAAGGAGTGTTTTCCTAGTGCTATCACTTAACCAGATGTTTGAACTTGTGGAAATGAATGTAAATGATTAGTATATTACCTCATATGTAGTAAGTGCTCAATGCATATTAACTACTATTGATATTTGTATAAATATCATGTTATATTTTTCTACTGAATTCTTAATATAGGCCTTTTTTATTGTTCCTGTTAGTATCTTTCTTTTATAGTGCTATTTTTAAGTCTCAAACTAAAGGCAGACCTCAGTGTACATTTATAGTATCTGTATACATATACACTCTCCAAGTTTATTCCTGTTTCCTTTAGTCAAAAACTATCAAGTCAAAACTTAGGCTTTTTTTGGTTCAAAAAGTCACTTGTCTGTCATCTGTAGAGTACATCTTGATTTTCCTAAGGAAAGAAGATAGAAAAGTTTATTTTCTTATAAATAAGTATTATTCATTTTGAGATCATTCATTAAATTGTGTATTTATTTATTTATTCACCCATTTAATCATACATGTTGATGTTATGACCAAAAGCAAATTCCAAACTTAATTATCTGGCTAATAATTGGCTAACTTAATTAAGTTGGTTACCACTATCCATTTAAGTGAAAAATTGGAAACCTTTTTAGATTCCCTTTTTAAAATTAGCACCTCCAGTCAGTTTTGTTAGCTACTTCCTGTCCCCCCCTTTTAGAATTACCGATGCCTTTGTCTTAATGGCATCACTCACTTGATGGACAGGAGTTTGAGCAAGCTCAAGGAGATAATAATAGACAGGGAAGCCTGGTGTGCTCCAGTCTGTGGGGTAGCAAAGAGCTGGACACAACTGAGCGTCTGAACAACAACACCTCTTAGTCCCAACAGTCTCACTTCCTCACTGCTGTCAGTTATGTTCCTAAGCTATGGAGATGATCATTTCACTTTCCTGCCTAAAATTCTTTAGTGATACTGCACTCAGTTCAGTTCAGTCGCTCAGTTGTGTCCGAGTCTGCAATCCCATGGACTGCAGCATGCCAGGCTTCCCTGTCCATCACCAACTCCCAGAGCCTGCTCAAACTCATGCCCATTGAGTTAATACCAACCACCCATCTCATCCTCTGTCATCCCCTTCTCCTCCTGCCTTCATTCTTTCCCAGCATTAGGGTCTTTTCCAGTGAGTCAGTTCTTCGCATCAGGTGGCCAGTGTATTGGAGCCTGAGCTTCATCATCAGTCCTTCCAATGAATATTCAGGACTGATTTCCTTTACGATGGACTGGTTGGAGTCTCCTTGCTGTCCAAGTGACTCTCAAGAGTCTTCTCCAACACCACAATTCAAAAGCATCAGTTCTTGAGTGCTCAGCTTTCTTTCTAGTCCAATTCTCAATCCATACATAACTACTGGAAAAACAATAGCTTTGACTAGACAGACATTTGTTGGCAAAGTAACGTCTGCTTTTTAACATACTGTCTAGTTTGGTCATAACTTTTCTTCCAAGGAGCAAGTATCTTAATTTCATGGCTGCAATCACCATCTGCAGTAATTTTGGAGCCCCCAAAAATAAAGTCACTGTTTCCATTGTTTCCCCATCTATTTGCCATGAAGTGATGGGACCAGATGCCATGATCTTAGTTTTCTGAATGTTGAGTTTTAAGCTAACTTTTTCACTCTCCTCTTTCACTTTCATCAAGAGGCTCTTTACTTCTTCTCTTTCTGCCATAAGTGTGGTGTCATCTGCATATCTGAGGTGATTGATTTTTCTCCTGGCAATCTTGATTGCAACTTGTGCTTCATCCAGTCTAGCATTTCTCATGATGTACTTTGCATACAAGTTAAATAAGCAGGGTGATGATATACAGTCTTGATGTACTCCTTTCCCTATTTGGAGCCAGTCTGTTGTTCCATGTCTAGTTCTTAGTGTTGCTTCTTCACCTGCATACAGATTTCTCAGGAGGCAAGTCAGTTGGTCTGGTATTCCCATCTTTCTAAGAATTATCCACAATTTTTTGGTGATCCACACAGTCAAAGGCTTTGGCATAGTCAATAAAGCAGAAGTAGATGTTTTTCTGGAACTCTCTTGCTTTTTCAGTGAGCCAATGGATGTTGGCAATTTGATCTCTGGTTCTTCTGCCTTTTCTAAATCTAGCTTGAACATCTGGAAGTTCATGTTTCACGTACTGTTGAAGCCTGGTTGGAGGACTTTGAGCATTACTTTGCTAGCCTGTGAGATGAGTGCAATTGTGTGGTAGTTTGAACATTGTTTGGCATTGCCTTTCTTTGTGATTGGAATGAAAACTGACCTTTTCCAGTTGACCTGACATTTTTTTGTAACTGAGGAAGAATGTCATTTTGTGTTACTTTATTTTGTGAGTTTTTTAGTGCACTATTTTATTTTGTAAATCAAAATGAGGAAAATTAATTTTTGTTCAATGTATTTCAGGTACCTTGAAATAAATAATATTTTAGTGGTTGAGAATTACTGTTATGGCTTTATAAATATCATGCAAAGTAATAAGTAATTTTATATCAAATAATTGAATAGTGTTTTTCAGTAATCTGAAGAACAAAGTTTGTGTTTTATATTTTTATGTTTGGGGGGGAAATGAGTCTAAATCCCTCCTTACTAGTGAAAGCAAAATTGTTCAAACATCTGTAAATCATTTGTATTTTTCTGTTGTTTAGAAATAATGTTTACATATTATCTGTAATACACAATTATCTGAAGCAGGCTTTTATCTGAATTAGACTAAGGATTAGATTCACAAATTGTTAGAGAACTTAAACCATCTCATGTCAGAGTGCTTTTTGTTGACACTAGTAACTATAAAATTAGAGGTCGGTATAAACTTATTCCTTGTTTCTTAATTTATAGTCATACACTGTTAAGTTAGAAAATATAATTACTCCTAGATTTAATAATTCTACATTGTGAAATTGAAATTATCTCAGTCTTATTATAGCTATTAAAATGGTGTTCCTTTGACAGATTTTGCCTGACTATGCAATCCAAAGTAGAATCCTACATTATTCTTTCTCAGTTTACAGTGTCCTTTTCCACCCACAGTCATCATCATGGTTTTATAATTCTGTATTCGTTTACTTGTCTAATGTATGCGTCCTTTCACTGCTCCCTAAATTCCAGGGAATCTTGAATAAATAAATCTTGACCTAGGATCTAAAACTGTCAGTGTGCCTGACATACTGCAAATATTATTAAATGAATGACAACAAATATAATTGTGTTTCCACAATTTTTGGATCTTGGTATAGTGAAAGGAATATCAGCCTAGGGCTCCAAAGGTTCTTGCTCTATTTCCATCATACATTTATTCTCTATAAATCATTTCTTTCATCTGTAAAATGAGAAATGGGAGAGGGAATTTGAAGTATTCGTAGTGGATTATCATTAATATTCCTTCAGGTAATTTTTTGTAGTGTGGGATAAATGTTATGATTGCCTTTAATCAATAATAACTAAACATTACATATTAATTTCCTTATTTTTCATTTAAGTGGTACATGATCAGCATTGTCCACATTTACAATCGTTGGAGAAACAGTGAAATTCGATGTTATGTTAATGGACAGCTGGTATCCTATGGTGATATGGCTTGGCATGTTAACACAAATGATGTAAGTTTTTATTTATCTGTATTTTAATGTATTTGAGTCTTTGATATATCACTGCTTATAGCATGAATTGAATAATATAATTGGTAGAAACTAGCTTTATTTTGAAGTTTTTTTCTATTAAGTGAATTTTACCTTAATTTATAATAATGAAATTGCTAAAAGACGCTGGCAACCCACTCCAGTATTCTTGCCTGGAGAATTCCAAGGACGGCGGAGCCTGGTGGGCTGCCGTCTATGGGGCCGCACAGAGTCGGACACGACTGAAGCAACTTAGCAGAGATACAAAAAAAGAAAATCGGTTGGGCAGATTATTAAGTTTTATGTCAAAATTTAAATGCAATATTCTGTTCGTTTCAGAATCGTAAGCATTAAAAGATGTGTCTTATACTTTTGATGTGAAAGGAGTACCTTAAATAGAATAAATATGTATAGTATGTTAATATTGTTTATTAGATAAATGGTGGTAAATACTGTGGAGAAAGGTTAAGTGGGAACAAATATAGAAGGTGTAGGTGTAGGGAAGGGAGATGCCAGATCATCCAGAGATGGCCTTAGTGATGAGACTAGAGAAAGCCATGTGGGTATTTGCAAGAAATATCCCACTCAGTGGAAACATGAATGCAAAGGCTTTGGGGCAGAAGTGAAAAGTTTATCTTGGTTTTTACATTTCTTTAAAGTTTTATTTTTTTTCTTTAAAGGCTCAAACAAAAAAATCAAAGAAGAATCTGTGACCGAAGCAAGTTGTAGGTTGCAAAGTTTGAAAATATTTACTATCTGTTCCTTTATAGGAATAGTTTGCTTGTTCTGTCCTAGAAACTTATAGTTGGGTCATAGTCAATACATATTTATGAGAATAGTTTTTTCCAAAATAAGAATATTCAGTAAAATTCTGCTTCATATTTGCCTTCCAGAGGGGACTGTCTTTTTATTGTAGGGTGATCTTGTTGACTGCCATTGACTCTATAGTCATATTTTAAAAAAGAAAGGAAACAAAGACTGATATTTTAATTATTTGCAATAATATTCCAAGAAATGGAGAGGCCTAGAGAATAACACACACACATGCACACATACATTATGTAGTCAGTTCTTCAGTTCCTGTGCTTTTAATTAATGATTAAGTATTCTATGAGGAGTTTCTCCTTTGGACCTCATTCACAATTTTTTAGTTATATTATTGAAGCATCAAAGGGATGCCATACATATATAATGTCTTCCTCGTAGAATAACCTGTGAGGATGGGTAGTGAATAGTGACTACTTTCGCTGGTCTGGATAGATGGGGCCACGAGTTAGGTGAGATGTATGAATTAGAGGTAGGAAGGATCTTGTTAAATGTGATTTATTAGATGCTAAACTCCCCAGATGGAGAGCATTGTATAATACCATCTGCTTTTGTCAGCAGATTTTGATAATTATTGTTTATTTGATTCTGCATTATACCAATTCATCTAGGAGAAGGAAGTGATTTTTCTTTGTGTCTTTAACTTAGGGTAGAGAAATTGAGAAATATATCCATAATGGAGAAATTAAGTAGAATTAAAAAATTTTGGTCCATTGTGTTTATGGTTAAATTTGAGAGTCATTCTTTTGATTCAGGTAACTATCTATGGACAATAACAAATCATTATAGTTTAAAAAGTAAGTTATACTTTTGTAAATAAATAGTTTTAAGCTCTTCTGCTTTTAACTGTAGAATTTGGAAAGTTGGTCAAGTGATTATAGAATAGTCATTGTTTGCTTGCCAATAAATATGAAGCATTTGACTGATTAACTTTCCCCCAAAAAATCTTTAGTTTTTTTTGTTTTTTTATTTAACTAATCCATAGAGTCTTAATTGTTGGTTTCTTCTGTTACTGTTATTATGCTTTATGGTATTACTGACAATGAAGGCAGATATCCTTAAATATTTTGTCATTGCAAAATAAAACATTGGATTTTTTTTATGACTTTTTTAAAAATAGAGCTATGACAAGTGCTTTCTCGGATCTTCAGAAACTGCTGATGCAAATAGGGTATTCTGTGGTCAACTTGGTGCCGTGTATGTGTTCAGTGAAGCCCTCAACCCTGCACAGATATTTGCAATTCATCAGTTAGGACCTGGATATAAGGTAGGAAGATCATCTTATTATAAATTCTGTGGAAAATTATAGGTGTGAAAGGTGAAATACTATACACAATATGGTATATAATGATAGGTTTTCTTAAATGTGGTTTAAAAGTCATTTCGGTATTTTGGAACTGAGTCATTATTTTGTTTCATTTTGTTTCAGAGGTGTTGTTTTCTCTTTTTAACTATTTTCCCCTTCCCTTCCTGAACATTTTTTTATTCTTTAGAATGTTTTCTAATGATGAAGCCAGAACTTTTATTGACATAATTCTTAAATAACTTTTGTAAAACCATATTGCTTAACATGATATTTGAAATCTCAAATTATAAAATATATGAATTATGTTATGAACAAATGAAATGTTACAGATAACCCAAATAGAATAGTTAATGATTTTGAAGGAAAATGATGTAAAAAATTACATGTAGCTGAAACTACTCAGTGTTAGCTTCTATTTTTTTGTTTGTTCTTTGCTGTTGCACGGAAGTGGGCAGAGTAGTGCATATTGTAATTTTGCAAGACTAATTATTTAATGTGATTTACCATATTTTTTTGTTTTTTTGACTTTAAAAACAAAGATTTATTTAAGCAAGATATTGCTTTCACATATATGAATTCATTCTTAATGGGCAGTACACCTGGCTGGGGAAATATATAAGTTTTGTGTAAGTCACATTTGGAATTGTGATATCCCAAACTATATGGAGTTGAGAGAGAATACTACAGTATAATTCAAAGCGTTTATAATTCTGACGATCTTTCATGGAAGAATTGTTTTTCCTTTTTAAAACTTGGTGTTTAAATAATCAGTGTGAAGATTGTGCTATGGGAAAGGGAGTAGTAAACATTAAAAATATTTTTCCTTTTGCCTTTGCATTTTTGCATTAATATTTCTGTTTAAAATTTTATGTTCTATATTGGACATGTAAGTGACAGTTTGAATTTACCCTTATGAAAAGATGTTTCTGCTCCCAGTGATTTTAATAACCATAATAATATTGAATGACAATAGTGCTCTCATTTCTCTGTCAAGGTAACAGTACTTGCTGCCATCTTTTGTCCATTGTATTTGTTTTGCTATCCACAGAAGTGAATTTGTGCTTGTTACAGCCACTTTTTCTTTCATGAGTACTCTGCTGGGTTTGAGTCCTAGTTATGCCATGTGTTGAATTTGCATGGAAATGTTTCTATAATTCAAATTTTTGAGTTAATATGCAACTTGCCTTCCTTTCATACTTCTTTTCCTTATTCCATATAAATATTTGAAGTTGGTTTCTTCAGGCATTAACAGAATGATATTAAGTCAGGTGACAAACCAGTGAAATATAACTAAAGTAGAAAATAAAATACAGCTATGAAAGCCATAAATCCAGTGTGATTGCTATAGTGAAACTTCAGAATTGATGGGACCTTATTAGCAGCAAAGGAAAAAAGAAAAGATTAAATATGAGCAGGTATTAACTCTCTCTTTCAGAAAGGAGCAAATATTGTTCTGAACTACTTTACAAACTTAACAGTTTGTCATGTGGCTCTTTCTTATCACATTATTTTATACCAACGGTGAAAATAAGTAGTAACTCTTTGTCACTTTGTTCTATATGCAAGTACTCATGTGATAATATATTCCTTGAACCTTAACATAACAATAGAGTATATGTCATTATCTGCATCAGAGTCAGAACCTTTAAAAGAGAATGCTTCTCAGGATATCCCTGGTGGTCCAATGATTAAGACCCTATGCTTCCACTTGCAGGGGGCACAGGTTCAATCCCTGGTCGGGGAATTAAGATCCCACATGCTGTGTGGCATGTACCCCCCCCCAAAAAAAAAAAATTCCCAGAATTAAAGTAATACATTAAGAAAAAGAGAAAGAAAAATAAAATGCCTTTTGGGCATTTCATGAAAAAAATTTTAAGTTTTGAAAGTTCCCAGTCTCTAGGCTTAAGCCTGTGGGTTTCCTTATTGTTAATGGAGGTTGACTCTTAAGTTCATGGGTGTGTGTACTTCCTCAACTTGTGAATTTAAAAATTACAATATCATCAGGACAGGCACCTACAAAAATTTTGACATTGAAACTTTATTTCTGGAAATTTAGAAAATTAAGGAAGAGTACAGAGGATGCAAATGAAGATCAGATTGTGTTATGACAGGGGGCAAAGCTGAGGTGGCTCACACATTATAGTCTCAGTTTCCTTGGTAAGTAGGAGGCAAAATCACTTCCTGAGAGAGAGGGGGTCGTGCATTGCAGTGGAAATTTTAAGGTATGTCCGTCAGTCAGTTCAGTTGCTCAGTTGTGTCCGACTCTTTGTGACCCCATGGACTGCAGCATGCCAGGCTTCCCTGTCCATCACCAACTCCCGGAGATTGCTCAAACTCATGTCCATCGAGTCAGTAATGACATCTAACTATCTCATCCTCTGTCATCCCCTTCTCCTCCTGCCTTTGGTCTTTCCCAGCA
Organism: Bubalus kerabau; assembly: GCF_029407905.1. Taxonomy (NCBI): domain Eukaryota; kingdom Metazoa; phylum Chordata; class Mammalia; order Artiodactyla; family Bovidae; genus Bubalus; species Bubalus kerabau. The sequence continues at coordinate 26,892,093 of NC_073635.1, read as the reverse complement.
TCAGGGTCTTTTCTAAGGAGTCAGTTTTCACATCAGGTGGCCAGAGTATTAGAGTTTCATCTTCAGCTTCAGAATATTCAGGACTGATTTCCTTTAGGATTGACTGAAAAGATCTCCTGGCTGACCAAGGAACTCTCAAGAGTCTTCTCCAGCACCACAGTTCAAAAGCATCAATTCTTTGGTGCTCAGCCTTCTTTATGGTCCAATTCTCACATCCATACATGACGACTGGAAAAATCCATAGCTTTGTCTAGACCAATCCTGGTCAGCAAAGTAATGTCTCTGCTTTTTAATATGCTGTCTAGGTTGGTCATAGCTTTTCTTGCAAGAAGCAAGCATCTTGAATTTCATAGCTGCAGTCACCATCTGCTGTGATTTTGGAGCCCAAGAATATAAAGCCAGTCATCGGTTCCATTGTTTCCCCATCTGTTTGCCATCAAGTGATGGGACCATGATGCCATGGTCTTAATTTTCTGAATGTTGAGTTTTAAGCCAGCTTTTTCACCATTTCACTTTCCTTTTTTCCTTTGCCTTTTGGTTCTCTTCTTTGCTCAGCTATTTGTAAGGCCTCCTCAGACAACCATTTTTGCTTTCTTTTTCTTGCAGATGATTTTGATCACTGCCTCCTGTCCAATGGCACAAACCTCTGTCCATAGATCTTCAGGCATCTGATAGAGTTATCAGATCAAATCCCTTGAATCTCCTTGTCACTTCCACTGTATAATTGTAAGGGATTTGATTTAGGCCATAACTTGTATGGTCTAATGGTTCTATCTACTTTCTTCAATTTAAGTCTGCAGTGTGCAGTAAGGAGTTCATGATCTGAGCCACAGTCAGCTCCCAGTCTTATTTTTGCTGACTGTATAGAGCTTCCCCACCTTCAGCTGCAAACAGTATAATCAATCAGATTTTGGTAGGGTATATTAATTAGTTGGCATTTGGTTTAAATTAAAAATGAAGCTTATATCATTAGTTGTTATATAATAACAATATTTGTATTTTTTTGCCTCAAAATGTCTGCAGAAGAGAGACACCACAGAAAGCAGTATAATAGTCAGACCATATTGTCTGTGATTTGGAGCTTAATGTTGATAGCATGTCAACATCTGGGCTTTGAAATAAATAAGTTAATTCTCTCCACAAATAATATCTTCACACCATCTATACCATGAAACCTGTCTCAAGCGATTTTCATCTGTAGATCATTAGAGTGCTAGGTAATTTTCTTTATCTGGAATGCCTGATTTTAAGCTCTGTAACTTGTCAGTGAATATTTTGTACCTGGTTATCTTTGGTAAACAGTAAATGAGGTAGGATATCACTGGTTAATTAAATAAATCATTGTTTGTGAGTAATTCATGGAATACAGAATTTCTCACTGTAACTTTCTCTAGTTTTGTAAAGTTGTAGCTCATCTGGTAAAGAATCTGTCTGCAGTGCAGGAGACCCCAGTTCAGTTCTTGGGTCGGGAAGATCCTCTGGAGAAGGGATAGGCTACAGACTCTAGTATTCTTGTGCTTCCCTGGTAAAGAATCTGCCTGCAATTTGGGAGACCTGGGTTCAATCCCTGGGTTGGGAAGATACCCTAGAGAGGGGAAAGGCTACCCACTCCAGTATTTTGGCCTGGAGAATTCTAAGAGTCAGACATGACTAAGCAACTTTCACTTTTCACTCTCAGTTAGATTTGATTTTGGAGCTCCATTTGATTGTGGTTATTGAATTGTTTGCAAGGTTATGGAGTCATCTATAATATAAGATGGCATTTTGACATAAACTTGCAAAACAGATGTTTACAGAGTTTAGATATTTTATAATCATTACTGGAGATTTCCTAATTGTGAAATAAACATGTGACAAACAATCTTTATTTGCTGTATATTTCAGTATTTAGTTTTGTGTTCTGTCTTTCATTCAAGAAAATGGTAGCATCATGATTTTTAACTGTTTTATATTAAGATTAAGATCTAAGTGATAGGGGAAAATGTATAAGACAACCATCAGAATTAAAAGTCACTTTGGAGATTTTTCAGTACTTGTATGGAAGAGAAAGTTCCTAAGAAACTGATATTCCCACAGATAACCATATAAGAAGTCTGGATGTAATGCAGAAGATATCAGAGCCTTGGAGACTGAATATAAAGCAGGCAAGTTTTAGAGGAGAGTCAAAACATGGAACCAGGCAGTCAGCATGGGCTGAGTTCCTCATTTTTTATCATGATAGGCAATCTTCCTGGCCAGAAAATATAAGGTAACAAGCATTGGGGTAACCAGCAATACAGTATGAGTAATGGGCCCCTAGAAAAGAGGCAGTCATAAAAGGGTATGAATTCTGTGTTAACAACAACAACTAAAAGAAAACAGTTGAAGTGTGTGGCTGACCCATGAAACCATGTATGATCATGATAAATGGATACTAGATTGTAAATAACAGTTCAAGAAATGAACTGACATCTGAGATGCCACACATAGAAAAAATGACAGTCTGTAATCATATCTAAAAGAGGAAATGATCCCCTGAAACAAAAGCATCAGGATATTTCAGAATATAGTCTCCACAGAATAATATCCAAAATGTCCAGCATATCATCACAAATTATTCATCCTATGAAAGGTCAGGAAAGTGTGACTTATTTTCAAGGGAAGAGAAAATTAGCACATACCCAACTCCAGGATAACCTAGAATTGTTTAATTATCACATGAGGACTTTTGGGGACTTTTTGTAACTAATAGGGTAAAAAAAAAAAGTGCTTGTAATTAATTAATAGGTGGAAATTATTAACTGCAACATACAAATATCAATGGAAATTTTGGAACTGAAAAATGTATCTAAGGTAAAAAAGAAATCCAGTCTTTGCCTATTGGCAGAAAGAGAAATGAACATGGACATGAAAGAGATATGAATGAACTTGGATATAGATTGATAGCAACATTAGAAGAGAGGTAGAAAAGATGGAGGGATCAAGAACCAAAGAGTTGTATGGGTGCAACCTTGAAATCTAGTATGCAAAATGATGAATTAAAAATTCACGTATGAAGGTAAGACAAGAAAAATGTAAACATAAGATTTTTCTCTGCTCTCTGAACTCCTTTCTCCCTTTTAGTATGATTGTGCATCTGCATTATGCATTAACCAGACCTTGCCCATGGCAGAAATACCTGCTCAATCCTAAGATCAGTTTTTCTTCTTCTGTTGCCAGCTATGTAATTCCTTAGAATCCACAAGGAATCACAGGAATCTACTGTAATATCTCTCTACTCCATTTCCATCATTTTTTTGCTTTTGAGGATCTGTTTATATGTAGTTTTTTTTTTTTTTTTTTTCTGATCTCATTCTTATTTTCTTTTGCTGTCTTACACATATATTTATGTCCAATACATTTGTAAATTAAATTTTTATAGAAATAAAAACCTCTGAGTAATTGGTACTTAATGTGCCTATGAAGTATGGTTATATAAATTTGCTATGTAAAATAGAGAAACTATTTTTAAACTATAATATTTTAAATGATTTTCCTTTTTAGACAGTTTCTTTTGGAAGATATATGCATATTCAAAATATGTTACCATTTTTCAAGTTAATTGCATTTCTTTTTTGAAATTGCCTGCAGGGTCAGTTTTTAAGTGACACAAGGAAACAGTTCTCATTACTTTAGAGATAAACTGTATTTTTGATGAAAGATGGTTTTATGATGGCTTCAGGTCTTTTATTTTATTCTTTTTCCCAAAATTTAATCAATCCCTTGAGGATGACAGTTTGCCTTCAGAAATATAATTTAAAATGCTATAGAATTCAGTTGGTAGTGGGAGTGCAAAGCCAACTCCAGAAAGCCCCGAGTTGCATCATCATCTCCCCAAGTGCCTCAGCTGGCCCCAGTCATTATTGCAGCCATGAGCATCCAGGCCCCAGCACGACCAGCCGTACCACCAGGAGCAGTGGCCCTGGTCACCTTACATCTTCAATAACTGCGCACAGAAGCAGGAATCTCATCACAAGAAGAAATGAATACAGCATTTCAGCAACAAGAAATGCATGAGAGTGGTTCAGCCCTCAAGTACTTGCTTTTCAGCCCTTGTTTGTTGTTGTTTAGTTGGCTAACTTGTATAACTTTCTTACGTGTAGAACTCTCTTATGACCCTGTGGACTGTAGCTCACCAGTCTCCTCTGTCCATGGGATTTTCCAGGCAAGAGTACTGGAGTGGGTTGCCATCTTTTACCCCATAACCAGATAGTAGAACTATTACCTGCACTACATTACCTGAGCAGGCTCGAGTTTTTATTATCTTTACCTAAAGACTCTTCAATAATGACAAACATGTTTGTTTTTTTTTGTTGTTGTTTGTTTTTTTAAAGCCTGTTTTTTATATATACCTTTAAAAGTTTTTCTTTCATATCCATTCAAGTTGAGAACCTCATTTTCAATTTGTAATAAAAGTTTACGATGTGATTTTTTTCCAAAAATGTCCACAAATTGCAAGCATCTGTTAATAAAGGTCTTTTAAAAACTCTTTAGATTCTGCAAATATTTTTAAAACCCTAGATATAATGAATATTTTGAGTATTGGAATATATGTGTAAGTAGTTCTGAGAGAACTCTTTTGCAAAATACAACACTCATTTGGTCATATTTGTTAAGGTATATTTGCTTTAAAATACCAGGCATATTACTTAATAGCTATAGTATATTTAGAATGCTAGAATTTCCATGAATGGAAAGAAAACTATTCTGTATGTTCTTCCAAAGTTCTAGTTTTATTCCTTCAATGCAATGCCTTCAGCAGAATCTTATTTCCCATAGTCAAATAATTGTTACCCATTGGTCATAAAATGGTTTATTTCTACCAGATTTTTATCTAGTTAATGTACTAACAACTTTCTCCTCTGCCAACTCTGATTAATAAAGCTACCTAATGTTCTCTCAGGGGAAATAATATAATCTAATGTCATTCCTCATTGTTCAGAGATGTCCAATTACTATTTTTAAAGTGTCATTATAAGGTTAGAGATTTAAGTGTATTTGAGGTGTTTCAACCAACTGTAGTTATTGTGTTTTTCTTTAAGAAGTTCAGATTGCTCCAAATCTGGGCAATTCATATCCCTTCTAGTTGGTCCCTTAGTCCTTTTGACATGACTCTAGTCTTTCATAACATCCTTACTATTTCCTATGACGACATGTCTGGCTCATCCTGAACGTTTTATTGTTTCAGCCCTGAAGTCAATCGTTACTCCAGGAATCCCTAGTTTTTATTAATGGGAAATATAAAATTTGTCTTGACCTCCTCTTAGTTAAATATGTATCTCTTTTCTTCCACTTTGAGAGTTCTTGTGGCAAGTACACATATTGTTATAGAATTAGAAAAGCCCATAATTACACAAGTAACAGTCTAAGAATAGCTGTGCCAACACTATCCTACTGATAACTGAAAACACTTAACCTTGTTTTGCATATACTCTCTCTATTCTCCTTGCATTTTTAAATTTTGAGGTATATTATGGGCTGACTTGTGGTTCCCGCAAAATTCATATGTTTAAATTCCAGCTCCCAGTATCAGAATGTGTCTATATTTGGAGATAGGGTCTTTAAAGAGGTAAAGTTAAGTGCAGTCATTAGGGTGGGTCCTGATACAATATGAATATTGTGCTTATAAGCAGAGGACCTTAGGATACAGACACTCACAGAATACCACGTTAAGGCACAGGGAGGAAAGTGGGCCATTTACAAGCCAAGGAGAAAGGCTTGGGAGAGGATTCAGAAGAAACCAACCCTGCTAACACTTTGAACTTGGATTTCTAGCCTCCAGAATTGTGAGAAAATAAGTTTTTGTTGTTTAGGCTACTCAGACTTTGGTATTTTGTTATGACAGTCCTAGAAAACTAAATATAAGATATTAGCTACATTGTGAGTCACGTAGTTATTACATATTATTGTTGTTGTTGTCCAGTTGCTCAGTCATGTCCAACTCTTTGCAACCCCATGGACTGCAGCACGCCAGGCTTCCCTGCCCTTCACCATCTCCTGGAGCTTGCTCAAACTTACACCATCGAGTCGGTGATGCCATCCTACCCTCTCATCCTCTGCCGCCCCCTTCTGCCTTCCATCTTTCCCAGCATTGGACTTTTCTGATGAGTCAGCTCTTGGCATCACGTGGCCAAAGTATTGAAGTTTCAACTTCAACATCAGTCCTTCCAGTGAATATTCAGGACTGATTTCCTTTAGAATGGACTGGTTGGATCTCCTTGCAGTCCAAGGGACTCTCAAGAGTCTTCTCCAACTCCGCAGTTCAAAAGCATCAATTCTTTGGCACTCAGCCTTCTTTATGGTCCAACTCTCACATCCATACATGACTACTGGAAAAACCATAGCTTTGACTAGATGGACCTTTGTTGGCAAAGTAATGTCTCTGCTTTTTAATATACTGTCTAGGTTGGCCATAGCTTTTCTTCCAAGGAGTAAGCGTCTTTTAATTTCATGGCTGCAGTCACCATCTGCAGTGATTTTGGAGCCCAAGAAAAGTCTGTCACTGTTTCCATGTTTTCCCCATCTATTTGCTATGAAGTGATGGGACCATATGCCATGATCTTCATTTTTGGAATGTTGAGTTTCAAGCCAGCTTTTTCACCCTCCTCTTTCACTTGCATCAAAAGACTCTTTAGTTCCCCTTTGCTTTCTGCCATAATGGTGGTGTCATCTGTGTATCTGAGGTTATTGCTATTTCTCCCAGCAATCTTGATTACAGCTTGTGCTTCATCCAGCTTTTGCATCATCATTTCGCATGATGTCCTCTGTATATATGTTAAATAAGCAGGGTGACAATATACAGCCTTGACGTATTACATATTATTCTCCTTCTTTTTAAATTCTTAGTCATAGTTTTATAAGTATATATTTGATATTCATCACAGTCCTTACATTGATCTGTCTTGCCTGTGCTGTGCTGTGTCACTTAGTCATGTCCAACTCTTTGTGACCCCATGGACTGTAGCCCGCCAGGCTCCTCTGTCCCTGGGGATTTTCCAGGCAACAATAATGGAGTGGGTTGCTGTGCCCTCCTCCAGGTGTTCTTCCCAACCTGGATCGAACCCTGTTTTCCCGCACTGCAGGTGGATTCTGTACTGTCTGAGCCACCAGGGGAGCCCATTCTGTTTTACCTATCTGAAGCTAATTATATAGCTTATTCCTCAGGAAGGACTCAGAATAATGTTTTTGAGAGCTACATTTCCGTGTTAGTGTATCAAGAGCCATTATGTTTGACAGCCATTTGCTTGGCTATATCTAGACTGACATTTCTTTGTACCACTCAAACATGTTACTGATTTTCTTCTGGCTTAAAGTATTTTGTTCAAAGGACTATTTTTTTTTTTTAACTTTTTCCTTTGAATTCAGCAATTTTGCTGGATATGTCTTGGTTATCCTGCCTGAGTTGATTTCTCAGTTAAGTGATACACACTTTCAGTATGCAGTATTGCATGTTTTTGTATTACAAGGAATTTTTGATACTATTTACTGTTTGTTCTATTTCATTGCTTTTGTTTTCTTCAGAGACTTGACTATACTTGTTTGGTTTACTTTGCTTATCTTTAATATTTGTCACTATCCCTTGAATTTTCATCCTTTTTTCTTTCTCATTCTTAAATTTGAAAAGAAAGTGAAACTTACAGAAAAATTACAAGCACAGTAGTAAGATAAATTTCTCCCCTGAACCATTTAAGAGTATTGCAGACATAATGCCCTGTCTTCCCTGACTATTGTGTTTATACAAACAAGACCATTCTTTTACAGAATTTCTAACATCAGTGTGTTACTACCATTTAATTCACAGACCCCGTTAGAATTTTGCTAATTGACCCATAATGCCCTTTATAGGAAAATTATCTAGTTCACAGGAGTTATATATAATGTATCTTTTGTCTGCTCAATAAAACAGTTTCTTAGTCTTTGTCTCCCATACCTGGATAACTCTGTTGGGTGAACACCCTCCTCACCTCTATAGGACTTTGACACCATGATGCTTCCTTGTGTGGTTATGCTCCTGACTTTGCTCAGGGCTCTGCTATGCTTCTGGCCACTGCAACTCCTCATCTTTCCTCTAGTGCCAACTCCTACCTTGTTTAGCCCTTCCTGTTAGCTTTATGAATTTTCAGGAAGGCAGGGAAAATAGCAAGAGGAAAAGAGCTCCATTTAAAAATTTTTATTTTTATTTTTTTTGAACACCCAAAACATTTTATGTTGGGGTATAGCCAATTAAAAATGTTGTGACAGTTCCAGATGAATAGTGAAGGGGCTCAGCCATACATATACCTGTAGCCATTCTCCTCCAAAACCACCTCCCATGCAGGCTGGAACATTATATTGAGCAGAGTTCCATGTGCTATACAATAGGTTTTTGTTGGTTATACATTTTAAATACAACAGTGTACACACATGACCTTCCCAAAGTCCTTAACTATCCCTTCCCCCAGCATCCATGAGTTTGTTTTTATTTGTGTAACAGCTTTACTGAGGTATAATTTACATATATGCAATTCACAGTTCACTCGCTTAAAAACTGAATTATCTGGTGGTTTTATTTTTTTATTTTTTATTTTTTTTAAATTTTATTTTATTTTTAAACTTTACAATATCGAAATGAATCCGCCACAGGTATACATGTGTTCCCCATCCTGAACCCTCCTCCCTCCTCCCTCCCCATACCCTCCCTCTGAGTCGTCCCAGTGCACCAGCCCCAAGCATCCAGTATCGTGCATCAAACCTGGACTGGCGACTCGTTTCATACATGATATTATACATGTTTCAATGCCATTCTCCCAAATCTCCCCACCCTCTCCCTCTCCCACAGAGATCATAAGACTGATCTATACATCGGTGGTTTTAGTAATGCAGCTATCAACATAGGGGATTTTAGAGCATTTTACCATCTCAGAAAGAAACGTTGTACCCTTTAGCTCTCACCTTTTTATTCTCTCAGTCTACCTCATTCCTAAGCAATCACTCTATAGATTTGCCTATTCTGGGCATTTCATGTAAATTTTGAAATTGGGAAATGCTGGATCTCTGTCATTTCCACATGAATTTTAGGATCAGCTTGTCAATTTCTGGGGTCAAAAATAACAAAACAATAACAACAAAACCCAGTTGGGATTTTGTGGAGATACTGTTGAATCTTCAGATCAATTAAGGGACATTTACTAACTACACGATAGTAAGTCTTTCAGTCCTTGAACATGGATGGCTTTAGATTTATTTGTGTCTTAATAATTTCTTTCAAAGATGTTTTGTACTTTTTCAGTTCAGTCACTCAGTCATGTCTGCCTCTTTGCGACCCCATTGACTGCAGCACGCCAGGCCTCCCTGTCCATCACCAACTCTCAGAGTTTACCCAGACTCATGTCCATTGAGTCGGTGATGCCATCCAACCATCTAACACTCTGTTGTCCCCTTCTCCTCCCACCTTCAATCTTTCCCAGCATCAGGATCTTTTCAAATGAGTCAGCTCTTCACATCAGGTGGCCAAAGTATTGGAGTTTCAGCTTCAGCATCAGTCCTTACAGTGACACTCAGGACTGATCTGCTTTAGGGTGGACTGGTTGTATCTGCTTGCAGTCCAAGGGACACTCAAGAGTCTTCTCCAACACCACAGTTCAAATGCATCAATTCTTCAGCACTCATCTTTCTTTATAGTCCAACTCTTACATCCATACATGACTACTGGAGAAAAACCATAGCCTCGACTAGACGGACCTTTGTTGGCTAAGTAATGTCTCTGCTTTTTAATATGCTGTCAAGTTTGATCATAACTTTTCTTCCAAGGAGCAAGTGTCTTTTAATTTCATGGCTGCAGTCACCATCTGCAGGGATTTTGGAACCCAAGAAAGTAAAGTCTGCAACTGTTTCCACTGTTTCCCCATCTATTAGCCATGAAGTGATGGGGTCAGATGCCATGACCTTAAGTTTTCTGAATGTTGAACTTTAAGCCAACTTTTTCACTCTCCTCTTTCACTTTCATCAAGAGGGTCTTTAGTACTTTTTTCCATAAGTCAAATGCCAGAATTCTTGGACTTCTTTTATTAAATGTATTCTCTAGTATTTTATTATTTTGGTGCTGTTGTAAGACACAGTTATTTTTAAATATTATGTTTGGATTTTCTTTGCTAATATATACTGTAGATTTTTGTGTTTCATTTCTGTATACTGCAATCTTGCTGAATTTATTCACACTAATAGTTTGCGTTTGTGTGTGTGTGTGTGTGTGTGTGTATTCTTTAGGATTTTCTATGTACAAAAGCTATGTCATCTGCAGATAGAGATACATTTACTTCTTACTTTCTGAGTGCTTTTTCTTATCTATCTAGAATCTCCAGTATAAGATTGAACATTAGCACAGTTATCTTTGTCTTGTTACTGATATTAGTGGGAAAACTTTCAGTGTTTAGCATTAAATGTGTTGTTATCTGTGAAGTTTCCATTGATGCTTTTTATCAGAATGGGATAACTTCATTCTGTTCCTGTTTTGCTGGACAGTTTAAAATAAAAGGTACTGGATTTTGTCAAATACTTCTGTGTTTATTAAGATGATCACCTCTTGAGATGATAATATTAACATATTAATTAGTCTAGGTACAGGTTTGCCACTTTTGATCTTTACAAAGAATCAGCTTTTTTGGTTTTGTTGTATTTTTCTCTGCTGTTTGTTTGTCTTATTCTCTAGTAATTTTTCCTGTAATTCTTAGTCTTTATATTTTTGTTCAAGTCTTCTCTTTCTTTGTTGACTTCTGTCTAGTTGTTCTCTCCACTATTCAAGTTGGGAACTGAAGTTTTCGTCTGTTACTGTCAACTTTTCTATTTCTTTCTTTTTACCTGTCAAGTTCTTCGTGTATTTTGGTGCTTGGTTGTTAGGTCCACATATATTATCATTTTCCTGATGGTTTGACTCTTTTATTATTATTAAATGATTCTCTATATCTAGTAATATGTTTTTTTTGAAGTGTTTGTCTCAGATATTAGCACAGTTGTTGGAGCTTGTGATTTATTGATGAATTTTCCCTTTCATTTACTTTGAATCCATTTTCAACTTTGAATCTGAAGTATGTCTCCTATAGGCAACACAGTGTAGGTCTTGTTTTATTATCCTGTCTAATAATATTCTCTTTTGATTGTATTGTTTTTCCATTCACGTTTAATTTTACTGATATAGTTGAATTTACATTCGTCATTTTATTTGTTACCTATGCATTATGTTCTTTTGATTCCTTTATTCTTTCTTTACTGCTTTATTTTGAATTAAATGATTATTTTTTACTGTAGCATTTTCATTTGTTTTTTCACTTTTTTTTGGCCTTATTTATTTAATGTTTGCAATAGTACTTGCCACTTAAATTTTAACTTAGAATCAGCTTCAGGTTTATACCAACTTAATTCCTGTGAGATATAGAAATGTTACTTTTATAGGTCTATTGTGTTTTTTGCTTTTTGTGTTAAATTGTTATATGTAGTACATACTACAATGTTGGTTACAAACCCAACCTTACATTATTCTAATTATTATATTATATACTTATATGTCTTTTAAGGAAGTCAAGAGAGGAAAAGTAACTGGTTTATAGACTTTGTTATATTAAGCTCATTTTTTATTTATGATTCCCTCATTTGTTCATTTGCCACCTGAACTTACTTCTTTAGCTCAATATGGCTTTTTCCACCCTCCTCCTTTGTTTTGTTATTAGCAAATGCATTACATTTTAATGTTATAGGCAAAAGCATACATAATGTATATATATTTTATAAAATTGCTTTGAAATCAATTAAGAGGGAATAAAGGAGAATAAATATACATTTTTACCATCTTTTATAACTTCATGACTACTTGATGCTCATTGTTTTTCATGTCAATTCAAATTACTGTCTGAGCTCTTTACTTTTAGCTTGAAAGACTTTGTTATTTCTTGTGTTTATGTAATTCATGAAATTAAAGGACGCTTGCTCCTTGGAAGAAAAGCTATGACCAACTTAGCATATTAAAAAGCAGAGATATTACTTTGACGACAAAGGTCCATCTAGTCAAAGCTATGGTTTTTCCAGTAGTCGTGTATGGATATGAGAATTGAACCATAAAGAAAGCTGAGTGCTGAAGAATTGATGCTTTTGAACTGTGGTGTTGGAGAAGACTCTTGAGAGTCTCTTGGACTGCAAGGAGATCCAACCAGTCAATCCTAAAGGAAATCAGTCCTGAATATTCATTGGAAAGACTGATGTTGAAGCTGAAACTCCAATCCTTTGGCCACCTGATGCGAAGAACTGACTCATTGGAAAAGACCCTGATGCTGGGAAAGATTGAAGGTAGGAGGAGAAGGGGATGACAGAGCATTAGATGGTTGGATGGTATCACCGAGTCGACGGACATGATTTGAGCAAGCTCCGGGGGTTGGTGACGGATAGGGAAGCCTGGCGTGCTGCAGTTTTTGTGGTTGCAAAGAGTCTGACATGACTGAGCGACTGAACTGAACTTAGATCAGCTAATAGCACATTATATCAGTTTTTATTTACTTGGGCATGTATCTTGTTTTCCTTTTAGATTGCTGGATATAAATTCTTGGTTGATTTTTATTTTTTTCCTTTGAATACTTTGAATGTTTTATTCCTCTGTGTTCTGGCCTCCATTTTTTCAGATGAGAAGTCTGCTGTTGATCTTACTATTGTTTTCTTTTAAGTAAATAGTCATTTTTCTCTTGCTGCTTTTAAGATTTTCTCCTTGTGTTTCAGCATTACTATGTACGATTTTTCTGTTAGCAGATTTCCTTGCTTTAATTCTTCTTCAAGTTCATCGGCTTGCTGAATGAGTAATACAGTGCTTTTCAATAAATTGATAACTTCTATCCATTAAGGTTTTGAATATTTGCCTCTCTTTTCTCTTTCTTGTCTACCTCTGATATTCTCTTTCTTCATATGTTCATACACTTGTTTCCTCCATTTTTTCTGAGACTTTGATCATTCTTCAGTACTTTTCATCTCTGATTTTTGGATTACATAATCAGTATTTATATTTGCTAATTCTTCTGATTTTTCACACCTACTGTTCACACCCTCTGTAGAATTTTTCAATTCAGTTACACTTTTCAACTCCAGAATTTCTATTTGGATTGTTTTTATAGTATCTTTCTCTCTTTTAAGAAATAATGTTAAATTTTAATTATATTACTATTTTAAAATACAAATTTTACTGTTATTTTAATAAAATACTAATTTTATTAATTTTTCCACTTTTATTTAGAAGTATTTGGCATACATCACTGAGTAAGTTTCAGGCATACATCATGGTGATTTGATTAAATAGATTGTGAAATTACTATCATAATAGATTCAGCTAATATCCATCTTCTGATACAGATATGATATAAAAAAAAGAAAAAAGACAAAAAATTTCCTGTGATTAGAACCCTTAAAATTTATTCACTTCACTTTCCTATGTATCAGTATCTATCTCTTAATTGATACCGTCTGTTTAATGTGACCTTTTCATAACTGTATTTACTTCTCTGATTGTGGTTTCCTTTAGTTCTTTGAACATATTTTTAATGGCTTCTTTGAAATCTTTTTCTGTTAAATCTGACATCTGGGCTGCTCTCACAAGCCGTTTCTGTTGCCTGCTTCTTTTTCCATATATGTGTCATGTTTTCCTCTTTCTTTCTCTCTCTCTCGATGTTTGGTTGGAAAGCAGACATTTTTAGGTAATATATTGTTGCATGTCTGGGTACTAGAGCCTTGTTCACATTCTGTGGCTTGTTTGTTTATTGACTACATGGATTACTTTAGTGTCGTTTTCAATTTTCTTCTTTTTTTTTTAATTTAATTTAATTTTATTTTTTAACTTTACAATATTGTATTGGTTTTGCCATACATCGAAATGAATCCGCCACAGGTATACATGTGTTCCCCATCCTGAACCCTCCTCCCTCCTCCCTCCCCATACCATCCCTCTGGGTCGTCCCAGTGCACCAGCCCCAAGCATCAGGTATTGTGCATCGAACCTGGACTGGCGACTCGTTTCATATATGATATTATACATGTTTCAATGCCATTCTCCCAAATCATCCCACCCTCTCCCTCTCCTACAGAGTCCAAAAGACTGTTGTATACATTCAATTTTCTTCTTTTAATTTTCTCTTCAGTATTTGTAAGAACTCACTATTGAAGTTCCAGCCTATGGTGTTCTCTGTATAGAAATTAAAACATAAATACAGATTTTTAAACAAATGTCAGAGAATTCATATTTTATATTTCTTGGAATGCTTTTTAATTTTACTTTTCAAGGAATATATGCATTTCATTCATATGATTTTAGTCTTTGGAAATTTGCTAAAGTTTGTTTTATGAACCCAAATGTGTTCTTTTTGCTAGTCATTCCATGTGTCCTTGAAAAGAATGTATCTTGTCCTGTTTTTTCATGTAATATTCCATATTGAAATATTATACTGAAGTGTTCTATATTTAAGAAAGCTGCATCATATGTCACTCCTTTGAGAATGAAAGTGAAAGTGCAAGTCACTCAGTCGTGTCTGACTCTTTGCGATCCCATAGACTATACAGTCCATGGAATTCTCCAGGCCAGAATACTGGAGTGGGTAGCCTTTCCTTTCTCCAGGGTCTCTTCCCAACCCAGGGATCAAACCCAGCTCTCCCGCATTGCAGGAGGATTCTTTACCAGCTGAGCCACAAGGGAATCCCCCTTTGAGAATAATTAGTGCAAAATGTTCTTGAATGTTTTATTGTTAACATATGTAGCAGTTTTATTGACATGTAATTTACAGTTCTCTCCTCTTAAGTATACAAATTATTTTATGTACGTTTATAGAGTTGTGCAAACATCACCACAATCCAATTTTAGAACATTACCACCACCCCAGAAAAATCTCACATGCCTATTCACAGTCATTCCTTGTTCTCATCCCCATCCTACTCATATCGTTTTATATAATAATTCTCTTTTTAAAAATGCTTCTTAAAGTAATAATGCAATAAATATTTATATTTATGCATAGATCAGCTTATTATTTGACTAGTTGGTAGTGATCTGAATGCCACAAATGGGATTAAGTCAAGACAATTACATTTACATGATTGATTATATGTTTACAGTCATTTAAATTGGATCATATTTTTAAAAATATGATACAATTAATTATGATATGAAATTGTTTTGCTGCTATAAGCCAAACTACAAAATAATGATCTTTGTATAACAGATTGAAAAAATTAAGACCATTTTTTTCCCAAGTAAGGCTAGGTTTTATTAGACATCTTACATTATATTTCCCCTCCCAAAATTTTATAACTTTCAAGAGACTATATTAAACATTTTATATTACTTTGAAAGCTCTATAAACAAAATGAAAGTAAAGGTTTATTATCTGATAATGGAATGTACATATATTTCAGCAATGTTAAAATGCAGACATGGAGAAGCTATTTATACATTTGCAGTATTTTATTTCGGTCATTATTTTTAGAAACCATAGGCTCTGAGTTCATAAGCATCATAGTTATAATGATACCTATGATACATATACTCCCCCCAAAAACAAACAAAAAAGGGTAAGAAGTATCACTAAACTGCTTCACAAAAATTGTTTTTAAAAAGTAGTGATTATGAGCCAGAGTGGTATCTTTAGTGTTTTGCATAACTTTTTACTTAAATTTACTTAAAATCATTAAATATTCAGTGCATAATTGTTGCATAACTTTTTACTTAAATTTACTTAAATTCATTAAAAGTTCAGTGTAGGACAAAGGACATGAGTGCTTTCATATCTGTACTTAATGATTCTTACTTGGCACTTATGCTAATTTGATATTTTGTCATAATTTTAGGATTTGATTGGTTGGGTCATTTTAAGCTATGTTGAAGTACTGTCTTCACTTCATTATTGAAATATTCTATGCTAATCCATTTGCCCTTTTTGTTGGCACAGTTGTGACTATATAATCTTTTCTTTTCTCTACATTCTTGTTTATCAGGGACTGGTAATCATGATTGTAGGGCATGTGATGGGCTTCCCAGCTGGCGCTAGTGGTAAAGAACCTGCCTGCCAATGCAGGAGACATAAGAGACGTTGGTTTGATTCCTGGGTGGGAAGATCCCCAGGAGGAGGAAATGCCAACCCACTCCAGTATTCTTGCCTGGAGAATACCATGGATGAAGGAGCCTGGCAGACTACATACAGTCCATAGGGTCACGAAGAATCAGACACGACTAAAGTGATTTAGCATGCATGCATGCAGGGCATGTAGTTGAGTAAAATTAAATAACATATTAAATAATTGTTTTATTCAATGAACTGTTCTAAGCTTTGGGGGTTAAAAATGAGTAAGCTTATACTTTATTTATGAGAATAATTGTATATGTAAACATTTGTAATTAAAAGTTGGTATGTATACCACAAAGAAAGTATAATGCAGATACTATTAACATTTTGTGGAATGATGATTAATTCCAGCTACAGAAGATTTAGGAAATCTTCTTAGAGAACTATATTTTTTAGGGTTCTTGAAAAAATAAATTTAAGAGGCAGAGCAGGACAGTGAGCATGAATGAAGAGATAGAAGCAAGGGATATGTTTATGGATTGTTCCATAATCAGGTGTGACTGCAAAGCAAAATAGAGAGTAGATCGAGTGATTTGTGGTAGAATGTGAGAGTGATTACTGTAAGCTGAAACCAAGTTGATGAAGGATTTGAATATCAAAATAATTTCCTTTCATGTGGAATTATCAAAAAATTGCTAGCAGGAGAATGGTTTAATCCTATTTATGTATTTGCCTTGAGAAGTTTGGAGATATTAGAGTTTGGATGCTAATTTTTTAATGAATTCAGATGGACTATTTATTCATTTTGAAGAGAAAATCATTGTACATTATACAAGTGGAAACATTCTCTTAATTGTATATCAGGAAAAGTGATTCCTTGAATATTGGAATTTCATTACTATGTTAATATCAGCAACATTTGTCACATAATGAGTCTGGGGAAAGGAATAGGTTTTGTCATATGTATGTTATCCTAACATAAATTCAATGATAAATGACTATATTTTTGATGCCTGTGAAGGTTTCAGAGATTAGTGTTAGAAAATAACATGCCTCTGCTCATATAATAATTAGATAAACAGTTTTCTTGCATTTAGCAGTGTTGTGACACATTTTCTCATATTCGTGTTAAGTAATTCCAGTTTGATTGATTAAGGTTCTACTCAGTGAAATTTTGCCTAATTAGCAGCTATGTCAGTTACCTGAATTCCACTGTCATCCATACATTATGCCATTACCATAAAGTTTATGGTGAATGTTTTATGAGTAATGTTTAAGAAAAATTAACATAGAAGATGTATAATATTAAGTAGAAAAGGATATAGTGATAATAGCAGCTACCATTTGGCTTTAAAAGTACCAGGTATTGTTTATAGTCCTTTATTTATAGTATTTTGTGTGTAGGGTGTGTAGCAGATGAAAGACAAATAACTTGTGGGTGGGTTTCACAACTGTAGGTGATAGAGTTGAGATTCAGATGCAAGTCTAACTGGTTTTGAAGCTACAGATTTTAACTCCATTGTACTGTACAGACAATATGATATTCTTTTTTAATTTTTAAAGCTTTTTGTCCAGTTTTATTGAAATGTAATTGATACATAACTTCTCTTAGTTTGGGTTTCCCTGGTGGCACAGTGGTAGAGAATCCACCTGCCAAGCAGACGATGCAGGTTCGATCTCTGAGTTGGAAAGATCCCTTGGAGAAGGAAATAGCAACCCACTGTAGTATTCTTGCCTGGACAATCCCATGGATGGACAACAGAGCCTGGTGGGCTACAGTCCATGGGGTTGCAAAGAGTGAGACATGACTTAGTGACTAGACAATAACAACAACAAATTTCTTACTTTAATGTGTAGAGCATAATGATTTGACATGTATATATTGCAAGATTTATCACAGTAAGGATAATTAACAAATTTATCACCTTTCATAGTTATAATTTTTGTGTGTATTGAGAACTTTTAAAATCTACTCTCAGGAACTTTCGAACATACTGTTATTAACTATAGTCAACATTCTATATATTGTATACCCAGAACTTATTTATCTTATAACTAAAAGTTTGTACTCTTTGACCACCTTCATCCACTCTCCCATCCCTTACACTTACCTCTGGCAATCACTAGTCGGTTCTCTGTATGTAGGTCTCAATTTTTGATTCTCCGTATGAGTAATGTTTGTCTTTCTCTGACTTATTTCACTTGACTTAATACTCTAAGGGGCTTTCCTGGTATCTCAGATGGTAAAGAATCTGCCTGCAATGCAGGAGACCTTGATTTGATCTCTGGGTCAGGAAGATCCCCTGGAGAAGGGAATGGCAACCCACTCCAGAATTCTTGCCTCGAGATTTCCATGAACAGAGGAACCATGGTGGACTACAGTCCATGGGGTCGCAAGGAGTTGAAAAGAGTCGGATATGACTGAGCATGGATACACTTTCACTTTCAATCCCCTAAAGGTCCATCCATGTTGTTGTAAATCGCAAGATTTCCTTCTTTTTTATAGTTGAATAATTCAGTTCATTTCAGTCGCTCAGTTGCGTCCAACTCTTTGTGACCCCATGAAATAATTAATACCATCTTATCTTTATTCATTCATCTATCAGTGGATACTTAGTTTGCTTCCATGTATTGGTTAAAGTAAATAATGTTCAGTGAATGTGGGGCTGCGTATATCTTTTCTTGTTAGTGTTCTTGTTTTCTTTGGATAAATATCCAGAAGTGGAGTTGCTGGGCCACATGGAAGTTTTGGTTTTAATTTTTGGAGAAAACTCCATACCAGTTTCCGTAGTGGCTGCAATAACTCACTCAACAACTCTTAGTGGAGCTTTCGAAGAAAACAAAGATGGCTATTGCAATCTTTACCCAAGATGGGCTGTTTTACAGATAAAATAAATACAATGTCAGAAGTTTAACAGTATGCAATAGTAGATTATAGTTAATTGAATATTTGTAAGCTGTTCTTGAAGCTTGAATTTCCACTGGAAATTCTAGGTGGTATAGCATGGTAAACTAAAAACTGTCTTAAGTATTGGAATCAATAAAGTATGGTTTTCCAACATGAATTTCGGTTACAGGCTTAGACTTTGGTTTATCTTGCTCTTCGAAAAGAATTTCAGGTTCAAATTCTACAAAATTTTAGATACAACAGTGTGTGTGGTCTAAAAACAATTTTCATCTGCTCTTTGCTCAAGAGTTTTACTATCTGTGTTACTTACCTCCTCTGTCCTCCAAAGGGTCAGATGCTCATGTCATTCTGCATTGAGAACAGTGAATATGACAGCTCATCGGAATTAGGAAGTTCTATTATTTATACCTTCACACTTTGACATGTTAAGAGACAATTTGAGGATTGTATAACATTTAACATGTTTACATGCTGCCTTTTTAGAGAATTTTTGAAGTACATTTATTTATACTTCTAATTTCTATTTTCTAGATATTTCAAGACTAATAATTATTTTTGTTCCATAAGCATAGAATTTTATTTAGGAAAATAAATTTTTAAAATATAAATTTATGTTGAAAGCTAGTAAGGGGAGAGTTAACAAATTTGCCTTGTTTTTGCTGGTGTTGCATGTATTTTAAGATACATTTTTAAATTAAAATGCTTGATTATGAGTGAACACTAGGTAGCATGTTGTTTATAATCATTATTATTTCATGCATTTTACTGTTTTGGCAAACATTTATGAGTAAACATTATTTATATTAATTCACATTGGAAGAATG
The DNA here is from genome assembly GCF_029407905.1 of Bubalus kerabau. Classification (NCBI taxonomy): domain Eukaryota; kingdom Metazoa; phylum Chordata; class Mammalia; order Artiodactyla; family Bovidae; genus Bubalus; species Bubalus kerabau. The sequence goes on along the minus strand of NC_073635.1, from coordinate 26,872,285 downwards.
AATATCTGTTGGAGCTGAAAAAAAAAAATGAGTCTGTTAGCAATACCATATTTGAAGGATCCCAGTGAAACCAGCAGAAAATCATCTAATGGGCCTATTTGTATTTGATTTATTAGCTAAAGAAGAGATTTTATATAGATTTGTCAGAATTGCCCATATTTTATATTTAAAAAGCACTAATAAGCAAAGTCTGTAATTAGGAAGCAAAATCTCCTCTAGGAAGCTGTGCTTAAAAGAAAACAAAGCAAAAAAAAAAAACTAGAACATCAGAATAATCTCCTCATTGGGTACATGCTTCCTGGGTAGAATGTTTTATAAGATATTTGGGAATAGGATTAGGATAGACCTACCTTACATTGGGAGAAGGCAATGGCACCTCACTCCAGTACTCTTGCCTGGAAAATCCCATGGACAGAGAAGCCTGGTAGGCTGCAGTCCATGGGGTCGCTAAGAGTCGGACACAACTGAGCGACTTCCCTTTCACTTTTCACTTTGATGCATTGGAGAAGGATATGGCAGCTCACTCCAGTGTTCTTGCCTGGAGAATCCCAGGGATGGGGGAGCCTGGTGGGCTGCCGTCTATGGGGTCGCACAGAGTCGGACACGACTGAAGCGACTTAGCAGCAGCACCTTATATTGACTTATGCTTCATAATGAACAATAATTCTGGTGACGCTTTTAGATATTTCCCACTGGTTCTGGCTACAACAGAATAATTGAGAAATCAGCGTTTACCAACGATACTCAAGATAGCTGAAGTATGCACGCCCAGTACATAAGTGTTTGTGCAGAAGAATCTTAATTCTACTCATGATCTCGTCTTTTGTTTGCTGTATAAATCTCTACAAAACTTTTTTTCCCTTTTTTTAACTTAGAAAAATTAACATACAATTGAAATATATTAGTTTCAGGTGTACAACATGATTGTACATTTTGAGTATATTGCAACATGATCACCACAATAAGTTCTAGTTAACATCCATCATCATAGTTACAAATTTTTTGTGTGTGTAATAAAAACTTTAAAATTTTTTTCTTTTAGCGACTTTAAAATATACCATACACTATCACCCTGCTGTATATTACATTCCTATTTTATAACTGGAAGTTTATTCCTTTTCACCCCTTTCAGCAATTTAGCCACCCCCCCAAATTCGTGAAACTCAAAGTTAAAAAAAAACACAAAACACTAAGATCATAGTGTCCAGTCCCGACACTTCATGGCAAGTAGAAGGGGAAACAATGAAAGCAGTGACAGATTTTATTTTGTTGGGTTCCAAAATCACTGCAGACCATGACTTGCAGCTATGACATTAAAAGATGATTGCTCCTTGAAAGGAAAGATATGACAAACCTAGAAAGCACATTAAAAGCAAACATCACTCTGCTGACAAAGATCCATATAGTCAGGGCTATAGTTTTGCCATTACTCATGTAAGGATGTGAGAGTTGGACCATAAAAAAGGCTGTGCTAAATTGCTTCAGTCATGTCTGACTCTTGGCTACTGTGAACTGTAGCCCTCCAGGCTCCTCTGTCCGTGGGATTTTATAGGCAAGAATATGGGAGTGGGTTGCCATTTCCTTCTCTAGGGTATCTTCCCAACTCAGGGATTGAACCTGTGTGTCTTACATCTCCTGCATTGGCAGGCAGATTCTTTACTACTAGTGCCACCTGGGAAGCCCTAAAAAAGGCTGAGCACTGAAGAATTGCTTTCGAATTGTGGTGTTGGAGAAGACTCTTGAGAGTCCCTTGGACAGCAAGATCAAACCAGTCAATCCTAAAGGAAAATAAACTCTGAATATTCATTGCTGAAGCTGAAACTCCTCAATACTTTGGCTGCTTGAAGGGAAGAGCTGACTCATTGGAAAGTACCCTGGTAATGGGAAGGATTGAAGGCAAAAGGAAACAGGGGTGGCAGAGGATGAGATGGTTAGATAGCATCACCGACCCAATGGAAATGAATTTGAGCAAATTCCGGAGGATAGTATAGGACAGAGGAGCCTGGTGTACTGCAGCCCATGGGGTCACAAAGAGTCAGACATGACTTAGAGACTGAACACCACCACCACCTCCTTTATCTCTGGCTAACCATCTATCTGTTCTCTGTATCTGTGAACTTGCTGTTTGTTTGTTTTTTTCTTTTAGGTACCATACACAAGTGAGATCATATATTATATTTTTCCTGTCTGACTTATTTTACTTTTCATAATGCTCTTAAGGCCCATGCATGTTGTTGTAAATGGCAAGATACCATACTTTCTTTATGACTAACATTCCAATGTACATATATCCCACTTTTTCTTTGTTCATTTATTTATCTTTGGATGTGAACATCCTTGTTATTCTCTGCCTTTCTATACATCCTCACCAACATTTATTATCTCTTGTTTTTCTGATAATACTCTTCACTGTGGTTTTGATTTGTGTTTCTCTGACGGTTAGTGACCTTGAGTAGCTTTTCATGTACCTTTGGGCTATCTATTTTACATCTTATTCAGAAAAAATATGTGTGTTCACATCTTCTGCCTGTGTTTTAAATGAATTGTTTCTTTGCTGTTGAGTTGTGTGAGTTACTTTTATATTTTATGTATTAACCCCTTATCAGTTCAGTTCAGTTCAGTTCAGTCGCTCAGTTGTGTCCGACTCTTTGCGACCCCATGAATCGCAGCACGCCAGGCCTCCCTGTCCATCACCAACTCCCGGAGTTCACTCAGACTCAAGTCCGTTGAGTCAGTGATGCCATCCAGGCATCTCATCCTCTGTCCTCCCCTTCTCCTCCTGCCCCCAATCCCTCCCAGCATCAGAGTCTTTTCCAGTGAGTCAACTCATCACATGAGGTGGCCAAAGTACTGGAGTTTCAGCTTCAGCATCATTCCCTTCAAAGAAATGCCAGGGCTGATCTTCTTCAGAATGGACTGGTTGGATCTCCTTGCAGTCCAAGGGACTCTCAAGAGTCTTCTCCAGCACCACAGTCCAAAAGCATCAATTCTTTGGCGCTCAGCCTTCTTCACAGTCCAACTCTCACATCCATACATGACCACAGGAAAAACCATAGCCTTGACTAGACGGACCTTTGTTGGCAAAGTAATGTCTCTGCTTTTGAATATGCTATCTAGGTTGGTCATAACTTTCCTTCCAAGGAGTAAGCGTCTTTTAATTTCATGGCTGCAGTCACCATCTGCAGTGATTTTGGAGCCCAGAAAAATAAAGTCTGACACTTTTTCCACTGTTTCCCCATCTATTTCCCATGAAGTGATGGGACTGGATGCCATGATCTTCGTTTTCTGAATGTTGAGCTTTAAGCCAACTTTTTCATTCTCCACTTTCACTTTCATCAAGAGGCTTTTGAGTTCCTCTTCACTTTCTGCCATAAGGGTGGTGTCATCTGCATATCTGAGGTTATTGATATTTCTCCCGGCAATCTTGATTCCAGCTTGTGTTTCTTCCAGTCCAGCGTTTCTCATGATGTAACTCTGCATATAAGTTAAATAAGCAGGGTGACAATATACAGGCTTGATGTACTCCTTTTGCTATTTGGAACCAGTCTGTTGTTCCATATCCAGTTCTAACTGTTGCTTCCTGACCTGCATACAAATTTCTCAAGAGGCAGATCAGGTGGTCTGGTATTCCCATCTCGTTCAGAATTTTCCACAGTTTATTGTGGTCCACACAGTCAAAGGCTTTGGCATAGTCAATAAAGCAGAAAGAGATGTTTTTCTGGAACTCTCTTGCTTTTTCCATGATCCAGCGGATATTGGCAATTTGATCTCTGGTTCCTCTGCCTTTTCTAAAACCAGCTTGAACATCAGGAAGTTCACGGTTCACATATTGCTGAAGCCTGGCTTGGAGAATTTTGAGCATTACTTTACTAGTGTGTGAGTTGAGTGCAATTGTGCGGTAGTTTGAGCATTCTTTGGCATTGCCTTTCTTTGGGATTGGAATGAAAACTGACCTTTTCCAGTCCTGTGGCCACTGCTGAGTTTTCCAAATTTGCTGGCATATGGAGTGCAGCACTTTCACAGCATCATCTTTCAGGATTTGAAATAGCTCAACTGGAATTCCATCACCTCCACTAGCTTTGTTCATAGTGATGCTTTCTAAGGCCCACTTGACTTCACATTCCAGGATGTCTGGCTCTAGGTGAGTGATCACACCATTGTGATTATCTGGGTCATGAAGCTCTTTTTTGTACAGTTCTTCTGTGTATTCATGCCATCTCTTCTTAATATCTTCTGCTTCTGTTAGGTCCATACCATTTCTGTCCTTTATCGAGCCCATCTTTGCATGAAATGTTCCCTTGGTATCTCTAATTTTCTTGAAGACATCTCTAGTCTTTCCCATTCTGTTGTTTTCCTCTATTTCTTTGCATTGATCTCTGAGGAAGGCTTTCTTATCTCTTCTTGCTATTCTTTGGAACTCTGCATTCAGATGCTTATATCTTTCCTTTTCTCCTTTGCTTTTTGCGTCTCTTCTTTTCACAGCTATTTGTAAGGCCTCCCCAGACAGCCATTTTGCTTTTTTGCATTTCTTTTCCATGGGGATGGTCTTGATCCCTGTCTCCTGTACAATGTCAAGAACCTCATTCCATAGTTCATCAGGCAGTCTATCTCTCAGATCTAGGCCCTTAAATCTATTTCTCACTTCCACTGTATAATCATAAGGGATTTGATTTAGGTCATACCTGAATCAGACATATGATTTGTAGATATTCTCTCCTAGTTTACTTCCCTTGTGGCTCAGACGGTAAAGCATCTGCGTACGATGCAGGAGACCTGGGTTCAATCCCTGGGTCAGGAAGATCTCCTGGAGAAGGAAATGGCAACCCACTCCAGTACTCTTGTCCATGGAAAATCCCATGGATGGAAAAGCCTGTTAGGCTACAGTGCATGGGGTCACAAAGAGTCGTACACAACTGAGAGACTTCACTTTCACTTTTCCTAGTTTGGTAGGTTTCCTTTTCATTTTTTTTGATCGTTTCCTTTGTTTCTGTGCAGAAACTTTGTGGTTTGATGTAGTCCCACTTGTTAATATTTGCTTTTGTTGTTAATATTTCCTTTTGTTGTCTTTGCTTTTGATGTCAAATTTTAAAAAAAATCCTAATGTAGCCTCTACTAAGAGCATATGTTGCTCTTTTTCCAGTTGCTATTTGCATCCTTTACATATTGCTCTTCTTGGTATATTATTAACAGCATAAAGAGACATCACTTCTCTACTTGATTGTCCTACAGTTTGCCTTTATCTTATCCAACTCCTGTAGTCTTTACTTATTTGGTCAGGTTCTCCAGTGTCTCAGTGTTCTATATACTGTTCTCCCAAATTCCCTCAAATAATTTTATTTCTACAAGTTGCTGCTGCTGCTGCTGCTGCTAAGTCGCTTCAGTCATGTCCGACTCTATGTGATTCCATAGACGACAGCCCACCAGGCTCCTCTGCCCATGGGATTTTCCAGGCAAGAGTACTGGAGTAGGGTGCCATCACCTTCTCCTTTCTACAAGTTAGCTCTTTGGTTTTACTCTAAAATAATAGTGCTTTTGATCTTTGGTTCACAAAATAGGTCAAAATTCTAACATATTTGTTTAATCTTACTCTAAAAAGGTGACATATACACTTTGCTATATATAAAATAGATAACTAATAAGGACCTACTGTATAGCACAGGAAACCCTTTTCAATGCTCCATAAGGACCTGTATGGGAAGAATGCATAAAAAAAAGTGGATGTGTAGCAGAAACTAATACAACATTTTAAATCAACTGTACTCCAATAATTTTTTAAATAACATCTTAAAAATATTCAGATGTTAAACATTTTGACCAGTTATGATTTTTCTGACATACATAATAAAGTATTTATTTTATAACACTAAGGCAATCAGTGAAGGAGGCAATTACATGGATTTTGTATTGCCAGTAGTTAGCTCATATATTTATTAAAATATTTTTAAAAGAATTTTTTGTTTCAATTTCCTGTTATAATTGTCACCTATTCTTTAGTACATTAGGAATTGAAGTAGAGTCTTTGATTCAGATTTTAATTTACCTGTTACCTCTATCTTGTATGAATCTGTGAGTTATAAAAGCGATTAAATTAGGAAACATTGAGTTGAGAGATAATGTTCTACATCCCATTTAATTGAGAAGATAGCAAAAGATCTGATCCAAAATAGTGACATTTTCTTACCTTATGTCTAATATTCAAATATATAGACATGCATACATTTAAAAAGTAAAGGTACCATCTATAGAGACATACACACAGATTTCATTTTTCATGCTGCTCCTGTCTTCTGACATGCTAATAATGAACAATTTGCATCTAGGTTCAAGTTAGTAAGACTCTTTCAGTAGTAGTTCAGAAAACTGTAGATAATTGGCTAAATTTGTCCTGACATGTTTGATCTGCATGCAGTTCAGTTCAGTCGCTCAGTTGTGTCTGACTCTTTGTGATCCCATGGATTGAACTCCAGGCCTTCCATCTCCAACTCCAGGAGCTTGCTCAGACTCATGACCATTGAGTCAGTGACGCCATCCAAGCATCTCATCCTCTGTCGTCCCCTTCTCCTCCTACCTTCAATCTTTCCCAGCATCAGGGTTTTTTCCAATGAGTCAGTTCTTTGCATCATGTGGCCAAAGTATTGGAGTTTCAGCTTCAACATCAGTCCTTCCAATGAACATTCAGGACTGATTTCCTTTAGATTTGACTGGTTTGATATCCTCACAGTTCAATGGACTCTCAAGAGTCTTCTCCAACGCCACAGTTCAAAAGCATCGATTCTCCAGTGCTCAGCCTTCTTTATGGTCCAACTCTCACATGCAAACATAACTACTGGAAAAACCATAGCTTTGACTAGACAGACCTCTGTTAGCAAAGTAATGTCTCTGCTTTTTAATATGCTGTCCAGGTTTGTCATAGCTTTTCTTCCAAGAAGCAAGTGTCTTAATTTCATGGCTGCAGTCTCCATCTGCAGTGATTTTGGAGCCCATGAAAAGGAAGTCTGTCACTGTTTCCATTGTTTCCACATCTATTTGTCTTAAAGTGATGGGATACTAATATGTGATTTTTGCAAAGGTTAAAAGTATTTATCATTGTCAGTTTCATACACCTGCAGAGAAATTTTAACTGTTTCTAACCATACTTTTTTTATTGTAGTCCTTTATTTCTTGTCCTTTATTTAAAGTGATAACATGAACTTTTCTTCTGGGTTTTGAAATGGCTATTGTGATTTTTTATGAAGTAGCATTGATATCACTATCTTGATACACTTTTTGTAATAAAGACATATTTTTGTGAATAAACTTTTTTTAGTCTCAACTGATAGTGTTGTTTCTCTATTAATAGTTCATGTGCCAGTCACTGTTTACTTCTATACATGCTTTTGAAAGTGTTAACAAGAAAAATTTTAATTTATGTTATGAATTATTGAAGTAAAAGCCTATTTACATTTAATACCATCTGACCTTATAATATCTTAATAAAATTATTTTATATATGATCACAGTTTTAGTAAAAATGATAACATGAAGATGTTTATTAGCATAATAAACTGTAACTCACAGAACTGAGGTGAGAATAACAAAATAATGCCACTGACAAGTTCCCAACACATGGAAATGTCACAACAAATCATTTATCTTAAATTTTTTTCTGCTTTAAAATTTGAGATTTTTATGTTTCATTTAAAGAGTGTTTAACTTAAGTTTTATTTTTTCAGAGCACCTTCAAGTTTAAGTCTGAAAGTGATATTCATTTAGCAGAACATCATAAACAGGTTCTGTATGATGGGAAACTTGCAAGTAGTATTGCATTTACATATAATGCTAAAGCCACTGATGCTCAACTATGCCTGGAATCATCACCAAAGGAAAACGCTTCGATCTTTGTGCATTCCCCACATGCTCTAATGCTCCAGGTAGGTAAATAGTAGCTTAGTCTTAATGTTCTCATCAACACTGTGTCTTTATTTTACATTTTATACATTGCTACTGCTGCTGCTGCTGCTGCTAAGTTGCTTCAATCGTGTCCCACTCTGTGCCTCCCCATAGACGGCAGCCCACCAGGCTCCTCTGTCCCTGGGATTCTCCAGGCAAGAACCCTCATTGCTTGCCTGTAAATCTCCAGTTGCTCTTTGTTTTTCTTTTTTGGTCTTCTAGTTCTTTGAACGGTGTTTTTGCCTTCTGCATTTTATTTGGCAATATAGTTTACCTTGGATTTGTCTCCTTAGTAGGAAATCTGTCTTTTCTGTTGTATTTTATGTTTCTTATCCTTTGAAATAAAATCAGTGAATTAGTAAATAGATAATTGTAAATATAAAAATACTTTCCTATAAGTATTTTTTCCCTAACATAAAAATTACTTGAGTGCTTTTGTATTGATTAATAGCATCTCTTATATTAAAATATATTTTGATTTAGCCACTCATATTTTCAGTGTAAAAATCTCTCAACTTAAGCTTTAAATTTAAGTGATTATCAAAATATTTCAAATTTTTATTTTAAATGTGTATAAAATTATATAATTTTGATTTAAAATTTTAAAAATAGATTTTAAAATATCTATTTTATTTCATTTTCTTACAAAGTTATTTGAAACAAGGAAATAGTGATAACATGCTTTAGAAAATTTAATAAACATTTTTGTTTTTGAACATAGGATGTAAAAGCTATAGTTACACATTCAATTCATAGTGCAATTCATTCAATTGGAGGGATTCAAGTGCTTTTCCCACTTTTTGCACAACTAGACAACCGGCAGCTCAATGACAGTCAAGTGGAAACCACTGTCTGGTAAGTTTTCTTTCAATATGTAACTTATGGTATTTTTTAATTGTTTAGATTATGCATGGTGCCCTTGGTGCTATGTAAATATATTATAATAGTGGTTTTTATCCTTAAAATGTTAATAAAGTTTCTTCAGGATTAAGGCAGATATATTTACGCAAATTAAAAAAAAAGTTGACAAATTTTATAACCACAAAGGAGTGACTTCATTGATAAAAAATAAAAAAATTCTTACTAGGTATAGCATAGTGATTATAATATGAAGTAGGAAAAGTGTCAGTCCTGGCCTTTCACTTTGCAAATGAATGCTCATTGTTTGAATTGTTGGTGAAATCCTGTCAGATTAAACAAAATTACTAGGGTAAAGTTTATTCTCAAGAATAGTATTTAATAACAGTTATACAATTTATATCCTAAATATTAGTATTATTCTATAATGCTAGTATCATAATACTAGCACAATATTAATTGAAATTAGCTTTTTTCCTTATGTTTAAGAGCCTAAATCTAACCAGTGGCATATCCATGTTTTATATATTCAGAATTTCTAATTAGATTTATTTCATGTGCAATTTTTATAATTTCTTTTTTTTTTTAATTAAAAAAATACCTCATGTATTAAACTCCAATTTAACCTTATTTTGTAGAATCATTTATGGCATAAGTTAAATGTGAATTACACAAATAGTTGAACTATTTCTGTATATGTTTGGAGAATTTAAAGGGAAAGTTATATAAGTAAACATTAATTTAGTTTACTAAACAGTAACATAGAAATGCTTCATTAATATGTACATATATACATGAGATTCTTTATGGATCATCCAATTTTGAATTGATAGAAAAACTAGTGAATAAAATTAAGATGGGAAAAATTTAGAGTTCTTGAAATGTAACATGATTTTTCATATTAATTATTTAAATTAGCTATTAACAAACTTCTGCCTTAATATTGCTCCTAATATTGTCCCTATATTGGGACTATCTTTATGTAAAGTATAAATCTAAATCTAAATCTGACCTGTACATTTACAAAACTCAGCTCTCATCCATGGGTCATGCTTTTTTTCTTTTTTTTTTTAAATCAGTATAATGTAATGGTTAGCATTTGATGTGAAAATGAGTATGGAGGCCATGTCCTGCTGAGATATTACTTTGCTATGAGATCTTCAGTCATTTTACTGAGAAGTAGATCAGCTTAGTTGAAAAATGGAACTTTAAATCCCAGTCCTAATTTAAATGCAAATGTTTTGTTCTTTATCATCTAAGTGAACTAGGACACATTATGATCAGTAATTTAAAACCTACTAAGTGCTATGAAAAGAAGTTAGAGGTGAAATAGCAATTAGAAAACTTGATGTGTACTTTAAATACTTCTTATGAATTAATATTAAGTCCATAATTATTTTAACCTGAAATATATTATAATAATTATATTTATAATATATTTATAATATAATTATTATGATTATAATATATAATTAATATATAATATTTAACCAGAAGCAAATCACTATTTGCTTCATGTAGAAAAATTAGAAAGATTATGCAGTTTGAATGTTACACCTAAAATGATTACAATAATTTATATTATTGAATAGTTATAAAATCTCAGTGCTAAACTATTTAACAGGTATCTGGTCCATTCATCCAAGGACTAGGACCAAGGACATGATTATTTGTCGTATCCTGTTTTCAAAACTCATTTTAGTGTTTATATTATATTTTGATATTTAAATTGTATTTATTTTATAACAGATAAAAGGTAGTATAAAGGATCAGCTTTCTGATTTTCATTTGGATTTGTTTTTAGTTCTTTTATATCATTCATGTTAATTTTTCCATGCAATAACTTTAATTTTTTCAGTGATATATATGTTCTTAGTTTATGGCCAATAAAAAAAAGTGTAATAAGAAATGTATCACTTTCTGTTTCAGTAATAATACATACCTGTTTTGGGTATGTATTTCAGCCCTCCCATGTGGTTCACTTATGTGCTATTTTGAATTCTTATCTAATAGTTTTTCATTAGTTACTTCAAAGCTTTTAATGTCTGAGGTTGGCTTTTTGACATTTGTGTGTATCAGTAATGAAGTCTTTTGTTATATTTAAAGTTTGGAGGGCCACCATTTTGGTGGTAGTACTGTCTTTCAGTTTTTAAAACGTTGAAAAAAATTTTTTAATGGAACATACCCCTCTACTTGAAGAACATAAATTGTTAGCTTTAGGGCAAGGATTGATAGAATTCCTTAATTTGGGGCTACATCTTAAATTCATATATATGAATGAGAATTTAAAATAGGATATGTTATCTTATTTTTCAGTTCAGTTTAGTTCAGTTGCTCAGTCGTGTCCAACTCTTTGAGACCCCATGAATTGCAGCACACCAGGCCTCCCTGTCCATCACCTACCTACTCCCAGAGTTCACTCAGACTCACATCCATCAAGTCAGTGATGCCATCCAGCCATCTCATCCTCTGTTGTCCCCTTCTCCTCCTGCCCCCAATCCCTCCCAGCATCAGAGTCTTTTCCAATGAGTCAACTCTTTGCATAAGGTGGCCAAAGTACTGGAGTTAACTTTAAACTTGTAGATGAATAGGGATGGCTTTCCATCAGAGAAGGTGATGGCAACCCACTCCAGTACTCTTGCCTGGCAAATCCCATGGACGGGGGAGCCTGGTAGGCTGCAGTCCATGGGGTCGCAAAGAGTCAGACACGACTGAGCAACTTCCCTTTCCCTTGGTGCTAATGGTAAAGAACCTGCCTGCTAATGCGGGAAACTTAAAGAGATGTGGGTTCTATCCTTAAGTTGGGAAGATCCCCTGGAGGAGGGTATGGCAACCCACTCCAGTATTCCTGCCTGGAGAATCCCATGGATAGAGGCTCCCAGCTGGCTACAGGCTATAGCATCACACAGAGTTGGACATGACTGAAATGATTTGGCACACATGCAGGCATGCACAGATGAATGAGAATCTATTTGAACTTTAAAAATCTTCAACAATATTTTATATATGCCTATTTTAGAAAATGTTTTTTTTGTATAATAAATATATGCCCCAAATTACAATATTGTCTAATTCTTGACTACATTTTGGAAAAATTGAGATAAGCTCTGAAGTAAGTTAATTCTTTGCCTTTTATGTTTCAAGCTAAAACATCTTAGTTTCATGTACTTTCCTCCACTCAGTAGCCTGATTTATGAAGCATTTTATTGTTTATATAAGTCTCACTTCTGTTGACACTATAATTTATTATTCTAATCATTGATGAGTTTTACTGTATATATTGCAGTCTTAATATTAAAATAATTTATTGAAGAAATTATTTTGTAGAGCCTTTAAAAATAGGCTTTGTATGTACAGGAGAAATTTATGACTTTGTTTTATCTTGAAGGCTACATATTATAGTTGTTAACTAGTGTGAATGTTCAAGTTAGAAAAACTTGAATTCAAACCCCAAGTTTATTTATTATTATTGCCATCTGACAAAAAATGGTCCACTGGAAAGGGAATGGCAAACCACTCAAGTATTCTTGCCTCAAGAACTCCATGATCAGTATGAAAGGTAAAAAGCTATGACATTTGATGATGAGCCCTCCGTGTTGATAGGTGTCCAGTATGCTACTGGGGAAGAACAGAGAAATAGCTCCAAAAATAAGAGGCTGTGCAGAAGTGGAAATGATACTCAAGTTGTGGCTGTGTCTGGTAGTGAAAGTAAGGTCCAATGCTGTACAGAACAATATTTCATAGGAACCTGGACTGTTAGGTCCATGAATCAAGGTAAATTGGATGTGATCAAGGAGGAGACAGAGAAGCCTGGTGGGCTACAGTCTGTAGGGTTGCGAAGGGTTGGGCACGACTGAAGCAACTGAGCATACAGCATACAAGTAGGAGATGGAAAAAGCGAACATCTGCATGTTAGAAATCAGTGAACTAAAATGGAACAGAATGGACAAATTTAATTCCTATGACCATTATATCTACTACTGTGAGCAAGAATCCCTTAGAAGAAATGGAGTAGCCCTCATGTCAACGAAGAGCCCAAAATGCAGTACTTGGGTGCAATCTCAAAAATGACAAATGCTCTTGGTTCTCTCAGTTTGTTTCAAAGGCAAACCATGCAATATCCAAGTCTCTTCCCCAACCACAGAGGCTGAAGGAGCTGAAGTTGAACAGTTCTTTGAAGACCTACAAGACTTTCTAGAACTAACATCAAAAACAGATGTCCATTTCATGATAGGGAGTTGGAATGCAAAAATATGAAGTCAGAGAGATACCTGGAGTAACAGGCAGGCTTGGCCTTGGACTACAAAATGAAGCAGGGCAAAGAATAACAAGAGTTTTGCCAAGAGAACACACTGGTCATAGCAAACACCCTATTCCAATAGCAAAAGAGATGATTCTACACATGGACATCACCAGATAGTCATTACTGAAATCAGATTATGTTCTTTGCAGCCAAAGATGGAGAAGCTCTATACAGTCAGCAAAACAAGACCTGAAAGTGATTGTGGCTCAGATCATCAGCTCCTTATTGCAAAATTCAGGCTTAAATTGAAGAAAGTAGGGAAAACCTCCAGTGTAGGACCTAAATCAAATCACTTATGATTATACAGTAGAGGTGACAAGTACATTCAAGGGATTAGATCTGGCAGACAGAGTGCCTGAAAAACTATGGACAGAGGTTCATAGCATTGTATAGGAGGTGGTGACCTAAACCATCCCCAAGAAAAAGAAATGCAGGAAGGCAAAATGGTTGTCTGAGGAGGCCTTACAAATAGAAGAGAAAGAAAGGGAAAGACGTACCCAACTGAAGAGAGTTCCAGAGAACAGCAAGGAAAGAGAAGAAGGCCTTCTTAAGTGAACAATATAAAGAAATAGAGGAAAACAATAGAATGGGAGAGACTAAAGATCTCTTCTAGAAAATTTGAGATACTGAAGGGACACTTCATGCAAAGATGGGCACAATAAAGGACAGAAACAGCAAAGACCTAACAGGAGCACAAGAGATTAAGAAGAGGTGGAAAGAATACACATAACTAGACAAAAAGTCTTACTGGATAGCCAAGACAGTGTGGTCCAGAAACAGCCATCCTAGAGTGTGAAGTCAAATGGGCCTTAGGAAACATTACTCGAACAAAGCTAGTGAAACTGATGGAATTCCAGCTGAGCTATTTCAAATCCTAAAAGATGATTCTGTTAAAGTGCTGGGCTCAATATGCCAGCAAATCTGGAAAACTCAGCAGTGGCCATAGGACTGGAGAAGATCAGTTTTCATTCCAATCCAAAAGAAAGGCAGTGCCAAAGAATTCAGACTGTTGTACAGTTGTGCTCATCTCACATGTGTGCAAGGTGATGCTCAAAATCCTTCAAGCTAGGCTTCAACAGTACGTGAACCAAGATCTTCCAGATATAAAAGCTGAATTTACAAAAGGCAGAGGAACCAAAGATCAAATTGCCAGTATCCTTTGAATCATAGAAAAGGCAAGGAAATTCCAGAAAAACATCTACTCCTGCTACACTGACTATAGAAAAGCCTTTGACTGTGTGGATCACAACACACTGTGGAAAATTCTTCAAGAGATGGGACTACCAGACTTCCTTACCTGTCTCCTGAGAAACCTGTATGCAGGTCAACAAGCAACAGTTAGAACTGGACATGGAACAGCAGACTGGTTCCAAATTGGGAAAGGAGTACACCAAGGCTGTATATTGTCATCCTGCTTATTTAACTTATAGGCAGAGTACATCATGTGAAATGCCAGGCTGGATGAAAGCACAGACTGGAATCAAGATTGCCAGGAGAAATACCAACAACCTCAGATATGCAGATGATACCACTTTAATGTCAGAAAGCTAAGAGGAACTAAAAAGCCTCTTGAAAAGGGTAAAAGAGGAGAGTAAAAAGGCTGGCTTAATACTCAGCTTTCAAAGACTAAGATCATGGCATCCCATCCCATCACTTCATGGAAATAGATGGGAGGAAAAGTAGAAACAGTGTCAGATTTTATTTGCTTTGGCTCAAAGAGCACTGCACATGGTGACTGCAGCCATGAAATTAAAAGATACTTGCTCCTTGAAAGCTGTGACAAACCTAAACCTAGACAGAGTATTAAAAAGCAAAGACACAATTTGCCAACAAAGTTCTGTATATTTAAAGCTAATTTTTCCAGTTGTCATGTATGGATGTGAGAGTTGGACCATAAAGGAGGTGAGTGCAGAAGAATTGGTGCTTTTGAGCGTGGTGCTGGAGAAGACTCTTGAGAGTCCCTTGGACTGCAAGGAGATCCAACCAGTCAATCCTAAAGGAAGTCAGTCCTGAATATTCATTGGAAGGACTGATGCTGAAGCTGCAGTGCTTTGGCCACCTGATGTGAAGAGCCGACTCATTGGAAAAGACCCTGATGCTGGGAAAGATTGAGGGCAGTAGAACAAAGCGGCCCCAGAGAATGAGATGGTTGGATGGCATCACTGAGTTTGATCAAACTCCAGGAGATGGTGAAGGACAGGGAAGCCTGGGGTGCTGTAGTTCATAGGGTCTAAAGGTGTCAGACGTGACTCAGGGACTGAAGAAGAAGAACAACAGCAACAATGATTATTTTAAGAAGTGTTTATTGGAGTATAATTGCTTTGAAGTGTTGTGTTATATAGCATTTATTATTAATACAACTTTGAGTGTGTTATCTATTTTGTTCTTTAGTTTCTACCATTATATAATTAGAATAAAAATAGCTCACTAGATTATTAAATGCAATAAAATATGTAGATTGATACAATAGGCACTGAATATATGCTGGGTTTGTTATTCGGATGACAGTGGGTTATTTAAGATTATCTTAATACTACGGTTTTATATTTTAAATATATTTCATCAAGCATAGAGATTGCTTGTTATGGTAGGAGTCATATTATTTTCTGTTTGAGCTGTTCTACCAATGATGTTATTTACAATGGAAAATTACTTATTTAAGTGATGAAGTAGGACTCATACTTTGAATTTCAGTTGTAGTGATTAAAACTGATTGTGAACTGTTTATCCATTTTCTAGGTATAGTGGTTTAAAAGTGAGGAATGTGTTAACCCATGTTTGGAAGCCAATACCGAGTTATAAAATACCTGCAAGAATTTGAGATGGTGTTCTTTAGCTGATTTTTAGATTTTGTAGCTACCCCATTAGCATCCCCATTAAATATCCAATAGTAAGATTTTTCACTGCTTTTTCTTTTGACATGTAGTTTAGCCTTTATCGTGAAACAAACAAGTGAACCAAAAATGTAATAAATGATAGCTTTTGAAAACACATACAGTATTTTTAATGTGATATTTTTGACTAAGTCATCTAGGCAGAGTTGTTATAGTGATTCCATCCTATTCATAATGATTCTCAATCACCATCATCACCTTGAGTAATTCTGCCAGTGATGAAAGCTATTTGGAAGTTTTTTCATTTCTCATGGATTAATAATGTTTGTATTGGACTTTTCAATCCCATTCTGTCAAGCGGTCATTGAGAGCAATAATTAAACAAATTGCCTTTCACTAAAGGTTTAATAAATACTTATATAATGAGTAAATAATGAACAAATGTTTAATAAATGATTTCAAGAAGTATAATTCCAATCTTGAAATAATCATGGCTTCTGTATTTTATGTGTAACGAAGAGTCTGTATATTAGAAATACCATATTCCTTAGATTTGAATGATCATATATCAAGACATTAACAATTAATGTCCTATCTTCTCCAACTTAGCCGCCAACTTCTTTTTTTGAGTACATGTTACTGAATTCTATAGATGATAGAAAGCAAAACAAATCTTCCCCATGTGTTTGACTTAGGAATAATGTGTTCTGAAAAAATACCTGTTTACTGGCACAAGATATAAGTAGGATTTTGTATATCAAAGGATTAAAAATACACTGAGTAGCTCTTTTTAGAGACAGTGTTATGCATCTTTTGTTGTTAGGGCAAACTAAGGCTCAAACTTGTATTCTGTTTTAAACTATCTGTTCTTAGGTGCTGGGGCTATCTGAGGGCGTGTAGTACTAACCCAAGGCATTTACTGAGAGCTTACTGTATGCCATTAGCTGTTTATATTATCTCATTTAATCCTCTCTGCTGATAAGGGAGAGAAAAATTTCATGCCTGTTAAAGGTCACAGAGATTAAGTGGCAGATTAGGACCAGAATTACAATTCTGAAAGCCTAATTCCAGAACTCTCACTCTGAACTGCCATAATTATTAACTCTTTAAGAATCACCTTTGCAAGGTGTGGAGTGATTTTAGTAATGCAGTCTTTATCTGATAGTAATATGAATTAAAGTAAGATAGAATATATAAAATATCTATCACAAGGAGCCTCTGGTACATAGTAAGCATTATTGAGTTTTATTTCCTCAGAGAATAGTAGGTAGTCTATTTGATGTGATGGAATTTTGTATTACTAAAATGTATTTTAATGCTATTTTTAACTGACAAATTTTATAAACTAAAAACCAACCACAAGTGATCATGTAAATGAATTCTTGTAATTATATAAATATTTTTATCAGAAAAGTGTTCTTTCTGTTTCTAGTTATAATACAGGTTGTTTAATAGACTGATCGAATATAAGCTATAAAAAATTCAGCAAATCCCATAAAACATTTGTGTCAATGATCTTATAATTAAGAATACTCTTGTAAGGTGAATATTTATGACTCGTTTCTTCAGTGGGTGTAAATCGATTTTTTTCCCTAAAAAATATCTGGCTAGCCAAAGATATTCCAGTAATTTTCTTGAATTTTATAGCCCCTTTAATAATTAAATTTTCATTTTGAAGTTCTGATTAACATCATGGTCATATATCAACTAACAAAATTACCTGAAAATTTTAGCATTTCAATGTCTTAACAACCTAAATTTCCACTTACACTTCAAAGTGATATAAAAATTCTTTGACCATGTTTTCTTGTTTTTAGTTCAGGGAAAAGTGCCTATTATACATATAATATCAAATATTTCTACATATGTTTCACTGGAACTGATAGGCTAAAGAAGTTAAATCAGTTCTTGTGTGTAATGGTTCTGTCCCTTATGGAGGTTGTTGTTTGTATATGTAGAATATGATTATTATCATTTTGGTTTCCAGAAGTATTTAAACATTTAAGACTCTGTATCTGTAGAATTATTTTCTGTATATTTCTTAGGAATATATATACCTTTCACTTCTTTATATGCATATTTGCTATTTTGGCTTTTTTTTTTTTTAAGTTTATAAAATTGGTAATGAAAGTGTTCTTTGAAGCAAAACAGACTCAGAAAATATATTTGATGTATGTATACCACTATTATTGGAGAAGGAAATGGCAACCCACTCCAGTGTTCTTGCTTGGAGAATCCCAGGGACGGGGGAGCCTGGTGGGCTGCCGTCTTTGGGGTCGCACAGAGTCGGACACGACTGAAGTGACTTAGCAGTAGCAGCGTACCACTACTGGGGCTTCCCATGTGGCTCAGTAGTAAAGAACGTACCTGACAGTGCTGGAGTTCAATACTTGGGTTGGGAAGATCCTCCAGAGAAGGAGGTGGCAACCCACTCCAGTATTCTTGCCTGGGAAATCCCATGATCAGAGGAGCCTGGTGGGCTATAGTCCACGAGGTTGCAAAAGAGTCAGACATGACTCAGTGACTATAAACAATAGCAACAACAGCACACACACCCCTATTACTACTAAAGGAGGAAAACCAAATAATAATTTGTTTAGTGAGATTTAAGTAGAGTAAAATGGAATTTACATTGAATTTATTGTAGAAATTAATCTGTAAATAAAAATTAAAATACAGTATTCTGCCTGAAACATAGGGAAAATATAGTGTAATGTTCAAATAACCTTTTCTTTGTCAGCAAAGTTTTTTTACTCAGTGGATCCTTTACAGAAAATACCTGGTAATACAGTTTGTAGTAATCTAACAGTTTAATGGGTTTGTCAGCTATCAACAAGAAAGGACATTTTGTTTCTTTCAGACTTACGATGTCTGATTACATTGACTTTTCAAATAAGCTTTTTTTCTATAGCCCATTTTAAAGTATTTTCCATAAATGGTCGCTTTTCTACAATAATTCCTTCATAAAAAGTTTCCTTTACATTTACTGAAACTTGTTTTTAGTGCTCTGTTATTTTGTGCTGTTTTAATTTACAACACGTAATTTTGCTTTGTGAATTTTTCCTGCCATAAAGGAAGGCTTCTGCTTTATATTTGACCAGAAACAAACAAACAAAGGCATTGTTTTGGCAAAGGAATGAAATACAAATTATTAATTTCAGGAATTTTGACAACCAGTCACATCTTCATGCATTTGTTGCCTCAATTTTCCTCTAGTTTGCATATCCACATTCTTTGTTCTTCAACATTTTAATAATATTTTGTAATTGAAGATGTTATTTTATGCATGGAATAGCATTCATTTCTTTTAGTTTTTCTATGTCTTTACATTGCTTCTGAAATAAGGTAAATTGTTTCATTCAGTTTGATATTATGATACTCATACAGTCTAAAACTAGCGTAAGTATCACTAGCTTTTCTGAGAAAAATTACCATATGCCTGAATATTCACAGTTCATACTCAGAAGCACAGAATATTTCTGGTGGAAACTGTGTATTAAACTCCCAAGTGTTTCTGCTCTCTTCCTGTTCCCTCCTATGGATATGTTGACCTTAGGTGCAATAAGTGAAATCTTTAATAAAATAATTAATAAGGTATCATTCTAATTAATTTAGTATTGTAATTTTATGGACTTTTATTTTATTTTGTTTCTGGATTCATGGTCTTAATACCTGGATGGAAAACACCCAGAGGTTTTTCTCTAGCATCCTTATATTTAGGCTCATATACCCCAAACCATGAGGAAATTATCTCAGACTGAGCCTCCTCCAAATAAAAGCTCATAACCTGTTCTTCATTTTCTGTTACTTTTGACATTCTTTTTTTTAAAATGGATTTTTATTTTTGTTATTTTTCAGAAACATTTAGATTTATAATAAAATTGAAAGGAAGTAGCAGAAATGATCTTCATATACTCCCTTTCTTCACAAATACATACCCTCCCTATTATCGGTGTCAGTCACCAAAATTTTAACATCTTTTTTAAAAGGATGAATATATTTTGATAGATCATAATCACTTGAACTCCATATTTAAGACCTCATCTTGGTGTCACACATTTTATAAGTTTGAAAAAAGTATAATGGCGTATAGCCATATTATAATATCATAACAAGTATGTTCACTTCCCTAAATTTATTTTTTGTTTTACCCTGTAGATTGTCCCCAGGCAACTACTGATCTTTTTATGGTCTTCATAATTTTGCCTTTTCCAGAATCATATAATTGAAATGATATAGTGTGCAACTATTTCAGATTATCCTGTTTCATTTAGTAATATGCAGTGAAAGTGCCTCCGTGTCTTTTCATGGTTTGATAGCTCATTTCCTTTTAGCACTAAATATAGTCTAAATGTATCACAGTTTATTTTTCCATTCATCTGCTGAAGGCCATCTTTGTTGCTTCTGAGTCTTTGCAATTAAAAATAAAGCTTCTATAAATATCCATGTGCATGTTTTTGTGTATATATACGTTTTCAACACCTTTGGGTAGATACAAAGGATCATGATTGCTGGATTATCTGGTAGAAGTATGTTTAGTCCCATAAAAAACCTCCAAACTCTTCCAAAATGTCTCTACCATTTTCATTCCTACCAGCAATGAATGAACTAATAGATTCCTAGTTCCTGGAGGGTTTTTTTTTTTCAATCAGTTATTTCAAATGTTTAAAATAGATAATCATGCTATTTGTGAACAAAACAGTTTTGTATTTTCTTTCCTGATTTGTATATGTTTTATTTCCTTTTCTTGTCTTATCACATTAGCAGAGACTTCCAGTGTAGTGTTGATAAGGAATGGTGAGAGGGGACATCCTTACTTTCTTTTTGATCTTAGTGGGAAAATTGAATTTTTCATCATTAAATATGACATAACCTGTAGGTTTTTTATAGTCTTTATCAAGTTGAGAAAGTTTCCCTTTATTCCTAGTTCCCTGAGAGTTTTTATCATGAATGGCTGTTCGATTGGGTCCAGTGCTTTTCCTACCTCTATAGACATGAACTTGAGAATTTTCTGTAGCATATTGCTGTATGGATAATTGTTGTTGGTGTCGTTTGGTCGCTAAGCCGTGTCTGACTCTTGTGACCCTGTGGACTGTAGCACACCAGGCTCCTCTGTCATGGGATTTCCCTTACAAAGATACTGGAGTGAGTTGCCATTTTCTTCTCCAGAGGATCTTCCCGACCCAGGTATCGAACTTGAGTTTCCTGTGTTGGCAGGCATGTCCTTTACCACTGAGCCATCAGGGATGCTTTGTAATGGGTGTTGGATGACATAAAATGATTTTTGAATCTTGAGCCAGTCTTGCATACTTTGAATAAATCTCATTTGGTTATAGTGTATAATTCTTTTATCTTGTTTAAATTCAATTTGGTCAGGTTTTGTTGAGAATTTTCACCTATTTGTTCATGGGAGATAGTGGTCTAGAATGTACTTATTATGACTGTCTAGTTTTGATTTGAGTGATAGTTTTTCCTAACTCATTCTAGTTTTTCATATAATGAGTTAGGAAAATAGTTCCTCTGCTTCCATGCTCTGAAAAATCTGTAGAGAACTAACTGGTATAATTTCTTCCTTAAATGTTATGTAGAATTCACCAATGAACCCATCTGGGATTGGTGATTTCTGCTTATTAATTGTTGATTCAGTTTTTTTAATAGATGTAGATATGTTCAAAATGTTTGTTTATTCTTGTGTGACTTTTGGCAGAATGGTTCTGAATTTCATTTAGGTTTTCAAGTCTGTCAGCATAGAATTGCTCACACTTTCTTTTTTTTCATGAGATGTGTGGCTATGTTTCTTCTTTTATTTCTAATACTAGTATTCCTGTCTTGTTCTTTTTTTATTCCTGTTAGTTTGACCAGAGGCTTATCAATTTTATTGATCTTTTTAAAGAATCAGCTCTTGCTTTAGTTGATTTCCTATTTTCAATTTCTTTGATTTATACTCTGATTCTTATTATTTATTTTTACTGTTTACTTTGAATTGAATTTACTCTCTGTATTTGTAGCTTATTAAATTAGAAATTTATATTATTGATTTTAGGGGTTTTTTTTAATATATTTTTAAAAATTACCTCATTACAGAGGTCTGAATACCCCTGTTTCAACATGCAAAAGTGTGGTTTTCCTTCCATTCCACCAAGAAATTCTCTGTGACACCAGCTGAGTATTGTATAATTTAACTCCGTTCTGACACTCAAATTTGGCATAGCATCAGATCCCACAGGTTAAGGGCTCAGTCTCACAGGACTTGCTTTCTTCACTTTATTTGCCCGTTGCAAGTCCAGATTATCACCTGTGCTTCTCACCAGCTGACTGTACATTGTAGGTTCTGATAGCCTCCTCCTTGGACTTCAGATGCTAATTACAAGTCCAAATCCTTACTAGTACTTCTGATTGGCTATAAACTGGAAGTTCAACCTCCCATCCTTGGATTCTGTTACTTTGCTAGAGTGGTTCACAGAGCTTAGGGAAACATTTTATTTACTGGACTTTATAAATTCCTTTATAAAAGGATGATAAAGGATACAGATGGACATCCAAATGGAAGAGATGCACAGGGCAAGCTATGAGAAAAGGACACAGAGCATTCATTCCCTCTCCAGATGTGCCAGACCTTTTAGCACCTTCTTTTATTCACATACCTGGAATCTCTCCCAGCCTTGTTCTTTTCTTTTTTTTTTAATGGTAGCTTCATTATATAGGCATCACTGATTAAATCATTGACTACTGGTGATTGAACTCACTGTCCAGCTCTTCTCCCCTCCCTGGAAGTAAATGGGTGGGAGGAGGGAGGGACTGGACTGAAAGTTCCAAACCTCTGATTATATGGTTGGCTATGTTGGCAACTCAGAGAAGGCAATGGCACCCCACTCCAGTACTCTTGCCTGGAAAATCCCATGGATGGAGAAGCCTAGTAGGCTGGAGTCCATGAGGTCTCTAAGAGTCGGACACGACTGAGTGACTTCACTTTCCCTTTTCACTTTCATGCATTGGAGAAGGAAATGGCAACCCACTCCAGTGTTCTTGCCTGGAGAATCCCAGGGATGGGGGAGCCTGGTGAGCTGCCGTCTATGGGGTCACACAGAGTCAGACATGACTGAAGCAACTTAACAGCAGCAGCAGGGGCATGTTGGCAACTAGCTTTCATCCTTAAGCAAATTCTAAAGATCACTTCACTAACATGACAAAAGACACCTTTATTGCTCCCCTCCCTTAAGAAATTTAAAGGGAGCTTTGTGTCAGAGCTCTGTGCCAGAAATGGGGGCCAAGAACAAATAGATATTTTTTATTAAAATCACAGTATCACAGCATTCAATGTTATAAATTTCCCAGGAATCATTGCTTTCATTTTATTCCACAAATTTTGATAAAGTCATATTTTCATTTTCATTTCTTCATTCAAAATATTTTTACTATCTCTCAAGGTTTCTTCTTTGACTCATGTTTTATTTAGAAGTGTATTGTTTAACGTTCACATTATGGGATTTTCTATTTATCTTTCTGTCTAAAGTCTTTCTGGTTTCTAGTTAATTTCATTGTGATCTGAGAGTAGATTGTGTAATATCCATTATTTTTAACTTATTAGATGTGTTTTGTTTCCCAGAATGCAGTCTATCTTAGTGAATGTTCTATGTGAGCTTGAGAGAAATGTTTATTCTGCTGTGGTTGAATGAAGTAGTATATAGTTGTCAGTTATCTCCAGCTGTTTGTTTATTGTTGTGTTCAACTAAGTCATAACCGGTTTTCTAACCACTAGTTGTCCATTTCTGAGATAGGGATGTTGAAATCTCCAACTATGATAATGATTTCATCTATTTCTCCTTATTGTATCAGTTTTGTTTTACATAGTTTTAAACTCTGTTGTTAGGTATATACACTTTAGATGTTGTCTTCTTAGAAAATTGACTCCATTATCGTTGGGTAATGCTGTTCGTAATCTCTGATACTTTCCTTCCCCTGAAGTCTTTTCTGTCTAAAACTAAAATAGGTACTCTTAGTTTTGTTTGTTTGGTTTTTATCAAAGGTGCAAAATCAACCCTATAGGAGGAAGGATAGTTGTATGCTAAAAATGAATCTTGACTACAACCTCACACCTTAATAAAATCTAACTCAAATATCAACTGTAAATGTAAAATATAAAACTGTAGGATTTTTTGAGAAAACATAGGAGAAAATCTTTGTGATCTAGGCTAGGCAAAGTCATTTCAGACATGACCCAAAAGTGTGATATATACAAAAAAAGACTGGCAAATTTGATACTGGCTTCATCCAAGTTAAAATATTCTACTCAACAAAAGAAACAATGAGAAGACCTTTTACAGATTGGAGGAAGATGATAGAAAATCACTTATTTGACAAAGGATGTATATCAAGACTACTAACTCTTGAACACTACTAGTAAGAAAGCATAAAATCCAGTTTTAAAAAATGGACAAAAGATTTGAGCAGATACTTCACCAAAGAAGGTGTAAGGATGTCAAAATAGCACATGAAAAAATGTTTAACATTCTTATCAGATATATTTAAAAGGCTCTGAGATGTAGCTGAACATTTTTAGAAGGGCTAAAAAAAAATGAAATATGCATGATGCCAAGTACTAGCAAGGATGAAGAGCAACTGGAACATATTACTGGTGGGATTGGCAAATGGTACAGCCATTCTGACAATTAGCAGTTTGTTATAAAGTTAAACATGTACTTATATAACAACTTTCAACTCCTGGATTTGTATTTGTGAGAAAATGAGTGAAAAGTGTTTACACAAAAACCTTTATGTGAATGTTTATAGTAGTCCGACTGTTCATAATTGCCATAATCTTGGTACAATTTGGGCTTCCCAGGTGGCACTAGTGGTCAAGAACCCGCCTGCAAATTCAGGGGACATAAAAGACACGGGTTTGATCCCTGGGTTGTGTCAGGAAGTTCCCCTGGAGGAGTGCCTGGCAACCCACTCCATTATTCTTGCCTGGAGAATCTCATGGACAGAAGCCTGCCAGGGTATGGTCCATATGATCGGAAAGAGTCAGACACAACTTAAGCGACTTAGCATGCACAGGTACAATTCAGATGTGCCCTTTAGATAGTCTGTTCATTCAAGGGAATACTCTTCATCAATTAAAAGTTAAGAAAAAAAAAAGAGACTTCTGATACATGCAACTATTTGGATGATTCTCAGACAATATATTTTGGTCAAGAAGTACATATTAAGATTACATACAGTATGATTCTATATATATAATATTTCTTGAAAAGTCAAAACTATATCGCTATCAGAGACAAGTAGCTATCCAAGGTTGTTTTGGCTGTTGGGAGAATGTGACTGTAAAGGTCTAAGGATAAATGAGTTTTTTGTGTGTGATCGAACTTGTTTTTATCTTGATTGTGATGGAGTTACAGTAACATGTTATATACACACACAAACACACAGAAAAGAAGTAAAGGAGTTGATTTAACTAAGATCATTTAAAAATGAAATAAATTATGAAAAGGATAGAAAATTCTTGAACATATGTGAAGCTTAACTATCAAATAATTATTTCACCTTTCTGTGTAGCTAGCTGTTTTAATATTGATTTTATTTTATTGCGGTTTCAGCACTTACAAGGTATGTTTTTAATCCTACCTCTGTAAAATAGGCTGGGGCTTGGCTGAAAGTAGAGCCAGCATCAGGAGAAGAACCTGGCTATTCGGCCTCCCTGCTTTGCATGTTTTGCTCTTGAAAGGCGTTAGCATGTGAATATATAGTTAAGATCACCTATTTGTCCTTATAATTTATCTCTATTTTTCCTTTGAAGCTTTGAAGTTCTTAGGTATTAGGGAGTTTCATCATTAAATTTCTAAATTTCGCATGTATTCATGGATTACATATATAGTGGTGGTCCCACTTGTAACATGCCCAGAAAGCTTTTGTAAAGATCCTAGGACATTTAGAGCATTGTGAACATCCTTTGGCTGAAATTAAATTACACATAGGCTTTAAGCATTATCTTTTTTTACATTGGAACCTTTTAATAAATACCTATTAATTGTTTATAGAGAACTGTGAACAGAGATGATCAAAAGGCTGTTTGGTTGTCATACTGTGTACATTCTGGTAAATGCTATAAACTTACACATAATGATGCCATAAGAGGTTTGGAATTTATTCCTTTACATGTACAAATTTTAAAATTTCATTTTCTTCATAAGACAAACTTTGAAAGATTTCAGTTGCAGTTTTACAAATGTCTATTTTTTTGCTCTAATATATCTTGTCAGAAACAAAATAGGCTGATGAAACATAAAATTAAAATCTGTTACCAGAGCAAGAAAGGCAAAAATGTGTAATAGCCTGACTAATATTTAGTAGGGCCTTTAAATAATGTTCCCTGACAGCCAAGACAGTGATAGCAATACAGTCCTGAAGCTGAAAGAAAAGGTAGAAATTACTGAGGAGAGATTCCATGGCTTAGGGCCTAAGGATTTCATGTGCTCCCCAGTGTACTTCATCTGTCCTCACATTTTGCTGTCCCACATTTCACTGTTTTCCTTATTTGACTTTGAAGATAAATGTATTTTACTTATTTCAGCATGTATCTCCATTTGATGTCTGAATTGATGAATGACAATTTGTGTATCAGGGTTTATTGCCTAAGTAGCCAGTTAGGTAGCGGTCTTTTGAGATAGCATCTTCAGGTACATTTGGTCCAAAAGTGACTGCTAAAAGTACCTGGAGTTAGAAGCTTTTGGTTTAGACCTTTCTAATTTTGAACTGTGAATGTATTTAACTCCTCTAACTTGTGGGATGTTTTTTGTATGTATCACTGGAAATTAATTATGTTGAGTGTGAAATTATTTTGGGTATGGACTTGAGTTGATTTCTTTTACAGTTTTATTCCTACTAGGATCGCTTTCATCTTGGAAGAGTTTTGTAGTGAAAGAAGTAGCATAGAAACTATGTTTTAGATATTTTATATATGTATTAATCTTTTGCAAGATTTCAGTGTTTCTCAGTAGTAGATTGGGCTACCCAAAAGATGAAAGCATATGAAAAAGTCAAAAGATTTTCCTCTGTTACAGGTACCTTAAATCTTGTTAGAATGTAATCTATTTCTGAATTTATTCTGACAGTTATTTTGCCTGTTAGGTTTCTTAAGAGATTAAAAGCACCCTTAAGTAAGTGGAGAGGGTGTTGAATTTCAGGGGGAACCTTCAGATTTTTACATTATTAATTCCATTCTTCTTAATGCATTTAAAAAGCCCATCTGGCTGAGGTAATTTCATTGTTTCAGTACAACATAAATTGAGAAGCCAGTTTCCTGTACCCAAAGAACTGTCTTTGAATTGAACTTAGGTTATATATTCAATCTTACTCATTTCAGATATTTTAGGTCTATCTTTATGATATATTGTATATTTAAATAGTAAAATTCCTTCAAGATAATAAGAATTGAAATCACATTACATGGATTATCTACATTAGTTATTTTTTAAAAAATAGTGAAGAAATTGAAATGGATTGTTATATTAAAATAAAGTCAAGATCTATATTGACATAAATTTTAATGACTCCTAAAGGTAGTACATATTTTTTCATTAGTAACAAAAATGAGTCATGTTTATACATAGTTATTAATTATGATCAGTTATTTATGGGGCAAGACTATTGTGGTTATTCTTAATAATGTAGACCAGTAAAGAGATTATTAATATGCTAAGTCATAGAGGTATTATCATATTATTTCCTTCATTTTTGCTTAAGGTCTAGCCCTTTATTAATATATTTGAAATAAATATTTCTTAATTAAAATTCATTAAGAATCCAAAGATGGTAATTATTTTGAAGAAATAACCCTGTAGGTTATTAGTGTCATTTTCCTTAAAAGAAGAAGACAGTATTAAAAACCCTTAACCATTCCTGAAGTAGAATCACTACTTACAGAACATGTTATAGTACTATCTGTTGAAAAGTTTAGCAATTTGACTTTCTGAGGTAAAAATCAGTTTACTTTTTCTCTATCAAATAAAATATTCCTGTGAAAATCTGTTTCTGGGTATTGCTATACTTTTCAAAAGAATGTTCTGTCTTGTGTATACTAGTTTTGGCTGACACAAATACTTGCTTTTTGGTTTATCCTAAATATTTAGATCCTCTACAGATGAACTGATGTGTCTAGACAGGAAGTGGTATGTAGGAGATATAGGAATGGGCTGAAGTATCCTTTATATTTGCCTTTGTATCTAGGGGAGTTGGAAATAGGCAAGAATGGAGAGAAATTTTGTATGGCAGTACACAGAATTTTGCAAGTTTATTGTGAGCCCTGAAGCAATCCGATGCATTTTAGTTACTGGTAAGTTTGTTAAATTATGTTTGAAAATGTACCTCTTCGAAGATGGCCATCTATTTACTAATAAGTCCACCATGTCAAATATACCTATTTTAAAGATATTTTTGAAAAGATGTAGTATTGCTATTGCATTGGGTTTTAGGTATAAATTAAAAATACTTTTGTTAGTGAATGCGTTTTACTTTTCAGTTGTTGTCATAGTTAAAATTGAAGTAAAATTAACATTATATGGCTAGTCTTTGTTAATATTTTGGAATAATAAAATTAATATTTCTGATTTTGTAAGGGAACTCCACCATGTTTAGAAGTCTTAATTAATTCATTAGTTGTTTGAGAAAGAGTGTTCCTTTTGACATAAACGAATAAGAACGTCTAGGGCATCTTTGTCATTTTGTATAGTTTCATATAGGAGCGTGATTTATTGTAAGAAATACTTACTTTGCATTTTATTTCATGGACCATAGGAACCATGGTGAGGCATTTCTAGTCTTTCTTTTTGGCAGTGCTGATGTTTAGGAATTTTAGTTGTTCTTTCCCACTAAATCACTAACTCATGTGTAGGTAAGAATTCCATGAACAGGTCAGGAAATTGTATAATTT
This sequence comes from Bubalus kerabau, assembly GCF_029407905.1. Taxonomy (NCBI): domain Eukaryota; kingdom Metazoa; phylum Chordata; class Mammalia; order Artiodactyla; family Bovidae; genus Bubalus; species Bubalus kerabau. Next base: position 26,843,433 of record NC_073635.1, on the reverse strand, counting down.
CTATGCAATAGTTTTCTTTATTTTTTTTTCAGATACTTAGGCAGACCTATTATGTGTGCTAGTGCTTAAGCAATTATTCGTGAAGTGGCTTTGACTATTGATAAAATTCATGTAAAATGGACTAGATTGCTTATAGGTGTTCTTTACAGAAACATTAAAAAAATAAATAAATAAAATCCCAGGGGATGCCTTGCTATTTGTGTTCTTCTTACAAATATCTATCTTTGACTTTAGGACAAAGTACAAGAATATCAGTGATTTGCAGTACTAGTTTACTATTTTCTTTTATGTGGTTTAAAGACAGAGGGCCAGTTAATATAATTGAATTTAATTTCTTGAAACAAAGTATTTTATTTAAAATATTTACTGTATACTATCTAGCTTATATCAGGCTTTCCATTAAACTATCAATTTTTATAGTGATAATAATGATGCTAATTTTCTATTGACTCTTTTTATGAGAATATTTCTGATTTGAACAAAAATAGCCGCATTATCAGAGAAATGTGGTGTTAATCCTATAGAAACCTGAAGAACTAGAGCAACTTTAGAAAATAGAATAACTTTAGTTCCTTTTGAGTCTTCACATTTTCCTCGTTATCAAATTTTCTTAATTTCATGTAGAAATGAGTAATTGTGAATCTAAAATATATTTAGAAATTTATATGAATCTAAATATACAATTTGGGCTATACTATAAACCAGTGTAAGTGAATATTATTTTAATTATTGATAAAGTTTGGCTTGGAGTTATTTATTATTATAAACTACAACAAAGATATATTATGAAGAGTATATATTTTCTTGATTAGGAATGCTGCCATGTATCAATGCTGCTGATTTGAAAATTGTGTAATTTTGTGAAGTAATACATTAACAAAGCTTAATGTAATGCAATCATTTATTTTTCTTTTGTTTCTTCCTTCATTCCACAGACATACCAAGTACATTATCTTTGTCTGGCACATATCTTTTTGTGCTTTTATGTATTTGTGTATACATTGTGTAATCAGTTGTCACTTTTTATTTCAGTATGACATAAATCATCTTATTTTCTTTGCTCTCATGAATTTTCCTGAGGGCATATATGGGACATAAGTAATATGTTGCATATTTCTCTAGATATTTTAATATATGTATGTGTGTGTATGTATATATATAAGTTGTTTTTGAAAAATAGGTCTAAATGAAAAGTTTATTAAAAAAAAAAAAAAAGGTGACCAAAATAATATTGTTAAAATATTTTAAATTTTCTAAGAGAGCATGGGCTTCAAAAGAATATTATGGTAGTTTTTATTATGGAGAAGTATGTTTCTTATGTAAGATTTACTTCAGGGAATATATATGTATAAAGATAAACTTAGATATTTTACCTTGAAATGTAAAATAACTCCATAGTTATGTTTCTATATAATGTTTAATTTTAAAGATATAAAACCTTATTTTTTTCATTCTTGTGAGAAATATTCTTACCTAAGATAACAGCAAAATAGATTAAAATTGAATATGATTGTTACCTTTTAGATTAATAAAATTGTGTTTATGATCAATATTTGATGGTGACATAATGGAATTATCTGTACTTTACATGCAGTGCTACTCTTTTGGCATTCCTGGTTGAGCTACTTAAAAGTTCAGTAGCCATGCAAGAACAGATGCTGGGTGGAAAAGGCTTTTTAGTCATTGGCTACTTACTTGAAAAGGTAAGTGAAATGTTATTGATGGCTTTATACAGATGGGCCACTGACAGTCACTCATTATACTTTTTTTCTGTAGTCTCCCCTTTACATTGACTGCAGAGGTCATATATTTGGTTAATTCACAAATATTTTTAAGTTTTGTACTTGAATGTATGTATAGACACTAAATTGGGTGTTAGAAAATCTACATAATAAAGAAATTCTGAGTAAAAATAGAAACTAAAGAAAAATTATTTCATCTACTTTTCTTCAAATTTAGAAATGTTTCTCTTAATTATTTTTCTAATTGATTCTTTGCTGTCTTTTGCATTCAAACCAAGTTTCTTACACATTTTATCAATTTTAGTTTTAAGTGGATTTACTTTTTTTCTTTTTGCTTTCTTTCTCAGTTTTAAGGTAATAAACAAAAACCTATATTTGGTAGCAACAGAAACACTACTTTTTGCTTTGTCCCTGATTTTAATATATTTGAATGTTTAAAGTAGCATCTTTTTCTAATCAATACATAGTGTAAACAGTGCAAACTAGATCACTTTAATTCTTCCTATGTGTGTCATCTATGCCCTGCTTTTTTAATGACCTTTGCTTTAGTTACAACTGTACTATAATGGCAATGAGTGCTGAGTTTATGATAATGGTCTCACAGGAGTTTGATTGTACCATGTGATTTCCTTCAAACAGTAAAGTGATATTTCATAAATAAGTTTTTTTCTTTCCTTAAGAAATATCTATCACCATCATTAGTGCTCCCAAACCTCTTCTTATGAGTTAATCATTAACATTCATATGAGATTCAGATGCTTTGTAAATGGAACTATCCAAGAAAATAATAGAGGTGAGACCTGAACTAAGAGAAATAAACTTATTTTTCTCTTGAGAAATAAAATTTAGAGGCCTTTTGGAAATATTTTTTTAACCTCAGATTGATCTACATTTAAAATTCTTCTGTCTTTTCTTTGAAACAAGTACTTTTCTTTCTTGAAGGATCAGATCAGATCAGTCGCTCAGTCGTGTCCGACTCTTTGCGACCCCATGAATTGCAGCACGCCAGGCCTCCCTATCCATCACCAACTCCCAGAGTTCACTCAGACTCACGTCCGTTGAGTCAGTGATGCCATCCAGCCATCTCATTTTCTGTCATCCCCATCTCCTGCCCTCAATCCCTCCCAGCATCAGAGTCTTTTCCAATGAGTCAACTCTTCACATGAGGTGGCCAAAGTACTGGAGTTTCAGCTTTAGCATCATTCCTTCCAAAGAAATCCCAGGGCTGATCTCCTTCAGAATGGACTGGTTGGATCTCCTTGCAGTCCAAGGGACTCTCAAGAGTCTTCTCCAACACCACAGTTCAAAAGCATCAATTCTTCAGCGCTCAGCCTTCTTCACAGTCCAACTCTCACATCCATACATGACCACTGGAAAAACCATAGCCTTGACTAGACAGACCTTTGTTGGGAAAGTAATGTCTCTGCTTTTGAATATGCTATCTAGGTTGGTCATAACTTTCCTTCCAAGGAGTAAGCGTCTTTTAATTTCATGGCTGCAGTCACCATCTGTAGTGATTTTGGAGCCCCCAAAAATAAAGTCTGACATTGTTTCCAATGTTTCCCCATCTATTTCCCATGAAGTGGTGGGAAGGATAGAGGAGTAATAAATTATAAAAGAGATAATAGGCAGCATTTTTTAGTCAGATAATTTTTTCAGTAAATTTATTAATGTTTTCATTAAGTCTATTTAGTTATTTTTAATAATAGAATACTCTCTTCCTATGTCTGAAGTATTAAGAGCTGTTTACAAGACTTGTGTTAAATTATATTTTATAGAAGTTAGATATTATGAAATACCTTTGTGACACTGCTATATATGACATGATCACTATCAGGAACTACCTTTTAAATATACTTAATTGATTTACTGAGGGTTTATTAGCATAATTTTAAAGTGAGCGTTTACTTGTACACTTAAAACTTAGCTTAAAATTAGAAATATTGTGAAAAGTCTTCAAATCAAATAAAAAGAACATTAGACTAATAATAATAGCTCCATCATTTTACAGTCCTTCAGCAGTGTATGAGGTTTCTAGTCTTTTCACAGCCTTGGAAGCCTTTGTTATTATCTGACTTTTTTTAGTATTCTAGCCATCATAGTGGATGTGAAATGTTTTATCACTTTTGTATTTGCATTTCTGTGATGTCTAGATGATGTTGAGCATTTGTGTATTTTTTGAGAAATATTTATTACAAAGACCATTTTTAAAAACTGTGGTATTCCTTTTTATTACTGAATTGTAGGAAATGTTTATTCTATATGCTAATCCTTTATTAGGTATATGATTTGCAAAGATAGTCTTCTATTCTATGGATCACTTTATGTCTTAATATGCATTTTTTTTTTTATTACAAATTAAGTTGAGCATTTTTACATGTTCGTTGTCCTTTAAATTGTGCTCTTTTGCTAAATACCTATTCAGAGTATTTCCACTTTGTCATTTGAATTGTTGGTCATTTTCTTATTGATTCATGGGAATATTGTATATATCTTGGATATGAGTCCTTATTGGATATGCATCAATAATATCTCTTCCTCTGTGACTTACCTTTTCACACTCTTAATCATCAGATACTTTCTCTGCATTCAGTTCAATTCAGTTCAGTCGCTCAGTCGTGTCCGACTCTTTGCAACCCCGTGAAGCGCAGCACGCCAGGCCTCCCTGTCCACCACCAACTCGTGGAGTTCACTCAAACTCATGTCCATCAAGTCAGTGATGCCATCCAGCCATCTCATCCTCTGTCGTCCCCTTCTCCTGCCCTCAGTCTTTCCCAGCATCAGGGTCTTTTCAAATGAGTCAGCTCTTTGCATCAGGTGGCCAAAGTATTGGAGTTTCAGCTTTAGCATCAGCCCTTCTCTACATTATTTGAGATAATTATGATTTTTCTACATTTTTTTCTTAGTTTACTGAGTTACATTAGTTGATTTTCAAAATTAAATATTTTTATATTCCTGGAATCCTATGTAGTCATAGATCCATTCCCATTCTAATCCTTATGCTTCTCTTAAAATGACATATCAATGTTAAGTCTTATTTGACTTAATGATATTTTAGTGTAACATTCTTTCCTTCTTGAACTGCTTTGTTCAATTGCATTTTGTAACATTATTTCTTTGCTTTCTTCTTATCTCCTTGGCCTCCTTTAATTCTCTCCTAGTCCTTCTTCCTAAACTTCAAAGCCTGTGGTGTCCTTGTGCTTAATCCTAGAAATCTTGTCACTTTTCTGTTTACACTTTACTCTGAGCTCAGGGTTCCCTTAGCTTTCCTTTTACTGCAGACACTTACACTCAAATGTGTATCCCCAACTACCAGCCTCTCCCTTGAATCTGATTCCACTTAGATGCTTAATAAGTTTCACAGATTTAAATTATCCAAACTGTTACCTTTGATTTTCCTTTCAAATCTTTTGTCCTTTACTCTTCTCTTTCTCAGTTAGCAGTATTGCCCTTCAACAAGTAGTTCAGATAAAAAATGTTAATTCTTTTTGACTCTTTTTCACACACAGAATTCCTTCTGGCAGCATACTGTGTTGTTTTAGTATCAAAACATATACAGAATCAGTGACTGCTGCTGCTGCTAAGTCACTTCAGTCGTGTCCGACTCTGTGCGACCCCATAGACGGCCTACTAGGCTCCCCCGTCCCTGGAATTCTCCAGGCAAGAACACTGGAGTGGGTTGCCATTTCCTTCTCCAGTGCATGAAAGTGAAAAGTGAAAGTGAAGTTGCTCAGTCGTGTCTGACTCATAACGACCCCATGGACTGCAGCCTACCAGGTTCCTCCATCCATGGGATTTTCCAGGCAAGAGTACTGGAGCTACTTATTAATACTACTCTACTTGTTTCTATGCCCATTTTTATTGACACTGTCATCATCGTTCACCACTAGTTACCCGCAGTCCATTTTTTGCTTGAAGTCAGATTAGTCTTTTGAAAATGTGCCAGTCCTTCTAGTCCATCCTTCTCAAAGTAAATTCATAAGTCTCTTACCTCTGACGTATCCCTTACCACTCTCATTCTTTCTTTCTCTCTTGCAGCCACACTGACCGTACAAAGGCCTCTTTGCAGACCTTTCTCTTAAAAACTAAAATAGTAAGCATGAGCTCTTCATAGGACTTTTGCATTTTCTTTTCACATTGCTTTGGTAATTCTGTAGATATCCACATGGCTTGATTCTACACTTCATTTAGGATTTTGCTTATGACACTTTATCAGAGAAGTCTTCTCTGATAACTCTTAATAGAATAGTATTCCTTTGCTAACCATCAATGATTATTTCCCTGCTTAATTTTTATAGCACCAATCTGGCTTTTTTTTTTTTACTTTGTGTTTTCTGCTTCCTTCTGCTATAGTGTATGCCTTGGCTTCATGAAAACAGGGACAACATTTTACATGCATTATTGCTGTATCTTCTGCCTAAAAGTATGTCTTCTTTTATACGTATTTGTTGAATTGAATTAAATAAATGTAAAGGGCTTACATATTTATCTGATTACATAAAATAATTGTTGTCATTGTTCAGTCACTAAGTTGTGTCCAACTCTTTGTGACCCCATAGACCGCAGCACTGTAGGCTTCCCTGTCCTTTACTAGCTCCCAGAGTTTGCTCAAATTCATGTCCATTGACTCAGTGATGCTATCTAACCATCTCATCCTCTGCCACCCTTTTCTTCTTTTGTGTTGTCTTTCCCAGCATCAGGGTAAAAGAATAAATAACTTTTTATTTTTTCTTATATTAATGTTCACCTGTTTTATTTTCAAATAATCATCTGTTAGGTGAGTAGTGTAGATAATAAAGTTCCATTTTTATTTATCAACTAATAACAAGTTAATGGTTAACTGTCACTTAGCTTTATCTCCTTGTTTTAGAAGATGCAAGTTAATTATTAAAGAAAATAGTCTAATGAGAGGCCATCTTATTCATTATGTTGAGACTATTTCATGAAAAACTTTTAAGGTATTTTTGTTTTGTTTTATTTGCCAAAATATGAATTTGAAAAAAAACTTGGAGGCAGTTTGATGTATTCAGTGTTTTTATTGTGGTTAATAAGAATTTGATTAATTATCTTAAACATTAAGGGAATATGCTTGCTAGTGTAACTGGAAGTCTAGTGATAGGTGGCTTATCAGTTGTCTTGTTAGGAAACAGATGCTGTGCTCAAACTTGATTATTGAAAGCGTTTCATACAAGGCTCTTTAAAAGATTTCTGAGCATTGTTAAAGGAAATCATCAACATTTGAAGAGATGAGAGGAATGTATGTTTAAAACACAATTCAAATAGAAAGATACTTTAAGTATAGGAGAAGTATACCTGACTAGAGTGTGGCCTTTAATAAAGGAATATAATGTATTGACCTCAAGGGGGGAAGCCAGGGAGATGAATGTCCCAGACTTCATTTTCTTCCTATCCTTTAATTTCCTGCTGGAGTCTTCAACTAGCCAAACCCACTGGAAGCACAGAAATAGGATGGGGAAAGTTGGAAAATAGATCATTACAGCCAGCAAAACATATCCAGTAAGTTGGACTTCAGGGTTAGCTTGTCATTTATGTATGTCATCAGAGACCAGGTTTTTCTCTATCTCTCTACTGCTACCTACAGTTATGCTTTTGTGCTGTAGCTATTATTCTTTGTGGTCATACAGTTGCTGGGCCGACTTGGTGCTATAAGCCTTCACATCCAAGTGGAGAGAGCTCTTTTCTCCCAATTACTGAAGAAGATCCTTCCCTCCAGTTTGACTGATCAGCATAGGTCTCGGTCTCTTTTGAACTTAATGTTGTGAAAATTTTGATGCTCTCTCTCTGACAACAACAGTAATACACATTAATGATAGATCTTGGTGTCCATAAGGAGCTAAATGGGTAATGAAGATCGACTACTTTATGATACACCTCTAGTTATTAAAATAATTTCCCACAATGTATAGTTTGCTTGATATATGACGCATGTTTTATATATATATATATATATATAGAGAGAGAGAGAGAGAGAGAGAGAGGGAGAGAGGGAGAGAGGGAGAGAGAGGGAGATAGAAGAGGTTCTTTAAAAACATTTCTAGCAATCCATTTCATTGTGGGCTGGTTCAAGTGTGGGGAAGACCTCTTTTTACTGCATAGCAATTTCTCTAACATTCATCACTCTTATTTGGCTTAATAACTTTTTAGAGTAGATACTATAATAAAATAGTTTTTTCTAGCTTCCCAGATTATGCTTCCAAATGTGTTTATTCACCCCTTATATAACACTTCTTGCAAACTATGTGTTCAGTTACCACACAAAAGTAACATCATATAGTTTAAATTTCAGAGCTTGCATTTTACAGATTTATAACTATAAATTGTCTTGGAGTAGGAAATGGCAACCCACTTCGTATTCTTGCCATGAAAATTCCATGGGCAGAGGATCCTGGTGGGATACAGTCCACGGGGTCCCAAAGAGTTGGACACGACTGAGTGACTAAGGAACTAATATAAATTATCCAATAATAAGTCTCTTTTTAAAATAGCTTTCCTTGACAAAATGAAAATAAATATAATAGTTTTAAAATATTTTCAATAAATCTATCTTAGTTAAAACATTAAAACAAAATTGGATATCCTTCTATCCTCTTCTGATCAGTGTTTTGTCTTACCTGTTTTATTCTTACTCTGTTCTTGAATTTGACATGAATTCAGTTAAACATTAGTGAAGAATTATGGCAGGTTCCAGACAGTTAAAAGATGAATAAGATAGTATCCTTTTTTAATATCAGGAAAGAAAGATATGTAAATAATAGTTATCCAAGGTAGACAGAATAACAGTTATCCAAGGTAGACAGAATAAGTACTGCATACTTACAGGTAAAGGTCACATGCTTATGAAGAGACCTTTCATTTTATGCCTGGTAGGATTTTGTGTGGCCAATAAAAAAGCAAAAATGTAGAAAAATGTGTCCTAAAGATAAATTTTAGAATTTAAAAAGCTACCCAACAGTATTAATTGCTATGAAGAACAAAGTAACTTTTTTTTTTAAATAATGTTAAAGGACCCACCTGATGCTTCTAAGCATATCTTTTAATTAGGTGGAGAAGTTAAAAGCTTATTTCCAATTTATGAATTAGTTCCTCAAATGAATATGTTCATAATGGTCAATCTGATTTTATATCACTTAAGTGTTTTTATAGACACATGACAACTTTTATAGGCTAAAATCTGATCTATAAGATAGGTTCTAACTATTGCTCTGTTATTTTTTTTTTTTTTTTTACTTTACAATATTGTATTGGTTTTGCCATACATCAACATGCATCTGCCACAGGTGTACACGTGCTCCGCATCCTGAACCCTCCTCCCTCCTCCCTCCCCATACCATCCCTCTGGGTCATCCCAGTGCACCAGCCCCAAGCTTCCTGTATCCTGCATCGAACCTGGACTGGCGATTCATTTCTTATATGATATTATACATGTTTTAATGTCATTCTCCCAAATCATCCCCCCTCCCTCTCCCACAGAGTCCAAAAGACTTCTATACATCAGTGTCTCTTTTGCTGTCTCGCATACAGGGTTGTCTGTTATTTTAATTTTATTCCCCTCAGTTCAGTTTAGTTCAGTCGCTCAGTTGTGTCTGACTCTTTGCGACCCCATGAATTGCAGCACGCCAGGCCTCCCTGTCCATCACCATCTCCCGGAGTTCACTCAAACTCATGTCCATCGAGTTGGTGATGCCATCCAGCCATCTCATCCTCTGTCGTCCCCTTCTCCTCCTGCCCCCAATCCCTCCCAGCATCATAGTCTTTTCCAATGAGTCAACTCTTTGCATGAGGTAGCCAAAGTATTGGAGTTTCAGCTTTAGCATCAGTCCTTCCCAGTGAACACCCAGGACTGATCTCCTTTAGGATGGACTGGTTGGATATCCTTGCAGTCCAAGGAGCTTTCAAGAGTCTTCTCCAACACCACAGTTCAAAAGCATCAATTCTTCGGCGCTCAGCTTTCTTCACAGTCCAACTCTCACATGCATACATGACCACTGGAAAAACCATAGCCTTATTCCCCTATCCATGCTTAAAATAGTTTAGAATTTTAAAGTAGTATTACTTTTTGTATTAAAGTTCCTTTAAAATGAGTGACCAATCTGCTTTTTTTGTAACTCAAATATTTATTTATCTTTGTCTACCTCCCCCTTGCAATAAGTTATTTTTTTAGGATTATTTCTTCCATCTTATGAAGTTTTCATCTAAAGTTACGTTCTAAGGCTTGGTTTGAATTTTGTCAGACTGTTGCTGATCTCACTGTCTGTGTTTTGTCACATAGCCTACTAATGCAAAATCATTGCCAGCCTGCTAGCCATATACTTCAAATTAGTTAAATGTTACCTTCTCAGTAAAATCTCTTTAAACCACCCTTCCACACATTTTCCATTCACTTCATGTTCTTTTTTCACACTTTTCATACACTTGTTATATTTATCATGTTACATGTTTTACCTTTTTAAGTATATTGGATGTCCTTGTCTTCTCTTTTATTAGAATATAAGTTTTTTATTTTTATTTTTTCCAGTTTTCTGTTTTGTTAACTAGTCTTTCCTCAGTGCCAAGAGGCATACTTGTCAAACATACATATTTCCTGAGTACTAAATGAAAAGCATGAGCTTGAATTTCTACTTTCTTTCTTTAGTCATCAAGAGTTCATATAACTAGAGCTGTCCTGGAGCAATTTTTATCGTTTGCAAAATACCTTGATGGTTTATCTCATGGAGCACCTTTGCTGAAGCAGCTTTGTGATCACATTTTATTCAACCCAGCCATCTGGATACATACACCTGCAAAGGTATACTGTTTAACTTCAGTTATTTTATTTTAATATTGTAAATTATAAATATATAGTTATTGGATCTAAACTGTTGAGTAGAAAATGTTGAAATTTTTCAATTTATGTTATAGTCAGTCTGAAGCAGTCATATTAGGCAGTATTAAAATCAAAAAGGTAAATACTCAAATATTAAAATAAGTAGAACTATAGTTAAAAATTATATTTTTTTAATGGGGTGATGAGAAAGTTCTGGAACTAGATAGTGGTGATGGTTGCTAAAAAAATATCAAATCTGTATTTCTTTACCTATAAAAGGTGAAACCCACTTAGATTTAAGACCAAAATTTGAGAGGTAAAACTATAAAGCTTATAGGAGAAATTGTTGAAAGATACCTTTACAGTTTGATGATAGCCAAAAGGTTCTTAATTAAGACCTTCCAAACCTCTCTTTTTAGGGGGTTAAGTACTGCATTTGATAATACCAAAATTAAGGATTTTGTTAAATGATCACCATAGATGATGTTAATAAATAAATGATAGATTGCTGCTAAGTCACTTCAGTCGTGTTCAACTCTGTGCGACCCCATGGACGGCAGCCCTCCAGGCTCCGCCATCCCTGGGATTCTCCAGGCAAGAACTCTGGAGAGGGTTGCCATTTCCTTCTCCAATGCATGAAAGTGAAAAGTGAAAGTGAAGTCGCTCAGTCATGTCCAACTCTTCGCGACCCCATGGACTGCAGCCTACCAGGCTCCTCCGTCCATGGGATTTTCCAGGCAAGAGTACTGGAGTGGGGTGCCATTGCCTTCTCCAAAATGATAAATAGGAGGTATTTTACAATGTCAAACTATTGGGATAAGAGGGAAACATTGAATATGAGCCTCGATTCAGATATTAGTATCGCATAAATGTTAAATTTACTGAGTAGAGGAATTATATTATGTTCTATGTAGGAGAATGGCCTTATTCTTAGGAGATTCACATCGAAATATTTGGTGGTGAAGTGTCTGAATGCTAACAACCTCCTTTCAAACATTTCATCAAAAAAACAGTTTTATCAAAATATATTTATACATCTATATGTATAATATAATAGGAATAAAGGAAGCAGATGTGGGATAATATTAACAGTTGGTAAATCTTTTATGATAGTTACATAACTATTTTTTTTGAAAATTTTCAAACTAAAAAGTTGGAGAAAATAGTGATTAAAAACATTCAGAATGTAAAAGGAACTCTTGAAAAATCAATGCTAAAATATTAAAATATTAGGCTTGATTTAATAAATGCATTCTGAAGTCATTAGATAGTGACTTATAACCTTTCGAAGAACGAAAATCTGGTACAATGATTGTTAAGATTAGGAAAAGAAAGAAATACCAGATAACTAATTATATCACAATAATTGTCATCATTGTGGCTGGAAAATTCATTCTATTTGAGCATAGATTTTTTTTTTTTCATGATATCATGATATGTAAAAATATTTGTTTTAAAAGAAATTTATTCATAATTTTTTAGATATCAGCATAACATTTTTATTATTTTGCATACCTGAATTTAGCTCTCTTTTATTCTAGTAGAAATCAAGGGACATTTTGAGCTGCCTTTTATAATTTTCAAGTCTCCCACATAACTTCAAAATTCTATTATTTTATGGTTTGTCATTTTAATTATTGTGGTAAAAGTCAAACCTGGTGTTTGTTCATTCTTTAAGTAGGGTGGTTAAACTTGTTGTCTTTATACTTACATGCTAGATTCCGATACTGTGACAACAGGTTAAGAAAATTTGAAATTACATGAACTTTTAGGGTCTATGACAACAATGTATAATTTTTCTAAATATGATATAGCTGACTGATATTATGTTCCTTTCAACTGCTACATTGTACTTTGATTAAGGGCTTTAGTCTAGCTGGCTTTTTAAATAATTTTATTAGAATATGTTGATTGCAGATTATCTTTATAATATAAATAACACTTAGTAAATAATTATTTTTAACCTTATAATAGATGATTCTTTCTCAGCTTTTATATAAATTTACATTTAAATTAGAATAGAATGTATATTTTTAATGTAAACACTTGAGGCATTTTAAATTTATTTTAATGCTTTGTTAATATTCTGTACTAGGTTCAGCTTTCCCTATACACCTATTTGTCTGCTGAATTTATTGGAACTGCTACCATTTACACCACCATACGCAGAGTAGGAACAGTATTACAGCTTATGCATACACTAAAATATTACTACTGGGTCATTAATCCTGCTGACAGTAGTGGCATTACACCCAAAGGTTTAGGTAAGTGCAGTATTTACCTGTGTAAGTTGTGCCATGGTGATAAAATTGGGAAAGAAATTGGATGAAGAAATATTGGGAAAACTTTGATTTGAGGGGGAAAAGGGAATTTATTAAGTTGATAAAAGTAGGGAACTGTATCCATGTAAGACAGGTGTTATAATTTATCAGTGAATAGTAATATATTATAATTTAAAAAAAATAATTTTTTCCCAAATCTGACATTAGTAAGCAATTTGAAATCACCACAATCTGAAATTTTATATTCTCTATTATTGAAACTGTACAGAATTACTACTAATTTATATAATAATTGCAATGTATATAATTTAAATTTTCCATAATATCACAATATAATTTCATTAAGCTTATTATTTAATAATAACAATGAGGGAGGTTTTTGGTTTATTTTTTTGATTTCTGTTTTATTCTAGATGGTCCCCGGCCATCACAAAAAGAAATTATATCACTGCGGGCATTTATGTTACTTTTCTTGAAACAGCTTATACTAAAGGTAAACAGTTTTACATAATGCATAATTGCAGTATATTAAGTGAAAAGAATTTTTGCCAGAGTTTAAATCAGCATTGTAAAATAAGTAATAACTACCTTCAATTCATGAATTACTTTCAATATTCTATAAATCTCAGTATTAACTCTTGTTGAACTTCACTTTGCATTAAACTTTGTGTTAAATATTCTCTGAAAGTCTCCATACTGAGGGATGTAACAAAAACAGACGAATATGTGCATGAAAATTGAGCATGAAGATTTTATTCTAGAAAATCATCTGTGTTTCTGTTTGAGAAGTCATATGTTACATATTTTATCACAGTAGGATTTTTAAAAGATTAAGATATATAGAAAATAAAGGTAAAATACACAGTAATTGATATTGTAAAGTCTTATTATAATTTGCATCATTTTAAGAAAAGAATACGGGATTAGAAAATAGTGATTGAATATACTTAGATGAAGAAAATATAATATTTTTGATAGTGAATTCAATCAAATATTAGCAATTTTAGACTAATATACTTTTCTAAGTATTTACTTATTTAACTTGATTTGATATAGCCTATGGGTTATGAAGTATTTGAGTGTTATAATTAAAGCATCATTACTTTTAAGTAGTTTATATTTTATTTTAAAATGATTAATTTGATGTATGTCTTTAATTAAAGTTTTAATTTTAGATTTAAATTAAATATATATATATTTTGAATTAGGATCGAGGGGTCAAGGAAGATGAACTTCAGAGTATATTAAATTACCTGCTTACAATGCATGAGGTAGGATATGGTCTGGGTCTTCCATTTTAACAATTTTATTCAATGCATTAAAAACATTTATTATTTAATAAATATTGATGATCCTTATTATGCAGGATGAAAATATTCATGATGTGTTACAGTTACTAGTGGCTTTAATGTCAGAACACCCAGCATCAATGATACCAGCCTTTGATCAAAGAAATGGAATAAGGTATGAATATAATATAAGTATCATTATTAGAGTTTAATTTAGTACACGTATGCTTCCCAGAATAATCCTATTCAATTAACTTTTGAGTATATATAGAAAAATCTTACACATAAGAAGGGAATAGATGGAGAAAGCTGTCATTAATCCTCCTAATACTCAGGAAACTGATGAAATGTATAGAAAATGGGTCTCAAGTCTCAAAAAAGAGTAATTATATTGTTACTGCAGTAAAGACATTTCAGGAAGTTGAAAGAGCAAATTTTTTGACAAAAAGACGAGAGCACGTGGTATATTTCAGCTAAAGAGAGCTCTAGAAAATTCTATGAGCTTGGGCTCAAGAGATAGAGAGTGGCCAGGTTGAAAGATCCATTAAATGGTAAGAACTTTAAATTTTTTCTGTTGGTGATGAAAACTAAAGAATTTTGAATATAGAAATGATTTGCAGATTTCTATTTTTCCAAGGAGCAATGTGGAAAATGAGTTGGAAAGGGATAAAACTAATGTAGCAAGACCAGTAGAGAAATTATTTTATTCATAAGTATTAGGGATGATGAGCCAGGACAATGGCAATGTGATGGGAAGATGGGGATGAAATGTTTTGAATTAGAATCCAAAACCGAAGAATTTGAAAACTTTAGTTATGTTGATTGTAAAGTAATTGTGTAGATATGAATAAAACAGTTTCTTGGTTAGTATTCTTAAGTACTTTAAACCTATAACCTAGCCTCTTAGCGGTTCTCTCATTTTTTCTGGAATCTGAGTTATTTGTATAAATAAGAAATCTAGGTAATGCCACATGTAACTCAGTGAGCTTTCACAGGTTATAAAAAGAGTTTGGAAATAATATATTAATAACTGTCAAAAGACTATATTATTAATGCTTCTTTTACTTGGTCATTTATATCAGCAAATAACAACTTTATAATCTTGAAGGATTTCCTTTTCAAGTTAGAGAAGCCATCACTTTATTTCTATGTGGATATCCATCTTGTGACATCACTCTTACCATTGAGTTTACAACCCGTGGGGTTGCTAATCTATTTGAATAATAAGATTATACATTTCATTAGTAACAACTACAGGTATATTTTACTGTGAGGTTGAACTCTATGAAATTGCTGAAACTTAGTGATTTTACCGAATAATAGCAATTTCATATGGTACAATCATGTTTCTCATAGTTGATACCAGCTGAACATGTCACATTGTTTGTTACCAGTATGTTAAAAACAATCACAAAGATGAAAAATTTGCTACTTCAGTTTTTCATTTTAAAAAGAATGTGGAGAATGTAGCTTCTTATTTAAAATATTGAAAAAATAGATATATTAGGTATAAAATTTTAAATTCTGTACCCTAGAAAATAGGAACTAAAGGGTAACAGTTATGTCTGGGGAAATCTTTGATTAATTATAATTCGTACATACTAAGACATGAACACAAAGATTGCACTTAATTTAATACTGATAATATTAAACTGGTCTTAAAACCTTGTGGTAATACAACACTGAACTGAGCATCAGAAAATGTAATATTTTTGTATCTCAAAACCTTTAAAGAAAAGAATGCTAATGCTAATGCTAAGTCACTTCAGTCATGTCCGACTCTGTGCGACCCCATAGACAGCAGCCCACCAGGCTCCCCCGTCCCTGGGATTCTCCAGGCAAGAACACTGGAGTGGGTTGCCATTTCCTTCTCCAATGCATGAAAGTGAAAAGTGAAAGTGAAGTCGCTCAGTCATGTCCGACTCTTAGCGACCCCATGGATTGCAGCCTACCAGGCTCCTCCGTCCATGGGATTTTCCAAGCAAGAGTACTGGAGTGGGGTGCCATTGTAGACAGTTTCTTTTTTACATCATTTTCTGGCTGAATATAGTAGGCTAAAGCAAATTACCTAGAATTCACCTATCATATTATATTGTAAGTAAACAGTCATTAACTGAATCGTTGGTAAATTTCCTATTCATTCTTCATATTATTTTTTAAATAAGTACTTGGTTGTAAAAAATATCTTATGTAGCATAGATGTCTGATGGCCTTAGATCTTTCATGTTTCAAATATTAAATCATAATTTCTGTTGATCTCAGGTGTATTTATACCTTTTTATCCCTTAAACTCAGTTATTCCTAGAGAATAGGAATTCTGTGGAGTTTCTGATTACATGTTTGAGTAGAGTCACATTTTTATGCTGTGAGGTTTTACTTTTGTTTTCAAGATTATTTTTGCTATTGAATGTTCTTTTTATGATTCCCTGAATATTTCTTTTTTTTTGACATGTATAACTTTTCTATGGGCTTTCCAGTTGACTCAGTGGTAAAAAATCCACCTGCCAGTGCATCTGAGGCAGGTTTGATCCCTGAGTCAGAAAGATCCCTGAAGTAGGAAGTGGCAACTCACTCCAGTGTTGTTTTCTGTGAAATTTCATGGACAGAGGAACCTGGCATGCTGCATACAGTCCATGGGATCACAAAAGAATTTGACACGACTTAGTGACTAAAACATCAATGACAAAATAATAAGTTTTCTGTTCTCATACTTGTCTTTTTTTTTTCATTACTGATATTGGTCCTTAATAATTCTGAAAGTATATTTCAGTGTAAATTTACATTCATTTAAGAACTTTAATGGCAAGAACTGGAGTGGGAACCCACTCTAGTATTATTGCCTGGAGAATCCTATGAACAGAGGAACCTGGCAGGCTACAGTCCATGGGGTGGGTCACAAAGAGTCGGACACAACTGAGTGACTAATGCTAATAACTTGAGGCTTTTCTAAAAAACTATCTTCTGAAGGAAGTAGTCACTCTTCTCATCATCTATTCTTCAGTAGAGTAATAAGATAGTATTATCAACAATATATTATTTTGTTTTTAATAGTATAAGCTACTGTTAAACAATTTAAAATAGATGTTATTAACTTTCAATTATTTGTTTTTCTCTGTTACTGTCCCTGAAATGATAGGAAAATTATACTTTGCAAACAGGTCGGACAGAACTGAGCAACTAAGTATCCACACACCTTACAGGAAAAAAAAAAATTATTTTTTGGAAAAAAATGAGATAAAATTTCTGAAGTACATATAAATATTATTTGAAAGGATTGTAAGTTAGGTCATGTGTTAGTTTGTTGTACAACACATTTGCGTAGGAACCAAGAATTGAAACTCTTTGAGGAAACAAGTTTGCTTTTTCTGCTACTTCCTATATAGCTGCTTTATTCTTCTGTATATAGACTCACCTTTATGAACAGAGCAAGGCTGTCCTACAGTTTCTGTTCTAAATCATTTCCTAATTCAAGAGCCCAACAAAGATTAGCTATTGTTTCTCAGAACTTATTCCAAATTTTCAGAAAAGAAAAATTGAGCAGGTATGTACTCCCGTGGTCCAATTAGCCATAACCAGGAAAAAAGGTCATTAAGTACAAATGTTAGGGGAAATTCTAATAGAAGAAGAAATGTGGCTTAACTGAGCATGAGTCTTAACATTGAAAATTATATTCAGTGTGCTAGGAGGCATTACTTACGAACAACCAATTGCTTTGTCCTTTTGAGTATGTATTTGAAGTTCAAATATAAAGAAAACCAATATGCTAGTTTTCAACTTTTTTCAAAGAATTTAAAATTCTGAGATATTTTATGTTTTATACATGTATAATTTCCTTGTAAAGTATACAGTGCTTATATTTTTAATATTCAAATGTGCTCAAAAGATCATTTGTTTCTATATATTTTAGGGTAATCTACAAATTATTGGCCTCTAAAAGTGAAAGTATTTGGGTTCAAGCTCTGAAGGTTCTGGGATATTTTCTGAAGCATTTAGGTCACAAGTAAGTTGATGTTTTTCATAATGAATTATAGAAGTATCTACTGAAATTGTGTTTTTACTGGTTTAGTAACACATAAATTTGATTGGAATGATGTTACAATGAAAATAACTTCTTGTGGTAAAAAGAAAAACATTTTATAAAAGAATGTTTTTTTAACAGTTTCTCACACTTAAGTAATTTACTTTATTCCTGTTGCATGCTTTTAAAGATAATGTAACATATTTCATCAAATAAAATAAAGGACATGGGGATATGCTTTCAATGAAAGCTTTCTTGACACAGGCAAATATGTATATTGAGGTTTTGCTGACAGCTAAGTCAATATTTAATATCTGTTTGTTTAATTTTCTAATTTTGAGGCTTATTGTGATTTGAAGATCCTACAATATTCCTTTTTTCCCCAAAGTCCAGAGTTTAGACACTTTTAAAAATCATTTGCTGAGAAAAAAATAAAGAAAAATCACTTGCTGATATAATGAATGTTTTTCATACTATGTTGTCCTGTGCATGAATAGTCTTGTATAAATCCATTTTATATACAAATGAGCCCAAATACTGCCATTTAGCAATGATGGATAGGGTTCCTCTCAGAATTTTTGAATTGCTAATTTTTTTTTGGTATTTTGAACTGTGGAGAGTGATCAATAACACTAATGAAAATTTCACACCATTCAGATAAAACATGTCTAACATGCTAAATAGTCTAGAAAAGTAAATATTATTTTCATTTTGGTACCAAATCAATAGTTAAGAGAGAATAGTGATATTATAGATCTAGAGAATAGTTCAACAAAGCCAGGATTGTAGAAAAGAGTAATGTGTACTTGAGGAACTGTAAGTTTACTAGGTGATAGAATACCAGGAGTGAGAGCATATTCAGTTTTAACTTCAAGAGATATGGCTCATGGCACCCCACTCCAGTACTCTTGCCTGGAAAATCCCATAGACAGAGGAGCCTGGTAGGCTGCAGTCCATGGGGTCGCTAAGAGTCGGACACGACTGAGCGACTTCACTTTCACTTTTCCCTTTCATGCATTGGAGAAGGAAATGGCAACCCACTCCAGTGTTCTTGCCTGGAGAATCCCAGGGACGGGGGAGCCTGGTGGGCTGCCGTCTATGGGGTCGCACAGAGTCAGACACGACTGAAGTGACTTAGCAGCTTAGCAGCATTTAACTTTGGTTAAGAATAGGAAATTGATTGGGAATAATTAATAAAGGCTTCTTCCCTCTATGCAAGCTCTTAAAAATTGTCAAGAAACACACATTTTAAAACATAGAAATGTGCAAAAGATAAGCAGAACTAGCCAGTACATGAAGAATAGTCACTGGAAAATATTGCCATGAAGTACACAATAAATATAGTTAAAATTTTTACCATAAGTTTAAGAAGTTAGAAAGAATTTCTTGTGAGAAAGGGAAGCTCCAAAGCAGAAATTTACGAAGTTAGAAGAAATGATGGAATAACTTTGAAATGTTGAATCATGAGCTAACAAAAATTTCAAACAAATTGGAAGGAAAAACTCTCACACAAAAATGAAATTGGAAGATGCTCAAGGAAGAGAAACTCTGTGGATAACACAGTAAAATACACGGAAGATAAAAATGAAAACAAAGCAAATAATGTGCATGGAATGTATGGATGCACATTATATGGATGAATATAAAAGAGTTCAGAAGGATTAAAGAGGAAATGATCCATACAGAAGACATAGAAATTCCAAAAACATAAATGACATAAATAGAGTTTCCAAGTAAGAAAAGCAGAACAATGTAACTAAACAAGTGTTTTTAAATCTATAATTCAGTGAGCTTCTAATATAGATCTTGCCATCCATATTAAAGGGTATATGCTATGTACCAAGAACATTTTTCTTGAAATGGTCTGTAGAAAAGTATACTATTGGATTTAAATATAATTTTTTTTAAGTCCTTTTTTCAACATTCACAAGTTAAAGGGAAAAAAAAGTTACTCTGGGCTTCAGCTTGTCTATGACAACCATCAGTAGAAAATGTAAAGCAGTAACCATAAAGTACTCAAGAAAATGGAAACCAAAGTATCCTTTACATAAAAGTGTGCTGCCAAACAATTTTTAATCGTCTAAGGAACTGTTTTTCTGAATAATTCTTGAGAAAATTACTGTGGGTTAAATTCAGCCAATTAGGACTGACTGGACAGACTACAGCCAAGTACTCTTGATGAACACTGAATTAATTTAATAGTAAAACTAAGACTAAAACAAATAACAGACCAGTATTTCCTTTTTGTATACCCTAATAAGGTAGAAATTCTATTGTTATAATGAATTGAGAAAGGACTAGGGAAAGGAGGAAACTCAAAGTTCAAAGAATCAAAGGATATCCATGTAAGCTGACAATAAAAATGTAGGCCTATTGAATAAAATTTGATGCTTTAGGAGAGAGGAAAATTTGAGTAAATATGGAGATTTTATCATTGCCCATCATTGGGAAATACATGAAGTGCCTACACATAAAGGACTTGTTATTCCTTTATAACAACAAAGATGAACAGTTAAAACTGTAATGCTCATCAAGACTTCCCTGGTAGTTCAGTGGTTGAGACCCTGTGCTTCCAATGCAGGGGGCACAGGTTTGGTCCCTGGTTGGGAAACTTGAGCTCCCAAATGCCATGCAGCCAAGAAAAAGAAAAGATGAAAAAAAGAAAACTGTAATGCTGTCAATATATTAAAAAATACTGTATAAATAAAACTGAGAACAATGCATATAATGGATGATTTTTAAAAATCTATAAAATTCAAGAAGCATAAAACGTGACATATGCATGCTAACTCCTTTCAGTCGTGTCCGACTCTTTGTGACCCCATGGACCATAGCCCACCAGGCTCCTCTGACCATGAGAGTCTCTAGGCAAGAATTAAGGTGTGGGTTGCCATGCCATCTTCCAGAGGATCTTCCTATCTAGGAATCAAATCCACATATCTTTAAGTCTCTTGCATTGGTGGCATGTTCTTTACCACTAGTGCCACCTGGGAAACCCAAAACTGTAATACATAAATACAAATGAAAAAAATCAGGAATCATGGTCTTATTATTGGACAAGTTAGAATTCAAGCCAAAAAGCAATAAACAACATAAACAAAGATACTTTATAATATTAAAGGTTGAAACTTTCATGAAATAGAAATTACAGGAGAAATAATCACTAATAATTTAAAACATTGAAACAAACTCTAATTCACCCCAGTCCATAAAAAGGCAAAACGGAGAGTAATGTAAATAGTAAAGTAAATCTGATTAATATAGCTTGAAGTCAGTAGGTACCATATTAATGAAGACTGTAACTCCCAAGTGCTTATGGAACACGAATGAAAATTTGACTTGGTGTGAAAGTGAAAGTATTAGTCTCTCAGTCATGTCCGACTCTTGGCCACCCCATCGACTGTAGTCAACCAGGCTCCTCTGTCCATGCAGTTCTCCAGGCAAGAATACAGGAGTGGGTTGCCATCCCTTATCTAGGGATCTTCCCAACCCAAGGATCAAACCCGGGTCTCCTGCATTGCAGGCAGATTCTTTACCATCTGAACCACCAGGGAGGCTGGATATGGTAGGGTGTAGTAGGGTCAAAGAAAAAAAATCCAAAACAGAGAGACAACGGTCAAGATTTTCTTGTTAAAATGCAACAAAATTGAAAATAGGAATAAAATTTAAAAAATAAAGTTTCTTCTTCCTAGACATTTAAAATTTATTAAAGAGAGAGTCAAAGAGAAAGTACACTGAAATTGCAGAATTTTTAGAAAACAACTTCAAAACTCCATTGAATACAGCTAAAGAAGTGCTTGGGAGAAGGAACTGGCAACCCACTCCAGTATTCTTGCCTGGAAAATCCTGTGGACAGAGGAGTCTGGAGGGCTGCTGTCCATAGGGTCGCACAGAGTTGGACACGACTGAAGTGACTTAGCATGCATGCATGCATTGGAGAAGGAAATGGCAACCTACTCCGGTATTCTTGCCTGGAGAATCCTAGGGTCAGAGGAGTCTGGAGGGCTGCTGTCCATAGGGTTGCACAGAGTTGGACACGACTGAAGCAACTTAGCAGCAGCAGCAAAGAAGTACTTAGAGGAATATCATAGCTATGAAACAATAGAAAAGAAATACAGAATAAAAGAATTAAAGCATAAACATTAGATAAGGAATTACAATAAATGGA
Source organism: Bubalus kerabau (assembly GCF_029407905.1). Taxonomy (NCBI): domain Eukaryota; kingdom Metazoa; phylum Chordata; class Mammalia; order Artiodactyla; family Bovidae; genus Bubalus; species Bubalus kerabau. The sequence continues at coordinate 26,821,110 of NC_073635.1, read as the reverse complement.
AATAATAAATTAGAAAGTAGGAATTAAAGATTTAAAAAGATAATCATTTAAAATCTGATTTTAAAAAAATTGTAATAAAAATGGTAGCTAACCACTAAGCAACTGAAGAAAGGGTAAACGTAATGAATGTACAAAATCAGTGATAATTTTCTTAATTAGTATAGAAACTGAGGAAGTTAAAAGAATCTTGCCTGATGAGCTTTCTCTAGAAATTGATAAGACAACCCAGTAGAAGAATAGGCAAGGATGTATGGAGATTTATAGAGGCAATTTATAGAGGCAAATACATGTGGCACAACTGTATTTGAAAGGAGGTAAATTCTACCTCTAGTAGAATATATATTATATATATATATATGTAATTCTACCTGTTGGGGCTTCCCTGGTGGCTCAATTCTACCTGTAGTAAGGGAAATATAATCTAAAACTAAGCACATTGTTCATGTATTAGATGGATAGAAATCTCAAAATTCAGCATCCTTCTCTGTTAGCGACGCACATGGGAAGAGCAAGCATCTCACATATTGCTAACTAGAGCATAAACTAGTATAACCCCATATGGAGTGCAGTTTATTTTCATTGATATCTGTCAAAATTACAAATACATGTACTTTTTAACCTAACAATTCATCAGTTGCAGGCATGTGATATGATAGCTATTCAGAGTTATTCATTTTTTCTTTGTTTATGATAGTAAATGTTAGGAGAAATGTTAAATTTCTATTAATGGGGGAATTTGTTAACAAATAAGTTATAGTTCATTTACTAAATGGAATACTATGTAGTTATAAGACCAATGAGATAAGTCTCTACATACAGATATAACAACTATATTGTTAAAAGATTAAAAATAAATAGTAAAGATGGATATGTATTATTTATAGACGCTATTTTTGTTGAAAGAAGAGAACATGAGAACATGGTACTTATTATATTTGCACTGAGAAAGTCTAGTCAAATTCATAAGAAATAAATCAAGAACAGTGGTTTCTAATGGGGAGTTGGTAGAAATGAAGGTATATATAGATTATGTTAATATTTTAATCATATTGATGTTATAGAAACAATTTTTCAGGAACAAATTGTTTAAAAAACTGCAATCATTGAATGTAAAAAGCACCTTTAAAATCTTGAAAGAATTTTCAGGAAATACGTTATTAATGGAATTAATTAAGTAGAATCAATGACTGATTAGTTGAAATGAGTTATCTATTGGAGAATGATGGAGCAGGACTAGGCTTAAATACACCTACACAGTTTAAATAATTCCTATCAATGTTATTATGAAGTTAAATTTAGTAGTAAAAAGAAAAAAAAACACTTAAAGCATATACAGCTTGATGGTTAATAGATATAATTGATTAACAATATACACGTAGTTCATTGGCTCTCAAGTTGGACTGCCTAGGTTTGGATCTTACCTTAGCCATGTGTTTTCTGAGTGGTTTCAGAAACATCTTTGAATCTCAGTTTTTATGCCTATAAATGAATAAAATCATACTGCTTCCCTCATTGACCTTTATCATTAAAATATATACTATATAATAAATATAAAGAGTTCACAGCATATTGCTACATGCTAATTTGAATAGTTAACAAAAAGTTAACTGCACTTTAATTATTTAAAGTGCAGTTTTGATAAAAGTAGAATATTTCTTCCTTATGATATCTTACATACCTGACACCAAATATAAATATGAAACACTAGTGGTATTCAAATAGAATTGGGATGATTTTACTATAATCTAATCATTACTAGCATTTCAGGATTTGAAACAAAACACTATTAGTAGCAGGAAATAGGTGCCGTAATTAATATACCTAAAATCCTAAGAGAGACATCTTTAAAACTGTTAAAAAATAAGATACAACCCAGAGTCAGCATCTCATTTGTGTATGGGGGAATCATTCTATAGTGAAGCGAAATTGTGTCTGTGGGTGAAACTAAACTGAAGTCTAGGTGGGGTCGTCTCTACTGAGTTTTTTATTTCTGTAAGTACCTAGGACACAGCTTGGGAGATAATCCATATACTTTGTGAGCTGAACTAGAGATAGGTTTGGCATCTCTCATAAAAATTGAGAAGTCTGTTCCAAATAATAAATGTAGTTACTCCCACTGCTTGATGATGGAACTTAAACCCCCTCTCCTTGAGTGAGGGGTGGACTTACTGGCTAACTTCCAAAAAATAGTGAAATCTGATTGAGTTTTTCACTATTGAATAAGATTAACATCACCAGTCATATGTCATTTTGATAGCATGTTCCCTGATGCGATATGATGAGAAGGGCACTTCATCTCTGTGGTATTCTTCTAAGAAACAAATAACCTCAGTCTAATTATAAGAAAGCATCATTTGCCTCCCAGTTGAGCGACATTCTTCAGAATACTTGACCAATACTCTTCAAAACTGTTAAAAGACATGAAACACAATGGATGGGAACCTGCTAAAGACCAGAAAGTTCTAAATGTACAGTGGTATTCTGGATTGGATACTGAACAGCAAAAAAAAAAAGTCATGATGAAATCTAAATAAAGTCTGTAGTTAATAATATTATACCTGTGTTCATTCTTAGTTTTGACATATGTACCATGATTAGGTATGTTAACATATGGGAAAGCTGGGTAAGTAATATAAGGGACATCTCTGTACTATCCTTTCAACTTTTCTGTAAATCTTAAGAATTTTCAAAATAAGAAGACATAGATAATTGAGTAACCTTCTCTTTGATATGTGCTTGAATAGAAAGCCAAACTGGCCCTTCATGAAAATGGCTTAATTACAGTTACTCTCAGGACAGAATTCTTACAAATGGTTCAACTAGATGATCAAAATGCCCAATGTTGTACCATAGTAAAACTATGACTATTTCAGCTTAAAATTTTTAAAGTACATGTTACTGAATATTTATTGTGGAAATAAAAGTTTCTCAACCAAGTATGTTTGTCTAAAGTCTTAAATTTCAAACACTGTTGCTTTTGGATAATTCTAAAAGATAATTTCACTCAAAAGTATACTGCTGCTGCTGCTGCTAAGTCGCTTCAGTCATGTCCTACTCTGTGCGACCCCGTAGACGGCAGCCCACCAGGCTCCCCCGTCCCTGGGATTCTCCAGGCAAGAACACTGGAATGGGTTGCCATTTCCTTCTCCAATGCATGAAAGTGAAAAGTGAAAGTGAAGTCGCTCAGTCGTGTCCAACTCCTAGCAACCCCACGGACTGCAGCCTACCAGGCCCCTCCATCCATGGGATTTTCCAGGCAAGAGTACTGGAGTGGGGTGCCATTGCCTTCTCCAAAAAGTATACTGTTGGTAGTTAGATGAATCAAAATGCTGTCTGTTAGTTGTTCGTTCTAGCAATTGCCTGTTACGTGTTGACAGTTGTTTAACCTAATTGCTTCTTTCTTTTTTGGACTAGTTGAAATTAGTCCACTTTATTGTCTGTTAGTAAAAAGTACTGGTGCAGATTCTGGGGATACAGCAGTTAAAAGAATTAAAAAAAAAAAAAAGCTGTCTTCTCATCTACTGTAAACTCCAAGCTTGGCTCTCTTCTACCAAAATGTTGGCTTTTGTAGGTACTTGGATAGGTATAAATGAGTCTTGATGTTCTGTTGGGGTACCAGTAGAGTAAAAATGGCAGTCTCTGAGGGATTTTTCCTCTCCCATGGTACTGACAAACAGCTAATGAAGTATGTTAGTAGCCTAAGTAAAAGACTAAAAAGCAGCAAATCTTGATCTCAGTGATCTCTGCCTTCCATTCTCTCTCCTCTCCTCTGTCTTCCCCTTCCAAGGCATATTAACTTTGACTTCTATGTAAGTTACCATCAGAATGGCAAGAGGTACCTGAAATGATGGGATGATTTTTCCTTGTCTTTGAACTTGTAAAAGTAAATGGATATTGGAAGTAAAAGGATATTGGAGTACTAGGATGCTGGCTTCAGGACCCACACCATGATAAGTTACGTACTTCAGATCAGTGTGCTTAGAGGGATCTTTGCCTTACAACAACCTCAGGGAGGGACTTCATATAAAATTCACACCAGGGTGATCTGAGTGCAACATTGTGAAAACAGGAGATAACAACTCATTTGAAGGGGCATAAAAGACAGAGACAAGAGATAAGAGAGAATCGAGTTATGTACTCAATGAAATAGAACTAGTGTGGAAGCTTTGATGGAATCTTTCAACTTTATTTTTTGTAAGTGCATCTGAAATTCAAGTAGACTACCAAAGGTGACATTCTGCCTCTTTAAATTATTATTTTTCTGTATTCACCCAAATTAGTAAACTGAAGATCTCAAAGCATGGACCAAAAACATAAAATGAGAGAAAATATAAAGGCATAGGAGACTTACCAGGACTGTTAAGAATAATTGGAGAAGAAACAAGATGGGTAAAAAAGATATCCTGAAACACTTTGTACCAATTAAAACTTAAAAATGTTGAGGAAAATATAACAAAATTCCTTTCAGATGTGTAGCTCAGTACATAAAAGTAAGGAACATTTTCTCATATGCCAAAAATGAATATCAAACAAAATAAGAGTCATAATTCTTAAGAAACAAGATCATAATTTCCCCATCCTGTTCTATACATCAGTGTCTCTTTTGCTGTCTCGTACACAGGGTTATCGTTACCATTTTTCTAAATTCCGTGTATATGCGTTAGTATACTGTATTGGTGTTTTTCTTTCTGGCTTACTTCACTCTGTATAATAGGCTCCAGTTTCATCCACCTCATTAGAACTGATTCAAATGTATTCTTTTTAATGGCTGAGTAATACTCCATTGTGTATAAAATAAAATTTAAAAAAATGATTTGCAAAAAAATAAATAAATAAATACGTATTGAACAGAAACTGTAAATTAAAAAAAAAAAAAAAGAAGATCATATTGAAACAAGCTATTTAGCTTTTAAACAAATAACAAAAATAACTTCTGGAAATGAAAAGGTACTAACTTAACAACTCCATGGACATGTTAAACAGATTATGTACTTAAGAAAGAATTGGAGAGTTTTTGTCATAAATGGATGTTGAATTTTGTCAAAGGCTTTCTCTGCATCTATTGAGATAATCATATGGTTTTTATTTTTCAATTTGTTAATGTGGTGTATTACATTGATTTGCGGATATTGAAGAATCCTTGCATCCCTGGGATAAAGCCCACTTGGTCATGGTGTATGATCTTTTTATTGTGTTGTTGGATTCTGATTGCTAGAATTTTGTTAGGGATTTTGGCATCTGTGTTCATCAGTGATATTGGCCTGTAGTTTTCTTTTTTTGTGGCATCTTTGTCAGGTTTTGGTATTAGGGTGATGGTGGCCTCATAGAATGAATTTGGAAGTTTACCTTCCTCTGCAATTTTCTGGAAGAGTTTGAGTGGGATAGGTGTTAGCTCTTCTCTAAATTTTTGGTAGAATTCAGCTGTGAAGCCGTCTGGACCTGGGCTTTTGCTTGCTGGAAGATTTCTGATTACAGTTTCAATTTCTGTGCTTGTGATGGGTCTGTTAAGATTTTCTTTTTCTTCCTGGTTCAGTTTTGGGAAGTTGTACTTTTCTAAGAATTTGTCCATTTCTTCCACGTTGTCCATTTTATTGCCATATAATTGCTGATAGTAGTCTCTTATGATCCTTTGTATTTCTGTGTTGTCTGTTGTGATCTCTCCGTTTTCATTTCTAATTTTATTGATTTGAATTTATGATAAAAACTCTGCAGAAAGCAGGAATAGAAGGAGCATACCTCAACATAATAAAAGCTATATATGACAAACCCACAGCAAACATTATCTTCAATGGTGAAAAATTGAAAGCATTTCCTCTAAAGTCAGGAACAAGACAAGGGTGCCCACTTTCACCATTACTATTCAACATAGTTTTGCAAGTTTTGGCCACAGCAATCAGAGCAGAAAAAGAAATAAAAGGAATCCAAATTGGAAAAGAAGAAGTAAAGCTCTCACTATTTGCAGATGACATGATCCTCTACATAGAAAACCCTAAAGACTCCACCAGAAAATTACTAGAACTAATCAATGACTATAGTAAAATTGCAGAATATAAAATCAACACACAGAAATCCCTTGCATGCCTATACGTTAATAATGAGAAAATAGAAAGAGAAATTAAGGAAACAATCCCATTCACCATTGCTACGAAAAGAATATAATACTTAGGAATATATCTACCTAAAGAAACTAAAGACCTATATATAGAAAACTATAAAACACTGTGAAAGAAATCAAAGAGGACACTAATAGATGGAGAAATATACCATGTTCTTGGATTGGAAGAATCAATATAGTGAAAATGAGTATACTACCAAAAGCAATTTACAGATTCAATGCAATCCCTATCAAGCTACCAATGGTATTCTTCACAGAGCTAGAACAAATAATTTCACAATTTGTATGGAAATACAAAAAACCTTGAATAGCCAAAGTGATCTTGAGAAAGAAGAATGGAACTGGAGGAATCAACCTACCTGACTTCAGGCTCTACTACAAAGCCACAGTCATCAAGACAGTATGATACTGGCACAAAGACAGAAATATAGATCAATGGAACAAAATAGAAAGTCCAGAGATAAATCCACGCACATATGGACACCTTATCTTTGACAAAGGAGGCAAGAATATACAATGGATTAAAGACAATCTCTTTAACAAGTGGTGCTGGGAAAACTGGTCAACCACTTGTAAAAGAATGAAACTAGAGCACTTTCTAACACCATACACAAAAATAAACTCAAAATGGATTAAAGATCTCAACGTAAGACCAGAAACTATAAAACTCCTAGAGGAGAACATAGGCAAAACACTCTCTGACATACATCACAGCAGGATCCTCTATGACCCACCTCCCAGAATATTGGAAATAAGAGCAAAAATAAACAAATGGGACCTAATTGACCTTAAAAGCTTCTGCACAACAAAGGAAACTATAAGCAAGGTGAAAAGACAGCCTTCAGAATGGGAGAAAATAATAACAAATGAAGCAACAGACAAACAACTAATCTCAAAAATATACAAGCAATTCCTACAGCTCAATTCCAGAAAAATAAATGACCCAATCAAAAAATGGGCCAAAGAACTAAATAGACATTTCTCCAAAGAAGACATACAGATGGCTAACAAACACATGAAAAGATGCTCAACATCACTCATTATCAGAGAAATGCAAATCAAAACCACTATGAGGTACCATTTCACGCCAGTCAGAATGGCTGCGATCCAAAAGTCTACAAGTAATAAATGCTGGAGAGGGTGTGGAGAAAAGGGAACCCTCTTACACTGTTGGTGGGAATGCAAACTAGTACAGCCACTATGGAGAACAATGTGGAGATTCCTTAAAAAACTGGAAATAGAACTGCCTTATGATCCAGCAATCCCACTGCTGGGCATACACTCTGAGGAAACCAGAATCAAAAGAGACACGTGTACCCCAATGTTCATCGCAGCACTGTTTATAATAGCCAGGACATGGAAGCAATCTAGATGTCTATCAGCAGATGAATGGATAAGAAAGCGGTGGTACATATACACAATGGAGTATTACTCAGCCATTAAAAAGAATACATTTGAATCAGTTCTAATGAGGTGGATGAAACTGGAGCCTATTATACAGAGTGAAGTAAGCCAGAAAGAAAAACACCAATACAGTATACTAATGCATATGTATGGAATTTAGAAAGATGGTAACAATAACCCTGTATACAAGACAGCAAAAGAGACACTGATGTATAGAACAGTCTTTTGGACTCTGTGGGAGAGGGAGAGGGTGGGATGATTTGGGAGAATGGCATTGAAATATGTATAATACCATGTATGAAACGAGTTGCCAGTTCAGGTTCGATGCACGATACTGGATGCTTGGGGCTGGTGCACTGGGAAGACCCAGAGGGATGGTATGGGGAGGGAGGAGGGAGGAGGGTTCAGGATGGGGAACACATGTATACCTGTGGCAGATTCATTTTGATATATGGCAAAACCTATACAATATTGTAAGTTTAAATAAAATAAAATTTAAAAAAAAAAGAAAGAATTGGTGAACTAGAAGAAATATGTGTAAGGAGCACCTAGAAACAAAGATGACAAATAGGAAAGGAGGCTAAGTGTGTATAGAAAGCATGAAAGATTTCATAGAATAAAATACCTAGGGATAAGTTTAACCAAGGAAATTGAAAGATCTGTGTACTGAAAACTATGACATTGATAAGGAAAAAAAAAAGTTGAAGACACAGACAAAGGTAAAGATATACATGCTCATGGTTTGGATGAATCAATTTTGTTAAAATGCCCATACTACCCAAAGTGATCTACAGATTGAATGCAATTGCTATGAAAATGACAGTGGCATTTCCTTACAGATAAAGACAAACAATTCTAAAATGTTTATGGAACCACAGAAGACACTGAATAACTGAAGCACTCTTGAGAAAGAGCAAAGCTGAAGGCATCACATTTCCCGATTTTAGATTATAATCCAAACTTACAGTTTTCAAAACCGTATGCTATGCTAAGTCACTTCAGTCGTGTCCGACTCTGTGCGACCCCACAGATGGCAGCCCACAAGGCTCTCCCGTCCCTGGGATTCTCCAGGCAAGAACACTGGAGTGGGTTGCCATTTCCTTCTCCAATGCATGAAAGCAAAAAGTGAAAGTGAAGTCGCTCAGTCGTGTCTGACTCTTAGCGACCCCATGGTTTGCAGCCTAACAGGCTCCTCCGTCCATGGGATTTTCCAAGCAAGAGTACTGGAGTGGGGTGCCATTGCCTTCTCCGATTCAAAACCATATAGTCTTAGCATAAAAACAGACACATAAGTCAAAGGAACAAATAGTCCAGAAATAACAGCTGACATACATCACTAGTACTTCTTGACAAAGAAGCCAAGACATAACAACGAGGAAAAAATAATCTCTGGTGTAAATGATGGGAAAACTGGACCATGTTCAGTTCAGTTCAGTCGCTTGGTTGTGACTGACTCTTTGCGACCCCATGGACTGCAGCACGCCAGGCCTCCCTGTCCATCAGCAACTCCTGGAGTTTCCTCAAACGCATGTCCATTGAGTTGGTGATGCCATCCAAGCATCTCATCCTCTGTCGTCCCCTTCTCCTCCTGCCTTCTTTCCATCTTTCCCAGCCTCAGAGTCTTTTCAAGTAAGTCAACTCTTTGCATCAGGTGGCCAAAGTATTAGAGTTTCAGCTTCAACATCAGTCCTTCCAATGAATATTCAGGACTGATCTCCTTTAGGATTGACTGGTTTCATCTCCTTGCAGTCCAAGGGACTCTCAAGAGTCTTCTCCAACACCACAGTTCAAAAGCATCAATTCTTTGGCACTCAGCTTTCTTTATAGTCCAACTCTCACATCCATACATGACTACTGGAAAAACTGGATCCTTGACTAGACAGACTTTTGTTGGCAAAGTAACGTCTCTTTTGAGTATGCTGTCTAGGTTGGTCATAACTTTCCTTCCAAGGAGTAAATGTCTTTTAATTTCATGGCTACAGTCACCATCTGCAGTGATTTTGGAGCCCCCCAAAATAAAGTAAGGCACTGTTTCCACTGTTCCCCATCTATTTGCCATGAAGTGATGGGACCAGACGCCATGATCTTAGTTTTTTGAATGTTGAGTTTTAAGCCAACTTTTTCATTCTCCTCTTTCACTTTCATTAAGAGGCTCTTTAGTTCTTTTTCACTTTCTGCCATAAGGGTGTCATCTGCATATCTGAGGTTATTGATATTTCTCCCGGCAATCTTGATTCAGCTTGTGCTTCTTTCAGCCTGGTGTTGCTCATGATGTTAAATAAGAAGTTAAATAAGCAGAGTGACAATATACAGCCTTGACGTACTCCTTTTCCTATTTGGAACCAGTCCATTGTTCCACATCCAGTTCTAACTGTTGCTTTTTGACCTAAGTACAGATTTCTCAAGAGGCAGGTCAGGTGGTCTGGTATCCCCATGTCTTTCAGAATTTTCCACAGTTTATTGTGATCCACACAGTCAAAGGCTTTGGCATAGTCAATAAAGCAGAAATAGATGTTTTTCTGGAACTCTCTTCGTTTTTCCATGATCCAGTGGATGTTGGCTGTTTGATCTCTGGTTCCTCTGCCTTTTCTAAAACCACCTTGAACATCTGGAAGTTCACGGTTCATGCATTGCTGAAGCCTGGCTTGGAGAAATTTGAGCATTACTTTGCTATCGTGTGAGATGAATGCAATTGTTCGGTAGTTTGAGCATTCTTTGGCATTGCCTTTCTTTGGGATTGGAATGAAAACTGACCTTTTGCACTGACCTTGGCCACTGCTGAGTTTTCCAAATTTGCTGGCATATGGAATGCAGCACTTCCACAGCATCATATTTTAGGATTTGAAATAGCTCAACTGGAATTCCATCACCTCCACTAGCTTTGTTCGTAGCAATGCTTCCTAAAGACTACTTGACTTCTCATTCCAGGATGTCTGGCTCTAGGTGAGTGATCACACCATCTTGATTATCTTGGTTGTGAAGATCTTTCTTGTGCAGTTCTTCTGTGTATTCTTGCCACCTCTTCTTAGTATCTTCTGCTTCTGTTAGGTCCGTACCATATTTGTCTTTTATCAAGCCCATCTTTGCATGAAATGTTCCCTTGGTATCTCTAATTTTCTTGAAGAGATCTCTAGTCTTTCCCTTCTATTGTTTTCCTCTGTTTCTTTGCACTGATCACTGAGGAAGGCTTTCTTATCTCTCTTTGCTATTCTTTGGAACTCTGCATTCAAATGGTTATATCTTTCCTTTTCTCCTTTGCTTTTCACTTTTCTTTTCCCAGCTATTTGTAAGGCCTCCTCAGACAGCCATTTTGATTTTTTGCCTTTCTTTTTCTTGGGGATAGTCTTGATCAACACCCTCTTCCTGCAACACAAGAGAAGCCTCTACACATGGACATCACCAAATGGCCAACACTGAAATCAGATTGATTATATTCTTTGCAGCCAGAGTTGGAGAAGCTCTATACAGTCAGCAAAAACAAGACTGGAAGCTGACTGTGGCTCAGATCATGAACTCCTTATTGCCAAATTCAGACTTAAATTGAAGAAAGTAGGGAAAACTACTAGACCATTTAGTTATGATCTAAATCAAATCCCTTATGATTATACAGAGAAAGTGAGAAATAGGTTTAAGGGACTAGATCTGATAGAGTGCCTGATGAACTGTGGGCAGAGATTCATGAAAACTGTACAACCAAATGCCAAAGGATGAAACTGGAATTCTGTCTTATGCATTAAGTAAAAATTATCTCGAAAAAGAAAAAATAACTCAAAATGGATTAAAGACTTGAGCATTACACCAAAAAACAGAGGAGGTAAGCTCTTTGATGTAAGTCTTGGCAGTGGTTTTATGGATTTGACAACAAAAGCAAAAATAATCAATTATATCAATCTAAAAAATTTCTGTCTAGCAAAGGAAAATCAACAATATGAAAAAGAAACCTACTGAATGGGAGAAATATATGCAAATCATATCACTGATAAGATATTAATATATAAAATATATAAATACTTGATAAACTTAGGAGCAAACAACCCAATTTAGAAATAGAAGATGTGAATAGACATTTTCCCAAGGAAGACCTACAACAGGTACAGGAAAATGTGCTCAGTATCCCTAATGTAAATCTAAGCCATACCTGTTAGAATGACTGTTATCAAAAAGGTAAGAGACACAAAGAAAACAGTCCGTGTGCACTGTTGGTGTGAATATAAATCGGTGCATCCACTATGGAAAACATTATGGAGATTCTTCAAAAAATTAAAAGTAGAACTGTTGTATGGTCGAATGATGTCACTTCTGGGAGTCTATATACAATGGGATTAAAATCAGAATCTCAAAGAGATTTCTGTACCCTCATGTTCATTACAGCATTACTTGCAAATAGCCAGGACATGGAAACAACCTAAATGTTCATCTGTGGGAGAATAGATAAAGAAAATGTGGACAGCTAGGCTGTAGATTTCCCTGCTTTTTTATTTATAAAGTGGAATATTACCCAAGCATAAAAATAAGGCTATCCTGTCATATGGCACAACTTGGATGGATCTTGAGGGCTCTATACTAAGTGAAATAAGTCAGACAGAGAAAGACAAATACTCTGTCATCTCAGTCGTATGTGGAATCTGTAGAAACCAAACTCATAGAAATCGACAACAAATGGGGCGCTTCCCACAGCCTGCAGGGTAGAGACTAGGAGAAAGGAGTGGATGAGGTCAAAAGGTACAAGCTTCCAATTGTAAGATAAATGAGGTCTGGGGATGAAGTGTACAGTATGGTCACTATAGTTAACAATACTTTATTGTATATTTGAAAGTTTCTAAGAGCATAGATTTTACCACAAGAAAATATTTTCATCACAAGTTTTGTGAAATTGCTAGATGAAATAAATACCACACTTGAAATCACAATGAAAAATAGAAGATAATTTGGTTTGAATAAAAGCAAAACCACAATGCAGTCCTCATGTATTGCTGATGAACTGAATGCATAGAGTTGGGTCTTTCATTAGATGTCCTGTGGGAAACAAAATCATGTGATTGACAGGGCCAGTGCACCCGCTTTATGCCTGAAATGATGAATGCCATTTTTGGCTTTATCTTGACTGCTGTGCAGCAGCATTTATTGGTGAGCATTGTTTTAAAGGAAACTGCAATAGGAAGTTGCTTCATCTCTTCCCTGGTATAAACACAACATTCTTCAAGTCCCCCCAAGAACTGGAATTAAGCTCCTGAATAAGCATTTACACTGTAGGAGATAATCAAGAGAGCATGCATTTCTTTAGTAGTTGAAATTGTAGTGTCACAGTTAAGAGATTGCCCTAAATTTCAGATAGCCTAATTTAACTAGTTCTGTGTATCAAAAAGATATATCAAGGGATATATATTGGCATTTGTGTTTTCCTGACCGGGAACAAATGAAAGTGCCTGACTTCCTTTCCTTAGGTGTGGCTTGAGTTGGAAGAGACCAAAGTCTTCCCCCTTGGTAATCCTGTAATATCCGTCTGTCGTGACATACATATAACCATTTGACTTGTCAGTCTTATTTGTTTTGCAAACATAGCCGTTGGACACTTGCCCTAGCTGCCTCTTGGGTTTAGGTAATTCTGCTGTCTGGACTGAGGAGGATTGGGTGAGGGGATCAGCTGTCCTACCTCTTTTGTGTATTGTAGAGTTAGAAGGCTAATGGAAAAGAGGATTTCCTGGTGAGTGATGTCCAGATAAATGGTTCATTATTTGATTTCTATATTAGTTAAGATGGCGAAAGCTCCTGTTACAGACAGTGAAGTTTTAGTAACTTACCACACTAGTTGTTTCTTTTTTATTCACTTAAGAGCCTAGTGGGTATCCTAGTAGGTGATTTCTTCAAGCGATGCTCTTTTCATCTGGTACCTCTTCATCCTTATCATAAAGCTTCTGTGTTGCTTCTATGGGGAAGAGTTTTTTTCTGTGGGCTAGACCTAAAATTGACCCACAAACTTTCTGCTCAAATTACATTGACTAGAACTCAGTTTAGTGGCCACACCTAGCTGCACTAGAGACTAGAATTACAGTACAGCTATGGGCTCAGGAAAAAAGGAACAAAAGTTTGGTGATTATCTAGTCAGTTTATGTCATAGTTGCCAAATCCAAACAACAAGGAAAATCAATGTAAGAAATGAAATACTGAGGGTTGAAAGCCAAAAAGATCCAGATCCAGACCTGTAAGAAAGTGATGTGAATGAGAGGTGAGAAAATGTTCCAGGAGATCTCTAATAGAGCTGTGCTGCAGTCCATGGGGTTACAAAGAGCTGGACACAACTTAGCAACTGAGCAACAACAAAAATTCTAGGTATGGATTTGTGGGAGGAGCAGTTAAATGAGCCACAAATACAAGCAGTATTGAGTTTCCTTTACTTCTGCAAAATTACTTTGCTTTGTATTCATTTTTAACCATAATTTAAAATTTTTGTTATTAAATTTTTACATAGATTATTTCATAGAATTTGGACAGAAAGGTTTTGAAAAATTTGTGCTCTGTGTGTTAAGGGAAACCAATAATTTAGCATAATACAATAACTCCTAAATAGTTATTAGAAATTTGAAAATTACAGCTGTCAACATTTATATAATATTTTGTAATTTGTATACCTAACATTTCAGTTTGTGCAGATGTTTTGAGAAGTGTTTAAGTAGCAGTCTTGGTAATTTAGAAGGCAGCTATGCTATAAACTGTCATTTATTTTAGAAGATGAAAGTTAGTAAACATAACTACTTCTGTAATTCTGTATCTGCTTATAGATTTTACTACTTATCCTAAAGTCATATGGTTATAAAATCCTGTGTGTTTAATAGTATTATGTTTTTCTCCCTTTTTCTTCAGAAGAAAAGTTGAAATCATGCATACCCACAGCCTTTTCACTCTTCTTGGAGAAAGGCTGATGTTGCACACAAACACTGTGACTGTGACCACATACAACACACTTTATGAGGTAAAAGTTTTTAAATGTGTGATGAGAATTTTAAACGTATGGAGTGGAAACTCTTCTATGTGATTCAAATAGTAGTTGGTCATTTAATCTAAAAAGGTAGTAATTCTTAAAAAATAATGAACGCATAGTTACATTTTAAAAACTTTGTTTTAAAACGTATCCACGTACAATTATTTGGCAGTCTTCCTATGTTGCGCCTAGGCCTTTTCTTTGAGTATTTAAACAGCAAAATGTTTGTTTCAATAAAAGTATGGGAGTGAAGAGGGATGCTTGTGCCCTGTATTTATTATTTTAATAACAGTAGGTTATTTTTAATTTTCAGTCAGTACCTTTTTGATACACATTAAGTAACTAGTACACTTAAGTAAACATCCTATCTTCTTTTTTGTTATTTTTAAGTCTGAGCAGAAATGTAGGAAAAATGCCACTGCTGGATGTCATGATCTTTTTCTGATCTGAAAGGGCCATCCATCCCTGTCTCTTGATTGTTTTACTCTCCATCCCCAACTTTTATAAGTAGCTATGTTCAAAAGCAGAGACATTACTTTGCCAACAAAGGTTCGTCTGGTCAAGGCTGTGGTTTTTCCTGTGGTCATGTATGGATGTGAGAGTTGGACTGTGAAGAAGGCTGAGTGCCGAAGAATTGATGCTTTTGAACTGTGGTGTTGGGGAAGACTCTTGAGAGTCCCTGGGACTGTAAGGAGATCCAACCAGTCCATTCTGAAGGAGATCAGCCCTGGGATTTCTTTGGAAGGAATGATGCTAAAGCTGAAACTCCAGTACTTGGGCTACCTCATGCGAAGAGTTGACTCATTGGAAAAGACTATGATGCTGGGAGGGATTGGGGGCAGGAAGAGAAGGGGACGACAGAGGATTAGATGGCTGGATGGCATCACTGACTCGATGGACGTGAGTCTCAGTGAACTCCAGGAGTTGGTGATGGACAGGGAGACCTGGTGTACTGCGATTCATGGGGTCACAAAGAGTCGGACACGACTGAGCGACTGATCTGATCTGATCTGATGTATAACTAAGCTCTCAAGTAACTTGTATAGTTTCCTCAAAGTTTTCTATATTACTTTATGTTGAACTATTTTAAAAAGTTTCATTCAAAACTCAGTGTGTTAACCTAAGTCATGAAATTAAGTCATAATATAAAGTGATATCCTTATTAAATATAATTTATTGGGTTTTTTAATATATGTAAGAAAAGAGGTAAACATAGGGTATAGCCTAAAATATAGTGAAAAATCATATATCCATAATTTATATATGATTATTCATTCTTTACTGTGACAGATGTTTACTGACTATGGGCAGTGTGTGTTAGGCAGTTTGCTAATTGCTAGGAATGTAGCAGTGAAAAGGATGTATAGGAATCCTGCACTCACAGAGCTTGGGTGCTAGTAGAAAAGTCAGTAAATGTTTTAGAATTCTGTCTTTTCCTTTATATGGTTAACTTTGGTAATTTCTTGTTACGTAAAAGAAGTTTAACAAAAAAAAAACTCATTGGGGGATTTCCCTGGTGGTCAGTAGTTAAGAATCACCTTACAATGCCAGGGACATGGGTTCAATCCCTGGTCCTAGAAGATCTAAGCCCATGCCCCCACAGCTCCTGAGCCTACACTCTAGGGCCCATGGGCTACAACTCCTGAAGTCTGGGCACCCAGAGCCAATGCTCTGTAACAAAAGAAGCACCGGAATGAGAAGCCCACGCCCCACAATGAAGAGTAGCCCCTGCTTACCGCAACTAGAGAAAGCCCACGTGCAGCAACAAACACCCAGCGCAGCCAAAGATAAATAAATTAATTAAAACTGAAAAAAAAACAAAAAAACAAAAAAAAAACACCTCCTTGGTTAATGACAATGAGCCACATTTTTTATAAAGATTTTTTCTTTATCTTTCTTCATTTGAAGTTGGGATCCAGACTCAGACATTATTTTCTTATTTACTGATTTTCTAAGTTGTTTTTTTTTTTTTAATGACAACAGCCAAATGTTTACAGTCCCCAATTTAAACGTTATAAAGATGTGCACTGAAAAGTGATTTCAAACAGAATTTGTTCTTGGAATTCCTAATGAATCTCCTTCTATAGATACTGGCTTTAGTTTTGTCTGTATCTGTAACAAACAAAATTTGAAGACTGTAGAGTTAAAAGAGTTTAGAAGTATGTGGAATTTACTGGAAGACCCTTTAAAAGATGTATTTCTTTTGATTTGAACAAATAGACATTTTTTGCAGATTCTTTGTATATCTATAATTTGCAATTATGAATTTATTTTCTAAATGAAATTCAATTTCTGTCTTTCAGATTTTGACAGAGCAAGTATGTACTCAAGTTGTACACAAACCACATCCAGAGCCAGATTCTACAGTGAAAATTCAGAATCCAAGTGAGCAAAAAGCAATTCTTTAATGCAGTAGTAACATGGTAACATGTGAAACTAAATCAAAACTTTTCCCAACCACCTGAGTCAGTATGGTATTTATAGTTTAACTTACGGCATTTACAACTCGCCTACCATCATGCTAAGCATTTAGTTGAAAATCAGTGAATACTATTGGAGCAGAAAATATGATGCAGTTATAAATCTTTACTGTAACTTTTATTTGTTTTCAGTGATTCTTAAAGTGGTGGCAACTTTGTTGAAAAACTCTACACCAAGTGCAGAACTCATGGAAGTTCGCCGTTTATTTTTATCTGATATGATAAAACTTTTTAGTAACAGCCGAGAAAATAGAAGGTGAGTAGTTTGAATACAAAACAAAGCTTTATCCCATAACTAATCTTATTTTCTCTCCATTATTTTCAGTATCTTGCAAAGAAAAAATTTACATATCCTATATTGCTAATGCTTTTAATCATTAGAAAAGGCATTTATGTCTCTTTGATATAGTTTGCATACTTTTATTTATTTTTGTATAATTTTATTTAACTTTATGGGTAATATATTTTAATTGTATATATGAATATACATACACCAAACCCCTTATTTAAAATGTACAATTCCTTTTCCTGGTCATTGTCTACCACCAACAATACTTGAAATGAAATTATGTTGGATTTACTCAGATCATCTGTGCTTTTCTTAAGGTGGTCTGATAACTGATTATTGTCATGTATTTTTAAATTGGTTGGCTAGGACATGGGGTACAGTTTGGAACCACGGTTTCTGCATGAGTTAAATTTAACAAATATTGATTGAATGTCTGCCGTATATAAAGCACTGTGCCGCACAGGTTGTCTTGGTGTACATCTTATTTGGTACAGTTTAGTGGGAAAGATAACAGTGAAATGATGATTAATTTATAATGTGTTAAGTGCATTGTGAGTACTACATGTGATGAGGGAGTAGGGAAGCAATAACTAATCTAACTGGAAGAGTTGGGAAAGCAATTTTAAATTATAGTATGGATTTATCTAGGTAGAAAAATGGAGAAAGTCATTCCAGGGTAGAATATTAAATGTGCAGAATAACTGTATACTTTGATTTACCTAAGTCAGATCATATTTTTTCTATTTATCTCAAATAGTAAATTCTAATATAATCTAAGAATTTTTAATGAGTTTCTCTCCCCCCTCCACAAGATGCTTATTGCAGTGTTCAGTGTGGCAAGATTGGATGTTTTCTCTTGGCTATATCAATCCTAAAAATTCTGAGGAACAGAAGATCACAGAGATGGTCTACAATATCTTCCGGATTCTTTTGTATCATGCCATAAAATATGAATGGGGAGGCTGGAGAGTCTGGGTGGATACACTCTCAATAGCCCATTCCAAGGTAACAAGGGATTTAACATTTTACATCACCAGGATTTCAGCTGTGTATTAAATGTCTGTAAACACTCTCTTGGCGCCATCTTGTGGGCATCTTGCATTATAGCTGATTCCTTTATCACAATTTTCTTTCTGCTCTGTTTCTGTTTCTCTCTGTATTTTAGGGTCCTGTTATAATTAAATTTTACACTCTAGATGTGACCCCCACATATGTTTTTTAGGATATCTGGGAACGTATGTCTGAATCTTTTAAATCAAACATCTGTACTGGGTCTTATAAGAATGTTGCATGAAATAGAGTCTGATATATACTTTTTAAGCCTTTCTAAATTGGAAATTGTTTTTAAGTGAATAATAAATACATTTAAAGTACTTAAGTTTAGTGTTGTTCTTAATTGCATAATCTTTATTTTTAATCCTAAGAATCAATGTTTGTTTATATTTTAAATATTGTCTGATTTGGGGGAAAAGGAAGTAGTGAATTAAAATTTAGAATATGTACATATTAGAGTACAGAAGTTCAGTTAAGATTTCTCATCATGTGGTGGTGTCATAGGAAAAGCATAGGTGTCAGAAGTTGGCTTTTGATCCAATCTCTGCCACAGTTCAATTTTGTGGCATTAGGAAACTCATTTAATCCCTTTGCACAATGGTTATTAGGCTTTGTTGGCTGTTCACCCTCTAATAACAACTACTCAACTCTGTCATGCATTGTGAAAATAACCATAGACAATGTATAAAGTTTGAACATGGCTGTATTCCAAACAGGAAATAAGCAGATTTGATCCATGGGCCATAGTTTGCTAAGCCCTACTTTGGGGACTTGATTTTTTTTCTGTAAAATAAAGGGGTTTTATATTAAGGTAATCCTCAAAGCAAGATCTCAACCTTATTTCTATTATACGGTCATTTTAAATATAAATTATCATCATATGTGTCTACAGGATTTTAAACATTAAAAATTTTAAAGACCTTTATTTCTGTTATAAATTTATATTGTATAATATATCAGCACCTCATTTTTATCATTGCATTAATAAGTTTGATATTAGTGTTTTATGGGGAAACTCATTGCAAGTCTTTGTGTGAGAAATATATATTATTTCTAGCTACACGGTGTACTGATTATTCCTAAACAAGACTATATAAAGTAACAAATTAAAGTAGTCTTTATAAAGATGCACTGTTTTAACATTTTATAACTATATATATATTTATAAATATGTGTTATTTTTTTGACCTCACTTGTTGCAATAGACACACTTTTTTTTCTTTTTTAAATATACGGTGAATATTGATGTAGTAATAGTACTTTGGGGCTTCCCTGATGGCTCAGATAGTAAAGAATCTGCCTGCAGTGAAGGAGACCTGGGTTTGATCCTTGGGTGGGAAAGATCCCCTGGAGAAGGAAATGGAAACCCACTCCAGTGTTCTTGCCTGGGAAATCCCATGGACAGAGGAGCCTGGCGAGCTGCAGTCCATGGGGCTGCAAAGAGTTGGACATGACTGAGTGACTAAAACACACACACACTCACACATACTCACACACCATGGTACTTTGGATATTGTGTATTATTAGCCAGTTCTGTTTTAGCTCAAATAAACAAAATATGTAGGAGTTCAGCTGGCATATTAACTGGGGTAACATTGAAATACTTCACTTAAAGATATCATTTTATTTAAATCTTTAATGCTAGTTTACCTGTGCGTTGACAAATCATGTAATAAATCATATATGACTATTTTGATGATATTCTAATTATTTGATGAAGTTAAGCATTTGTCTTAGGGTTATTAATATATATTTGATACCTTAAAATTATTGATACCATTTTTGCTATTATCATAAGTTTATATCTTTTTTTTTTCTTTTAACATATACAAAAATGCCTTTAAGTGTTTTCTTTACCCATTTCTAAGGTCACTTATGAAGCACATAAGGAATACCTAGCCAAAATGTATGAAGAATATCAGAGACAAGAGGAGGAAAATATTAAAAAGGGAAAGAAGGGAAATGTGAGCACCATCTCTGGTCTCTCATCACAGACAACAGGAGCAAAAGGTGGAATGGAAATTCGAGAGATAGAGGACCTCTCACAAAGCCAGAGCCCAGAAAGTGAGACAGATTACCCTGTCAGCACAGACACGAGAGACTTGCTCATGTCAACAAAAGTGCCCGATGATATTCTTGGAAATTCAGATAGACCAGGAAGTGGTGTGCATGTGGAAGTACATGATCTTTTAGTTGACATAAAAGCAGAGAAAGTGGAAGCAACAGAAGTGAAGCTTGATGATATGGATTTATCACCAGAGACTTTAGTAGGTGGAGAGAATGGTGCTCTTGTGGAGGTTGAGTCTTTGTTGGATAATGTGTATAGTGCTGCTGTTGAGAAACTCCAGAACAATGTACATGGAAGTGTTGGTATTATTAAAAAAAATGAAGAAAAGGATAACGGTCCATTGATAACATTAGCAGATGAGAAGGATGAACTTCCCAACAGTAGCACATCATTTCTCTTTGATAAAATACCCAAGCAGGAGGAGAAACTCCTTCCTGAACTTTCTAGCAATCACATTATTCCAAATATTCAGGACACTCAAGTACATCTTGGTGATGATCTTGGATTGCTTGCTCACATGACTGGTAGTGTTGACTTGACTTGTACATCAAGTATAATAGAAGAAAAAGAGTTCAAAATCCATACAACTTCAGATGGAATGAGCAGTATTTCTGACAGAGACTTAGCATCATCATCTAAAGGGTTAGAATATGCTGAAATGACCGCTACAACCCTGGAAATGGAATCTTCTGGTAGCAAAATTGTACCAAATGTTGATGCAGGAAGTATAATTTCAGACACTGAGAGATCTGATGATGGCAAAGAGTCAGGAAAGGAAATCCGTAAAATCCAGACCACCACCACGACGCAAGTAAGTTACCCTTCATGTGCTCAAAATTCATTGAAGACATACGGAGTTGTTAGCACCAAAGCAGAGTAATTTCTTACCAGTCACACCATGTTTATACTTAATTATGGTAGAATAATAATTTATGGAATTGAGTGGTGTGGGTTTACATATAAAATAAATTCAAAATATCTGAATCAGATATCCACCTCTACCACGTTCTGTGTGTATAACTTTGCTCAACCTCTCTGGGCCTGAATTTTCTCATATAGTACAAGAGCTTGTGCCAGATTGAAACATGACCTTTAAGGTCTCTACCAGTTTGAATATTTTCTGTCTCTGTGACTACTTTTACACATTTGTACTCAAGATCTTAATTCTGAATACTTGATTAATTTTAACCTTTTAAGCTTCAAGTCCAACCCTGTTCTATGAATTATAGAGAAGAGGACTTGGAGTCCATATTAAACTAATTAATGAAATGAACAGGAAAGGGAAAAGGGAACTGTTATTTATCAAGTGCTTACTATGTTCTGGGCTTCCCTTGTGGCTCAGCAGGTAAGAATTAGCCTGCAATGCGGGAGACCTGGTTTGAATCCTGGGTTGGGAAGATCCCCTGGAGAAGGGAAAGGCTACCCACTCTAGTATTCTGGCCTGGAGAATTCCACGGACTACAGTCCATGGAGTCACAGAGTTGTCGGACACTACTGAGCGACTTGCACTTCACTACTGTGTTCCAGGCACTGTGCCATATGTTTTCAGATTTAATCCTCACAGCAGCCCTGTGAGGCAGACAACATGACTGAGAAAATTTGCAATTAGCAGTGAGAGTTTTCCTTATAGCCACATGTATGGGGATTTGTATGAGAAAATTAAAGACTCTCAGGCTTGGTAGTGAGGAAATGTTAGTGCTGCAGTTGGGCCTCACCATACTAAAGCTAGAAACATATTATGTTTTCTGATATGAATTTTAATTGTTGAGCTTTGAGTATATACTTGCCACTAAATAATACCTTATGTTTAAGAGTTGAAGAAATTTTTACCCTTAGTGACTTGGTTTTTGTTGCTGTTGCCTGGGTTTTCCATTCACCTTTTAATATCAAAGAATAATTTAGCATGTGTCCATTAGCATTATGTTAGAGAGAGTACACTGTACCTCACTAGTGTCTTTGTATTCAAATAAAAATCTTTGAAAATATATTCTGTATGTGGAAAAGGTATTTTTATTTATTTTCTGTTAAATACTGCCGGTTTCTATTTTTGTGGCAGTTGTGCTACCGTGATAATTAGCAGAGGAATGAAAATGCTAAATTAAGCCCAAGTTTAAAATAAAGGAAACCATGGTACATTGTTTACTGAGCTTAATAATACTAGGCTTGCCTGGTTTTCATTCTGAGTTCACAGACCTTTGTCTGGTTTTCTAAATTATAAAAGGCATTTGTTTTTCTCAGTTGAAATATTGTAAGTGAAATTCACTTTGAAGTTAACTTGAATCTGTTTAAGTAATATTTCTTTTAATCTTGTATTTCTGATTATAATTAGTTGATGATATATATCCAGTATTTTTCACTTTGAGTATTTGCTCACTTTCATAAAGAAGGAATGTGGTCTAATGTAAAGACTCAAAGAGGGCAAAAGAGGACCTGGTTTTCAGCGTGAAATTTGATGTTAAACTTAAGTATTGGATTGCCTTGCCTAGTTTCTGAAACATAATAGAATAAAAATAATAATAGTATCCTTTTCTTGTCAGAAAAGCTCCTGTGCAAGCAATTACCAGGTGAATGATAAAAGCAGATATACTAATCTATTAAAGTCATATGCAAAAGCTTTGCTCACTTAACCATACTTAACTGTTTTCATTTTGAAATCAGACATTTTTGCACGATACAAAAGTCCATCTTTTCCATCTCTAGGCTGTTCAGAGTCGGTCTATCACACAACAAGACAGAGATCTCCGAGTTGATTTAGGATTTCGAGGAATGCCAATGACGGAGGAACAGCGGCGCCAGTTCAGCCCAGGTCCACGCACTACAATGTTTCGTATTCCTGAGTTTAAATGGTCTCCAATGCACCAGCGACTTCTCACCGATTTGCTATTTGCGTTAGAAACAGATGTACATGTTTGGAGGAGGTAGAAATGTTTCTTTTCTATAAATAAGACTACTTTCAGTGGGGAAAAAAAATGACTATTTTATATTAGTGAAATTACCTGATTATTAAGTAAATTATATCATTAAAAATCTCACAAATGTATTAAAAAGAACACTGAAGTTTCTGTAGAAACATAAATATTTTCATAAGAGTTATGACCTGGGGTGGTTCACATTAAAAACTAATCAAGAATTTAGGCTTAAATTGATTAAAAAGCAAAACTTTGACATCTGCCATCACCTATTCTATATACAAAAGAGAATGAAACAAAAAAAGGTTCCATACCGGTTCAGATAAATTTCTACATTTTTATCTTTCAATGTTAAAATTAATGTCATATACTACATTTATTCTTGGTAATAAGATTTAACACATAGTGCTAAAATTTTAAAATCACTTATGACATCATTTTTAGAGCTTGTACTGTTTAAGTGGTAAGTGGACATCATTTCAGGTATAATCATTGAAAGAAAACAACATAAAAAAGTTCAATTGTTTTATGTTTTTCAGTTTAAATAAATTGAATAAATTCTAAAAAAGAAAACAAAGCCTACATGAATGTTAAAATTACCTTGCCTCACTTCCAGTTTTATTTTGTAATAGCACATATGCAACAGATTAATCAGTTTTGAAATGTCATATGTTCATGCAGATAAATTAGGAAACGGATGGCTGTACATAGCAATACCCTACTGTCAGCGATTCAAAAAATCAGTGGCACAATATTCTCAACACGCAAATAACTTCCTTTGCTTTTCTTGGTTATCCTTCGAAGATTCAAGGTGGTTGCTTCAGCTCCCAGAATCAATTCAACCTAGGAAACTTCCCTCAACTAGAAGGCAGGACTCTTCTGCTGCGGCTGTCACCCCATTCTCCTTCCTTGTGTCTTTTTTCCTCCTCCTCTCTCTCCTTTTTCTTCTCCTCCACTTCCTCCTATTCTGTTCTACTTTTTCTAAGTGAATCCCCTCATGAAATTCCGTATTGATATCTCATATATCAGCTGGATCATATGCTTTCTCTAAGTCAATTACCAGAAGACAGGAATGGGATTATAATGATTGGCCTCCACAAACACAGTAGCTGTGTTTTTAGCTGCCCACAAACACAGTAGCTGTGGTGAAACCAATCTTTCCTATACCTGATGTAGCTCAGCAATAGAACAAAATCTAGATCACATTAGCAGGGAAAAAGAAATAACTTTACAGAAGAAATCAGCGTCTGCCATAGACAGTTTTTAGTTCTGATTTTATTTGGTTAATTTGTCCCTAGTCTACTTATGTGGTAGAAACAATGGTCTTTCCATTGCTAATGTTACATGCCAAGATACCTAGGGGGATGGTAAATAAGGAGACTGGAATACCGTGAAATACATTACTATTAACATGAGTATCAATGTGTGGAGAGACATTGTGTAATTTACTACCTGTTATATTTTAGTAGCCGCTGAGTGAGTGATACTCAACTTTCCTTCTCTTAACATCTATGTGTGTCTTTCAGTGCTTTATTTCATGGACCCTCATAAAATTCCCCAGACATAATTTTGTGTAATTTAACAAAATTTTTAAAAAGTTTAAATGATAGATAGCACTTTAGTTTTTAGGACATGAGAAATCATCCTGAGATCTAAGATATTATAGATGATGTTTTGCAATTCAGAAAAGGTTAGAATCATTGACTTAAATTTGATCATGGAGTAAAATTTTTTCTGTTAGAGAATAGTTCATATTCTTGATCTACAAGCAAACTGAAGCAGTGCATGTGTTTTTCTGGGAATCAGAATTGTATGTTTTGTATGGCAAAGCTGCACTGCTGACTTTTGAGGTCTTTTCCATTTTTTATTCAGTAAGTACTTGAATTTTTACTGACTCATTTATGCTACCCTGTCATGTAACTTCTGTGACTAGCAGTATATGTTTTCAATATGTCTGGTCAAAGCTGGAACTGCGGTCTGGTGATACAACAATTTGTCAGCTAACTATCCACTTCCTCTGCTTTTCAATACCAAACAACTAGCTTTTGGCAAAAATAAATGTTTCGGCCAAATTCATTGACCTAGTCATGTGTCTTTGAATCGAGTTAGGACACTGTAGTGTTTTAAGTAGAAATAAAATAATAAGTTAATATGCTTGGACTCACAAAAAATCCATGATGAGATGAATGCTGGTTTTGGTAATATGACATCTAAATTGTTGTAAATTATTTTCTTTTCTAATAACTCCATTTTAAATTTGCCTAGCTCTTATTTTTCACTTTAAAAATGACATTAAAAATAAGTTGTAAACTTTTTATTCTTAAACCAAAGAAATGTTTGTTTGTGTTTTGTTTTTCTGCTATTTTAGCCATTCCACAAAGTCTGTGATGGATTTTGTCAATAGCAATGAAAATATTATTTTTGTACATAACACAATTCACCTCATTTCCCAAATGGTAGACAACATCATCATTGCTTGTGGAGGAATCCTACCTTTGCTCTCTGCTGCTACATCACCAACTGTAAGTACTTTGACTCCATCTAGTGGTTATGTTTTATAATTACATTATCAGAGCATGTCAGTGGCGTTCTGTACTATAAACATGGATTTTAACAAGACTTGTTCACCTGAGAAAAATTTTTAATCATATAATTTGAAATTACATACATTTATATTCTCACTTCTTTTGTCAGTGTTGGGTTTCAGCTGTGTGTATTTATGAAAATATTTATCTGATAATTTTGATGAATGTAACTTAGGAAGAGCTATAACCATAAATGGTTTAACTTTATTTTCTCTATATTGTTTATCTCTTCAAATCTACATTAAAATAGACTGTTAAAATTCTTGTTATGTAAATCTTGAATTTTGGAATACAAGTACATATTTATTATATAACAGAGTCATGAATCTAAAATAGGAAAAAGTCATCTTTAGATATTCAGTCTGATATGATTAGCTTAAAATATTATTTTTAAGCTATTTATAGTAGTTTTATATTTCTATTCTTTGAGATTTAATCTCGAAGCCAGTAATTTGCTTCAAAAAGAGAATCAGATGAATTCTTAGAGTGTTTCTTACTTAAAATTTAGGTACCTCAAATAGAAAAACTATAAATGTCATAACATTTCTGTACTTGAAAAATTTGGTAATTCTTAAAAATCTCAAAGAACTTTATGTTAGTCATATGACATCTTTTAGAATTTTTATCTGACATGATTTTGTGGTTCAGCATTTATTTTTTAAAAATATAGACTTTCTCTTTGTAAGACATCAGAATCTATTAACATAAATTGAAAGATATTCAATGTTATTTATATGTCATTTAACATATAATAGATAAACAATTCAGTGTTTTAGTTTTCATTTAAAAACATATCTCTGATTCATGTAATGAAAAACAAGCGCCATAGCTAATTGATCAGATGGGCGAGAATATGCTTCTCATATTAATAACTGTGTTCTTGCTGCCATATTGGAAACTCATCTGTAAGCCCAAAATAGATCACTTTTCCAGAGAGAAACTTGCCATTTTATTAGGATGTCTTTTACTTGTTGAGGCAGTGTTTCCAAACTGATGTCTGGTTTTATTTCATCATTAACAAGCTTTTTCTACATGACTTTTTCTCACTCTCCCTTTGTCATCATCCCTGAAGCAGCACTGAAACTTAAATATTAGCAGCAAAAGAGTGTATACATCCTCAGCACACTTCTGCCTCACACATATATTTCTCTTTCATCCATGAATTTATTCAAGAGTCTCCAAAGGCAAGAAGGCTAGTTCAGGAGGGAGTGCAACAGAACAGGTCCTAATTAGGGCCTTCATGAAATTAGCAGCTGACCAAGGAAACAAAATCAGGAAGAAAAACAGCTGATGGTGTGTGAAGGGTGCAGGTATCCTGTAACATACCATCCCTTCTCTTTCATCTCTGATTTCCTCTCGTAACTTATACCAAATTCTGGTAAATTGAGAGTTGCATGTGATGTTAAGAATACATTCTAATATTGAGACAGGAAGAGGTTTTTGCCTCTTCTATCCATTGAAGATTGACTTAATGTTTCATCCTGGGATTTTTCTCCATCGTATACTTTTTTTATGTTTATGTATTATCATTGTTATCAGGAAATTTTAAAAAGTTATATTGAAATTTACTTTAAAGTATAATACTGTTTTAAAATCTTCTGTAGAAGTGATCTTTATATAAAATTAGCAGTAGATAAGAAAAGTTTTGTAGACTTGAAATATTTATGAGTTTTATAAACTAGAAGATCTCCATCAAGATAAAGAAAATAATGAATAAAGTGTTAATAAACATTATGAATTAAATAATATACTACCAAAATTTGCTCATTTTTTATTTTATAATGAATGTATAATAAAGATACTGATATTTTGACTTCCAAAATTATTACCTGTGCAGTTATAACTACCATAGTTCAGAAGTTAAAACTACAGTACTTATTTCTTTAGACTGTTTTAATAGACTTTGGAATTCATTCAGTTGTAGAAACTTTTCTTCATTGTCTCTGTCTCTGTATTTCTGCTATTTTGGCTGATTAACTGATTGCACCTGTGCCTGCTTCTCCAACATAGCTAACTTTATATTCTTTGAATGAATTGCTTCCTTAAAAGAAATATCAAGAACCTTTTATCCCACTTCCTACTGGGAGAAAACATGGTTGGTGTCAATTTTGAGTAATGTTTTCTTTTCCTTGATTGCCTAATTCTCTTGCTAAAAATTTTAATGTAATAGTGGGGAAAAGTGAGCAAGGAGGAGGTTGAATAAAGGAAGAAATTAAAACTAAAGACATGGAGCTTTTTAACTTAGATTTTTAAAGAAACTTTTTTTGGAGTGTAGTTGATTTACAATGTTGTGTTAACTTTCTTTAAATTAGATTTAAAATATTAACATAAAAAGCTGAAAGAGAATTCTGGATGGAATAAGTCAAAAAGGAAACATTGTCAATATGCATATTACCAAAGGGGGAAGCATTGTCATGGATACCCTAGAATTTCAATCCTAAATATATGAAGAGAGATAGAGGCATTTGAAACTAATGTTTGAATGATCTGTAATATTGTTTAGGTTTGTGGAGTTTTTAAAAATACTCATATACAGATATGTATCTAAGGAATAAGTATGAGTAATATTGGTATGCAGTGGTTGATAAATGATCATATAATAAATATTTTTGGTTTTGGGGGCTATGCAGTATCTGTCTGACTACTTAAATCTGCTGTGTTTGCAAAAGCAGATATATGTCATAACACAGAGGAGTAAATGTGAATGTATTTTAATAAAACTTTATTTATATTTGATTTGTGGGTCCTAGGTTGCTGACCACTGACTTATGGCACCATTTTAACCTAAAATACGAATACCATAGTATAATGTTTCAGTGTAAAGCATTAAATTAAAAATTCATTAAAATTTAGTAGTTAGAGTGTAAGATAAATCCAGGTTTCCTATTAAATAAGAGCTTGCATTTGACTTAATGGGCATTTATCAAAGTTAATTTCAACAAATTCACTGAATATTGTGGTCATTATGTTTTATTAGAAGATATGTAACTTTTTCACATGCAACCAACTAAATTTTTTTAGCATTTGACACATCTAATGTTGAAATTGTATGCAATTTTGAATGGGTAAGTAGAATGCTAAGTATTCTTTGTAAATCACTATTAAAAGCTCAACCCAGGAAGATACCTTTTCTATTTCTCAGTGTAAGTGTGTATCTCAAATAATTTACTCCTTTTCATCAAAAACAAGCTTGTTTTCCAATAATCAATAAGATTCAGACACGATTTTCTTTTCAGTTAGGATATAACTGAAGGCATTTGCATTCTAGCATAAAATAAATCTGTATTTTAACCTGGCTTCTACCACTTACTAGATACGATGTCAGCCTTAATTTCTTCATTTTAACAGTGCTAATTTTACTTACCCCACAGGAACTTGTGACACTTAAGTTAGGTAATGTCACTAGATGGAGAAGGCTCTTCTTGAATGTTTCCCTCTTTTACTTCCTTTTGGAGCTTTTTATTCAGAATTGTATCATGATAGAATGATCTTCCCATTTACAAAACAAGCCTGTCAAATGTAGAATTCTGAAGTTTAAAATAGGATATTTGAGCCATGTTACTTATTATGGGTGATCCACTTTGACGGCAAGAAGTAAAATGGAGTAATCTTTTCGTGTGCTGTCTCCATGGCATGGGTATAGAGGTGGTCCACTTCCTGCCCTGTGCCTTATGTGCATACCATAGCTCATGCAAGGCTAGCATTTGTGTGTTGCTGTAGTAGTGTCATCTCATGAAAAAATTTCAGCTGCTTAATCTTACTTCTAGAGAAATACTTCAGTGGAAACTTTAAGGAAGAAAAGAGTATAGATATACATTATTTGTGTTATACTGACACCTTGAACTTGAAGAATATTGGAGTTTCAGTTTTATCTCGATTATGTAAAATGTTATGTAGCATAGAAAATAAGTTACAAAATAGTTGCAAGTCTTCAAATTAGAACAATAGTTGAACTTAAATAGTCAGCTAAAGAAATTTTTTTTTCTTTTTCTTTTTTTTTTTTTTTTTACACAGGGTTATTGTTACCATCTTTCTAAATTCCATATATATGCGTTAGTATACTGTATTGGTGTTTTTCTTTCTGGCTTACTTCACTCTGTATAAAGAAATTTAAAACTCTTAGTATGTAGCTTGACTAGTCTGGTTTTGGGAAGGAGCATTATTTTTCTTTGGGCTTCCCAGGTGGCTCTAGTGGCAAAGAACCTGCCATCCAATGCAGGAGACATAAGAGACGCAGGTTCAATCCCTGGGTTGGGAAGATCCACTGGAGGAGGAAATGGCAACCCACTCCAGTATTCTTGCCTAGAGAGTTCATCCCAAGGACAGAGGAGCCTGGCGGGCTACAGTCCATAGGGTTGCAAAGAGTTGGACACAACTGAAGCAACTGTTCTTGAGGTTTTGAAGTTAATGTTTCTATCACTAGTCAGTTGAATCCTCTCACTTATTTTCTACACTTTGTTCCAAGTTGGTCATGAATGGAAAGCAAGGAATTGGAGGGAAAAAATGAAGATAAACAAAGAGCATTGATCAGCTACAAATTGCATAGTCACTTCAGGGTTGTGGTCAACCATTTTGGTCAACCATACTGAGTGTTTAGAATTTCATTCAGTTTCATTCTCTGTTACAGAAAAATAATAAAGACTGATATTTCTGCCTTTCCTAATAGTTTTATAATCATAAGAATGAAGAGCAACCATTTCTGGCAAAAAATAAAGATAAGGACTTAGTTTTAGTTTTTTACTTTTTCTTACCATTATTAGAAAATGTAGCTAATAAATTTGGAAAAACCACTAATAATTTTTTTGTTTTGTTTTGTTTATCTCATAACACTTACTATACTTCAGTATTCTCAGAATGCTTTTAAATGTTCTCCTGTACTCAGACGGCAAAGAATCCACCTGCAATGCAAGAGACCTGGGTCAATCCCAGAGTCAGGAAGATTCCCTGGAGAAAGGATTAGCTACCCATTCCAGTATTTCTTGCCTGGAGAATCCCATGGACAGAGTAGCCAGGTTGGCTATAGTCCATGTGATCGCAAAGAGCTGGAATCGACTGAGTGACTAAGCACAGCACAGCACCCACTCTTTGAAAATAGTGTTTAGAAATTTATGCCTACATATAATGTCAAAAATCAAAGATTAAGAACAGTTGTTGACTTTATCATGAAACTTAATTCTATCCAGTTTTTTAAAATAGAAACGTGGTACAAAGTCTCTGATTATCTTAGTTCACATACAGTCTTGTTTAGTGTATCAGTAAGTTCTTTTCTAGCAAAGGAGAGTGGTTTTTAAGTTAGAATCACTCAAATATTTTATTATCTAACTAATTCCTGGAGATTTTGTTTTATAAGAAGGGCTCCAAATATTTTAGGAAACAAAATAGCATTATTCCTTAATGAAAATTTTAGAAGGTATTGGTATAGTTTATTTTTCTAAGTTGTTTCTGCTTAAACTGATAGTAAGTTAGGGCTTTTACAGAGACATTATGTCAGTTTGCTTATTGAAATGTTTCCTTGGTCATTTTTTAGGAAAAGATATTTATTTTGTAAAATAGAATTTGCATATTTATAATATATGAACTTTATTTACATATGTATTATTTGGGAAGTTACTCTAATGGAAAAAATAAATAGAAGTCTATTTGATATTTAATCTTAATCATACATAATTTATAAAATGAATATCTCTTCTGAGTATTTTTGCTTTTAATAAAATAATCAAATATAATTTTTAATATATTATTTTATGTTTCAATTTTACATTGTATTTTCATTTAATTTTAATGATTTTCTTTTCTTGTACTTTTTTTGGTCTGTTGTCTGTTTTGTCTAATGCATGTCCAGGGTTCTAAGGTTAGTATTACTTTAGTAATTTTTCAGGTTTTCAGTTTTAAATTTTATTTTTGCTTATTTATGAAATTTTTGACTTGGTTATATTTTGAGTTTCCATACCATCTTTAACATTAGGCACATTTTTGGTATATTTGAAAGATTCAACAGAGGGTTATTTTCTCAATGCACTGATGAATTACTGTTTTATTATTCACACTAATCTTTAGACTAAACTGTCATAATATAATGAAAACAATAATATTTCAGTCATATGTACCATCAGATTTTAACTGGTGCCACTGAAAGAAAATTGGATAGAATATATATTAAGGTTTAATAATAATCATATGTGGATGTTCTTTATTTTTAGACCTATATTATGATGTTTATATAACATTTCATCATATTTATAAATTGCTTTTAATTAGAATTAATGGGCACTTCCTTTTAGGTTATTAGTTGTGTTAAGAATACTTATTATTTTAAAATTTTATTTTGTTTAGTCAAAAATAGCAGTTTGGCAAATTTCATGGATGATTAATAATGCTTTTATAATGTCTACATAATTTATTAATTTAAAATTGAATATTTTGATGTTTACACTTTATAGACTCTAAAAGACTTCAAAATAAAATCATTAATTAATAAAATAAGTTAGATTTCCCATAATTTTCCTAATTCAAAATGATGAATTTGAGAATCCATGTATAGATATCCTAAAATTCTAATATTTTGAAAGTTTTCAGAATGCTAATAGGCCTAAGCAATGGCCAGATCTTCCATTCCATTGTAAAACACTTATGTTGATAACAGATTTTAAAAGGAAGTTTTATATAAAATTTCATTTTTTGCCTTTATTGTATTATGATAACAGATTTTTAATTCATGCTATGAAATGATGCTGTATATTAGTGAAGTGCTGGCAAATAATGAATCTTTATTTTTAAAAACATCCTAGTAATGAAATTAATCATTTCTTTAGGCCATAGAAGCTGAATTGGCATAATGTTATAAATCAACAGTTGAAAAAAAATTGTCTATTTCCAAGCTCCTCTTAGAGGGAATGTTTTAACAATATTTTGATGTTAAATGGAAGGGATAAAGGTTGTTCTTTTTTATTACCCATGTATAATTGTTTAGTTATATAAGTGGGAGAAGGCAATGGCAACCCACTTCAGTACTCTTGCCTGGGAAATCCCATGGAGGGAGGAGCCTGGTAGGCTGGAGTCCATGAGGTCTCTAAGAGTCGGACACGACTGAGCGACTTCACTTTCCCTTTTCACTTTCATGCATTGGAGAAGGAAATGGCAACCCACTCCAGTGTTCTTGCCTGGAGAATCCCAGGGACGGGGGAGCCTGGTGGGCTGCCATCTATGGGGTCGCACAGAGTCGGACATGACTGAAGTGACTTAGCGGCAGCAGTTATATAAGTGCTTACTCTAGTCAGCTATCATTTTTCTTACCCATGTTTTAAACAAGAAGTGTTGAAGATGTTGTTTTTGAATAGGTTTCCTGCTGACATTTCCCTGTTAATGTGAGTGGGTGTATGTCTGTGTAGAATGATGGGTGTGAATAGTGTCAAATGAAGCATTAAATAGGAGCAGATACCTATAATACATGCTTACTTTGTAGTTGAATTTATCATTTGGTGAAAAAGTAAAGTTAATCAGTATGGCTAGCTTGCCCATTTTCAGATGATTTAAACAGTAGTATTTTTTATTTATAAAGTATTCCTTACTTTTCTGTGTTTTTGAGGCACTGAGAAAATGAGGCTTAGTGATAATGAACCAGGAGAAGGCAATGGCAACCCACTCCAGTACTCTTGCCTGGAAAATCCCATGGATGTAGAAGCCTGGTAGGCTGCAGTCCATGGGGTCGCTAAGAGTCGGACACGACAGAGTAGCTTCACTTTCACTTTTCACTTTCATGCATTGGAGAAGGAAATGGCAACCCACTCCAGTGTTTTTGCCTGGAGAATCCCAGGGACAGCAGAGCCTGGTGGGCTGCCAATCTCTGGGGTCGCACAGAGTCAGACACGACTAAAGTGACTTAGCAGCAGGAGCATCATAATGAACCAAAATAATTAAAATCTTATACAACATACAATGAAAAATAAAAGAAGAAATATTGCTATTGCTTGTAAGATGCAAAGTTATATATCTTACAAAACAGAATACTTTGTACCATTTCCTTCCAAAGCAGAAAATTGTATTTTAGCATAGACAATATTTTAGTGAAAGTACAGCTTTGCCAATCTAAAATGCTACTAATTCTTCTCATTGCTAGTGTCACTGATTAATAGTGGTAGAGGAATTCATGATCTTGAGTATTTTTACCCTAGATTTTTGTTACTCATACAAGGTACCTAGTGGTTTCTTACTCATTTATTCTGAAATGGATAAGAAATTATCATGTATTCTAATTGGACCATTGACAGTTGTCTCCCTTTGATATCAAATGAAAGTGCCATATATCTTTCCTATTATCATACATTCATAGGAAAGAAAAATTAGCATATTTTTACAAATAAGAATGAGGATTTTAGGAAAGAAATATGAGTTGCATGTCTTTGTTAACAAACTTAGAACAAAACTAGTATAAATATTTACATTGATTATT
The DNA here is from genome assembly GCF_029407905.1 of Bubalus kerabau. Classification (NCBI taxonomy): domain Eukaryota; kingdom Metazoa; phylum Chordata; class Mammalia; order Artiodactyla; family Bovidae; genus Bubalus; species Bubalus kerabau. The sequence continues at coordinate 26,786,779 of NC_073635.1, read as the reverse complement.
TCTAAGTGTCTTTATGAAATGATCTTAAGTTTGGAATGTAGTGTTTAAAGTAATGATATTTAAATCTAACATTGATTTTAAAAATAAATTTTTTCTTTATTTGAAGTTAATTCATAGCTAAGCTAGTAAACTTGATAATCACCTCTTACACTACATGGAATTACTTTATGATTTATAGCTTATTTTGTTTACAAAATATACTAAATATACTAAACTACTTTTAAGCTGCAGTATGTATGTGCATGTATTATATTTCCAAATTTTAAACAAGATTTATATCTACTTTTTTAAAGACGGAATTGGAAAATATTGAAGTGACACAAGGCATGTCAGCTGAAACAGCAGTAACTTTCCTCAGCCGATTGATGGCTATGGTTGATGTACTTGTATTTGCCAGTTCTCTAAATTTTAGTGAGATTGAAGCTGAAAAAAACATGTCTTCTGGAGGTTTAATGCGACAGTGCCTAAGGCTAGGTAAGTCTGTTAAGAATAATGGTGCATGTTAAATAATTACCTACAGATTATTTTTTTATATTCTGTGATACATAAAGTATCAGTGATACAATTTGATTATGTAATATAGAATTTCTAAATTAAAAAAATATAATATCATCACATTGGAGATTTCATGGAATAAATCTTTAATGGATTCTAATTTGAAGCTGAAGTTCCAACACTTTGGCCACCTGATGTGAAGAGCTGACTCATTGAAAAAGACCATGATGCTGGGAAAGATTGAAGACAGAAGGAGAAGGGGGCGGCAGAGGATTGAGATGGTTAGATAATATCCTGACTTAATGGACTGTGAATTTGTCCACAATGGGAGAGAGTGAAGGATAGGAAAGTCTGGTGTGCTACAGTCCGTGGGGTTGCAGAGTCGGACACAACTTAGCAACTGAACAACAATGAAATTTGAAATAAAGTCAATGTCGAATATATTTTGAGCTCTTTCAAAATCAGTAGAACAATAGCAATTTTCATTGAAGTGATTTTAATGTAAATCCATTTATGAATTCTTTTTTTTTTTCTGTAAATGAATACACAGGCCAGTTATCCTGAGCCCACAAATACATCAGAAAACCAATAGTGTAGCTTTATAAACAATGCTAAAGGTTAAAATTGACTATGCCAGTCTCACTGTTTTTCAGAATGAACATTAAATACTAGTAGATATTACTATAGCTATGATTTTTTTGTTGCTATCTTGTGTTACAAATAAAATTTACCCCTGAAAACTCTTGGTAAATTTGACCAATTCCTTAGGCAGTATTCATTCTTACATCTTTTACCTTTTATAAAGGCAAAATTTAATTTTACTGTTTATAGTCTTTACAGGGGACCAGACAACTACTGTTTTTAGAGAAAAATGGCTACTGTTCATACTTGCCTTAGAGTGTGAACAGGGAGGATATGAGAAAGTCAGGCATTTGATAGGATGTTCTTACATGTATTCTTTTCACCCATTATTTAAAAAGTTATGTAAAAATCTTCATATGTATAGTTTCAGGGTACAAGTTTCTGATCCAAGAAAGGAATAAGAACTTGATTTAAGAATGGTGGAATAAATCTACTTTTTACTGCTATTTTGTATTTCCTGTGACGAATCATTTCATATCCTATTAGGGAAAGATTGACCATATGGATAACTTCAGCCAAGAGGTGTAGGATTATTTACTGTGGGCCATATGGACATTTCCATTGGTATTTAATAATAGCTGACAGATTGAGCTTTGTGAGAAAGAGAAATATTTTTTAATGCCTAAATATCTTAAAAACAGCATTTATTTGGTTATTGATAACTTTTATTTCTGAATATATTCCTAAGTTTTACTGCTGATTTCATTTTTAAAATGATAATTTTTAGCAGATTTGGTTTTTATCATTCACAGGGAATTTTTATAAGTGAGTAATAATGAGGTAAACAATTATGTATCAATATGTATTGTTTACTCTTCTAAGCACTTTGCATATATCGATCCAGCTAATCCTCAGGGTAGTCCTCTAAGGAAGTCATTGTGTTTATACTCATTTTACATATGAGGAGACTGAGGCATAGGTAGTTGAAGCAGCTAGCCCAAGATCACATAGCTCATAAGTGGCAAAGCCAGATTTCAAGTTTATGTGGACTGATTCCAAAATTTATACTATTTATTACTATGCTTTGCTGCTTCTTATAATAATTAAGTAAACAGAAAGTGAGTATGTAATTATTGAATGTGCTGCTTGATGAAGGTGACTTTGCCACCATGAAAACAAGTTGATATTGGCACTTGTGAGACTTGGCTATATGGAGTACCTCTTTATTATTGCCTAAAATGGGGAGCCGTGCTCTGCATAGTCACTAAGATGGTCAAATTATGGGCAGATAATTATTATTTTAAAAAATCATCAAATATGAGTATGTTTTTAATTTTAATTCATAAATTTAAGAATTTTGAAGGATGGAAGGCGATAGAATAGGGAGGAGCCTCAAATATCCTAGTAGTGTTGTACTTCTTGAGTTGGTTGATAGTTTATGGTAATTTGTTTTCACTTTTTTAATTACCTGAATATTTTTGTGTGCTTTTCATTACTGTATTTTCTAATTAAAAATATTTATTGATCTGGTTGATTTTAAGAACCATAGTGGGATGGTGAAAGTTGAAAGAAAGAAAAAATAGAACCAAACAACTTTTAAAAACAGCATCAGAGTCAACAATTTATATTAATAATATGCTTTCATTTTTTAAAATAGTTTGCTGTGTTGCTGTGAGAAACTGTTTAGAATGTCGGCAGAGACAGAGAGACAGAGGGAACAAATCTTCCCATGGAAGCAGTAAACCTCAAGAAGCTCCCCAAGGTGTGACTGCCACAGCAGCTTCCAAGGTAATTAAACATTTTCTAAGTTAAATATAATTTACTTTTTTTTTTAAGTTTCTGAGCACAAAGTGACAAGGAGTCTCCTGTGCTGGCTTCTCTTCTTCCGAATTGTTAGGCTTCCCTGGTGGCTCAGACACTAAAGAATTGGCCTGCAATGCACAGACCTGGATTCAGTCTCTGGATCGGGAAGATCCCTTGGAGAAGGGAATGGCTATCCACTCCAGTATTCTTGCCTGGAGAATTCCATGGACAGAGGAGCCTGATGGGCTCCAGTCCACTGAGTCACAAAGAGTCAGACACAACTGAGCAACTAACACTTTCATTTTTCAAAGGAAGATTCTAGTAATTTCTAATTCATAGAATTCTTATAAAGATTGTATCAGTTCATAGCACTGAAAAGTTCTTAACTATTACTAGCTTCAGTAGTTAAATTTTCACCGAGTTCAGTGTATGAATAATGCACTTTTTAAATGGTTGTGCTTTGGGGGATAGAATTCCCATGGCATTCAACAAAAATTATTGAATGCCCATGAAATGAATATGTGGTATGCAGTATTTCAGAATGCAGCAGTGATTGTCATTCTAAATTGGCTCTATTTAACATATGTTTATTGGAGAAGGAAATGGCAAACCACTCCAGTGTTCTTGCCTGGAGAATTCCAGGGACGGGGGAGCCTTCTGGGCTGCCGACTCGCACAGAGTCAGACAGGACTGAAGCGAGTTAGCAGCAGCGGCGGCGGCAGCAGCAACATGTGTTTATATTTGATTTGACCATTTGCATCACTTCCAAAGTTTCAGTAATGATTTTTAGGTCCTGTATGTTTGTTGCTTACTTCAGCTACAGCTTGGAATCTCTTACCCTTGCTTTTACTATTTTATTTTAGTCACACTGGAGACTTCATTCAGTTCATCAGAAGAATTTTTTTAACCTTTTAACTTTTGCATAGCTTTGTTTTTCTTCAGGTTCCCATCCTTATTTTTCACCCCAGTAAATATGTTCCACTTTTGGTGTTACCTTAAGTTCAACTTTGAGTAAAATGTTTTCTAATACCTTCACTGCCAACTCAGTCTAGAGGAGGTTCCTTTGTTTGATACTTCTGTAAAACCCAGTATGTTTCTTACCACTCACACTACTTGTAATTAAATGTTTGACACTGACTAGTGAAGGTTCAATAAGTGAAGGTACGAAGAGTTTAATTCATTAAAAAAATTCTGTCGCTTCAAACTTTTGCAGTTTTCAGTCAGAACAACCACACATTTAGTGTATCTGTATCATAGCCTCTTTCTTTTTCACTACTGTTAGAGACACATTCCTAGAATAATTAAACCATATATTTTACTGTTGACAAGTCTCCACAAAGCCTCCATTGCTTAGAAAATTAAATGCAAACACATTAGCAGTGTTGCTTCTACTTATTTGTGTAGGCACAGGAGACTGTACGTTACTTGAGTGTGTTCGTATCTTTTACATCTTTTCAATTGCAGATTGTGTATAGCATTGTGAATACTTTATAAAAGAGCACAAACTCTAGAATCAAACAGTTCGGAGTTTGTATCTTGCCTCTACCACTTACTGGTTTTGTGAAATGAAACAAATTTCTTAGTCTCTTGTTCCTCAATTTTCCAGTCTTTAAAGTGGACATATATCTTAATTTGTATGGTGTTTGTATGAATTAAATAAAAAACAGTAATATGTTAAAGTACTTAGTAATTTGAGAAATGAAGTGAGCATTTAATTAATGGTAATTCCTTTCTTCTCTCTAGGAGTTAACCAATCAATATTTATGTCATGAAATAAATAAGTTAGTATTTTTGAGTGCTGAGATCTTAAAGGTGACTATAGTTATTAATTCAGTATATAATGGGGAACTTTTCAGGCCTGTCAAACCAAGTATTAGGTTGGTGCAAACGTAATTGTTCAGCAAATCAATGAGCTGCACCAAAAACTGCAACGCCTGCAGCCAGTGTTGGTCAACAAAAAGTGCCCAGTTTTTCTCCACAACAACACCTGACTACACGTTGCACAACCAACACTTCAAATGTTGAATGGATTGAACTTCAAAGTTTTGCCTCAGCTGCCTTATTCACCTGACTTACAACCTCACTTCTTCAAGCCTCTCAACAACTTTTTGCAGGGAAAACCGGTTCCACAACCAGCAAGAGGCAGAAAACTTTTCCAAGAGTTCATCGAATCCTGAAACACATATTTTTATGCTACAGGAATAAGCAAAACTTATTTCTTGCTGGCAAAATGTGTTGATTGTAATGGTTCCTGTTTTCAATAATAAAGATGTGTTTGAGCCTAGTTATAATGCTTTAAAATTCATGATCTGAAACCACAATTACTTGTATACCAACCTAATAGTACACTGATGATAGACTATGGACAGAAAAGCTCAATGAGCAGGAAATTATGGTAATTGAGCTAGTCAGTCCTTTTAGCAAGAACCTTGGCAATGAAAATTAGATTATAAATTATGGTTACAGAACTATTAGAGGAAAAGTTGACTTGGTAAGAAAACATATTTCAAAACAGAGAATCAGTGAACCCAGTTTGTGAGAGTTGTTTCCCTATTTTTATGCATTTTTAATGTGGCACTTGAGTAAGTAAACCATGCTGCTGCTGCTGCTAAGTCGCTTCAGTTGTGTCCGACTCTGTGCGACCCCATAGACGGCAGCCCACCAGGCTCCCCCGTCCCTGGGATTCTCCAGGCGAGAACACTGGAGTGGGTTGCCATTTCCTTCTCCAATGCATGAAAGTGAAAAGTGAAAGTGAAGTCACTCAGTTGAGTCTGACTCTGTGTGACCCCATGGACTGCAGCCCACCAGGCTCCCCCGCCCATGGGATTTCCCAGGCAAGAGTACTGGAGTGGGTTGCCATTGTAGTTAACAATAATTTCAATGTGTTACGAACCTGAGTGGACTTGTATTAGCCCCACATTTTCTTTCGGCCTCATTTTTTATATTTTCTAAAAAGGAGATATTAAATAAGATTTTCCTACAAAACACATCTCTAATTAGATTATGGACATATAAGTACTTTGTAAACTGTAAAGTAGTATGTAGATTAAAATATATGTAATTTTTTCAGCTATATTGTAAATAGTATATTATTTCTTTAATCATCCTTTGATAAAGATCATTAGCCTATTATTTAAATATTAAAGCCAAGCTCACCTAAGCTTATATAGCTGGTAAGTTTTGGAATTGTAATGGAAGTAAAGTAACTATCAACCTTTAAATACTGTACGCTTTTGTGCTGCAAGAGAATCAAATATTTTAATTTAAGAGGGGAATAGTATAATTGAGGTTTATAGAAAATAGAAGGAGGTCTATTATTAAATAGAGTTACTTTTATATGCAGGAGTTGTATTTGATACTTTACATATATTATCTAATTTAATTCACACAATTCTTATGTTTTGTAAGTGAAAAAGTACTTGACTGAGTTTCAGGGATCTTGACTGTCTTACGAGTTTACTATGTGACATGTTACCTAAAATTTGTGGATTTTTGTGTCTTCAGATATAAAAAGGATTTTAGTGGTAATGATCTTTAATGTCTTTTAGCTTTAATATTAAGGCCATGAGTAAAACATTTTTTGCTTACCTTTTTTGACTTTTTGTGGATCATGGAATGCTTTCACAGATGAAATCTCATATAATAATGTAATATAATAATCTCATATATTATGAAAACATGACGAATAAATGAACCTGATGACTTAAAGAGGCTTGTTAACTAGAGGTAGGGAATGTAAAGCCTAGAAAAAGTTAGTAACAAGTTTGAAGTTGCACAGGAGAGATTTGAGCCCAGAGTAAAAGTTTAGTCTTTTTTTCTGCCACAGTCCTCCAGCCTTTCTTTATCTATAGCGGTAGCTATGCAGGTGAAGAACAAGAACACTAGTAAGTGAAACCATGGTAAAAGTAGAAGAGAACAGTCAATAAATATTGTTCAATCAGTAGAGAAGGTAAAGTGTGTGGCCAGTTTAATTACAAAATTGAAGGTATTATTAATAGAAATTAATATAAATTTCTGTATTATACTATTTTTTCACAATTCTCTCTCTCTTTTTTAAGACTCCACTAGAGAATGTTCCAGGTAACCTTTCTCCAATTAAGGATCCCGATAGGCTTCTTCAGGATGTTGATATCAATCGCCTTCGTGCAGTTGTCTTTCGGGATGTGGTGAGTTATGCCTGCTTGATTTCCCAGAGAAAAAAGAAAACTTTTCACTGTAATTTGTATAAAATAATTTAAATTTCATAGGAAACTTGCATTTTAAAACTAAATGTCCTAGTGTCAGGGCTTGTAGGTTTATAATGTGCTTCTGTTTGTAAAATGATTGAGCTTAGCTTTCTCTGAAAGCTTATTCACTTTATTTTTTAATGATGTGAAAATTATAGTTAATTTGTATGTATACTAAGAATGAAGATAACTTCGAAGATTATAACCGATTTTATCTTGAATAACAATTCCTGTCTTTTAGTATTCCTTGCTCCATCTCTAGGTTCTGAATATTTTGTTATTATCAATGTTCCTTATATTATTGGTAAAAGAGATTAATTCACAAAGATGTTCTTGGGAATTACTTTTGGGGGCAATTACTTTGGAGAGAAGAATCTGCATTTAGAAATAGAGACACCAATGGGAATTTGAGTTAGAAAGGTTGTTTAATAGCTTATTGAAAATATAGCTTAAGGATACAGTTTCATAGACTCCTCCAATTATATGATCACTTATTCAAAGTAAGTAAAAATAAGATTGGCCCTTCCACAAATTGTGTAGAAGCATCCATAGCATTTCACAGCAGACTGAATGTTGGTAGTACTTCATACTATAGTTGCTATTTATCAGCAATTTTGGATTCTTTTTTGCTTTTTTTAATTGATGGTTTATGAAACATAGAGATTTATACTTTAAATTTGCATTTAATAATAACTTGGATAGAGTACTTTGTACTTGAGAAAGTGGTTAAAATATTTAATACATACTACATGGTAGAAATATATAATAGAAAAATTTACATTCTTTTTAATGTATATCAGTTCTTATAAATCACTAAGAAAATTGCAACCATACCAACAGAAAAATAGGCAGTAGATATGAAATACGAAAATAAGGTGATAAACATGTGATTTAAAAGTCATTATAACTAGTAGTCAAAGAAATGCAAATTAAAACAAGAGTAAGATATTTTTCGGAGAAGGCAATGGCACCCCACTCCAGTACTCTTGCCTGGAAAATCCCATGGATGGAGGAGCCTGGTAGGCTGCAGTCCATGGGGTCGCTAAGAGTTGGACACGATTGAGCAACTTCACTTTCACTTTTCACTTCCATGTATTGGAGAAGGAAATGGCAACCCGCTCCAGTTTCTTGCCTGGAGAATCCCAGGGACAGTGGAGCCTTATGGGCTGCCGTCTCTGGGGTCACACAGAGTCAGACACAACTGAAGCGACTTAGCAGCAGCAAGATATTTTTACCAAAAACTAAAAATTTAAAATAATACTATCTGTCATTACAAAGGTATACTGAAAGTGCTCTATCATTTATCACTGGTAGGAGTACAAATTGGATAAACTTTATAAATAGCTTTTTACATTGTGCTAAAACTCTTATAAATTTGATGCCTATGACCCATTGGTTCTACTCATATGCTTATCATAGCTGTCTTCAGGAAAATTGGCAGTGTCATAAATATCCAACGCAGAGCGTAATAAATAACAGTATATTCATTTAGCAAGAAGTTATGTAGCTATTAAAATCATATTTTTGAGGGAAACTTTGTGACATGTAAAACACTCATGATATATTGTAAGGGAAAGAAACACTATACAAAAGTACTTAGACTACACAAATGCTGCATTTTTGTGTGTCAAGTATACATACATGCACATGTTCACCTTTATTTAAAAAAAGGCATCCAAATGCTGCCAGTTATTATCTATAGGTAAACACTTTTTATTTTGTACTTTTTAAAATTTTCAGGTTTTTTTAATAATAAACCTGTATTGCTTTCATAATTAATAAAAGTAAAGTAGTTTTTAAAATGGGAGATAAAACACATTAATAGTGTAAAAATCTTGATGTAAGGATCTGCATAATCTGGACGTAGAAGAAAATATTTATGAACAGTTTAACCATTCAGAAATGGGAATTATCCTGAAAAAAAAAAATGTGTTGTGGAAGAATTTTTTTTAAATGATAGATGATTTAAACACGGATCATGTTTTCATCTCCAAGAAACTCACTCAGACCTAACATAGAAGGAATTTATGTTGTGTGACATTGCATTTAAATTGTTAGTAAGTTCTGTATCAGGTTATTATGGTGGATTGTATACTTTTTCTAATATCTATAGATGTTTTGTAACTATTGTATATTGGATAACCCTACAGTGGTTCTTACTAGCTTTCTTCCTGAAGGAAGGGAATTAATGTTCAGGTGTTCCTTCCAAACATCATTGAGGTAATGTAACTTGTGTTCATTCAATTTACACTGTGTATCAGACACATATATATTACCCTCAGCTTTCAGTAAAAGGTTAAGAGAAAGCTAAGACTGAAAAACATTAAGATCACACAGCTAGTATGAAATAGAGTCAGAATCCCAAATTAGGCCTTTGCAAAGCATTCTCTCTCTTTTACCACCATATTTCATAAACTCCAAGAAATGCTTTTTTTCTTTTAAATAATCTCCAGAATTTGAAAGTATTTTTGAATTGTTATATTTTAAAGTCAGGTGTAGGTATTATAAGATTTCTACTTAACCTTTGAATTGTTCAAGTCACTTTATGTTGCCTTAAGTTCAGAAACATATGAGATTTTAAAATTTAGGTATTTAAGGAAAAGTAATGTATTTAAAAGCTGTCTGTTACCCACAGAGTATGAAACACTAAATTCACAATATTTCAGAACAAATGTAATCTATTTTGGTCATTTTCTCCATTACCTATACTAATTCTATTCCAGAGTATTAAGTCATCTTTCTTGTTTGCTTTTTTTTCCTGACAAATGCACATGAATTTTGAGTCTTGTTCACCTAGTGCTGAAATGAAGTAATAAATGTAAAGTGACTGTTTATGGAGTTAATAGACTTTAATGCATGTTTGTTTTCCTTATTTCTGTTTTATCTATGGGCCATGGTAATTACTTGCAGTTTTGGTTTGAAGCATCACTTTTACCTAACTTAGAAAAAAGGCTTAATAACCATCTATTTATGATTCCTTAAATATAGTCTAATCTGAAAATAGTTTTAGAGGTCATTTAACATTTTTATCCCTATAGGATGATTACCTAGGCTTTTTCGATAGAGCTTTCAAGGTTATATGCAGTTCTGCTTCAAAGAAAGAAATAAATAACTATTATCTCTTTATCCTAACATGGTCAGCCTTTTTCAGATCTTTTACCACATCACTGCTATCCTCTGGAATAACTTCGTTTTGTCATTGAGGTTTTGAAATTTGGACCCTCAAATATTGGCTCCCAATCCTGCACTGGAAAAATGAGGTTATTTTTCCAGTACAGAATAGTGTGGCTGTTATTTATTTTTATCTGTTCATGTGTCAAACATTGCATTAGCTTTTTCTGAAACTGCCATATGGAACTTGTATAAAATCCATGCTTTATGCTCCCTGATTTTTATATCTCCCTTATTTTACTCATATTTCCTGCTCAGGTAGTGATATGTTAGAATTGTATCTGTAGTCCAATAGTAACTTTATTCTGTTATTATTTTTCAGCTATAGTATTTGAAACTCTAGACTTTTTTAGCCAGACATTAAATTATTCTTTTCAAACTTGTGCTATCTGCATATCTTATAAATATGCATTCTCTGATGTTATAGAAGTAATAGATACTAGTGAAGAGGATAAATAATAAATTTTGTGGCATATTCAGCAAATTTTTAACATTCTCATTTTTTAAATTATATTTCAACCTATAAATCAGATGATATGTTTCTGGAGTTTTTTTTTTTTTTTTTTAATATATACTTAGATAATACTAACAGTATATACTTAGCAAGTTTTAGCAAAAGTTAAATGTCGTATGTTTTCCTCCATAAAGAAAATAAAACAGGAATAGTTTCTTATACTCTGAGAACTTATACTTAAAATTTTTTGAGTGTCAAAACTACCTTTTCATTTTATGCAGGATGATAGCAAGCAGGCACAGTTCTTAGCTCTAGCTGTTGTTTACTTCATTTCCGTTCTGATGGTTTCCAAGTATCGTGACATTTTAGAACCCCAGCGAGAGACTGCAAGAACTGGAAGCCAACCAGGTAGAAACATCAGACAAGAAATAAATTCACCAACAAGTACAGGTACTTAATATTTGTCTAATTATTTGAATTTTCATCATCATTTATCTCCTTTTTATTTAACTTTTACATCTAGATTTAAACTGGTTCTATTCATAATCATCTCAAGTATTTATAAGGAGGCAGTATATAAATGCCAATTTAATCTTGTTTAATTACACAAAAATGTAGAATGATATTGGCTATATTCTCATTTTATCAAGGTTTTGGGTTTAGTTTTTCTGTTTATTAGCATAAAACATTTATGCTACTACTTAATATACAAATAACTCATATATTTTAAATGTATTATTTTTAACCTTTATAAACATATGAAAGTAGGAGGTCCTTATAGAGTAGTTCAAAACCAACAGTAAGCCAAACTAGAAATCTTTGTAGCCAAGCTCAGTAGCATCTTTCTTTCTTTCTTTCTTTCTGTCTGCCTTTCTTTCTTTCAATATGTGTAGTTATTTCAGTAGCTAAATATTCAGCCAGAGATTTATAATAAACAAACATACACTCTGAATTTTATACCAAAGTTGCATCGACTAAAGTCAGAAATTTCTAGACAGCAGTGAACCGTTTTGGGTCATGTTGTCTTTCTCATCTATAGAAGATGCTTATGTTGTAGGAGTTCATGTATTATTAGCTTTGTTTACGCTGCTTGGAAATGATAAATACATTTTTGGCAACTAATATTTTAATATCACAGGATGCCTTTTGTCTATTGCATTTCCTGCCAGGTGCTTACCTCAAGGTTGTTTCTCTATTGTTTGCAGTGTTGCCTTAGCAGCCCAGTGATTATTTCATGTACCACTAGATTAGTTTGTAATGGAAATTATCCTTCCTAAATAAATGCATATGATATATACATTTATTGAATATTTTAAAAAACGAGTAGAAATTAGTGGTCAAATCTCTGCATTTTGTTTTCCATACTCATATCATATCTCATTTACTTTTTGTTTCTGTGTGGAAATACAGATTATGTTTAACTTTAATTCCTTATTGTTGCATGCTGTATTTATTTTGAGTATATAAACGTGGTATTTCTTTGTAGTATAATCTTACTTTTAACTTTTTACTTGACAAATTAAATGTTATCCTAACATTCCAGTTTCTGTGTTTCAACCATTTAAAACACAGAGACTCTATATGTTAATCAACTGTCTCTTCATTTTTAATGCATTCAGTCGTGTACGTATAAAGCAAGCAATATTTTAGTGAAACCTTCCAGTTCTTATTTTCTTGTGTGTTTGTATGTCTCTGTGTTTGTTGCAAATGACTCTACTTAACAAGTATGTTATTTCCTTTCCCTTAATACATAACTTCTTTCCTTCCTCCAGAGACACGGTCTTTATTGCTAGTACTGTTTGCATGTTGCAGTGATATAGAATTGTCTTGGATCTTCAGTGGACCATGTTGCAGGTTGTTACATGCTGGCTCAAATTTGATTCCATGATTTTCTCCACAGTTGTGGTCATACCATCTATCCCTCATCCAAGTTTGAACCATGGATTCCTTGCCAAGTTAATTCCTGAGCAGAGCTTTGCCCACTCATTTTACAAAGGTAATATTGACCTCATCTCCTGACCTGTTTGGGTATTCTTAAATTTCATCAATTGTTATACAATAACCATTCATTAATATAGTTGTTTATAGACACCTCAGCATATGGCTCAGGTTTCATGGAGATATAATACGTTGTATTTGTACCTGGCTATTGAGAGCAAAATAGTTTTTATATTTGTATTCCCTTGTATTTCTTTAAGTATCATCTTCAAATTAAGGCTGCCTAATTATATGGATAATAAGATGCACAGTGGTGGCATGCAGAAGAGATCACAGAAAAGTCCCACCATGTTATTGGGACCGAATTAGCTCTAAAATGAAGGCTACTGTAGAATGACAAGTAAAAAGATTTTAAACAAGCCTCAAAAACATCACAGTGATCTATAATTATTTAACTTTCTGTCAGAACAAAATTCCAACTCTTTTCAAAGGAATTCAAAAAATTCTTCAATCAATGCAATTATTCAACATTAAGCATTCAATAAAAATTATTAAGTGTGCAAAGAAAAAAAATGTGATGCATAAGCTGGAAACAAAAAAATCAATCAACAGAAGCAGATTCAGAAGGGATACATACATATTGCAGAGTTGTCAGATCAGGCATTCAAACAGCTATTGTTAAGTATGTCCAAGATGTTTTTCAATCTAAGGGAAAAAATTAACATAATACAGAGAAAAATGAAAGCGTTTTTAAAGAACCAATTGAAAGTTTCAGAGATGAAAAATAAAACAGCCAGAATGATGTCTCTGGTTAAGATTAACAGATTATTCTGTGAAGAACAAAGGTGAGCCAAACTCTGCTCCCAACCCCCGACCCAGGATTTTCCTGTGTACACACTCTGCATAATTCCTGGCACAGGGAATATGATGGATGTTATTCTTGTGACTAGGTTATATAGTATATGTTAGCACAGTTGCTTTTAAGAAAAGGCAATTGTACAGATGGCTCAAGTAACCTAATCACAGGAGCCCTGTAAAGGTTGAGAGTTTTCTCTGGCTTGTTTAGAACAGGATGTGAGAGCACCTTGGTGTGAAAGGGATATGACATAAAGTTCTTTGTTGCTGAGCAGCAAAGACCTGAGATTGTGTTGTAGAAGCTGAGAGTACTTCCCGGCTAACAGTCAGCAAGAAAGTGGGGGACTTAAGCCTACAAACATCAACAAACTGAATTCTGCCAATAACAGGAGTAATTTTAGAGAAGGTACCTGAGCTCCAGATGATCACCAGTGTCTTCATCCATCAGCTAATGATATGGAAGATCAACTCATAGAACAAATAAAGCAGGAAAGTGTTTATTATAATTTGAATGCACTGATTTTTTTTATAAATGCAAATTTGAACATAATGATAATATAAAGGGAAAAAATTCTTTTCAGATTTTGGTGCTTACAAAAAGTATCTAACTCTGAGTTGTATAAACTAAGAAGGATTAGACTAGATTAGATGGATTGTTGTCTGGAGTTTGTTTTGTGTAGAAGTCTGTTCTAAAAGGTTAACTGCAGTGACTGGAATATACTCTGGAGTAGTTAACCGGATTCAGAAGCCTGCATCAGAATTATCTGTGCACTGCTTTCTTTATCTAGAAAGGTTTGCTATGAAACAATTTTAGCTGAACTGCACAAAGGTCTTAAGGGTATTTTAAAATTTTGAATTACTTTAAGGCTGATGTGGTGAATTTCCTCTTCTCTTTATTATGTGATAATATGGAAGGTGATCATAAATGACTATCACTGCATGCTGTCATGCAGTGGTTATTAAGAAGAAAAGTTCTGTTGATGATGTTGGAAATGCAAAGTCAATTCATAGTATTTTTGCAAGATAAGAAAATAGTTTCATTACAGTTGTAAATATGTAATAGGGCTGGCTTCTTTGTCAGACATATAATATTTGTTAAATGAACTCAGTACTTTCAAGCAGGAGAGATTGCAGCATGTATCAGAATAGATTAAAGGACAAAAATAAAAGTTATAATTTTGGTAATATGCAGTTTCTACAACATTTTCCATAGTTTAGTAATAATTATTTTAATAATATTATTTAATATTTGATAGTTATTACCAGTAAAGTATCTCAATCTTTAAGTGATCTTAATTTTACTCATCTTGGAAAGTTATCTCCTATCATTTTATGTATTTGATAGAATGTCTTATATTTTTCATTAAAATAAGATTCATAATTAAGACATTTATGAAAATGGAATCTTTAATTGAAATATATGCTTGATTATAACTGTAGGATATAAATTATTGGAATTGAGTGTTGATGAACATTTAGGATGTATTTTGAAGATATAGTATTTCTAGCTTCGTTTTGGATAAAAGTTGTAAAATAGATGCATGTTCTGAGCTCTCGGAATTCTCATTCTGTCAACATACCTCTGTAAAATAGCTTTCTCCATTCTGCATGTTATTGAAACAAAACAAAAATAGACAAGTCGTATGTTATTCCCATGAATACTAATATTGCCATTTCTACTTAGATAAGTTCACAAGCAAAAGTTCATCACACTATAAACTTTAAGTACTTGTATTCCCAATATTTGTTCAAAATGTTTATAGAGACATTTCTTTGGGGGAATCACTCTTTGCTTAAAACTTTTTATTTATTATGTATACTGAAAAAGTTACAAGTATAATGACATTTGTGTAGATTGATCACCTGTGCACACTCTCTCAGTGAACAACATGGATAATATTTGTATTTTTTCCCAATGTTACCTTCATTGTAATGATATTTATTGAAGTTTAAATTTATGTCTATGGAGTCAAATAATACAAGCTATTGTGCTTTATTTTCTGTTTTGAGAAGACTGATCTGGACTGTTTTTCAGCTCCTTCACTTTTCACCCCCTTTTTTTCCCTCATGATTAAGCCTTTTAGAAAATTCTGAACTAGCTCTTTGGCCTCTCTCTTCTTCATCTTTGATAGTTCTTCAGTTCAAAGCCATAGCCCTTCTTTGAGAATTGTATAGTTTCTTCATTGGACTTGTCTCTAGTCTGTTACTGATGACAAAATTTTAAGTAACACTATTATATAAAATAATAAAATAATGTAATGAAGTATAATTTATATTTAATATAATATATTCATATAATAAATCTTTTCTAATAGAGCCAATATAATGATTTTTCTTTCTAAAAATTTCTAATGAATTCCTATAGTTTTGTGAACAAAGTTAAAATGTCTTAATTGTGGCAAGAGTACTCTGGTTCTGACTTTCCTGGATTACTACAATCATCTCTTAAGTGATTTTCTCACCTCTTGTCTTGTTAATCTTTGTTCTTTTTTTTTATAGTTTTGCTGAAGTTCATTTAAAAATATAAATGAGGTTATGTCTCTTTTAACATAAAACATTTCTCATAACATTTAGAGTGAAATATCACAACCTTTGTAACTTCATTTCATGTGGTTCTTGCCTTTGCTCACTATGCCACAATCAAACTTCGTTCTTTAATTATGCCAAGCACTTTCCTGCCTCGTGATCTTTGTTTGTTGTTCTAAGTTTTGGCTCTCTTCCCTATATTTCATATGACTGGAGAGTACTCATTCTTCAGGTGTCTGGTTAAAGGTCATCGCCTCCTCACAGAAGCTTTCCCTGCTACCATAGCGAAGTAGCTTCCACCCACAATAACCTTATTTTCTATCATAGCATCCTTTTTATTTCCTTTCTTGAATTTATACAGTTTATTTATTTGTTTAATTGTCTATTAGAATGTGTGCTTGAAGAAGGTAATCCCTAATCCTAGCATGACACTTGGAAGTTAATACAGTTAGAAAGATGGTAACAATAACCCTGTATACGAGACAGCAAAAGAGACACTGATATATAGAACAGTCTTTTGAACTCTGTGGGAGAGGGAGAGGGTGGGAGGATTTGGGAGAATGGCATTGAAACATGTATAATATCATATGTGAAACAAGTCACCAGTCCAGGTTCGATGCACGATACTGGATGCTTGGGGCTGGTGCACTGGGACAACCCAGAGGGATGGTATGGGGAGGGAGGAGGGAGGAGGGCTCAGGATGGGGAACACGTGTATACCTGTGGCGGATTCATTTTGACATATGGCAAAACCAATATGATATTTTAAAGTTAAAAAATAAAATAAAATAAAAATATTTGTTAAGTAAATGAGTAAGCCACTGAGAATGCTAAACACTTTTTTTTAAAGTTTAATACTGATGGTAGACATAAAATGTATTTAATTAATAAACACTAAAAACAGAAAATAAATTTTTATTGATGACATGTCCTAGTTGCGATTGAAGTTTTATGGTAATTATTTCACATTAGGTTTGAAACAACATTAATATTTAAGTGAACTTAAACATAAATACATTGTATAGTTTTCCTCTAACAATTTATTTTCAGGGAAAAGAATTATTTTTAATAATTAGGGTATTGTGCTAAATAATTTATAATTAGGGTATTGTGCTAAATAATTCTTTTTAATAATTAGGGTATTGTGCTACTTGTATAAGAATAGATGTATGGTGTAAGCATTTGATAATCAGGCTGGAATTTGTATGAGTATCTCATATATGATGAGTATAACTTTTCTAACCAAATTTAAGGAGAAGTATTTGGCAAGACGTAGGATTAGCAAATGAGGTAGCCAATTGAAAAAAATTTAATTTATATCCTTATTTCATATGTCATGCTAAATAAATTCTGCATGTATTAAAATTTAAAGCTAAAAAGGAAACTGAACATCATTCAAGAAAATTAAAACTAATATTTTAAATAAGAAAAGATGTTTTAAATCATAACATCAAAATATGAAGTTGTAAAAATACAGCTAAAAAGTTTTATCTCTCTGCATCTCTAAAAATATTAACAAAATTAAAAGAAAAAATGCAAACAGGAAAAAGTTTATATTTATTGATAAAAGTTAATAAATAAAAGCTTTAGTAAATAAAAAGTTCTTGCAGATCAATTAAAAGAATGTATCATAGTGATGAAAAAATATTAAAAAAGAAAACTGAACAGTTAACAGGCAATGTAAGTACAAATAAGATTTATGTAAATCTGCTAATAATCATTACAGCATTGTTTATCAGCTATACTCCTATATAAAATAAAAGATTAAAAAAAGTAAAAAGTCTACTAATAATCAATACATTTATGTTGAAGCAAAACTGCAGCATAATTTTCAAATTGGGTAAAATTTTGAAGGGTAAGAATGCAGATATGTGCATTTTACCTAGCATAAAAATATTCATAATCCTTAACCCACTAATTATACTCTTAGAATTGTATACAAAGGAAACAATGAAGGATATGCCAACAGTTTATATGCAAATATTTTTACCACGCAGTTTTTATGTAATTAATACCTAGAAATTAAACTCATATTTTTAAATAAATAGTTACATTCGAGTTTTAATTACATGTTGATGTCAGATACACTATATATTTTATATTATTTAGAGGTGAAAATTATGTAATTTTCAGTTACTCCTAGCAAATATTTTTCTAAAACTTCTACTCTTTAAAATAAATGTCTGCTTTCGGTATTAGTAAAGGAAGCCAACAAAAGCCTGCCACCTCTTTTTTTTTTTCATCTTCTAATTTAATCTTTCCATTTACTTTAAGATTTATTCAGTATATATTTGCTGAATAAATAGTTTCCTGTTACATACTAGGTATTGGAGATACATAATAGTGGGCACTAAGTTTTTATCTTTATGAAGGTACCATTCTAGTGAAAGAGATAGATTTTTAGAAACCACACAATTAAATAATATAATTGCAAGCTATGTTGTATTCTAAAAAATAAAATTTCACAGTATTATGAGCCTTGGTACATCAGATGTTAAAAAATCTGCCTGCAATGCCGGAGACCTGGGTTCAATCCCTGGGTTGGGAAGATCCCCTTGAGAAGGTAATGGCTACCCACTCCAGTATTCTTGCCTGAGGGATTCCATGGATATAGGAGCCTGAACTTCTATAGTCCATGGGGCCACAGAGTCAGACACGACTGAGTGACTAACGCTTTCATGAGACCATACAAAAGAAGAAACCTAATTTAATTTAGAAATAGAGGAAAACAATAGAATGTGAAAGATGAGAGATCTCTTCAAGATAGAGATACCAAGGGAACATTTCATGTAAAAATGTGCACAATAAAGGACAGAAACACTATGGACCTAACAGTAGCAGAAATATTAAAAAGAAGTGGCAAGAATACACAGAAGAACTACACAAAAAAAAGCCTTGTGTCCCAGGCAACCATGATGGTGTGATCACTCACCTAGAGCCAGATATCCTGGAGTGCAAAATCAAGTGGGCCTTAGGAAGCATCACTACAAACAAAGCTAATGGAGGTGATGGAATTCCAGCTGAGCTATTTCAAATCTAAAAGACGATGCTGTGAAAGTGCTACACTCAATATGGCAGCCAATTTGGAAAACTCATCAGTAGCCACAACCCTGGAAAAGGTCAGTTTTCATTCCAATCCCAAAGAAGGGAAATGGCAAAGAATGTTCAAACTACTGCACATCTGCACACATCTCACACACTAGCAAAGTAATGCTCAAAATTCTCCAAGTGAGTCTTAAACAGTACCTGAACTGATATCTTCCAGATGTTCAAGCTGGATTTAGAAAAGGCGGAGGAACCAGAGATCAAATTGCCAACATCCATTGGATCATAGAAAAAGCAAAAGAGTTCCAAAGAAACATCTGCTTCATCAACTATGCTAAAGCCTTTGAGTTTAGCCTTTGTGTGGATTACAACAAACTTGAATATTGTTCGAGAGATGGGAATACCAAGCCATCTTACCTGCCTCCTGAGAAATCTGCATGCAGATCAAGAAGCAACAGTTAGAACTGGACATGGAACAACAGACTGGTTCCAAATCGGGAAGAGTACATCAAGGCTGTTATATGCAGAGTATACATCATAAGGCATGCTGGGCTGGATGAAGTGCAAGCTGGAATCAAGATTGCCAGGAAAAACATTAATAACCTCATTAATAACTGGGTCTTACTGAACTAAAACCAGGGTGTTTTCAGGATGGTATTCCTTTGGAACGCTTTAAGGGAGAATCTGTTTCCTTCTCTTTCCTAGCTTTTAGAGGCTGCCTATATTTTGATTCCAAAATCACTGCAGTTGGTGACTGCAGCCATGAATTAAAAGATGCTTGCTACTTGGAAGAAAAGCTATGATCAACCTAGACAGCATATTAAAAAGCAGAGACATTACTTTGCTAACAAGGGTCCATCTAGTCAAAGCTATGGTTTTTCCAGTAGTCATGTATGGATGTGAGAATTGGACGATAAAGAAAGCTGAGCGCTTAAGAATTGATGCTTTTGAACTGTGGTGTTGGAGAAGACTGTTGAGAATCCCTTGGACTGCAAGGAGATGCAACCAGTCCATCCTGAAGGAAATCAATCCTGAATATTCATTGGAAGGACTGATGCTGAAGCTGAAGCTCCAATCCTCTGGCCACCTGATATGAAGAACTGATTCATTGGAAAAGACCCTGATGCTGGGAAAAATTGAAGGTGGGAGGAGAAGAGGACGAGAGGATGAGATGGTTGGATGGCATCACCGATTCAATGAACATGAGTTTGAGCAAGCTCCGGGAGCTGGTGATGAACAGGGAAGCCTGGAGAGCTGCAGTCCATAGGGTCACAAAGAGTCGAACACAACTGAGCAACTGAACTGACTGAATTTAAGGTTCAAAAAAAGCCTCAAGAAGGCAATATTAAACTTTGAAACAAAGGATGAATATGTGGCTGCGTTTTCTGAGGAATTCCTTGGCATATTTTGCGAACATATATGAATGGAACACAAGAATGAAGGGAAAGAGAATCATTCCATGAATTTATATAGATAGGAACTAAAACATGTAGGGCTTGCAAGATTGTGGTTTTTACACTAAGATTGTGGTTTTTAAACTAAGCAGAGGAGTGTTGCATTAGTGTTCTATTGCTGCCATAACAAATTACCACAGACTTACTGACCTGAAACAACACAAATTTATTCTTTTACATTACTGTAGATAAGAAGTCTAACATGGACTTCTAACTGGACTAAAATCATGACATCCTCAAGACTACATTCCTTTCTGGAGGCTCTCGAGGAGATCCATTTTCTTTGTCTTTTCCAGCTTCCCAAGGCTACTCATATTCTTTGGTTTATGGCCTTCTTCCTTCTCCCTCCATGTTTGAAACCAAGAACAGGGCATCTTTCAGACTGTTCTGGAGTCATATCTTCCTCTTGGCACAACCAGGAAAGACTTGTTGCTTTGGAGTTTGATTGAGTCCACCTGGGTAATTCAGGATGGTCTCTTCGAAGCCCTTACATTGAATGTAAGGTAATATTCATAGGCTATGGAGAGTAGGATGTGGATATCATTGGAAGGGAGGGAGCGTTCTTCTGCCTACTACAAGTATCATATAGTTGTACAAAGTATTCTGAGTACAGTGAGGGAATAGAGGAGCAGGGAGGGAAACTGACAAAACCAGTTGGAGGCTGTTGCTTTCTACGTAAGAAATGCTGTGGCTTAGAATGAGGGTGGTGGCAGTAGAGATTAAACAGGAAGGTAAATAAGAGACATATTTTGGAAGTAAAATTTGACAGGATATGGTAACAGATTGGATGTGGCACATTAGGGTATGTGATGTTCTCAAAGATAACACCTGGCTGTTCGGGAGATACTGATCTGCATATAAAGAGGCCAAAGCTAGGGGAACTGAAGATCAAAAGAGAATAACTGGTAGAGTGGTTGGGCTCTGTATTTTCTTTTCTCTTTGGCATTCTGGTTAATTTTTATGCAGTTTACCTCAGTTCAGTTCAGTTCAGTCGTGTCCCACTCTTTGCGACCCCATGAAATGCAGTACGCCAGGCTTCCCTGTCCATCACAAACTCCCGGAGTTTACTCAAACTCATGTCCATTGAGTCGATGATGCCATCCTACCATCTCATCCTTGTCATCCCCTTCTCCTGCCTTCAGTCTTTCCCAGCATCAGGGTCTTTTCCAGTGAGTCAGTTCTTTGCATCAGGTGGCCCAGAGTATTGGAGTTTCAGCATCAGTCCTTCCAATGAATATTCAGAACTGATTTCCTTTAGGATTGACTGGTTGGATCTCCTTGCAGTCCAAGGGGCTCTCAAGAGTCTTCTCCAACACCATAGTTCAAAAGCATCAGTTATTTGGTGCTCAGCCTTCTTTATAGTCAAACTCTCACATCCATACATGACTACTGGAAAAACCATAGCTTTGACTAGTTGGACCTTTGTTGACAGAGTAATGCCTCTGCTTTTTAATATGTTTTTCAGATTTGTCACGGCTTTTCTTCCAAGGAACAAGTGTCTTCTAATTTCATGGCTGCAGTCACCATCTGCAGTGATTTTGGAGCTCCCCCCAAAAAAGTCTCTTACTGCTTCCATTGTTTCCCATCTATTTTCCAGGAATTGATGGGACCAGATGTCATGATAATAATTTTCAGAATGTTGAGTTTTAAGCCAACTTTTTCCACTCTCTTTCACTTTCATCAAGAGGCTCTTTAGTTCTTCTTCGCTTTCTGCCATAAGGGTGGTGTCATCTGTGTATCTGAGGTTATTGATATTTCTCCCGGCAACCTTGATTCCAGCTTGTACTTTATCAGGCCAGAATTTCACTTGATGTACTCTGCATATAAGTTAAATGAGCAGGGTGACAATGTACAGCTTTGACGTACTCCTTTCCCGATTTGGAACCAATCTTTTGTTCCATGTCCAGTTCTAACTGTTGCTTCTTGACCTGCATACAGATTTCTCAGGAGGCAGGTCAGGTGGTCGGGTATTCCCATCTCTTGAAAATTTTTCCATAGTTTGTTGTGGTCCACACAGTCAAAGTCTTTGGCGTAGTCAATAAACCAGAAGTAGATATTTTTCTGGAACTCTCTTGCTTTGCAGTGATCCAACAGATGTTGGCAATTTGATCTCAGGTTCCTCTGCCTTTTCTAAATCCAGCTTGAACATCTGGAAGTTCACCATTCATATATTGTTGGAGCCTGGCTTGGAGAATTTTGAGCATTACTTTCCTGGTGTGTGAGATGAGTACAGTTGTTTGGTAATTTGAACATTCTTTAGCATTGCCTTTCTTTGTAAATCGAGTAAAAATTGACCTTTTTCAGTTCTATGGCCCTTGCTGATTTTTCCAAATTTGCTGGTATACTGAGTGCAGCACTTTCACAGCATCATCTTTAAGGATTTGATATAGCTCAACTGGAATTCCATCACCTGTGCTAGTGTTGTTCGTAGTTATGCTTCCTAAGGCCCACTTGACTTTGCATTCCAGGATTTCTGGTTCTAGGTGAGTGATCACAGTATCATGATTATCTGGATCATGAAGGTCTTTTTTGTTGAGTTCTTCTGTGTATTCTTACCACCTCTTCTTAATATCTTCTGCTTCTGTTAGGTCCATACTGTTTCTGTCCTTTATTGTGACCATCTTTGCATGAAATGTTCCCTTCGTGGCTCTCATTTTCTTGAAGAGATCTCCCCATTCTATTATTTTCCTCTATTTCTTTGCATTGATTGCTGAGGAAGGCTTTCTTATCTCTCCTTGCTATTCTTTGGAGCTCTGCATTTAAATGGGTGTATCTTTCCTTTTCCCCTTTGCATTTAGAGTCTCTTATTTTCTCAGCTGTTTGTAAAGCCTCCTCAGACAACCATTTTGCCTTTTTGCATTTTTTATTCTTTGGGGATAGTCTTGATCACTGCCTCCTGTACAATGTCATGAACCTCCATCCATAGTTCTTAAGGTACTCTGTCTATCAGATCTAATCCCTTGAATCTATTTGTCACTTCTAGTTTATAATTATAACGGATTTGTTTTAGGAGCAGTAACCCCACAAGAGGCTGATCCAGACTTGCCTGCGAGTGTCCAGGAGTCACTTGTGGAGGCGTGGGTCAACGGTGGGTGCTGCAGGATCTGGGGCACTGAGTGTGGCAGTGTGTGCATGGACCTTTTGAAGGAGGTTGTCATTATCTTCATTACCTCCACCGTAGTTTGGTCTCAGGTCAGACAACAGGGAGGGAACATAGTCTGGCCCATCAACAGAAAGTTGGATTAAAGATTTACTGAGTATGGCCCCGCCCATTAGAACAAGACCCAGTTTCCCCTACAGTTAGTCTCTCCCATCAGGAAACTTCCTTAAGCCTCTTATCCTTATCCCTCAGAGGACAGACAGATTGAAAGCCACAATCACAGAAAACTAATCAAACGTCACATGGACTACAGCCTTGTCTAGCTTGATGAAATTATGAACCATGCCCTGTAGAGCCACACTCAAGATGGATGCATCATGGAGGAGAGTTCTAACAAAATGTGGTCCTCTGAAGAAGGGAATGACAAACCACTTCAGTATTCTTGTTTTGAGAACCCCATGAACCATATGAAATGGCAAAAAGATATGACACTGAAAGATGAGCTACCCAGGTCAGTAGGTGCCCAATATGGATGGGCACCAATATGGATAAGAGTGGAGAAATAACTCCAGAAAGAATGAAGAGACAGAGACAAAGCAAAAACAACACCCAGTTGTGGATGTGACTGGTGATGGAAGTAAAGGAATCAGTGAACTAAAATAGACTGGAATGGGCGAATTTAACTCAAGTGACTATTTTATCTACTACTGTGGGCAAGAATCCCTTAGAAGCCCTCGCAGTCAACATAGGAGTCCGACATGCAGTTCTTGGGTGCAAGCTCAAAAACAACAGAATGGTCTCTGTTTGTTTTCAAGGCAAACCATTCAGTATCACAGTAGTCCAAGTCTATGCCCCAGCCAGTCATGCTGAAAGAAGCTGAACAGTTCTATAAAGACCCAAAAGACTTTCTAGAACTAACACCCAAAAAAGATGTCCTTTTCATTATAGGGGACTGGAATGCAAAAGTAGGAAGTCAAGAGATACCTGGAGTGACAGGCAGATTTGGCCTTGGAGTACAAAATGAAGCAGGGCAAGGGTAACAGAGTTTTGTCAAGAGAACACACTGGTCATAGCAAATACCCTTAATCCAACAATACAAGAGAAGACTCTACACGTGGACATCACCAGGTGGTCAATACCAAAATCAGACTGATTATATTCTTTGGAGCCAAAGATGGAGCAGCTCTCTACAGTCAGCAAAAACAAGACCAGGAGCTGACTGTGGCTCAGATCATGAACTCCTTATTGCCAAATTCAGACTTAAATTGAAGAAAGTAGGGAAAATCACGGGACCGTTTATGTATGACCTAGATCAAATCCCTTACAATTACACAATGGAAGCAGTTTACCTAATTTGCATTTAATATAGTAAAAGATCCAAGTATGTTACATACAGATTTTTAGTTCATTTTAAATTACTCGAATGTGAATAGTTTACTTCATATTGCTATATGAAAATCAAATAATTAATCTTAATGTAATTTTTAGTGCTGTACTAGCAAGACACTGTATGTTCGTTTCATGTTATTACTTTTAAGGTTGTTTGGAAAATAGAAACTTGAGTAATTGAAAAAGTAAGAAATATTGAAACACTTCATAAATCACTGTAAAACAAGAAATTTTTTTTGGAGGAAGGAATATGACAAATGAGGTCACCATGTAGAAAGTATGTCATTTGCTGAACTTAACCCCATATTTTCCAAAATGCATTAGATGAACTCATTAGGTTCAATGGAAATCAATGAAAGACAGTAAGAAAAGGAGGCATCTGGCACGCAACTGCTTGTTTCTGACCAGGTTAAGATCACTTAGGCTGGGAATGTTTCTCCTTTGTGTACTGACATGGCCTATTGCTATAGAAACTGTTGAGAACTACTGAAAAATTACAAGTCTCCTGTCAGTAATACAACTTGCACAGGTGCAATCATTTATACTTTGTGTGCTGCTCAAGCGTGGCTTCTATTGAAATCACTTGGGTTAAATTCTCAAAGTACCATAGTGTGGAAAGAATCATTTTGGAAACGTGGATTTTAAGCTGAAGTTTATGCTATCTTCTGAGAGCATGTTTTGTAAAAGGTTAATGAATAACGGGAAATCAAGGTAGGTTTTCTGAATACTGACCTGTGGGTGGCACTAGTGATAAAGAACCAGCTTGTTAATGCAGGAGAGTAGAGAAACACGGGTTCAGTCCCTGAATCAGGAAGATCCCCTGAGAAGGGAAATCAGCCCACTCCAGAATCCCATGGACAGAAGGGCCTGGCTGGCTTCAGTCCATGAGGTCACAAAGAGTCAGACACAGTTGAACTGACTTAGCATGCATGCCTGACCTGTTTTCTATTTGCAGTTATTATTATAGAATTTTTCACTGGTGTTTATTTTCATTTCTACATGAATAACATCACAAAGTATGCTTTACAAAACTTATGTATTTGAATAGAATTCTTATGAAATATCTAAATTACTGCATCTTTTTGAAATAATTCTTTTATCATTTACAGTAAAAATAAAATTAAGGTTTTTATCATTGTGTAAATATTTTGATATGGTATGGACCTAACATAAGCAGAAGATATTAAGAAGAGGTGGCAAGAGTACACAGAAGAACTATACAAAAAAAGTCTTAGTGGCCCAGATAACCACATTGGTGTGATCACTCACCTAGAGCCAGACATCCTGGAATGCAAAGTCAAATGGGCCATAGAAGCATAACTACGAACAACACTAGTACAGGTGATGGAACTCCAGTTGAGGTATATCAAATCCTTAAAGATGATGCTGTGAAAGTGCTGCACTCAATATACCAGCAGATTTGGAAAACTCAGCAGTGACCACGGGACTGCAAAATGTCAATTTTCACTCCAGTCCCAAAGAAGGACAGTGCCAAAAAATGCTCAAATACTGTGCAATTGCACTCATTTCACATACTGGCAAAGTAATGCTCAAAATTCTCCAAGCTAGGCTTCAACAGTACATGACCTGAGAGCTTCCAGATGTTCAAGCTGGATTTAGAAAAGGCAGAGGAACCAGATATCAAATCCCCAGCATCTGTTGGATAATAGAAAAAGCAAGAGAATATCAGAGAGGCATCTACTTCTGCTTCATTGACTATGCTAAAGCCTTTGACTGTAGGATCACAACAAACTATAGACAATTCTTAAAGAGATGAGAATGCAAGCCCACCTTACCTGCCTCCTGAGAAATCTGCATGCAGGTCAAGAAGCAACAGTTAGAACTGGACATGGAACAATGGACTGGTTCCAAATTGGGAAAGGAGTCTGTCAAGGCTCTATAGTGTCACCCCGTTTATTTAACTTATATGCAGAGTACATCATGCCAGATGCCAGGCTGGATAAAGCACAAGGTGGAATCAAGATTGCCGGGAGGGATGCCAATCACCTCAGATATGCAGATGACACCACCCTTATGGCAGAAAGTGAAAAGGAACTAAAGATCCTCTTGATGAAAGTGAAAGAGGAGAGTGAAAAACCTGGCTTAAAATTCAACATTCAAAAAACTAAAATCATGGAATTCGGTCCCATTTCTTCCTGGAAATAGGTGGGGAAACAATGGAAACAGTGAGAAACTTTCTTTACTTGGGCTCCAGTATCACTGCATATGGTGATGGCAGCCATGAAATTAAAAGACTGCTCACTCCTTGGAAGAAAAGCTTTGACCAACTTAGACAGCACATTAAAAAGCAGAGACATTACTTTGCCAACAAAGGTCCATCTAGTCAAGGCTGTGGTTTTTCCAGTAGTCATGTGTGGTTGTGAGAGTTGGACTATAAAGAAAGCTGAGCGCCAAAAAATTGATGCTTTTGAACTGTGGTGTTGGAGAAGACTCTTGAGAGTCCCTTGGACTGCAAGGAAGTCAAACCAGTCCATCCTAAGGAAATCAATCCTGAGTATTCATTGGAAGGACTGATGTTGAAGCTGAAACTCCAGTACTTTGGCCACCTGATGTGAAGAACTGACTCATTTGAAAAGACCCTGATGCTGGGAAAGATCAAAGGCAAGAGGAGAAGGGGACAAAAGAGGATGAGATGGTTGGATGGCATCACTGACTCAATGGACATGAATCTGGGTAAACTCTGGAAGTTGGTGATGGACAGGGAGGCCTGGTGTGCTGCATTCCATGGGGTAGCAAAGAGTTGGACATGACTGAGTGACTGGACAGCAATAATATTTTGACACATCATCTGAAAATATTTTAATATTCAAATTTAATAAACTTTTAATTGTTTTATAATCAAGAAGTCAAGATTTACATTGAAGTTCTATGTATCAATCTACTGAGTTATTAATTTTAATTGTCTAGTGAGAGAGTCTATTGAACAGAAAAGCAAAAAGCTCTATAGATAGTAGAAAAATATTTTTATATGGTACTTTATGAACTCAAATCAAAGATTTTATGTTCTTAGATATTTTATATGCTAACAATGCTTATATTTTAGCCTGAGTTGAAAAGTTTACTTTTTTGTCTAGCTGTTGATGTGAAACACATCATAAGATTCTGAAACACGTTTAGGGTAAAACCAAACCTGTAGACCAAATCTATAAATGAGCTAAATTTAGACTAAGTTCTATCCTTGACTGAATGCCTTGTGGCAGTTGAACTCTGTAAGAAAATTTAGCCCAGGCTAGTAGCTATTCCACTGTGATAATTTATTGTTAGAGTTCTGTTTTGTTTCTCTGTTTACATTCTCTGTTCTACTAGTATAGGAATGTCACTACTGCTATTTAATTCCATCCTGATTTTTTTACTGTAACTCTTTTCTCTCCATGAATGTATAGTCTATAGATTAAACGTAAATTTAGTAAATTCAGTAGTTTCTGTAAGAGTGGAAATAACTGGCTTAACCACCTTCTCATTCTGTATTCCTAGGTAATTTCAACAGTTTTCAAAGTGTCAGTTACCACCTCTGGTTGAATGAGCCCCAAATACGTGGCTATAGTTTTCTTGACTTCCAGATATAAATGTCCCAGAGATTCTGCAGACTCAATTCATTCAAAATTTAATTCATTATCTTCCTGAACAACTTGATTCTTTTTCACGTGCTTTTTTGGTTAGTGAGATACCCCCCCCTTTTTTTTTTTTCTTCTTCAGCTTGATACTCCAGAAGCATCTTGATTCTTTATTGTCCTTATTCCTGATACAGTTTCTCTACTTTATCTTAATCGTCTGTTACAAGGTTTTATTTAAGAATGTGAAATTATTATGTTTACCTCTTACCCTTTTCCTTCTCTACTGCTTTGCCAGAAATACTACTGAAATTTTCTGACTTCTTAAAAATACTTTATGCAGTTAAGTTTTAACCTTGAGAACAACTAAGAGCAACCTGTCTTTCATTTTGTTCATCCAGTGTTTTAATACTATTGTCATATTCTACAAAGTAGTATTAAAGCCCTTGCCTAAGCAAGCAAGCAAAACTAAAAGCTATTTCTTAAATATGAGGAAAATTACAGTATATCATGGACTTGTAAGAGATGTATATTTTTAATTTCTTTGTCCAATAAAATTCTAAACAAATAACAGCAGCAAAACACCTAAGGTTAGTTTTATAGAACTTACAAATGTTAATTTCAAAGAGATCAAAATAATTGAGTTTGCCCTTCTTGTTTTATAAAGAATAACTTAATTATTAAAGTAATACAAATAGCTACCATTTACTAAATATCTATTTTATGAATGAACTGCAAGTAATCTACATATGTATCTTATTTTCTGCTTCAGCATAACTTTATTAAGTTAAATACTATTACTATTTCCATAATACTTTAAAAAAAGTATTTATTTGACTGTGTGTGCATGCTCAGGTGTGTCCAACTCCCTGACCCCATGGACTATATAGCCCGCCAGGCTCCTCTGTCCATCGGATTCTCCAGACAAGAATACTGGAGTGGATTGCCAATCCTCCTCCAGGGGATCTTCCTGATCCTGGGATTGAACCCATGTCTCCTGCATTGGCAGGCATATTCTTTAACACCGAGCCACCTGTGAAGCTGTTGTTTGATGGCACTGGGTCTTAATGGCCTCCTGGGTCTCTTCAGTCTTTGTGTCATGCGGGATCTGTAGTTGTGGTGCTCAGGATCCTTTTTTTTTTTTTTTTTTGCAGCATGTGGGATCTATATAGTTCCCTGACCAAGTATTGTTCCCAGGTCCCCAGGATTGGGAGTGTGGAATCTTAGCCACTAGACAACCAGGAAATTCCTCCACTATACTAGATTAGATAAAATTTTCAAGGTCATCATTTAGAATTTGGTAATATTTTATTATAGTGCCCTTTGTATAATGAGATTTGATAAGAATTTAACATTTTAAAAGATGTTTTTCTTTTTATCTATTTTAATTGGTAATACTATATATGTTTTCATACATATATATTTGTGATTCGATTTCCACATATTGAAATTTATGTTTATTCATAGAGATTCATCATGAATATTCCAAAATAATTGTTCTTAAAGGCATATATAGGTTAAATTCTCAAGGCTCACTATTCTATTATTAAAGCATTTATCCTTTTGAACTAATCATTTGACATGCTTTTTGCAACTAACTCTTTAGAATTTTATGTATTACACATAATTTTAAAAAATGTCTTTAGTTTAAAATTTTCAATTAGTTATTTCATTACTGGTTATTGAAATACCAAAAACGATATAAAAATGGCTTCATATTTTAAGGAAAATATTAAAGGAGTATAATTTATCTTGCATGATTGGTAGCTGACAATGAAAGGATAAAAGGGAGCTTAATATAAGTATTTATAAGCCATTATAAGAAATTATAGTAGGAATTATTTCTCCATGTTTATAAAAGTATCACTTTTGACATGCCAGATGATTTATAAAAGAAACAGGGCTCTGTTGATGCTTACTGAATAAAATAACAGGTGTATATAGGTGATATGTTTTAACCAAGTTGTGTTGTTATACACATCCGTTTAGCAGAGGTTTTTTTTCTTACAGGTTTTCTTTTCTGTGAGTATATTTTATTAATAACGGTGGGTTTTCATTTGTGAAGCATTTTGTTTAAACTGACTTCTATCATTATAGAAACACCTGCTGCATTCCCGGACACTGTAAAGGAAAAAGAAGTACCAACCCCTGGTGAGGATATTCATCTAGAAAGTTCCATTCCTCATACCGATTCAGGAATTGGAGAGGAGCAAGTGGCTAACATCCTGAATGGGGCAGAATTAGAGACTAGCACAGGCCCTGATGCTATGAGTGAACTGTTATCCACTTTGTCAAATGAAGTGAAAAAGTCACAGGAAAGCCTGACCGAGAACCCCAGTGAAATATTGAAGTCTGCACCATCGATATCTAGCATAAGTCAAACCAAAGGCATCAATGTCAAGGAAATACTGAAAAGTCTTGTGGCCGCCCCAGTCGAAATTGCAGAATGTGGCCCTGAGCCTATCCCATACCCAGACCCAGCATTGAAGAGAGAAGCACAAGCTATTCTTCCTATGCAGTTTCATTCCTTTGACAGGTAGGTTCTGAACTTACTGTTCACAGTGCTCCATGTATAGAAGGAAAATTAGTATCTGTTTAATTTTAAAATATTAGGCAAAAAAAAAAAATTAGGCAGATCTTGAAAACATGTTTATTACTGTAGATTCTTATCACAAAGACTATCAAAGTGATAGGCCAACCTAATTGATCTCATAGTCAGACATTTTAATTATATGTTTCAAAAAAGGGGCTTCAGTATGGGGGATGACACATTGAATTGGAAATAGGGTAACACATTCTGATTATGACCTATCATCAAGTGACTACTGTACATTGGAGAAGTCATTTTATATGTGTATGTGTGTTTATATTATGTACATACATATATATATAAAAATATGTATACATATATGTTTATAGCTATATACATATATGTGAGGTAATCGACAAGTAATTGTTTTTTGTTTTAAAGAGAAAAAAGTAAGTAAATCAGATATTTCTTAAACTGTAATGTCAAAATAAATATACAGTCAGAATGCAGTTTCTATTCCATATTGTTTTCTCTAAAATAGATAAACTGCTTTGTCCAAGTTAGAGCCAGTACTTTTTGAGTTTCGGGGTTGAGGTGTGGCAATAAAGGCATTTTCAGTTAGGGTGCATTATCTTTTTTATACATAAATAGGATTTTAAAATTGCCTATAAACATTTTAACCAGTGTCCTACAGATACTTTTTGAAAATCTATTGTGAAAATATAAATAACATTAGTCATCATGTCAGATATAAAGAGATTGAATCAGTTTTGTTTTCTGTGCACCTACAGGAGTTAAAGGAGATAAAATGTTTGCAAATATGTGTCATATAAGGTAAAATGTGTTAAGTATCAAACATTTTTTAACAACTAAAAAAGCAGGGATATAAGAAATTATTTCTTTTTTTTAATAGTTTAGAGATTTATTCATATAGTTCCTTGGATATTCCCTATGCCATTTCATATTTAGTTTGCATTCCTAAGAGATATGTGTATGTGTGCTAGTGAATTTATATAAGCATAACCACATAAGTATTTTTAATTGTATATATTTATAAATCTATCTATAAATAACTGTTATAATAGTTTAATTTGGGATCTTAAGTTTTATGTTCCATTTAAAGTTCTGTATCTAAATTTTGTTAACATATAAGCAGTAGAAAAAGAGAAATATTGTGATTTGTATAAGAGAATCCAATGAAATAAAGATTAGGTAAAATCTTTCCTAATTTGGATTATTGTTAGGACAATTTTTTTCATTAAAACTTAACAAAGCTGTCGCCTGAGTGCCAATATTCTTAGCCACTCAAAATTTATTACACTTTTGAGGATATTGCTTTACAAAAAATAGAACTTCCCATTTGTTCTTAGTAGCATTTGTGCAAAATGCAGTGGGAGTGCAGTCATTATTCAAAATTGCATAAGTAGAAATGAAATCGTGGAGCACAAAGCGTATTCCAATTCTTTTTAGGAGAAGGGTCTCCAGTGTAGTTAATATATGCAGTAGCTCAAGTACTATCAAATGTAAATGATGAGGTGATACTGATGAAAGGAGGGGATTGAGGTCTCAGGGGGCGCTGATGACGGATTGAACAGAAGCGGCCTTGCGCTGCACGTAACTCAAGTCTGTCGTCTTCACCGCTCAAAGCCATAATGGGAGGTGGCAGTCTGAAATGAGTTGCCACGGCAAAGAGTATTATTTTTGAAATGCTTTCACACAAATCACTAGGCCCTGCATACAACTTAGTTTCATGCTTTAATGTCATCAGGAGGCACAAATTGGTGTGTCTAATTGTTTGCCACCTGCCAGCAAAATGAGCTGCCAGCCAGCCAGACGGGTTTGATTGTCTGTCAGCCATTCAATAGATTGAGAGTGACAACATCAAAAATTTAACTTCAAACTCTGGAGCTTTGAGCAGCTTTTCAGAGACATCATCCCCACAAGTGCTTCTGGACAACTGCATTTTTCAATTATATTTGTGATATATTGCTACCATTTGCCTTAAAGTGTTATCTGTCTTAAGGTAGCTATAATTACATTATGAAGCATATAAACATATTTCTGAAGCACTAAAATCTGAAATTCAAGTTATGACATGTCTTTTAGCATCAGTTTGAGTTCCTTGAAAATAGGATCCAAGAAGACAGACTTTAGATGCAAAGTCCTGAATACTTTTAGTTTCAAACACAGAATTATCTTGGGTCTTACTCTACCAATAATGTATTTTTCATTTTTATCTTTGGTTGAAAATAGCTATAAACTCAGTTGCTCATTTCTTTGTAACTAAATCATACATATTATTATACAATCCCAGTGGAAATCACCTAGGATTTTCCTTGATTTAGCCAATATTTTATTGGTTCTTTTGAAAACATGCTAGTGAAGCATTCTTTATATTTTCTCTAGATTGTAAGTTTGGGAATAACTTCCTAAAACAATTGATGTCATAAGAGTCATACATTCAATTACATTTTTCATATGGAGTTTCTCTTCACTTAGGATGGCATTTTGACTAATTTCAGCATTTTGAAGTTTGTAATATCATTTTTATTAGGTAAATTGTAACATCAAAATTTAGAAACATTTAGACTTAACTAAAATAAACCTTCTTCCTTTAGTATTAAATCTTCCATCAGGTTGTATTATGAGACATCATATAAATATTCTCATCTGCATATATGGAAAGCACCGATTCTTTTTCTTTCATTTCCTCCAGACATCATCTGTGCAGATTGAAGTATATGTCTTTGATTTCACTGAGTGACCCTAACAAATTTATATTTGTGACTGTAAAGCAATGAAACTGCTAGACATCCACTAGTGCTATTCTGTAGAGGGAACACTGTATGTGTAGAGGAAGTGTGATAATGAAATTGTAAGAACTTTCCTACTGTTCTATTACTATGAAGCAAAAATAAATACTTATGGTTTTATTTCTAAGAGAACAGTTTAATAATCTCATAATAGAACTTAGAGTATAGTTGCAAAGTTCCTCAATAATTCTATTTCTTCTGATAGATTTCTGTATAGATGTATGGTTTATAAAATAGTCTAGCTGAGCTGTGTTTTTTTTTTTCTTTTTTTTTTAATGTATTAGTAACAGCAACTGTAACTTTTAGATTGAGGGAACAGTTTTCTCTAAAACCATCCATTATGTTTTACCACATCTTTTAAACTAAAATTTAATCCTGCATATCCAAATGCTTTTAATCTTTTGAGAATTTGGTGTATATATCTGTGATTTAGCTAAGTCTTAATCCCCTAGGATTCCTGAGACACCCCCTTAGTTTGGACAAAAGACAAAAAAAAAGGCAGAGGACAGTATGTTTGTCTCCATACATTTTAACTGTCATTATATTTCAAAAAATTGGTTTTCATCTTGGTTATCATCAAAAGCTTGTAATTGTGTTGCTTCTCTGACTAACAGACAATGATCTTATGGTGTATACTTCATCCCTTTTGATTTTAAAGACCTGCTTATGTTTGAATTACTGGATTTGATATGATCAAGTGAAGTAGTTAGTATTTTTCCTCTCAAACACTAAGTATCCTTGCTTTCCAGTGTTTCATTCTCTGAAAAAGAAAATCTCTGGAGAAAAAAAGTATTTTATAAATACTGTTTGATTAAAAAACAATATAGATAGCCTTCATATTACTAAACTTCAAGTATAGGCTTTGTCTAAGTATTTTCCCTATAGATTTTTTTAACATCGGTGCTTTAAATATTAGTGCTAAGAATGATAGTTTAGGATAAATAAAAAAAATTTTTGTAGAAATGATGGAATCCTCCTACATTGATTTCTTTAAGCTTAGAATTAAGTAAGAATATAAAAACTTATAATTACTGAGTACTTCAAATTCTGTCTTTATAGTTTTCTAATGTTTTGGTAAGACAGTATTTTGATCATATCACTTAAAGGATGAGCAGGTAAATGTAATCTAAATTGATTAATACTCTGCCAGCCATTACAATTCAAAGTTTCAATGATACCGAGCTACTGAAATCCCACCTTTTATTATGTTCCAAGTGCCCTGGATATGGTATTTAAGGCCAGCTGCCAGATGATGCAGTTTTGACCCAGCATGGTTGTATTCTAATTTTCCCAATATTGTTGCTTTTTTCTCTCCTGACATTTCCACAGACAGTTCAATGAGTTGAAAAAGCCATCTCTCTTTAAAGTGTGAATTAATGAAATAGTTGTTTTTCATACATCCTATTTTTCTATTGGTATTCTAAATATTTTACAAAGTTCAGTTCAGTTCAGTCGCTCAGTCGTGTCTGACTCTTTGAGACCCCATGAATCGCAGCACGCCAGGCCTCACTGTCCATCACCAACTCCCGGAGTTCACTCAGACTCACGTCCATCGAGTCAGTTATGCCATCCAGCCATCTCATCCTCTGTCGTCCCCTTCTCCTCCTGCCCCCAATCCCTCCCAGCATCAGAGTCTTTTCCAATGAGTCAACTCTTCTCATGAGGTGGCCAAAGTACTGGAGTTTCAGCTTTAGCATCATTCCTTCCAAAGAAAAAAGGTATTCCAAATATTTTACAAAGTAGCAATTAATAAATCATGAAAATGATAGACTTGTAATTTCTAATGAGCTTCAGTAAATTGTAATATCACCTTAAAATCAGAAATAATTATTTTTTCTTCATAGTTTAATTTTTTTTCTTTCAAGATAAATGTCTAATGTCAGTAAAACTTGTTAGAAAAAGAGTAATAATGCTGGAGAGGGTGTGGAGAAAAGGGAACCCTCTTACATTGTTGGTGGGAATGCAAACTAGTACAGCCACTATGGAGAACAGTGTGGAGATTCCTTAAAAAACTGGAAATAGAACTGCCTTATGACCCAGCAATCCCACTGTTGGGCATACACACTGAGGAAACCAGAATTGAAAGAGACACGTGTACCCCAATGTTCATCGCAGCACTGTTTATAATAGCCAGGACATGGAAGCAACCTAGATGTCCATCAGCAGATGAACGGATAAGAAAACGGTGGTACATACACACAATGGAGTATTACTCAGCCATTAAAAAGAATACATTTGAATCAGTTCTAATGAGGTGGATGAAACTGGAGCCTATTATACAGAGTGAAGTAAGCCAGAAAGAAAAACACCAATACAGTGTACTAATGCATATATATGGAATTTAAAAAGATGGTAACAATAACCCTGTATACAAGACAGCAAAAGAGACACTGATGTATAGAACAGTCTTTTGGATTCTGTGGGAGAGGGAGAGGGTGGGATGATTTGGGGGAATGGCATTGAAACATGTATAATGTCATATATGAAATGAGTCACCAGTCCAGGTTCGATGCACGATACTGGATGCTTGGGGCTGGTGCACTGGGACAACCCAGAGGGATGGTATGGGGAGGGAGGAGGGAGGAGGTTTCAGGATAGGGAACACATGTATACCTGTGGCAGATTCATGTTGTTATATGGCAAAACCAATACAATATTGTAAAGTTAAAAAAATAAATTTAAAAACATTTTAAAAAAATTAAAAAAAAAAAAGTAATAATATAGGAATTAGGAGAAGTGGCTCTTAGTAGTGGATCTCTTTATAATTAGTTGTGTGACCCTTATCTATTCTCTTTGGTTCTCTGGGACTCAGTTTCCCAACATGGAAAATAATACATTGTTTCCAGAAAGTCCCATAAAGTATGAAAATCCTGGAATAAATGAGATAGCTTTATAATTAGTTTCAAAAAGTAGTAGATAATTAACTTTGCTAAAAGACCTGAACCCCAGAAAAGATTCAGTAGGCCCTTTTTCAAAGCTATTACCTCACTTTAGGTTCTTGGCACCTCTGAAGTGTGTTCCCTCTGTTACCTTCCATCTGGCCTCACTGTTTTCCAGGTGTTGGCCCACCAAATGGACCTTGCACATTTATGCTAGAAATGTTTTTCTTAAATGTAAATCTCATGAAGATTTCTAAATAATATCTTGTTCTTACACAATAAAAGATGGACTTCTTAGGTTGAAATAGAAAGTCCTCACCTTTCACCAGCTATAATGATCTATTTACAGTTCTTCAATCTTTTATGATTTTTCATATCTCTTTGCCTTAAGAAGTTTCTGCTGTTGAACTTTTATCTTCTTAGCTGAATCCCACTGATCCTTTTTGATTCAGCTTATTCTTCCCTGATAATGTTCATCCTTTATGTTTCTGAAAGTTCCTGTGCCTAACTCTAATCAGAGTGGTTACTGAAATATGTTGAAAAGTTGATTTATTTGTCCCTTCTGTTTTTTTTTTAAGTATCTCTAAGGCATGGGTTGTGTCCTAACTTGTCTTATGTATCCCCTGACTTGTCAGTGTAGTTGTAATTCCCTTAACCTTTCGGTGTTCAATAAGTGTTACAGAAAAGAGGGAGCAAGTGGAAAGAAGAAAGGAGTTGTTTTAAAATCCATGAGCAATCATAAAACCCACTTGTCTTATTAAGTCACTATTTAAAAGCCATTTCTTATCTTCACTATCTCAGTTTACACTTAAGACAGTTCTTGAGTTGTGCAGATAAAACAGTAACCTTTTTACAAAATTCACATAACTAGTTAATGGCGATCTTTAAGATTTTTTTTAAGATTTTTTACTATAGTTATCTAGACTCTCAGTCTTTCTTGACCGACACGACCTGTATTCTAGATCTACTGTCATTCTAACTATTCTTTTATAAACATGATGCTTTTGTTGTTATTCTTGAAATATGGTGTCTAAAACTGCACATAGGATTTTATGAGGTCTAACAGACACAGAATATATCAGGATTATTGCTTCTTTCACTCTGGATACTGTTGCTGTGGTAGACCCAGATTGCATCAGCATTTTTGAGAGCCATCAGTTCAGTTCAGTTCAGTTCAGTAGCTCAGTCGTGTCCAACTCTTTACAACCCCATGGACTGCAGCACCCCAGGCTTCCCTGTCCATCACCAACTCCCGGAGTTGATTCAAACTCATGTCCATCATGTCAGTGATGATATCCAACCATCTCATCCTCTGTCATCCCTTTCTCCTCCCACCTTCTATCTTTCCCAGCATCAGGGTCTTTTCAGATGAGTCAGTTCTTCACATCAGGTTATCAAAGTATTGGAGTTTCAGCTTCAGCATCAGTCCTTCCAGTGAATATTCAGGATTGATTTCCTTTAGGATGGACTGGTTGCCTCTCCTTGCTGTCCAAGGGACTCTCAAGAGTCTTCTCCAACACCACAGTTCAAAAGCATCAGTTCTTCAGCACTCAGCTTTCTTAATAGTCTCTCACATCCATACATGATTACTGGAAAAACCATAGCTTTGACTAGATGGACCTTTGTTGGCAAAGTAATGCTTCTGCTTTGTAATATGCTGTCTAGGTTTTCTTCCAAGGAGCAAGTATCTTTGAATTTCATGGCTGCAGTCACCATCTGCAGTGATTTTGGAGCCCAGAAAAATAAAGTCTCTCACTGTTTCCATTGTTTCCCCACCTATTTGCCATGAAGTGATGGGACCAGATGCCATGATCTT
This sequence comes from Bubalus kerabau, assembly GCF_029407905.1. Lineage (NCBI taxonomy): Eukaryota > Metazoa > Chordata > Mammalia > Artiodactyla > Bovidae > Bubalus > Bubalus kerabau. The sequence continues at coordinate 26,748,131 of NC_073635.1, read as the reverse complement.
AGTTTTCTTAATGTTATGTTTTAAGCCAACTTTTTCACTCTCCTCTTTATTTTCATCAAGAGGCTCTTTAGTTCTTCTTCACTTTCTGCCATAAGGGTGGTGTCATTTGAGAGCCATAGCAGTACTAATGATAGCTAAGCTTTTTGGACCACTTACAGTGTTCCAGGTAAAATGCTAAACATTTAATATGTATTAATAGTATATCATTTTATCTTTGTAACAATCTTATGAGGTGCAAACTATTATGAGTCTCATTTTTAAAGGTATGGAGAATGGGGCTTAGAGAATTTACTTGCTTGATACCTTAGAGGTAGAATTCTAACTCAGATCTGTCTGACATTAAAAACCAGGCTTCTAGTCACTGTGTACTCTATTTATATCCCATGTTGTAGTAACTAATGTACTGCTGAGTTTGCGGTCAGTGAAGTGTCTGGAGGCTTTAATGTCAGCTAATATTAAATCAGATGTTTTCAGAAGTTTTAGTAGGAAGACATTTAATGTTGTTTGCATTTATTTACAAGCCATCAGTACAAGTTGTTGAGATGAAATTCTTTTCCCTTATTCACATAACTCATTTTTCTTAATACACATCTCAGAGCTTCAGTTCTTGACAAGATGCCTTGTTACAGAGAGTTTGTACAAAGTTGGTAATGATCAGTTAATCAGGAAACTTTGGCTATATATATATATTTTTGTACCATTTACAAATACACCTCATAGCAGTATCGATCAGTTTGTGTTTCTTTATTTTATCCATAGGAATTTTAATGAAAGATTTAGGGGAAAAATGATAGTTTTATTTCTTTTCAAATCAAAAATTGATAATTTTGTTTTCTTGCTAGCTAGTCAATGAAATAGTTTATAAGTTTAGGGAAGAGTTTTGATGATAAATCCAAAATATTAGTTTGGTTTCTTTTCTGTTGATCTTTGTGTATATCATTGTAAATAAATAGCTTATCTTATAGGCAGAGAATTATTTCAATTTAGAAAGTGGTAACAATTATTAACATTTATAAGGCATCTCTTTTTTAAAAATTATTATTATTATTTCTTTTACTTTACAATATTGTATTGGTTCTGCCACACATCAACATGAATCCTCTATGGGTGTACGCATGTTCCCCATCCTGAACCTCCCTCCCACCTCCCTCCCCGTACCATCCCTCCGGGTCATCCCAGTGCACCAGCCCCAAGCATCCTGTTTTGAACCTGGACTGGCGATTCATTTCTTATATGATATTATACATTTTTCAGTGCCATTCCCCCAAATCGTCCCACCCTCTCCCTCTCCCACAGAGTCCAAAAGATTTTCTATACATCTGTGTCTCTTTTGCTGTCTCGTGTACAGGATTATCATTACCATCTTTCTAAATTCCATATATATGCGTTAATATACTGTATTGGTGTTTTTCTTTCTGGCTTACTTCACTCTGTATAATAGGCTCCAGTTTCATCCACCTCATTAAAACTGATTCAAATGTATTCTTTTTAATGGCTGAGTAATACTGCATTGTGTATATGTACCAGGACATCTCTTAATTTGACATGGTTCTTTTAAATGCAGTCTCATTTAATTTATCCAGGTATATGTGAAATAAATCACATTTGCCTTTCCATTTTTACTGAAAAACTGAAATTTAATATCACATAGCTTGAAGTGATTTAGTTGTCAAGCCTTAATCTTCTAACTCCACATCCTATACACTCTCCATAATGTCACACCACCTCTCAGTGAAGTAAATTAAAGTGTTCGATCAGGAATGGTCAATGAAGGGATTGAAAGCATAGTGTGTGCTTTTGGAAATTTAATAAGATAGTTGAAAGTACAAGGTTGAGTCTAATGAATTGACTCTATCTATTAAGGAAAAAATAAAAAAGTATCCAGAAAGAGCTAATGGAAGAATTTGGGAGGGCAGAGGTTAAAATTATCTAACATTATAATTACTATGGTCACAAAAATATTTTAAATGCCCCTGAAATTGAAAATAATAATCCTTACAAATTTAAATTTTTTTACATTGAAGTCATTTTTGTTTTAAAAATTGTTGGTATTAAAGAAGTTTAAACCATAGATTTGTCAATGAGCCATTGATACAGTTTCCTTTAAATAGAGCTTTTTAATAAGAAAATTAAATTTTTCTTTACAATCTGAAGACCTAGTTTAAAAGGTCTATTTTAGGCACTTCCCTGATGGTCCAGTGGTTAAGACTCCATGTTCACATTGTAGGAGGCCTGGGTTTAATCCCTTGTCAGGGAACTAGACCCCGCATGCCACAACTGAGAGCCCTCATGCCTCAATTAAAGGCCTGGTACAGCCAAAAAACTAAAATAAAATAACATCTCAGAGACAGTACTTTAAAAAGACCTAATTTAAATTGGGTATATTTTTTCTGACATTCACTTGTTTTCAGGCATTATATTTGAACTTAAAATAACTCAAAGATCTACTTTCAAGATAAATAAGTGAGTAATGCTTGAAAGTATTTATTAAATAGAGTTGGTGTACTGTAATCTTTGAGAAAGATGAAGCTTCACTGAAAGAAAGTAAAAATATTTATTATGTTAAAGAAATAGTTTCTTTATCTTTTAAATTGACTCTTCACATCCATTTATTATTTAAGGTTAACACAAATGTTAAGTTCAGAATTTTTTTTTAATGAAATTCCTTTAAGTATGCTAAAGAAACGAGAACATTTTCAACTCCTAAACTCACAAAGTCAGTGTTTGAAAGCTAAAGAGATCTTTTACCGAATGTCCAGTGTATCCTCTCATTTCTCTTTCATTATAATAGCATCCCTATTATGAAAAACAACTCAATTTTATTCAGGGAAATAAAGTTTAATTTTATTGTTTGTTGTTGTTTATTCTCTTAAGTCGTGTCTGCCTCTTTTGCGACCTCATGAACTGTAACCTTACAGTCTCCTCTGTCCACGGGGTTTCTCAGGCAAAAAAAAAAAAATAGGAGTATTTTTCCTTCTCCAGGGGATCTTCCCAACTCAGGGATCAAACCCATGTCTCCTGGATTGCAGGCAGACTCCTCACCACTGAACCAGTTTGTTATTCCGTATTCCTTGCCTTAATATTTAGCTTTACTATGAAGAAGTTCAGAATTTGGCTTTCAAATGTTTTTATGACTATTTTCCACATTTAGAATGTAATAGAGATACAATGGACACTTTATATATGTATATTTACAAAAAATCCCTATGTGCATATATGAAAAATATTCTAACCAGAGCACACCTTTTTCACATTTTCCTAAAGTCATGATTATAGACCACATGTCATCTTTAAAAAAGATGTCCAAATTCTAGATTCTACGTAAATATTTGCCAAATAAATGATAATAGTTAACACTTTACAGTATATCCTTAATGTCTGTATTCTTTTCACCAATGAAGTTGCAATCAGAAAAAGGAAAAAGAAAGAGGAGAAAATTTGATGATAGGACTTCCCTGGTGGTCCAGTGATTGAGACTTCACCTTCAAATGCAAGGGGCGCAGGTTCAATCCCTGTTCACGGAGCTAAGATCCCATAAACCAAAATGTAAAAGAGAAGCAATATTGTTACAAATTCAGTAAAGACTTTAAAAATGGTCCACATCAAAAAAATGTTTTCTAAAAGATAATTTAATGTTGATTACAGGTATCTGCCAATAGAAGATTAGAATTCATCTTAGACATTGTATTATTTTTCATCATTTCTTTGCAGGAGTGTTGTGGTCCCTGTTAAGAAGCCACCTCCGGGTAGCTTAGCTGTAACCACTGTAGGAGCCACTGCTGCTGGAAGTGGACTGCCAACAGGCAGTACCTCTAATATATTTGCTGCTACTGGAGCTACACCAAAAAGTATGATTAATACAACAGGTATTGTCCTTATCTATTTTTGTGATACTTCATCTTTTTCTTTCTGTTTTCTGTATCTTCATTTTTTCTGCTTATTTGATCTTAAAAATTAAAATACTGTGATCATTTTAAGATTATCTTAATCTTTAAGAAGATTATTCTTCATGTTTTCAGATTTTGTAATTCTAGGGTAAACTTTTTAGGCACTTTTGAGAACACTATGGGTTTTGTTTTGAGTCTTCTCAAAACAACATGCTGTTTACTTTCATAGTGAACTCAGATTGCTGAAGGATATTTGGGGAGCAAAGCCAAAATATAATTTGAACACTGACATTTGATATGTAAAAATTAGTAAACTGTATCAAGAATATCAAAATATACTATATATATTAGTGACAACAAATGGATTTAGTTACATTTTCTGGTTGAAACCTAATATATACTTTTCACAAAGCTCCCCTAAGAACCTTGACGATATGCAAGAGCCTCAACTTAACAAAAACTGCATGTGAATAAGAACCATTGTTTGACATTGTATTAATTTATATACTTAGATTACAATTATATCCATTCATTGTCCAACATTTTCCTAAAAATTCTAGAAACAGAAAAATTCCAAATCACTACAATTTTTAAAAGCCTGCCTAAAATAACTTTTTTCTTTTTTTGTAAATTTCCAGAAATGTTCCTGTTGATTATTAGCAAAATAAATCCTTACCCAAATCTTTGTGATTCCATTTTAGGTATTTACACAACGCAAGATGATCCCTGACTTTCCTTCCCTGACTATAGTAGCCTTCTCTTCTCCAAACTGTATAGCCTTGAACTTTTCCATCTATTATCATTACTTAGATTATTCCCATTTTTATTAATTTCATAGCTCTTTGTGCTTTCTGTATTTATCTTGTTTATCATACCACCTGAGTCCTGACACATCATGAACAGCACATTTATGGGGTTGTAGTAAGTAGAATGTACTCTATGAAGCATATTTATGTTAGCAAATAAACATCATTAATGGCATTGTGTTAAAGAACAAAACATCTTTGATTTATACATACTAAAACAAGTATTTATTTCTAACTTGTTTGAAGACTTCTTATATAAAGTTGTTTTTTTTTTTTCTATCTAGTTTATAGCCTTACTCTTTATATACATTCTGCTTTCTAGAGGAAAGAATAAAAATGTTTTCCTTTTAGCAAAATGTAAACTCAGAAAAGTGTTAAGAACTTTAAAATATGCCAGTGTAGTAGGAAAAAAAAAAATCTGCATTTGGTGTTTATGGACTAAATCCTTACTTTTATGAGTAAAAAGCAAATAATTTCTTTTTTACATTTATTTGAAACAAGGTATGATATTTTCCTTGAATTTCTATTCTATGAATTAATAATAGATTTAGAAAGTGATGGTAGCCAGAGGTCTAGTCATAGTATAAAACGTATATTACAATAAAAATGTAGGCAATGAATATCCTCCTTAGAAATACATATATACAGATACACAAACACACACACAAATAACCTGAGGGTTAGCATCTAAACTGGACCCAAAGCTAGTTTAGATTTTGGCACAAACGTGCTGTGTAAGTGTTGTTGTGAAATCCCAAGTTTTATGGGTATTAATGTAAGATAAGATAAAGATAACATTTAGGAACACTAGATGTCCCTCAACTCCATGGCTATTTAATATATGGTGTAATATAGGAAAATCTGTTCTAAAATGGCATCTTCATATCGTTGAGGAAACTCATTAATTTAAAATTGGGTACAAATATACTTATTACAGTCCTTCTTAAGCTATCATATTATTGAAATAAGCATTGATGCTTCAGGGCCACAAATTCATGTTGAGACAGTTTATTGCTAATTATGTCTTAAATGATGAAAACTAAAAGTATAACAACATAGCAATGAAAAAGCAGATAGTATTTTCACATCCAAATTTGCTTTGTTTTATCAGACTCATTTTATCTAAAATTGTTTTCATTTGTTGATGTCTTTTATTTATGCCCCATTTGTAATCTGTAGTTTTGTTAGCATAATATAAGTAAATAAACTGTTTCAATGCAATAGCTATTTTTAATAATTATAGTTACTAATGTACTGTTGGCCAAATGATTTTTTAAATGGCCTAATGTATTTTGAAATTCAGATGATTTTTTTTTTCAAACTCAGTAATGATGTAATGAAAATTATTTTGTTCAATAAGTTTGTGTTTAAGACTAAAAACTATTATTTTGGGAACAGGTGCCGTGGATTCGGGATCTTCGTCTTCTTCCTCGTCTTCTAGTTTTGTGAATGGTGCTACCAGCAAAAACCTTCCAGCTGTTCAAACTGTTGCTCCAATGCCAGAAGATTCGGCTGAAAACATGAGGTATACATAACTAATTGTTGTTTTCACTCATTTTACTCCCTTCCTTCCACCTCAAAAAAGAGTGAAACAGTATTCATTAAGTTTAAAGATACAGTTAAGAATTCCTAAGAATGTTTAAGTATATATTTCGTTGTTTTGATATTTTAGATAATTATTCATTATGTAAAAATCATTTATTATATTTCAGAGTCTAAACTGAGAAGTCTTGAATGGTTTTCAAGATCTGTTTCCTGAGTTTATAATCCACTGTCATATAGCACATGTTACAGTGTCATGTAAGGTAGAAGCATACACATGGGCACCATGATAAAATTGGACATCTTTGGTGGGGTGGTGAGTTTAAAATATAGGTTTTAAGAATACAGTTACATATAACATATATAATTGGAGGTAGAATTACCAAACATTATCTTTTGTATCTTGACAAATAGATAAAAATGATTTGTAGTAACATATCAAACAACATGGGCTTCCCTGGTGGCTCAGTGGTAGTCAGGTTTGATAGTCAGGTTAGTCAGGTTTGATCCCTGGGTTGGGAAGATCCCCTGGAGGAGGAAATGGCAACCCACCCCAGTGTTCTGGCCTGGAGAATCCCATGGACAGAGGAGCCTGATGGGTTACAGTCCATGGGGTTGCAAAGAGTCAGACATGACGGAAGCAACTTAGCATGCATACATCGAAGAGCATTCCTAGAAGAGATTGGCCCACATGCTTGATGTTAAATTGTACATACACACACACACACACGTTTATTCATGTTCTCAATTCAAGCATCACACAGACCGTAAAAGCCCAAAGAACGATGTTGTGTCACCACCACTCAAGGCAAAAAACAGAGTATTGCGAGTACCTCAAAGCCCCATCTTGTGTGCCTTTTTTTGACTCTATTCTTGCTCTTCTTCACATCCACCACTCTGACTTGAAACTGGATTAGTTTTGTCTTTTTTGAATTTTATATGAATGGAATTGCACAGTATGGGTTCTTTTTGCTCTGGCTTCTTCTGTTCAACATTATGTTTCTGAGATTTTATCTGTATTGCGTGTAGCAATAGTTTTGTTCATGTTTATTTCTTAGTGGTGTATACTACAATTTATTAATCTGTTTTACTGATGATGGATATTTGAAATTTTCCAGGTTTGCACTATTACAAGTAATGCTACTTTTTTACATAACAATGCTGTTTATACATTACTCTTAGGTATACTACACATTTGTATGCATATATGTTGGATAAATAACTAAGTGGAATTGCTGGTTCATATGTGTCTCTTCAGTTTTACTGGATAATGCCAAAGTTTTCCAAAGTGGTTGATACAAGTTTACTAAACTCAATTAGCACCTTACGAGAGTGAGTGATTCGTTAAATCTGTAACAATACTTACTTATTGTCACTTTTCCGTTTTTGCGTTTTGGTGAAAGCATAGTGCTGGTGGTGGTTGTTCAATCAGTAAGTTGTGTCTGACTTTGCCACCTCTTAGACTGCAGTTCACCAGGCTCCTTTGTCTTCTACTGTCTCCTGGAATTTGTTCAAATTCATGTCCACTGAGTCGGTGGCATTCCATTGTATTTTGTTTGTATTTTTCTGGTACTTAATGAGATCGAGCATCTGCTTATCCATTGTAATAGCTTATGTAATATCATATATTGTAATATCTTATATAATGTCTTAACTATCTTAGATAGTTGTAAATTCCTCAAATGGACTTTTTGGCATGGACAAAGGGACCAATATTTATTTGGTTTTCCTCTTTTGTGATTTCTCTGTTGAATCTCTTACTCATTTTACAACATTGAGTTGTCTTCTCCTTAATTTGTAAAGGCTTTTCTCCTTATGCATTTTGAAAATGAACCCTTTGATGGTTATATGTTTTTTGTATATACCTTCTCCCATTCTGTGGCTTTTCTTATCATCTGTGGAATCTGTTTTCATCAAAAGAGGCTGTAAATTTTAATGAAACTCAATTTATCAAGTTTTTGGGGTTTTCATGCTTTTTGTGTTCTAGACGAGATCTTTGCCTGAATTTTCCCCAACTCATCCTCTGGCTGCTTTTCATATTGAGATGCATAGTTCATCTGGAACTGAGTTTTGTGAATTTTACGAAGCAGAAGTGATATGGATGTCAAGATGACCCAGTTCAGTTCAGTTCAGTCGCTCAGTCGTGTCCAAGTCTTTGTGACCCCATGAATCGCAGCATGCCAGGCCTCCCTGTCCATCACCAACTCCCAGAGTTCACTCAAACTCACGTCCATCGAGTCAGTGATGCCATCCAGCCATCTCATCCTCTGTCGTCCCCTTCTCCTCCTGCCCCCAATCGCTCCCAGCATCAGAGTCTTTTCCAATGAGTCAACTCTTCGCATGAGGTGGCCAGAGTACTGGAGTTTCAGCTTTAGCATCATTCCTTCCAAAGAACACTCAGGGCTGATCTCCTTCAGAATGGACTGGTTGGATATCCTTGCAGTCCAAGGGACTCTCAAGAGTCTTCTCCAATACCACACTTCAAAAGCATCAATTCTTCAGCGCTCAGCTTTCTTCACAGTCCAACTCTCACATCCATACATGACCACTGGAAAAACCATAGCCTTGACTAGACGGACCTTTGTTGGCAAAGTAATGTCTCTGCTTTTGAATATGCTATCTAGGTTGGTCATAACTTTCCTTCCAAGGAGTAAGCGTCTTTTAATTTCACGGCTGCAGTCACCATCTGCAGTGGTTTTGGAGCCCAAAAAAATAAAGTCTGCCACTGTTTCCACCGTTTCCCCATCTATTTGCCATGAAGTGATGGGACCAGATGCCATGATCTTAGTTTTCTGAATGTTGAGCTTTAAGCCAACTTTTTCACTCTCCTCTTGCACTTTCATCAAGAGGCTTTTTAGTTCCTCTTCACTTTCTGCCATAAGGGTGGTGTCATCTGCATATCTGAGGTTATTTATATTTCTCCCAGCAATCTTGATTCCAGCTTGTGCTTCTTCCCACCCAGCGTTTCTCATGATATACTCTGCATAGAAGTTAAATAAGCAGGGTGACAGTATACAGCCTTGACATACTCCTTTTCCTGTTTGGAACCAGTCTGTTGTTCCATGTCCAGTTCTTACTGTTGCTTCCTGACCTGCATATAGGTTTCTCAAGAGGCAGGTCAGGTGGTCTGGTATTTCCAACTCTTTCAGAATTTTCCACAGTTTATTGTGATCCACACAGTCAAAGGCTTTGGCATAGTCCATAAAGCAGAAATAGATGTTTTTCTGGAACTCTCTTGCTTTTTCCATGATCCAGCGGATGTTGGCAATTTGATCTCTGGTTCCTCTGCTTTTTCTAAAACTAGCTTGAACATCTGGAAGTTCATGGTTCACATATTGCTGAAGCCTGGCTTGGAGAATTTTGAGCATTACTTTACTAGCATGTGAGATGAGTGCAATTGTGTGGTAGTTTGAGCATTCTTTGGCATTGCCTTTCTTTGTGATTGGAATGAAAACTGACCTTTTCCAGTTGTCTAGGTTGGTGGTAGCTTTTCTTTCAAAGGGCAAGCGTCTTTTAATTTCATGGCTACAGTCACCATCTGCAGTGGTTTTGGAGCCCAATCAAATAAAGTCTCTCGCTGTTTCCATTGTTTCCCTATCTATTTGCCATGAAGTGATGGGACCAGATGCCATGATCTTAGGTTTTTGAATGTTGAGTTCTAAACCAGGTTTTTCTGTCTCTTCTTTCACTTTCATCAAGAAGCTCTTTAGTTCTTCTTTGCTTTCTGCCATAACGGTGGTGTCATCTGCATATCTGAGGTTATTGATATTTCTCCCAGCAATCTTGATTCCAGCTTGTGCTTCAGCCAGCCTGGAATTTCACATGATGTACTCTGCATTTAAGTTAAATAAGCAGGGTGACAATATACAGCTTTGACGTACTCCTTTCCCGATTTGGAATCAGCCTGTTGTTCCATGTCTGGTTCTAACTGTTGCTTCGTGCCGCGCGTACAGATTTCGCAGGAGGCAGGTAAGGTGGTCTTGTATTCCCATCTCTTTAAGAATTTTCCACAGTTTGTTGTGATCCATACAGTCAAAGGCTTTAAGAATTTTCCACAGTTTGTTGTGATCCACACAGTCAAAGGCTTTAGCATAGTTGATGAAGCAGAAGTAGATATTTTTCTGAAATTCTCTAGCTTTTTCTCTGATCCAACGGATGTTGGCTATTTGATCTCTGTTTCCTCTGCCTTTTCTAAATCCAGCTTGAACTTCTGAAAGTTCTTGGTTCACATACTGTTGAAGCCTAGCTTGGAGAATTTTGAGCATTACTTTGTTGGCATATTCGATGAGTGCAGTTGTGGGGTAGTTTGAGCATTCTTTGGCATTGCCTTTCTTTGGGATTGGAATGAAAACTGACCTTTTCCAGTTGTGGCCACTGATGAGTTTCTGTCCTTTATTGTGCTCATCTTTGCATGAAATGTTCCCTTGCTATCTCTAATTTTCTTGGCGATCACTAGTCTTTCCCATCCTATTGTTTTCGTCTTTCTTTGCATTGATCACTTAAGAAGGCTTTCTTATCTCTCCTTGCTATCCTTTGGAACTCTGCATTCAGATCGACCGTCTTATCTTTGCAACTGTTTTTATTTTTTTTTTTTAATTTTATTTTATTTTTAAACTTTACATAACTGTATTAGATTTGCCAAATATCAAAATGAATCCACCACAAGTATACATGTGTTCCCCATCCTGAACCCTCCTCCCTCCTCCCTCCCCATTCCATCCCTCTGGGTCCTCCCAGTGCACCAGCCCCAAGCATCCAGTATCGTGCATCGAACCTGGACTGGCAACTCATTTCATATATGATATTTTACATGTTTCAATGCCATTCTCCCAAATCTTCCCACCCTCTCCCTCTCCCACAGAGTCCATAAGACTGTTCTATACATCAGTGTCTCTTTTGCTGTCTCGTACACAGGGTTATTGTTACCATCTTTCTAAATTCCATATATATGCGTTAGTATACTGTATTGGTGTTTTTCTTTCTGGCTTAGTTCACTCTGTATAATAGGCTCCAGTTTCATCCACCTCATTAGAACTGATTCAAATGTATTCTTTTTAATGGCTGAATAATACTCCATTGTGTATATGTACCACAGCTCTTCTTTAATGTTATTTATTCTTAGATGTTTGAGATTTCACCAGTGAAGCAATCTCTGGAATTTTTTTTTTTTTTTTTTTTTACTGAGGATATTTTACAGATTAAATTATTTCAGTGGGTAGATGACTATTCAGATTTTCTGTTTTCTTTTTGCATCGGTTTTGGTCATTTGTAACCAAAATTCAGTCATTTTATCTACATGGTTAGATTTATTGTCATAAAGTTTTTCATAATTTTATTATTTTAAAATACTTGTAGGAACTCTCTAATGATGTTTCTTCTTTCATCTTTGAATTTGTTATTAATATTTTATGCCTTTTCTCATTTTAGCATTAGTAGAGTACCATTGATTTTTCAATACTGTAATTTCCCTCCAGAAAGTAGGTATTTGATTCATCACTTCTTTTTCTGTTTCAATTACATCAATTTCTACTTTTTAAAAATTTCCTTTTAGTTATTTCAGGTTTGCTTAATTTTCTTTTTCTAGAGTCTTAAGGTGGATAGTAGATCAGGAGTCTATAAACTACCACCCAGGGCCCAAATCTGCCTGTCATCATATACTTTACACACTTTTATTGGAATACAGTGACATCATTTGTTTACGTATTGCCTGTGACTGCTTTCACAGTGCAATGGCAGAGTTAAGTAGTTGCAACAGAGATAACATTGCCTAAAATCTTAAAGTATTTTGTATCCTACCCTCTGTAGAAAATACTTGCCAAGGCTTGCTTAATTCTTTGGTTTCGATTTCTTCTTTTCTATTATGAGGATTTAAAGCCATAACACTTCCACTAGGCATTATTTTAGCTATATTTCACAAATTTAATGTTGTTTTAATTTTCATTCGGTATTTTTTCTAAGTTTCTCTGTGATTTCTTCTTTGACTCATAAGTGTTTCAGAAGTGAATTTGAAGATTGACCTTTTTCAGCGTAAAGTCGTGAGAACCATCCAAGTGTTTTAATGGGTTGTTTCTTTTGAATTTCTGAGTAATATTTCATGATATGGATGTATGACTGTTTAACCATTCATCCTCTAAAGAACATTCAGGTTTTTTCCAGTTTTTGGCTAGTACCAAAAAAAAAGGGGGCTACAATAAACCTTTTTATTTTTATGTGAACATATGTTTTCATTTCTCTGGGATTAGTGCCCAAGAGTGAGATTACTGGACTAATATGGTAAGTACCTATTCAGGTTTATTAAAAAACTCCCACAAGCAACATATGAATAGTCCAGTTTCTCCTCATTTTTATCAGAATTTGGTTTTATCTTTTTTTTTTTTTTTTTTTTTGTAGGCCATTTTGGTAGGTATAGAAGAATATCTCATTGTGGTCTTAATTTGAATTTTCCTAGTGGATGATTCTGAACATATTTTTGTGTGCTTATTTGCTATTAGTATGTCCTCTTCAGTGAAATGTCTGTTTTTGTCTTTTGCCCATTTTATAATTAGAGTGCTTTTTCACTTTTGAGTCTTGTGCATTCAGTATTCTTAGTACAAGTACATTTTCAGAAATGTTTCCAAGTATTTGCTCTCAGACTATGGCTTATTTTTATGTTCTTTGTAGCAGAGGAAAACTGAATTTTTATTATAGTCTAGTTTATCATGGTGTCTTGTCTAAGAAATCTTCACCTCACCCGAAGTCCCAAAGATTTTTTTCCTGTGTATTCTGTAAAGTTCTGTGGGTTCAGTAACAGTTTTAGTTTTAAGTCAGGGTCCCATTTTGAGCTGATTTTTATGTAAGAGGTGAGATCTGTGTCCTGCTGCTGCTGCTGCTAAGTCGTTTCACTCGTGTCCGACTCTGTGCGACCCCATAAACGGCAGCCCACTAGGCTCCTCTGTCCCTGGGATTCTCCAGGCAAGAATACTGGAGTGGATTGCCATTTGCTTCTCCAGTGCATGAAAGAGAAAAGTGAAAGTGAAGTCGCTCAGTTGTGCCCGACTTTTAGCGACCCCATGGACTGGAGCCTACCAGGCTCCTCCGTCCATGGGATTTTCCAGGTAAGAGCACTGGAGTGGGGTGCCATTGCCTTCTCCGGAGATCTGTGTCCAGGTTTATATTTTTGATTATGAAAGTCTAGTTTGTGTCGGACTATTTGTTCAAAAACACTGTTCTTCCATATCTAGAATGGCCTTTATTCTTGGACTAATTTTGCCGTGCTTAGAAAGAATGCTGGATTTCTCCAAAATGCTCAGTGTGTCTACAGAAGTCTCTAGGCCCTGTTTGGGATGCAGATGGCTGTTATGACTCTTCCATAATTGTTCTTTCTAAGTTGTTCTCTTCTAACGTTGAGAGCTTTCAGATATCACATACAGAGATTGTTATTCAGCCAAAGGTTGCTGTTCTCTCCATGACACCTTCCTTGTGGGTGCTGTGTCCTATATATTCTGTTCTCCTTGAACTACAGTTTTAGTCTTTTTGAAATACCTCCATGTAGGAAATCTGAGTGATGGTGGGACTCACGTCGTTTATTTCTTTTTCCTCGGGATTTATGGTGTCATACCCTGCATTTTGTATGAAAATAGTTGTTCTCTGCATTTTGTAAAATTTTCTTGTTGTTAGCATGGGAGGTAAGTGTAGACTCTTAACCGCTTTAAGGTGAAAAGTGGAATTTGATATTTTTAATGTAAATCTGTTTATTGTATAAATTTCATTTTAACTGTTTTCCAGTATATATAATTTGTTTCAATATATTGGGCTAATCTCATGAAACCTTTATTTTTTTCTAATTTATCCATTATTATCTCTAAATAAGCATATATGTACACAGTCATTTGATCTTTGAATATTGACAGTTTTATTCCCCATTACACAAATCCTTACACTTTTTTATTTCTTTTTCTTTATTTTTAGTATCACCTAGTACCTCCAGAACAGTTTTCTATAGAAGTGACTAGAACAGTCATTCTTTTATTCACTTTAAATGAAAAGTTATGAATATGTCATCATTAATAATGATGTTTCCTATTTACTAAAGATACTTTTTATCAAATATAATAATTCTCTTGTGTTTATAATTAACTGAGTTACCATCACTATGAGTGTTAAATTTTATCTCTTTTTGGAGGGGAGTAATAGAGATGACCATGTGATTTTCCTCCTTTTTCTGTTAATGTGGTCTATTATAATGACTTTTAATTTTAAAAATGTTAAACCTTTACTTTCTAAAAGAAATCCAATCTTTTTATGATGTTATATTCCCCTGTTTTATCCTTTGAAGAGGTTGCATATGATTTTTTTTTAATTTGTCTTGTTTTTTTATTCTTAAAATATTTGGTAGAGTTCACAAACAAAGATGTCTGATTCTAGATTTCCTTTTGAGGAAAAGTTTATAAATTAAATTTTTACAGTTATCCCCAGAATTTCTATATTTGTCTTGTGTGACCTTTGGTAGATTCTATTGTTACAATATATTTCACAATATTCTGTTATTATTATTTTAACATTCATGTAGTCTGTAGGAAAGTCCTTCCTTTTTATTCTTAATATTTATTATGAGTTTGCTTTCTGCTTCCCTTCCTTCCAATTCTTGGCAGTGATTAATCAGTTTTATTCATATTGCCATTAAGAAATACTCACTACAGAGAAGTAACAAACTGTAGGCTGAGTTTATACCTTATTTCTTCTGCTTAGTGCAATGGATCTTAAGCATCTCTATGCAACAGAGTTAGATAGGAGGCTTATTAAAACACATTGCTGAGCCAATATGTAGTTCTAATTCAAGTCTAAAAGCCTGATAGTATAAGTTCCAGTCTGAAAGCTGAGAGGCTCAAAACCCCAGAAGAGTTGATGTTTCAGTTGAGTCTGAAGGCCAGCAAAGACCAGCTATCAGGTAGAAGGGGTTCCCTCTTATCAAGCCTTCTGTTCTATTTACATATTCAACTGAATGGATGAGGCACAGGCCCATTAGGGAGGACAGTCTGCTTTACTCGGTCTACCCATTCAAATTGTCATCGAATCCAGAAATACTCTAACAGACCTTAACCCAGAATAATATTTAATCAAACATCTGGCCACCCTGTTGTCCAGTCAAGGTGACAGATAAAGTTAACCATTTCACTAAGTGATCTTGGTACTGCTGAGAATACACTTTGAGAAGCAGTGTTTTAAGTGATCATCTTCCAGATTGGAACATTAATTCTTGATTATCTAAGTCCTCTTCCCAGGCAATGCATGGATCTCAGTATAGCTTAACTTCATTTAGTCCAAATTTTGTAACCACATTTACACATATATATGCCTCTGTGTGTGCATGTTAAATTTTAAATGCCTCAAGAGAATACAAATACTGGTCAACATGTATTTATATTTACCCAAGTGTTTATCATTTATTCTTGCTCATCATTTTTTTTTGAATGTCTGACTTCTATGTGCTATTATTTTCTTTCTTCCATACTCCTTTTGTTTCATTTAGTGTAGGCCTGCCACTCATGAATTCTTTCCGTTTTTTTTTTTAACTAGAAATATTTGAAATTCACCTCTATTTTTTGAAGATATTTTGAACCAGAATAGATTCTAGGTTGGCAACTGTTTTCTTTTAAGGCTTTGAAGATAATATTCAGTATCCTTCATTTCTTTCTGTGCTTTTTTTCCTTTCTTTTTTTTTTAAAGAAAGATGACTTTCATTCTTAGTGATGTTTCTGCAATACACTAAATAAAGATTGAGAAATTGAGAACCCTAGCCCTAATGTAGGTATTTGCTCCTAGAGTAACAGAGTAGGGGCAAATACTGAAAGCTCTTTATCTTTAGCAAGTCTGCAAACCCCACCATTTCCCTTTTTCTTGCCTAAAAATTTTCCTCCAGGATATTCTCTTTAAGTTATTAAACCTGAGTTCTTATTTCTCTAAAGCTGTTGACCCATATAAAAGGAGGAAAAGTTAAATTGCAGTGCTAATGGTGAGGCTTTGTGTACACAAAGAGAGGGTTCAGATCATGCTGATTCCAAGTTAGGAAAGAAAGCATCCTTTATTATATAATTCTGTATTATCCTATATTATATAGGATATTATTATTATATAGGATATTATTATTATTATCCTATATTATTCCATAATTCCACTTTATTCACTTAATAAAATAGTTTCATTTTAAATGTTAATCATATGCTGCACATTTTTTGTGATTAATTTTTTGTCATTTATGGTTTTCTCATATATAACAAAAATATAACTTAGCACTGTGGAAGAACTCTTATTATTGTGAAGTATGGTTTAATTCCTTACTGTATATGTCATCCATGTAGAAGAGTGTGTGCTTATCTAAGGTTACTATATTGATTTTGTTTTGGTTCAAATATATGAGTCACATTTTGTATAAGTAAGTATAGGTGTGTTTTATTCAAAGTAACAGTTACAAGAGCTATCATTGTTGACCTCTCACTGTATGTCAGGTTCTTTTCTGTGCATTTCACATGCCTTAGCTCATTAACTCTCAGTGGGGAAGTAGAGTTATCATCTTCATTTTGCAGTTGTAGAAAGTTTGATGTCCCAGGGTCACCTGGGTAGCATACATTGAAGTCAACCTTCCAATCCAAGCATTCTTACTCTAAAGCACTTACTTCTAAGAGAGATATTTAGATATAACCAAATTATTTATTTGAGTAGAATTATTGAGCAGAATTTATTTTTCAGCAGAATTATTTTCTTTATCCATGTTTTTATTTTTACATATCCTATTTGAGGTATTTTCAAGAATATCAGAGAGTGCTTATGTAAGGCCATGTACCTTGAAATTTAATATTCAACAATATAAATAATGATGTAATGATGGGTAAATAAAAAGTGAGTGGGCTTATTATGATATAGAAAATACCTACTTTGGCAAAGCAATTCAGCTCAGTCATACTGAATTCCAGTTATTCCGTTATTTGTCCAGCTTTTCAGGGAACTCTTGAGAACAAGAATTTATTCTTTGTAACTTTCACAGTGACTCATATAGTAGGTATTCGAAACAGTTTTTCTTTGGTGAACAGGAGGATAGACAAAGAAGACATATAGCAGCTTCTTTTCTTGAAACTCCTAGAGTTATGGCCAGTATCTGTGGCTCTTGTGGGTGACAGGACCCTGGTTCCTTTTCACAGTATAATCATTATGATTTAGCTGTGGCCTTTTGAGTAGCTTTGTGACTAATGTGAAACTCTACATTGTGCCTTCTACATGAAGCTGTTACTATTTAGTGGGTCAGAACTGGACTTTTGTGACTTTTTTTAAAGGTTTTAATTCAGAAGTAAAGTTTATTTGAAATTTTATATCGAACCATATTTACTAGTCTTTATGTCTTAATTTCAACAGCATCACTGCAAAACTTGAAAGAGCTTTAGAAAAAGTTGCTCCTCTTCTTCGTGAAATTTTTGTAGACTTTGCCCCATTCCTATCTCGTACACTTCTTGGCAGTCATGGACAAGAGCTATTGATAGAAGGTATGATTTCTCTCTATATTCTGATTATTTTAGTTTCCTGTAATGTATCTATTAATCATGACCTAACTTGTGTTACTAAAGGAATATTTATTGCCAAAAGAATAAAAAGACATTGCTTCCACAAATTTTAGTAAGATATTCATGTATGCTTTCTCCTTATTTATTAAAAAAACATAGAGTATTTTCACAATCAGTGCTCATAACAGAATGAAAAACTTTGAAAAATTGTTGGAAAGGGAAACTCTGGCCCTTATAATCTCAATCTGTTAGGGCTGCTATATATCCTTTTTTAGGTTGTGTATTTGCTAAGCAATGATGTCTAAAATCTCCTTCTAACTATAAGATTGATATTTCTTTAAGTGACTTTGCTTAGTCACAAATAGCATGTAATATGACAGTCCTTAACTGAGAAAATATAAAGAAATACTTAACTGGGAATTGATGAAGCTGTTATCTTCTACTCAGTAGCAGGTCAAATGAAGTGAGAAGGTAAAGAAGATAAATAAACTGTTGGGAAGATTTAATACATGCACCTGTATTAGGAGATATGAAAAATATGGTTGTCTTAAGCCTTATTTCTTTAAAAAGAAGTTTTGACTTATAAATATTCATGAGCTTCAGAAAGGGGTAATCAATATCTAGTTGATATCTTATAAGTAAATGATGGTTTTAGATGCTATTCCTTGGATTTATCAGACTTATAGTAAGCAAATTTCATATATGTTTGCATATATATATATATATATATTTGCTTTTCACTTCCTATTTACTGTAGATATTTTTCTGTACCTGCTCTATTATTGTCTTAATTGCTTTTGCACAATATGTCTCTTATTAGTGGAGACAATAATAGTTAATAACCTGTATTTAAATCCTTGTTTCACTACTTTCTTAGCTATATGACCTTTGTGAGTTACTTAATCCATTTTGTTGCTTAGATTCTTTCTGTGAGATGTAGTCAATGATAATACTCCCACATAGAGAACTTGTGTGAATTAAATTTTAAATAATGCATATAAAGCTCTTAGAATAGAGTCATATGGTTGTCTTCTTGCTCTAGACTAAGTGCTATTAGATACTTGGAATATATTAGTAAATAACAAAGAGCCTTGTGGACCTTATATTCTATCAAAGAGAAAATACAAATAAACACTAAACAAAATAAATAAGTAAATGAGATAGCACATTAGAAGGTGGTACCAGTGCTGTGTAAAATGATAAGTACTAATACATCATAGGGAATTGGGATTATAGCAGTGTCAGGATTAAAGTGAAGTGAAGTGAAGTTGCTCAGTCGTGTCCAACTCTTAGCGACCTCATGGACTGCAGCCTACGAGGCTCCTCCGTCCATGGGATTTTCAGGCAAGAGTACTCAGGATTAGGTTGCAGTTTTAAAGAAGGATGATTAATTTTAAATTATTCAATTGAAAAAGTTACATCTCAGCAAAGACTTAAAGGAGATAAGCCATGCAGTTTACTAGAAGAGTGTCCTTGGTCAAAAGAATGGTTAGTGCAGTGACCCTATAACACGTGTTATAATTATAATAAGAAAAAAATTCAATAAGCTTTATTGAAAAATAAATCTCAAATGTTTCCTTATTACCCAAATATTTTTTCCTATGTATATATTTTCCAGAAATGATTACAAATTTACCAAAGAAAATCATAAATAGTGAACAAAGACATGCTAAACTAAACATGGAATAAAGTTAGTAATGTAGTAATGTTAGTGATGGATCCTATACTGTTACTAAAATTAGGACACAAATTCAGCACTGTTTTTCAGTAGCCAAAGCAAAGAAGGAATGAATTATTTGAAGTTATGAGGCTTACATTATTGGTTTCTAAATGATAATTTGTGACAATTTTAAATTCTAAGGAATTACTATCAGATGACCTTTAACTGCTCTACATTGGTCAGTCAGAATCCCACATATGTAGCCAGCCCCCTTTTCCAGAATTTTCCATGGTCAGACATCTGGTGTGTTTCTTATTTCTTCCCAGCACTGCAGAGAAGATGGAGAAATACCCTGGTAATTACGAGTTTTTTTTCATGGGCTTCCCTAAGTTTACCTCAAAAACTCTGAATTGAGTTGAAAGAGCATTAGGAATATTCCTATTGCATTTTTTAAAAAGGTAACTATGCTAAAAATGAAGCATTAGAATGAGTTATATATTCAAAGTTCACTTTGTGTTTACTTAGCAGAATATAATTTTATTTCTTCACTTTTCTACATCCAATAAATTTTAATATATCCAGTTTTTAAAACTATGTTGATTTAATGTTCCTCCTTTTTCGTTAAAATTATTTTTCTTAATAAAATGATGATAGCAAATGGGAGATTATTCGGTTTTGAGTTTTGTTTTGTAAATGCCATTCCTTGACAAAATAGAAAGTTGACCATGTTAAGGTACAGTCCTCCAAATTTCTGCTAGGCTGAACAATCAAAAAAATCTAGAATTCTCTGCTGTATTCCAGAACAACATTTGGTATCCCTCACAATTTAGTCATAACCTTTAGTCATAACCTTCCTTTTCAGACTCAACTAGTCTCTGTCCTTTTGCTATAGAAGACCTTCCTTTAACATTCAGTGAGTCACACATGTCCCATCTCTTTGTTTTTGTATAACTCTTTCTTCTGCGCTGGATCATTTTATGGTTTTATTTCCTCAAAATTATTCTCATCCATTGAGTCCTGCTTCAGATTCCTTATGCCAAATTGATGCCTTCTCGTCTGTTCTTCTCTTCTGTTTTATTTATATAGTATTAATAAAATTATCTTCGTTTGTAAATAGGAAGTATTTTATTGGTTTTATTAACATTGCCTAGCCTAGATTCTTGTACGTAATATTGAGTATCTTTTTCTCTTGTACTTGAATAGAACATTATTTTTGTTACTGATAATGTTTAATAGAGGTAAGTTTTGAAAATAAAATAAGGGGAGATAGATAAAATTTGTGTTCTGTGGTGAGAATTCCCAATATTGATCAATCATCCACACCCATGAGATGGCTCCTCTATGTACACAAAGTCTGTTCTTACTCTCTACCCCAGCCTATGGAAGTTATGTATCCTGTCATGTTCTCATTCTTGAACATGTATTCTTGATCATTCTTTCTTTTTCCCTCTGCTCTATTTCCCCTCTTTCCATAGTTTGGTACATTATTTCTCTCCTCTGAGAAGAAAAACTGTCAAACTATCCTGAAGAGCAGAAGAGTTACATGATAAGAATATCTTACTTGTAGCTGTTGAATATTTCTGTTCAAAAATAATCCTTCTAATGAATAAATCTCAATGCTTTTGATTTCATCATGTGTACATGGTAGGAACAAAACTGGATTTAGGTAACTGAGGATATTTTAGCATCTTATGAAAAGAGAAAGCAATTACTTACTCCTAATTTCAAATAATCATAAAATATATTTGAATTGCATCTTTTTTTGTTGTTTTATATTCAGTTTTTCTTAATTCACATGTATTCCATTTAAGTTTTTCTCATAGAATAATTATCAGTAGTTATATGGTCTATGTCCTTTAAAACAGATGTCAAAATAATATCCTTTTATTTTCTTAATTAGTCTATCACTTTTATTAGTTGAACTGTGTTAAATTTATTATTGTATGTTTCTAGAGTAATCAGCATTGTTCACATCTTTTAAGTTCATTTATTAACATTTGCTGTTTTTGCATAGCTTTTGATGTGTGTGTGTGTTTGTGTGTGTGTTCCTCTTGGCAATAATTAACGATTTTTTAGTATGAACTTTTAGGAGCTTGGTGAACTTTTTCTAAGAAAAATAATAGCCTTTCAATTTTCAAACTAATATGTAAAAATTAGGGTAGGTATGTATGCAAGTATCAAAATATACCAGCCCAAGATGACAGAACAACCTTTGATCCAAAATTGTTTTATTTATCTTAAGGAGCAATGGAGGATTCACTTCAGAGGAACCATGAGCCTTTTCTTAAAGAGTTGAGAGCAGCCTATAAGTGTAAGCTTAATCTTGAGTTAAGATTTAAGAAGAAAGTCCAGTTGTAGTTTGAGTGCTGATATTAGATCTTTGTAATTTTTATTCAGGAGGTCTTAGAACTACCATGAGTCTAGAGTTGCCATAGTAATAAAGAAGCAGTAATCACCCAAGTTAATTAGAAGGGAAGATGTTTCAGTGTGGGCATGTGTGTGTGTTTGTGTGTGTTAGCCTAGTGCTCTTTACTCTTTCTTATTCCACAACAGCACAGAGTGGCTCTGAATATCACTGTTATATTCTGTGAGCATTATTTATATTTGGTTGAGAACTCACAAGATCATTACATACAATTTAATTATGATGGGGATACAGCAGTTAGTCTCATAAGCATCCAGAAACAGGAAATGAAATACAGATAGACTTGAGGCAGCCTAGAAAGGGAAACAGGGAGTCAGTAACCAGGGCTACTCCCTTTACCTCTAAAGGCAGCTTTATATCCTCCTATCTTTGCTTGTCTCTATCAACTCAAATTTTTCACTTCTTTCTCAGACTAACTTCATTTTCTTAGTCATCAGGTTGTGGCCCAGCATGGCACCCCATACTTGACTGTCAATGTGCCTGAATATAAACTTCTTTTACCATCTGACTATAGTCACTTCCTATCATGAGAGAATCTGAATGGCCCAACCTTGGGTTAGGTGTCTATCCCTGTTATAGTTAAGACTGGGGTGGAGGGTAGGGGCAATACTGGACATAAGACACAACGCACCTTAGAAGCAGCGTTTAAGTTGAAACATCTTAGAAAGGGATAATAGCAGTGCAGGAAATGTCACTGAAGTATCTACTATACTTTTACTAACACTGATAAATGTTATTAAAATTATATAGTAAGAATATTTATAGTTTAAATTAGGAACATCACTGAAATGTTATGAAAGGAATGAGCCTACTCAAAGAACTTACATCACCTTTGAATTATTCACAGTAACAATATG
Source organism: Bubalus kerabau (assembly GCF_029407905.1). Lineage (NCBI taxonomy): Eukaryota > Metazoa > Chordata > Mammalia > Artiodactyla > Bovidae > Bubalus > Bubalus kerabau. The sequence continues at coordinate 26,725,423 of NC_073635.1, read as the reverse complement.
CCCACATAATTAGAAAAACTTGAGTATGTTTAATTCAGAACTTACACATTAAAATAGTTTCAGTAGTTATCCACTTTTAAAATTGCAATAATACAAAAAAAGTACATGACAAATTATGGTAGATGGCAATGGGGGCTTAGTTTTTAAATATCCCTGAATTCCTCCATGAGCAGAACAGTGGATAGTAAAACAATAACTACAACAACAAGTATACCTTTACATCAAAACCAGGTGACAGTGTATCCTACTGAACCCTAAAGTAGCCTGGGGGGGGGTGGACAATCCAGCTATAACTAGGAGATATACACAGTATCAGCAGATGAATTGGATAGGATTGTGGGAAGCAAGAGAACATCTGAAGAATATGGTGTTGTACAACTACTGACTGGAAAACCCAGAAGGCCAATTTGAAAACAGCAGATAAAACAGGGAGATGAATCCAGGGGTTCCCTGGTGTGTTTAGAAGGGGTGAGAGCATCTAAACACCATGAAAAATTAACCCAAGCAGAGTTCTCTTCCAGAACAAAGTCCCACATTGAGGAGAAACTGCTACGAATAGAATCCAAATTGAGCAACAGAGAACAAAAGAGACAAAACATCCACATAAAACCGGGGAAGACAGACAGAGCTAATAGATCTCAGAAAGTAGACTCATTTAAAAAAAAAAAAAAAAAACTACACATTTGAATCAGTTCTAATGAGGTGGATGAAACTGGAGCCTATTATACAGAGTGAAGTAAGCCAGAAAGAAAAACACCAATACAGTATACTTATGCATATATATGGAATTTAGAAAGATGGTAACAATAACTCTGTATACAAGACAGCAAAAGAGACACTGCTGTATAGAACAGTCTTTTGGACTCTGTGGGAGAGGGAGAGGGTGGGATGATTTGGGGGAATGGCATTGAAACATGTATAATATCATATATGAAATTAGTCACCAGTCCAGGTTCGATGCACAGTACTAGATGCTTGGGGCTGGTGCACTGGGACGACCCAGAGGGATGGTATGGGGAGGAAGGAGAGAGGAGGGTTCAGGATGGGGAACACATGTATACCTGTGGTGGATTCATTTCGATATATGGCAAAACCAATACAATATTGTAAAGTTAAAAAATAAAATTAAATTAAAAAAAAAAGAAAAACAAAACAAAAAAATTAAAAAAAAAACTACATAAAAACAAATGAGAGATCCCTAGAATCTGAAGAGGAAAAGAAAATCTATCTAAAAATGATCTAAAAGTTCAGATAACCCAACTTCACAAAAAATAGTAACAAAAAGGAACAAAATACCATATTTTAGGAAAAGAAAAATGAGAGGAAGTAGAAAATGCCTCAAAGCCTTAAATACCAGGAAAAAAAAGATGAAAAATTTTAATAAACATTAGGAAATAATATAGGATAAGAAGTAATTTATATCAGAAGGTAGAGAAACCCACAGATGTACTGATAGGAATTAAGAAAGAACTAGAAATAAAGGGAAACATAATTTTAGAAATTAAAATTAAATTAGAAGAAATAAAGAAGTAAATAAGTTCACCAGATAAGCCTATAAAAAAAATATAAGGTAAAAAGAGAAACTATAAATATCAAAAAAATAGTGACTTAAAGAGATGAGAAAAGATGAGAGTGAAAGGGGCAAATGTAGAATATTCAACATTCATATGAGTCTCCAAAATAGATAAACAAAGCAAAGAACAGAAAAATACAAGATAATAGGACCAGTAATTCACAGAAACTCTTAGCATTAAAAAAAAGTTTTAAAAAATATATTTTAAAAGGCACACTGAATATCTGAGAAAATTACCTAAATGACCAACCTTGGGATACATTCTAGTAAAATTAATGGACTTTAAAGAAAACAAAACAAAACCACTCTGAGCATCTAGATAAAAACATAAATTAAATTGAAAGAAAATCAGATTATCATACTTACAACATCTTCAAAAAAGAGTTTTTCATAGGAATCAACAAGGATTCCCTTGTTGCCTGTTGGATTAGCTGTATTGCTTGACTCAACATTGACAGCCAGATTGCCTTCATATATTATAATCTAACTTGGCCACCTCATGCGAAGAGTTGACTCATTGGAAAAGACTCTGATGCTGGGAGGGATTGGGGGCAGCAGGGAAAGGGGACGACAGAGGATGAGATGGCTGGATGGCATCACTGACTCGATGGATGTGAGTTTGAGTGAACTCTGGGAGTTGGTGATGGACAGGGAGGCCTGGCGTGCTGCGATTCATGGGGTCGCAAAGAGTAGGACACGACTGAGCGACTGAACCGAACTGAACTGAACATGACCTTAGAATATCTTTGAGTATCTGTTACACAGTATAAACTGTATATGTTTAAGAATTTTACTTTAAATGCATAAGATCCTGTTTTGCTTCACTGTACTAGTTTCAAAAATGGGAAGATCATGAAATAACAGTCTTTAGTCAAGATTAACATTTCTCTAGTAATCGAAGTTGAATATGCATGCTAAGTCATTACAGTCCTGTCCGACTCTTTGTAACCTTATGGACTGTTTTCCCCCAGGTCCTCTGTCCATGGGATTCTCCTTATAAGAATACTGGAGTGGGTCACCATGCTGTCCTCCCAGAGACCTTCCCAATCTAGGTATTAAACCCGCATCTCTCATGGCTCCCGAATCGGCAGACAGGCTCTTTACCGCTATCACTACCTGGTATAATGTCCTATAAGAGCTTTTGGCAGGACTTCCCTGGCGGCTTAGAAGGTAAAGAGTTTGTCTGCAATGCAAGAGACCTGGGTTCGATCTCTGGGTCTGGAATATCTCCCGGAGAAGGGACTGTCTACCCACTCCAGTATTCTTGCCTGGAGAATTCCATAGACAGAGGAGCCTGGCGGGCTACAATCAGCGGGACTGCAGAGTCAGACAGGACTGAGCAACTAACACTTACTTACTTATAAGCTATTGACAGGAAGAAAGATGCATTAGTGTAATATTTTGACGGAAAATTCTAAAAGAGTTAGTGTGATCTTGACTTTTTTATGATAGAATCATAGGAAGTAGACTTGCCCTCCCAGTGTAACTAACCTGGAAAATTCATTTGATGGATTTAATGGCTTATCATACACTAAGACAATAATACTGAATTAGAAGTATAGAATTGTATCTTTAAAAACTGAAGTAGGAAAAAAGGACTAAATAAATAGGGAACAGAGCCATAGGAGCCTATGAGATAAATCAAGCAGTTTAACATACATAAAATTGGAGTCCAAGAAATAGGAAGTTAAGATGATATGGGTGTATGTGTATTTTTTTTTTTAAATAACAGCCAAATAATTTGAAAACTACAAATCCTAAGATCCAAGAAATTCCACTAACCTTGGTCAGGATGAACACAAAGGAAAAACCAAAAAAATCCATGGAACAACATAATTAAACTGTTCAAAACCAGGTTTCAAGAGAAAATTTCAAAAGTAGTCATCAATATTAAGCAAACCAACTTATTTAAAAATGGCTTGAACAGATACTTGAGAAAAGATCACATTAGGCTGTGAAATAAGCTCATAAAAAGATGGTCGATCTTATCAGAAAGTAAATGCAAATTAAAACCAGGTTGGCTGAGCTCTACAAACATATAGAAGAATGACTAAAGTAAAAAAAAATAACAATAATTCCGAGTGCTGGGGAGAAGTTGAAACAACTGACACCTTATCCATGGCTTTGAGACTGCATGATGGCAGTCACTGAGGAAGACAGTTTGGGAGTATTACTGAGTTAAACATTCAGTTATATGACCCTGTGATCCCATTCCTTGACATTAAGGAAATGAAAACTTACTTTCATGCAGAAACCTTTACATGAATATTCATGGAATAGCCAAAACTGGAGAAAATGGTTTTCAGTGAGTTTTGTTTTTTTTTTTTTTTAAAAAGGACTGTGGTGGATTCAGACAGCAGAAGAAAGGGACAAACTATTGGTAAACCTTACTGCCTGGTTGAATCTCGTTGGCATTATTGTGTGAAAGAAATGCCATCTCAGGGGTTCTGTATGTTATGTCTCCTTTTTATTTTTTGGACATTCTCAAAACAGATCAGTGTTGACCAGGGTTTATAGGTAGGAAAGGGTGTTATTGTAAAGGAATATTACAAGGGATTCTTTGGGATGATGGTGATACATGGATCAATATATATGTTATATCTCACGGAAAGTTACACACAAAGTAAAAAGAGTCCATTTTAACCTATAATTAAAATTTTGAGATCACTCTCAGGAAAAACCATGATTTCAAAATAAAACTATCATCAACTTTTAGTCATAAATTATGCAAATCAGAAAATAATGGAACATCTTTTAAGTTTTGGTAGACTTCCAACCTGAAATTCTTTGTCCAGCGACAATACTCTTCAAAAATGAAGGGAAAATGAAGACTTTTACAGACAATTAAAGATAATGAAATTCATTGCCAGCACAGCAGTGAATACATTTGTGAAACAGGGTTGGAAACTAGATACACACAAAGGAGGGTGCAGGAGATAGTTAATATATGGATATATGTGAAATATATATGTTAACAAATATTTTTTCATCATAGGTAACTTCTAACAAGAAAATAATATCCTCTAAAAGGAGAAATTATACTCTCATCATAAGTAAAAAGTTTCGAACTGCTAAGTTTTGTATTGCAATATGGGAATCTCATTTTAGCTGATGAAGATGATTAAAGAAGACATGATTTGTCAAGGAGAATGGTTTTACTAAAGCCCTCAAACTAGTATTATTTTTTCATTCACTAGAATTTTTATGACTCTCACCATATACTCATTGGCTAGCTAAACTGGAACCATATTCCAACAACCTAGTATAAAGTTCAGAGAAGGCAATGGCAACCCACTCCAGTACTCTTGCCTGGAAATTCCCATGGATGGAGGAGCCTGGTGGGCTGCCATCTATGGGGTTGCGCAGAGTTGGACACGACTGAAGCGACTTAGCAGCAGCAGCAGCAGTATAAAGTTAAGGACTGATGAAAATTCAGAGAAACTTTATTTACCAAAAGGACTTGCTGAATATGATACATATAGTATATCAAATGTAGTGGTATGTATAAGATACTACATAAAGTATTTTGTAGTATACTATATGGATACAGTCAGAGATAATATTATTTCCTAGTTTCCCAGGAGAGAAATTAGGAGTAAAAGCATATTGAATTGCATCTTTTCCAAAGAGATAAGAGATATGAAAGCAGCATACAAACAAGAGTAGACCTTGAAAGGAAGGGAAAGGAAAGAGACGCCGCTCAGTCATGTCCAACTCTTTGGGACCCCATGAACTGTAGCCCCCCCAGGCTCCTCGGTCCTTTGGATTTTACAGGCATGAATACTGGAGTGGGTTGCTATTTCCTTTTCTAGGGGATCTTCCCGACCCAGGGATCGAACCCAGGTCTCCCACATTGTAGGCAGACGCTTTACCGTCTGAGCTACCAGGAAAGTAGACCTTGAAATGGAGTATTATTTGCCAAATAATATAGCTTGAATTTAAACATAGGGAATTTTTTTTTTTTTAATGTGGAGAAGGACATCTTGGGGGAGAAAAACAGGAAGTTTTAACATAAAAGAAAGCTGCAAACTGTTGTAGGTCAAAGGATACTAATAAGATATAACAACTAAATGTTTAGTGCAGGAGATAGTGGAGGACAGAAGAGCATGGCGGGCTACAGTCCATGGGGTCACAATGAGTTGGATGTGACTGAGTGTGTATGTGCGTGCGCACACACACACAAGAAATGGATCATATTCCTTGATATGGGATGCTTCTCAGGTAGCATAGTGGTAAAGAATCTGCCTGCCAGTGCAGGAGACTCAAGAAAGATTCAGTCCTTGGCTTGGGAAGATCCCCTGGAGGAGGAAATGGCAACCCAGTCCAGTATTCGTGCCTGGAAAATTCCATGGACAGAGGAGCCTGGTGGGCCACAGTTGATGGAACAATAACCTTAATATGGTGTTTGGAAAGTATTTTTGTTTCAAGAAATAATAGATTGTAGCTACCTATATCATATATTCCATGCTGTGCTATGCTAAGTCGCTTCAGTCGTGTCTGACTCTGTGTGACCCCATGGACTGCAGCCTACCAGGCTCCTCCGACCATGGGATTTTCCAGGCAAGAGTACTGGAGTGGGGTGCCATTGCCTTCTCCAATATTCCATAATAATATAATTTAGAAAGAAAATAGCTTTGTCTTGTGTTCTAATAAAATTATTCATACAAATTTTCATGCAAAACAGAACATTTTTAAAAGAGAAAAAGCGGATATTTAAAATTACACTCATGCAGGCATCAGCTTGGATTATCTTGGCAAATCAGTACATATGGATGCTCTAAATCAATAAACAATGAGAAGAAATGGTGTATATATTCCATGAAACATGTTACATCAAATAAAAAGTCTGTTTTTGGAGGCTACACATGTGGTTTTTACTGAGGCATAAAAATAATTTGTTTTTATATTGTGAAAATTGCCTACGTTCTGATTTAGATACAGCGTTTATATATATGGTAAACTACATGGAACCCTCCATAAACTAAGCTTGAAATCACTACAGGCTTTCATCATTTCATCCTTTCTCTGATGTTTATGCACATTGAAGAAATAAATAATTGGGAAAGAAAAAGTAAATTAGAAAATTTAAAAGAGGAAATATACTGCTGAGCACTTACAGTGGTTATATTTTTCAGCCACTTTATTTTCTTATCATGGACATAATATAGTTATAATATGTAATTAGTTTACAGTGTTTATCCTGAGTTTATTTAGTAGCTTGATGGCTCTCTGTATGCTTCAGTTGCTCTAAGGTGAATCCACCTCTTTTTTAAAATTGAATTCTGATTGTTTTGGATCATGAAATATAAATATTCTTTTAAGTTTATGATATTATATTATTAAACTTAAAAGCTTGAGAATATTACTTTTTGCTTCTGTTTTAATAGGTTCATGGAAATCTTTCACTAGCTTCTGTAGCCCAAGGTATCAGGGAGGATGTAAAATTCAGTTAATTATGGACAAAATTCCTACAGAATAACAATTGACTATCATTGTAAATTATGAAACAGCAGCATCTGGCAATGGGACTAGTGTATTTCCCATATATAAGTATACTGCATGCCAGTTGCTAGAGGGGTTGATCCAGGTAATGAAACAGAGGCTAATTTGTTTATTTATATTTATTTATATAAGTATAAATATATATATTTATATTTATATAAATTATTTATATAAATAATTTGATTATATAATCCTTTAATTTCAGTTAATTATAAAGCCAACAAATATAAAACCTTATATACATTTCAGTAATACTTTGTATATGTGTGTTTGTGTGTGTATGTGTGTATATATATATATATATACACATATCAGATAAATTAATTTTTCCCATGGTGATTATATGTTTTATACATTATACCTAGGGAATTCAATTAAATCAATATATTTCTGACTTTTAAAGAATATGAGGGCTTCAGAAAAGTCTTTCCATATTTGAATTCTTTTGTAATGATCATGGAATGCTTTCCATTTACCTGTATTTGCCTGGCTGACCCTTCTACATTCTTGTATCATAAACTTTTTGCCTTTTCATACTGTTCATGGGGATCTCGTGGTAAGAATATTAGAGTGGTTTGTCATTCCCTCCTCCAGTGGACCATATTTTGTCAGAACTCTCCACTGCTGCTAGTTTGTCTTGGGTGGCCCTGTACAGCATGGCTCATAGCTTCATTGAGTTAAGCAAGCCCCTTTGCCATGACAAGACTGTGATTCATTTCACATGCTAGTAAGGTTATGCTCAAAGTCCTTCAAGCTAGGCTTCAGCAGTATGTGAACTGAGAACTTCAGATGTACAAGCTGGTTTTAGAAAATGCAAAGAAACCAGAGATCAAATTGCCAACATTCTTTGAATCAGAGAAAAAGCAAGGGAGTTCCAGAAAAACACCTACTTCTACTTCATTGACTGTACGAAGCCTTTGACTATGTGCATCACAACAAAATTTAAATTTCTTAAAGAGATGGGAATACCAGACCACCTTACCTGTCTCCTGAGAAACTTATGTGTGAATCAAGAATCAACAGTTAGAACCTTACATGGAACAACTGAATGGTTCAAAATTGGGAAAGGCTGTACATTGTGACCGTGTTTATTTAACTTATAGGCAGAGTGTGCATGCCTGGTAAGTCACTTCAGTCATATCCAACTCTGTGTGATCCTGTGGACCATGACCTGCCTGGCTCCTCTGTCCATGGGATTCTTCAGGCAAGAATACTGGATTGTGTTGCCATGCCTTCCTCCAGGGGATCTTCCCAACCCAAGGATCGAACCCACGTCTCTTAACACTCTTGCATTGGCAGACACATTCTTTACCACTAGCACCACCTGGGAATCCCATATGCGGAGTACATCATGTAAAATGCTGGGCTGGATGAATCACAAGCATGAATCAAGATCACCAGGAGAAATATCAACAACATTAGGTATGCAGATGGTACCACTCTAAACGTAGGAAGTGAAGAGGAAAATAAAGAGCCTCTTGATGAGGGTGAAAGAAGAGAGTGAAAAAGCTTACTTAAAACTCAACATTCAGAAAACTAAGATCATAGTATCAAGTCCTATCGCTTCATTGCAAATGGAAGGGGAAAAATTGGAAGCAGTGACAGATTTTATTTTCTTAGGCTTCATAGCTAAGTGGGTGAAGAATCTAACTGCAATGCAGGACACCCAGGTTTGATTCCTGGTTTGGGAAGATCCCCTGGAGAAGGAAATGTCAACCCACTCCAGTGTTCTTGCCTAGAAAATTCCATGGACAGAGGAGGCTGGCAGGCTAAAGTCCATGGGATCGCAAGAGTCGGAAATGACTTAGTGACTGCACCACCATCACCACCACCACCAAAATCACTGCAGATGGTGACTGCAGCCATAAAATTAAAAGACTCTTGCTCCTTGGAAGAAAAGCTATGACAGACCTAGACAGCATATTAAGAAGCAAAGACATGAAATGCTGACAGAGATCTGATTAGTCAAAGCTGTGGTTTTTCCAGTAATCACATACGAATGTGAGAGTTGGACCATAAAGAAGGCTGAGTGCTGAAGAATTATTGTAGTAAAAAACAAAAAGTTTCAAAATCACTAATCTGTTGTTTACCAGTAAAGAACTTTAGTATCAGTAAAGGCAGATATCTTAGCTCAAGAGTATGCAGCTGTTTAGTTTGTATTCTAAAGCCATGTCTTCAGATTTTCAATTTAGATCTTCTTTGAGTTAATTAAAAACTAGATCCAGATTAAAGAATTCTATAATGCTAATAAAATTGCCTAGTTCTGAGAGCTCAGGAGAAGTTCTAATAGTAACAAACCAATTAGTTCTTACTAATATTCGAATAATTTAAAATATCTACCTACATTGTATTTTAAACACCACTACAACTAAAGAGAATGTACACGGGCAAATTTTTTCTTGGCCCATGATCTCTGCTGTCCAGATATGTTGTTCAGTGTCTCTAGTTTCAGAGATTGAGGTCAGCCCCAGGGCATGTCACCCTTGACCATCAGTCTCCAGTCTGTCCTTCTCAGGTATCAAAACACAGTTTCCACATTACAGATGACCTTCATTTATGTAGAGTTGCCTCTATTTAGGTGGGCCCTGGATCACAAGAGATAAGCCCCTTCTGCAGTAACTCTTTCCCCAGAAATCTTCCCATCTGCCAAGTGAGAATCTTTGATTTCTTGTAACTGTTTTTTAGAACTCACATTGTACCATCCTATTTTTCTCACAAACAGACTTTATTTCATTACATCCCTCAGAAACTGTAGTACTATAAACTATTTTTTGTTCCATTATTTCAAAGATCAGTGGAATATTGATGTCATCTTTAATTTTTATATTGTATAATAATGAAAACCAAAATTGTATAATTTTTATACATGGTGAGATTTTGATTGTGTGATAATATTTTTCTGTTTCAGCTCTGCTTAAGCCAGTAAAATAGTTACCTTTGTGGACTTTTACCAGAGGTCTAAGCTTTTTCCCCCTTATGTTCCTTTAAAGTTTATTTTCCTGGGTAACTTGTTTACTTTACTTTCTTTTGAATATACATTGCCTTTCCATGTAGAATCAATCCTTTAAATCTATCTATCTATCCATCCAGAAATTATTTTATTGCATATAAAGCAAATATAAACTTTATTGTGCATAATAGAATCCATGAAAGCTACAATTTAGACTTGTTATACCAGTTTTAACTGCTGGAGGATTATTTTCTCCTCCTCTATACAGAAATAGGACCTGTGATTCATGATACACATGTTATTATCTACGGCTAGAATGTTGTTCTCTCTGTCCTCAATAGGGTTATTCCAATTACACTAAGCCCAACCAAAGATAATCTTCTAATCAAGGATATTATTTAAACTTGAAAACTGATTATGTAAAAAAGTTATACAGATTATTTCAGTAGCTGTACTTTGCAACATATAATCTAGCAAGTATTCTCACTTTAGTTCTGCTTTCTATTAGTGTATTTGTTTTGATTCATGGAGAAATCTTGAGGTTTGATACTCTGTTAATGGGTGTTTTTATATATCAGATTAAACAAATTCTGTTTTAGAAGTCGAAATATTGGTGATTTTTTATCTTAGAGTTATCTCTAAGTCAGTTTTTCCAAAAAAATTAATAACTGCACACTGTGTGTGAGTGTCTGTGTGTACTAGTTGCTCAGTTGTGTCTGACCATTTGTGACAGCATGGACTGTAGTGGGCCAGGGTCCTCTGTCCATGGTATTCTCTAGGCAGGAATACTGGAGCAGGTTTAGGTTAAATATTTCCCCTTATGACATTTCACCCTTTTCCTATATCACAATAAGAATTACTTTAATGACATCATTTATTTTGTTTACCAAGTCAACACCCTGTAATGGTTCTGAGATAACAGTTCTCTTCATGTTGAACTGATCAGTTTATCTGCTGTGTCCTCTATTAGAATGCAGGATTCTCTAGCACATGGAACATATCTGTTTCATATCTGTGCCCTGCATATAGTAAGTATGCAATATTGTTTTTACAACTGAATCATGAAATGTCTTTAATTCTTGGGAATGACTAGCTCTTTTTTGTCAGATATTTTTTATTACCATTTATTATATCTCACTTCATAGATTTCCCAATGCATACAATTTCAAAAAGCAGCTGTTATTTGTAATAGTTCTATTATTGCAAAAATTAGAAGAAATAAAAACACCATTTACTTTAATAAATGGGTATAATATTTTATGTTGAATTGTTATTTATTTTAATTACAGAGCATTTCACACACTGACTTCTCTATTATTATCAGATAGTACTCTGGTACTTACAGAAGTATATAATTTGACTCTGAGCTGTGGATAGGTATGAATCGGATAGGCTTCCCAGGTGGCACTAGTGGTAAGAACTGCCTGCCAGTGCAGGAGACATAGGAGACTCTGGTTCAATCCCTGGACCTGGAAGATCCCCTGGAGGAGGGCAGAACAACCCACTCCGGTATTCTTGCCTGGAGAATCTCCCCTGTTCGAGGAGCCTGGAGGGCTACATTCCATAGGGTCGCAAAGAGTTGGACACGACTGAAGTGACTTAGCATGCACACATGAGTTGAATATAGAGTTTTCTGGTATGGGTAAAATAATCTTGTTAATTTAGTGATCTATTCTTTTTTGATTATATAATTTTTGGCATATAATCTCTCTAAATTATTACTTAGGCAGAATATATACTTAGAATAATTTCTGTGACTTTTGGCAGTATCTTAAAAAAAAACATTCAATTTTAAAATTGAAGGAATTTTCAAGTTCTTCCATGTTACAAAAGCTTTATTTTATTCTTAAGAATGAATAAAATTGGACTGATTACTCATCTCTATTTGATATTTTGTTTGAAATGGAGGATTTAGTAAAGAAGATTCTGCTTGGGTCAAATTTGAGAATTTATTGCTTTGAGCACAAACGAGTTTTCTGAAGTTCTAGCTTGTTTTCTCAAGAGCGCTTCGACAGTTTAAGCCTATAATTGGATAGAGTTAATGTACTCTTGAAAATATGTAAGGTTCATCTGACTGACCTCTACTTGAGCCTACCTTGAACTATACCCTCTCTTTCCTTGTTTATGCCTTAACTATTATATTTATCAAATAATTTTCTTTTACTAATTATGTTTCTTAGTTTTTATCTTTGACTTTTAGAATCCATTATTAAGAAAAGGAATTCATAGTATTTCCATTGTGTATTACATAAATATTTAAAAGAAAATGAGCCAGTGTTTTTCTGAATACAAAAATAAAGAACTTAAAGGTGTATTTTATTAAAAAGCAATTTTAAATTTAAATTTATTTAAACTTGAGAACTTAAAATTATTAAATATATTTATTTAAGAATATAAATAAATGAAAGTCAGAATTTGGATAGTTTGGAACTGTCAATATACAAATTATTCACTTATACATACTTTGTTTAAAAGGAGGAGCCCATATTTTATAGAATATAAATTATTGTTTCATTTTTCATAACTAGCTATTGGTATAGCCATTTTTATTCAACTCTATTCATGAGATTTAATTGTATAAATGTCTTGCTTTTTTCTCTTGATTATTAATATTTCTTGACATGAATTACATGGTTAAATATATATGTATTATTCTTAATAATTATTCAGGATCTGAGTCTCTAAGGTAATGTCAAAATTTGAAGCAGACATAGTTTAGTAGTTTTAAAATTTAATTGAGGCTTTTGGAATTTGAAGGAGCACAGGGAGAAGAGAAGAAAGTTGTTGCAGAGGAGTGATACAGGAATAACAATTGGTTCTATAATTAAATTTAACCCAAAGAGAATTGCAAGATAGTGAAAATGTCTCTTATTTCCCTTATTTCACCCTTATTCATTGCTGTTGTGATTAAATCAGGAAGTTAAAGAAAAGGGCAAGACACTCAGGTCAATTACTTCTGTAGTGAAGACTTGAGTCTAATACTGTAGGTAACAGTATTTAATGAAGACCTCTATTTAAAACAATAGTTGTTTTAAGTTATTTGGAGGCATAGTACTGTATAATTTTTTCTGTATAATATTCTCTGTGGACACCTATATATACATATATTTATGTGCCTTATTTTTGTAATTGGGAATTCATTCCTTGAGGTCAAAGATAGCGTCATCTCTGTGGCTTACTTATAGTTCCTAAAATAAATAGTTTAAATGAGAATATCTCAAGAGACAGCCAACTCAAAACTTAATCCCAAGTGATTTGGAAATTATAATCTGTTGTTTAGCATGTGTAAATGTAAAATAGTATTTCTGTGGGATGTACAAAGAGAAGTGAAAGTCAGGTGGAAACAAAAAAAAAAGTGACATTGAATACCAAGAATTTTCCAAGATATTTCCCTTGATGCAGCACTTTTGATAGGCTAGCACAAACATGGTTTCTAAAGCATAAGTAAAAAAGAGTAAATTTACATCAGTGTTTCGTATTTTATAGGTGTTAATAATAGTACCATAAGAATATTCTCTTCAGCAAGCAGAAGGAAATATCTATGTAGGTTCATTTTTTTTTTTATTGTAACCTATCATTCCACGGAAGAGTTATCTATGAAAGAATATTAGGAACTTCAACTTTATCACTATGCAAAAATTCTTAGCAGGAGCAAAATGATATTAAAGAAAACATATTCACAGTCAATAAGATTCCTAGGCTGTGTAAATACAATGACCAAAACCAAAAATAAACGAAAAACAATTTAGAGTTTATTTCAATAAGTCAGTCAAAATGACAGGGGATTATGTAGCTACAATTACAGTTAAGTCTTGTCCCTGAGCAATCTAAACATTCTAAATTTATAATTTAAAAGCACTTAGCCAACTATTCTCATATGGAAATAGATTTTTAGTCCTGAACATACAGAATTTTCATGGGAAAAGATGCAATATCAAATTACTTTGAGATGGCAATTAAAATTAATATTAATTTCTTTATGAATCATTGAAAATATTTCATGTGAGAGTACCACTGATTTCTGACTTAAAAAACAAACTCACATCTCTTATATTTTAATAGCTTAGAGCCTGATATATTCTGTAATTCAGATATTTTAGAATTTAAGAAGTGTAATAGGTGCTTGTACATGTATTTCATAGCATCTTCAGGGGACCCTGGGTTAACTTGTTACTTAAGCACATTAATATATCTACAGCAACATGTAGGGATAGTCACACTATTAATCACACTAAGTAGAATAAAGCTTGTAACTGCTGCTAAGTCACTTCAGTCATGTCTGACTCTATGCGACCCCGTAGACGGCAGCCCACCAGGCTCCCCCGTCCCTGAGATTCTCCAAGCAAGAACACTGGAGTGGGTTGCCATTTCCTTCTCCAATGCATGAAAGTGAAAAGTGAAAGTGAAGTCACTCAGTCGTGTCTGACTCTTTGATACCCCATGGACTGCAGCCTACCAGGCTCCACCATCCATGGGATTTTCCAGGCAAGAGTACTGGAGTGGGTTGCCATTGCCTTCTCCAAAGTTTGTAACTGCTAAGTCGCTTCAGTCATGTCCGACTCTGTGCGACCCCAGAGACGACAGCCCACCAGGCTCCCCCGTCCCTGGGATTCTCCAGGCAAGAACACTGGAGTGGGTTGCCATTTCCTTCTCCAATGCATGAAAGTGAAAAGTGAAAGTGAAGTCGCTTAGTCATGTACAACTCTTAAAGACCCCATGGACTGCAGCCTACCAGGCTCCTCCATCCATGGGATTTTACAGGCAAGAGTACTGGAGTGGGGTGCCATGGCCGATGATTAAGGTTATGACAATCATGCAAGAAAGATTTTTTCCAGAGCTTTTTTGGATTTTGAAATTATAAAATGTCATAGACATACATCTAAAATATTTTCCCCTATAGTTTTAAAAATTTGAAGATGTACATATAAGTATGTGTGCATATGTTTGTGTTCTCTGTCTCTGTCTGTCTCTCTCTCTCTCTCACATGAACAAACCTTGGAATGAGGAAATAGTTTTATTGGAAGACAGCCAAGCTCATTTGATTATGTATTGTCTGTGGCTGCTTTTGCAATACAATGGCAGAGTTGAGTAGTTGTAGCAGAAATTTATTATTGTCACCTGACCCCATACCCTAACCCTAATATATTTTATCTGAGCCTTTACAGAAAATGTGTGCTAGCCCTAATACCTCCAGACTTCAGTTATGTTCCTCTTTTAAAGAGAGTAAGACTGCCATAAATTTGTCTTAGCTTAATATTTATGTAAACTAAAGTAAATCTCTGAGTGAATGAACTTTCGTTGTCTGTGTAGTATTTTGAAAATATTTTTTTTTAATTTTCAATTAAAATTTATAGTCTAAATATAGAAATAAGCTTTAATTGTTTAATTACATTTTAAAAAGGGAAATGAACTTAATTTTATTTTTGTTATTTTTGTTTCTTGAAGGTAATATTATGCATTGTTTCTAGTTGTACAGTTTTAAATTCCCTGAAACATATAGGCAAATCTTGAAGTGTCCAATTAAAATAGTATGTAATACTACATAGACATATATTAATAGCAATAATAATACAAATTCAGACCATTATTGGTATTTCAAAGGATATTTAATATTAATTTAATATTAATTTTTTGTTTAATTTTGATTTTTTAGTTTTAAGTTATAAAGCCACACTAATTTCTCAGTTTTATAATTGATAAGTTTTTGACCTTATTAAGTTTTGTGCTGGTGCTCAGTGACTAAATCATGTCAAAGTTTCTGCGACCCCATGGGCTGTAACCCACCAGGCTCCTCTGTCCATGCAATTTTTCAGTCAAGAATACTGGAGTGGGTTGCCATTTTCTTCTCCAGGGAATCTTCCCAACTCAAGAATCGAACCCATGTCTTCTGCGTTAGCAGGTGAATCCTTTACCGCCAAGTGACCTGGGAAGCCACAATTTGGGCACTTCTAAAAGTTAAAATCATTAGAAAGTTATTTAAAAACTAAATTGGATGACTTTCCCCCTTTTTTGCTTATACGATTAGCATCATGCAACTCAGAAGTCACAGTCCCTATGAATTCTCCTCGGCAGAGCTGCTCACTACCCTTTCTGTGTGTCTAACACTCTGTTGTCTCTGTGTATCTCCTAAGAGTCTGTGTCATGATTATTTGTTTATATAAACTGTCCTGCTTTCCTCACTTATTTTTAAACTTAGCACATGGCCTGGTATCTGGCACATAAGACAGAATGCTCAATAAATGCTTTTTTAATACATTAGGCTCTTGTTCTTAAAAGAATACTCTTACTTTTCCTTAAAATCTTTTTTCTCCAACATTTATATAAATATACATCAACTATTTATTTACTCAATGAATGGTGGTTTTTAGACTTATTCTTTTAATTTAAGTTTACTGAGAATATACTCAGAGCACTGGCCCAGGCATAGACGTGTAGGCTCTTCTCTCTTGGGAGAGGGCCCTTGCTGAAAGAAAACAATGTTCCTTAGAAGATGAGTCCCACCTCCAAGTATGACTCCTTGTTTGTCACCATAACACCTCATACTCTTCACCTCCCGCCGTAAGGGGCCATCCTGTTAGACATGGAATTTTTCCACACTATCTTAAAGCATGTAAACTTGATCTTGTAATTCTGCAAATCCATGAAGTCAGACTCAAACATTGAACAAAAGTGTCAGTATTTCTTGTATTAAAGAAAGATGGTTGTATCCCAAAGGGCAAACTTTTAACATTCATTTTACAGTTTAGTGGGATTTGGTGGGGGGTTTGTTCTTGCTGTTTCTAAAAGTTGAAGCTGATTTCTCACCCCTAGTAAATGGAAACCCATAAAAATGCCAGTGACATGAATGGTCCTTTACTCATCTGGACCCAGCAAATTTTTGCTGCATGGGTCTGGACCACCTCAATTTTGTCCACCTAATTCATCTTATCAAATACATGTATCTTGGCCAGTCAGCTAGCCAACCTTATCTTTCAGCATGTTTTGAATTCACTTTACACTGGTAAGCTACTATGATCTACAGTTCAGTTCAGTTCAGTCTCTCAGTCGTGTCCGACCCTTTGCAACCCCATGAATTGCAGCACGCCAGGCCTCCCTGTCCATCACCAACTCCTGGAGTTCACCCAAACTCATGTCCATCGAGTCAGTGATGCCATCCAGCCATCTCATCCTCTGTCATCCCCTTCTCCTCCTGCCCCCAATCCCTCCCAGAGTCTTTTCCAATGAGTCAACTCTTCGCATGAGGTGGCCAAAGTATTGGAGTTTCAGCTTTAGCATCAGTCCTTCCAAGGAACACCCAGGACTGATCTCTTGTAGAATGGACTGGTTGGATCTCCTTGCAGTCCAAGGGACTCTCGAGTCTTCACCAACACCACAGTTCAAAAGCATCAATTCTTCGGCGCTCAGCTTTCTTCACAGTCCAACTCTCACATCCATACATGACCACTGAAAAAACCATAGCCTTGACTAGATGGACCTTTGTTGGCAAAGTAATGTCTCTGCTTTTGAATATGCTATCTAGGTTGGTCATAACTTTCCTTCCAAGGAGTAAGCGTCTTTTAACTTCATGGCTGCAGTCACCATCTGCAGTGATTTTGGAGCCCCAAAAAATAAAGTCTGACACTGTTTCCACTGTTTTCCCATCCATTTCCCAAGAAGTGATGGGACCAGATGCCATGATCTTAGTTTTCGGAATATTGAGCTTTAAGCCAATTTTTTCACTCTCCTCTTTCACTTTACACAAGAGGCT
Organism: Bubalus kerabau; assembly: GCF_029407905.1. Taxonomy (NCBI): domain Eukaryota; kingdom Metazoa; phylum Chordata; class Mammalia; order Artiodactyla; family Bovidae; genus Bubalus; species Bubalus kerabau. The sequence continues at coordinate 26,707,651 of NC_073635.1, read as the reverse complement.
ATTTAGTTCCTCTTCACTTGCTGCCATAAGGGTGTCATCTGCATATCTGAGGTTATTGATATTTCTTCCGGCAATCTGGATTCCAGCTTGTGCTTCTTCCAGCCCAGCATTTCTCATGATGTACTCTGCATAGAAATTAAATAAGCAGGGTGACAATATACAGCCTTGACATACTCCTTTTCCAATTTGGAACCAGTCTGTTGTTCCATGTCCAGTTATAACTGTTGCTTCCTGACCTGCATATAGGTTTCTCAAGAGGCAGGTCAGGTGGTCTGGGATTGCCATCTCTAAGAATTTTCCACAGTTTATTGTGATCCACACAGTCAAAGGCTTTGGCATGGTCAATAAACAGAAATATATATTTTTCTGGAACTCTCTTCCTTTTTTCCATGATCCAGCGGATGTTGGCAGTTTGATCTCTGGTTCTTCTGCCTTTTCTAAAACCAGCTTGAACATCTGGAAGTTCACAGTTCACGTATTGCTGATGGCTGGCTTGGAGAATTTTGAGCATTACTAGCGTGTGAGATGAGTGCAATTGTGTGGTAGTTTGAGCATTCTGTGGCATTGCCTTTCTTTGGGATTGGAATGAAAACTGACCTTTTCCAGTCCTGTGGCCACTGCTGAGTTTTCCAAATTTGCTGGCATATAAAGTGCAGCACTTTCACAGCATCATCTTTCAGGATTTGAAATAGCTCAACTGGAATTCCATCACCTCCACTAGCTTTGTTCGTAGAGATGCTTTCTAAGGCCCACTTGACTTCACATTCCAGGATGTCTGGCTCTAGGTGAGTGATCACACCATCGTGATTATCTTGGTCGTGAAGATCTTTTTTGTACAATTTCTTCTGTGTATTCTTACCACCTCTTCTTAATATCTTCTGCTTCTGTTAGGTCCATACCATTGCTGTCCTTTATTGTGCCCATCTTTGCATGAAATGTTCCCTTGGTCTCTCTAATTTTCTTGAAGAGATCTCTAGTCTTTCCCATTCTGTTGTTTTCCTCTATTTCCTTGCATTGATCACTGAGGAAGGCTTTCTTATCTCTCCTCGCTATTCTTTGGAACTCTGCATTCAAATGCTTAGATCTTCCCTTTTCTCCTTTGCTTTTCACTTCTCTTCTTTTCACAGCTATTTGTAAGGCCTCCCCAGACAGCCATTTTGCTTTTTTGCATTTCTTTTCCATGGGGATGGTCTTGATCCCTGTCTCCTATACAATGTCATGAACCTCTATCCATAGTTCATATACAGTGTTCCATCATTATTTCTAGTCAGAATATTTATTCTGGTTAGCATATATGTGCGGATAAAGGTGGCTTTTTGTTGTTGTATTTGTTGGAGGAGCACATATGTTTAACTCCCTTGGGGCCTACTTCTTAATTGACAAGGTGAGAAAAGTCATCATGGAATAGAAATAACTAATCCTTAGTATCATTTCCCATTGTATCCCTTTCTCTATATTCTTCTTCTTAACTTTCAAAAACGTGTAATTTTATTTCTTTCATTTGGAGATATATAATCTTTGAATTTTATCTTAACCCTCCAGTCCCACTTTCTCACACTGCGTATATTTTGATCAGCCAGTCGCCCAAGCTACTAGAAAGGTCTTCTCAGGATTTATTGGTCCTCTGCTCCCTCTGTACTTTTTGTTAAGCTTTTTGTTCCCACATCTGACCAACATATATGTTATCTTCTCCAAGAAAACTGTCAAAATCACCCAAGATGGAATTAACCATTTCTTTCTCACTGTCACATATTGTTATCCTGTTAGTATCAAATTGTTTAAGCAGCTCTGCAGCAGATGAGAAATGGGCTTTTGAGTTAGATGACTTGAATTCAGGTCCCAGTTCCACCACTGACTGAATGAAACACCTTGGGCTAGTCACTGAATCCCTTTATTTTTTAACCTACCACATGAGGTAATAATAACTAGTTCAAATAGTTGTTAAGAGAATCCAATAAAACAGCATGTATAAATGCAACCTATAAATGATCAAGTTCTTTGTAAGTGTTAGATAATCTTAGATTTGAATTGAAAGATGGAGCCCTTAGGAAGATGGAGATACTGTCGTATTATTTATACTCCTGAGTGCTAACATTGTCCTTTGCTCATACAAGGGGTTTTCAAATGAGTTGATTTGATTATGAATTTCTTGCCAGATACAAAAAGGAAAACAAAATCACATCTCATTTGAGACATATGCTTGTAAAATACTTGCTTTATGCATATATAGCCTGAGTTATTTGTAGCATTGCTAGATAAATTTGGCTTTCTTAAGCTTATGGCTAAAGTTGTACAAAATCACATTTATTGCTTTCACCTTAAAATTTCAAAAAGAAGTGCTTTTTTATTTATAGAATGTGCAAGGATACTGTCGTCAGTGTTTGTATTTTCAATAGCTCTATTAAATGTCTCAATATCTCTAGATATCTTCAGTGCGTATCTCTAATAAAAAATCCATTTGTCATAGTAATACTTTTGTTGACACTTAGAAATAGTGCCAACCAAAATGATTATAAAGTTTTTGAAAGGTGATGAGCCTTCCAAAATTGTCTCTGCTTGTGTTCTCATGGCAAAATTAGGTTTTCATTTTTATTTTTTTTTTTTTAATTTGAAGAGGGTCCATTATCATTCTGTTCGTTCTAATTACATCTCATTAGTAAAGGTGCAAAGATATAGTGACCTGAAATCACAATGGCCATTTTCAAAGTTCCCAGAATACTTTTTATCAAATTGCAGTTTCACTATCCTGTCATTTTGTTATCACTTCCTTGAACAAAAGCATTGATGGAGCATTTGTCTATATTTTTCTTATTATGGAATGATAGTATATATTTGGGGAAAAATATGAATATTCTTGTTACATGCAGTTCTTTAGAAGTTCATTTAAAATTAGTCTGTGAGAAATGAATATAACTGCATATTTTTTTCTGATTTGTAAAAACTGTATTTCAAAACTCTAGTACACGGAATATATGATGAATAATTCTTTGTATAATCAATCATTATATAGCCTTGTAACCTAATACTTCATTATATAGCCTTACAATCTAAAATCTAAATTGATATGGAGTGCAAATTTTAATTTTGATTCTTCTACTATGCATAGCTCTTTGGCCTTCTACTTAGTTTTTCTTTGTCTGAATTTCAAATAGTTGAGTAGCCAACAGGTGATAAACGTCCCATTAATCTTTCTGACTCTAGCTCCTGAGCATTAGAATTGCTGATCAATTACAACAGTTGTCTCTTAAATGAGCTTTTCACATCTGCCTCTTATTTCATTAGTTAGCTGTCTGCCCAAAGATCTGATAAAATGGAATACTAGTGCCTTTTTACAACTTGTTCTGTAGGTCTGCACATTAAGGGTAGAGTTGTTAGCAGAATGGGCACAAAAGGGTATTTATCCACTCCCTACAATAAATATACATGCTAGTGTCTGGAAGACATTTGAGACTCTTTACTGAAATCACCTTAAGAAGGAAAAAATAACTGTTTCACTTTAGCTAGCTATTTAGCAACAGCTAATGTAAGATCAGGCTTCCCTGGTAGCATGGCATTTCTCATTATGCAGTGCTTTTACTGATTATATTTGTCTTCATATTAAAAGAAAAATGAGTCTATTAATTTAGTTAATTTTAGAAACAGTTAAAAACTTTAAAAAATATATTTTAAATTAGCAAACATCATGATTAACATACTCTCCTCCAGAGATTGTTATTAATCCTTGGTTACATTTTTCTCTATATGTTAAAAATACTACCCAATCATGACCTGCCTTCTCTTCTTATACAGCAGTCATCCTTTGAATGGAAAAAAAGTTGATGAATAATATATATAATCAACATTTAGACTGTTTTTAAGAAGAGTATTTTCTTACCTGTAGAATGGTAATAATAATAGTATGTCACAAAATATAATGAGAACTAAATGAGTTATTTGTACATAAGGCACTTAACACAGTACCCAGCACATAGCACGTGATCAATGAGTAGTAGCCATTATAACATTGAATTCTTTTTACTTCTGACTTCTATTCAGAGACTTTGGAAGCAGAACAATGGAATATTTTATTTTATAAGTATTGTGTAACATGGTAATTGTATGAGAAATTCATTTTTTAATATTTCAAAATTCATTTAACCATTGACAACCTATGGGTAGATATAATAAAGTAAAAATTATTTTAATTTTGTCTTTTGGAAGAAAATTTAGATAGATCTTCAGTGATTATTGTTCTGTGTTTCTGGAGACAATCACATTGTAAATGTCATTGGAATAAAAGGAGCTCTAACTGGCTTATCAGTTTTGAAAGCTACACATGCCTTGTTTAAATATAAGAAATGTCTTGACCAAATAAATAACCCAAGTCTGAGGTCAATTTTTATGTATTTTTCATATCTTCTTGAAATATCTGTATATTTTGAAATTAATGCTATAAGAATGTGTTACTGAGTATCTCAATTCATTTTACTTTAGGAATTCTATTTTTTAATAATGTTTTATAAGTTAAAACTACATAATGAATTAACTTAGAATGATGATTTCTACCCCTGTTATTTCATTTTGTTTTAACCTTTCTTTTTTGTAGGCCTCGTTTGTATGAAGTCCAGCACATCTGTAGTTGAGCTTGTTATGCTGCTTTGTTCTCAGGTATGAAATCTTAATCACGTGATTACATTAAACTACATGAGGATTGCTTTATGTCATTAAACAGGAGAATGGATGTAAATAAATATGTATATGTTTATGTATTTTAAAATATCTATTATCTCATAGATGAAGAAAATAGAGATATATATTTATGTAAATGATCTTACCATGCAAATATTGATTTAATCTCCCTCCTTCTCCCCTCCTGTTAGCTGTCTTATTTTCCATCTTACCTAGCCTTCTATTGTTCCTTATTTTTTAATTTCTGCAAATATATATATATATAATTTGTTATAGCTATTTTGATACCCTTCTTTACATCCATCTTTTTTAAATGATAGAGTAGTATTTATAATTTTGATGTTCATTGTTAATTAATATGGTTTCTTTTTCACTGTTAGAGATAACGCAAACTGGAGGTTGTTTTTTTAATGCAGTTGCCAGAGTATAAAACACAGCTGATCAGCGAGGGGTTTTTGATATGATACATTGCTGCTTTCCCTTTTTTAATGTAATTTATGTATTTCAGTATAAAATCTAAAAATCTACTTATACTATTTATCTTTAATAATCAGAATTAAAAATAGAATTATAATTTCTGGCTATTGTTTTTTTAAGCAATTAGAAGAAAATAGTATGTAACATTTTTCTGATAACCAAAATAGGGACCTAATGGTCTTTTTTCTCGCCAGCTCTGCCAAGTCTCCTGGTGGTCCTGATTTTCACATAAGTATTAAATATTTTGTAATATGAGAATGAAAAAAGAACTTATGTATGTTTGTAATAAGTAGTTTTACATCCTAATTTCCTCAGTAGAAAGGAAAATTTATATATACTGATTCCATTTACTGACCTGAGGTCTGACTAAAACCACAACTAACTTCCAAATAAATAGCAATAGGGCTTCAACCAATCCTTTAAAGCATCAACAAAAGTAAAACAACCAAAACTTACCTATTTTTCAGTCTTCAGGTTTACTTTCTTCAAGAATATATTCATAGGGAAATCATTAGATCCATTTTCCACTTTTCATCCAGATACGTAAATAAGGAAGATGTTAAAGGAAACAGCATCCCTGGCAGGAGTTCATCTGCAGGACATTTGAGAATTGTTACCCAAAGCCAGAGTCCTGAGTTCGAGAGACATTCTGTGAAATCTGTCTGGACCTCATAGGTTCTTGATGATGCCAGGTTGAAAGAAATGGTTTCATGGGGGAAAATAATGTAAAATTCCTTCTTCCTTAGCTCCTGGTTTCACTGCAGTTCAGAAAAATAAAGAAGAATGTAGCATTAGGGTCTAGTGTCTTTGATGGCCTCATCATCTAATCATAGGTTTAACATTACTCATTTGCTGGCTCCAGGAATTCCTGCCATTAAGGGCCCTAGAGATGAAACTTTGCCTCAGTTATTGATTGAAAGGAAGAGTGAGAAATTTAAGCTCTCTATGCAGTGCACTTTCTTTCAGTGTTTCAGCAAAGCTGTATTATAAACATGTCTCTCAACTTGATCTTTAGGTTGAATGTCTAAAATAATTCAGTGCATTTTAAATATTTAAGTGGTTAATTGATTTAAAATACCTTGTTTAAATGGTTTAAAAATGTCTTTATTTAAAAAAAAAAAAACAAGCTGCAGTTGTTTCATTTTCTATTAAACTGAAAAACTTTACTTTCCACAAAATATTTTTAAAGAAATAAGTGATAAATCAGTAATCTTCCTTTGATGCAATTCAGATGGGACGAATTCACTGTTCTACTTTAAAATTAGCTTATAAAAACATCTTTTGCAGATCATTCATTGTTGGACAGATATATAAAACCTTGGCTTTGAGGACACAAAAAATGGACATGTCTTCAGAATTTCTTAAAATAATCTGCCATTTTCTCCGCGACTCAAATTCATGATGATTTATATCCTGTTTTCATCCATTAGCCAGACAACATAGCAGTGGCAGACTTCTGATAAAGAGAGATAAATATAGGTGCGGGTGCTGTGGAGATTGCTTAGCAAGCAGCTCTGTCCAATGGCTAAGTTCTCTCCTTCAGACCTTAATGCATTTCTTTGACAATGGAGCTGATCCCTATAGAATTAGCATGGTTCTGTAGGCTTTTTTTGGTGCCAAGGCAGAGGCAATCCTGAGGAATTCTTAAAACAGCAGAGTTTTGAGTTGTTTTTCTTCTGTTTTACAGTTAGCCCTTTGCAAATGTTGATATAACTCCATGTTATTATGATCAGCAGTTATTAGTACTAATAAAAAGCTGGAAATCTGAATGAATAACTATCTTGATGGACTGCATGAATAAGTTTTTCCCACAGTGGGAACACACAACAAAGATGTTATCCACACTGTGGTTTAATTATTGGTTAAAATAAGTTTTCAATGCAAATGGAATTTTCTGGTTTATTTATTTGTTTAGAATTTGTTTTTTTCCTCTAAATTTGGATAAAACATGGAAAGATAACATTTTGTTTGGAGAAAACCAGGTAGTGAAGAACGGAAAAAGGAAAGGAAAAAGCAGCATTTCTCACAGCATTTGTTTTTCTTTCATTAGATGCCTTTATTTTGATGCTTTTGATTTCGGAAATTTCATGTTAACTACCACATATTATTAAGTCTATCAGCTTTTCTTACCTTTTTATCTTGAGCTCTTGAATAAACTTACTATTGCCAGTGGTTTGTGTGCAAAATATGGTCTAAATTTACATGCGATCATATTACAAGTGTCTGAAGGTACTTGTCAAGGATAATTCAGTTCATATGGACAGTCTTTTAAACTCTAAGGGACATACATGCCAGTGGAATTTTAGGTCTCTTGAAAAACATATTTTAAGTTCTAAGGTGCTATTAGCATTATCATTATATTGCATTAACTGTTCCACAGATATTCAAAAACATTTTTTTACTGGATATGGAGTTTTCTTCTTCCTATAAATCTCATGTCATAAAAGTAAATTTCAGGATTTACCTATTCTTCTTTGCTTTCAATTTGTTTTTAAAATGTACTTAGTAGTATCTTTTTTAAAAATTAAGAGTAAAATGAACTGGAGTAAAATAATATAAAGTGTCTTGAAAAGTCAGTGCTTAATCAGTGAATATAGTGTTTCCTCCAGAGTTCTTCAGTATCTCACAGGTCTACTATTGTCCTCTGTCAACTTCTTTAAGTTTCAAAATCAGATGTGGTTGAGATGCTTTTCATTATTCTGTATATGTACCTTATTTTTCCATTACATTATTCTGAATGTATTATATTCTTTGATGAAGAGCAGATTTAGTTTTCAAGTAAACTTTTTAAGGTACTATAATACTTTCTAATTATTTCCAGATTTTTTTTAGGAAGTCTCCATCAGAGGTACTCCAGGAAAAATTGAGTGATGTTATCCCATAGGATTTCTTTAAGTTTTCATAAGTAAAGCTTAGCAGATGTCACTTGCATTTTTCTGTGCCTTATCTGTCAATAAAAAATGTTTTATAAATTGAGAGACTTTTATGTAAAAAAAAATATCTCTCAGTATTTAAGTACTTTATGACTTGAAACACTGATTAAGCAAATGTATGCTTAATAAATCATTTTTATTCTCATTAGAAACCCCAAAATATATAAGTAACATAAAGTAGAAGTCAGCCTTGCAAGTCTCTTTAAGATCTGTGTATGCAGTTACTAACATGAAATATTTTGTGGTCTTGTTTGCCTTTATTCTTTTTTAAATACATCATATACTTAAAGAAAAAGAATTCTAGTGACTTCACTGATGTGATCAAGGCCATAACCCAGGACTTCTAAACACAGCACTTACAAAAGGAACCACAACTAAAGAACTATCTTCCTGTTTTTAAATGATTTAGCCTTTGAACTTTTAATTTTTTTTATTTTTTCTCCAATTTGATACAGTTTAATCAGATGGTACAGAGGAAAAGACATACTTTTCTTCTTCTAAGTATAATAAACCTAAGACTGAGGTGCAAAGACATAGCTAAGATGAATATAGAGGCCTGCAAAAGAATATTTCTTCATAAGTACACAATATTTAAAGAGTTTTTGGTGTTTAAAATAAAGTGTTAAATTTAAGAAAAATATACATGAACTACATTTTTTCAAGCATCTTTGAAAATATGAAATCTTACTAATTATCATGGTGAAATTATGTCACATTGAATTATTTAGTTACAACTTTTTCTATTTTAGCTTTGTAATCTCTAAGATCTGTTGATATATTTTTCTATTTCTTAAAATCTAGTGTTCTCCATGAAACTTGCCTGTTAGTCTAGCTGAATTTGAAATGAAGGAAGAATAAAAAGTAATGGCTTGATATTTTAAATTGAATATCATCAAGTGATAACTATATGTGGTATAGAAAATTGATACTGTGAACTATAAAAATAAGATTTTCATGAAAGGCTTTAATAAGATGGACTAAAGACGTACCTCTTGAAGTAAATAGACTTTCTACACAGCCTAAGCAGGCAAGGAGATTCAGTCTAAACAAAGTTCTGGAGAGAAATGAAATGAACCTGTATGTGCTCAGACCAGTGACCAGCTCATTTTGGAGTGTATCAGAAATTAAGTAGGAGACATGTGATTATTTGGGTTTATTTGTAATACAGGTAGACCCATTTCCATGCAGTACATCTCAAAAGAGTGGTTTCTCATATAAAAGATTATAGTATGTTAATAGCCTAGAGTTGAGATTGATAAGAAACATCTCACTTGTAAATACTTTTAATAGTCCGTGTTGTTTCCTGTTACCATTTCTGCCTGTGTTTTTTAAAGAAATAAAGCCACTATTTTATTCCTGAATATCTAAGAAATCCCTACCTTTATCTCTGGACCATGCCTAACCTAACCCCAGCTTTTATCTGTGGTATAATGTCATCTCAAAGTTAAAGGAGCAAATCAGGCATTTAAAGATTTTTGGAATTAATATGGTTGTATCATCTTTATTGCCAGAAACTTTTAATATATCCTAAATATAAATAAAAGTTAAGTAGGAAATTGAAAATGTTGTAACTTATATAGACCATTCTCAATATGGGTCATAATAATCACTTTCAATTATTAGAAAATAGGGAGAAAATTATACAATGAAATGTATACATTCTAAAGAAAAAAGCTTTTAGTAAGTATTACTACTAAAGTATTACTGCTGCTGCTGCTGCTAAGTCGCTTCAGTCATGTCCGACTCTGCAACCCCATAGACGGCAGCCCACCAGGCTCCCCCGTTCCTGGGATTCTCCAGGCAAGAACACTGGAGTGGGTTGCCATTTCCTTCTCCAATGCGTGAAAGTGAAAAGTGAAAGTGAAGTCGCTCAGTCGTGTCCGACTCTTAGCAACCCCATGGACTGCAGCCTACCAGGCTCCTCCATCCATGTGATTTTCCAGGCAAGAGTACTGGAGTGGGGTGCCATTGCCTTCTCCAAAGTATTACTAAGTATTTGTAATCAGAAAATGTTTATTTAATGTGTCTTGGGGAGAATGCTACCGAACAATCACAGCAATAATTGTCTACCCAATTATTTACACCATCTTCTATGAAAATTTAATCAAAGATTTAAAGAGCATGGAATTCAAATTACTTTTGATCACTTCCATGAGGTCTTATTGGACATGATTTTGAGCAAACTCCAGGAGATAGTTAAGGACAGGGAAGCCTGGTGTGCTGCAGTCCATGGGGTTGCAAAGAGTCAGGCAGGATTTAGGGACTGAACCGCAACAGCAGAAGCATGGGGTCTTTTATTGTTGATTTCTCTTATTTCAACTCTGGAAAAATTGGCAGGTATAGTTGGAGTTGATCACTTTTCTATTATAAAATATTTTTAAGCTACCTTAATGTGTATGATACTTGTACATGATGCAGCACTTCAATCCTTGATAATGATTAGTTCATATCCAACCTGAATTATAAATACAGAAGGAAAATGACGGCTAAACTTCAGTGCTGGGCTCATTTGTGTGAAAATGGTACTAATATAAGAGAAACAACAGTTATTTTCTTATGTATGAATTCTCATCAATTTTTGCCAAAATTGGGACAAAAAGAAATCGGTAAGCCTTGGCCTCCTGCAGGATAGTCTTTAAGAGTGCTACAGTGTCTGTGACACAGGAGAAGGAATATAGTATATTCTGAGGTACACAGATTTCCTTGGATACTGATAGACCACTTCCCTGAACTAAAACTCCTTTCCACACTTGGCTACAATGTCCACCCCTTTCCTCTCTTCCCTGTTTGGGTTTGTTTGTTTTCTTCTAATTTTTATTTTTCTATATTTACATTATATAAATTCTTCAGGAGCATTACAACAATTTGAAAAATAGTGAAAACAGCAGTATATATTTCATTGTCCTTCCATTTTGTATATTCTCTTGCTCTTCGGTGGATTTTTTCCATTTAATCCTCTGTACTTCAACATACTTTATTTTATAATAAGTTATATAAAATATTTTATAGTAGGTAATTTTATTTGTCCTCTTTTTCTTCGCTTGCACATTTCTTCGTGATCATTTTTTTCTGTGGTTTTGTTGTTGTTATTTAAATAATTATAGACTCATAGGAAGTTGCAAAAATAGTACACAGAATCCAGTGTACCCTTTCCCCAGCCTTCTCCAATAGCACCATCTTATATAAATGTAATACAGCGTCAATAGAAGGAAATCAATATTGGTATAATACTCTTAACTAGATTACAGACATTTTTCAGCTTTCACTATCCTTTCCATGCATTCATTTGTGTGTGTGCTATTTCATTACTATCAGTGCTATTTTATTCCTTATATTGATGTAACCACTACCACTATCAAAATATAAAATTCAGAATTATTACTATTACTTCATATCTTCCCAGTTATTTCAAACTCTTTTCTTTCATGAAACTTTTCAGGTTTATTGTTATATGATTTTAATCAATCCATCCTTCCCTTTTACATTTGAAATACATATATCTAGACAGGAAATATAGGTCCCTGTTTACATGTTTTAATTAGATATTCTTATAGGTGATAAAGGCATGATATTCTTTATCTATTAAATTGGAGTTTCCTTTAGAGTAAGCATCATGCCAACCATTCCTCATTATTGGAAGCATTTCATTCAGCCAATGGAGAAAATAAGTTTTGTATAGTTTCATTTCACATTAATTGAGATCTCATTGAATTGTAGAATTTTTTTAAACTATGCAAAAAGAAAGACTAAATTTAAAGATGACAGAACCTTAGAGTCTTTCAAGGTTGCATTATGAATGTTATTAATTTTAATTATGCTATGCATTTACACCATAAAAAAATCATTTTATTTTTATGTTGCCAGTGATGTTTTTTGTTTCGCTCCTTACCACGCCATCCACACCTTGCAGTGTCCAGCACTTAGTATAGATATTTATTAATTACTTACAGAGTTAATTCTTTGAATATTGTGAATAATGCTGCTATTAACATTGACCTACAAGTTATCTGAGTCTCTGTTGTCACTTCTTTTAAGCTTATACCTTTAGGTATCAGGTGTATAATTGAGTAGAATTGTTGAGTCATTTGGTAATTCTGGGTTTAATTTTTTGAGGAATTGCAAGTTTTCCACAAAGTCTGTATCATTTTATATTTCTATGAGGAATAAACCAGGGTTCCAATTTTCTCCATGTCCTCTCCAACACTTATTATTTTCTGTCTCTCTCCCTCTTTATCTTTGGTTTGTTTATTTGTTGTTTTTTAAATTATAGCCCTTCCTGGTAAGTATGAAGTAGTATCTCATTGTGATTTTTATTTATGTTTTCTTGATAAGTAGTGATGTTGACATCTTTTCATATGCCTATTAAAATCCTTTCTCATTTTTAATTGAGTTTTTTGTCGTTGAGTTGAAAGTGTTATTCTAGACATTAAATCCTTATCAAATATATGATTTGCAAAAATATTCTCTGATTCTGTAGGTTATTTATTTTCATTCTCTTGATAGTGTCCTTTGATGCACAAAAGTTTCTAATTTAATGATGTCCAGTTTATCAAATTTTGTTATTGTTACCTATGCTTTTGATATCATGTTTTTGAACCTATAGCCAAGTTCAAGCTCATGGAGATTTCCCCCTTTATTCTCTGCTAATAGTTTTGTTATTTTAGGACCTCAATTTAGATCTTAGATTCATTTTGAGTTATTTTTTATATCCAGTATGTATAGGGATCCAAATTTATCCTTTTGCAAATGATTATCCATTTTTCCTAGCACCATTTGCTAAAGAGACTATCCTTTCCCCATCAACAGATCTTGGTACTCTTGTTGAAAATCAGTTGAGCATAGATGCCCATGATGATTTTTAATGCAAAAGTAGTCCCTGAAAATGAAGCACAATTTAAAAATAAGTATTAGAGGTTTGAATAAAATTTCCTATTACCTCATATTTTCACTACCCAGGAGTAGTAAAAAATTATCATTTAATATATATCCTTTCAAATTATATTTCTACACATAAATGCAAAATTGTTACTAGTATAAGCAAAAATTGCTGTTGTAACAGCAATAGCTTACAAATTACTTTTCCCAGTTGATAATCTAGAGTAGTGCTGTCCAATCAAAATATGATGTGAGGTACATATGACTTTAAATTTTTTAAAACTATATTTTAAAAAGTGAAAAAAGAGTACGTGAGATTAATTTTAATAGTATATTTCATGTAACCTAAATATAATTTCAGCATACATGTAATCAATATAAAAGTATTTAAAATGAGGTATTTTACATTTCTTTTTTCCTTAGCCTTTCAAATCAGGCATATGTTTAATACTTAGAACATTTATCAGGTCACACTAACCACATTTGAGGTACTTATAATAGCTGCATGTGATGTAGATTCTGTATTGGTCAGTACAGCTCTTTCTTCATATATGACATCTGTGCTTTTTTAAATGTTAATGTAGTCTAAACATAAAACTAGGTATTCCAGAAGTCCAGAATATTGTAGGTCTTCAAGCAAAGATCAGCTAATCATGTCAAAGATTCTTGCCCTGGGTAAAAAGGACAGACAATACATCAGTTTCTGTGCAACACTAAAATTCTAATGGCTTATCCACCTATAATTGCATTGTTATTCATGAATAAATATAAAATATTCTACTGTAACTGTACATAACTTTGCTTCATGGTAATAAAGCACAAACAGGGTTTTAACATTCCAGGTTTAATACTAGAACTTCCTTCTATTTTTAAATGGTAGCATAGATAATGGCTATGAGGTATTTGGGGGTATAATTTGTATATAATTAAGTTATATATATATATATATATATATATATAAATGGATAATTTATTATTTTGCCAAGATGTCAATTGAGATAGTGTGCACTACATGTTTGCTATATGGGAGTGAATAAGCCAAGCAGACAACGAAGCATCAACAGCTCAATCCTGAATGGTTGCTTCCCTATTTATTGTTGAAAATAAGGAAATTTTCTCAATGGTTTCTTGATTCTATATAAGTACAGAAGTTAGCCACAAAGTATTAGTATATAAAAGGTCTCAGAAAATACATCTTGAGAAACATTAAATGTCTGTTTTATCTTTGGTTTATCTGTGAACATATTTGACAAGCTAAACTTGCATCATAGTTTAATATAATAATATCCAGCACTTTTATGATAGTCCCATACAGTCTAGAGCTCTTAATTCTAAAGGTATAATTTCTCTTATATTCATATTTTAATTTATCTTATTTTTTCTCTTTTTTCTGGCCAAGTATCTCAAGTTATCAAGTTTTCAGGATCACTGTGCTGATACACCTATTCTTAGCTCTAGAAAAACATAACATTCAAAGATGATCATCGAGTGGTATGAACAGTATTATATAATTTAAGATAAAATAGTATATCAGTCAAGACTTCGCTCTTATGTGTTCTGTTAAATGTAACTTATCTTTTTTATCATTAATCATTGATATTAGAGAAAGACATTCCTTGTTATTTCATTGACTATAGACCAGTAGGATTTTGTTTTATTGGTTTTAAGTTTTAAAAGTTCTTTTTTTTTTTCAAAACTACAGTCTAAAACCCTATTCTAGCTTTTACTCTTTTCCTACCTATGTAAATCTTAAAATATGAAACATTCTCTTATTTAATAAAGTTGGCATTTCCTTTATTTCTTCTGATCATTTCTGGTAGCAGGCAGTAAAGAAGGAGTATCCTCTCAAGTTCAGCTGAATATAAATTTGCTTGTATGTTGTATATGTTCATAGATATAGAAAATGCTGTTTAAAAATATATATTGTAAACCAAACTAGATTATTTTTCATTATGAATACAAATATAACTATGTATATGTATATATATTCATAAGATTATTTATTATTAAAAGTTGTATTAATTTTACTACACAATTCAGCAATCTACTGAGATCCTACGTAACCTCATTATCTTTGTACAGTACACCAACTCTTTTAGTGATCAACCAGATATATTTCCATGTTGCCTAATGATTTTTCTATTATTGACCTTCATATAAATAATCTCTTTGTACTAGTCATTGATTATCCATTTCTTACTTTCAGGTTTTCCTACAATGCTTTCTGTAAACTATTCATAAAAATAAGCAATGAAAAATTTTTTAAAAGTCTGTACTTTGAGTACTTGCTTATTTTTCCATTATTTTGCATTCATTGAAAACATTACTCATCTCTGTTTTTCTCTCTGCATGGTATTTTTTTTTTCTTCAGTCCTTGTACTTAACAATTTTTCTTATTGAACAGAATTATAAGCATGCCAGTTATAATGAACATTTGTTATAAAGTTGTTTTGAGGAACATACCTATTTCTTTTATTGGCAACTAATGATAAATAGGCATTAAAGATATAGGAAGTAAAAACTGATTCTGGAGTTCCAAAAGACAAGATCTCAGTTTAACCTCCCATTTTTACCTTGAAATATTCCCCTTATTTTCAAGAAATTTGAAATGAATTAAGTCTCTAAGGACATTAACTTGGTTAACTTAATTACATACAAAACAGAAGGCAATGGAAACTGTACACTGAATTGATACAGAGGAGAAAACACTGGTGGGGGAAAAATTATGTGCAGGGTCCGATATTTCTACTGTGTTATCTAACCGCCATAAAGTGATTGTGAAGAGAACATGGGGATTTCATTGTCATCCTTCTGGAACCTATTTGTCTTCAAAGTGTTTAGTTTCAAAGGATCCTTAACTTGATATCCAAATCTCTGAAAAAGTCCTTCATCTTGAGGAAATGTTATGCATCCATGTAGAAGAGTTAAAAAATTGTGACAAACCTGTCTATACTTGACAGCTCTCAACACGCGTTCAAACCCAGTTTAGTATGTTTCCCCACGAGGATAAAAATTTGATGCCTAAGTTTAATTTACACCTTATCTTATGGCTGCTCATTTTCTTCAGTAGTGGAGCAAGTGAGTGAGTGTATGTTTTCTCAAATGGCAGAAAACTTCGGAATGATTTTGTAGCTAAGATTTTTGAGTATACTTTTTCCCTGTCATTGCCAAGAAATTGACTTTGTTGAGATGACAGTGAATTACTATTATTATCCTTTTGTATACATTTTCATGTATTCATTTACTTTGTTTTGAGACAGTGATTAAAGTGTCCTTTCCTTGCCCAGCTATATCCTGTTTCTTAACTTTCAGTGTACTTTATATGTTGTGTACTTTTCTTGTCACAAAGCTTTTAATATCTCCCCTTTCAGTATTTTACTTAATTTTTATTTTTTAATTTTGGCTGTGCAAGGTGGCATATGGGCTCTTTGTTCCCTGACCAGGGATCAAAGCCCCTTACCCTATATTGAAAGCATGGGACTGCCAGGGAGGTCCTCCCTAATAATTCTTTTGAAACTTCTAAAATCAGTTACACAGCAACATGCATTTAAGAAATACGTTTTGAAATGCAGAAACAAATGTGTATCAGTGTAAAGGAATAGAATCACTGCATAACCTCATTCATTACTCATTTTTTTACATGCTCATTATAAGGTAACACTTTCAGTCTTACACAAATACCATATTATGGGAATGAAATACTGAGAGCTAAAAAGGGCCATAGTAATAAAGGATGTGGACACTACAATAATTATGATGTAGTTATGATGCAATAATATACTACTTTACAAATAAGTAGAAGGAATTTAAATAATTGAACAATTTGAAAGGAAATATACACATCACTTTATAATAACTAAATCACTCCATGCTGTTGAGTTAGGAACTTTGAGGTTTGTGTGTGTGCAGTCTTGTTGAGAGGGAAGAATGACTTCAGTCAGTAGTTCTCAGCACTAAATTCACGTCACAATCACTTGGGAAGCTTTAAAATATAATAACACTGATGCCTGGGCATATCTTCAGAGACCATTCTGATATGACTGGTGCTTTTTAGCAACAGTCCTGTTGATTTTTTATTTGTTTGTTTGTTCAGTCAGAACTCATGGATTTGTGATACCATAGATTTTAGAGAAATAAATTCAACAACAGAAATACATTGAGTATGTATAGTATGCCAGTCACTTGCTACTTACTACATATACATAGTTGGATAAAATAAGATCTTTCTTTTTATAAATGAGTTTATGATCTAGAGGGGACACATATGTGTGAGATACCACTACAAATTATAGATAATTATATTTCAGAGCAAATGTTCCATGAGTAATAAAAGTAATATTAAGTGTTGAGAAAATAATGATGTAGGCTTGATCCATTTCTCATTTCCAAAGTTTTAAAATTATTTCTTTACACACTTTGATATTTGCTTTGCCAACATAAATTATTGTTATAGTATTGCTCTTTTTCATAGGAGTAAAATCTAAAGACTCATTTACAGAATAGGAGAACATGCTATTTGTTACACTTCCTATGGGTTACTTTTTACTTCACATTTCATTTTTTTTCTTTGCACTTACACATTCTTGTTTACCACCAAATACTGTATACCATATTTTGCCGACAATTCAAGGAGTTTAGAGTTTTCAACTAAAGATGCCCTCAAAATTGATTATTTGTTGTGGCTCAGCTGGGTCAGAAATATCCATCCTCTGAAGAAGGGAAAGGCTACCCACTCCAGTATTCTGGCCTGGAGAATTGCACGGACTGTACAGTTCATGGGCTTGCAAAGAATCAGACACGACTAAGCGACTTCACCTCACTACTAGCACAACTGTCATTTCAGAAATCATTAAACAAGCTTAAAACCTGCATTCAAGGGACTTCCCTGGTGGTCCCGTGGCTAAGACTCCACGCTCCCAATGCAGGGGGCCTGGGTTTGATCTCTGGTCAGGGAACTAGATCCCACATGCTGGAACTAAATATCTCACATGCGGCAACTAAAGACCTGTATGCTGCAACGAAGATCGAAGATCCTCCGTGCCGCAGCTAAGATCCAGTACAGCCAAATAAATTTAAAAACAAACAAACAAACCATATTCGATCTTGACATTTTCTGAGAGAATATACTTTATTTTGTGAGGAATATTTTGTTTTTCCTTTTTCTCTCTCATTTACCGTTTTTTAAAGTAAAGAAATATCCACATTCCCTTATGAGGTATATTTAAAATTCACCGTAACAATAGAGATTAAAATAAATGTCTCATGCAAGATTCCAGAAAACAATTATTTTAAACTCTTAAAAACTTATGTCTAAAATATCTAGTTTTATTGTTACTTTTATGGCTTGTTACTTCTCTAAGCCTTCTATTGAAGCAGCACCCCGGGGTGCAGTGGATAAAGGGGTGATACAAGCTGTAACCCATGCCATCCACCGTAACAGGAGCATTCTATGCTCTTATGTTTTAAAATTCATATTTACTATATTTTCTTATATTACTTACAATTTTAAATTATATGGCTTTGTTTTTTCCTCTCAGACATCAGATAAATGAATATGTATGACCTGGACTTAGTATGTCTCCTGTCTGGGACTTTGATCTCATATTGCAATTTGAAAAATAAAAAAAATTAAACTCACTTTCTTAAGGAAAGACAACTGGTAACACTTTTTTAGCCTTATAAATATTAATTAATGTAGTTAAAAGAAATTGACTTAATAAATTAAAATTGTCCAAATTGATTATTGTAGTTGATGCGAAATTTTGAAAATCTTCACACTAGGTGAATTCTGCTTTGGTCCTTACTTAAAACCAGGCCTGGAAAACTACTCTTGTACCCCAAGCTATATAACCTTAAAGTGTAACCAGTAGGCTTCTGTGGTAGAAAATATAATATTCATGTTTGGCAAGCAAATAACTACTAGAACTAGAAAAAAGATACAGGGAAATGTATATTTATAATGTTTTATACATAATATAAATATTATATGTAAGATCTTTTTTCTATGTTTCCCATCCAACATCACTAAACTTCAGAATTGAACTCTTGTTGCCTTAATGCTGTATATAGTCATTGTGCAGTTTGCATCTTCTATTTCTTGTGCTTCTGTGGTTACCACAGATGAATAAAATGTGCTTCTTCCTGCAATGATTCAATATCTAAAATCTAATCATATAATATGCATATAAACATACAAAAATGAAGTTGCAGAGACATATGGAAAGTACTATTATGTTATCAAGTTTTAAACTGTGTGTTAGAAAATTGGCATTTTAGCTTTTGTCATCTTAAAATCCTATGTCACATAAGTGTTTGATATGCAATGGCACCCCACTCCAGTACTCTTGCCTGGAAAATCCCATGGACAGAGGAGCCTGGTGGGCTGCAGTCCATGGGGTCGCAAAGAGTCAGACATGACTGAGCAACTTCCCTTTCACTTTTCACTTTCATGCTTTGGAGAAGGAAATGGCAACTCACTCCTGTGTTCTTGCCTGGAGAATCCCAGGGACAGGGGAGCCTGGTGGCCTGCCATCTATAGGGTCGCACAGAGTCGGACATGACTGAAGTGACTTAGCAGCAGCAGCAGCATGTCTGAGAAAGGATGACCAGGACAGTTAGAGGTGGCAGAAGAGCAAGATAGACTAAACCCATAATTTTTTTTTTTTTTTTTTTGGCTTGGGTTCAGAGAACATAAAATAGTTTCCCTTCCTATGGATGGGAAAAAATAGAAATAGAGATCCTTTCTTTTTGTGTTCTCTCTTTAGAACCAGCTATGTAAGTGGAGCCAGCTCCAGAGATAGAGGTAGTTCCATCATTAGCTGTCAAACAACTCCATCAGCAGCTACACAGCTATAGCAAATACTAGAACCAGTCCCGGCAGCACCTCTGAGCTAGAACCAGTGCCTGCACTAGCACTGGGATAAAGGTAGGTCCACCTGTAGATCTAGAGCCAGCTAGCTTACCAGCTCCTTTTTAACGCCAGCTCTGGCTTCAGCTCTAGAGGTGACATCAGCTCCAGATCTATAGTTGTCTAGAGTCATTTCTCTCAGCAATTCTCACACCAGGCCTGGCACCAGTGCGAGAATTAGAATCAGTCCCAGAACTGGATCCAATTCACAACCAGTTCTAGCACTACTGTCTGAGCTAGAGTTAGTTTGGCACCAAATCCAGAGAGAGAACTAGGGTCAACAGCACACCTAGTGCCAACCTCAGCGCTGTATCCAGCACCAGCACCAGAGATGGAGTCTCCCCACAGCTAGAGCCAGCTCAGGCACCAGCTCCTGGGCCCATTCTTCAGCCTGAGTTGGCACCAGCTCTCAGGCCATCCTCTGGCTCTGGTGCGACTCCACCACCAGAGCGTCTCTTACTCTCCTCTGAAATGGTGTCTTTTTTATTTTTGTAGTTTCACTTTTGTGTTTCATATATTTTGTGGTTTGCTATATTTTAATTTTTCAGTTCACATATAATAATATTTTTAGCTTATTATTAAAAAATGCTGTTAGTGATTAAAGGGTCTTGTATTTTTCAGTTTTCCTGAGCCAATGTATGTACATGGATGTTTTCTAATATTTTGCAGCTGTCCTTAATTTTGCTAGATCTTTTCTTGTCCTTTTCAACTACTCTTTTTCTAATCTTAAAAATGTGAATGGCTCCCAAGAATCAGCCTAGGTCTTCCTGTTTATTCTTCTTTGGAGACTTTGACTTAATGCTGTGCCTCAATTAATGCAAAATATATGAGGATAGCAATAAGTCATTTTGTTAAAATGTAGAGAAAAGTGTTGCCTATAATTGTTTTCAACAAAAATTATTTGAAAGGTTTAATAAGTTCATTATAGTGCAACAAAGATCTTATCATTTTGATAAAGATTATGGCAGATAAAATATAATGTGCTCAGTTACGTCTGACTCTTTGCAACACCGTGGGCTGGAGCTTGCCAGGCTCCTTTGTCCATAGGATTTTCCAGGCAAGAATACTGGAATGGGTTGCCATTTCCTTTTCCAGGGTGTCTTCCTGACTCGAATTGAACCCGAGTTTCCTGCATTGACAGGTGGCTTCTTTACCTCTAGTGTTACCTGGGAAGCATTTAAACACAATGGCTTTGCTGAAAACAGAGTCATTTAGGCTTTTATTAGATCATTCCTGTCCTCAGACTATCACCTCCCTGTTTCCAAGTTGTTGATTCTGTCTCCTGGGGAAATATAGATTCATGATTATTTCTATTTCTTAACAGAGCTACTTAGAACAGAGAATATTTACAAAGCAATTACCTACTTTGGGGGACCACACTTATTCCCAGCATGTGTTCAAAGCTTTAAAAGGAAACAAGATCAGGAACAGAGTGAAGGAGTGACATGGAGACTGTGTTTCCAAAGCCATAGTCATGGCCAACACTTAATTAGTAGAAAATCATGGAGGAAAACTCTATGGATGGGTGGCATGACTGATCAATAAGGATTTTTAATAAAACTTTATTAGGCAAATATTTATTTGTAGTATCATTGAAAGGGGTATAATCTTTAATCTAAAAAACTAAATTTGCCAGCTATATTAGAAAGACCAAGAAAATAAAAGTCCCTGGAATAAATTAATAAGCAAAAAGCTCTTTAAAACATATTCTAAATATGCCATAAAAAGTGTAAAATAAGCAACATTTTACTGTCACAGTGAGGATCTGTTCTTGTGACCTCACTTTCTATCTCAGTCTGCATCACTGGGAATTCAAAAGCGCCTTTTAACTAAACAATAAAGGATTGCTTTTAAAATTTTCATTTCTCAGAAAATAGCATTTGTTAACAATCTTTTAGAAAGATTTAGAAATATCACGTGGAAGTTATTAGCATCAACATGATCCTTAAACCAGATGTTAACTTTCATTTACGTGCTCATTTTTCTTACACGTGGTCTGCTCTCTCCTTTTAGGAATGGCAAAATTCTATTCAGAAGAATGCAGGACTTGCATTTATTGAGCTCATCAATGAAGGAAGGTAATTAATTGTACAGTATTTAGACAACTAGTCAGTGTACATTTTATTCCACTGGGTGACTGCTCTTTCCTGCCATCTGTTCCAAAAATATGTAACAAAATATATTTTAGTTAAATGATTTATCACACAGGTACTTATACCTTAAAGGAACAAAGTTTAAAATGTTTAGCAATTTTCATTTGGGAGAGGGGAAGCAGGTATGAAATAAAGGGACAAAGTCTGTAAGATTTGTGTGAGTTCTGAGCCATGTCTTACCAAATAGTAAAGTTGTTTTACACAGATCAAGTGAACCCAGCCTGCAGTCCCATCTGCTGCTCCATCTGTTCTCAAAGCCATGTTCAGTGTTTACTCCCTCAGCCCGTCTCAGTTCGTATGAAGTAGTTTCATTCGACCATATCATGCTTTCTGCTATCCCAGTAAAAATGCGAGAGAAGTTAAATGTAGGAACTACAGTGGTCTGGCTAGGAACATGTTTATACCATTGTTAAAATGATGTCATGGTGAGATTTATGTTTGAGCTCATTATTGCATTTATCACTTTTATGATAAACTGTCATTCATTATGATTTTTCCTATACTTTATTGGCAATGAATATAGTAAGATAGATGTAACGGACAGCATTCTGACATGTACAGCTTCTCTTAGCCAAAGACTTGCATCCCTTACAACTTGAGTTTCATCTGTGACAGAGTGTGTTCTTTGGAAAATAATGCCTGAAGATTTGGCATAGTCTGTGTCTCATTTGAAACCATATTTAATTATATTAATAAGGAAATAATTTTACTGTATATAAAACTTACCTTTATCAAAAGAGGTGTCATTAAAGAATATTTTACAGGGTAGTCTTTGAAACCTAAGTTGTATATGCTATAAATACCTATTTTGAAAAAAGTTAAATACAATTTAGTGGTTTTTTTCCATCAATGTTTTATATTCTGAGAAATAGCCTCTGTTTTTACAACAATTCATCTTACTGTGCATTTCTCACTTAGATATTTTATGATTGAGTTATTTTTAGTCATAATATTACAACTCTAAATATTAAAATGAAATTTGCCCTACTGCCAAGCAAAAGATACAAGAGAATATTAGTTTTCTTTTATAGCATAATCATTTTAAACATAGTAATATACTCTACTTCTTATAAAACTTTATTGTGAAAATAATTGATAATAATTATTATCCATGTTCAGGCAATGAAAAATAGAAAAAAATTATTTGTTCAGGCAGTTCATTGTCATATGAGTTATAAAATCTCTCATTTCACATAATGCTAGTTTTGCTAACTCATTTCATCTGTGAACTAAAAAAACGAAAATTATGCTGTTTATCAGGAATTCTGAAGAGTTAACAAATTGAACCTCTAGCCTGTAAGATTAAGATTATAGTTATTTCTTGGAAAAGAAGAAGAGTGAAAATTTTGGTAGTAGAGATTTTTAGCTTTTGAAACTGTTTTGTTATTCATTGGTAGTGTTTGGCATTTATTTTGATTTAGGGAAGAAGTTGGAATTATAGAAAGTAGTTATAATTTTTTTAATTTAATCCAGGAAAACCTCTAAATGCTCATCATAATATTCTTTGTGCCATTTTAGATTTGTTTTTCCATTTTTATACCAATAGTTTCTCCAGTAAAAATGATTTTGGAACAAATAGTGAAATATAGCTAGCTATAAATATATAATCACATCTCATATATATATTAACATAGCAAATGTCTATTTAGCACCTACTGTATGTGGCTCAGATGGTAAAGCATCTGCCTACAATGTGGGAGACCTGGGTTCAATCCCTGGGTCAGGAAGATCTCCTGGAGAAGGAAATGGCAACCCAATCCAGTATTCTTGCCTGGAAAATCCCATGGACAGAGGAGCCTGGTAGGCTACAGTCCATGGGGTTGCTAAGAGTCGTACCTGACTGAGCGACTTCACTTTCATATACCAAACACCATTATGGGCACTGGGAATAGAGAAGTGAATGAGACAAACATGTTTCTAAATTTTGGAGGAAAGACAAACAGACTAGCACATACAGTAACACAAGGGTGCTGTGATAGGGTCGGATGTTACAGGTACTAATCTGAGAAGAAGGAAGAGCACTTAACCTAGTCTGGAGGGGTGCATTCTCCAGTTGGTGGTAGTGTCAGGGTTTTCAAAAAGTGCATCCAAGCAAAGCCAAGACCATGAAACAAAAATAATCTTGCCAACAAATGATGCTGGAACAACTGGACATCCAAAAATAAATGCAGACACAGACTTTATACTCTTCACAAAACTTAGCTCAGTGTGGATCACAGACTTAAATGTAAAATGAAAAATTATGAAACTCATAGAAGATACAAAGGAGAAAATCTAGATGATACATTTGGTGATGAGTTTTTAGTTCTAAAACTAAAGGCATGATCCTTGAAAGAAAGAACTGATGAGCTGGACTTCATTAAAATGAACTTCTGCTCTGCAAAAGACAGTATCAAGAGAATGAGAAGACAGCCACAGACTGAGAGAAAATACTTGCAAAAGACACATCTAATAAAAGACTGTTATCTAAAGTATACAAAGACCTCTTAAGACTCAGCAATAAGAAAACTGATTAGAAAATGAGCCGTAGACCTTAACAAGTTCCTAAACAAAAGATGTACAGATGGAAAATAAGCAAAGGAAAAGATGTTCCACATCATAGGTCATCAGAAAAATGGAAATTTAAACAACAGTAAGATACTACTACACACCTATTAAAAGAGCCAAAACCCAGAACCCTGGCAACACCAAGTGCTGCTCAGGCTGTGGAGCGACAGGAACTCTCATTCTTCACTGGTGGAAATGCAGAATGGTACAGCCACTTTGGAAGACAGGTTGGCATTATTAAACTTAGTCTTCCCATACAATACAGTAGCCATGCTCCTTGGTACTACCCAAAGGAATTAGAAACTTACATTCACACAAAAACCTGCATGTGGATGTTTAGAATCATTTTATTCACAATTTCTAAAACTTGTAAACAGCCAAGATGCACTTTAGTAGGTGAATAGATAAATAACTACCCATTTATCTGATGCATTAAGACAATGGAGTATTTATTAATTAGTGCTAAACAGAAATGAGCTATCAAGCCATGAAAAGACATAAAGGAATTTTAATTGCATATTTCAAGATGAAAGAATCCAATATATGAAAAAGCTACTGTATGATTCTAACTATATGACATTATGGGAAAAGGCAAAACTGTGGACACAGTAAAAAGATCCATGGTTGCCAGGGCTTAAGGGGAAGCAGAGATGAATAGGCAAAGCACAGAGGATTTTTAGGGCATGAATCGACCCTGTATGATACTGTAATACTAGATACATATCATTTTGCATTTTTCCAGACCTTTGTAATATGCAACACAAAGCATGAATCGTCATGTAAACTGTAGACTTTGGGTGATAATGCAGTCTATGAATGTAGGTTCATAATTTGTAGCAAATGTAACCACTCTAATGGGGATTAGTGATAATGAAGGAGAGTACAATAAGTTGGGGAGGACATCTGGGATATCTCTGTAACTTCTGTTCAAGTTTGCTGTGAACCTTAAACTGTTCTTAAAATTAGTCTATAAAAAGAGTGAAAGTAGGAGGCCCTATTGCCAAAAAAGAATGGCAACCCACTCCAGTATTCTTGCCTAGAGAAGCCCATGGACAGAGGAGCCTGGCAGGGTCCATGGGGTCGCAAAAAGTCAGACATGACTGAGCGCTCATTAGTTGGTATAGTACAGTAAACAGAGCACCATGTTAGTTGAGAACTGAGAAATGATTAGGACATGGCTAGATGAAAGAAAAAAAAAAGTAGGAATAAAATTTTGGACTGAGGGAATAGTATAGTGCAAAAGCCTATTGGTGAGAGCCAGCAAGACGTGTTGCTGGAGAGCTCTTCTCAGTCATGAACATGCTGTTTCATGCGCATGCGAACAGCTGTTTCAGCGCATATTGTATGCCAGCCACAGAGAGGCCAGGGTCATCCCTTTATGGCAAGAATCCTACCATGAAGGGGTTTGTAAGTAGTGCTAAGGATGCAGGAGTGTAAAGGATGGAAGAAGTTTGGCATAATCTGCAGAGTGACAAATGGATTTCTGGGGCTGGAGACTGGAAACGAGATAGCTGTCTGAAATTTCAGAATCTCATTGAAGAGAATGGTGTCATAAACCAACTAAGAGTGGCTATGAGGATGGAAGAAGTGGACAAGTTTGAAGTAGCTGGTGGCTCAGGTGGTAGAGAATCCACCTACAATGGGGGAGACCTGGTTTTAATCCCTGGATTGGGAAGATCCCCTGGAGGAGGGCCTAGCAATCCACTCCAATATTCTTGCCTGGAGAATCCATCTCATGGACAGAGAAGCCTGGTGGGCTACAGTCCATGGGGTCACAAAGGGTTGGACAGACTGAGCGACTCAACACACAACAGAACACTTAGAAATTAAATCTATAGAACTGCTGATAGATTGAATGGTAGAGAGGACAGAAGGAATCATGGGTACTTTGCTTTCTTGTTTAACAGCTGGATAATTTACAATAAGTATAGTTTACTTAGAACAATACAGAAGGAGAGACGTAGGTTGAGTAAGAGATGTTTTTATTTTTGGTTACACTGAGTTCATAGGGCTTCCCAGGTGGCATTAGTGGTAAAAATAAATAAATAAGTAAATAAATCCGTTAGGGCTTCCCTTGTAGCTAAGTGGGTAAAGAATCTGCCTGCAATGCAGGAGACCTGGGTTTGATCCCTGGGTTGGGAAGATCCTCTGGAGAAGGAAATGGCAACCCATTCCAGTATTTTTGCCTGGAGAATCCCATGGACAGGGGAGCCTGGCAGTCTGCAGTCCATGCTGTCGCAAGAGTCAGACACGACTTGGTGTCTAAACCACCAACCACTGCCAGTGCAGGACAAAGCTTTGATCCCTGGGTCAGGAAGATCTCCTGGAGTAAGAAATGTCAACCCACTCCAGTATTCTTGCCTGGAATGAGGAGAGGAGCCAGAGGCTACAGTCCATGAGGTCGCAAAGAGTCAGACACGACTGAACATGGAGTCACATGCTCTGAATTCGTAGCACCTGTGAAAGTTCCAAGTAGAAATGTTAGATTGATGTCTTAGATTTTGGGTGTCAGGCTTCAAAGAGACAGCTCTTGTTGTTTAGTCACTTGAGTTGTGTCTGGCTCCTTTCTGACCCCATGGACTGTAGCCCACCAGGCTCCTCTGTCCATGGATTTCCCAGGCAAGAATACTGGAGTGGGTTGACATTTCATCCTCCAAGGGATCTTCCTGACCCAGGGATCAAACCCGCATCGCCTGCATTGGCAGGTGAGTTCTTTGCCACTGAGCCACTTGGGAAGCCCAAAGAGACAGCTCATGTAGAGATTTAGATTCAGGAGTTCTCAGCTTGCGTGTGGTCAGTGGGGGATAAGGATGCAAATGTGGTGCTCAGGGAGAGTGTGTGGAGTGGAAAACCTGGGGCCAGGCTCTTACTGCTGTTTCTGCTGGGAGTCTTCTTTCCCCACATCTTCACATGATTGATTCCACCCATCATTGAGAATCCGCTTAAATGTCACACTCTCAGAGAGGCTCCCCTGACCATCTTATTGAGTTATCGATTCAGTAGCATTATCTCAAAATACTTTCTTTATACAAGGTTCAAATACCAGTTCTCCTATTGATAAACTAGGCATGTAATATAATCTCCCTCTGACATTGTTTCACATCTTGCCTAGTTTCTCTGAAAGTTGGAAGTAATATATGACTTTTTTTTTTACAACTACAGTAATATTGGCACCTTAAAAATGGAAGTTTTTTATTTTTTGTTATGACATATAATATTTTGCTGACTCCTATATTTACTTTGGCCCTTTCCTTTTCAATTTAAACTTTTCTCTTTCATAAATTTGAACTGGGAGTTCCAAATCAAAAAAATATCGTATTTAAATGGTTGGGATGTAGTTATAGTGAAAACACATTGCTTTGTTTATCTGGCCTATATTTGTTGATGCCCACTATATCCAGGCACATGTTAGATTCTTTGCATATACTTTTAGCACATTTGCATGGAAATGCAACATTTTTCTTAACATTTGCTAATACTGTAAAATGAAACATACACAAAATGTTTTCTCTTGGTTGTTAAATATCAGTTTTAATTTGTCCTTGTGGGAATGAAGATAAAAATCTTTAAGTGGAAATTGTTATAAATGTTTATGCTACTTAACAGCCACACTCGTGAATAAAATTCATCAATCATAGGTGGAGAAAGCAATTGTGCAGTTGTCTACAATTAACAGGACAAAAACAGTTGATGAATGTGCAGCTGAATTAAAATACTCCCTAGGACAGACTGAAATTATAAACTGGATCATTTAAAGGAATCTAACAAAGGATCTTTATAATTAAAACAAAGCAAGGTTAATGGGATGTAAAATTGCCTATAATATCTTGGCAATAATAATTGGATTTTAAATTATTAAAATATGAATTGAACTATAAAGCAAATAAAGACTTTTAAATTATAGAACTTGAGTAATCTTTTGAAATAAATTAATCATTTGCCTAAAATAAACCTTTATCACTCTTTTGGAAACGTATAGGATACAATTAATGAATATTCATGACAAGTCAGAATGTATTCTTGTTTAGCACTGAATTTGACCTATGGTTCACAAGATTCCAATTTATCGGTTTGTTCTTTAAAATTTGGAAAATGTATACCTTACATTGCTTACATTTTGAAGAAGAGAAGCATATTGCATTCAAGTATAATTTTTTACTGATAATATAACCTAAACTTTAATATCCTCTTTAATTTAACAAATGCTATTTAATAATTGAACCAATAAGCTTTAGTTTGCTTGAGTTTGTTTCGTGTCCTTGATTTGGCAAAAACTATGTTTTAAAAAGGGGATTCCCAGGTAGCTCAGCTGTAAAGAATCTGCCTACAGTGCAGGAGATCGGGTTCGATTGCTGGATGGGAAAGTTTCCCTGGAAAAGACATAGGCTACGCACTCCAGTATTCTTGGGCTTCCCTGGTGGTTCAGATAGTAGAGAATGTGCCTGCAATGCGGGAGACCTGCATTTGATCCCTGGGTTGGGAAGAACCCCTAGAGGAAGGCATGGCAACCCACTCCATTATTCTTGCCTGGAGAATCTTCATAGACACAGGAGCCTGGCAGGCTACAGTCCATGGGGTCGCAAAGAGTCGGACACGACTGAACAACTAAGCACAGCAAAGCACATGTTTTAAAAACCAGCACCTTCAGACTCTATAAGAAACTTTTTTCTTAGAGTTAAGATAATGATTTTGAACCAAGAAACCATAGAACTGCCTAAAAAACAAAGTTCCCTCTATATTTTTTCATCTAATACTTTATTTATACTTTTTTCTTACTATTCAGTTATTCATTTTAAATATTAGTAAATTATTAAACATATGAGCTTCATAAATCAGGTAAAAAAATCTGTGCTTTTACAAAATGTTTAGATCTTAAATAGTATTGCTAATTTATAGACTTTAATTTATTGACAATGAATAATACATTTACTGAAAACTAAGATAAACAGCTCCCATTTAATAATGGCTAAATTTCAAGTAAAAAGGAAATTATTTCAAGATTAGTAATCATAAATTTTATCTGAATTACATTTAGAACCATGTTTAAAAAATATATGCATATATATATATGTATTTAGGTTTTTTTTAGTCCCTCTGAGAATGACTTCAAATGGACTTTCCTTCTAGCACCATTATTTTAGCTTTGGTGAGAGTTAAGTAGTCTGACAGAATGTGGTCCACTGGAGAAGGGAATGGCAAACCACTTCAGTATTCTTGCCTTGAGAACCCCATGAACAGTATGAAAAGGCAAAATGATAGGATACTGAAAGAGGAACTCCCCGGGTTGGTAGGTGCCCAATATGCTACTGGAGATCAGTGGAGAAACAACTCCAGAAAGAATGAAGGGATGGAGCCAAAGCAAAAACAATACCCAGTTGTGGATGTGACTGGTGATAGAAGCAAGGTCCGATACTGTAAAGAGCAAGATTGCATAGGAACCTGGAATGTGAGGTCCATGGATCAAGGCAAATTGGAAGTGGTCAAACAGCAGATGGCAAGAGTGAACATCAACATTCTAGGAATCAGCAAACTAAAATGGACTGGAATGGGTGAATTTAACTCAGATGACCATTATATCAACTACTGCGGGCAGAACCCCTGCCTGAGAAGAAATGGAGTAGCCATCATGGTCAACAGAAGAGTCCCAAATGCAGTACTTGGATGCAATCTCAAAAAGGACAGAATGATCTCTGTTCATTTCCAAGGCAAACCATTCAATATCACAGTAATCCAAGTCTATACCCCAACCAGTAATGCTGAAGAAGCTGAAGTAGAACGGTTCTATGAAGACCTACAAGACCTTTTAGAACTAACACCCAAAAAATATGTCCTTTTCATTATAGGGGACTGGATGCAAAAGTAAGACGTCAAGAAACACCTGGAGTAACAGGCAAATTTGGCCTTGAAATACGAAATGAAGCAGGGCAAAGGCTAATAGAGTTTTGCCAAGAGAACGCCCTGGTCATAGCAAAACCCTCTTCCAACAACACAAAGAAGACTCTATACATGGACATCACCAGATGGTCAACACTGAAATCAGATTGATTATATTCTTTGCAGCCAAAGATGGAGAAGCTCTATACAGTCAGCAAAAACAAGACCGGGAGCTGACTGTGGCTGAGATCATGAACTCCTTATTGCCAAATTCAGACCTAAAAAAAAGAAAGTAGGGAAAACCACTAGACCATTCAGGTATGACCTAAATCAAATTCCTTATGATTACACAGTGGATGTGAGAAATAGATTTAAGGGACTAGATCTGATAGAGTGCCTGATGAACTATGGACGGAGGTTCGAGACATTGTACAGGAGACAGGGAGCAAGACCATCCCCGTGTAAAAGAAATGCAAAAAAGCAAAATGGCTGTCTGGGGAGGCCTTACAAATAGCTGTGAAAAGAAGAGAAGTGAAAAGCAAAGGAGAAAAAGAAAGATATAAGCATCCGATTGCAGAGTTCCAAAGAGTAGCAAGGAGAGATAAGAAAGCCTTCCTCAGCGATCAGTGCAAAGAAATAGAGGAAAACAACAGAATGGGAAAGACTAGAGATCTCTTCAAGAAATTTAGAGATACCAAGGGAGCATTTCATGCAAAGACGGGCTCGATAAAGGACAGAAATGGTATGGACCTAACAGAAGCAGAAGATATTAAGAAGAGGTGGCAAGAATACACAGAAGAACAATACAAATAAGAGCTTCATGACCCAGATAATCACAATGGTGTGATCACACACCTAGAGCCAGACATCCTGGAATGTGATGTCTAAGCAGACCTTATAAAGCATCACTATGAACAAAGCTAGTGGAGGTGATGAAATTCCAGTTGAGCTATTTCAAATTCTGAAAGATGATGCTGTGAAAGTCCTACACTCAATATGCCAGCAAATTTGGAAAACTCAGCAGTGGCCACAGGACTGGAAAAGGTCAGCTTTCATTCCAATCCCAAAGAAAGGCAATGCCAAAGAATGCTCAAACTACCACACAATTGCACTCATCTCACATGCTAGTAAAGTAACGCTAAAAATTCTCCAAGCCAGCCTTCAGCAATACGTGAACCATGAACTTCCAGATGTTCAAGCTGGTTTTAGAAAAGGCAGAGGAACCAGAGATCAAATTGCCAACATCCGCTGGATCATGGAAAAAAGGAAGAGAGTTCCAGAAAAACATCTATTTCTGCTTTATTGACTATGCCAAAGCCTTTGACTGTGTGGATCACAATAAACTGTGGAAAATTCTTTAAGAGATGGGAATACCAGACCACCTGACCTGCCTCTTGAGAAACCTATATGCAGGTCAGGAAGCAGCAGTTAGAACTGGACATGAAACAACAGACTGGTTGCAAATAGGAAAAGGAGTATGTCAAGGCTGTATATTGTCACCCTGCTTATTTAACTTCTATGCAGAGTACATCATGAAAAATGCTGGGCTGGCAGAAGCGCAAGCTGGAATCAAGATTGCCGGGAGAAATATCAATAACCTCAGATATGCAGATGACACCAACCCTTATGGCAGAAAGTGAAGAGGAACTAAAAAGCCTCTTGATAAAAGTGAAGAAGAGAGTGGAAAAGTTGGCCTAAAGCTCAACATTCAGAAAACGAAGATCATGGCATCTGGTCCCATCACTTCATGGGAAATGGACGGGGAAACAGTGGAAACAGTGTCAGACTTTATTTTTTGGGGGGCTCCAAAATCACTGCAGATGGTGATTGCAGCCATGAAATTAAAAGACACTTACTCCTTGGAAGGAAAGTTATAACCAACTAGATAGCATATTCAAAAGCAGAGACATTACTTTGCTAACAAAGGTCAATCTAGTCAAGGCTATGGTTTTTCCAGTGGTCATGTATCGATGTGAGAGTTGGACTGTGAGGAAAGCTGAGCACCGAAGAAGTGATGCTTTTGAACTGTGGTGTTGGAGAAGACTCTTGAGAGTCCCTTGGACTGCAAGGAGATCCAACCAATCCATTCTAAAGGAGATAAGTCCTGGGTGTTCTTTGGAAGAACTGATTCTAAAGCTGAAACTCCAATACTTTGGCCATCTCATGCGAAGAGTTGACTCATTGGAAAAGACTCTGATGCTGGGAGAGATTGGGGGCAGGAGGAGAAGGGGACAACAGAGGATGAGATGGCTTGATGGCATCACCAACACAATGGACCTGAGTTTGAGTGAACTCCAGGAGTTGGTGATGGACAGGAAAGCCTGGTGTGGGGCAATTCTTGGGGTCATAGAGAGTCGGACACGACTGAGCGATTGAACTGAACTGAACTGAAGTAGTTTATTTCATAAGACACAAATAGTTTCTTATATTTAAAACAATGAAAAGGGAAAGGTACCCTATTTTTGGTAGTGTCATTTCAGTGCCATATTTCTTCCTGTTCCTTTTTTCCTAAAGACATAATTTTTTTGTTGTTTTTATTGTTCTTACTTACTACAAGTAAATGCCAGCTAGGATTCAAAAAACCAGTCATGGCATGGTTTCCCAGGTGGCTCAGTGTTAAAGAATCTGTCAGCCAGTGTGAGAGTTGCAGGAGCTCGATCCTGGGTCAGGAAGACCCCCTGGGAGAAGAAATGGCAGCCCACTCCAGTATTCTTGCCTGTGTAGATAGTACCATGGACAGAAGAGCCTGGTGGTCTACAGTCCATGGTATTGCAAAGAATCAGACACGACTGAGGAACTGAGCACGTGTGCACATAGTCATGGCCTAGCCATTAAGTTAGTCTAGGAACTCTCCCCAGGGTGTCTGGGTAATGGCTTCAATGCATTGATTATAGGCTGATTAGTTCCCATATTCATAAGGTGACAACACAGACGATTTATATCCCTCAGTTGCTCACTACAGAACAATGTGTGGAAAAACAGAATACTTATTTTATAGCATGACTGTTATAAAGAGTCACAGTCCAAGCTAAAAGGATTAGTTATTTTCTAATTACCAAAAATAGTGTAATAGCTGTACAGGTATTTCTGACATTCTTAATTTCTATATGATTACCATACATACAGGAAAAAAAAACTGAATAAAGGCTTATAAAATACTTGTTAAATAGTTTTAGCAGTGATATAAATACATTTTACATCTGGTCTTCATCTGAAAGTAATTTGTAATTGAGAAGTTAGAGTTTACATGCACAAAATATTAAACAGTTCAAAATGTCACAGGCATTATTAATAAGTCATGCAAAAAAAATGGTATAAAAATTGCATTGACTGTAGAAGGACCAGTTCCGGTAGACAGTAATGATTGGGGAAGGCTTCTTTTAGGGCCTAAACAGATATAAGCACACTATGTAGGATTAAAAAAAGAAAAAAAAATCAACTCTAGTTTTTTTTTGTGAAAATAAGATTTAAAACAATAAAAAATACCTTTATGTTTTTTATTATCCAATAAAGCAAATATGGACATAATTTTATTTTAAAAATTATAATCTCCTTTGAATTTTATATTATTTAAATTGAAAAATGAAAATCGTATTTTTTTTCCAGATTTTTTAATAGTCTTTAAAAAAATCACAGGAAGAAATTGAACTTTTCTGATTCAGTCAAACTTTTCCTTACAGTGTCACCAGAAACTTTATGCCTTTCTTTTTAAATTCTGGGGCCATTGAAATTAACACAGAGGTATTACATCTGCTCCTACACTGTGTGGCCACTTCCCTTCTGATAAGGACCTGTCTTCTTGACTAAATCGGGATCTAAAAATCTAATCTTACAGCTTGAGCATGTACTATTTCTTCTAGTTTTTAGGATATGTGAGACAGTACACACCCATTTTCTAATCAGAAGACTAAAACTTAAGACACATGGAAAATTATTTGTCCAAATTTATAACATTAATAAAAAGCAGAATTTAAAAATAAACTACCTTCTGTTGTCCCATTCATCTGTAGAGGATGAAAGATTTATTTTGCCTTTTCGGTTGACATTTTTTCTTTCAATAAAACAACAGAAGCTATTTATATTTGGAATTCAGGATCTCAGGGCTTCTGATCAATGAAAAACAATTTAAATTAAAACAAATTGCATAGAATTAGAGACTTCCTAGTAAACAGAACTTGCCATAATGATATGTATTCCATTTGGAAGAGAATGCTTTGTTTTGTTCCCTGATTGCTTTCCTGTATCTATGACAGCTCCATTCTAGAAGAAGAATGAATGGGATTCAACAAATTGTTTTCTTTTTCTAGTCCCTTTGAAAAATAAACTTAGAGTAGAAGATGAAGACCAGTTCATTTACTTCCTGTGTTGTACAGATACTCTGAGGAAGAAAATGTTCCATAATTACCAAGTTATATGATATTTTTATTTACCCGTTTTCTATGTGCTAAATATATAATAGAATTTTATAGTGTTAAGCTAATTTATCATTAAAATTATATTTCCTCTTTTCCCCTCCTTCCTACATAACCTGCTCAGGAATTCATTCAGTCATTTTTTCCATTTAGTCATGTGTTATTGGTGAGTCCATGTTTCTCAACAGCTACCATGCAAATCATGTTGGATACAGAGAGGAATAGGGATTGTACTTCATTTAACGAACTTCACAGTCTAAGAGAGACTTGTTAAAAGGAAAAAAGAGGGGGAGAAGTCCATAAGACAGCATGATAAATATAATTCCCAGAACATCTGAGAAATTGGGAGAAGGTCTCTTAGTTGTATGGAGAGGAGTGAGTGGTAAGAGTTCCACAAAGAAGTGGCACATACAGAAATCCTGAAGTTGCATGAACCATTAAAAGAACTATGTCCTCTGCAACACAAAAAACATATACTGAAAAGGCGGTAGATAAAGTTGGAAAAGTAGACCCATGTCTATGCTGCTAAGTCGCTTCAGTCGTGTCCGACTCTGTGCGACCCCATAGAAGGCAGCCCACCAGGCTCTGCCGTCCCTGGGATTCCCCAGGCAAGAACACTGGAGTGGGTTGCCATTGCCTTCTCCATTGTGTGAAAGTGAAAAGTGAAAGTGACTCGTAGCGACCCCATGGACTGTAGCCTACCAGGCTCCTCCATCCATGGGATTTTCTAGGCAAGAGTACTGGAGTGGCTTGCCATTGCCTTCTCCGAGACCGATGTCTATATATAATGTTTAACTATTATCTTGTCAATAAAAGTAGCCAAGAAGTGTAAATAACACTAGTGGCAGAGCGAAAAATGTAACAGAGGAACTGAAGATTTGAGAGAGTCAGAGAAATTGGGAGGCTGTTGTAATTGGATGACAGATGATTAGGCTTGAATTAAAACAATGTTTAAGTAATAAAGAAGCAGATTAAAAATAAATAAAATTGACAAGATTAGTGCTTAATATAGGATGATCTTAAAGTCAGATTTCAACATATTGAAGAGTGAATAAAGCTGAATGGGTCAGTGAGGGTTATCTTCTGCTATAGAACATTCACATCCTACCCCTAGGATGAATATGAATATGGCTTTCCTGGTTGCTCAGGAAAGCCTTAAATTCTGTCACCTCTCAATTTTTCAAAGCTTCCCATGGTCTCTTTTTATTTATTCGGTTTTGTACTATTTTATTTCCTGAATTTCTTAATTCTAATCTTGATAGTCCTTGGGATATATATATATATATATATATATATATATATATATATTTTTTTTTTTTTTTTTTTTTAAGGTTTTCCTGCTGGCTCAGACAGTAAAGAGTCTGCCTGCAATGTAAGAGACCTGGGTTTGATCCCTGGGTCAGGAAGGTCCGCTGGAGAAGGGAATGGCAACCCACTCCACTACTTTTGCCTGAAGAATCCCATGGACAGAGGAGCCTGACAGGCTCCAGTCCCTGAGATCATAAAGAGTCAGACATTACTGAGTGACTAACAGTTTCATAGATTTTAAAAATACAATTTGGAAAAACTCTTGTGTATTAATGATTCATCAGATTATACAAAGATGAAGGGAATTATACTGACTTGAAAAATAGATTTTGAGATTTTTACCCAAAATGCAGAAAGAGAAAGAAATGAAAAATGAAAGTGATATTAAGAGGTGTGGATGTAGAATAAGAAAGTTTAATTTGTAAATCATCAGAATTGAAAAAGGAAAATAAATACAGAGTAGGTGAAATGAAATATTTTAAAAGATAATGTTTGTGAATTTTTAAAAGCTAATTGAAAATAAAAATATAGTAATATGAAAATCACAGTGTACCCCAAGTAGGATAAATAAAAAGAAACCCAGGCTAGACACATGGTACTGAAACTGGGCAAAGCCAAAAATAAAGAGGTAAAAGCACCCAGAAAGAAGGAACTGATCATTTAGAAAAATGGGAAAGTAGAATGATAGCAACAAAGAAAGCTAGAAGATAAGGACATAATACTTTCAATGTTTGAAGAAAAAAGTCTCAATAATTGTATACACAACAAAAATATTTTCAAAAACTATTAGGGGGTGTGATGGTGCAGTAATTTTGTGACATTTTAAGTTAACTCCAGTGCCAACCTTTGCTTCCCAGTTCAAAGGAAACAATTAAAAAAGCACACATTATAAGCCACTCTGCCAGAGGGAAATAGACATCATTAGCAAAGAATTTTAATCACTTACTTTTGATCTGTCTAGTGACTCCCTGG
Source organism: Bubalus kerabau (assembly GCF_029407905.1). Classification (NCBI taxonomy): domain Eukaryota; kingdom Metazoa; phylum Chordata; class Mammalia; order Artiodactyla; family Bovidae; genus Bubalus; species Bubalus kerabau. Next base: position 26,670,525 of record NC_073635.1, on the reverse strand, counting down.
AAGAATAGGTTAAAAGATTCATTTTGCCTAACTTGGAACTGGCCCAGTGTGAAAAGAAAGCTCTTTACTGAGGGCCTTTGTTGAAGGCCTTTATAGGCCAGTATCTTAGGTTGCCATTGCCTGAGGTGATAGAGAACAATTGAGGCCAATGGTAGACAAACCGAAAAGCTTGAGAGGAACAGCAGGGGAGTGAAACATACACTGCTGCTAAGTCGCTTCAGTCATGTGTCCGACTCTGTGCGACCCCATAGACGGCAGCCCACCAGGCTCCCCCGTCCCTGGGATTCTCCAGGCAAGAACACTGGAGTGGGTTGCCATTTCCTTCTCCAATGCATGAAAGTGAAAAGTGAAAGTGAAGTCGCTCAGTCGTATCCGACTCTTAGCGACCCCATGGACTGCAGCCCACCAGGCTCCTCCGTCCATGGGATTCTCCAGGCAAGAGTACTGGAGTGGGGTGCCATTGCCTTCTCCAAAATGTACACAGCACTTTGAAAAGCTCGGACATATTTCTGAAATTCTAAAGGGCCCTGCCCATGCTTAGTTTTCATGCTCTAGAAAGAGGAGAAAGTTCCAGACTCTCACCTGTGGATGCTAAGATTCTGTGGCAGAAGGAAGTAAACACAAAGGTAGGGTTGAAACCTGCTTGGTTGAGTGCTCAAGGACTGTCAACACATACACGCAGCTCCTTGAGAAAGTCTGGGAGATTTTTTTAGATTCAGGCATTTAAAGAAATTTTTTTCTAATCATTAACTTCCACTAACGTAATAAAAACAGAGACTTAAATAACCACACATGACGAGGAATACAGCCTTAACAAAATTAGCTTAGAAAAGTCAACTTAAGTTTCCTCAGAGGTTCAGATGTAGGACTGAGAAGAGATACCCCCATCTTTACCTAGCATTACGTATTTCCTAAGCAGCTGTAGCACAGAGCATGGATTGAGTGAAGGTGCTGCAAGAGGATGCTTAAAATGTGGAATCACGGGATCCAAGTTAGTGAAAAAGGAAATAAATCGAGCAGTGGATGAAGGACTAGGAGAAAACAGAGGGATCACAGAAGTGTTGGAAGTCTTTTTTTTTTTTTTTTTTTTTTTTTTTTCCTGCCTAGAACCAGGGAGAGACAAGTGAAGGGAAGAGAGAAAGGTTAGGATTCTTATCTGTGACTGTGACACAGAGTAGATTATTTGAGCTTAAAAATATAGTATGTGAAGCTGATTATGGCCAATAGAGTAACTTCCTGAAGTGAGATAGAATTGAAGATTCTAAAGGAATCTTAGATGTGGGGATTTTTAGCTCCCCTTTAAAAGAGTCAGATAAGTAGAGGCATGGAAATAAAACATCACACATGCCTCTCAATGGCCCCACCCAAGCAGCTGCCTGTGACCTGCCTGGGCTTAGGGAATGGAAAGCTGGGAAGTGCAAGTTCAGTTCAGTTCGCCATGGGGCTATTTGGAAAAACCCAGGAGAAGCCACCCAAAGAGCTGGTCAGTGAATGGTCACTAAAGATAAGAAATGAGAGTTGTTGACGGGCAGATATGAGATATCCATAGAGAAGAAGAAAAAGTGAAACAGTCTATGAATGATGCTGCCAGAAAGGATCAGAAGGATGTCTACATGGTTCTGGCCAAGGAGATGATTCAGGTCAAGGAAGGCCATGAGCAAGCTCTGTACATCCAAAGTGCACATGAACTCTGTGCTCACGGGGGTAAAGAACCAGCCAGCAGTTGTGTGAGTGGCTGGTTCTCTTGCAGAAGAACACAGAGGTGATGAAGGCCATGCAGCATCTTGTGAAGATCTTGGAAATCCAGGCCACCGTGTGGGAGCTGTCCAAAGAGACGATGAAGGCTGGGATCATAGAAAAGATGTTAGAGGACTCTTTTGAAAGCATGGGCAATCAAGAAGAAATGAAAGAAGCAGCAGCAATAGAATTGACAGAATTCTGTTTGACATCACCATAGGGGCTTTAGGCAAAGCACCTAGTAAGGTGACAGATGTACTCCCGGAGCCTAAATCTCCAGGAGCCATGGCTGCATGAGAAGATGAGGAGGAATAAGAGGCCCTGGAAGCCATTCAGTATTGTCTGGCCCCCAGCAGGGCCCCCAGGCTCTCCTCACAGCCCCATTATTGGGCACACACTCCTTGAAGCCATTTCTGTGTCTTTTGCACTGCCCATCTGGGTGTGGCACTGTGTTGTGGAGAAGGTTCTCTGCTAATCTCTCTTCACCCTCTGAAGAGGCTTTGGGATTCAGTGGGATTGTTCTTGAGAGGTGGTGTAATAAATTCATCATTTTTAGGAGTATAAACAGAAGTGTCATTTTAGGGGATGAAGGCAAAGAAGTCTGTCTTCTTACGATGCACTTCTGAGAATAGTGTTGATTGCCTGAATGTTGAGGATTCTGTGTGTGTGTGTGTGTGTGTGTGTGTGTGTGTGACATATATATATATATATATATATATATATATATATATACTTGGTCTGTAAAAAACTATATAAATGGATCTTAATAAATTTCTGCTTTAAAAAAATACACATACAAACATATCACGCATTAATTGATGTATAACTCCTCAGTGAAGAACTGGGAGGACAGACTTTCAGACAACCAATACAATTTTCTCTGGTGTATCTGAGGCATGAATCTCTCCTACCCCATCCTGCTCTACTGCCATGCCTCTTGGCTTTGGTCATCCACTGTTTTGTTCCTAAGAATGGTATAATACCTATTAACCAGCCAGACCCTGAGTCTCTCCCTTCCTGCTGTCTTCTGTTAATCTATTTAAATGTTGTAATCTGCACTAATTCACACATATTAGATTTCTTCCTGGCTTTCTTCAGCCTTCATGCACTAGATAAAGCCATTGAACCAAAGACTACAACCTCTTCTCTTTTGAAGATTATCTATAAAATATAGACCAATGAGGTCATCAAAAGTTAATAGTTGGGAAGTTTAGTCTTTAACTTCTTTTATTTTCCCGGCTTCCTCAGTGATTAAATTTAAGACTATCTGTATGATTGTTTGCCCTCCAACATTATTTACAGAAGTGTTTGAGCCACTTTCCCCCAAGTGTTATTGTTTCTAGTAGATTTCCCCTTACTCTTACGTTCTTTGAATACCTTAAGTTGTTAACATCCATCCTGAAAACTAGACAATATCCCCTTTGGAATGTGCCTGCATTCCTCTTAAGTGAGGCCTCCGTCCTATGGCCAGGAAGTTCCTGCTGTTCCTAGAGTGACAATCAATTTAACCCAAATCTCACCATGGGATAACAAAGTTTATGTCAGAACAGACATAGATTTTTCTAAGATTTTTAGTGAGAAACTATCTTGAACTCACTGCTCCTCAGAATTTATTTCAGGAAGGTTCCATCTTAGAATTAAGGATCTGAGCATATAAGTGAATTTTAGATGTCATTTAGTCCTAGTGTCTATATTAATTAAAGTTAAGAATCCAGTCTAGATTTTCTAACGTACGATTATCCAGGTTTTGGGTAAAACTTTACTTTCATGACACTGAATTCTGTTGTTTTAACCATTTTAAAAGTGTCCAAAATCCTTGTTTTTCTTGTGTTTAATAACTTTATTAAATTAATTGAATCATTTGTTCACAAGACACACTATATTTAAGAGGCATTGCTGAAACAGTTTAATAGCATATTTTGTAATTGTATGATTTAGACTTATCTAAAATTTATGCATAGTTAATATTTACAATACTGAAATTTGATTACTGAAAAAAGTTGAGTTGCACAAAGTTATTAATATTAATTCCAAAGGTATTTTTCTTTTCAGATTGCTATGCCATGCTATGAAGGACCATATAGTTCGTGTTGCAAATGAAGCTGAGTTTATTTTGAACAGACAGAGAGCTGAGGATGTACATAAACATGCAGAGTTTGAGGTAAGGTTTTGGGAGTGAATTAAATTCTGCTTTTCTGTTACAAGTCAGTTGTCACCAATGGTAACCTTACATAAGTTTTTTTTTGTTTTTTTTTTTTTTCAAGATGAAAATTTCACTGAAGGCATTTCAGTTGTTTTTAAAAGCTTTAGTAAATGTCAGACAGGGCACTTATTTCTTATTACCTCATTTGCAATATGAAAAGACCACTCTAGCATTATGCTTAACCGCTTGATAGACTGAGGTTGTTCTAACTTATTCTTAAAGGCACATACAGTTTTACAGTGCAATTCCTTTAGTAATTTTTAAGCATAGTTTACACACCATTAGATGTGGGTGTAATAGTGGTTATGTGAAGAAACAGTTTTACTCTTCTGTAATTTATTATTTAATAATGTATTCATCTCTATTTAGAGTGGCCAAAGATCATTTTAGTTCATATTTTATTTTTATAATTTATACTTTATTAACAGATGAAGCAATCCTATTATATATGATGTATATGTAGATCTGTATGTATATATGGAAACATAATAGTTTAAAATCTTCATAAGCACAAATTATCATTTGCATAAAGAACAAACTATCATTTCTATTTTATATTCAAAAATTTAAGGTATTCCAAGTAGTACATAGTACATATTAATAGTTTTTCAAATAAATATTATTCTTATATTTCTAGCATGTCAATTATTATTTGACATATTACCCTGATTCAATAAACTTATTTTCAGAAATATTTAGGTGACCTGGTGTTAGACTTAGGTTGGCCTTGAAAATAATACCTAAGTCCACCAATTTATGCTCCTGATACAACATATGAGCAAGTGTCGTGCAGCTGGAAGCCAGAACCCATATTTCCAGTTTTGAGGTTTTTATCTCAGTAAAGCAGCTCTCTTAGTCATGCAGGTTGATATAGGTCTAGAGATCTCTGATCTACCTCGCTGAAAAGAATAAGGCAGAAATAACTGTTTTGTTATAATAACCATAATATCCACTTCATTTGTCAAATGAGACAGCACACACCTGTCATATGGGATTGTAGCAGTCTTATTTGAAAAAAATATAAATTCTGATAAAAATACATCAACAGTTAAGTGTTTGTCAGAATGAAGTTTTGTATCTTTCCAACCATAAATAACATCAAATCTTTACAAATCAGGTATCATACTCTAATCTGGATGATGAGACAAGATTAAGTTATCTGCTTTGAATAATATGTTTAGGTATAAGATACGACAGAACTCTAGACAAAATAGCAATGTTCAGTTGACTTTCGACCTTGTTTAGTAATAAGGTTTAGAATATTAACTGAATTCCCTGCAGAATCAGTTTTGAGTTGATCATATTTCTACTAAGAAAAGCAAGTTATTTTGTGGGGATATAAGCAGATCAATATTTGACATGTGAAAGCATTTAAGATACATTTTCAAGCCATCAGATTTTAATTACAAGCTCTAACATATATTTAACCAAGATGATATTAAGCTAAGAGTGATGTTTTTCAACCTTTGTACATTATTGTCCCCTCTAAGGAAACTTTTTAAATAGTTGTCACCCTAATCAGCCCCTCCCATGATTTATTATAATTATCACCAATATGCTGTTTATTTGTTTATGTACTGTGTATGCATGCTTTATACATTTAAAGAGTAAGATTGTTTTCACACACCCTTAATACCATTTTCACCATCTTGGTGAAAATGAGAGCTCTCTGATTGAGGACACACAGCTAAAGGAGGTATAGATGCTGTGAAGGGAATGTGAACAACTCAGTGTTTTTAGATTGTGTACACATAAAATACTGATGTAAACCAAATTTTGAGAGTAGTATTATTGTTACTTAATGAACGTGCATTGTTTTTTTTAACCCAGATTTTCTATTTGTTCCTTTTAGGTTAAAGCTATATTAATAAAGTGCATTGATGTGTGTGTATCTGTGTGCATGTGTAGTTTACCAAACATATTCCACTTTTAAATTGTAAGAGATTTTATAAAAGCCATAACATTTTATACTAGGACTTTTTGAGGAATTTCTATATCTCCCATATAAGCCTGTAATTAAGAAAAAAAGTATATTTAATTTGAGATGGGTACTTAACAGTTAAGTTTTTTTGGCTAACCACTGTAATTGTTAAGGAAGAAAAATGGAAATTTAATTTTACTCTCCAATGAGCTAATGAAATATTAACCTCATTATGGAGGCAGATCATTGTACTAATTGGTGATTCCCTGTACAAAAAGATAAATTGGAAAATGAATTAATCCTTCTTAGGTTACTGAAGGATTATTACTCTGGAAGACATGACTTTGGTAGTCTGAATCAAGAGATAGTTGAAAGGATTATGCTCATATACCTTCCATGAAGGATTTTTACTCTGTAATAATGAATGTGAACTCATTATATGTATATTTTAGATGTATGAAACTTTTTTATAATTATATGACTCATATTAATATTCAATAATATTAAAATATGCAGTCACTCTATACGTAAATCATTATACAAAAAAGACTTATGATTAAAGAGATGTTTCATCAAATGTTCATGTTTGTATTGAACCTTTTTGATACACAAGATTGCCTATGTTTCTAATACCAATGAACTTGAATACAGATAGCTGAGAGGACAACTGATTATTAGGTAGAGAAGATTAAGAGAGTAGTTATCATTCAATGACACTTTGAATACATTAAATTCCAGAGCTAAGATACTCTGTAGAGAAAATCTTGTTTTAGCCCTTTATTTTATGAATATAAAACTGAATACAGAGAAAAAAGAATTTACATGAAGTGTGAAATTGAATGAAACTCTAAATTCCTAAACTATCTTCTATACCACATTGCCATTTATGACATGGAACACTATTAAATGGCACAGTTTTTATTTATATATAATTATTAGGAACATAACATTTTTAAGTAAGACATTTCATTCCAATCCCAAAGAAAGGCAATGCCAAAGACTGCTCAAACTACCGTGCAATTGCAGTCATCTCACACGCTAGTAAACTAATGCTCAAAATTCTCCAAGCCAGCCTTCAGCAATACATGAACCTTCCAGATGTTCAAGCTGGTTTTAGAAAAGGCAGAGGAACCAGAGATCAAATTGCCAACATCCGCTAGATCATGGAAAAAGGAAGAGAGTTCCAGAAAAACACCTACTTCTGTTTTATTGACCATGCCAAAGCCTTTGACTGTGTGGATCACAATAAACTGTGGAAAATTCTGAAAGAGATGGGAATCCCAGACTACCTGACCTGCCTCTTGAGAAACCTGTATGCAGGTCAGGAAGCAACAGTTAGAACTGAACATGGAACAACAGACTGGTTCCAAATAGGAAAAGGAGTACGTCGAGGCTGTATATTGTCACCCTGCTTATTTAACTTCTATGCAGAGTACATCATGAGAAACCCTGGGGTGGAAGAAGCACAAGCTGGAATCAAGATTGCCAGGAGAAATATCAATAACCTCAGATATGCAGAGGACACCACCCTTATGGCAGAAAGTGAAGAGGAACTAAAGAGCCTCTTGATGAAAGTGAAATAGGGGTGAAAAAGTTGGCTTAAAGCTCAACATTCAGAAAACAAAGATCATGGCATCCGGTCCCATCACTTTATGGAAAATAGATAGGGGAACAGTAGAAACAGTGTCAGACTTTATTTTTCTGGGCTCCAAAATCACTGCAGATGGTGACTGTAGCCATGAAATTAAAAGACGCTTACTCCTTGGAAGGAAAGTTATGACCAATCTAGACAGCATATTAAAAAGCAGAGACATTACTTTGTCAACAAAGGTCCGTCTAGTCAAGGCTATGGTTTTTCCATTGGCCATGTATGGATGTGAGAGTTGGACTATAAAGAAAGCTGAGTGCCAAAGAATTGATGCTTTGAACTGTGGTGTTGGAAAAGACTCTTGAGAGTCTCTTAGATTGCAAGGAGATCCAACCAGTCCATCCTAAAGGAGATCAGTTCTGGGTGTTCATTGGAAGGACTGATTTTGAAGCTGAAACTCCAATACTTTGGCCATCTGATGTGAAGAGCTGACTCATTTGAAAAGACCCTGATGCTGGGAAAGATTGAGGGCAGAAGGAGAATGGGACAACATAGGATAAGATAGTTGGATGGCATCACTGACTCAATGGACATGGGTTTGGGTGGACTCCGGGTGTTAGTGATGGACAGGGAGGCCTGGCTTGCTGCAGTTCATGGATTCGCAAAGAGTTGTACACAACTGAGCAGCTGAACTGAGCTGATACTATATAGGGCTTCCGTGGTGGCTCAGATGGTAAAAAAAAAAATCTTCCTGCAATTCAGGAGACCTGGGTTCAACCCCTGGGTCACAAAGATCCCCTGGAGGAGGGAATGGCTACCCACTCCAGTAATCTTGCTTGGAGAATTCCATGGATAAAAGAACCTGACAGGCTACAGTCCATGGTGTGGCAAAGAGTTGGACATGACTGAACAACGAACACTTAAATACTAAATAGGGGCTTCCCTGGTAGCTCAGCGGTAAAGAATTCCCCTGCCAATGCAGGATACCTGGGTTCAATCCCTCGGTCAGGACTATCTCCTGGAAAAGGAAATGGCAAACCACTCCAGTGTTCTTGCTGGGAAATCCCATCTATAGAGCAGCCTGGCAGGCTACCATCCATGGGGTCACAAAAAGTCAGACACTACGTAGCAACGAAACAGCAACAACAACATTGTATTGGTAAAATAATAAGTAGATTTACATTTTTGATAAACTATTTTGTTTCTAAAATGCTCACTTTTAGAATATGTTAAAATCAGAATTTCAGAATTGGAAAGTAGATTAAAAGTCATAAATTATCTGATAATATTACTTAATGGGCTTTCCTTGTGACTCAGATGGTAAAGAATCTGCCTACAATGCGGGAGACCCAGATTATTAACATTCAAATTGCTTTCCATATACTTTATGTATAAACACATAGGAAGAACACAGTTTTACCAGTTTGAAAAGTGACCATATGTATATGCATATATATATACACATACATATATACTAGAATAACTTTCAAAATATTATATTATCTTGAGTTTTAAAAATTGAGTTGATAATGATTACCCTTTAATTCAAGGCTAGATACCATTTCTTTCCTATATAGATAGAGGTGTATTATCATGCACTGTTGGTATTTCTTTTAGTCACAGTGTGCCCAATATGCTGCTGATAGAAGAGAGGAAGAGAAGATGTGTGACCATCTCATAAGTGCCGCAAAGCATCGGGACCACGTGACTGCAAATCAGTTGAAACAGAAAATCTTGAACATTCTCACAAATAAGCATGGTGCATGGGGAGCAGTTTCTCATAGGTGAGTTGTAAAAAAAAATACTAGAAGTAAATAGTAACCCATAGGTTAATTTTAAAAGTTATAAATAAAAAATAACTATAAACTTAAAAATTACTCATAGACTATTATTTTAAAGTATTATAAATTGCTTAATCTTTTTCCTGAAATCTTTTTAATGACTCTTTAGAATGGCTTTAAAAGAAAATCTAAACTTTTACAAGTAATCTAATGGAAGTTATTTCTAATTTATAATTATGTATGACAATACATAATTTGTTTAGACAAGTATTTTAGACTGTCATTTCTCATATATAGCAAGGGTGTAGAAATGGTTTGTTTTTAATCTTTTAGAGTCAACTCTTCAAATTATTAGATTTATATCATTCTTAATTTTTCTTACATAAAAGTAATAATAATATAAGCATGTATTATGGAGAAGTAATACATTGTTTAAAAATATTTTATTTCACATTTCTCTATTCATTTTTTCTTAGGAAAGGTTTTCATCTCAAATTAGGCTATTTTTGAGACAATAATAAAAAGTGTTTTTCTACTAAAATTTTGTGGGCATAAAATTGTTTTGTTTTCTTCTGCACAATGTTTTCTAGAAAAATAGTAGTGAGTCAGGTCACTATATTTAGATTGCTAAGGTCCTTCATTTGTATATATTAGTATTGTCTTATCTCATTGAATGTTTTTATCCAGTCTCTGTCTGGCAGAATTTAGGAGTTGGTTAACTGTGGAAAGGACACTAAGAAAAATTCTGGTAGAAGTGATTCTGTTAGCTAGAGAGAACATCTGGAATATGACCAGGATAGTAGTTGATCAACTGTCCTTGGATCTCAAGTATAAGATAGATTTAAGAAAACTTTATTATTTGAATTTAAAGTAATATTATAACATAAACATCTTTAAAAATAGCTAACTCTAGATATTTGTTTCTTATAATAATAACAATACCACCACATCTAACATTAATTAAATATTTATTGTTTACCAGGCACTATACTAAGAATGTTAAATGAGATTTTTTTTTAACATTCAGAAAATCTCTATTAAGGTTGATACTGAATTTTTTTTTTCATATTACAATAAAGAAATTTGAAGATTTCAGAGTTTAAGTGAAACCTGTGTAGTATCACACAGTTTTACAAGTAGAAGCAGACTGTATCAGTCAGGGTTCACCAGACAAACAGAAAAGATCCAACAGAATATGTATAAGATACAGATATAGATGTAGGTATGGATATGAATATAGATATATAGATATCAATTTATTTTAAAGAATTGGCTCACATGCTTATGGGACCTGGCAAATCTGAAATCTGTAGGCTGGGCTGGCAGTCTGGAAGCCCAGACAGGATTTCTGTCTTGCAGCAGAATTCCTTCTTCTCCAGGAAACCTAGGTCTTTTCTCTTAAGACCTTCAACTGATTAGATGAGTCCCACCCACATTACTGGGCATAATATCCTTTACTTATAGTCAACTGATTATACATGTTATCACACCTACAAAATACCTTCACAGCAACATCTAGACTAGTATTTGATGAAACAGCTGAGCACCAAAGCCTGGCCTGCCCTCACATAATTAAATTATAGTCTGGTAGAAGGGGCTGATAGTAAACAAATAATTACAGAAATAAAACATTAATAACAAAATTCAGCAAATGTTAGGAAAGAAAAATATAGGGTACTCTGAAAGAAAGAGTGTAACAGAGAATCTTTATTTTAGATTAGAGATTTCAGGGAAGACTTTTTCTTTTTTTTTTTTTTTCCTTTTTTTAAAATTTTATTTTATTTTTTAACTTTACAATATTGTATTGGAATCCGCCACAGGTACACACATGTTCCCCATCCTGAACCCCCCTCCCTCTTCCCTCCCCATATGATTATCTCAATAGATGCAAAGACTTTTTCAAAGAAGGTCAGTTTAGGCCAAGTTTTGAGGGATGAGAAGGGAATCATCAGCAAAGTGTGGAATATAGAACATTAGGAGACAAACATTACAAAGACTCAGACTATAGAGATAATAAAGATAATAAAATGAACAGAAAGGGGAGTTTTATGTCTGCAGCTCAGTGAGCGGTGGGGGTGGTGTCTTGAGATGAGGCTGGAGAGGAACATATGAGCCTGATGATTTAAAGTCCTGTAGATCACAAGGATTTGTGACTTTATCCTAAGTGGCATGAAAAACAGTGAACGGTTTTGAGCAGAAGGGTAACATGATCTGATTTATGTTTAAAAAGATTAGTCTGGCTGCTTTATGAAGACATATACTAGAAGAAATAGGAAAATATGGTCAACCTGTTATAGCTGAGATCACATGTCACCCTTTCTATAGAGTTTCCTGGGTTCTCTATCTTTTGTAAACCTGATTCCTCATAGTTTGTGGTAATTATCTGTATTGCAACTATCTATGGTATATCACTTAATGTTTTATAACAACGTAGATGTGCCTGTCTCTTCCAATAGCCTTGTAGTTTCCTCAGTGGAGAGGTTGAATACCACTTATAGATATATTCTTGTTATTAAATATATGTTAAATCTGAAGGAATTTCATCTCTATAATGTTCTACTTCCTGTTTTATATAAAATGTTTAGTTTTAACATACAATTCCTTTTAACTTTATCTTTTGACTCAATTATGCTGCTCGCTGGCTCTAACATATTTTAACTTTTGAATTCATATAATGTTATTGATCTTGATTTCTTCCCTGTGGAAAAACTAGAATTTGAGAGCTTTTTTAAAATATACATTACAAGTTGTATTGACAAGTATGTTGGTAGCACTAAGTAGAAGAAACAATCTATTAATATTAATTGTGATCTTGTTAATACTGTGAAATCTAAGATGACGAAAAAATTAACCTGCTTAGAAATAAAAAAATATTCGTATCATAGCTCATTCTCATTTAATGGCTATGAAACTTCATAGAATAGCATGCCATCACTTCTAAAAAGTTATATAAATAAATATAACAGGTTCAAATGAGAGGATGGACATAGTTACTGGATTTCAATCTGCTAGTCTACACTTTCAAAACAAGACTTGATCTGTATCAAGAGTTCTGTCACTCTATCAAGAATTTAAAGTCAAAGTAATGAAATAACCCAAAATCAGCATTATAAGCACAAAATATTAACTTAAAGTAATGTAAATTAAACACTAAAACATAAAGCAAGGAGTGAGCAGGTAGTATTTGAAGTGAAAATCATATGCTTTTGAAACAAAGTCTAGATTTGAAATATTTTGAAACAGTCATATTAACTTTCACTTCCTGGCTCCATTTCTCTGTCCTTTGACTTAAAATGTTTACTGATGCCATTTATAATGGGTATGAACTACAACCACTGTACTCAGATTTTATTTAAACCTGAATTAATTTGCCCTGAGTCCCTTCCATGGGAGTTGGAAAACTCAGTCTTATTTATTAATAGGGCCCCACACACTCAAGGATTATGCTGAGATTCCGCTAATCTTATTAATGTAAAGCTCTGGATCTTCATTTTACTCTGGGCTCTAGAGATACGCTTATTCTTAAAAGCAGGTCTGTTTCTGGACAAAATTAGACTTTAGTTTCTGCATTAATGCAACGAGCTGTGGTACCTGGGGAACAGCTGCACATGTTCCTGCCCTTTCATTGGAAGTAAATGTACCATCTCACTTTCAGGACCCTCTTCTTACATCATCTTCTTAGTCTTACAATAAACTACCCAAACCCTGGATACCTCAGTCTCTTCTTCCCTCAAGACTCATTGTCCAACATGTCTTCTGGGATAGTTCAGCTGCCTTTTAAAAGGAGTATCTCATATCTGCTAAGAAGGTAAAAATAGCCTCAGATTTCTAGATCCAAAACCCTGCTTATTTTGGAGAAGTTGGCATACAGTGTAGTGGGGATTTTGCTTAGTTTTCTGATCCATTTTATTCTCTGGCTGGGACTTTTTTGCAACCATCTGTTTGAACTATAGGTTCTGTAACCATGGAACAGATTTTCATTTTCCTTGGGTACTTGGAAATCTTTAACATTGGGTACTTGAATCTTTAACATTCAACTCATTGTGTTCTAATTAATTTAGATCACTGATTCTAACCACTTTAATAGAAAACATACATCTAAAATTATGTAATGTCATTGTGACTTGATGATTAAATGGTTAGTAAAGAATCAAGAATGTTGTCCAGGTTGCTGTCATCACTCACCAGGTAATGGTGGTGCCATTCTCAGAACTCAGAAACACTGAAAGAAGTGGTGTAGATGGGAAGATGATTATTGAGTTTGCCTTGCCCGGATCATATTTTAATGGAAAAGTCTACCATGAAGAAGAAAATAGAGCTCCATATGACAGTAGGTCACTGTTCGTGCATGTGATGCACTTCTTAGACATGGCCAAATATTTATTTCCAATCCCCAACAAATCTCATCTCTCTTATTCCTTGATTTACTTCTTTCATCTCCCACTCCCCATACAGCACACGTACACACATTGTCCCTCAACAGATCATGTCAGCAATACATCTATATGTTTTCTTCTTCCAACCACCAAAAGTTGTTAGAATATGGATTCTTGTAGGGTAGTGGGATTTTATTTTGAGTTAATTATACTATATTTTGAATTATTTTCCCAACTTCTCTGATTGTATCACATGATGTTTTCTCTGATACCGCAAAACATTTGATTACAATAGATTACAAGGTCTGTACTCCATTTCCTTCCAAATAAAAGGAAGGAGCCTAATTGTAAATTTTTAAAATATGTAAGAAACTGCTTATATTCTGTCAACAGCCAAAAAGAGAAAGAACTGTATCTGTGACTATTAAGCTCTATCTTTAAATAGGTTAAAAAGCACATTATCTTTAATTCATCACTTCTAGGGTTGTTTATTGCTGGATAGTTTCATCAAGGCAAAGGAGTAAACATATTAAGTTAAAAATAAGAAAGTGATTGAAGTGATAGAGTGATAAGTGATAATTTAAATAGTTAAGGAAGGAAGCAAAGTAAAGAAAGCAGGGGACTGATACACAGAAAATAATGGAGTCAAGAAAATAAGAGTCAGTGAACTGAAACTATGGGAATCTCTCAGATGTTTGATTTTAAGATTTCAGAAATATATAAGAACAGGTTAACACAACCAGAATGTGGTCATAAAAATACAATAATTAAGTGGAGTCAAGCTGAAAATCATAATAATGAGATCAAGAAACTGAAAGGATGGAATCTTGCATTTGGCACTCAAGTTGAATTGTTATTGTTTAGTCGCTAAGTCATGTCCGACTCTGTGAACCTGTGGACTACAGCATGCCAGGCTTCCATGTCCTTCAGTGCCTCCCAGAGTTTACTCAGATTCATCTCCACTGAGTTAGTGATGCTATCTAACCATCTTATTCTCTGCGGCCTTCTGCTTTTGGCTTCAATCTTTCCCAGTATCAGGGTCTTTTTAAGTGAGTCAGCTCTTTGCATAAGGTAGCCAAAGTATAGAAGCTTCAGCTTCAGCATCAGTCCTTCCAATGAATATTGAGGGTTGATTTCCTTTAGGATTGACTGGTTTGATCTCCTTGCAGTCCAAGGGACTCTGCTGCTGCTGCTAAGTCGCTTCACTCGTGTCCGACTCTGTGCAACCCCATAGACGGCAGCCCACCAGGCTCCCCCGTCCCTGAGATTCTCCAGGAAAGAATACTGGAGTGGGTTGCCATTTCCTTCTCCAATGCATGAAAGTGAAAAGTGGAAGTGAAGTCGCTCAGTCGTGTCTGACTCTTAGCGACCCCATGGACTGCAGCCTACCAGGCTTCTCTGTCCATGGGATTTTCCAGGCAAGAGTACTGGAGTGGGGTGCTATTGCCTTCTCCACCAAGGGACTCTAAAGAATCTTATCTACCACCACAATTCAAAAACATCAATTCTTTGGCATTCAGCTTTATTTATGGTCCAGCTCTCATATCCATACACAACTACTAGAAAAACCATAGCTCTGACTGTACAGAATTTTGTTGGCAAAGTGATGTGTCTGCTTTTTTAATATCCTATCTAGGTTTGTCACACTTTCCTTCCAAGTAGCAAGCATCTTTGAATTTCATAGCTGCAGTCACCACTTGCAGTGATTTTGGAGCCCAAAGAAAGAAAATCTGTCACTGCTTTGACATTTTCCCCTTCTTTTTACCATGAAGTGGAGGGACTGGATGCCATGATCTTAGTTTTTTGAATTTTGAGTTTTAAGCTGGCTTTTTCTCTCTCCTATTTCACCCTCATTAAGAGGCTCTTTAGTTCCACTTTACTTTTCTGTAGTTAGAGTAGTGTCATCTGCATATCTGAGGTATTGATATTTCTCCTGACAGTCTTGATTCCAGCTTGTGATTCATCCAGCTCGGTATTGTGCATGATGTATACAACCTTGACATATAATTACAGTATTTGGGATGGAAAGGAAAATTGTGAGCAACTTCTGAGTCTTCAGTAAATGAAAGGAAAAGCCTGTGAAGCTGGGAGAATATTCCAAATGGGGAAAAGACCAAAGTGGTATTACCAGATTCAGCAAATACTTTTAGAAGTATCAAAGTTCATCTTCCCTTAAAGAGAGAGAGAGAAAACTTTAACAGCCTGTCAGTCTCTCCAAAATAAAATAATTTATAATATGCTTTACATACCATTGAGTTCAGTTCAGTCGCTCAGTCATGTCCGACTCTTTGCAACCCCATGAATTGCAACACGCCAGGCCTCCCTGTCCATCACCAACTCCCGGAGTTCACTCAAACTCAACGTCCATTGAATCGGTGATGCCATCCAGCCATCTCATCCTCTGTCATCCGCTTTTCCTCCTGCCCCAATCCCTCCCAGCATCAGAGTCTTTTCCAATGAGTCAACTCTTCGCATGAGGTGGCCAAAGTACTGGAGTTTCAGCTTTAGCATCATTCCTTACAAAGAACACCAGTCCTTTAGAATGGACTGGTTGAATTTCCTTGCAGTCCAAGGGACTCTCAAGAGTCTTCTCCAACACCACAGTTCAAAAGCATCAATTCTTTAGCGCTCAGCTTTCTTCACAGTCCAATTCTCACATCCATACATGACCACTGAAAAAACCATAGCCTTGACGAGACGGCAAAGTAATGTCTCTGCTTTTGAATATACTATCTAGGTTGGTCATAGCTTTCCTTCCAAGGAGTAAGCATCTTTTAATTTCATGGCTGCAATCACCATCTGCAATGATTTTGCAGCCCCCCAAAAATAAAGTCTGACACTGTTTCCACTGTTTCCCCATCTATTTCCCATGAAGTGATGGGACCAGATGCCATGATCTTCATTTTCTGAAAGTTGAATTTTAGGCCAAATTTTTCACTCTCCTCTTTCACTTTCCTCAAGAGGCTTTTAGTTCCTCGTCACTTCTGCCATAAGGGTGGTGTCGTCTACATAACTGCGGTTATTGATATTTCTCCCGGCAGTCTTGATTCCAGCTTGTGCTTCTTCCAGCCTAGCGTTTCTCATGATGTACTCTGCATATAAGTTAAATAAGCAGGGTGACAATATACAGCCTTGACATACTCCTTTTCCTATTTGGAACCAGTCTGTTGTTCCATGTCCATGGTTTTCTAAAACCAGCTTGAACATCAGGAAGTTCACGGTTCACATATTGCTGAAGCCTGGCCTGGAGAATTCTGAGCATTACTTTACTAGCGTGTGAGATGAGTGCAATTGTGTGGTAGTTTGAGCATTCTTTGGCATTGCCTTTCTTTGGGATTGGAATGAAAACTGACCTTTTCCAGTCCTGTGGCCACTGCTGAGTTTTCCAAATTTGCTGGCATATTGAGTGCAGCACTTTCACAGCATCGTCTTTCAGGATTTGGAATAGCTCAACTGGAATTCCATCACCTCCACTAGCTTTGTTCATAGTGATGCTTTCTAAGGCCCACTTGACTTCACATTCCAGGATGTCTGGCTCTAGGTGAGTGATCACACCATCTTGATTATCTTGGTTGTGAAGATCTTTTTTTGTACTGTTCTTCTGTGTATTCTTGCCACCTCCTCTTAATATATTCTGCTTCTGTTAGGTCCATACCATTTCTGTCCTTTATCGAGCCCATCTTTGCATGAAATGTTCCCTTTGTATCTCTGATTTTCTTGAAGAGCTCTATAGTCTTTCCCATTCTATTGTTTTCCTGTATTTCTTTGCATTGATCGCTGAGGAAGGCTTTCTTATGTCTTCTTGCTACTCTTTGGAACTCTGCATTAAGATGCTTAGATCTTTCCTTTTCTCCTTTGCTTTTCACTTCTCTTCTTTTCACAGCTATTTTTAAGGCCTCCCCAGACAGCCATTTTGCTTTTTTGAATTTCTTTTCCATGGGGATGGTCTTGATCCCTCTCTCCTCTACAGTGTCACAAACCTCCATCCATAGTTCATCAGGCACTCTATCTATCAGATCTAGGCCCTTAAATCTATTTCTCACTTCCACTGTATAATCATAAGGGATTTGATTTAGGTCATATCTGAATGGTCTAGTGGTTTTCCCTACTTTCTTCAAGCTGAACACTGGAGAATTGATGCTTTTGAACTGTGGTGTTGGAGAAGACTCTTGAGAGTCCCATGGACTGCAAGGAGATCCAACCAGTTCATTCTAAAGCAGATCAGTCCTGGGTGTTCTTTGGAAGGAATGATGCTAAAGCTGAAACTCCAATACTTGGGCCACCTCATGCGAAGAGTTGACTCATTAAAGATTCTGATGCTGGGAGGGATTGGGGGCAGGAGGAGAAGGGGACGACAGAGGATGAGATGGTTGGATGGCATCACCGACTCGATGGACAGGAGTTTGGGTGAAATCCGGGAGTTGGTGATGGACAGGGAGGCCTGGCGTGCTGCGATTCATGGGGTTGCGAAGAGTCGGACACGACTGAGCAACTGAACTGAACTGAATGGTCTAGTGGTTTTCCCTACTTTCTTCATTTTAGGTCTGAATTTGGCAATAAGGAGTTCATGATCTCAGCCATAGTCATCCCGGTCTTGTTTTTGCTGACTGTATAGAGCTTCCCTATTCTTTGGCTGCAAAGAATATAATCAATCTGATTTCGGTGTTGACCATCTGGTGATGTCCACGTGTAGAGTCTTCTCTTGTGTTGTTGGAAGAGGGTGTTTGCTATGACCAGTGCCTTCTCTTGGCAAAACTCTATTCACCTTTGCCCTGCTTCATTCTGTATTCCAAGGCCAAATTTGCCTGTTACTCCAGGTGTTTCTTGACTTCCTACTTTTGCATTCCAGTCCCCTATAATGAAAAGGACATATTTTTTGGGTGTTAGTTCTAAAAGGTCTTGTAGGTCTTCATAGAACAACCGTTCTACTTCAGCTTCTTCAGCGTTACTGGTTGGAGCATAGACTTGGATTACTGTGATATTGAATGGTTTGCCTTGGAAATGAACAGAGATCATTCTGTCTTTTTTTGAGATTGCATCCAAGTACTGCATTTGGAACTCTTTTGTTGACCATGATAACTACTCCATTTCTTCTAAGGGATTCCTGCCCACAGTAGTAGATATAATGGTCATCTGAGTTAAATTCATCCATTCCAGTCCATTTTAGTTTGCTGATTCCTAGAATGTTGATGTTCACTCTTGCCATCTGCTGTTTGACCACTTCCAATTTGCCTTGATTCATGGACCTCACATTCCAGATTCCTATGCAGTCTTTCTCTTTACAGCATCGGACCTTGCTTCTATCACCAGTCACATCCACAACTGGGTATTGTTTTTGCTTTGACTCCATCCCTTCATTCTTTCTGGAGTTGTTTCTCCACTGATCTCCAGTAGCATATTGGGCACCTACTGACCTGGGGGGTTCACCTTTCAGTATCCTATCATTTTGCCTTTTCATACTGTTCATGGGGTTCTCAAGGCAAGAATACTGAAGTGGTTTGCCATTCCCCTCTCCGGTGGACCACATTCTGTCATATAACATTAGAATGACATAATTTACGCAAATGAAAATAATGAAAAAAATCAATAAACAAATATAAAATAATAAAACTCACAAAAATTAGACACTTTCTCAGGCATTGACATAATTAGTTTTAAAATAAAAATTAATGTTTTGGATCTCCACAGTAACAAAACTTCTCCTTGACCTTCAAATAGCATAAAGTTAAAAGATTTTTGACCACTTGAAATAAGTGCCTAAAGTCAAATTAAGTTTATCACAGTACCTCAGTCCTTTATTTGGCTGCTAGTTAAAATATTCATATACCAAACTGTAGAAAATATTTTTCAGGCAGTAGCATCTGTTATCTTGGCATCTGGCAATTTTGTAAGAATCATTGGAGATAGTACATTATTAGGCTGTTGAGAAAACTCTCTGGATGCCTTTGAGGTAATTGTTTTTATAAGCTTGCTTTTTTGATATTTTTTAAAGATATTTTAGATATTTTTACTTAAATATCACTACATTCCCTAAAATAATGTGTTAAACTCATTGACTCTTTGAAACTCATGAAATGACATGAAAACATTCTTACAAACATTTAAGAATTTGAATTTGAACAATATTTTCCTCAGCAAATACCGTTTTTATAACTACATCATTTTTGCTTTTATAAATGAGTAGTTTACAGTGATACTGCTCTATATTTTATGCACACTAAAATTTTATGGGTTAAAATGTGAAATTGCTTTTAATATTTGTGTTTACAAGTCGTTTTGTGTCTTTTGTCAACAAGGGTTGCCTGTTCAGTTGGAAAGTGCCATTGCCCTAGAGTGCTGTATTTTGAAGTCATCTGTCACAAATACAATGTAGAGAGAGAAGACTATTTATGTTTATGGCATTTTAAGTAACTGAGTTAAACCCTTTGGAATATAGAGAAATGGCTTATTTACTGTCATCACTGTTCACTTAATCTTGTGACCCTGACATGATAGCATTCCCATAAATCTCCCATGTGGTAGTTCAATAAAACAGATGAACGTCAAAATGTAATGATTGTTTCAGCTTTAGGAATTAACTGTGTGATGGAATAAATGTGGCCCAGATAGTGATACTCCAGATGCATTTTACCACTCCCTTTTTCTAAGTAATGCTAGAAAATAATTATTTATTGTGATTTATACTCTATTTTCAAATAGTATTTTCAGTATCTAATACTCATTAAGAAAAAAGGAAAATAAATGCAAATAATATGCAAGTGACTATTTTTTAAAGTTTAATTTTTTGGCATTTTAAGATTATTAATGTTAATATAATAAGGTTGGTTTTTACAAGGATGTTTTAATATAGCTTTGTCCTATACTGTGTTTTCATTGTATCACATCCTTGTATTAGTTTTTTTCTGTATGCACTTTTTTTAATATTTGAGATTATATGGTTTCTCAAACATAAAGTCTTAATATCTGTTTATCTGTTTGTTTTATCCCACTTTTTTGTAAACAACTAGTGAGGCATTCTGAAAAACAACAAAAACAAAAATTGAGGGTATTGAGTCATTCAAGAAGGAAAAAAAAAGTGTGGCACTAGGATAATTAGTGGAAGAAACTAAAACAGTCTAGCACGTCTTAATGCACTGCATACCCGAGACCATCTCCACAACCGGAAGAAAATCCAACTTTTGTTCAACATTTTGTGAAAGTAAATGTTATTAATACTCCTATTGCAATGATCTTAGTTTACATTTGTCTCCTACCAACTTCTTATGTAAAAAACTTTTTGTCAGTTTTGTTTGGCATGGTAAAACCTTTAATCCTCTTTTCAAATAGGATTTGGTACTTTGGCTACTATTAATCCAATTTGCATGGTAATAATAAATTCTAAACTTGAAATGTGTGCTATATAATGTAAAATCTGTGGGGAGAATTCTTCTATGGGGG
This sequence comes from Bubalus kerabau, assembly GCF_029407905.1. Taxonomy (NCBI): domain Eukaryota; kingdom Metazoa; phylum Chordata; class Mammalia; order Artiodactyla; family Bovidae; genus Bubalus; species Bubalus kerabau. The sequence continues at coordinate 26,649,482 of NC_073635.1, read as the reverse complement.
AAGCATGATATTTATATTTTTATAATGTTACTTTAGAAATATAAAAAATCTGTAAAACAAGCCCATAAGCATTTTAGTAGCAATTCAGGAAGGAAACAAAGAAAATGAAGCCCTGAAGTCTGTCAGGAAAGACCAATTACCGATATGATACAAGTCCCAGAAAAATAAGATGAATCATGTATCTTTACTAATTGAATCTTAGGCCATTAGCATCAAGTTGAAAACAATCTTCCATGAAGAAAAGGCTGATGTGTATCATTAAAGATATAATCAGCTCCTCTACTTTTAGGTATAGACAACTGAGCCCTAAGAAAAACTGTTTTAATAGCTTTTCAAGCTAATATAAGCCCTAAAAACTTGATTCATATGATTTTTGTAGAAGTTACAAATTGTAATATCTCTTTGTAGACAGTAAGAAACTGTGTTCTTTCAAGTGGAGTTCTTTTGTGTTACCATTATTCAGTAAATAGTTACCAAATTGCAGTCAAACACTCTACAGATGAAGATGCAGTTCAGAGCCAGGGAATGGGGTATTCCATAAAGAGGGTTTTTATGCCTTTTGAATCTTAATATAAATTTTAAAATTGAGTACGGCTGACTTTTGTATGAAGAAAGACATTTGAGGTCTGCGCAATAAAATATGCCAAATATAAACCATCACACAGGCATTTTTAAAGCTTTAGATTTATCAGCTGAGAAGCTGAGTGTGTTTTAGTGCACTTTAAGGTACATTATTAAGCAGTAAGTTAACATATGAAAAAGATAAGTAGCAAAATACCTTGTTAACTTCTTTAGGAGCAGTCATTACAAATATAATAATTGAGTGATAATTACAATTTTCACCTTACAGTAGATTTGATGGTGTCATGGTCAGAGTTATGTGAGCATTGGTTTCAAGTATTGCTAGTTCAAAGGCACTAACTTAATGTTCAAGGGCACTGTTCCCTTAAGGAATAGTTGCTACTTACTTTATTTATTTATTTATTTATTTTTTTAATATAAATTTATTTTTTTTTTAATTTTATTTTTAAACTTTACAAAATTGTATTAGTTTTGCCAAATATCAAAATGAATCCGCCACAGGTATTCTGTGTCACATATTGGTCTTTTAAATCCATATGAGAAGTAAAGTTTTCTTTTCTGGTTTAACCTAATTACTACTTATTTACCATCTCGCAGATCGTTTTGATGAAACCTCAACTTTGGTAACTCATTTGATCTATAAAATGAGTCATCTTATAATACAACCTAACATATGCTCCACAAAGTACCTTTGTGACTACTCTCTGCTCATCTAATTTTGGTATATATAATTCAGGATCTAGAGAAATAAAATACCTCACATTTGTCACTCTGTGTTTCTTGAGGTTCTTCAGTATCTATTCTGTCCAACTTGAAGCCCTGCCATTTTAATAATGCTTTTCACTTTGAAATTACAGTTTCATCCATCTTCCTGCAACCCAAGATTATTTGTTTTTATTCAGAGTATATATTATAAATCCCTTTATATTAGTATTCTTTGTTTCATCTTTCGAAACATTCTGTACTCCAAATATTTTAAAATTACCTCTCTGATCTCTTTTTCACATTTAAAATTTACATTATTATTGATATAGCCAGCTCTTAAGTAGGTTGTGATGGTTAAAAACAGTAAGTACAAATGTTAGTTATTTTAATTCTTATGATTATTTCACTCCTTACCCCATATTTCCCCAAAGGATAACTTCTTAAATATTAAAAAATCCAAAAATACTTAAATTACACCTAAAAAGTAGTATATCAACTCAGTTCAGTGTGTTTTGGGTTTCAGATGCTAGGGCTAGAAAGTATGGTTAAGGAGGGTTTGCTATTCCAGCCTCTGCCCAGAATCAAACACTCAGACCATCCCAGCATGTGTTTGTTGTCCACAGACTGACTTGTTGAAATGCCACCTGGTCAGATTAGAATTTCCAACTGTTTACTTGACGTCTGTGAGAGCTTAAAGTGGAGAAGACTGAACTTAAGTGTTACATTTTTGGTTTAGTTCCTTCCTCCTCGCTTCTTTAACACATTTTTACTTGGCTTATATCCCTGCCATACATGTATATTTATCTTTTTACTTTACTACCCAAACCCCAAGTTCCTCAGGAGCCAAAGTTCTTTGTATGTATCAGAGTACCTGACATGTAAGAGGTGGTGTGTAAATAAATATTGCTGAGTAAGTGAGGAGGTAATTGAATGAAAGAATTAATGAATGCAGGAGTTCAAAGTACCTATAACTGGTCCCAAAGGATTCTGAAATGTTACCAAATGTACTCAATAAAGAATAATAATATTATTTAGGTTTATTTGCTAATGTTTCAGAAATTATTAAGTTTGGATAAAGTACTAAATAAGGACTTTACTTCAGCTTCCACCTCTGACTTTCTTTTTTTACCTTGCAATATAGAAAGAATGAGCAATACTATAATTCAGAATATTTTGAATATATTAACTATAATATTTTATGTGTTTAACAGAATTCTAATTTTCAGTGCATCATTGGGAAACTTTGAACATAAGAAAAATAAACTAAATTGATAAATGTAAAATTTAAGTTCATTACATTATTGCTTTGTAAGTATTAATTAAATAATTATATAGATAGTATTACGTTCAAGGACTCAGACTTGAATAAAATTTATCTCCAGAGCTGAATATTTGTGTAACTTTGGTAAATTTCCTAAATTCTCCAAGCTTCAATATTTTTCATTTATAAAATACAACATAATAGCTTATTTCATACAATTGTGGAATATAAATTAGATAAATTAGAAAACAATATCCTACTGCATCTTCCTGCCAGTACAGGAGACACAAGAGACATGGATTTGATCCCTGGGTCTGGAAGGACCCCTGGAGTAGGAAATGACAAACCACTCCAGTATTATTGCCTGGAGAATTCCATGGACAGAGGAGCATGGCAGGCTACAGTCCATGGAGTTGCAAAGAGTTGGACATGACTGAGCACTCATGCACAATTCCTATTCTACACTATCCTGCAACATTTTATCTAGTGTTTATTAAGAAATTAATATTTTAAGCCCACAATATTAACAGACACTTAAACATATCTTCGGAGAAGGCAATGGCACCCCACTCCAGTACTCTTGCCTGGAAAATCCCATGGATGGAGGAGCCTGGTGGGCTGCAGTCCATGGGGTCGCTAGGAGTCGGACACAACTGAGCGACTTCACTTTCACTTTTCACTTTCATGCATTGGAGAAGGAAATGGCAACCCACTCCAGTGTTCTTTCCTGGAGAATCCCAGGGACAGGGAAGCCTGGTGGGCTGCCGTCTGTGGTGTCACACAGAGTCGGACATGACTGAAGCGACTTAGCAGCAGCAGCAGCAAACATATCTTTACCAGTCTGATTTCTAATTACTTACCTTATGGTTTTCTTTTATACTTCTCACTGTCATCTAAATGAAAGCATTTAGTAATTGGCATTCAGTTCAGTCGCTCAGTCGTGTCCGACTCTTTGCGACCCCATGAATTGCAGCACACCAGGCCTCCCTGTCCATCACCAACTCTCAGAGTTCACTCAGACTCACAGCCATCGAGTCGGTGATGCCATCCAGCCATCTCACCCTCTGTCATCCCCTTCTCCTCCTGCCCCCAATCCCTCCCAGCATCAGAGTCTTTTCCAATGAGTCAGCTCTTTGCATGAGGTGGCCAAAGTACTGGAGTTTCAGCTTTAGCATCATTCCTTCCAAAGAACACCCAGGACTGATCTGCTTTAGAATGGACTGGTTGGATCTCCTTGCAGTCCATGGGACTCTCAAGAGTCTTCTCCAGCACCACAGTTCAAAAGCATCAATTCTCCAGTGCTCAGCTTTCTTCACAGTCCAACTCTCACATCCATACATGACCACAGGAAAAACCATAGCCTTGACTAGACGGACCTTTGTTGGCAAAGTAATGTCTCTGCTTTTGAATATGCTATCTAGTTGGTTATAACTTTCCTTCCAAGGAGTAAGCATTTTTATAAATATATAGAAATACATGACAGTATGCGTATTTTTATACATCTAGAATATTTAGTAGAAATAACTTTCCTAAATAAACCTTTGGAGAGTATTGTTCATTAGTAAAGTTTTTCTAAGAAAAAAATATCACCAACTATGCTGTAAAGTCAGAAATTCAGCCTTTGGTTTTAAAATTTTGAGGTGGCTTTTTAAAAATTAAAAGTTAACATATGTAGGCCTAATGTTTAGGGAAAATGTTAGGCATGTTTCCTAATTTTTTAATTTGTAGTTTAATATGAATGATATTTTTGTTGTTTCCAGTTTCTTAATAAACTATTGATTCTTGAATATTTGAAAGACAACACCTCTTTGTTAAATATTTTTTACCTTTAAAGTGTTTTGAGGGGAAACCTAACTGGCATATGATTTGTCAGGGATTCACTGGGTAGTATAAGTCATAAATCTTTGATGTTGTTGTTACTTTTTAAAAATTTTCTTTTTATTTTTTAAACTGTTGTTTTTGGTGAAAATGGGGGGTGGGGGGGGAATGGCCCATTATTTCCATGATCTAGAGGTTTTACAGCAGCAGCTGAGCAGCTCACTTTTATTCAATGCTACATTAACTTTTCCATTACGGGTAGTGCTGTAAAGCACAGAGCCCTTAAGCATTATGAAGTTGCTGTCTGGCATTTGTTCATTGATATGGCTGCTATATATGAATGTTGCAATCATTCCAGAGAAACCTTCATCACTTTTTAAAAATGTTGTTCCTCTCATTTTAAATTTAGTTAAATTTCATTTGCCTACTGTGTTTCAAGTGTCTGTAAACATTTTTATAAGCCTGAATTTTTTCCTTATTTAGAACTTCCATCACATTAATGACAATATAATTATAATGTTACTGTTATTCATAAAACATAAGTTTGCACAAGGCAACTCTTATTTTAGAATAAAGACAAGTCTTTTGCTGTCACACATGTCCTTTGGTTCATTGTTCTTTTTTTTCCCCCTACTTTTCATTCATTCTGTAAATTATCCCAGTTGTCTAGAATTATGCAAGAACTGAGGAATGGTCTCCAGGAGGCAAAAGTCTTGAGGGGAGATTGATGACAGAAGGAATGGGGTGTTCCTCCCTTCCAGATTATGAAACTGTTGAAGGAGAGGAAGATTAAGAGTAGTGAAGTAGTTAAGGAAAAAGGGTTGTGAAGTTGTGGGCACATGCTCCAATAAAGGGAGATAAGTTGTGATAAGCCTGCTTAGGTTTAATAGTGTTGTTCCCAACTGAGCAGCCTGGAGATCTCCTGTATTGAGGCCGCTGTCCAGCATTTCATCCTAGTAAATGTTTAGGTGCCCTTGCTTCCCAGTGAGAGGATAAATTCTATGGGAATGAAAAGGCTATGACTATCAATATCCTTTGTTTCATATTTCCTTAAAGAATTAATCAATAGGGAAAGCACTGATAAGAACTGAGTATCTGCTGTGAAATGTTTTGTTTGTTGGCAGGTTGGGGTCGAGCTGTTTGGCTTGGTTTTGGATGTTTTTTGGCAGGGAGAGGGTTATATTTTAACTCGACATAGATTAAGAGAAGAGACAGATTTTCCTACCCCTGTGGAAGTGATCTACAGTGGTGGTAGGACTGTTGGTGTTGATCAAAAGGAGTATCAGCTAAGGAGCAGCATGGACCAGTAGCAGAGATGGTAAATTGCTAGGTAGAGGACGAAGCTTCTTAAGTCCTGATCTGTGATTGAGGAAGAAGACAAATGGCAAAATCCAATCCCCTACCAGTGAAGAACTAAAAGGTCCATTTAGGTTAAACTGATGAGGCTGGTAATAAGAAGAAACTGTCCTGTGGGGATTAGGGTTTGACAGGATATCCTTTTCTTCTACAGCGTTAATCTCTATTCCCTATAATTTTGATGGTTAATTTCCCCCAGTTCAAATGCTTCCAAGCTTTTACATCTGAACTGTCATGAAGCAGCAAGGTGCCATCTCTCATTTCATAACCTTGTTAAAATTTACCTTTTCCAATGAATAAGCCTCGAGCTCAGAGCCCAGTGATGATTACTTATCCATCCCAGATATTTAACCTTCCAGTTGTCTCAGACTGATTTTAAATTGCTTTCTTGGCCCAGTGCTTGGAAAGCATTTGCCTTCTACCTTCACAGTTCAGTCCAGTTCAGTTGCTCACTCGTGTCTGACTCTTTGCGACCCCATGAATCGCAGCGTGCCAGCCCTCCCTGTCCATCACCAACTCCGGGAGTTCACTCAAACTCATGTCCATCAAGTCGGTGATGCCATCCAGCCATCTCATCCTCTGTCATCCCCTTCTCTTCCTGCCCCCAATCCCTCCCAGCATCAGGGTCTTTTCCAGTGAGTCAACTCTTCGCATGAGGTGGCCAAAGTATTGGAGTTTCAGCTTTAGCATCAGTCCTTCCAGTGAACACCCAGGACTGATCTCCTTTAGAATGGACGGATTGGATCTCCTTGCAGTCAAAGGGACTCTCAAGAGTCTTCTCCAACACCACAGTTCAAAAGCATCAATTCTTCGGCGCTCAGCTTTCTTCACAGTCCAACTCTCACATCCATACATGACCACTGGAAAAACCATAGCCTTGACTAAATGGACCTTTGTTGGCTAAGTAATGTCTCTGCTTTTGAATATGCTATCTAGGTTGGTCATAACTTTCCTTCCAAGGAGTAAGCGTCTTTTAATTTCATGGCTGCAGTCACCATCTGCAGTGATTTTGGAGCCCCCCCAAAATAAAGTCTAACACTGTTCCCCCATCCATTTCCCATGAAGTGATGGGACCAGATGCCATGATCTTCGTTTTCTGAATGTTGAGCTTTAAGCCAACTTTTTCACTCTTCTCTTTAACTTTCCTCAAGAGGCTCTTTAGTTCTTTGCTTTCTTCCATAAACGTGGTGTCATCTGCATATCTGAGGTTATTGATACATCTCCCGGCAGTCTTGATCCCAGCTTGTGCTTCATCCAGCCCGGCCTTTCACATGATATACTCTACATATAAGTTAAATAGGCAGGGTGACAATATACAGCCTTGATGTACGCCTTTCCTGATTTGGAACCAGTCTGTTCTGTGTCCAGTTCTAACTGTTGCTTCCGGACCTGCATATAGATTTCTCAAGAGGCAGGTCAGGTGGTCTGGTATTCCCATCTCTTTAAGAATTTTCCACAATTTGTTGTGATGTACACAGTCAAAGGCTTTGGCTTAGTCAATAAAGCAGAAGTAGATGTTTCTCTGGAACTCTCATGCTTTTGCAGTGATCCAGTGGATGCTTGCAATTTGATCTCTGGTTCCTCTGCCTTTTCTAAATCCAGCTTGAACATCTGGAACTTCATGGTTCACATACTGTTGAAGCCTGGTTTGGAGAATTTTGAGCATTACTTTTCTAGCATGTGAAATGAGTGCAATTGTGCAGTAGTTTGAGCATTCTTTGGCATTGCCTTTCTTTGGGATTGGAATGAAAAGTGAACTTTTCCAGTCCTGTGGCCACTGCTGAGTTTTCCACATTTGCTGGCATATTGAATGCAGCACTATCACAGCATCATCTTTCAGGATTTGAAATAGCTCAACTGGAATTCCATCACCTCCACTAGCTTTGTTCGTAGTGATGCTTCCTAAGGTTCACTTGACTTCTCATTCCAGTATGTCTCACTCTAGGTGAGTGATCACACCATCATGGTTATCTGGGTCATGAAGATCTTTTTGTATAGTTCTTCTGTATATTCTTACCATCTCTTCTTTATGTCTTCTGTTTTTGCTAGACCATACCATTTCTGTCATTTATTGTGTCCATCTTTGCATGAAAAGAAGCTCTATACAGTCAGCAGACACAAAACTGGGAGCTGACTGTGGCTCAGATCATGAATTCCTTATTGCAAATTTCAGGCTTAAATTGAAGAAAGTAGGGAAAACCACTAGACCATTCAAGTACGATCTAAATCAAATCCCTTCCTACTTTACAGTGTAAGTGACAAATAGATTTCAGGAATTAGATCTGATAGACAGAGTCCCTGAAGAACTGTGGACAGAGAGAGAGATTCATGACATTGTACAGGAGGCAGTGATCAAGACCATCCCCAAGTACAAGAAATGCAAAAAGGCTAAATGGTTGTCTGAGGAGGCATTACAAATAGCTGAGAAAACAAGAGAAGCTAAAGGCAAAAGAGAAAAAGACAGATATAAGCATCCAAATGCAGAGTTCCAAAGAATAGCAAGGAGAGATAAGAAAGCCTTCCTCAGTGATCAGTGCAAGGAAATAGAGGAAAACAATAGAATGAGAAAGAGTAGAGATCTCTTCAGGAAAATTAGAGCTACCAAGGAAACATTTCATACAAAGATAGGCATAATAAAGGACAGAAATGGTATGGACCACAGATTACTGTAGCAGAAAATAAGAAAGCAAACAAAAGGCATTAAAATAATTAGCAATTTTTTTAACTTTAAAATATAGTAAAAGTGCATATATTGTAATGAAAAATATCAATGAATTTTCAAAAACTAAGGCTGTCTATGCAATTAAACTGGAAAACCAACAAAGACCTACTGTATTCAGTTCAGTTCAGTCGCTCAGTCGTGTCCAACTCTTTGTGACCCCATGAATCGCAGCACGCCAGGCCTCCCTGTCTATCACCAACTCCCGGAGTTCACTCAAACTCATGTCCATCGAGTCGGTGATGCCATCCAACCATCTCATCCTCTCTCGTCCCCTTCTCCTCCTGCCCCCAATCCCTCCCAGCATCAGAGTCTTTTCCAATGAGTCAACTAGCACAGAGAATTATGCTTAATATTATATAACAGTCTAAAGGGGATAATAACTTGAAAAACAATAGATACATTTGCATGTATAATTGGTTATTCTCATTGCTGCATAGTAGTCTGTCCATTTGTGAATATACCTGAACTTATTTATGAATTACACAGATGGTGACTATTATGTATAGTGTTGCTATGAACATTTTCATATGTTTGTTTTGATTCCATTATTTGTTGATAAAGAAATAAATATATTTCTGGTAGGCATGTACCTCGAATTGGATTGCCACATGATAATACCGGCTTGGCTTCCCCAGTGACTCAGTGGTAAAGAATCTGCCTGCAAAGCATGAATCACAGGTTCAATCCCTGGGTCTGGAAGATCCCATAGAATAGGAAATGGCAACCTACTGCAGTATTCTTGCTTGGGAAATCCCATGGGCAGAGAAGCCTGATGGGCTACAGTCCATGGGGCCGCAGAAGAGTTGGATATGACTTAGAGACTAAACAACAGCAAGTATAGTCTTATGTTTAGCTTTACTGCTTAAGAGTTTGCCAGAGTTTTTGGTTGTTCTGCATTCTCTCCAACAGTTGGTATTTTCTGTCTGTTTCATTTTGGACATTCAGGTAGAAGTAAAATGTACTGAATTATAGTCTTGGTCTGCATTTTCCCAAATTCATACCTTCTAGTTTGTTTTAGTTTATTACAGTGCCTAGGAACTCCAGTACATGTTGAATGAATTGAAGTGTGATAGTGGACATACTTGTCTTTGTTCTTAATGGCAAGGGAAAGGCTTTAAATATTTTGCCATAAACATAATATTTGCCATAGGGTGCATTGTTTGCTTTTTGTAGATATTCTTTATTAAGTAAAAGGAACTTCTTTTCCCTTCCCTTCCTTTTCCATACTGGTTTGTTAAAAACTTTTTATCCTAATAGGTAAATAATTTTGTCAGTGTTTTTTCCTGATTTATTGTAGTGCCCATATGATTTTTATTCTTTTTTTTCTATTATTGTAGTGATTCAGTTGATTGGTGTTACAATGTTAAGTTGATATACCAAAGGTTGATTGTTAAGCTGGTTAATGACTTTTTCAGACTAGCAACTTCTCAAGAGTTTAAGTGCCTGGCAGTGTGCTAGGACATGGATTGGTGTTTTGTTAGCTAACTGGTAGTTAAATTAATATGTCATTTGGGAGAATATATACATTCTTCCATCCAAATTAATAAATGTTAAACAACTATGCAATGATATGACACACAGCAGGCCACTGTGCTATGTACTGTGTGGAATACAAAGATATGTAAGTCTCAGTCTCAGCTCCAAGGAGCTGTAATCTAGTTTGTGAGATCATACCGATTGTTAGGTAATTGTAATGTTAACATAAAGCAATATTTAATAGCAGTTAAGTGAAGCATTGATTAGATTGTATATTTTATAAAGAAATGGATGAATGTTCATCTTTGCAGTCCCAAGAAATAGCACAGAATTGAAAAAGCCAGGCTTGTTTCATTACAGTAAATGATCCAGAATAAAGTACAAGACTGTTAGTAGTTAAAGATAAGACTCCAAGAGAGTTCAGATTCAATCAAGGAAGATATTTAATGCCCAGTGAAAGATTAGACCTGGATGTGAAGGCAACTCAATTTTACCAGATAAGAAAATAAGTCTTGAGAGGTCATGACCTGCCTGTGGTGATACAACATCAGAACTGGAGTTCATGAGAAGAAAAAATGTAATCGTCTTGATCCTTAATGAAATTTTCCACCCCTTCCAAACTAGTTTATTTGACTAATTATTACAATGGTGTGACTTTATATTTATAAAAATAGTTTGTTTCTTGTCTTTTTTAATTGTATTCCTCTATGTCTAATTATATATAATGCCGTATATAATGCTCAGTTGTAAAATCAAATTGATGAGAAGTGGGAGGGGGAAAGCAATTATTCTTTAGCCATGACAGATATAATAGGCATTCATGTCATATGATACTGAATGTTAAAATGAGGTCACAGGGCACTAGAGAAAAGGAAACAAGCAATATAGTACCTCTGGGTGATGAATGTGACGGGAAACATCTTATGGGTGTACTGGCCAGGATATTTATCATTTATACTAAAACTCTGGTGGCATGATAACAGGGTTTTTCTATAGTGGTCATGATACCAGAAGCCTGTAGACTCTCTTCATGATGACTTCTTTATCCCATTAACTCAAAGCTTTCTTAAAAAAAGGTCAAGGACCACAGGTTTTATTAGGGATGATGAAATGCTGTTGCATATTCCCTTTTTTGTACTGTCCTTTTTAATCTTAATATTCAAAGCAAATCATGTAATTCTATTTTCTTTAACACATGTTTAAGCATCACATGGGTTAGCCCTTATTTAGAGTCAGAAGTACAAGAAACATTAAAGGAGAAAAAAGTACTAAGTGGATATTGGAGTGAATAATTTTGTTGTTACTTTTATGTAGCATAATATCTTTTGGGAGGTAAATTATATATTTCAGAAGACATTACTACATATAAAAATGGTCAATGATATGTATAATGAATGAATTAATGGAGAAAATAACTGAATTGTTATTATCACTCTTTCATAAGCCTGGAAGTAAGGCATTCTTCCTTTCTCATTCACTTTCTGTTTATCTCAATTTTGTAATAGGCTTATATTTTTAAAAGTGTTATAGTTATTAATAATATACACTCTAATGATAAATCTAAATTTTTAATATGAACTGAAAATTCATAAGTTAAAGTAATTGAAAATGAAAATTCTTAACTTTAGCAACAAAGGAAACTTTGGTTTAGCCCCTAGTTTGACTTTTATGAGCTGTATTTCAGTTGAACTTGTACTAGAAACGAGTAATCAGTCTAGTATGAACAATGTACCTTAGCACATGATTCTCTTGTGTCATCTGCCTTTCTATAATCTGGGGACCAGCAGATACTGATGCATAATGTAGCTACTTTGCCCTATGTCCTTAAACACATTAATGCCGGCAGGATGTACACCTCCTTATAAGCGATTGTACATAGCAGTACCTTACAGATTGAGAGAGATTTGAATTTATAAGAGCATTCAGTAGAAGAGAAGTTTAGACATAGCTTATAGAAGCAATAAGTAAGCATTGATCAAAACTGCCCACCTAGGAAGACTGCCCGCGTTAGGTGGATTAGGTGGCATTAAAATGAGAGAGTTTAGATGACTGGTAGAATTTTTAAGATCTGTCACAATTGGGAATCAAAGAAACTGATATATTGTCTAAAGTCAGAAATTAAAATAATGTCAGTCAAAAGCAAGCTATGTCTAATCAGTGTATAAACTTTAAATAGCTTTACTTAGAGGGGATGAGGAAATAGAACAGAAGTGAAAGTGAAAGTCGCTCAGTCTAAAGTCGCTCAGTCATGTCCAGCTCTTTGCAAGTCGGACTGCACAGTCCGTAGAATTCTCCAGGCCAGAATACTGGAGTGGGTAGCCTTTCACTTATCCAGGGGATACTCCCAACCCAGGGATCGAACCCAGGTCTCCCACATTGCAGGCGGATTCTTTACTTGCTGAGTCACAGAGAAAACAGACATGGTTCCTTAAAGTGGAAGTAAGAATTGAGTCTTATTTCAGAGAATTACAGGCCTCCACATGACTTCCCTCATAGCTCAGTTGGTAAAGAATCCTCCTGCAGTGCAGAAGACCCCAGTTTGATTCCTGGGTTGGGAAGATCTGCCAGAGAAGGGATAGGCTACCCATTCCAGTATTCTTGGGCTTCCCTTTTGGCTCAGCTGGTAAAGAATCCGCCTGCAATGCAGGAGACCTGTTTTGGGAAGATCCTCTGGAAAAGGGAAAGGCTAACCACTCCAGTATTCTGGCCTGGAGAATTCCATGGACTGTATAGTCCATGGGATCACAAAGAGTTGGACATGACTGAGCAACTCTCACTTCACTTCACGTGCTCCAAGGAATCATCAGTGTGCCTTTGGAAAAACCACTTTTTAGTGAACTTCTGGGCTGAGTGGAAAGGACAGAGAAGAAAGCCACTGAGAGACCATTGCGGTGAGCAGGTCAGGCGTGGCTAGATGTGACTTGTCCTGGTGTGGGCGTTCTCCTCGCCCATCAGCAGCTTGTAGTAAACAGGACATACTTTGTGTTTCTCTGCTGCTGGGAGAAACATAGAAAGAGATAGTAAATATGTAAAAGTTGGGAAAGTTTAAAATTATTAAAAATATTCATAAAATTTGACCTTAATGACAAAAATAATGTTGACAACATTTCTACTAGTGTTTTAAAAAAATAAATAGGGAAAATAATTTCAGGAGAAGATACAGACGTGTGTGTGTTCTTGTTTAAACATATTCTTTTATGTTGGAGATAAACGGGTATTTTCTTCCATGTTTGGGGCTGTGGTGAAATAGCCAGTCAGATTGGTACTGGCCTGTGATATGATGGGCTGGCCATATGAGAGGGATAAATCTAGCACAGAGGCCCAGGTGGTTTCTAGAAATGACTAAGATAAAGATTGAAAAGAAAGGAGATTCTAAAACCCAAACCCAGTCACAAACATACTGATGGGCAGAGCATACCATGGCTTAGTGAGTAACACAGCAAGCAAATGCCAGAAAATAGAAAAACCATGAACACAATTAATATCAATTTTAAATGCAATGCTATGGACTGTAGCCCGCCAACCTCCTCTGTCAATGGGATTCTTGAAGCAAGTATACTGGAGTGGGTTGCCATGTCCTCCTCCTGGGGGTCTTCCTGCCACAGGGATCGAATCCATGTCTCTTATGTCTCCTGCACTGGCAGACTGGTTCTTCACTGCTAGCACCACCTGGATTAGCACTTTATTATTGAGTCCTTTGTCATGTTCTAAAGAGTATTTACTTATCCTCAATTTTTATACCTAAATAAATTCTCCCTAATTTAAGTAGTAAGTTACATCTCTAAGGCATTAAGTAGTATCCTTGAGATATGTAAGAGTAATATATCTCCAGAAGTACCTTATACATAATCAGAGGAATATTTTAATCACTCAGAAGGTTACAGACTATTTTTGTCATTACTCAAATTTATTTATGCTTTTTTTCTAAATCAGAGTATTTTAGCACCTACAACCCTAGAATTGTAAGACATTTTTAAATTACTTATTTTCAACCATGTCCATTTTGCAAATGGATACCTTTTCTAGAGAGATAAGAACATAATATTGTACCATTCCCAAAGTTAATTATGAGGCTTGTTTAAGGATCACCAGACAGAATTCAGTTTAAAGATTTCATCCGGTTTTTTTTACCTTTTCCTCTCAAAAATATATTTCTGCCACTGTTGGCTTAGATACTCTAGGTCTGAAACCCTGCATTGATTGAAGTACATTTTCTTCTTCAAACATTATTTTTGTTCTTCAGGTAAACCTTTCTGAGTCTTTGCTGTATTAAAATTTTTAGTAAGTTCTGTGGAAGCTCAGTTTTATTAATTTAAACTTTGATAAATGAAGGTTGGCATGAGTGTATCTATATATTATCTACAGAGTACTTCTTTTTTTATTATATATGGTATAAATTTAAAATGTTCTTGTTTTAACTTTACAGTTGTTTTTATAATAACCAATTTTTGTCTTTCTTTTCTTTTGTTCAGCTGTTTACTTCTACCTGGTTAAAAAATACAAGTCATGTGTTTCTGGGTTTGAAATTTTAAGTAATTAATATTTTCTTTTATTTAACATGTTAGTTGGAAATGTCTTATCTGTGGTATGTGTCTAATACAATAAAATCTCTTCTGATGTTATCTGTTTCATACTGAGTAGGCAGGGACTGAATCCATTTATCTGACTTTGTATAAGACTCACCACAATGATATGCACATGTGGAAAGGGAATCTTAATAAATAACAGTTAACATGTATGATTCACATCATTTCCCACTCTTTTCCATTTCTCATTATGTTTTATATAGTTTTCTATAGAGATCCACAGTAAATGCAGTGGTATTTCAGGTATGCATAAAAAATTATGTAAATGTGATAAGCTTTTAATATGAGTATATATTTTCTAAATATATAACTTGAATGTTTTTATTGTGGAAAAAATTTTAAAGGCAGGATTTTCCCATAATAATATTTCCTTCTGCTCATTTCCTCTAGATACTTAAACAGCACTTAGAATAAAATACTAATAGTGTGTGACAACACATACTGGCACTTTGTTTACAAAATGTATTGACTTTTACTTTTTCTACTTTAAATCTTCCAGAACACAATGGATGACTTTGAGCAAAATTCTCATTTTACTAGCAGAATTTTCATTTATATAGTTGTGAATTCAGAAATATTTAAGACTACTGTGCCCCCATAATATTTCTACCACACATTCTGAAATTCTTTGTCACTTGACTGTCACTCTCAGCTGTTGATTAACAAGTAAACGTATTTCTATAGTAAATAATAATTCACTCTATAATTTTTATCTGTTTAATTGTAAGTATTTAGAAATAATTTAGGATAGAATAACTCTAGGATAAGTTTAAGTAAGACTAAATTAACTAAGAAACCTAGGTAATGATACTGGACTAGTAAAAATTGAGAACAAAGTGAAAGTAACAGTTATTTCCTAAAAAAATAAAAAAAAACCCTCAATATCTTGATTAACTAAACAATATTTGGTAATAATGATTAACCAATAAGGCAAATAAACTTGAATTTCATTTGATCTTTTTATTTTCTGAACCTTTGTTTAAAAATATATAGAGTTTTTTTATGATTGTTGATAAATGTGGCTGTACTAAGCTTACGCAGAAGATCAATGTTTTAAAAATTGAAACAGTATAGGTTTGTATTGATTAATGTGGCTAAATCAAAACGAGAGGTTTTGTAACAGCTTTCTTAGACACACTACTCCCCAGTAATGGCAACCTATCAATTTTAGCTTTCCACTGATAAATCAGCTTGAAAATTGGATGTCAAAATTTTTTTCACTGAAAGAGTGATTTTTCCATGCCCTTTAACCTTTTCTGATATATTAGATTGGTTTATAAGACTAAGCCCTATCTTACAGAAAGCAGTTGTCAAATTGACATTTGGATAGATTTTCAAATGATTGTAACACCTATTTTGATCCATGTGTGTAAATAAGCGTATATATGATCATCTTAAGATCTGCCATCCTAATTGTAACGATTGTTTATCTTGAGAAAAATTGGGTTGCACATTTTGAAATTGTAGATTGTTCTCCTTAAGGATCTCAGAAGTTCGGAGAAGTTCAGAACCTCAATTGCAAGATTAGGAAACATGCTTCCAGTGAGGTACTTTAGTTTTTACTGAGTAGAGACACTGATTGTTTTTTCCATGTGAATTGATTTTTTTTTTCTTTTTTTTTTTAATTTCCTTGAAAAATACGATTTTTTTTTTAATTTCCTTGAAAAATACGAATGGGTTAATTAATGGCAACTTTCCTATATTGTTATGTGGTCGATAGTAACTTGGTATGCTTTAGTAACAAAACACAGAAAAACCTGACACTTTATTTCTAAGGAACCAGTATTGAGGAGTTGAAATAACAATAGGAATGATTTGATTAACAACACAGAAAAACAGTCTTAATTTGGATTTAATGGGGTAGACTTCAGTGACAGCTGATACTGCCATACCTTCATGCCTTTATAGCTGATTTTAAGTTACCCTGAGAAGGTATTGATTGTGAAGTTTCTGTTGTATAATTACTTTTTGCTAGGGGGAAAAAAAAAGCATGGTGTATTGATCTCAATGGGAGCATTTGAGTAGCAGTTTCCCTTGGCTAACAGTGAGTGTCATCTTTCAGCCATGATAAATGGTAACGTTCCGGCTCACCATAATTGCTTTGTGGTGAAATGAACCTCCTATACCCTTCTCCTTTTCCCATCAAGGAGATATAGTAATCATCTTTATCTCAAAGCCATGATTTACTGAACTAATCATCTTCTTAATAGAGGAAATTCTACCCCCACCCTCAGAGCATGTCCAGTTTTCCTAACTGAAACAGAAGTGCATTATTAAGCCTTGAAATTGTTTCATATTTTGGGGTTCACAAGTATACACATTTCTAATCAACTATCAGTTATTCCTGACCTATTTTACTTATCCTTAGGCCATTACCAGTCTACTAGGTAGCCTTTGATCTGCCATTAAATGTATATTAAAAAGAGAAAAGATAGAGATGGTCAGATCTTATACACTTATGACAATAAGAGAGGTCATTAAATAAATATCTATTAGTTTTCTGAAATTTAATGTATTTAGCAAGTATGAAAATTTAGTTCATTTAGTAGCCTTCTCTGGGTATATGGCTTATTTTTTACAATTGTAAGTATCATTAATCTATTTTTTGATTCTTTTTCTATGATGCTTATCTTCATTAAGAGGCAAGTAAGATGCTTTCTGTGTGAAAAACATATATTCCCTACCAATTCTGAAAAACTCAGATAATTTGTTTTATTCATTAGCTTTTTGACAAAGATGTTTAATGTGTTACCAATTTTTCATTAAGCCTATGTTATATTTTGCCAAAAATAGATCTGTATTTACTTTCCAGTACTTTAATATTGCCCCTGGGTAATGACTTTTAGTTAAGTAATATTATTTAAAAATGTCTGGCAGTCATTTTAGATCATTTAAAGACTCCTGTGAAGGGTTTGGGTAGAGGTCATTTTCAATGACTGTGCTTAGTTAAATAGATGTGAAAGGCTTCACAAAGGGAGTCTTGCTTTCAGTGTGCTGTCATAAATTTCCTCTTTCCACAGCTGGGAATACCAAGTAAAATGTAGTTGTTTCTGCCTTGAAGGCAGTATATTTTATATTTTCCTTCTCTTTGTTTATTTTCTCCTCATAATTCTGTTTATTCCCACAGCTGAGCACAAAGGTTTCATTTTGTCATAAATTAGATTCACCACTCTTGACAGTTTGTGGAAATCCCTATATATATATTTCTCCAAACATTTAAAACAAGTAGTTTTTTTTTTTTTTTTTTTTTACTAAGACTTATTAAAAAGTCTTACTTTTTATTTTTTTAAACTATTCCCCCTCCAGTGTATCCCTGGTTCACAGTTTGCTCCCACTCTGGCCACAGCTGGCCTCTTGCTGTTCACAGCTGAAAAGTGAAATCAATGCTTGGCCTAACAAAATGCAGATGAAAGCCATTCTGATCATGCATAGTCATTTCCCGTAACTTTATCAGCCTTCAGCTATTTCTGTGCGCTCTGGAAATCATTGTTTATTCAAGTAAATAGGGCCCCAACTTCTGTGTTGAGACGTGCTGTCTTCTAGGAAAATAATACTTCCTCAAAGCCATAAGCATTGTGAACCGCTCATCATTCCAGTTTTCTAAAATAACTATTGCTTTTGTTCCCCGACAAAGGAAACAAATCTAATCAAATCATTTTATCATTTAAATTCTGGAAACTTAAACTCTAGACAAAAAAGCCCTTTTATTCTTAATGTTAACACGGTTTGAAATTTTGAAACAAAAAATGCGGAAATACCTCAATCCAAATTATCATTGATCTAGTATTTTCTTAAATATTTATTTGAACAAAACTGGATAGAAAGCTGTATTGTAGCTGGATACTTCACAGGTCATGGAACTACAATGAGTTTGATGGAAAACAGCCTTTCTCCTTCATATTTTAAATGGTTCCTTCTTTGATTACAAGCATTTATTATAATTATCAAGAGATTAGGCTGTTGTTATAGAATCCTTGTAATGGAACCATTTAGAAGGAATATAATGGCAGTTTATTGGATTCTGCAAAAGAAAAGAGCACAGATAAAGTGGTCCTTTTTGGTAAATGGTTCCATGCTAGCTATACTAATTTTATTATTCTGTCTTAGTTCATTTGCTTTAGTAATTTTTGTGACTAAGGGTGCAATTTTTTCTAATAAATAACCTGTCTTCTAGTCTTCTCCATGGTTGTGTCTTTTGTAGGGTTTCTGTGTATATGTGTGTTTTCTGAAAGACAGGAGGTTCAGAAATAAGTAGCAGTCAGTACTGTTGATATGTAATCTTTGTTGTAGAATTTACGTTCATACAGTATCTTGCCTTAGATGGCTTTTTATTATAATTTATTTTTTATTTTTAAAAGTATTGGTATATAAGATGAGTCTGTTACCTGAATCACTTCTAGTTACCTTGTAATTTTTCTTCCAATTGTGGTAAAAACAGTCCTAAAGAAATAAATACCCAGGGGTTGTCAGATTTAAGACCTATTCTGTGCTAATATCTTTTCTATAAAAATCAATACTGTTAGAGCTGAGAGTAGATGTATTTTTTTATCTTTCCTAATTCCTCAGAGGTAAAGATACAGAATTTAAAAACATTCTTTCTTTTGAGACGTTTGTCCATCTGAAGCCAGATACAAGAAAATGCAGGATGCAATATTTTGAAAGATGCTAGAATTCAGTAAAATGAATTTTCCTGCTTTTTTCCAGGCTAGCAACTAGTACTAGAGTAAGCAAACAGTTAGGGAATCTTTGTCTGCAGAGAATGAAGCACTCGATGAAGTGTCAGGGTAGGTAGAAGGCAAAATTCAGGGGAAAAAAAAAAAAAAAACTGGCTCTTCTGAAGTAGGGGACTAGGCTAAGGGATATTAATGTCATTTTAGAGATTTTAAACTTTCTGAAAGCAAAGATCACCTGGCAAGTACTGTGCATGGATAGGTATCTTGAACATAAGTCTTCAAGAATATTTTGTAGAAAAAAATTTTTTTACCAAAGCAGTAAAGGAAGCACCACTTTTTAATTTTAGATTTTATATTTATTTGAAGAATTTCAAATCATATCATCTCTAATTTTTATATGCCATGTTAACAATATTCATAGTTATTTTGTTTATATCATTGCTATGCAAAATACCTCATTAAACTAGGAAGTATTTTTATTCCTACAACTTACCTGAAAAATCTTAAATCACTTATTATATACCATAAAATTTTTTGCATTTAGTTTAAAGGTTTCTCGGAGAAGGCAATGGTACCCCACTCCTGTACTCTTGCCTGGAAAATCCCATGGACGGAGGAGCCTGGTAGGCTGCAGTCCATGGGGTCGCTAAGAGTCGGACACAAATGAGCAACTTCACTTTCACTTTTCTCTTTCATGCATTGGAGAAGGAAATGGCAACCCACTCCAGTATTCTTGCCTGGAGAATCCCAGGGATGGCGGAGCCTAGTGGGCTGCCGTCTATGGGGTCGCACAGAGTCGGACACGACTGAAGCAACTTAGCATAGCATAGCATAAAGGTTTCTAGAAATAATAACTTAGTATAAGGATATGTCTAGCCTTCTTTTCTTCATTACTGTACTGAGTTTCATGCATGTTGTATGAGTGGGGGTATTTGAAATTGCAGTTATGTGCCAGTTAACATAGATATTAGGGAAGTGATATAAAGAGAATAGACATGATTTAGAAAGAATTTATGAATAACAAGGATGGTTTAAAATATACAAAATCATTGTAAATTCTACAGGTTTACTCTGTTTTTTAAATTTAACTCCTTGTTAATTTAATACCAAGCTTTGTTTAAAGAATATTATATGTTTGTATATGTATGTATGCTGATACTTTACATAGACTTATATTGATAAACAAGAATTATAGATGCATGGGGTATATATAGATAAGTAAATTAGAAGTGTGGAAATGCGGAACATGAAGGAATTCCAAGAGGGAAATTTCTGTTCTCCCCATAATTTTTATAAGAATTAGACTTCAATATTCAGAAAAGTGAAATTGAGAAATATACACAAGTTGGTTGAAGATTTGATCTCTGTCATTAATTGTCAAACCAGGCCATCATGAAGTTATTTCTTAGTTCTTACTAAATCGTCTTCAAGTATAATTATGTATGTCAGCTTTGTAAATTAATTTTCTTTCTTTTTTTTTTTACTAATATACTACTTTATTAAAGTAAATGGATCATTGCACAAAAATCCGCTGCATTTTTATATACCACCAGCAGTCAATTAGAAAGTATCAATTTTTAAAAGTATCATGCATAAAGTATCAACAATGAAAAATAATGGACAAAAGTGTCAACAACAAAAAATAAAGTAACCAGGAATAAATGTAAAGTGAAAGAAAGAAAGAAAGAAAGAAAGTGAAGTCGCTCAGTCGTGTCCGACTCTTTGTGACCCTGTGGACAATAGCCCACCAGGTTCCTCTGTCCATGGAATTCTCCAGGCAAGAATACTGGAGTGGGTTGCCATTTCCTTCTCCATGTAAATTAATTTTCTATATGACTGAATTGAATTTTCCCTCAGATCTCAGATGTATCCATATCACTTTTGATGCCATTTTCATTCATCTGACTCTAATCTTTGTTGGTGCTAGAATCTGTTTGTAGAATAGACCCCAGAATAACAGCAGTCGGTTTGATAGAAGTGGTCACAAGCACACTGTTGCTCTTGTATGTTTTATACCAAATCAATAAAAATAAACTTTTCTGCAAATGCCATTACTCATAAATTATATCCAGAATTTTTATTAATCTTATTTAGAGGGACTCTAGTAGACTAATAAGATTATGATTTCTTCATTTATGAAATAAAGCACACAAAAAATAAGGTTTGCGTATACTTGGTAGGACTATAACATGGCAACTGAGTAATATTATTGAGAAGTAAAATAAATTACAGATACTCTGCATTTGCTTAAATTTGTGACAAATGAGAATAGGAGTTTTCCTTCTAGGATTTAACACAGGTCTTAATCACAGTAATCCAAGTCAGTGCCCCAACCACTAATGCTGAAGAAGCTGAAGTTGAACGATTCTATGAAGACCTACAAGACCTCCTAGAACTATTAGCAAAAAAAAGATGTCCTTTTCTTTTTTTTTTTCTTTAATTTAATTTTATTTTTAAACTTTACATAATTGTATTAGTTTTGCCAAATATCAAAATGAATCCACCACAGGTATACATGTGTTCCCCATCCTGAACCCTTTTCATAATAGGGAACTGGAATGCAAAAGTAGAAAGTCAGGAGATACGAAGACAAGTTTGGCCTAGGAGTATGAAGTGAAGCAAGGCAAAGGCTAATAGAGTTATGCCAAGAGAACGCACTGGTCATAGCAAACACCCTCTTCCAACAACACAAGAAATGAGTCTACACATGGACATCGCAGATGGTCAATACCGAAATCAGATTGATTATATTCTTCACAGCTGAAGATGGAGAAGCTCTACACAGTCAGCAAAAACGAGACCTGGAGCTGCTGTGCCTCAGATCATCACCTCCTTATTGCAAAATTTAGGCTCAAATTGAAGAAAATAGGGAAAACCAGTGAGCCATTCAGGTATGAATAAATCCCTAAATAAATCCCTTATGATTATACAGTAGAGGTGACAAATAAATTCAAAAGACTAAAGCTTGTAGATAGGATGCCTGAAGAGCTATGGACAGAGGTTCATAACAGGAAGTGGTGACCAAAGCCATCTCCAAGAAAAAGAAATACAATAAGGCAAAGTGGTTGTCTGAGGAAGCTTTAAGCATAGCTGAGAAAAGGAGAGAAGCGAAAGGCAAAGGAGAAAGAGAAAGATACACCTTACTGAATTCAGAGTACCAGAGAATAGCACGAAGAGAAAAGAAAGCCTTCTTACATGAACAATGCAAAGAACTAGAGGAAAACAATAGAATGGGAACAACTAGAAATTTCTTTAAGAAAATTAGAAATAACAAGGAAACATTTCATACAAAGATGGGCATGATATAGAACAGATACAGCAAGGACCTGACAGAAGCAGAAGAGATTAAGAAGAGGTAGAAAGAATAACCTGAAGAACTGTACAAAAAAGATCGTAATGACCTGGGTTACCATGATGCTGGATAACCACAAGGGGCAGACATTCTGTGTGAAGTCAATTGGGCCTTAGGAAGCATTACTACAAACAAAGCTAGTGGAGGTGATGGAATTCCAGCTGTGCTATTTCAAATCCTAAAAGGTGATGCTGTGACAGTGCTGCACTCAGTATGCCAGCAAATACAGAAAACTCATCGGTGGATACAGGACTGAAAAAGATCAGTTTTCATTCCAATCCCAAAGAAGGGCAGTGCCAAAGAATGTTCAAACTACCACACAATTGTGCTGATTTCACATGCTACAGACATAATGCTCAAAATCCTTCAAGCTAAGCTTCAACAGTTTAGGAACAGAGAACTTCCAGATGTACATGCTAGATTTAGAAAAGGGGGAGGAACCGAGGATCAAATTGCCAACATCCGTTGGATCATAGAAAAAGCAAGGGAATTTTTTTTTTAAATCTACTTCTGCTTCACTGACTATGCTAAAGCCTTTAACTGTTTAGATCACAACAAATTGTGAAGAATTCTTGAAGAGATGGGAATACCAAATCACCTTACCTGTCTCCTGAGAAACCTGTATACAGGACAAGAAGCAACAGTTAGAACTGGACATGAAACAACAGACTGGTTCAAAATTGGGAAAGGACTTTGTCAGGGCTGTATATGGTCACCCTGCTTATTTAACTTCTGTGCAGAGTACATCATGTGAAATGCTAGACTGGATGACTCACAAGCTGGAATCAAGATTGCTGGGAGAAATATCAACAACCTCAGATATACACAGGATACCACTCTAATGGCAGCAAGCAAAGACAAACTAAAGAGCCTCTTGATGAGGGTGAAAGATGAGAGTGAAAAAGCTGGTTTAAAACTCAGATTCAATAAACTAAGAAGATCATGGCATCTGGTTCCATCACTTCACTGAAAATAGATAGGGAAACACTGGAAACAGTGACAGATTTTATTTTCTTGGGCTCCAGAATCAATGTAGACAGTGACTGCAGCCACGAAATTAAAAGACACTTGCTCCTTGAAAGAAAAGCAGTGACAAACCTAGACAGCATATTAAAACACAGAGACATCACTTTGCTGACAAAAGTCCATATAGTCAAAGCTATGGTTTTTCCAGTAATTATGTATGGATATGAGAGTTGAACCATAAAGAAGGCTAAGCACTGAAGAATTGAAGCTTTTGAACTGTGGTACTGGAGAAGACTCTTTAGAGTCCCTTGGACAGAAAGGAGATCAAACTAGTTAATCCTAAAGGAAATCAACCCTGAATATTCATTGAAAGGACTGATGCTGAAGCTGAAGCTCTAATACTTTGGCCATCTGATACAAAGAGCTGCTCGTTTAAAAAGACCCTGATGCTGGGAAAGATTGAGGACAGGTGGAGAAGGGGGCGACAGGGGATGAGATGGTTGGATGGCATCACTGACTGAA
Source organism: Bubalus kerabau (assembly GCF_029407905.1). Taxonomy (NCBI): domain Eukaryota; kingdom Metazoa; phylum Chordata; class Mammalia; order Artiodactyla; family Bovidae; genus Bubalus; species Bubalus kerabau. Next base: position 26,625,463 of record NC_073635.1, on the reverse strand, counting down.
TGGACATGAGTTTGAGCAGACTCCAGGAGATAGTGAAGGACAGGAAAGCCTGGTGTGCTGCAGTTCGTGGGGTTCGAAAGCGTTGGGCACGACTTAGCAACTGAACAGCAACAACTAGATTAGACTCAAACAGTGAAAAGTCTATCACATTTACAGTGGGTTGTGGCTCAGATCTCAGTTCATGCTGCTTTTTTCTGTCTTATGGTTCATGATCCAGCAAAAGACTTGAACAGGATTTAAACATATAGAATTTGGCATTCTCCTTCTCAGGCACTCTCTTTTCAGTAGTTCCCACCTCACTGTCCAACATTCTACCTCAAGCTCCTTGTTATACCTATTTCCGGGAGCAAGCTTTCTATCAGAGTTTCAGTCACCCTGCATAGATGCCATGACTGTAGCTGCCCTGGAGACAAACCCTCAGAAATGAAGACCTCACCTCATATTGACCAGTTTCTTTAGTTTTAACACTTTCCCAAAGTCACACTGTCTTTCTTTACTCTCCACAGCTCTCTGGTTGTTATTGTTTCTAGTTTGCTGTGATCTTAATGATTGTTATCTGTGAAAGATTCAGTTTGTTGTTGGGAGCTTACACCTCCAGCTAGGAGTGATTTTTCATCCTTGTCTTTCCCTCACCACTCAGTACCCTTCCTCTGCCTCTGTATTATGTTAGCAAGTCCTGTTGGCTCTGTCTGTAAAATATATCCCAAATCTGATGTCTTCTCTCAAGTTCCAATGCTGCCTACCACAACTGTTTCCATCTTAGCTTTCCCACCATCCCCCTAAACTGCTTTTCAGCTTTCACACTAGCTTAGGATCATTTTTTTCTTCACACAGCTGCCATAATGACATAAAGGGTAAATCAGCTCTTATCACTGCTCCTTTCTTAAAATCTTCCAGAGACTCCTTCAAGACACTAAATAATCCTGCACCTGCCTAATTTCAGGGCACATTTGATCCTCTTATAATTGTAAGTCACACTAACATCCTTTTTGTACTGAAACATGCAAGCTCATATCCAATGTGATGCCTTCTAAGCTAGCTCTCCCTACTGTTTAGAATGCTGTTATCTTTTATCTTTGGGTGACAGGATTCTTTCATCACTGAGATACCTGTTCATATGTTACCTTCCCATAGAGCATTTCCCTAAATATGACTGTGACTGTGTGTAATACAGTCACTCTAAACCCCATAACTTTGTTTTCATCATAACTCTTATTATTAATTTTTGCATACTTATTGTCTGTTTGCTGTGTGAAAATGTAAATTCCATAAGGACAGAGACCTTTTCAGTATTAATCATTACTGTATCCCTATCTCCTAGAAATAGTGCCTATTCTAAAATAGTCATTAAATTAAATATGTGTTTATTGAATACTGAATCTGCCTGGTTGGGCTTGGTGTGTGGGTTCTTGACCCTCCCTTTCCTTATCTGTGAACTTTGGGATTAATATATATACCTTATATAACTGTTGTAAGGATTAAATGATATGTTTGTAGAATATAATATACCTGATTCATATTTGCTACTCAGAAAACATTAGCTCAAAGAGTGTCACAAAAAAGAAAAGAGAGACATATAACATGCTATGTTTTCTTCAGAGCAAGAAAAATTATATAATTTTAAAGCATCATAGCACAGTCTTGGGAAAGACAATGAGTGGGGGAAAACTTCAGAATTCAGAACACTGAGGATGATTAAACTGCATGCAGGCCTAGATGCTATCTGTAATCTGGCTCAGTCCTTCCTTCTGCTTCTGCTTCAAATTCACAGTAACCTTTCTTTTCCATATATTACCACTTCCAATCTGGAACTTATAGACTGGAAAGTTCCCTGGGAAGATTTGCGTGGGATTCAAACTATGGAATGTTTGACATAATCACAAGTCTCACTGAACCAAAATTCATTTATCCATTCACTTATTTATGAAGCACTCCAGCGTTAGAAGAAAGGGAGAAAATCACTAAGAAATCAGTTATTAGAGTTACAGATCTTAGGGTTATTTCCTGTGACTGCAGCACAGAATCCATACCGCCCCTTTCCTTATTCACCTGGTCCATCCTTCTTTATTGTTTAAAGCCTTATTGCTAGCATCATCTCTCCCTGACCTCTCCAGGCAAATTCCTAAGTCTTTCTCATTTGCCCTCAAAACACTTCATTCAGACATCACTCACCCCATTATATTATAATTGTTTTTTTTTCTTTTTTTTAATTTTATTTTATTTTTAAACTTTACATAATTGTATTAGTTTTGCCAAATATCAAAATGAATCCGCCACAGGTATACATGTGTTCCCCATCCTGAACCCTCCTCCCTCCTCCCTCCCCATACCATCCCTCTGGGTTGTCCCAGTGCACCAGCCCCAAGCATCCAGTATCGTGCATCGAACCTGGACTGGCAACTCGTTTCATACATGATATTTTACATGTTTCAATGCCATTCTCCCAAATCTTCCCACCCTCTCCCTCTCCCACAGAGTCCATAAGACTGTTCTATACATCAGTGTCTCTTTTGCAGTCTCGTACACAGGGTTATTGTTACCATCTTTCTAAATTCCATATATATGCATTAGTATACTGTATTGGTGTTTTTCTTTCTGGCTTACTTCACTCTGTATAATAGGCTCCAGTTTCATCCACCTCATTAGAACTGATTCAAATGTATTCTTTTTAATGGCTGAGTAATACTCCATTGTGTATATGTACCACCACTTTCTTATCCATTCATCTGCTGATGGACATCTAGGTTGCTTCCATGTCCTGGCTATTATAAACAGTGCTGCGATGAATATTGGGGTACACGTGTCTCTTTCCCTTCTGGTTTCCTCAGAGTGTATGCCCAGCAGTAGGATTGCTGGATCATAAGGCAGTTCTATTTCCAGTTTTTTAAGGAATCTCCACACTGTTCTCCATAGTGGCTGTACTAGTTTGCATTCCCACCAACAGTGTAAGAGGGTTCCCTTTTCTCCACACCCTCTCCAGCATTTATTACTTGTAGACTTTTGGATCGCAGCCATTCTGACTGGTGTGAAATGGTACCTCATAGTGGTTTTGATTTGCATTTCTCTGATAATGAGTGATGTTGAGCATCTTTTCATGTGTTTGTTAGCCATCTGGATGTCTTCTTTGGAGAAATGTCTATTTAGTTCTTTGGCCCATTTTTTGATTGGGTCATTTATTTTTCTGGAGTTGAGCTGTAGGAGTTGCTTGTATATTTTTGAGATTAGTTGTTTGTCAGTTGCTTCATTTGCTATTATCTTCTCCCATTCTGAAGGCTGTCTTTTCACCTTGCTAATAGTTTCCTTTGATGTGCAGTAGCTTTTAAGGTTAATTAGGTCCCATTTGTTTATTTTTGCTTTTATTTCCAATATTCTGGGAGGTGAGTCATAGAGGATCCTGCTGTGATGTATGTCAGAGAGTGTTTTGCCTGTGTTCTCCTCTAGGAGTTTTATAGTTTCTGGTCTTACGTTGAGATCTTTAATCAATTTTGAGTTTATTTTTGTGTATGGTGTTAGAAAGTGTTCTAGTTTCATTCTTTTACAAGTGGTTGACCAGATTTCCCAGCACCACTTGTTAAAGAGATTATCTTTAATCCATTGTATAGTCTTGCCTCCTTTGTCGAAGATAAGGTGTCCATATGTGCGTGGATTTATCTCTGGGCTTTCTATTTTGTTCCATTGATCTATATTTCTGTCTTGTGCCAGTACCATACTGTCTTGATGACTGTGGCTTTGTAGTAGAGCCTGAAGTCAGGTAGGTTGATTCCTCCAGTTCCATTCTTCTTTCTCAAGATCGCTTTGGCTATTCGAGGTTTTTTGTATTTCCATACAAATTGTGAAATTATTTGTTCTAGCTCTGTGAAGAATACCGTTGGTAGCTTGATAGGGATTGCATTGAATCTATAAATTGCTTTGGGTAGTATACTCATTTTCACTATATTGATTCTTCCAATCCATGAACATGGTATATTTCTCCATCTATTAGTGTCCTCTTTGATTTCTTTCACAGTGTTTTATAGTTTTCTATATATAGGTCTTTAGTTTCTTTGGGTAGATATATTCCTAAGTATTTTATTCTTTCCGTTGCAATGGTGAATGGAATTGTTTCCTTAAATTCTCTTTCTGTTTTCTCATTATTAGTGTATAGGAATGCAAGGGATTTCTGTGTGTTGATTTTATATCCTGCAACTTTACTATAGTCATTGCTTAGTTCTAGTAATTTTCTGGTGGAGTCTTTAGGGTTTTCTATGTAGAGGATCATGTCATCTGCAAATAGTGAGAGTTTTACTTCTTCTTTTCCAATTTGAATTCCTTTTATTTCTTTTTCTGCTCTGATTGCTGTGGCCAAAACTTCCAAAACTATGTTGAATAGTAATGGTGAAAGTGGGCACCCTTGTCTTGTTCCTGACTTTAGAGGAAATGCTTTCAATTTTTCACCATTGAGGATAATGTTTGCTGTGGGTTTGTCATATATAGCTTTTATTATGTTGAGGTATGTTCCTTCTATCCCTGCTTTCTGGAGAGTTTTGATCATAAATGGATGTTGAATTTTGTCAAAGGCTTTCTCTGCATCTATTGAGATAATCATATGGTTTTTAGTTTTCAATTTGTTAATGTGGTGTATTACATTGATTGATTTGCGGATATTGAAGAATCCTTGCATCCCTGGGGTAAAGCCCACTTCGTCATGGTGTATGATCTTTTTAATGTGTTGTTGGATTCTGATTGCTAGAATTTTGTTAAGGATTTTTGCATCTATGTTCATCAGTGATATTGGCCTATAGTTTTCTTTTTGTGGGATCTTTGTCAGGTTTTGGTATTAGGGTGATGGTGGCCTCATAGAATGAATTTGGAAGTTTACCTTCCTCTGCAATTTTCTGGAAGAGTTTTGAGCAGGATAGGTGTTAGCTCTTCTCTAAATCTTTGGTAGAATTCAGCTGTGAAGCCATCTGGACCTGGGCTTTTGTTTGCTGGAAGATTTTTGATTACAGTTTCAATTTCTGTGCTTGTGATGGGCCTGTTAAGATTTTCTATTTCTTCCTGGTCCAGTTTTGGAAAGTTGTACTTTTCTAAGAATTTGTCCATTTCTTCCACGTTGTCCATTTTATTGGCATATAATTGTTGATAGTAGTCTCTTATGATCCTTTGTATTTCTGTGTTGTCTGTTGTGATCTCTCCATTTTCATTTCTAATTTTATTGATTTGATTTTTCTCCCTTTGTTTCTTGATGAGTCTGGCTAATGGTTTGTCAATTTTATTTATCCTTTCAAAGAACCAGCTTTTGGCTTTGTTGATTTTTGCTGTGGTCTCTTTTGTTTCTTTTGCATTTATTTCTGCTCTAATTTTTAAGATTTCTTTCCTTCTACTAACCCTGGGGTTCTTAATTTCTTCCTTTTCTAGTTGCTTTAGGTGTAGAGATGGTAGTCACTGAAAACAGGCACTGTAATACAGGTTATTTCTAAGGACTGAGGATATAGCAATGATCAAGACAGAAAAGTCTCTGTCCTCATGAACAAGTGGGAGGTTTCATGAGTGAGCTAACGTACTGATCAGTCCCTGGCTTATAGAACCTAGTGGTTTTAAATGAAAAATCACTATATCTCTACAACATACTCCAAAGTATGACCTAAGGGCTGTCAGGAAGTGTTACTTGAGTAAAGTATTACATGGTCAAATGAGTTTGGGATGTTGAGTTGGGATGTTTAATGCAGCTTTCCACTTACACAGAAAACTCTTCACTAGAACCCCTAAACATTTTGTTAATTGAGTTTTTTCTATATGGAACAGTATTCTAAAACATTTGCCAATAGTCTCTGCCTCTATCTTGAGGCAATTGTAGGAGAAAAATGTTTCAATATTTTACAAAAGGTTGTTGCCATCTTTAAGTAGTTCATTAATCAATCATATCTGTCTATTTTAGAAAGAATATGGTTTTAGGGAAGACAGAAGTCATTTATTATCAACTAAACTCTACATCATTTTATCCTCATTATTTATGCTTATATTCAAAATTACCTCCAATGAAGGTCAAATCAATAGATACGGATTAGTGAATTGTGAGCTAGGTGCTGTTTTCCTTGTCATGATTTTATGTTATTGTTTTAAGCATATAAACTACCTTTATGTAAAGGAGGAAATATGAAATTTATTAAATACTGAGTAATAACTGTCCATCCATAACTAAAGGATGTATAGAACAAATCTTTTTTTAGTGTGTCCTAATTATTAAATTTACACAAGCCATTTATATTTTGAAAATTGAGTCAAACAAAAAGTAAAATTTAACTCAAGAAACTTATCCAAATTGGTAAAATAGTTTATAGCCACTCAAAAAAAAAAGAGTAAGAAAATTTTCAAATATTATATTTTAATAGAAAATTTAAATATAATTCTAATAACTGAATCATCAACACTGAGGTGAACATTTAAATATACTTAAATTATATAAACACAAGTGTTATGCTACCCTTTGGAAAAACATTTTATCTGAACACTAAAATTGAATTCAAACTTACATGTTATTCTTAAATATTAGCTTTAAAATAGTGACATAATTATTCCTCTATTGTGAATACAGTTTTAAAATATTTATTAATATCTGTATTAATGAGAATTAAGGTAAATATATTATGAATGGTTTGCTGTATTTTTATGCAACTAGTAGGTGCTTTCTTCTCTGTTAGTGTGACAAATATAAATCAGAAAGGAAGATCACTTGGAAAAATGGTTTCATATTTTTAAGGACTGATATAGGGAAAAGAAAGTAGAGGGGGTGTGGGGTTGGTTGTTTTCTGAACAGGCAAAATTGAATGTCAACAGAGTTAAGAGCTTTTGTAAATAAAAAGTTAATTGTGAAACAAGTAACCATACTTTTTCAATTAATTTAAAATATACGTGTTAGATAACTGTTTTTGGACAGAACATTTTTCTTGGCATGCCTCACAAATAACAGAATGAATCAAATACAAATGGACCAGCTTGTGTTTGATTACTGAAATGATCATGCACCATAAAACAAATTTCACAAAGCTCACTAATTTGTCACCATGTTTTAAATTTGCTGTTCTATTTTTCTGTTTGAATTAAATATGTCACTGGCAAATCATTCCTTCTACTAAGCATGTTATCCTCTAAGAGATTTTGATAACTTCTTCCACCCCACTTAGTGTGTATTAGTGTAAAAGACAAAAAACCATGTATGGTTTTGTTAAAATTTATTAGCATGTTTAGAAATTGGTAGTTTTGCTCTGCTTTTCAAGACTTGTCACTGTTATAATTTTGTTTTAAAAGTTAAATCTAGGGACTTTCCTGGTGGTCCAGTGGTTAAGACTCAGTACCTCCAATGAAGAAGGCATGGGTTCGTTCCCTGGTTGGGGAGCTAAGATCCCACATGCCATGCAGATGCAACCAAAAAATAAATAAGTAAATAAAAATTTAGAAAAATTAAGTTAAATCTAATTTTATTACATGAAAACACCATGAGGGAACAATTAAATTAACAGGCATTATTTCTTACCTATTATTTGCAAACTCTTCTAAAGTACCGTAGACTTGTGAAGCTGTGTAAATTAGAAACTGGTGTCTTGCTGTTCACAGTCTAGTAAGAGAGTCGAGGTATAAATAAACAAAGAAATGAAAAGTTGAAATCTGCCAGAATACAGTCAAATATTTAATTGCCAAATTTACAAGCAAGACTGTTCTGGAGAATAATGGCATATGATACAAAACGATGTGAAACATCACAAAGAATAATGCACAATTAATTGCTAATTGGATGAGCATGTACATTTAAATGAAAGGAATAGCGTATGACTAGGAATGAACAGCACAGGTTTGGGGGACACTCTGAGGGAAACCAAGGTTCTAGATAATGCAGTAGGGGTGATGATATTGGAAAGAGGAACACTCCAGGGACCCTGCAGAGGATGATAAAAGGTTTATTACTTCTGCATAACTGTCACTACAGTTAGGTGTTGGATTAAAAAATGCTAGACCTTTCAAAAATACATCTGAATTTCTGGCAAACTTGTTTAATAGAAATACATAACTGTATCCAATTTGTATAAGAGCTGATATAATTATTATTTGTTGGTGGACTTGTAGCAAGCACTGAACAAAGAGCTTTAATGAGAACTATTACTCCCACATAGATAAGAAACTAATACTCAAGACAAGCTGTCATTTACCTAAGTGAGAGGCAAGGCTGGATTTGAAATTATTTCTAACTATTCTGCCTCCTGCTACTGCTGCTTACTTCTGTGTACCATGCACAGGGCCAAACGCTAAATGCCTTCCTTGCAACAATTCTATAAAGTAGGTTTATTTATCCCCATTTTATAAATGAACCATGATTTAGAAAATGTAACAGTGAAATCATAAACTTCATTTTAAATAATACCAGGTATGTAAGTGTTATGTAACTAATATATCTTTTATATGAAATTTTTTGTTATTGAAAACATTTACTTTGCAGTAATAGATATAATATTAAAGATAACTGAAAATTGTACAGTTTAGCATAAGAATTTCCTCAAAGTTAAGCAAATTCTTTCCTGTGTAATTTCTTATAGTGATCAATTTCTGAAGTCTTATGGGACATAATTTTTAATTATTTCTAAAATTTAAGCCTATCCACCACAGCAGTAATTATTAAGATGAAAGAATATCTCCTTTCTTCAAGTGGGATAATTGCTTTATAGAATTAAATGTTTCATAAGTAACTTTACACTTTGCCTAATTAAGATAAAAGTAATTATTTCTGCCCTAAGATTTCTTTAAATTGAGACTAGCTCTACTGGAAAAGGAAGAAAATTCATAAAGGAGTGGAAAGATGCACCAAAAAGCTTGTATGCTGTTGCCCAAAAATAAGTAATAAATACAGAATGAGTCAGAAAAAAGTTGGTTAAAGAAGCAAAGACAAAGAGTGAAAATTCAGTTCACCCTATTTGCTAATCATGTGTGTCCCAGAGAGCTCACTGAATAAAGTTCTTTTTTGTTTTTTTTTCTTTTTGGAACTGATTTCTCTACTCTCCAGTCCTGCCTCCTTATTTAATTGTTCATGATGTTGGAACCACTATTTTTTAACAAATGTGAATAAAGTGAAAAGGTATAAAAGTGAAAGTTATAAAAGTGAAGATGTCCTTTAAACTATTTTATCATAAAAACTTTCCACATATTTGCTGGAACCACGCCTCTTCTGTTGACTATAATGGCTACTCCATTTCTTCTAAGGGATTCTTGCCCACAGTAGTAGATATAATGGTCATCTGAGTTAAATTCACCCATTCCAGTCCATTTTAGTTCAGTGATTCCTAAAATGTTGATGTTCACTCTTGCCATCTCCTGTTTGACCACTTCCAATTTGCCTTGGTTCATGGACCTAACATTCCAGGTTCCTATGCAATATTGTTCTTTACAGCATCGGACTTTACTTCCGTCACCCATGACATCCACAACTGGGTGTTGTTTTTGCTTTGGCTCCGTCTCTTCATTCTTTCTGAAATTATCTCTCTACTCCTCCAGTAGCATATTGGGCACCTACTGACCTGGGGAATTCATCTCAGTGTCATACCTTTTTGCCCTTTCATACTGTTCATGGGGTTCTCAAGGCAAGAATACTGAAGTGGTTTGCCATTCCCTTCTTCAGTTGACCACGTTTGTCAGAACACTCCAAAATGACCTGTTTGTCTTCAGTGGCCCCACACGGCATGGCTCATAGTTTCATTGAGTTAGACAAGGCTGTGGTACATGTGATCAGTTTGGATAGTTTTCTGGGATTGTGGTTTTCAGTCTGTCTGCCCTCTGATGGAGAAGGATAAGAGGCTTATGGAAGCTTCCTGATGGGAGAGACTGACTGAGGGGGAAACTGGGTCTTGTTCTGATGGGTGGGGCCATGTTCAGTAAATCATTAATCCAATTTTCTGGTGATGGATGGGGCTGTGTTCCCTCCCTGTTGCTTGACTTGAGGCCAAACTATGGTGGAGGTAATGAAGATAATGAAGACCTCCTTCAAAAGGTCCCATGCAGGCACTGCTGCACTCAGTGACTCCGACCCTCAATCAGGCCACCGCTGACCCACACCTCTGCCAGAGACTCCTGGACACTCATGGGCATGTCTGGGTCATTTTCTTGTGGGGTCACTGCTCTTTTCTCTTGGGTCCTGGTTCCCCCAAGGTTTTGTTTGTGCCCTCCAAGAGTCTGTTTCCACAGTCCTCTGTAAGTTCTGGTGGTTCTATGGAGGGGTTAATCACAATCTCCTCCAAGAGGGCTTATGTCATACCCAGGTCTGCTGCACCCAGAGCCCCTGTGGCAGGCCACTGATGACCCATACCACCACAAGAGACACTCAGACACAGTTCTGGCTCAGTCTCTGTGGGTTGGGCATGCGTTTTGTGTCCTTCCCAGGTCTGAGCAGCTCAGGCAACCAAGTGTTTGGTGAGCACACTGTCCCAGGTGTACCGTGCATTTTAATCACTTCCCCAGTCCCGGCCACTTAGTTTCCCGAGTGTGCCGTGTGTCTCCTCTGGATAGCTGATCTCAGGCTGCGACCCTCCTGGCGGATGTCAATCATCCAGGATCTCAGGAATCTGTGGTTAGCAGTTGGGAGCCTGCTCACAGTTTAGTGGAAGATGCTGGCTCTGGGGCTGAGATTGTAACAACCCCTTGCCTTCCAGCTCTGGCTGTCGCAAGCCTGCCTCTCTGCCTCTGAGCTCAGATCATGAACTCCTTATTGCCAAATTCAGACTTAAAGAAAGTAGGGAAAACCACTAGACCATTTAGATATTACCTAAATCAAATCCCTTATGATTTTACAGTAGAAGTGACAAATAGATTCAAGAGATTAGATCTGATAGAGTGCCTGAAGAACTATGGATAGAGGTTCATGACATTGTACAGGAGGCAGTGATCAAGAACATCCCCAAGAAAAAGAAATGCAAAAAGGTAAAATGGTTGTCTGAGGAGGCCTTACAAATAGCTGAGAAAAGAAGAGAAGGTAAAGGCAAAGGAGAAAAGGAAAGATATATGCATCTGAAAGCAGAGTTCCAGATAATAACAAGGAGAGATAAGAAAGCCTTCCTCGGTGATCAGTGCAAAGAAATAGAGGAAAACAATAGAATGGGAAAGACTAGAGAGCTCTTCCAGAATATTGGAGCCACCAAGGGAACATTTCATGCAAAGATGGATACAATAAAGGACAGAAATGGTATGGACCTAACAGAAGCAGAAGATATTAAGAAGAGGTGGCAAGAATACACAGAAAGAGCTTCATGACCCAGATAACCATGATGGTGTGATCACTCATCTAGAGCCAGACATCCTGGAGTGCAAAGTCAAGTAGGCCTTTGGAAGCATCACTACGAGCAAAGCTAGTGGAGGTGATGGTATTCCAGTTGAGCTATTTCAAATCCTAAAAGATGATGCTGTAAAAGTGCTGCACTCAATGTGCCAGCAAATGTGGAAAACTCAGCAGTGGCCACAGGACTGGAAAAGGTCAGTTTTCATTCCAGTCTCAAAGAAGGGCAATGCCAAAGATTATTCAGACTCCTGCAAAATTGCACTTATCTCACACACTAGCAAAGTAATCCTCAAAATTCTCCAAGCCAGGCTTCAACAGTACATGAACCATGAACTTCCAGATGTTCAAGCTGGATTTAGAAAAGGCAGAAGAACCAGAGATCAAATTGCCAACATCCGTTGGATCATCGAAAAAGCAAGAGAGTTCCAAAAAACATCTACTTTTACCTTATTGACTACACCAAAGCCTTTGACTGTGTGGATCACAGCAAACTGTGGGAAATTCTTAAAGAGATGGGAATACCGGACCACCTTACCTTCCTCCTGAGAAATCTGTATGCAGGTTAAGAAGCAACAGTTAGAATTGGACGTGGAACAACAGCCTGGTTCCAAATCAGGAAAGGAGGACGTCAAGGCTGTATATTGTCACCCTGCTTATTTAACTTCTATGCAGAGTACACCATGCAAAATGCCAGGCTGGATGAAGCACAAGCTGGAATCAAGATTTCCAGGAGAAATATCAATAACCTCGGATACCCAGATGATACCACCTTTATGGCAGAAAGTGAAGAAGAACTAAAGAGCCTCTTGATGAGAGTTCAAGAGGAGAGTGAAAAAGTTGGCTTAAAACTCAACATTCAAAAAGTAAGATCATGGCATCTGGTCCCATCACTTCACGGCAACTAGATGGGGAAACAATGGAAACAATGAGAGACTATTTTCTCGGGCTCCAAAATCACTGCAGATGGTGACTGCAGCCATGAAGTTAAAAGACACTTTCTCCTTGAAAGAAAAGCTATGACCAACCTAGACAACATATTAAAAAGCAGAGACATTACTTTATCAACAAAGGTCTGCCAGGTCAAAGGTATGGTTTTTCCAGTAGTCATGTATGGATGTGAGAGTTGGACTATAAAGAAAGCTGAGTGCAGAAGAATTGATCCTTTTCAACTGTGGTGTTGGAGAAGACTCATGAGAGTCCCTTGGACTGAAAGGGATCAAACCAGTCCATCTTAAAGGAAATCAGTCCTGAATATTCATTGGAAGGACTGATGCTGAAGCTGAAACTCTAATACTTTGGCCACCTAATGTGAAGAACTGACTCATTGGAAAAGATCCTGATGCTGGGAAAGATTGAAGGTGGGAAGAGAAGCGGACGACAGAGGATGAGATGGTTGGATGGCACCACCGACGCGATGGACATGAATTTGAATAGGCTCTGGGAGTTGATGATTGACAGGGAAGCCTGGTGTGCTACAGTTCATGGGGTCGCAAAGAGTCGGACATAACTCTGCGACTGAACTGAACGCCTCTTCTGATCTCACCCGGCGACCTCGTTGGTAAAGGTAACCCTTACAAGAAAGGAGTTAATAAGACTCCAATGGAAAGGCCCTTCCTCTTCAGCTTTTGGTTACAGAAAGCTCAAGAACCAGCTCTAACTCTTTGCTAGATACTCGACAACTGTATTTGTTCCTCTTTCTTTAGTAGAGATTCAGAATTTTCAAACATTGTAAATAAGTATTTTGTAAGGATTGAGCCCAATTTCTTGGACACCACACCTAAAATAGCTGCTCTCGTGTCTTCCAAAATTACAGAGAACCTGACCAGATGCTTATGGGCTTATTTTTCTCATCTCATTTTCACATGGAAAACTATCCCTTAAAGACTCAAAACCACTGTATTCCTTACAATACCAAAAAAACAGGCTCATAAGGAGCGTTGGTGCACCCGAAAAGCAAAAGGATAACATTTTTGTCCTCAAAAAAACTGCTTTCCCTGAAGAAAGCAAAATGCAAATTAGAGAATCAAATCAAACATACAGTACTCGATTAGGAGACTTTTCATTCAACAATAATAAATAAAAAAGAAATATAAGCCATCAGATATGATTAATTACTTTAAGGACAGAGTGATATTTTCTTGAATGATTTGTTCTGCCCTTTATCAAATAGATATCTGTCTACCTTCAAATTTGCAGTATAAATATATCTCTTTAAAATTACTGGGCAACATCACTGTGGCTTTTCAAAGGTCACCTTGAATAAACTAAGGGTTTTCTTGTGCAGTGTATTTTATGCTGAAAGCTTTTACTTTTCATGCACTAGGACTAAGATTATACTGTTATACTATAACCAAATGATACTACCTTTTTCTTTTTTTTTATTAAAAAATGTAAATTAGGAGCAAACAAGATGAAAAGAAGTTCAACAGATTGTCACTGCAGTAAACAATACAGTGGAAATGGAAGGGAGAGGGTAGCATAAGCTACCATGGAACCATCCTGAAGAGTAGCAACATTAAGAGAAAGTTAGACTTAACTCTGATTAAAGTAAGAAACCTGTAATGGAAACAAAATTTTAAGCAAAAAGTTGACTTTCCTACCCACTTTCTTCTTCATGCCTTTAAGGTGTTCGATTTGGCTGCTAACAAAGCTTTTCTCATTATTAAGTATGGTTTGTGCAATCTACATGTGTGTGCATGCTCAGCTGCACAGTTGTGTCTGACTCTTTGCGACCCCACAGACTGTAGCCCACCGGCCTCCTCTGTCCATGAAATTTTCCAGGCAAGAAGACTGAAGCAGGTTGCCATTTCCTAGTCCAGGTAATCTTCCCAACCAGGTTAATAGTATTCGCTTTTTTTTTTTCTTTTTTTTTTTTCATTTAAAGCTTCATTAAATTTAATTGGAAGCCTGGTTTAATTCATATACATTCATCAGTCACTGTCTCCCTGTCTGTGAATCCAAAACGTTTCAGAGTGTCTCAAAAATCATCATTCACAGTAACTCCTCCCCACTGGTAGGCATGGGAACAAATGACATGGACAGACGTTGGAATGCATCCCCCGTGATGTATTTGGAATCGTATCTTTCTTTTCAGGTTCAGTAATGCAGGGAGAGGGAACAAACTAGCCTGGCTTGAAAACCCTGGACCAAAGTCTAGGATTTGGCTTTGTAAACTGACTTTACAGTGTCAGGATGCGAGGGTACACTTTTCAAAGACAGGAAGGCTGCATTTTTTAGAAGTATCACCAATCACTTTGTCATTTAAATCACCAAATATAATACACAGCCTCAGGTCAGAGAGGATGTAAAAGTGTCAGAGAAATGAAACTTTGGGAGAAGTGCTTAGTAATACATAGGAGGGTTAGAACAGTACTAACAGCTAGACATATGTCAAATTTATCTATGTTGATTTATACTTTAGAGTGTATGTGTGTACACACACATAACATTGATGTAATGTAGATCACTAGGAATTAACTCAATAGTACACCAGACATGTTAAATAAAAGGTTGATGATTTTTCTTACGGAGGAGGACTAAGTGCCAATAAATACAGAATTTGTTTTTCCAACATACTTTGTAATCATGTTTCATTGGCATAGTCATGCTTGTGTACTGGCACATCCATTTATACAGTAAATTGTTTCCCCCATTTTTATTAAAGAGAATTTATCTCATCTCTTTCCTTTTTAACACTTACAAAAAAAAACTATAAATTTATTTACATTATGAAATGGACTGCAAACTGCACAAAGATAGGAATCATGTCTTTATATTCATCTATGGAGAAGGAAATGGCAACCCGCTCCAGTATTCTTGCCTAGAGAATCCCGTGGACAGAGGAACCTGGTGGGCTACAGTCCATGGGGTCGCACAGAGTCAGACACAACTAAAGTCGGACATTACTTTCAGAGTTAATACCCTCAAGATAGATCATTTCTTGGTTGCTCTCTCTACTGTTAGAGGCAGTGTGGTGTGAGCTAGGAAGTCAGCTGGGGTGAGGACAGATACTTCTGCCACCTACTGGTTGTTTAATCTTGGGCACTCCATTCAGCTTCCTGCATCTCCATTTCTTCATTTGTAAAATGTTGGGAAGTTATGGAGAGTAAATGACTTAATGCATACACAATACTTAGAAAAGTACCTGGAATACCATAATCTCTCAGTAAATACTGGCCCTTCTGGAAGTATTATTATTCTAGGAACTTACTCAGTTCTGGAGTTAGATTACAGTGACATAGGACCTTCAAATCTCAGTTCAACACAATTAAGGTTTATTTCTCCTTCATGCTACAAGTTCAGCCTGGGACAATAGGGAAGCTCTGCACATTGAAGTCACTCAGGGATGGAAAATGATGGAGACTCCACATCAGTGCTTGTTTTCTTGTTGCCTACAACAAAGGGAGGGGAACACAATAAATTCCCACTGACTCTTAAAACTTTTGTCTGGAAGTGACTCAAATCTGACATTTTATTTCCAAACAGATGGAGGAATGCCATCTACAGTGTGTTTGGAGGAGGAGAGGATAACAATTTTTAACTATTAGTCTGTTAGCATTTGTGTTTTTGGTCGATCTTGACAGAATTAGGTCATGCCCAGAAACCTTGAGATTAAGTGATCACCACCAGTTCTCTAGTCAAGCCAAAATTCAGTTCTGACTGTATTTTGTGTGTATGTTTAGCAAAATATTCTTTTGTTCCTTTTACTCTTTTGTCTGCTCCGCTGGATAGTTTTTGTTATCAAATATCAAGTAACCAATTAACTGTTCAATTGTGCCTCACCAGGTAAATTCATTTTTCCTTCTAGCTTACAAAGGTGATTGATTCCTGGCTGGGGTTGGGGGTGTGGAGGCGGGGATATCCTTTTTAAGAAAATTGAGTGCATTCTAATAAGTCTAAAATGTAACTTATCAGAAATTTCCTGGAGAAAAGTGATGCTTCCTGAACCCTATTTGTGCTAAAATAACACCAAATTCCAATTAGTGAACAGTGTTACATTGATAGTGACGTTAATTATCATAATACAACCTAACTGGGAATCTTCCTTTCGTTAATTACTGGCTCTTTACCTCCTCTTTTCTGGAAATTATGTACTATACTTGTAAAATCACAATCATGAATAAAATGTGTATATAATGCTCAGTGTTTCTACAGTCAGTCTTGAAAGGCAAAACAAAGCTATAAGGACCAAAATATATAAATATTGAGAAATAGTACATATGATAGCACATTCATCCTCCCAGCTGACATCATTAGAGCTTTCACACATGAGCTCATAGCTGCTATAAACTTGCACATACAAGTGAAATTTCAGTGCAGCATGACTACCTGCACAACCATGAGAGCGATGGCACGGTGGGTCCGCTGTGTGTCCACCTGACTGCTCTCCGAGTGCAGGAAATCTAAATGAGCTCTCCTTCAAGAAGAGAAGTGCTTGTTGACCTTATGTAAGGTATTAAAAGACTCTCTTAGAGTACTCAAAATTTAGTCACCTAAATAGGTACATCACAGAGTAAAAAATTTTGATGGTGCTTGCAAATTATTAATCACATCTAGGGTTAAAACTTACTGAAAACTTAGAGTAGTTTTAAAGTTAAAATTTTTTTAAGTTAATTATGTTTTAATTAAAAATTAAAAATTTGAATTAATAATTTAAAAATTAGAGTAGTCTCTATTATCTTTTTTCCTGGAATAGTTCACATGTTACAGAAGAATATAGCTAAATGCATCTGTTGAAATATTAAATAAGAGGTGTGGTAGAGGAGTGTTAAAGGGTCAATAATACATATTCAATTTCAGTGGGAAAGCAGGATGAATAACGTGAGTGAGAATAAAAGGAAAGGAATATATCTTATACATATTAATCTGCTAAAATATATCTTCAGCACCAAGAACATTGCCTAATACAGGATAAGTACTCAGTAAATATATTTTTGAATGAAAACATTGAAGAAAGGAGAGAACAAAATAAGTGAATATTCATTTTAATGGATGATGCTGTTTGCTCAGAGTTGAAAGCACAACTCTCAATACCTGTCTTATACTCACACTATCTTTAAATTATAAACAGAAAAACAAGCATGATTCAAAGGAAACAGAACTTTGGTGTTTTTTAAAGAGTTTATGTCTGTTCAAATATTGAAAATCCTGCAAATGATCAAAGACCAGACTCTCAGTAATATCAAGATAATTTCCACACAGAAAATAGGGAAAACACCAGAAGAACAAATCAGAGAATAAATATCTGAATTTTCTCAATTCCCACTTCCCTCAAAAAAGAAAAAAGATAATAGATTTTAGATTTTAGAAATTACAGATAAAAACGTTTTTATTATTATGGTCTATTCAGATCCTCTGCCCATTTTTCAATCAGGCTGTTTGGTGTTTTTGTTGTTTTGTTTTACAAGTTCATGATACATGGATATTAACCTCTCATCAGATATAGAAATATGGTTCCCTAGTATTTTTTCTGATTTGGTAGGCTGCCTCTTCATTTTATTGATTTTTTTCTATGCAGAAACTTTTTAGTTTGATTTAGTTCCACTTGTTTGTTTTTATTATTGCCTTTGCTTTCCATGTGTGCTAAGTCACTTCAGTCGTAGCCAACTCTTTCTGACCCTATGAACTGCAGCCCTCCAGTCTCCCCTGTCTGTGAGGATTCTCTAGGCAAGAATACTGGAGTGGGTTGCCTTGTCTTTCTCTAGGGGATCTCCCTGACCCAGGGATCAAACCCATGTCTCTTATGTCTCCTATACTGGCAGGCAAGTTCTTTACCACTAGTGCCACCAAGGGATCTTTTGATATCAAATTCAGAAACTCATTGCCAAGACAGATGTCAAGGAGCTTACTGCCTGTGTTTCCTTCTAAGAGTTTTATGGTTTCAGGTCTTATGTTTTAAAGCCTTTGACTCATTTTTAGTTAATTTTCATGTATCATGTAAGGTTGGTCTAGCTTTATTCTTTTGCATGTGGCTGTTCAGTTTTCCCAACACCATTTTTCAAAGAGACTGTCCTTTTTCCATTGTGTATTCTTGTCTCCTTGGCCATAAATTAACTGAGATAAAAAAATATGTCAATTTATTTCTGGGCTCTCTATTCTGTTTCATTATGTGTCTGTTTTTATCTCAATATCATACTGTCTTGGTTCATATAGCTTTGTAATATAGTTTGAAGTCAGGAAGCATGATGCTTCCAGCTTTGCTATCTCTCTCTCAGGATTGCTTTGTCTATTTGGGCCATTTGTGGTTCCATACAAATCTTAGGATTCTACGTTCTATTTTTGTGAAAAATACCATTGTAATTTTGATAGAGATTGCATTGAATCTGTAGAGTGTTTTGGATAATAGGAACATTTCAACAGAATCAATTCTTTCAATCTGTGAGCATGGAATATAATTTTTTTTTTTTGTCTCTACTTCAATTTCTTTCTTCAGTGTCTTTGTTTTCATCATACAGGTCTTTCACCTCTTTGGTTAATTTTATTCCTAGGTATTCTTTTTGACATAGTTGTGAATGGGGTTTTTCTTAACTTCTCTTTCTGATAGTTCATTAGCTATAGTCATTTTTAACATATGTCTTTGTATAGCTTTTTAGTGTTGCTCTAATTAGGTTGCTCAATAATTCAGTTCAGTTCAGTTGGTCTCTCAGTCGTGTCCGACTCTTTGTGACCCCATGGACCACAGCACGCCAGGCCTCCCTGTTCATCATCAACACCCAGAGTCTACTCAAACTCACCTACATTGAGTTGGTGATGCCATTCAATCATCTCATCCTCTGCTGTCCCCTTCTCCTCCAATCTTCAGTCTTTCCCAGCATCAGGGTCTTTTAAATGAGTCAGCTCTTCCTATCAGGTGGCCAAAATATTTGAGTTTCAGCTTCAACATCAGTCCTTCCAGTGAACACTCAGGATTGACCTCCTTTAGGATGGACTTGTTGGATCTCTTTGCAGTCCAAAAGACTCTTGTCTTCTACAACACCACAGTTCCAAAGCATCAATGTTTCAGCGCTCAGCTTTCTTTATAGTCCAACTCTCACATCCATACATGACTACAGGAAAAACCATAGCCTTAACGAGACGGACCTCTGTTGATAAAGTAATGTCTCTGCTTTTTAATATGCTGTCTAGATTGGTCATAACTTTCCTTCCAAGGAGTAAGCATCTTTTAACTTCATGACTGCAGTCACCATCTGTAGTGATTTTGGAGCCCAAGAAAATAAAGTCTGTCACTGTTACCATTGTTTCCCCATCTGTTTGCGATGAAGTGGTGGAACCAGATGCCATGATCTTCGTTTACTGAATGTTGAGCTTTAAGCCAACTTTTTCACTCTCCTCTTTCACTTTCATCAAGAGGCTCTTTAGTTCTTCTTCACTTTCTGCCATAAGGGTGGTGTCATCTGTGTATCTGAGGTGATTGATATTTCTCCTGGCAGTCTTGATTCCAGCTTGTGCTTCCTCCAGCCCAGCGTTTCTCATGATGTACTCTGCATAGAAGTTAAATAAGCAGGGTGACAATATACAGCCTTGACCTACTGCTTTTCCTATTTGGAACCAGTCCGTTGTTCCGTGTCCAGTTCTAACTGTTGCTTCTTAACCTGCATACACATTTCTCAAGAGGCAGGTCAGGTGGTCTGGTATTCCCATCTCTTTCAGAATTTTCCAGTTTATTGTGATCCACACAGTCAAAGGCTTTGTCATGGTCAATAAAACAGGAATAAATGTTTTTCTGGAACTCTCTTGCTTTTTTGATGATCCAGCAGATGTGGGCAATTTGATCTCTGATTCCTCTGTCTTTTCTAAAACCAGCTTGAACATCTGGAAGTTCACAGTTCACATATTGTTGAAGCTTGGGTTGGAGAATTTTGAGCGTTACTTTACTAGAGTGTGAGATGAGTGCAATTGTTTGGTAGTTTGAACATTCTTTGGCATTGCCTTCTTTGGGAATGGGATGAAAACTGACCTTTTCCAGTCCTGTGGCCGCTGCTGAGTTTTCCACACTTGCTGGCATATTGAGTGCAGAACTTTCACAGCATCATCTTTCAGGATTTGAAATAGCTCAACTGGAATTCCATCACCTCCACTAGCTTTGTTCGTAGTGATGCTTCCTAAGGCCCACTTGACTTCACATTACAGGATGCCTGGCTCTAGGTGAGTGATCACACCATCGTGATTATCTGGATCATGAAGATCTTTTTTGTACAGTTCTTCTGTGCATTCTTGCCACCTCTTCTTAATATCTTCTGCGTCTGTTAGGTCCATACCATTTCCCTCCTTTATTGAGCCCATCTTTGCATGAAATGTTCCCTTGGTATCTCTGATTTTCTTGAAGAGCTCTCTAGTCTTTCCCATTCTATTGTTTTCCTCTATTTCTTTGCATTGATCACTGAGGAAGGCTTTCATATCTCTCCTTGCTATTCTTTGGAACTCTGCATTCAAATGGGTATATCTTTCCTTTTCTCCTTTGCTTTTCACTTTTCTTCTTTTCACAGCTGTTTGTAAGGCCTCCTCAGACAGCCATTTTGCTTTTTTGCATTTCTTTTTCTTGGGGATGGTCTTAATCCCTGTCACCTGTATAATGTCATGAACCTCCATCCATAGCTCAATAATTAGGTTGCTCTAATTATTACATTCTATCTACATAGCTCATCACAGTCTACTTGTGGTAGACTGTGAAGTATAGAAATTTTTACCTGTGTGTGTGTGTGTGTGTGTGTGTGTGTGTGTGTGTGTGCACTCAGTTGTATCATACTCTTTGCAACCCCATGATCTATAGCTCACCAGGCTCCTCTGTCCGTGAAATTCTCCAGTCAAGAATACTGGAGTTGGTTGCCATTTCCTTCAGGAGATCTTCGTGATTCGGGGTGAAACTCACGTTCTTTGTGTCTCCTGCTTTGGGAGGCAGGTTCTTTACCAGCTGAGCCATCGGTGAAACCCTTCCATCACTTTACACTCCCTCATTTATATTTGTTTTAAACATTACCTCTGTACACAATTTAGGCACAACTGCCACATCAGGCAATGTTGTAATTTTCGCTTCAAAAGCAAAATTGTGTTCTCAATTTTGAGAACACTTGAGGAAAAGTAAAGCCTGTTCTTGCTTCCCTGTGTTTATGATTGCCATTAGCCATTGTTTTAGACTAGTTCTGAGGCTGACAAATTCTTTTTCATTGTCTGAAAATATTTTCATTTCTTCTTTATTCCTAAAGCATATTTTCACTGTTTGTAGGATTCTGGGTTGACATTGCTTTTAGCACATAGCAAAAATTTTACACTTCCCCTGACCACCATAGCTTTGAATGTGAAATATGCTGTCATTCTAATTGCTTTACCTCTATGGAAGAGATGTCATTTTTCTCTGGCTGCCTTTTACATTTTCCTATGTCCTTATTTTTCAGAACTTTAATTATAGCATGTCTTAGCAAAGATTTCTTTGGGTTTACTGTGCTTCTGTGTGTTTCTTATGTTCACTCAGCTTCCTAAATCTATGCACATTTATGTTTTTCTCTTTTTCAAATTTGGGAAGTACTGAGCCATTATTTCTTCAGACTCTATTTTAGTCCTGCTTTCTTTCTCATCTCCTTCCAGGACTCCAGTAACCCAAATGTTAGATGTTGTAATCCATAAATCTCTGAGGCGCTGTTCAATTTTTTTCAGTCTGTTTACTCTCTACTGTTCAGATTGGTTAATTTCTATTGTTCTATCTTCTGGTTAACTAAATATTTTTTTTCTTCTGTCCCCTTCATTCTTCTGTTAAACCCGTCTACTAAGGTTTTTATTTTTTTTCCACTATATTTAATAGTTCTTAAATTTCCATTTGGTACCTCTTTATATCATCTGTTTTATTTATTTATTTATTTTGCTGGAACTGTTTGCTGAGTCTTTCCTTGTTTTTTTCTTTCAAGTATGTTCCTAATTGCTCACTGAAGCCTAGCCTTTTTCATCATGGCTGGTTTAAAATCCTTGTCAGGAAATTCTAATATCCTTGTCATCTCAGCATTGGCATCTATTGATGATCTTTTTACATTCCATTTGAGATCTTCCAGATTCATGGTATAACAAGTAATTTGAAATTGAAACATGATGTTTTAAGTTATTATTTTCTGAGATATTTTTATCTCATTTAACTCTTCTATTTTAGATGACTTTCTCTTACATCGCTCCACCAGGGCAGGTAGGGAGAACAGCCTCTTCACCACCAGATGGAGATAGCAATCTAGGTTCCCCACTTCCCCTCCACTGACATCTAGGGAGTGGGCAACTCTTTATTACTGCTTGCCAGGGGTGGGAGTTCCAGCTCCCCACATGCTGTCCACTATTAGAGGGGTGGGGGGTAGCCTCATTGCTTTCCATTAGTAGTAGAAGTCCTGACTGTACTGTGCTCCTTCCAGTACCATCCCATAGGAAAGGGAGAAGGATGCCTCATTCTGTCCATAGGGGAAAGAAATGCAGGCTCTCCACGTGTTCTCCACTGACCCCTTGAGGGTGGGGCACCTGGTCAACAACCAGCAGAGATGAGGGTCCTGGCTCCTTCTTTCACTTTCTCTGATATCACCACCCCAGTGTGGGTGTGAGGGCACCCCATTAGACCATCATGAGGTTTCAGATCTACATTCTCCATTCATCCTCTGCTAGTGTGTGTCTGTGGGAACATAGCTTCTCTATGGTGTTTGGTTGGAGTACAGTAATTGTCATCAAGTTTCCTGTCTTCCTAGGATGCCCTTTTCTTCATCTTTCTGCTAGAGAAACATGCTTTTAAGGGGCTTTTCCTTTTTTTTTTTTTTGTCTGTACCTGTTGTCCTGTCTGGATTGCTAGCTTCTTTGCCTCTAAATCTGGGGTATCTGAGACAAAAAAATAAACCAGGGAGGTTTTATTTTTAAGTTTTATTTGAGTTTTATTTTATTTTAAAATAAACTCACCACTTTGTTGTTCTCAGGCCCTGTG
This sequence comes from Bubalus kerabau, assembly GCF_029407905.1. Classification (NCBI taxonomy): domain Eukaryota; kingdom Metazoa; phylum Chordata; class Mammalia; order Artiodactyla; family Bovidae; genus Bubalus; species Bubalus kerabau. The sequence continues at coordinate 26,602,232 of NC_073635.1, read as the reverse complement.
GTCCTTAACCTGTCTGCCTTCCATGCTCCATTCAGAATTTTGTTATTTTTGTTTTGTATATTTGTATCATCCAATTTATTTTTAAGTTATATTTAATTGGACGAATAGAGGAAAGTATGTCTGTGGTTAGAAACTGGCGAAAACATCAGATATCAGGTTTCTGCACATCAAATTGGTTACTTAAATTTAACATACTTTCAAGGAAAATCATTATAGCAAGTGGTATTCCTCAAACTATTAGAATTAATTTGCATTTGTAGGGAAAGAAATTATCCTGTTTTAAATTAATGACAGAGGTACACTATTTGTAATAATTAATCAACAGATAATCCTTATTTTGACAGAAAAATAATATGTTTAGAAAAACAAGTATATTAAAATACACTTTAAATGATTATAATTTTAATGTTTTTATGTATCCCTTATATTGATATGTCCTTTTACAATTAAGTTATAGAAAAAATCAAATAGCCATAAAATGTAAAATTTTTGTTCTCAATAACTATGATTTTCTGCAGATTTTCAAAGTAACAAAAATTGTTTTAAATTAATTCATTGAATGCTTATTAAAATCATAATATGTGCCAGACATTGTGCTAGAGAGATAATGATGAGCAAATTGTATGGTTTCTGCCTTAATCAAGCACAGTGTTCTCGTATAATAAAATATCAAAGTAAAAACTGAAATTGAACCTTCTGTGAAAGCATTTTATATGTTTTTATGAGTGGTGATGCTCAGGAAAGTCAGAATGTTGATATTATCTTTTGAGTCTATGTCTCCAAGTATTATACAGAGAGAAACAGACTTTTCAAGCAGCAGCATTTATCACTAATGTTTACAAAACTAAATTGAACTTAAAAGTGATATCGTAAAATGTTCCATCAATATACAACAAATATATTTCAGTTGTTTTCTCTAATATCACGTAGATTTTTAACATTGGTTTAAAGTGTAACATAGTTTAGACAGTGTTACCCGATGATGGCCATGATTGTTAATGGCTTGTATTAGCTGAAAGCTGTAAAATCATCCAAGGACTCTGTGAGCATTAGAATAATAATTTACCAAGACAATTACCACATACTGGAATTTTTTGCAGCTCTAATTCAGTATTATTAATAATGGATAAAATTGCACTTTTCTCAGGTTGCTGTGGGCAGTAGGGAATTATTTCAATGAATATTTCAGCACATTATTTTAATCATTGTTCCACCAAATCCAAGTGGGCAATATTTTATAGTTCTTAATTCAGTTACTAAGAAACCATGGTCATTAAATTGCAAACTATTTGTAGTGAGGTCTATCCTGTGATTTACAAGCCTTGTTAAAAACAGTGTAAAAGAATGCAAACTATGCCATTAATACTTGTAATTTGATGCTGCATTTGTTCTAAACTCCCAGTGATTAATGTTTTTAGTAAAAGAAGGAACATTGTATGGAAAGCAGACCTGAATGTTATAATGCCTAAAATATGAGAATGTTACTATTTTAAGTTTGTTCATTTGCAGAGAAAACATAAGTATACAAATGCAATTGTAAAACAGAAATATCTCAAAAGTTACCTTAATTTTCCAATGAGACTAAAGAAATAAAGATTTAATTGTATTCGTTATTAAGAGTTAGATTTACCATAATATATAATGCCATTCACGTTCTTGAGGGGTTGAATGTGTGAAAGTTGCTCAGTCATGTCCGACTCCTTGCAGCCCCATGGGCTATACAGTCCAGGAAACTCTCCAGGCCAGAATACTGGAGTGGATAACCTTTGCTTCTCCAGGGGATCTTCCCAACCCAGAGATTGAACCCAGGTCTCCAGATAATATTTAATCCTAATAAAAAGAAAGTGTGCAAAGCTTTTAAATTTTATTGTGTAAACAGTCTGTTAATTCATATAACTTGAAAAAGTGTATTTCCAGTTATACATCATTATTAATAATCATTCTTATTTTTCATGTTCCCATTCTTAGCCAATTGCATGATTTCTGGCGTTTGGATTACTGGGAAGATGATCTTCGTCGAAGGAGACGGTTTGTCCGTAATGCATTTGGCTCCACTCATGCTGAAGCGTTGCTCAAAGCTGCGATCGAGTACGGTGAGTACCGGTGCCTCTTACACTGGAATGCTCCTCCATTGTGAGGTGACTCTCTGTGGTTGATAGTTCTTTTTTCTTTCAGTACCTTTTCAGGTTCTCCATGTCGTAAGTCAAAAATGTTACATTCTACTTTATTGTGCAGCATCATTTAGGTTACACTTAATTAACCCAGTATTTCTCCCACTTGATGTATGTTAGACTCTTCAGCTTCCTGTAATAGATTAGGAAGACTTTACATAATTGGTGATTACCCACCACCTTCTCACACAGCCTAAAACAAGAGTAAAGTCATTTTCCTTTTCAGCATGTTTCAAACTTTGGTCTTTCAGATTTTTTTCACTTAAAAAATTTACTATTGTAACTGTGTATTCAAATTTATATATTTTTATGTATAATTTGTGTGGGTATGTGTACATATGTACACTGTGTGAGTATACATGAAATATATATACAAACATGTGTACTGTTATGTATATACACATATACCTGCACATGCTTGAGTATTTAAATATTAATAATCTCACTATATGGCATTCTCTATTTTAACCCTATTCTATTCTATCATTTTCAGTCTAATAAAATAAATAATGCCTCCATATGCCCATGTAAGTTCACAATCCTCCAACTGCAAATAAAGTTTGAAAAATACCATCCTATATTAAAGATAGCATGAGCTATCACACTACAGTAGACTTGCATCCTAAATTGTCCTTTATAAAATGTGCAATAAATAGTAAATATCAAAATATTTTTTGTAATTTAATAAAAATGCTGCTTTTCTAATTAAATAAAAATTTAATAAAAATACAATTTTTTTAAATTACAAAATTTTTTGTAATTTAATAAAAATTTAATAAAAATTAAAATTAATAAATTTAATTTTAAAAACCTAAATACTTTAGATTTCTGTCCACCAAAAAGTGTACATAGGGCTATTCTGTCTGTGCACCTAATTTTAAATAGTCTAAGAAATTTAAGTTTGATTGATCATGTCACAATTTTATAAACCACATACCCTCAGAAAATACCATAATTGAATACTGTCCATATATTTTTGTTATTAACTACTTTTATTCTCACAGTCACTTGATTTTTGGTTTTTTTTTGGTTTTTTTTTTTTTTTGAGAGTAATAAGTGAGCCATGGGGCTTCCCGGGTGGCTCAGTGGTAAAGACAAGGATTCTATCCCTGGTTCAGAACATCCCCTGGAGTGGGAGATGGCAACTCACTCCAGTATTCTTGCCTGGAAAATCCCATGGCCAGAGAAGCCTGGTGGGCTACAGTCTGTGGGGTCACAAAAGACTTGAACTTTACATAGTGACAAAACAACACCAACACACAATAGTGAGCCATGTGTTTTGATGCCATTCATGTTCTGATAGATTAAATAGAGAAAATATGTAACCTTAATAGAAAGAAAATGTACACAGCTTTGAATATTTACTGTATAAACAGTCTGTGAATTGATATAGTTTACTGAGGATCACAACAAAAATAAATATGTGAGGATTCCAGACTCCTCTGTCCATGGAATTCTCCAGGCAAGAATACTGGAGTGGGTAGCCATTCCCTTCTCCAGGGGACCTTCCTGACCCAGAGATTGAACCCCAGTCTTCTGCACTGCAGGCAGATTCTTTATAGTCTGAGCCACCAGGGAAGCCCAAAAACTATTATACCTAAAATAATACTATACAGTAAAAGTAACTACAGGAGAGACAGTGCTAAAACATATATATATATATTAATAATATATATATATATTATAGTTGATTTGTACTGTAGGTGATTTCTTTAATCAACTCAAAAAAAAAAATCACCTAAGGATTCTGATACCTAAGGAATTAATACCAACTTAAAATGAGTTGTTACCTTTATGTCTTACAAAAGAAATTCTTAAAAATATCTACTTAAAACAGCATGCTTTATAATATGAATTTAAAATTTTTAAAACTTTATTTTATATACATCCATTTAGCAATTTTCATAAACATCTGAAAACAATATGTATTTTTTTAATTTTTTTTTTATTTTATTTTATTTTTAAACTTTACAATATTGTATTAGTTTTGCCAAATATCGAAATGGATCCGCCACAGGTATACATGTGTTCCCCATCCTGAACCCTCCTCCCTCCTCCCTCCCCATACCATCCCTCTAGGTCGTCCCAGTGCACCAGTCCCAAGCATCCAGTATCGTGCATCGAACCTGGACTGGCAACTCGTTTCATACATGATATTATACATGTTTCAATGCCATTCTCCCAAATCTTCCCACCCTCTCCCTCTCCCACAGAGTCCATAAGACTGTTCTATACATCAGTGTCTCTTTTGCAGTCTCGTACACAGGGTTATTGTTACCATCTTTCTAAATTCCATATATATGCATTAGTATACTGTATTGGTGTTTTTCTTTCTGGCTTACTTCACTCTGTATAATAGGCTCCAGTTTCATCCACCTCATTAGAACTGATTCAAATGCATTCTTTTTAATGGCTGAGTAATACTCCATTGTGTATATGTACCACCGCTTTCTTATCCATTCATCTGCTGATGGACATCTAGGTTGCTTCCATGTCCTGGCTATTATAAACAGTGCTGCGATGTACATTGGGGTACACGTGTCTCTTTCCCTTCTGGTTTCCTCAGTGTGTATGCCCAGCAGTGGGATTGCTGGATCATAAGGCAGTTCTATTTCCAGTTTTTTAAGGAGTCTCCACACTGTTCTCCATAGTGGCTGTACTAGTTTGCATTCCCACCAACAGTGTAAGAGGGTTCCCTTTTCTCCACACCCTCTCCAGTATTTATTACTTGTAGACTTTTGGATCGCAGCCATTCTGACTGGCGTGAAATGGTACCTCATAGTGGTTTTGATTTGCATTTCTCTGATAATGAGTGATGTTGAGCATCTTTTCATGTGTTTGTTAGCCATCTGGATGTCTTCTTTGGAGAAATGTCTATTTAGTTCTTTGGCCCATTTTTTGATTGGGTCATTTATTTTTCTGGAGTTGAGCTGTAGGAGTTGCTTGTATATTTTTGAGATTAGTTGTTTGTCAGTTGCTTCATTTGCTATTATTTTCTCCCATTCTGAAGGCTGTCTTTTCACCTTGCTAATAGTTTCCTTTGATGTGCAGTAGCTTTTAAGGTTAATTAGGTCCCATTTGTTTATTTTTGCTTTTATTTCCAATATTCTGGGAGGTGGGTCATAGAGGATCCTGCTGTGATGTATGTCAGAGAGTGTTTTGCCTATGTTCTCCTCTAGGAGTTTTATAGTTTCTGGTCTTACGTTGAGATCTTTAATCCATTTTGAGTTTATTTTTGTGTATGGTGTTAGAAAGTGTTCTAGTTTCATTCTTTTACAAGTGGTTGACCAGTTTTCCCAGCACCACTTGTTAAAGAGATTGTCTTTAATCCATTGTATAGTCTTGCCTCCTTTGTCGAAGATAAGGTGTCCATATGTGTGTGGATTTATCTCTGGGCTTTCTATTTTGTTCCATTGATCTATATTTCTGTCTTGTGCCAGTACCATACTGTCTTGATGACTGTGGCTTTGTAGTAGAGCCTGAAGTCAGGTAGGTTGATTCCTCCAGTTCCATTCTTCTTTCTCAAGATCACTTTGGCTATTTGAGGTTTTTTGTATTTCCATACAAATTGTGAAATTATTTGTTCTAGCTCTGTGAAGAATACCGTTGGTAGCTTGATAGGGATTGCATTGAATCTATAAATTGCTTTGGGTAGTATACTCATTTTCACTATATTGATTCTTCCAATCCGTGAACATGGTATGTTTCTCCATCTATTAGTGTCCTCTTTGATTTCTTTCACCAGTGTTTTATAGTTTTCTATATATAGGTCTTTAAAACAATATGTAATAGAGGTTGTGCTGGCATGATATTATTAGTGACACTGAGTTGCCAATACCACATTTGTATAGGATTCACATTATACCACATTTGTCATTCTACAGGTTGCTTGTATAAAGGGTTTGTTAGAAAAATATTTATTTTGCTTCTCTATAAAAATGGATGCCTTATTGTGTATGTTCAATTTGTAAAATGTCTCTTTTGCTAAACCAGTGTCAATCCTTATCAGACATAAACTTATTTTTTTATTAACACCTTTTTAAGATTGTCATGTATTTTAGTAATACAGTAACCACTATTAATGTATCTAAACTAAAATATTAAATTCTGATTTTTAAGTAGATGAAAGATATAGGTGATAGTAAACATCTGTGTAGTATAAATGTGTCTTAAAATATATAGTGATTTATGAGGGCTTCCCAGGTGGTGCTAGTGGTAAAGAACTTCCTGGCCAATACAGGAGACATAAGAGATGCAGGTTTGATCCCTGGGACAGGAAATCTCCTGGAGCAGGGCCTGGCAACCTACTCCAGTGTTCTTGCCTGGAAAATCCCATGGACAGAGGAGCATGGTGAGCTACACAGTCCATGGGGTCACAGAGAGTCAGACGTGACTGAAGTGACTTAGCACAGCATGACACAGGTGTTTATGAATTTTGAATAGTAGATCATTGGAAATATTCAGAACCTATTATCCCTCCTGAGTTGGATTCTTTGATAAAAGGAAGGTAGTGTATGTTTTTATGTTATGCATGCACATGTATGCCATGAAGCATTCAGGACATCTACATGGTGCCCATGCCAGGTCTACTTTGTAGTCACTCCTGGAGGTAAGGTAGAGTGTTCTATCCTGTGGTCAGTCGCCTCAGTCGTGTCCAACTCTTTATGATCCCATGGACTGTAGCCCGCCAGACTCTCTGTCCATGGATTTCTCCAGGCATTGAACCCGTGGGATCTTCCCAACCCAGGGATTGAACCCATGGTTCCTGCATCTCCTGCATTGCAGGGAGACTCTTTTACTGCTGAGCCACCTGGGAAGCCCCTAGGATGGGTAGTAGAAGACAAAAAAGAACTCAAACAATTCTACTTCCAGAAACAGTTCTAGAACACTCCTCTTCAACTTCACATCGGAGGACTTTAGGAAGTGGGTAGAAGGTAGGGAGTAAGGTGAAGTATGGAGGATGTGCAGAGGTGAGTGAAAAGTGCTCCCTGGAGTGATCTGTACCTAGAAGTAGAAAGAGGAATTACAGATGGCCAGGAACATAGTCCTGTATCTTCTCCCAAACACTTTTGTGCCTTCTAACCTATGTATAAAGTATTTCTTCAGAAGAAATAGGAAGTAAATGTCAGTAATTATTACAAAGCACTTCATTCAATGAAAATAGATGTTGAAAGACTTAATTGAAAACATATTTTGTATATTTTAAAGAAAGCTTTTGTATTCACATTTTCCCAGAACATTCATAAAAGCTAACAAAACTCAGACCATCATCTGGCCACTCTGCCTGCCATTAAACATTTAAATGTGTTTTAAGTACCTTAAAGTCTGGCACTGTGTAGACTAACATCCAAATGATTTAATGTTTTGGTTTGTGTAGATGTAGATGAAGGGTATAAATATAGCACAAACCTACAAATTTTGAGAGAGCTTCTAGAACAAATTGAAATTCAATTATTTCTTCTTCTGTATTCAATAATTGCAGTATTTCAAATTCTGTCTTGAAAGTTAAACATTAAATGCACAGAGAAACTCTGCTTTAATCTATAGTCAGTTTGGTTTTTTTTTTTTTTTTTCTGTTCATCTACATTGTGGCAACAAAATTGTTTTAGGAACAACAGGATATTTTATGACTGGAATGTTAAGTATGGCTAGAAGTATTTGAATCAGTGATCTAAGTTTTCAGAATGTTAACCAAGTCGTACAAGCTGAAAGAATAACCTAAAATTATTTAAATAGAGAATATTTATTTACATGGCCATCAAAGCAGTCCCTGAGATTGATCACTGGTCATGTCTCTCTGTTCGTGTAGTACACTATGTTTCAAGAATGTGAGCCTATATCAATATAACAGAAGTGAAACAATTTGCAGAGTTAATGTTTTAATAAATATGTTTTGAATCAGTAGACTTTTCCTTCAATTCAAACATTTTAGATTAAATTATACTTAAACTTTTGTGTACTGGGCAGAAACAGCTGCAATTTAAATTTCATGACATTATTTTTAGGTAATTCATTTGGAGCCACAAAACAAATACATTAGCAATAAAATACATTAGCAATACTTTCTTTTAAATGAACAAATAATCAGAATTGAATATATTTTCAAAGAGACATAAAAGAGAATTATTTCATATTTACATTGAAAAGTGTTTTCTTGCATTTCATTATTGAAACTTTTGGTTGACCTTTTTCAGTTGGAAAACATCCTTAGCACTGATGGAGTTTTTCATGCTTCTTAGTAATACTAATGAGTTGAATAATTTATGAGGTTGTCATGTGCAAAAGATTTGGTGTGATTTGATATACTTTTAGCCTCTGGTGTTGGAATGTGATTAATAAAAACCTAGAGGCATGTAATTTTTTTCCTGGTGTTTAATGTTCTAATTTCAAATGTACTCAATGTGCTATTTCAGTATTTTCTAATACTAAAATCTCATTAAAGTGCAAATTTAATTGATTATAAGGAATTTTGCAGACCATAGCAATGGAAGAATATAGTGAAAATATTTTAAACTATAAATTCATCTTTTGATCTGCTGGACTTGCTTCTTCAGGGCAAATTAGCTAATAAGCAAGTGATTGAAATAGGAGTGTTCTATGTATTGCTTGTATATTAAAATAAAACCTAAACTAGACAGATTCTGGCACTGAAAGATTATGCTGTCAAAAAAATAGTTAAAATCTTAATAAGTTTGGTTGTCTTGTTGACTGTCAATTATCATTTTGGACTCTCTTTCCCTTCCATGAAATTATAGTGGAACAATGTTTCATCAAAGCTTAAGATCTCAGAGTCCCCCATGTCTGTGATCAAAGACATCATCCTAAATAGGTCTGATCAGTCATCGCAGAGGAAGGCAGGCTGCTTTAGCCAGAGGAAAAAAAAAAAACTTGGAGCAAAGATGACAAAGTTAATCAGTCATTTCTTTGGCAATAAATAATAAGATATGCTGAGAACTGCAAATGAGAACGTCCTTAGGTTCCTCAGAGATGTGTCCGCTTAGCACCTGGTTTATCCAAGCTTGTGAAGCCATCATGATATGACCTTGATGAAGAAAAAGCAGCTCTGTAATAAATCTGGAATTAAATTAGTTTTGATGGTATATGCATGACTACTGTAAAGTGCTACTTGCAATATTCAAGAAACAAGAAAAGCACTGAGAATTTAAAGAATACTAATGCAGCTACATACAGTTGTTGAGACAGGCACTTCAAATTATCTGACTTCATTTTTTTTTTTACTTCAATTTTTTGAAGACTTTACACTTAGTTGGAAAAGATTATTTGAGTTTTTAACCTAGTGGTCTCGATTGTTTGTACCATATTGTCTCTAGCAGACATCTTATAATTGTTCATTGATAAGTTCATTTTAGTTGGTCTATTATTAATTAAATCTTCATACCTGAATGAAACAGATGATCTGATTATTGTTAAAATAATTTATTGAAAAATTAATGATGTAACTTTTGTATGAGTGAGAAAAAGACATACATGGAATCATCTTTCAGCTCTTTTTGATGCCAGTGCACATTTTAATATAATCTCATCTTTACCTCATAGTTTTATAGTCTCTTAAAAGAACTAAAATGGATTATTTAAATGCTGACTTATAAAATATGTTTATAAAATGCGTTTTAAAGTTTTCATATAAGAACATTTTCATGACAACCAAGGTTTTAACAACTCCCCTGTTTTTATGTTGAAGCTTTAGATGGAAGGCTTTAAACTGACTCAAGAGGAAACAAGTAGCTTCATTCATTTGAACGCATTTATCAGGTATCTTCCACGTGCCATGCATGCACGATGTACAAGGTTCAGAGGCTGAGACACAGTTTCTACCTCCTCACAGCACTTAGTTTAGTGCAGTGATTCTCAACAGGGATGGAAGTCAGCCTGTGTTCCTGCTGTCTAAAGGGTAGAAACTAAGAATGCTGCTAAAATACCCAACCATTCACCAGACAGTTCATCAAAAGGACAACAAAATCCAGCCGAAAACATCAGTAGTACCAAGGTTGAAAAATCCTCGTATAGTGGAAAGAAATAAGCTATTCTCATAGAGGGAAGTGGTACTTCATAAAGGAAAGGAAGGAAGATGGATGACTCTGGGGATAGTGGGTTGGAATCAGCTTCACTGAAATAGTTACTTATGAACTGACTTGAGAGAAGGTTAGGAATTTATCAGAAGCAGCAGAGTTAATAACAGAAATTTCCAAGACATGGAGGCATTAAAAAGCCTAACTTACTTCTTTGAATGGGATCAATATTTTGTACTTGGTAGTAGCTCACCTTATGAAGTTATCAGAAAATGTTTCCATTTTAGGTATTTTATATTCTGAGATAAAAAAATAAGTTGAGGGCAGGAATCATATCTTTCAACCATTTCATTTAAAGCATTCATATTAATACAATTTCATGTACTTAATTGCTGCTGTTTACTTGACAGTTCATTCATTTCAAGGTATCAATTCAGTTCAGTCACTCACCTGTGTCCGACCTGTTGTGACTCCATGAACTGCAGCACACCAGACCTCCCTGTCCATCACCAACTCCCGGAGTCTACCCAAACCCATGTCCATTGAGTCAGTGATGCCATCCAGTCATCTCATCCTCTGTTGTCCCCTTCTCCTCCTGCCCTCAATCTTTCCCACCATCAGGGTCTTTTCAAGTGAGTCAGCTCTTCGCATCAGGTGGCCAAAGTATTAGAGTTTCAGCTTCAACATCAGTCCTTCCAGTGAACACCCAGGACTGATCTCCTTTAGGATGGACTGGTTGGATCTCCTTGCAGTCCAAGGGACTCTCAAGAGTCTTCTCCAACACCACAGTTCAAAAGCATCAATTCTTCAGTGCTCAGCTTTCTTTATAATCCAACTCTCACATCCATACATGACCACTGGAATAGTACATCCATACATGACTGCTGGAATAGTCAGCCATAGCCTTGACTAGACTGACCTTTTTTGGCAGAGTAATGTCTCTGCTTTTTAATATGCTGTCTAGGTTGGTCATAACTTTCCTTCCAAGGAGTAAGTGTCTTTTAATTTCATGGCTGCAGTCACCATCTGCGGTAATTTTGGAGCCCAAGAAAATAAACTCTGTCACTATTTCCACTGTTTCCCCATCTATTTGCCAAGAAGTGATGGGACCAGATGCCATGATCTTAGTTTTCTGAATGTTCAGCTTTAAGCCAACATTTTCACTCTCCTCTTTCACTTTCATCAAGAGGCTCTTTAGTTCTTCTTCACTTTCTGCCATAAGGGTGGTGTCATCTGCATATCTGAGGTTATTGATATTTCTCCCAGCAATCTTGATTCCAGCTTGTGCTTCCTCCAGCCCAGCATTTCTCATGATGTACTCTGCATAGAAGTTAAATAAGCAGGGTGACAATATACAGCCTTGACGTACTCCTTTTCCTATTTGGAACCAGTCTGTTGTTCCATGTCCAGTTCTAGCTGTTGCTTCCTGATCTGCATACAGTTTTCTCAAGAGGTAAGTTAGGTGGTCTGATATACCCATCTCCTTCAGAATTTTCCACAGTTTATTGTGATCCACACAGTCAAAGACTTTGGCATAGTCAATAAAGCAGAAATAGATGTTTTTCTGGAACTCTCTTGCTTTTTTGATGATCCAGTGAATGTTGGCAATTTGATCTCTGGTTCCTCTGCCTTTTCTAAAACATCTGGAAGTTCATGGTTCACATATTGCTGAAGTCTGGCTTGGAGAATTTTGAGCATTACTTTACTAGAGTGTGAGATGAGTACAATTGTGCGGTAGTTTGAGCATTCTTTGGCATTGCCTTTCTTTGGGATTGGAATGAAAACTGACTTTTCCAGTCCTGTGGCCACTGCTGAGTTTTCCACACTTGCTGGCATATTGAGTGCAGCACTTTCACAGCATCATCTTTCAGGATTTGAAATAGCTCAACTGGAATTCCATCACCTCCACTAGCTTTGTTTGTAGTGATGCTTCCTAAGGCCCACTTGACTTCACATTCCAAGATGTCTGGCTCTAGGTGAGTGTGAGTGATCACACCATTGTGATTATCTGGGTCGTGAAGATCTTTTTTGTACAGTTCTTCTGTGTATTCTTGCCACCTCTTCTTAACATCTTCTGCTTCTGTTAGGTCCATACCATTTCTGTCCTTTATTGAGCCTATCTTTGCATGAATGTTCCCTTGGTATCTCTAATTTTCTTGAGAAGATCTCTAGTCTTTCCCATTCTATTGTTTTCCTCTATTTCTTTGCATTGATCGCTGAGGAAGGCTTTCTTATCTTTCCTTGCTATTTCAAAATATACTTACAGCATTTTAACACATATATTCATCCTTTCAGTGACCACATTGAAGCATGACAGTGTATGGAATAGGTCTATAAGTATGGTATTTTCAAATTCTGAAATTGTTTTTTTTATGTCTGTACTTTATTTCCACCTAGTGAATCAAAAGCCACCAAAGGTAAGGAGCTGACAAAATTATATCGATAGATCTATTGCTGAGTGGCATGGAACTGCTCATATTCTTGCCCATATTTTTAGACTAATTTTTATAAAATGTACCCCAAAATAACATTTATAAATAATTAAAATAGAGTATGATAAATGTTTTCATCAAAGTATATTAAAAATGTTACATAAACTCAGTGAATAAGGCTGTCCGATTGAATAAATAAATTTTAGTTAGACTTAAAAGGATGAATGGAGATCTTCCCAAGCCAGTAAGTGGAATGTTGGCAACATGGACAAAGGGACCACACAACACAACATGAATTGTTTGGGGAACAAAAAGATAATATGGGGAGTTAAGGAAAAGGCTGTTTGGAGCTATCCTGTGAAAGACTTTGTCAGCAGAGCAGAAGTGGATTTTTATTTGGGAAAATGACAAAGCATAGAAATTAAGTGTCATGCTAACTAATAAATGCTTGTTATTGTTCAGTTGCTAAGTTGGTCCAACTCTTTTACAACCCTATGGATTGTAGCCCACCAGGCTTTCCTGTCCACGAGATTTCCCAGGCAGGAATACTGGAGCAAATTGCCATTTCCTTCTCCAGGGGATCTTCTGATACAGGAATCAAACCTGCATCTCCTGCATTGGCAGGCAGATTCTTTGCCACTGACCAACCTATGAAGGCTTTAACTAATAAATTTTATATAGTGCAAAATCTCAATCTAAACACCATTCTTTTCCTAGACAATGTGTTGCTGTAGATACATTTGAAATTTTTCCAAGTACAAGAGTCTCATTGAACATTTCCACTCTCTAAAGTTAATCTGCTGAATTTGGCCCACTGGTCTAGTCTGTCATCCACATAGGTTTCTCAGTATAGATGAACTGACAGTCATTCACAGACTGTGCATTCAATGTCATTTATAAAAACATTATTTAAAATATCTTTGGTGTTTTTAAAAGTGTTTTAGACAACCTATACCAACACCATCTCTTAACTATCCTATTTTTAAAAAATTAAAGAATCTATCTACAGTGCGTTCAGTTCCTGGGTCGGGAAGATCCCCTGGAGAAGGAAATGGCAACTGACTCCAGCATTCTTGCCTGGTGAATTTCATGGACAGAGGAGCCTGGAGGGGGGCTCCAGTCCCTGAGGTTACAAAGAGTTGGACACAACTGAAGTGTCTAACACTCCCACGTCTCCGAGCCAGTTGCTTATTTATCCAAAACATCTCCTACTCCCATTTCTCATATTTTTAAAGTAAAATATCCACACTGAATTTTATGTAAGGCTTAAGAAAGAAAAGACCCTGATGCTGGGAAAGACTGAAGGCTTGAGGAGAAGTGGGTGACACAGGATGAGATGGTTGGACGGCATCACCGACTCAATGGACATGAATTTGAGTAAACTCTGGGAGTTGGTGATGGACAGGGAGGCCGGGCATGCTGCGGTCCATGGGTCGCAAAGAGTTGGACATGTCTGAGCGACTGATCTGAAAAAAGAAACACCAAGCTTCATTCCCCAGGTTAATTCCATTCACTGCCAGAGGAAGTCTCCCCACCCTCTCATCCCCTGTTCAAGTTGTCCAGTTCATCTTTTCTTTCATTCCAAGAGTTACAAAACTTTTCCATTCTGCCACTCATCTGCCATCTACCCTAGACTCATAGTGAAAAATTTCTTTTATGTATTTTCCCCTCCCTTTCATCTTCCCTTCCTTCTTTCCTGAAAATAAACATGATCATTGTAGAAAATCTAGATAATGCTCAAAAAATTTAAAGAAGGGAGGAAAAGGGCACTCAAAGACAACCATGTGAAGATAGCTGCCTTTACCATTTTGACATACTTATTTCCTGCTGACCTTTTTCTAAGCATACTTTTTAACATAGGGACCAAACACTATGCTATTTATTCAAGAAGTCACAAAGGTGAATAATCCATTATCTCTCTGCTTTATGCTATTTAGAGGGTTCCAAACTGGCCCAAATTTTCTATATGTTTTAGCGTTTTTTTCCCACAAGTGTGCCATGTGATTTTTAATGTAATGAAATCCTATTTAAAATATTCTGAAATCACCCTAAATTAATGATTAATCAGAGTCCTACCACATAATATTCAGTCTAAAACACAGAGATTCTACATTTATCATCATGTATAGTCTTAAAGTATGATTTATCAAATTTCCTTTAAAAAGCATAGAGCAGTTTTCTGTGTTCACTGCATTAAGAAGATTGTTAAGTTAGCATGCAGCACTTAAATTCAACAATATTTTCTCGAACCTTTTTAATTGCATTTTTTATGTTAAAAAATGCTGTTTATGAATATCCCCTTTGTTGGTCTGCTCTAAGAAATACTGCTTACATATAAATATTTTGAATTAGGAATAAATGAAATTCCGTTTTTGCTGTCAGAACCAAATTGTAAAAATGCACTGCTTGTCTTTGAAAATCAGTATACTCTATTAGCAGGCCTGTCAATATAAAAAGTGCATTCCATTTCCACCTCTTGCTCTAATAACCTCTTCTGTGTTACTCTGAGGCAGTTCATATAATCAGAGTATATTGTCAGCTTACTGGAGTTGGGGAAGCATGAAATGAAAATCACGTTAATATTGATCCAATTCTTTTACTTGCAAGTGTCCTTGATGTCCTTTTCCACAGAGCAATAACTGTTGATGTTAGGTAGCCATTTTCTGTTATTTCTTATAGTCTAGCAAATCGTTTACAAGCACAACTAATGTGAATAAGAACTTACCACTTAGAAGAATAATCTGTGAACATTCCATCTTAATTAATGCCCATATTGCTAATTCTGCATATTTATCCTGCCACTGAAATATTTTGGGGGGGCTTTTCAGAGAACAACCTACTTGCAGATATAAGGTTTATATCTCGTTTAAAACAGAGTCTGCACAAGTTACTCATTTCATTAGTAAAAGCACAAAGGATGCTGTACTCTAATTTTATGTGATACAATGATATGCTAGATGGACCATAAATAGTAGCATCAATTATTAGTTCAGGGAAGGATTACCATTTCTGAATCAAATTCATTGTAAATTTGAAACTAGTTTCTTCATAGTTTTATGGTGGTATAGATAGTATCTATTTTGGATTATAAAATATATTCTCTGTCAACAAAAATGAATTGAAGTAAGAACCATGATTAAATCCAGTGCATTCAGACTAAGATACCCACAACTAAGGAAGGAGTCTAAACTGTCCAGATTTTTTTTCTATATTTGTTAACTGTGGTCAGTAACTTCACATTTTTTATTTAAAGTCTGTTTGAAACAACAGATGGGAACTGTCTATTTGAATAGAAACAGTCTGTTTCACTTATGAAAGTATATGCTTTCATAAAATAATTTTGTATTGATAAAGCAAGGCTCCTGACTCAGCATCAGATATAAAGGAGAAAAAAAAAGATCCTGAGATTTCCAGTCATTCTTTCCAATAGTGTTTTTATTCAGTGTCACTTTAACAGTGTTCACCATTGGGATTTTTCTGTTACAAAGGCTGTTTTTCCTTTAATCCTATTCTGTACAGAAGAGTATTTTTTCAGTCCTTGGTCTTCAGCAAATCTTTATTTCTCTGTCTTCATCATTCATGCTTCTTAAGAAAGGAAATGCTATATTTGTACTATAAAGTCAAAGGCAAAATTTAATTTTGAATTTAAATTACTTTATGGAGAGATTATTTATTTTTTTAGTAAATGATTGTTACAGTAAAGTTTGTTCTATGTATGTATCTGCTGCTTTTATGTCACATTAAGTGGCATAAAATATTTTTGAACAGTAGGCTTCTCAATACAACAAAAAGCATTTTTTCATCTTTTTTGTAATGTTCAAAATTGTAAACTTCTCTATAATAGATTGATTCATATGTATTATTGCATGAGATATTATCACCATATCTCATGTAATCAGCTGAGAGGTATATTTATCTTAAAATCATTTTCTTTTAAAGTAGAAATTAAATAATATCATTAGGAGTTACTAAAAGCACTATTCTGTAAAGGTATTTCTTGCTCTGATTTCAACTTTAATGAGAAAGAACAACCTCTATTTTAAAATTAGCCAAAGTATCATATGTCATTAATAGTCCTAGTCCATTTTGTCAAAACACATTTTATAAGCTAAAAATGTTGTGAAATGCTATATATTGAAAAGAATTTCTTCCCCAAAAATGAATGCCATCTTAAACTGATTTTAAGATGTTTAGTAATGTTAGAATTTCCTATTAATATATTTAGATAAAATGAGATGAAATTTCCATTCTTTCCATCTCTTTCCAATTATGGAAGAAAATTATTTTTTTGTGGATCATCTATATAATTCTGTAAAACAAATTATGATATCAACTTTGTTGAGAAAGCATTTTTTTTTCCTTATGTTCAGTTCAGTCGCTCAGTCGTGTCCAACTTTTTCCTTATGTAAGATACTACAAATATTTATATTCATAAGATGCCTCATTCAAAATCAAAGACAAATTTCAAATATATTGATTCTTATATCATTTTATTTAATAATACCTTTAAGTGAATGATATGATTATTGAGGGAAAACGATTTTTAATGTAAGCTATTTACACTCTCTTCAACTTTACAAACACTTCTTGGTACCTGCCTACATGCTGTCCTTGCTGTCTTCAGGAAGCATCTGATCTAATGGAGGCATTGAAGGCTCATATTGCCTTGTAATGAATACAAACAGAGTATCACAACAGCATGGTGATAGGAAGATTAATCCCAACTGAAGGAAGGGAAACCATTATTGAATAATCAGTATCTGCTGGGTATTGTGCTCATAAGACCTAAGATGCATTTGGTAGCTTATTTGAGTTTTGTGATCCTCACATCAGCCTGCATTTTTCGCCCTTTGCATAAACCTTAGGCAGGAGAAGGCAATGGCACCCCACTCCAGTACTCTTGCCTGGAACATCCCATGGACAGAGGAGCCTGGTAGGCTGCAGTCCATGGGATCGCGAAGAGTCGGGCATGACTGAGCGACTTCCCTTTCACTTTTCACTTTCATGCATTGGAGAAAGAAATGGCAGCCCACTCCAGTGTTCTTGCCTGGAGAATCCCTGGGACAGGGGAGCCTGGTGGGCTGCCTTCTGTGGGGTCGCACAGAGTCGGACACGACTGAAGCGACTTAGCAGCAGCCGCAGCAGTGTTGTAATCAATAAAGAATTGGTTGTATCCTTGTTCCGTTTTAAATTAAAGACTTAGTAAACTCTTTTTAATACTCTTGTTATTTTCTCAACATTTTAACAAAACATTTTAAGAACTTATTATGGGAGATGTGATAGATGTGGGTTCGATCCCTGGGTCAGAAAGATTCCCTAGAGAAGGAAATGGCAACCCACTGCAGTATTCTTGCATGGAGAATCCCATGGACAGAGGAGCCTGGTGGGCTACAGTCAAAAAGAGTTGGACACAACTGAGCGACTAACACTGTACAAAAAATACTCATGCATTTCAAAGTATTTCAGCATCCATTGTCTCATTTTAACACTGCAATAATCCTTTAAGAGTTCACTTAGTAAATAGTTAGTCCTCTTCCAACAGCCTAGGAAACTGAAGTTAGGAGATTGGTCTGGATTTTTTTTTTTTAGTATGTTCTTAATGGATGCTTACGGGAAAAAAGAAGAAAAGAATTGCAAATCACATAGTTCACCTTCCTCACGTATGAGGAAATTGTAAAGGACGTAAAGAGAAAAGTAACTTAAGTGCTGTACTTTTTCATACTCTTCATGGGGTTCTCAAGGCAAGAATACTGAAGTGGTTTGCCATCCCCTTCTCCAGTGAACCACGTTTTGTCAGAACTCTCCATCACCAGCTCAGATGGACATGAGTTTGAGCAAGCTCTGGGAGTTGGTGATGGATAGGGAAGCCTGGCGTGCTGCAGTCCGTGGAGTCGCAAAGAGTCGGACACAACTGAGTGACTGAACTGAACTAAACTGAAGTGCTGTACATATAAAATGATTAATATACTGATTATATATTTATTTTCATGTGCTCACTCAACACATATTTATTGATTGCCACTTTTTTGACACTTGTTGCACTGGAAATAAAAATCTAATTGAGTACACCTAAATGAAAACCTTAGGAAAAAATATCAAAAACAACAGTATATTGGGACTATATATAAGATACAAAATGTATGCAGAGAAGAGAGTAATCAAACTGAATCTTGAAGAACAAAGCAGGTGAGCAAATTCTGTGTAAGAGAAACTCCACATGTCATACTTAAAGGTTTGAAACAGTGTGGCATGTTTGGTAACAAAAGCTTTCAGCTCTTGGGAAACACAAAGTGTGAAGAGATCAAATTGGCAAATTAGTGAGATTAAACAGGCAGGGAGAGGATCATGAATTATAGACCATATACTTAAATTGTACAGATCAAATAACATTGAGAAGAGATTCTCACAGAGTAAATATACAGTATATAGGTAGATACATAGGTAGGTAGGTAGGTAGATAGATACATATATACATCCATGTATTTTTAATAAATGAAAATTAAAGACGTTTCCAAACTCAATGCAGAATAAGTAATAACTACAATATAAAACTGATAAGAAACATGCCACACTAAAATTGGCTTGCTGTGGGTTTATCTTTTCTTTGTGCATTAGCAAAACAGACATGATTTATTGCTTACCTATTATTATAAATTACTTTTTTCCTTATTGGTATAGATATTTATTTATTGTTTACCTATTATTATAAATTAATTTTTTTCCTTATTAGTATAGATATTTTAGAATTGACTATAGAATAACTCCTTAAACAGAAATAAACTACTGAATAGTACTTTTTGTACACTGACTGCTTGTGTTTATCAGTAGAAAAAGATATGATGGGCAAATGAAATAAATTATTTGCCTTAATTGCCCAGAGTTTCCAGTAAGACATATTCTCTGAACATTATCAAGATAAGTTAATGTGTCTGATATCTGTATTTTAACTTATACTTGTTTAAAATAGCAATAAAACTTTTAAATGATAATTATTATTGTATTATAATAGTAATGCTAGAGTATAGGTAACAGTACTGAAACTAGAAACATCTTAGTTTTCTTGTTAACTTCACTTTTAATATATATTGTTTCCTATGAATCCTTATTAGTAAGAGAAATACTATGAGAAAGGAGCTTTATTTAGGGTCATGTAATGCCATGTACTATATTAGATAACATTTTCACATACAGAGCTTTAAGCATATTTACATACTAAGAAATCTAATGTGTATAGGATAGTTTCCTGCATTTGTAATATGATGTGGAAAATATTTTAAGTGTAATTTTGGATTTGACTTCTTGAATCTATAATTTGATGGGATTTTTTTTATTCTGGAACCTTTCAAATGTTATGGCATTTTAATGTTTTCCTGGAGAATAAGCATATATGTCTGTCCTGTCCAGGTTTACACATAATTCACATTTTCGAATCTAAGGCTTTCTGGTGGTTTGTGGTACCCGCTCGTTAATTTCTTGATGAATGGCTAAAGAGGCCAAGAGGTGCTCTCAGTCCAACTTGTCTTCTGAAGATAGATGATCTCAGATAAATTCCCTTCCCAATCAGATTTTGATTTGTTGGGTGTTAAACCAATTCTTCCTAAGGACAGTGTTTATAAGCCTTGTAATGAGACAGCCCTTTGAGACCTTACCTCTTTTTGCCTGTAATTTTGATAAATGAAAGTCTAATTCATAAAGGATATTGTGATTGAAAAGCACTTTTGGATCTCATACACATTAATTTAGATAAATGTTTGGTGCAGTACCATAAAATTAGGAAGTTTACCGAGCTGCAAACTGATAATACTTCAACAGGGATGGTAAGTTCTGGTGTGTTGGTAGGAATTCATTTACTACATATCTTTTAAACACACAATTGTTTTGCTGCTTTAAAACTAGAGGGGGTAACACTGAAAGCTTAATATACATTTGAGAGTTCACATTCCTTTAACTGCAATTTGCTTATTGGTAAATTTTAATTTTAATAACACAAGAGTAATGTAAAGCCTTTTTTTTTTTTAAAGACAAAGCAGAATACAGACGGTTGTGATATGAGCAAAAACTTACTTTATCAAGCTGACTCATGCATACATAAAGGAGGTTATTGACTATTTCTTGTTAAGAACCAAGTTCCCTTTTGTGTTAATACGTAAGATTCTTCAACTATCTCTCAAACTGAAGGCAGTTCACCAAGAATCTCTGAGATGTCCTGGGATTTTCAGGTTAAGAGATATCCAGAGGTAACTTTATGAGAACTTGCTCTGTCCTAGGCAGTGTGCTGAGAACTGGGCATACCAAGGCAGAATGATGTTTCTACTCATCAAGGAAGGAGCTTCCAGGCTCTGTGGAGATATCAAGCACACAACCAATTATAATACATGTAACTACTGTAGTAGCAAGACTTATGAGATATGATGGATGTATAGGGAAAGAGCACACAGACCTACCTAAAGAATTCAGAGAGGGGAACTCGGGATGTGTAGACTTGAACTTCAGTTCAGCAAGTGTTTGTGGCACACGTGCTTAGTACCAGGCACTGATGCTGCAGAATGAAGCTACAGCCCAGAGGAGAAGACATACTCATAATGGAGAGCACCCACTCAGTGTGGTTGAGTTCTATGTAGACTGCGAAAGTATGGGTAGGTTAGGAAAGGCACCCAAAAGAGGTGAGTTTTGAAGGCCGAGTAGAAATTACCCAAACAAAGGAGGAAAGAGAGAACATACCTTATTGAAGGAATGCTTTTAACACAGATAAAGAGATCCAAGA
This sequence comes from Bubalus kerabau, assembly GCF_029407905.1. Lineage (NCBI taxonomy): Eukaryota > Metazoa > Chordata > Mammalia > Artiodactyla > Bovidae > Bubalus > Bubalus kerabau. The sequence goes on along the minus strand of NC_073635.1, from coordinate 26,580,835 downwards.
AAGCATGACATATTCTGGAAGCTGTAAATGGTTCAGTATTGCTCATGGGAAAGTAAGAAAAGGTTAAACAAAACTGGTAATGAGAGGATAAAAGGCCTTAATCAGTCATACTAAGGAGCTTAGATTTTATCTTAGGGTATAAGCCTTGCATTGAGTGTTGTTGATTGGAGGAGTTAATAAATAATATTAAGCAGGAAAATATTTTCAAGTTATTAGTGTTGAAATAAAATAATAATCTGACAAAAGTATGAAGGATGGTGTAAATAAGGGAGCTGTCAAGGCAATGGCAACCCACTCCAGTACTCTTGCCTGGAAAATCCCATGGACAGAGGAGCCTGATAGGCTGCAGTCCATGGGGTCACGAAGGGTCGGACACGACTGAGCAACTTCACTTTCCCTTTTCACTTTCATGCATTGGAGAAGGAAATGGCAACCCACTCCAGTGTTCTTGCCTGGAGAATCCCAGGGACGGCAGAGCCTGGTGGGCTGCCGTCTATGGGGTCGCACAGAGTTGGACACAACTGAAGCGACTTAGCAGCAGCAGCAGCAGCAAGGCCTTCTAAACCAAAATGGTGATGGCTTGAACTACAGTTGAGACCATCACCTTACAGGGTGAATCACGTGTCTGTGGCTTAATGAAGCGTATTGATCAAAATAGGAGGAGGTGAAGGAACAAGAGATAATTCGTTCATTTAGGGAAATGTGGAATTAGGAATATCCAGCTGAAGATGTCTAGTAGACATATGGCTATAAAGGACTCAGGAGAGAGCTCTTGGTTGTTAATCTTTGGATTTGCCTCTTTGTTCCAAAAGGTGCAAGCTTCGAATTTCTCAAATTAAGATACTAAGCAAGCAACAAACAGCATATAGATAGCTGCCCCCAGAAGATCACTGTTGGGCTGGCTCTATATCTCCAAGACTCCAAATGAAATAAAGATGAGGTACTGGAGCATACAGTAATCAGTCCTCAATCTTTTATTCCAGAAATGAGAATCATCTGTGGGCCAATGAAAGAAGACTACACATATAACCCATTTAAGTCTCCTCACCTTCCAAGCAGCATTGATCTCTAATAGTACTGCTTGTTTTCTTAAGTGTTTATTGAAAGATATATTTAACAATCCATTACTTTATACTGTTAAGCTGTATTTAAACTGGGCTCTCTAAATGCTGCTGCTGCTGCTGCTGCTGCTAAGTCGCTTCAGTCGTGTCCAACTCTGTGCGACCCCATAGACGGCAGCCCACCAGGCTCCCCTGTCCCTGGGATTCTCCCCTGGGATTCTCCAGGCAAGAACACTGGAGTGGGTTGCCATTTCCTTCTCCAATGCATGAAAGTGAAAAGTGAAAGTGAAGTCGCTCAGTCGTGTCCGACAAAAGCTAGGATGACAGAGTATATCTCTCAGCCAATGACACAGTGCTACTGTGACATGACTGTGTACCTCAACAGTATTTTTTACTCCTCTATGGGCTACCTTTGAGTCAATTTGTTAATGTTTTAGCAAACAGAACTGGCCCTGAATAGCTAACAAAAAAAGAATTGTGAATGCTGCAAAGAAAGAAGCTAACACTTTGGTTTACGATGCAAGTTTTACCACAGCTAGATGCTTAACCAAGAAATGGTTGAGCAAGTATCAGTAGACAGAAAGGACTGTTGGAAATCCCTATATTGGACTAGGAGAATTAACCAAAAGTGTTCATTGTTCACTGGATTTATGGCCAAAGGTATGACAAGATTTGGAAAATAAGTACGTTTGTACACAAAACCATAGCATCCCCTGAAACTATGATACAAAAATACTATATAGCAATGATTTATTTTGCCTCCATTTCAGAAATGGACTTCCCTGGTAGTTCAGCTGATAAAGAATCCACCTGCAATACAGGAGACCCTGGTTCGATTCCCGGGTCAGGAAGATCCCCTGGAGAAGGGGTAGGCTACCCACTCCAGTATTCTTGGGCTTCCCTGGTGGCTCAGGCGGTAATGAATCTGCCTGCAATGTGGGAGACCTGGGTTTGATCCCTGAGTTGGGAAGATCTCCTTGAGAAGGGAAAGGTTACACACTCCAGTTTTCTAGCCTGGAGAATTCCATGGACAGAGGAGCCTGGCAGGCTACAGTCCATGGTATCGCAAAGAGTCGGACACAACTGAGCGACTTTCACTTTCATTTCAGGAATATATGCAGCACACCAAATGAAATGTGAAGATACTTTTCTAGTTAATGCTGCCCTTTGAACCCTATACCCTAATACTAAAGCTGGAACACAGTAAATTAAACCATATTCCTCCATATTGAATTCCAACTTCAGGTGACATGAAATATAGGTATTTCTTAGCTATATATATATATATATATATATATATATATATATATATATAATTTACTTATAGCTCTGATAATTTCACATTCATTATCACCTGCCAAAGCAGATGTCTGAATTAAATATTGAAATATTTGTTAAAGAGTCAAATCCATGAGACATTTAAATGCATTGTAATTTCTAACATTCACATAGATTAACATGTTAATGCTAGGCCAACTAATTTTTCTCAGTTACTTTTTGTGTGTTTGAATTTTAGCCATTTGTACTACTTTCATTGTTGTTTAGTCGCTAAGTTTTGCCCAACTCTTTTGCGACCCTATGAACTGTAGCCCGCCAGGCTCCTCTGCCCATGGGATTTCCCAGGCAAGAATATTGGAGTAGGTTGCCATTCTGTTCTCCAGGGGATCTTCCCAACTCAGGAATACTGAACCCGCATCTCTTGCATTGACAGGCAGATTCTTTACCCTTGAGCCACCAGGAAAGCCCTCGTACTACTTTTTATATATCAAAATAAGGATGTCACGGCTAATTTCAGTTCAGCCCAGTTGCTCGGTCATGTCTGACTCTGAGACCCCATGGACTGCAGCACACCATGCTTCCCTGTCCATCACCAGCTCCTGGAGCTTGCTCAGACTCATGTCCATCAAGTCGGTGATGCCATCCAACCATCTCATCTACTGTCATCCCCTTCTCCTCATTGCTAAGGAAATAGCTGTTTTGAAGTATTTACATTTTATGCCTACATCTTTCCGTACTCTTTCTGTGGCTTTCCAATAACAGCCATTTCTCCCTTCAGATGTGAATGCTTTCTTATTTTCTTCATACTTATCTACTTTTGTGAATGATCTGATCAGTTGATTATCTGATTCACACTAAAGTGTAATTGTGTAAACGTGTATAACTTTTATGGCTCAGAAAACCTAGTTTGTGGTGAAGTACAGATTTTTTTTTGTAGAAAGTACAGTGATCTTAGAATGCCAAGTTCTAGGTTCCCAACCATGCATGTAGCTTTATCCGCCTGTTTCCTCACCTGTGACATTAACACCCCTTGCCTTTCTCACAGAGTTATTTAGAACAAACGAAATACAAAAGGTACATTTTTTTTTCTATAGTTGAAAGTAATATGTAAATGCAGTATATATCTATAAGAAAGTAATAGCTTTTTCTCTAACACTTACTGAAAGTAAAACAATCACAGTGATCTAAATGACTATATTTTGGTTGTGATTAGGGACTGAAGAAGATGTGGTAAAGTCAAAGAAAACATTCAGAAGTCAAGCGATAGTGAATCAGAATGCAGAGACAGAGCTTATGCTGGAAGGAGATGACGATGCGGTCAGTCTACTCCAAGAGAAAGAAATCGACAATCTCGCAGGTAAATTGTTATTTTTTTATTTGTTGTAATAAGTGCACATGATGTTGGTGAATTTGAGGTCAATCTTCTGGTGAATAAGCTTGTGCCAGTGGTTAGAACAGTGCTCAGTCATCTTAATGTTAATAATTTATCTCATTTCTAAGATTGAAAAGAGGAAACTAAACATCAGGCTAATGATAAATGAATAGCATCTACTCTCTGTGTAATGAAGAGCAACTTTTAATATAGAAAAAATAATGGAGAGCACAAATTGTTCTCACTAACTGCCTAAATAATTGGGGGTGAGGGTGGCAAGGGGAACACGATGGTAATTTAACCTATGACTGACATGCTAAGAGCTATGAAAAATAGTTACTTCAACCAGGTGACTGTGGAATTAGCCATTTCCTCCCTGCTGTCACTCTTGGGAATTCCTTCCCCATTACTGTTTTTCCTCTGTTCCCACAGCACTAATCCCCATTACTACAAAACAATCACTGCATGCCTACTCTCAATTTTCACTCGTTCTGGCGCTCGTCTAAGGTCAATTCAGAGCAGCAGATCAATGGCCCGATGGGTTATAGATGTCTTAGTGTTGGCCCATAACCATTTTGGGGTTTTAAACCACTTTGAGAATCCAATGGAAGTAGATTGTTTCATGAAGATACCCATACAGTCCTGTACAGAGAGCTCACTGACCCCTGGAAACCAATGTATGGAATTATATCCTGGATCTCAGACTAAAAACTCCTGCTTTAGAGTCTCAAAAGGGACTGAGTCTTAACCTTTATTCTGCATTTTCACCCCATACAACTTCGGAGTGGCAGATGGCAACAGAGAAGTGGACTTATAATTATCCTTCTGTTTATAAAATAGTGCTCCTTTTTCTACAAGTGTGCCAAAAATTACCTGGCATGTTTTAGGAATGTCTCCAACCATATTTCTGCCAGTTAGAAAACTCATTTTACCAAAGAGAAGTTATTGTTGATTGTAAACTGGAGACAGCACATTATTGTCCCTCTCCTAGAAAATGTTTAATAAGGCGGTTCTAATATCAGCTCTTGGATGTCCCTATGTTATTAGCAATTCTCTATCATGAAAATGATTTGTCCTGTTCAAAACTAATCTTAAGTCTATAAACCAGTGTTTGCCTCAGATTCCTAAGTAAATGTTCAAGTTTTGGTTCTGTTGTTTTTGTATTTGTTAAAAATACTTCAGACTTTTTTATCTGAGGCCATTTGGCAATTTAAGCAAATGAAGTCATTATTTCTTTTTGCCACAATTTTTTTTTGTTTTGTTTTTCCGGTCTTACTCTTGATCCTAATGAACTGGTGAATATTCACAAACATGATTCCCGACATTTTTAGATAATGTGTTGTCTTTCCTTATTCCCATATCCTCACAGATATGTTCAGTAATTATACAGTTATTTAGTTTAGCATCTCTGGACTTCAGTTTCCACTAAAGGTAGTTAATACATATTTGGCTACTGCCTTGAAGTTTATTATGATAAGATCTGCCCAGTAATACCAGAGGCAAAATCTGATAAAGGTTAATAACTCCTTTGTATTTCTCTCTTTTAATAGTAGACAGAGTAATTATTAATATTAATTTATGCTTATAAGCAAAATTCTCAAAATAACCTTAAGTTAAAATACTTGAAGAACAAAGAAAGTAGACTTGAAGTAAACTGTTTAAAAATCCAATTGTGCGGCCCTTGACCAATTCACTCTCTCAGTACTCCTCCCACTTCTGTCTTTTAAACAGATTTTTCTTTGAGCAAATTTGCTCCTTTACTTTCTACCTGGTCCTAACTCATAGTCTCTGTAGAATCCATGTGTCTGAAAAACCTTACAAAGTGTCCTAAAACACTGATCTTCTACCAGATCTTCAGTGTTCACGTTTAAATCAGCACTGCACAGATGTGACCCTGATCTCTGAATGCGGTAGGAAAGAAGTAGGGTATGGATGTTTTGTGAAGCGAGAAGTAAGGGTCACAGAAAGCATCTCTATAGTTTGTAGGTGTCTCATAGATTCATTTTGTAAATACTAAAGCCTGTTTACTAATCTGGACTGCTGTGATAGTGACAATGTTACAGAAAAATAATTTGGAAAGTTGGTTACAAACCAGTATTTTTAGGTTCAAAAAATCAGCTGTTAATAAGTTTTAAACCATATATATATATATATAATTTGTTTTCTAACGAATTCTGATCCAAATAATTGTTATCTCTGTCTCAGAAATTAAAATTTGTTCATTAATAATGCCTTTCTTAGGGTCAGTTTCTGTTTATAGGAAAAAAAAAGAGTAAGAATAGCTAGCATGTCTTGCTAGAAACCAGTCACTGTTCAAAGAGCTTCATGTGTAATAACCTATATTACCTGAATTTTACAAATCAGGATATAGAGGCCAAGACAAATGTAAGTAGCTTGCATAAGGTTAAGAAGTATATAATAATATACTTCCTTAGAAATCCATAATATATGGCATGAACTAAAATGAACCAAGTAGTATATTTAAATAAATATGTATATATATTTAAAGACTCTTCTAAAATTATGTAGAACAAGATCCTTGGTTTATAACTCAGTTTTTATGGACTCCCAGTATACTGTACTTAAAAGTTTATGAATAAGCCTGGTAATTAATATTACCTTTATATATGGGTTTCCCCAAATCATCTTGTAAGTTAAAATCTGACAGAGCATTTTTGGCACATTTGGATTTAAATATTGACCCTTTCTCATGTTTTCTCCATTTTCTTTTAGTTTTAATAAAGATAAAATGTCGACAAAGTTCTATAGTTTTAAATGTCAACAATTTTCTATTTCACTTTTAGTTCCTTTTCTTCCCAAGCTGTTCATCTCAAGAGGCAAGTTAAATAAATGTGTGTGATTATTAATTGCTCAATTTATTACATAGTTTGCAAATGGCTAATATGATTATAATATAGAACTATGTCAATCAATTCAGTAATTATTACAATAACACCTAACTTAATTTATTTAAATTGCTGTTTTAGTTTATAGTGATTGACCAATGTGAATTAGTACCTAAGATATCCTATGTAACTAAAATTTTCAATTTACTAATTTTTACTTAAAACATTGAAATTATTTTAATTCAACTGATTTTAATCTAAAATCTCATTTATTTTCATCTGAAATTTAATTTGGCAAGTTATTTCTTCAAACAATTGTTGAGTAAAATTTAAAATTAACTCAAATTTATGTGAATTGACAAGTGAATGATTTAATTGATCGAAAGACTTTTCTCCCACTGATAAAATGTATTTCATTTTTTTTAGAGTAGTAATTCTGTCACATATTTGTAAAACAATAGAAATATTTTACATAATAGAATTATAATGCATGTGGATTCCTTTATTATTGCTTCCAAATGTTAGTAATTTTGCTAATTTAGGGAATTCTGAGTTAATGACAATGGTCCTTTATGCTTGATCAGTTCTGTAAGTGGTAGAAAAATGTTTTGTGTGTATGTAAGCTATTATTACCAACAATCCATCCATATACTTAATGTCAAATAACTGAAAAGATTTTCTGCAAGCCCACACCACCAATGTTCAGACTTCTCTTTCCACCCAAAATGTCCTTGATACATCTCTGCAGTACATCATCCCTTATTTCCTGTTATCAAAATCTCTACCCTTTTAAAATACCTACTTAAATACAATACTTTATGAAATACTCACTAGCCAATCTTAGCTTCCCATAATAATTTTTGGCAGCAACTTTTCTGTTGCCATACAATTGACTCATTTAAAGTGCACAATGATTTTAATGATTTTTGTATATTTATAGTTATGTAACCATCACCACCATTTAAGAACATTTCATCACCCCAAGAAGAAATCTCATACTCTTTAGCTATTCCTCCCAAAATTCTCATCTTCCCTCCCTTCCTTCCAGCCCTAGAGGACCATTAACCTGCTTTCTGTCTCCATACATTTGCTTATTCTGCACATTTCATGTCAGTGGAATCATATAATATGGAGTCTTTTGTGACTAGTTTCTTTTAGTTATCATAATGTTTTCAAGGCTCATCCCTGTTGTAACGTGTATGTCTTTTTTTACTGTGAATAATATTCCATTGTTGGACTGTATCACATTTTGTTTATCCATCCTTCGTTGTTTATCAAATGTTTATGGACATTTGGTTTGTTTTCATCTTTTGGCCATTACAACAATGCTGCTGTGAATATTCATTTGCAACATTTTATGCAAACATATGCTTTTATTTCTCTTGGGTGTATACCTAGGCATGGAATTGCTGGGTCAAATAATTATTTTTAACTTTTTGAGGAACTACTAGACTGCTTTCCAAAGTGGCAGCATTATTTTATATTCCTGTCAGCAGTATGCAAGGGTCCAGTTTCTCCACATTTTTCCCAGTGCTGGTTATCTATCTTTTTATTATAGCTAACCCATAAAATTTTGATTATATCACTCTCAAGACACTTTATTACTGAAGCCTTGTTTTGCAGATGCTTTTCTGTATATTTCCCTCCTTTTAGACTGTAACACTAGCAACTACATCCCTTGTACCTTTGAACCATGAGGATATTGTCTAAAAAAATGACTTGCCCTTAAAATGTTCCCATTGAAAAAGTTCATTTTACGTAAGCTGGAGAGCTGAGATAATTACTGGATAATTTATACCAAAATCAAGAGACAAAATAAAACTTCTTTTAAGCTATTGAAATTAAGTGTTTGGGGCTTGAATTATCAGATCATATGTTCATACTGATTCATTCATTCAAATAATCACTTGACTTTTCCAGAGTAAGAATACCTACAGTTAAGCTAATCTTGGTTCCATCCCAATTTCCAGGGATTATGTCACTTTAACTAAATGTTTCTTGAGGTTCCACCATTTTTAACATCAAGATACCACTGTGAACTCTTAATTAAAAAATTGTTTTTCTCTACCACATAGAAAACATGTCCTGTAACCAATGGACTATACTGTTGCTTTGAATATTTTGAAAAGAGTAATTATAATTAGTACAGGAAACTAGCATTAGGAGGAAGAAGTGTTAGAATGTAAGCAGTTGGATTTTTCTGTGAGGGAAGGTTTTCAAAGTGGTGAGGTGGTAGATTTACAATCCTTTACACACAAGTGCACACATACACACACACTTTCTAAGCAAAGTCAAGAATCTGAAATTTATAAGAAATACATTATGTGAATTTAAGACTGAGAAAAAATATAGATATAAGTAGGAGACCTAAGAAAAATAGAATGTAGTCAATGGGAGGTTCTCCTACATGACAGTCACCTTCCTCACATGGCTCACCTTTAATGTTCATAACAGTTCCCAGTGCAATTTCACTGATGTTTATTGGGCAGTAGTTGTTCAGACTGCTTTTCTCATTGTTAACTGGTAAAATTGTTTGCATTTCTTTCAGTCTTTGTTCTACCAATTCAAAATGAAAGCAATTATCAAATGTGAATTGGGGAGAAACTTGTTTCGAGTTTTTAAAATTATGAAATTTTCAGGTATTCAGCATTATAATTCAACATCTGTATACATATAAAGTACTCACCTTCACAATTTTAATTATCTTCCATTACTGTACAGTTGACTCCCTACACCAGTTTTTTAGAAATTTTTTTAAGTTTGACCATTCCTACCTCCCTAAATCTACTTGACTGCATTTCATGTACTCATTTACTTACTTATTAACACCTTTTGAGTACTTAGTGACTATGTAGAATTCTGGGGTTCAGAAACTGATGGGAAGAAAGTCGTCAGGAGAATTAGTTCTACTTCCACTCCTCAGTAAATCAAATAACCAGGAAATTATGGTACAGAGTATGTCTACCCTAGGTAAGTGAAAGTAGACAATTAAGATGATCAGAGAGATAATTAGGCCTTTAAATGTTCTAACTTGGAATGTTCAGCACCCAGAGACAAAGTTGTGTATATAGCAAGTGAAAGTTACCTAAAAACTGAGCTAAGAAAGGAAGGTAAAGCAAAACATAGGGCAAACAAGAAGGAAGAACTCAAGATTCTAGACAATTATAATAATAAAATGAAAGGAACAGCAGAATTCTAAAACCGAAGACTTTTTCAAGGAAATGTGTTATTTAAATAAGAAAAAAAGAGTATGAGCTGAAATCACAGGAAAAAAAAATATTGTAATTGTTTAATGGAATAAGAGAATAAGTTCTGTACATGAAAACAAGGTCAGTGTTTCATAGATGGAGATAAACTCTGACTCAGATCTTGTCTGCTTGAGTTAGGCCTAACTATTCCACACAACTCAAATCAAATAGAATTAATGAAGATTCTTTTCCTGATAGAACTAATATTTTTTTAAAAATCTCTGGCATTTATAATTAAGTAGTTTTAATTACAAAGTCTAACTAGACTGGAGTCAACCTGATATTTGTATTTAAAGGAAAATAGTTTTTAAACATGTTAGATTCTCTGAAAAGCATTATTTTTTGCTCAGGATTTTTTCCTTAATTTTTAAACCCATGTGTATTTTAAGGGAAATTTAATCCATATGTCCCCGACTCAGTCACACTTAACTCATCAAAATGTTGTTTAGTAAAAGCTATTTGATGTTGAAAAAGCCTTATGAGTCTTTGTAAGTCTTTCTCTCTTTGAATTAGAAAGTTGCTTTGCAGTCATAAATAGTATACCCAAAGGGTTCGTGTTCAGTTTCAAACACAGAATTCACAAAGATCTTAGAGACAGTGTTAACATATGCTCATTTCTTACCAAAGCTAAAATATTTAAACTTCTAAGTTAATTTTTAAATTCAGTTGAAGAGTTGTGAAAATCAGTGAAGGCTTCACCTTGAATATCTATCCTTCTTAGCCTTTCTTCATTATTTTTAGTGTCTCCATGGCCATTTTAGAGTCTGCAAACATTTTACTATATCCATCTCTCTTTATCTGCCAAAGTATGTGTCTCCTCCAACCATGGATTCTGTAGTCCATAAAAACACTTTAAAGGTACTTTTAACTGTAATGATATCCCACCAATCAAATTCTGTAAATTTAAAATATAAAAGGATATAATTCAACTATGTTTATTACACATAAACCATGATTCCAATCATATATAATTTTCTTGCATCTTTTTTAATTTTAAGAATAAGCATTTCTTTGTATGCTGTAGATCTTTCAAGACCACAGTGATGAGATCTCTTTCTTTCTAATAAAGCATTTTAGATGAGACCTATTTTTATTTTTTACTGTTTTCGCTGTATGGAGAGTATCCCACAAAGTAATCTCTTTCAGATTTATAGTTAAACTATAAACTATAGTTAAACTATACCACCAACATGCAAAATAGGGGCAGCTTGCAACTCAAGTACCATCTCTCTCCTAGGAAGCTAATGTTTCATATGCCATGTTTTTTTTTTTTTTAAAGTATACGAATGAGTGAATTTTATTCACTTGTTGAAAATGTATGGGTCACCTCATTTGTCACACTTGGAGGAAAAAAGTGTGAGATAACAAAACTGTTTTCCCAATGTCAGACTGTGGGTTTTAGTTAATTGAAGAAGAGGAAGGGGTGAAGTTTCATTATGGTATCACTGCCTCATTCCAGAGTGTTCTGTGCTCCCTCTGAAAGAATTTGGCACTAATTCACAATTAGGTGAAAAACTGATTTTGCCCCCACATTTAGAGTAGTGCCATGCTGCTGCTGCTAAGTCACTTCAGTCGTGTCCGACTCTGTGTGACCCCATAGATGGCAGCCCACCAGGCTCCCCCGTCCCTGGGATTCTCCAGACAAGAACACTGGAGTGGGTTGCCATTTCTTTCTCCAATGCATGAAAGTGAAAAGTGAAAGTGAAGTCGCTCTGTCGTGTCCAACTCTTAACAACCCCATGGACTGCAGCCTTCCAGGCTCCTCCGTCCATGGGATTTTCCAGGCAAGAGTACTGGAGTTGGGTGCCATTGTCTTCTCAGAGCAGTGCCATACAAAAGGACAAATAAGTCTTTCTGCATACTGAAAATATTTTATTGATTTAATTATTTTGCTTCAATGACTTAGTGCCTCGGAGCCAGAGTCACAGCCTGCAGAAGGATCTCCAACATAAATAGCACTAAGAATAAGTTTTTACATGGAAATCCATTTATATGTAGTTATTCCAGTAGAATCTGCTCCATCAGTTCAGGCATCAGTCCAATAAACTATAAATCTAGAACTTTGTATCAGTAAAAAAGAAGAGAAAGTCAGGCAGAATTTGCTGGCCAAGTATTGTTAAATATCTTCTTTCCAGACAAAGGGTTTAGGCAGTTTTATTGATCAAAAGAGGACCAATAGTAATGTTTTATGTGTTTTTTTGTTGAAAAGTTCTGTTGAATTTTCCCTTCATTTTTAGCAGATGAAGCGGCTAAATATGTTCAATTTGTATCTAAAATAGGAACCTTAAGAACCAAGTATCAGGAAAACTTTCTTAAAAAGTATGGCTGAGTCCCTTCACTTTTCACCTGAAACTATCATGACATTGTTAATCAGCTATACCCCAGTACAAAATGAGGAGTGTAAAAAAATAAAATCTTTCTCTCTCTCTCACACACACACACACACACACTCACACACACAAATAAATCTTGCATCTAAAAATGGATTGTGTGGATAAGTCTGTATTCACCAGGCAGTTTTCAGGGTGTGGGGAGAGGATGAGCTAGTTAAGTAGTAAAGAGTAAGTGCAAATGGGCAAATGATGCCGGGAGATAGAATTTGCATAAGAGAGAAAACAGCCCTACAGGCTGAACACTTCACAACTCTATGAATTAGGTATTACAGTTCATTCTAAGATGTGTAAACTTAGGGTCAGACTTTGGGGTGTTTATTTATGATCACATAACAAATAAGTGGGCCAAGAAGTGAACCCATTCTTTCACCAAAAGCCCTTGTTCATCTACTACATCACTGTTTTCTTTTTTTAATTCTAAGTTATAACCTATTGATGGGTTAGCAAATCAAGTACTTGAACTATTACCAGTGTTATTTGTAAATGAAATAAAAGAGAAAAGATTCAAATAGAAAATGTCAAAATTCATCACACACAATAAAGATAAGAGCTGGAAGGACCTATTTGAGTCCTTATTCTCTGTTGTCAGATCCTAACTTGACTCAGGTTGGATGTGGTTATCCAAGCAAAACAAATATAAAATATTCAACATATACTGTGTGTAAGACATTATGGTGGGTATTTGGGGTAAAAAGACACATGATTAAAGTTCCTGTTTTCAAAGAGTTTACAGTGTAGTGGGAGAACAGATAATGGAATTTAAAAAAAAGTCCTAAATATACAAAGGAAACCATGATAACACAAAACAGGGCCCTTGACCACCATGTGTATTCTGGAAAGCCTTCCTAGAATGGATGTTTCCTGTTTTGAGTCTGGAATCATAAGTTAAAATTTGGAGTTTTTACAGACAACATGTAAACATCATGTGCTAAAATATCACCTTCCCTGTGAAACTACACTAGTTCTCAGTTATTCAGGTCGAAGTATGAGGCAGAAATCTCCGAAGCTGAGATTGACAGGGTTACAGGTGGTGCATTTTGTGCCATGAGGACCCTATATTTTACCCTAAAGGCTACAGTGAGACAATAATGATTTTTAAGCATGGCAATGGAAAGAACTAATTAATTTTAAAAAAATTACTCAGGCTACTGTGCTGATTATGATTTTAGGATGTCTAGACTTGAGGTAAGAGGCTCTTGTTGCCCACATCAGAGGTAATGAAAGCTTGAACTAAACTGGTGGTAGAAGAAAGAGAAGGGGACAGCTTCGAACAACATGGAGGAGGTCAGATGTGAGGGACCATGATAATTAATCAGTTGTGAGGAGTAGGAATGAGGGGAATCTGGCCTGGGAGAAGAAATTATCTAGAAGCTATTAAATGTGTTTGGGAATGTAAAGATGCAGGGCTTTAGGGGAAAGAGAAATGAAGATGACTGGTCATCCTGGTCTGTTGGATATCTGAGTTTTTCAAATATATATGAAGGTTTGTAATTTGAGAGCCAAGTTGGGCATAGAATTCATAATTTAAACCTCTGAGATAACCCAAGGAAAGTAAGAATATATAAAGAGAAGAACAGCAGCCCAAAGTCAGATCCCCTGTGTAACAATAAGGTTTAATTGGCCAACAAAGGACAATGTCTCAGGGATACCAAGAAGGAGGTCAGGAAGAAAGAGAACAGGAGAGAATACAGGCACACCTGGGGGATATTGTAGGTTCTGTTCCACAAAGCGAGTATTGGAGTAGATCAAGTCACATGATTTTTTTGTTTTCCTAGTGCATAGAAATTATGTTAATATTTAAATTATACTATAGTCTGTTAAGTGTGCAATAGCATTGTGTCTAAAAAAGTGAAAATATCTTAATTTTAAATATTATTGTTAAAAAATGTCAACCATCATCTGAGCCTTCAGCTAGTCATAATCTTTTTGCTGGTGGAGGGTCTTGCCTCTATGTGAAGTCTGCTGACTGATCAAGGTGGTGGTTGCCGAAAGCAGGAGTGTCTGTGGCAATTTCTTAACATAAGACCACAGTGAAGTTTGCCACATGGATTGACTCGTCCTTTCACAAATGATTTCTCTGTAGCATGCAATGCTATTTGATCACATTTGCCCACAACAGAATCTTTTAAAATTGAGCTTTGTCCTCTCAAACCCCACCACTGCTTTATCAGCTAAGTTTATGTACCATTTTTTTTTTTTTAAGTATGTATGTATTTATTTACTTGGCTGGGCCGAGTCTTAGTTGTGGCATGTGGGATCTAGGTCTCTGACCAGGGATTGAACCGGGCTCTCTGCACTAGGAACGTGGAGTCTTAGCCACTGGATAACCAAGGAAGTCCCTAGGTACCATTCTTAATCCTTTGTTGTCATTTCCGCAGTCTTCACAGCAACTTTACAGGCAGTAGATTCCATCTCAAGAAGCCATTTTCTTTGCTTATCTATATGAAACGATTCCTCAACTGCTCAAGTTTTATCATGAGATTGCAGCACTGCAGTCACATCTTCAGGCTCCACTTCTCATTCTAGCTCTCTTGCTGTATTTACCACATCTACAATTATTTCCTCCAGTGAAGTCTTGAACACCTCAAAGTCATCCATGAGGGTTGGAATCAACTTCTTCCAAACACCTGTTGACATTTTTATCTGTTCCCATGAATCACAAATCTTAATAGCATCTAGAATGGTGAATCCTTTCCAGAAAGTTTTCAAATTACTTTCCCCAAACCCATAAGAGGAATCACTATTATGTCAGCTGCAGTCTTATGAAATGTACTTCTTACAAAGACTTGAAAGTCAAAACAGCTCCCTGATCCATGGGCTGCAGAATAGACATTATGTTAGAAGGCTTGAAAACAGCATCAGTCTCCTTGTACATCTCCTTCAGAGCTCTTGGGTAACCAGGTGGATTGTCAAGGAGCAGTAATAATTTGAAAGGAATTTTTTTTGCTGAGCAGTATGTCTCAACATTGGGCTTAAAATATTCAGCAAACCAGGTTGTCAACAGATGTGCTGTCATCCAGGCTTCATTAGTTCATTTTACGGATCACAGACAGAATAGTTGCAGCATAATTCTTAAGGGCCCTAGGATTTTCAGAATGGCAAATTTGCATTGGTTTCAGCCTAAAGTCATCAGCTGCTTTAGACCCTAACAAGAGTCAACCTGTTCTTCGAAGCTTAAGGTATTGACTTCTCTGGCTTTGAAAGTCCTAGAAGGATGGCATCCTCTTCCAATAGAAGGTCATTTTTCATCTACATAAAAAAAAAAATCTGTTGTTCAAGATACTGAATTAAATATCTTGGCTAGATCTTCTGGAAAACTTGATGCAGCTTCTACATTAGCACTTGCTGCTTCACTTTTTACTTGTATATTATAGAGATAGCTTCTTTCCTTAAACCTCATGATTCAGCCTCTACTGGCTTCAGACTTTTCTGAAAAAGTTCCTCACCTCCTCTCTCAGCCTTCATAAAGAGAGTTAGAACCTTTGGGTTAGACTTTGGCTTAAGGGAAAGTTGTAGTTGGTTTGATCTTCTATCCAGATCACTCAAACTTTCTCCAGTCGGCAATAAAGATGTTTCCTTTTTTATCATTCATGTGTTCACTGATGTAGCACTTTTAATTTCCTTCAAGAACTTTTCCCTTGCATTCACAACTTGGCTAACTCTTTGGCACAAGAGGAATAGCTTTTGACCTATCTCTGCTTTTAGCATGTCTTCCCCACTAAGCTTAATCATTTCTAGCATTTGATTTTAAGTGAGAGACCTATGACTGATTCTTTCACTTGAACAGTTCAAGGCCAATGTAGGGTTATTAATTGGCCTAATTTCAATATTGTTGTGTCTCAGAGAACAGAGAGACCCAGGGAAAAGGAGAAAAGCAAGAGAATGCACTGGTCAATGGAACAGTCAGAAGAAACACATTTGTCACTTAGGTTCACAATCTTGGTGGGGTTCATGGTGGCCAAAAGCAATTACAGTAGTAATATCAAGGATCACTGGTCATACATCACTGTAACAAATACAATGATAATGAAAAAGTTTGAAATATTATGAGAATTACCAAAAGGTGACACTCAGACGTGAAGTGCACAAATGCTGTTGGAAAAATTGGTGCTGATAAGAGTTTCTGTGTGCAAGATTGCCACAAACTTCAATTTGTTAAAAAAAAAAAAAAAACTCTATAAAGTGCAATAAGCATGAGTTTCATCTGTAATATACTTCAGAAATCAAGGAACTCTGACTCAGTAATTTTCAAACTGATATTCCTTGGAACACAGTTATTTTGAAATATGCTAAAAAGAAAATATGTAGTTAAATATATTTGGGGAATTCTGGGTTTAAAAATAAAACGTTACACAGATTGTGTTTTCTTTTTTATGTTTTTTAATGAATGGAAGGACTTTTCCAAGCCTTTAGCATTTTAATTAACATGTAGGTCCCTAACACCTTGGCCTAGGTAGAGGATGAGAGTGAAGACAAAAGGAGTGAATGGGAGTGATGAACTAAGAGGTAAAAACTGGTGTCTAGAAGCTTAACTAAAGAGAGGAAACCAAGATAAGAGAGAAGCAGAAGTGGGGGAGGGTAGGACCGATAGCCAGGTGGAGAGAGTACCTGACTTGAACAGTACGAAAGTTCAAATTGAGGATGAGCAGTTTTTTTTCTGAAGAAAACTGGAGGAAAAGAAATAACAGTAAATACAGAGGCAGAAAGATCTTTAGATAGAGGAGGACATCAAGATAAATAACCAAATTTTATTTTCTGCAAAATATGAGTACTTCGCTTTTATGCAGTCAGGATGGATGAATGTTCATATGTGGATTTTTCTAGGAAGGGACCAAATATTTAATCATCTTCAAGAGATGTGTGAGCTCAAAAAAGGACAGACACCGCCGCTCCACACTGTGATACCTGAGCTTTAATCTTTGGTTCCTTAACCTAAAAAATATGACATTCAAGGCTACATGTATTTTTTCAGTCTCATCCGGCACTGTTCCCCTTCACATCTATTAACTGCTGTCCCATCTGATTTTCTCCTGTGCGTATCCCGCCCTATTCGTTCAAACTCTTTTCCTGCTCACACACTCTTCCCTGAACATCCACCTATCTGAATCCTACACATCCATCCATCACAACTCACTTCAGTTCACTGCCTCACCTGGCCCCACCATATCCTCCCCAAGAGACTGGAAATCTTACAGTTCGGTGACTGTCTATAGGATTTTTATTATTTTTATGTTCTGCTCTTGGTGGGAGGCTGTATGCCTTGCTGTGCCATGCTAAGTCACTTCAGTTAGTCCAACTCTCCGCAACCCTATGGACTGTAGCCCACCAGGCTCTTCTGTCCATGGGGATTCTCCAGGCAGGAATACTGGAGTGGGTTGCTGTGCTGTCCTCCAGGGGATCTTCCCCACCTAGGAATCAAACCCAGGTCTCCCGGTGTTGCAGGAGGATTCTTTACTGTCTGAACCACCAGGGAAGCCCAAGAACACTGGAGTGGGTAGCCTATCCCTTCTCCAGGGGATCATCCCAACCCAGGAATTGAACTGGGGTCCCCCACATTGTAGGTGGATTCTTTACCAGCTGAACTACCAGGGAAGCCCGGGAGGCAGTATACTTACCAGTAAATACCCTGGAGTCAGGTCACCAGGTTTGAATCATGTCTCTGCCCTTTCCAAGTTGAGTGACCATCCCTAAGTTGCTTCAGCTCCCAGTCTCATTTCCTCTCTGTAAAATGGAAATCATAGCTGTACCTATCTGCTGGTGTGTTATGAGGAACAAATGAGATTCATACATGTCAAGTGCTTTAACAATGCTTAGGTAAACTCTTTCTCCCTTATTCCATACTTATTCCTATATATTTCTTATCTTTGCTATGTATTTTAAGCAGTTTGTGGGTAAGATCCACACCTTATACATTACCGCATTCTCTCAGTGCTTGAAACAGTGAATAATTGAATAATTTTTGCTAGCTACATGAATGAATGAATTAAATGAGTTCAACATTTGTCTCAGTATTTAATTTACAAAGAGAAAACAACTTACACACTGGGAAAAATGTGGCAGTTATAAAATTATGTCATTTAAAAAATAATAGTATGCATGTTATATGTATATATAGCTGGAATGACCAGCTGCATTTTAACTCCTATTGGAGCATATTTTAAAATTGATCTCTTCTATAAAATGCAAAGTCTAGCATATTTTTAAAGAACAACTTGAAATCAATTCCAGAAAAATATAAAAGATGTAATCTGTTATTTTAATTGACCGTTTTACTATGATATATAAATGCAACAAAGATGTATATCATTTTCTGTATTCAGTTGAGAGAAAATAATTCTCTTCCTTGTCTTCAAGTAGCTTATGCCAAATGGGAGCAACAGCCTTCTAAATGCAGACATCTGATGCATTTTAAGTGCTGCAATAAAGATGTGCCCAGGAAACCATGAAAAAGTAAAAACAAGTCAGTCCTCCAACCAAGGGGTGCAAAGACTTAGTCATCCTGGCCCAGTAGATTTAAATCATGTCCCCCAGTTTATTCACTCATCCAATCTAGTAGGAAGTTACTCTTCTTGATCATTAAATGATATCCTAGTGCCATGAAAGAGTCAGTACCCTTCCAGAAACTGAAGAATGGATTCCATATGCTGTACTGAACGTGATATAACTAGAATCACAGTTCTCAGCTGGCTCACCTAGTGAATCCAAAGGCAGAGCAAATTATCACCCACCAACATTGAAATTATAACTGCTTTTTAGTATATGTTTATGCTGGGAAATAATTCAGGAATATTTTACTTAGAGTATATATGCTTTGTAAGCTGTTTTTTCTGTAGAGTTGTCTTTGCCGAAAATGCACTGGTTTTTGTTGGTTTCATTTTAACATAAAGAGTTATCAGGTCTACAAAAGAATCACAAACATAAATGATAGGTTAACTAAAGTTAAGGCCTATCAGATTATCTCTTAGGACTTATAAAATTATTTATTATAAACACATTAAATGGGATTTTAGATAGATGTTCTACCATGGTGAATAGATACTTTGTTAAAATGCAGTCTTCAGTTTATCTTATATAGAGGGCTCCATTGTTTCTGTTTCTGCTTCAGACTCTGGTAAGCTGAGTTTTATCAGAAGTAAGTTTGCTCACCTCTGAAAAGACTCATGTGTATTCTGAAGCATCTGTCTCATTTTACACAGTAACAATCTAAGGAAGACACTGCACAGTGGGATGATTGGTTATTGTTCATCTCAATTTATGGATAGATTATGTTCAAAATTTAAGGATAGATTAGGTTCACTTCCCTGGTGGCTCATCTGGTAAAGAATCCACCTGCAATGCGGGAGACCTAGGTTCAATCCCTGGGTTGGGAAGATCCCCTGGAGAAGAGAACAGCTACCCATGCCAGTATTCTGGCCTGGAGAATTCCATGGACTGTATAGTCCATGGGGTCACAAAGAGTCAGACACAACTGAGTGACTTTCACTTATGTTCAAAAAGTCCCCAAAGAGCATAAAGAGGCCATTTCTTGGGTAGAGTGAGTTTTGTATAAAATTTGGATTTATAGAGTGTTCATAATTGGTAGTGTGGGGAGTGTGTGTGTGTGTTAGGGAAGGAGGTGATAATGCTGGAATGCAAATTTATTACTCTTGGGTTATGTATGCTATGAGTTGTTCAAGTTATATTTTCCTGATTTAAGCAAAAATATTCTGGAATTCTTTTCACTGCAAGAAAAGTTTTTGAAAAATCTCAGAGCATCATTATTCTGGTAATATATTTGGACAACTATCAATATTTTCTGCATTTAAAGAAAACCGTCACTGGTAGACATTTTGTTACTTTCCTTTTTTTTTTTGAGGCATTTCAAATGCTTGAAACCCAGGAAACTCTGGGTAGTAGGAAACTCAGATCTTCTGCAGCATTCACCCCAATTGCCCTCGCCCTTAGGCACATACACAAACACCTCCATTTTCTTAATGGTTAAAGTTTTCCTAGGATTCCAAAACAAAGTTCTAGCTTTCTCATATTCTCATAGTCTTCAGTTGCTTTGAGATTAAACATTTCATTCATGTAATCATATGGTGTAAACATTCTTTTAAATTGGTAGTGCCCTACTTAAAAATAAGTTCAAAGCAGCAATAAATATTTTAGATATGTTCGGTCACTCCTGCCATGAGTTATTTTCCTACAAATTCTATTCTCACTATAGAAGCGTTTGTAAAATTTTACATACTGTATTTTTGTGCTAAAATTTTCTGGGATGATATTCTTTTCCACTAAACATAAAGAATCTCACATTAGTTTTACTTCTTCTAAATAATGCAGGACTGTACGTTTAGTAATTTTACAAAGATTAGTCAATGCTTATTATCCCCAAATAATGGTCTTTTACGTGTTCCAACAGCAAATTGAACATGTGGTTTCAGAGTAATTGAGATTGGAGTAAATCCATATAGCTAATAAAAATTTTATTAATATTAAACTAAGTTTAGAAAATATTCAAGTGACTCTAAAATACATCATAATTTCATGTATACTAAGTATATTTTTTGCCAACTAAAAGTCATCAAGTAATTGTAACAATGCCAATTTTAATTGAATTTCAACTCCTTGTCCATATATATATATATTCTTTGTCTTGCTTTATATTGAAGCTTGTAAGAATTTTAGCAGTTTGAGAATTTAATCACCATAATTGACTTTTAACAGCTGGAATGCTGTTGACTCTCTCCCTTAAAAAAAATGATTAATTCCTGAATCTGAGGAAGAGAAAAGCAGCCTCTGACCTCAGGAAACTGGCCTGACCCTTACAAGGAGGCCTCAGGATCACTGGGAGCTGGCCTGGGGCTCACAGCTCAGTCATGGTGTTCTCCTGTTGGACATAAACAACCTCACAGAACACCAGCATCAGACAAGTCCACATGATGATGTGAGGCAAAAAAACACTATAATTTTGTCTAAGCACAGACAAAAGTAAGATCACTCTATACAACTTACCTGAACATTAACATCCTCCTTTACTCCTTATAGGAGTGACTGCTTCTTCTCTATCAATCACAGTTTTAGCCTAGGTCTAGTCGCCAAGTTGTGTCCGACCCTTTGTGAACCCATGGACTGTAGCCCACCAGGCTCCTCTGTCCATGGAATTCTCCAGGTAAGAATACTAGAGTGGGTTGCCATTTCCCTCTCAAAGGGATCTTCCTGACCCAAGGATAGAAACCCTGTCTCCTACACTGCAAAGTTTTTACCATCCGAGCTACCAGGGAAGGTCTAGTCCTAGATAAGATTAAGCTATCCAATCACAGAATTATTGCCAGCCCTAACAGAGCCCAATCCAGAGCAAAGCTCTTCTTTGAACCCTTCCCCAAATCACTTAACCAGAGCTCTGATCCTACAGCAAGTCCTTTCTGAACCCTCTTACCTAGTCATCTCATGGTTCCTTCCTATCTCCCTCACAGCAGTGAGCAGTTAGCACCGCCTTCTCAACTCCAGTTGTGTTCCTGGTGGTTTTTGGCAGGAGGGTATTGATACATCCGTAGCCCCCAAATTGTGACTATTGAACTAGTAGTTAAGTAAAAATGTAAAAGACCTGTGTAAACTGTAAAGTTCTGTTTAAAAGTTGATGTATCATGACTTCTAGGCTTAGAATTTTGTTCTCAGTAAAATTCTCCAAACCCACAAGTGGTTTTTAACATTCTACTTTTAAATATATATTTGATGAATAGTTCCCTTCCTAAATATAAAACATATGTATTTTCTACTCTACTCTACCCCTCCACTGAATAAAGATCCCATGGCTCTAAAGAGAAGTTAATTCTTCTTAAGAGTTTCCATTGTGCTAGGGTAATAATCTTTGTTCTAGTTCAGATTTTAAATTAGCATCTAAATGGCAAGTCATATCCCTGTCCTCTCAAATAGTAATGGATCAATACTTCTTAGACATTATACTGCCAATTCTAAAAGGTAAGTAACATTTATTTTTCCTTTAGTTAGCACTTTTGATGGTAGAATTTTAAACCACTGGATGTAGCAACAAAAAGGGGGGTGGTTTGGTTCCATCCATTTGTTTCACTATCTTTTAATATCCATCACTTTACTTCTGTGTGTGCCTGAGGACCTTGATATAATGGATCCTTTTATTGCCATGGTACTGATTAGCATGAATAGATCTACATCCAGTCCCCAGTTCCCTACACCCAACAGGAGATGAAATATGTATCTAGTTATCTTCTAGAACAGAATCTGCCACATCACTCTGACGTCTAGACATGCTGCCCTTTCTTAACTATTTTTATTTGGAAAGGAATCCAAGGTTTCCAAATAACCAGATCTTCCACTTGGAAGATGCTGGGTGCTGGTTTGTGACCTTGCCTTATGTAAACATTTTAATATCGGATCCCTAAAATCCAGAGGCTCCCCCAAAGGGGATTAAAACATAATCCCCTCTCTGTTATCGCTGTAGTGGATTAACTCTGTTCTCTCTAGGGCTGGTTTGCTCCCTGAAGGCTACAACAAAAAGACTCAGCGCTCCTTAAACATGCTATGGAATTGGAAGTTGTAATTGGAGATTTCCAAAGGACAGGGGTAAAAATGACACATTAAAGCTGAATATTTCATGAGTGCCTTTCTTAAAGAAGGACCAGTTCGAAGCCCTTTTATAACCGCCCACCACCGCGCCCCCCCCACCCCAGAAAAAAAAAATCCGAATTCAGTAGAACGCATTTGGAGTAAAATCAAAAGGAAACGCAGTCGCCTTTCAGAAAGTCAGAGAAACAGGTAGCGGAAATGTGTTCCCCGTTAAAAGTTCACAGAATTGTGTAATTAAAATTCGTAATACCGTCTATTTCGGTCAATCAGTTTCTGTGGTTTTAATAACGGGTATCATGATTTTTACCTTTTTTCCAATTTGTTTGGATATTTTAAACTGTTTTTTAAGAGAACGAAGCAGTTCGCCATTTTTAATGTTTTTGACCATTCATCGTCTCCAAACACCAGAATATTCTATGAAACCAGAGATCAGTAGCTTTCCGTGTTTAGAATGAGGACTTTGCTGAAGGTTCATCAAGGCCCTAGGATGGGTAGGAAGACACAGTTTCCGATGTGAATCAGGTCACCTTCTTTCTCATCTCGCCCCAGTCAAGAGTAAACCTCCCGGATTTCTACCGGAGAGAAGTACGAAGAGTGGCCTCCAAACGAGCGACACGGCGGCTTAAGGGTTAAGGGAGCGGTTCGAACCGGCCGGAGCGCGGGGGGCTTCGGAGGAGCGCGCGCGCAGACCCTCCAATAAACACAAAGGAGGGCCTGGGGAATAGAAACCCAAATCCACTTGTAATCGTACAACAGATTCGGGCATAATTACTTGAGCAACCTAGATTAAGATTGATGAGCCTTTAAAGTGGCGCTTCAGATCGACCGCCTAGCCCTTTGGAAAGAAAAACCTTATGGAGCCAAGGCGGACCCCTGACTCCGCTCGGCCCCAGCGGAAGCTGCCCGCCCGAGACCCGCGCCGGGAGTCAGCGCGCCCCGGAGCCGGGAGGGCTCCCCGGCTGCGGGCTCGAAGGGGCTGGGAAGCGGCAGAGTGAAAGCAGGGGCTCCTCGTGAGCCCGCCCCGGGCGGGCGGTCCCGACCGGGATGCAGGCTGACACCCAGTTTGCCCCACAGCCACACACGCAACCCCCCGCCCTATAAGCGCGACAGCCGGCCGATTCCTCCCTGGTCCTCCTGCAGCAGAAACGCCCGGCTTTGTGCAGGATGGTCGTGAACTCGGCGTGTGCCGCTCCCTGGAATCGTGGTCTCCGCCGCGGTCCCCGCGTTCGGACGGGGACCAGGCCCGGCCTGCTCGCCGCGGTTCCGGCGGTGCGAACGGGTCTCCCCGCGAGGAGCCGCCGCTCGCGAGGGGCCCGGGCCTGAGCGGCCGCAGGGGACCTACCTTTTCATTGCTTTCCCTCTACCGTTACTGTGACTCATTTAAGTGTGTACTGGAGAGGGTGGGTTGGGGGTTAGGGGGTGCGGAGGTAGAAGGGAATATAATGAGCCCTGGCTACAGAATAACGAATACGTGTTTTTTTTTTTCTAAGTCTATATTTTAAGTACAGACTTGAGGGGAGCGAAGAATGTCCCCGCTCTACGGGGAATCTTAAAGGGGCAGTTAAGTAACCCTTTTGAATTAATATTCTAATACGTGAGATTTTTTAATTTTCGATTTTAACTCAGATGGAAGGAATTCGAAGTAAGCACCTTAGTAGGCACACTTTCTAAAAACCCCTTTACTGAAGCTTAGTTTTTCTAGTCCCCAAAGTTGAGAAAGGGCACTTTGCAGATGCTCTTCTGAGAATCGTTTTGTTCAGTCGTCTTACAATTTCATAATGTTTGGCTTATTACAGGTGAGGAAAAAAATCACTGCTACAATTTTCCTGCTTTTCTGCATAGACAATGTATTTAACGTCCGCGTTTTGCGAGTATATCGATGTGCGCATGGGGATACCTTCCTGCAAGATGCAAACCCGTTAGTGCAGTGGGGTTTACATATTAGACCTGTACCTCTTCACATCCTCCCGCCCATCCTGGGGGGCCGCTGCTGCCCAGTGGATGGGATTTACACGTTGGCTGGTCTTCGGGGACCGTGCTGACTGCCCTGAGCGTCTCTTCCGAACGGAAAGCCCGTGCGTGCTCAATAGAAAATCAGGGCCTGAGAGAGTCATTCTGCACTTTTAAGTTGGTTAATGTCAGCGCCCCACTAACCATGTAGGATTTCTAGGCAGAGGTTGCAAACTTGCTTAGTGAGGGTCACTTATTCGATTTTGTGACCTCTTGGGTTTTTATAGAATTATTTATCTCCAGTCTGGTTATAAGGTAATGTGTAACAACTAACCAGACCTATCTCACATGAAAGGAGCTTGCCACATAATATAGACACTTTTTTTCAGTGCACGTTTAAAAACCTGAGGTGCCCTTCCGGGAGGGATCAAGCAAGGGCAAAGAGGCACAGCCTGACTCCTCTGGTGCCTTCTTCTTTCAGGTCCAGTGGTTCTCAGCACTCCTGCCCAGCTCATCGCTCCTGTGGTAGTGGCCAAGGGGACTCTCTCCATCACCACGACCGAAATCTACTTCGAGGTAGATGAGGATGATCCTGCCTTCAAGAAGATCGACACAAAAGTGAGTTAAAATGATTCCGTGTGCAGTACTGGTGGCTTTGTGGCAGGCAGGAAGTGGTTTTCAATTTTGCTTGGTTTTAAATGACAGTGGGGGAGGGGAGCACATTCCCATCCTCCTCATAGAAAATAAAATGAATGATATAACACTTGATCTATTTTATGGGATTGGAGAATATAGTAACCATCTTAAATCCTGTTATTACATTTTAACAGTCTCTCTGTGCTAGTGCCTTTGTGTGCACTTGGGCAGATTTGGTAGTGAAGCCAGTTGCTCCCAAGTCCCTGGGGTACAGCATCTCAGATTCTCTGGGAAGACTGGGAAAGAGCTCATGGAATTTCTTACTAAGGTCACTTTTAATTTCCAAAAGTATACATTGAAGTATGAATCACTGTTTATTAAAAGATTGTAAGAAAACTATGGAGGGGCATTTAGATATAAATTCATCTCCATTATTACATCCAGTTTTCATCTCCTGAAATAAGAATGAGTTTTATATGTGAATTTAAGAAGAGAAATCGATTCTCCGAGAAGCATTGCTTTAAAATGTGTATACATAGTATGTATTGGTGCTCAGATGTTTAAAGATGAGGTCTTCTATGGTTGTAGTGCCTGACAACATATATTTGGATGATTTGAAATGCATAAGTATTTGTTTATTATATTTTGTTTTGTAAAACTTAAAACCTGAGTATTCAGCAGCTCTATACCTCTGAAGTTTTTTCTGAAATCAATTCCATTGTTGTTTTAACTTTTATGTTACTGTGCCATTTGTAAACTTTTTTTTCCTGAGGCTATCAATTCAAGAACATAAGTCATGCTAGATAAACAAGCATCATTTTACAAAAATCTGCCTTTAAAGTATTTTTCAGAGGCAGTTGTTCTAAAATAGCAAAAAACAAAATACTCCAAAAGATCCAAAACTTTATTATTTGTGTTTAATTTATATATAGAAGTAAAACATTATAAAATGCTATTTGTGGAATAGCAATTAAAAGTCTCAAATTTACCTCCACCTGAATTAACTAACCAAGGCCCTTAGGTGATTAGCCCCTCCCAGACGTGTTGACTCTTAAAATACTCTGGAGGATAGTCACAGGACTTCTTTTATTTCTAGCTCCAAAAGAATAGAATTTTGAAAATGAGTTTGAATGTAGTGCATTTGATTTTAAATCATTTAAAGTTTGTCTTTATGCTTTTATCATTGGCTTGCTCTATGAAGTAAACGGTAATTTTGGATTTCTGATTAATTTATCCTGCCTGGAACCCTTACTGCATAAAATAAGGTTTGACATATATTAGGTCAGAAATTACCTTCATTTTATTAGTATAGTTTTCATATACAAATTTCAAAAGTTTTATTAGGACTTTGTTAAGTTCATTTTTCTCGGAGTTTGTCTGATTTTTAACTCGGCAACCATGACTGTCATGACATATTTCATCCTTATAGTGTCAAAAATTCTACATAAATAATTAACCCAAAAGAGCAGGCTTTCAAGGGTAGATTTAAATTGTTTCTGTTGTCGAATGGAATAGTCTTATAAGTAAGTCAGAAGCTAACAGTAGATCATTATATTGTGTAACTATACAAAAAGAGCTTTTTGCCAATATTTTAAGGTTTTATTTTTAATTATTTCATTAGCATATTTCTCAAAATGTTTAAAATATTCAAGTGGTTCAGTTTTCAAATTTAAGGATTACATCTTTTGACAGGAAAACAATTTAAAGTGAGACACAACAAGTTTTATTTTACTTCATTTATTAGCTTCTAATTAAATAAAAACCAGCAACAGAAATTAAAATCTAAATCACAAAAGTAATTATCCAGTGTATTTCAAGTGCATTTTTCAAATATATAATTCAGATATTCAAGCGTTATTATATAAGCTGAATTCAAATTTCTTTGAATATATTTAAATAACATTTCAAGTATATTTATGGAATGTTAGAAATAGAACAAGCAATATATTTGAAACAAAATGTAAACTTTTTAAAGTTCAGACACTTTTAAAGACAGATAAAAGTACCAGGAGCAAATCTACCTTTAAATTATATCTTTGTTAGTGGAAAATGTCTGGAAGTATCCAAAATGCCAATTTAACTTTTGTTCACCAAATCACAAAATACCAACATCCACACTTTCAAAGACAATGTGAGATCACAATATTTGTTACAAATCAAAATATACATTACACTTTCCTTCAGATGGCATATCCAAATCATGTTTACTCACAGCCAAGATTGCTATAATCCTCTGATAGTTAGCATTCACTGCGGTCTTGCGTTACAGCCAGGCTGTTTTCCGGGTGTTCCTGTGTACTTTTCAAGGGCGATAGGAAATCCTTTGTAAAGAAGTCTTCTAATACTTGTGGGTTTGGGGTGTTCTCCATCTGCTCTCCCTACTTTTTCTCCCCTTGGAGGGGTGGGTGAGATGATGCTTTAAGCGGTTGCCTTAGCACTCCTTTTGAAGGAAGAGATTGTTTGCACTGCTGAGTGGAATATTAGATAGGAATTGAACAGGAAGTTTACACTGCATGAGAACTTTTCAGAATGAATAGTATAATCACATTTCGGCTCTCGATTAAAATTGTGCTCTAAAGTTTCTCTAAACTTTTCGGGTTGGTCAGGATCTCCCTCGCCAGTCGCCACGTTTGTTTGGCAGCGTTCTCTAGAGCCGAGTGAGGTTTGCCTTGAAACAGATCTAAGTTCGGTAGGAAGTAGTGAGGACAGCGCCGGCACTGCAGGCAGGAGATGAGTTGCAGCAAAATCCCGTTCAGCCTGTCACCCAGGCAGGACTCGTCCCAGTCCGACTCCCGGGGATGCTTCTCGCACTCGTAGGAAACCAGAGTCTTCATGTGGTAGTTGTTGAGGGGCTGGCCCGGCAGTTCCAGGTGACGATCCCGCAAGGTTTTGAGGATGGAGAGGCATTTCTTCCTGCAGCCCCCCATCTGCAGTCTGTTCTCCGCTTCCGCGAACTGCAGCACCCAGGCGTCGCTCTCGGCCGAGCTCTGCTTGCCGGCCAGGGAGTGGCACTCCTTGGACAAGAGATTGAACCCTTCCGCTTTGACCTCCGCCACCCGGTTGGGTCCCGGCCAGGGGATGTGGGGAAGTGGCCAGTGGGCAGCACTCCTGGGCCAGATCCCGGTGCATTTAAAAGCCGGGGTGATCTGCACCACGTACCTGTCTCGGATCCTCAGTTTCACTTCGCTGGTGTCCGCCACCATCTTTACCACATCCCTGTAGCTACACTTGTCTACCGCCTGAGCCACCAGCGTCTGAAACCTGGACCGGATTTTGCGCGCCGAGAGGTAGCCGGAGGCAGTAATGAATTCCACCCAGAGGGACATGCTCCTCTTGCGGCCGTCGCTCAACTTGAGCACGGCGCAGCCGGGCAGCGAGCCGTCGTCCACAAAGTTGAACACCCCCATCTGGTTAAGGTAAAGCACCACTTCGAATTCGGTGGGGGAGATGACCTCGAGGCCCTCGTAGCGATTGTCCATCTCGTTGAGAGAGCTGATGAACCGGGGCTCCTGCACCTCCACCTCCTTCAGGACGTCGGAAACTACTTTGCAGACTTCCCGGATGGTTTTGGCAATGGCAGCTTTCCTGGCTTGGCATTTTTCGTTGTAGTATTTATTCAGATGGTAAACCAGCTTGGCTTGGGCCGCTATCATGTTGGGGCAGAGATCCGGGTTGTACACCGGAGTCTCGCAGTAAGCTGTGGGATCCAACGCGGCTGCTAGAGCTGGAGCCAACTTCGGTGGAGAAACGGGCCGCGCGGCGCTCGGAAACTGTACCAGAAGCGTCTCTCCGAAGTGCGGCGGCGGCCGGGGACTCCCTCGCGCTGTTCTCCCCTGCCTTTTATCTTTGAGCCCAGCCGGCCTTAAAGTGAAAGGTTGTTCTCCCCCCACCCCTTCTCTCTCTCTCTCTCTCCGTCTCTCTTCCTCTTTTAAAGAATCCTTCCTGTGTGAGCGAAACGCGTGCAGAGATCACCTCAGTTATAAAAACAAAAGTTGCGGTGAGACCCAGCAAAGCTCTTCCAGGAGTCAAAATAATCAACCCTTTCCGTATTTATTTACGCTTGCCCGTGATCATGGTGTGTGCCGGGCTGTGAATCGGATGGAGGAAAAGTGTGCTGAGTGTGCGTCGGGGGTGAGTGTGCGTCTGTGTATATGTCAGAAGAAGCTGCTGTTGGTTCGTCTTAAGAGCCCAGATGCACTCATGTGGAAATTATAAAGGCAGGGCCAGGCAGGCTGGCGGCCAATCGCCACTGGGCTCGTCACGACGGCCTCCGTCAGCTCCAGCCCGGCTAATTAATCCCCCCTCTTGGATATAGGCACACAAACTAAAGGTAGGAGGCTGCTGCTGGGCAGAAAACCACCCAGGCCACCTAGACAGTTTTGGAAATCAGGAGGAATCTCTCAGCTTTGGTATTAATTGAAGCATATTGACGTTTTGAAAAGACTTGGCAAAGTGGTTCTCTTCTGTGCTGAAAAATCCTGCTTGTCTTTTTAACCGACGAAATGCAAATACAGGTGTACTAATGGTCATCCATCAATTGGTGAATTAGATGGGGTTCTCTAAAACAAAAGTCACTAACTTGCATTTAGAGTGAGATAATTAACGCCTGTTAATCCTGGAGGTCTTTTTGAATGCACGTTGGGAGTTTGCTCTTCAGTGTATATGCAGGCTGGTTTTGGATGGACTGATACCAGTGTAATTTTCTGGATGTTCCCATATTAGAATGATTTTTTTTTTATGTTAACAGCAGTGTTTTACCTATGTTTTTCTCCTCATTTGAAGTTGTTGAAAGGAATCTGAAAATGATTGCTGTTAGATGTTGTCTACTCCAGCTTAAGTTGGGATGTTTAAAAAATGTTTAGTACACCCCTCCCCCCATCTGCAGTCCTCTTTGTACTTTGGTAGACTTGCCCAACATTATAACCAGGACACTAACTTTTTGTACGCACTGGCAGACATATCTGTGAAATAAAACTCTCTGAGATTCAGAGATTATCTTAATGTGAGTTCATAATGAGGTGTGTTTGAATACGTGAAAGTTCAGGAGAGGTCATGGAGATGAGACCTAGGGGCAGATACCTATCCTGAAAATTTGTGTGTTCGGGCTTTCTGTCTTGTTTACAGATGTGTTAATTTAGGATATATCTTCTCTCCTAAGGGATCTTTAGTGGTCATCTGACAGTAGACTTCTAATTTTATAATATTGCAATGACTTGATTAAGGGAAATGGTTAAGATTTTTAAAGAAAATTAATTTGCAGTCACCTGGGATTTTAAAATTTACATATCATTTTTTAAAAAACTTTGAAAGAAATCAATATTTTTAAATTTGGGAATCTAAAAAATGAGGGCAAAATGGATTTATGTAGAGCTTTTTTTTTCCCCCTGTTGGTACCAACTGCGTGCTTGATGTTACTGGAAGTAGAAGAACTACTACTTAGGGGTTCTGTAGTTGTTTTTAAACCTAGGCAGATTTTTAACACCCTACCTTGAATTTAGATGCTGTCTCTTTCAAATGAAGACTATTTCCAGCAAAATCCTATAATTCCTGGAACAGGTTTGTAGGCACTTTCTTTCAGAGCCACTTGTAACAAGATCTTGTTCAGGGCTCCCACTTTCTACTCTAGCGTTTGATTTTTTTTTTTTTTTTTTTTTCCTTTCTTCTTTGCACAGGTACAGCATCATACTTTTTTGTTATCCAAGGGTGGTAGATTCCTATTTAGCTTAAAATAGTATATTAGATTCGGGGCCCACGGCATCCACCTACTGTTCCCCAAGAACCTTGCACCCCCTTAGGAGCAGGGATTGGGCGTAACCGCCAGCCCCTCCCTACTTTGGCACCGATGTAGGTGAACGCACTACTATCTTTTGGCAGTTGGAAGAGAAGGAAGAGGAGGCAAGTCACCGCCGAGGAACCTGCGGCCACGAAGACGAAGATGTGCCGGTGGTCTCTGGGGGAAGCCACCTCTGTCCCCACCCAGTGCCCGTCCCGCGTGCTCCCTGCCGGTCCCGCGGCCCTACGCTCCCTGACCATCCTTCTTGCCTCTATCTGCTCCATGTCCCATAGGTTTTGTGTGTGCGCGCTTATGTGGTATGTG
The DNA here is from genome assembly GCF_029407905.1 of Bubalus kerabau. Taxonomy (NCBI): domain Eukaryota; kingdom Metazoa; phylum Chordata; class Mammalia; order Artiodactyla; family Bovidae; genus Bubalus; species Bubalus kerabau. The sequence continues at coordinate 26,549,370 of NC_073635.1, read as the reverse complement.
AAAACCTTATTAAGGGTCCCGGGTTTCTCCACGTTTGCTGCAGGCCAAGTGTTCTGCCCACGCTCCCCGCCGCCGCCCGGGCGCACGTGTGGTCGCGGCCGAGACCGCGCTTTCTGGTCCCGGGGTCGCGGGACCCTTGCGCCCAGCGCGCTCTCCCTTGGGTTCAGGTCAGAGTGACCGTTGTTTTCTTGGGCCACCTGCAAATGCCCCCAGTTGTCGAAGACGTCAGGCAGCCTGGGATTCGGAGGCCCCGAGGCCGTTCGGGGGACCGCGGCGGCGGCCGTCCGGGTGGGTCGGACTCGAAGGACTCGAGGCGCGCCGGGCGGTAGCGCTGGAGCCAGGCGCGCAGGTGGCGCATCTTCGGGGCTCACTGTGCGGCTTAATTGGGTTAAAGCAGAGCTAAACGCCAAAGCACTTCGTGCAAACTAATTGGTGTAAGCAAGGCCTTTTCACTAACGATTTGCACTTTGAAGAAGAAAAATGGATGGTGAGAAAAGGACTAAGAAACTCGTTAGTCCTAGAGTGTTCCCGGGAAGTGAAGTCTTTGGGCTTCAAGGACGCTGGGACCGTGTTTTCTGAGCTGCTTCCTTCAGCACCCTTCACGCTGGGAGCTAACAGTGATTTACATAACATAGCATTCACCCACCCGCTCTCATCACCGCGGGTGAACTGGGCGCCCTAGAATAATACTCCCGCGCAAGTATTGCTTGTTGCTGCAACACCGTGATTTTCTGTTACACTGAACACGTGAAATGAATTGCCTTCTGTAGCTGATCCTTCCAGTGATCTCAGACACCTCTCATTGTTGAAGGGAAAATTAAACTGTTCTGAGGAGTGTGCTTTCTATCCTCCCACCCACCTTTTTTTTAATTGAAATGACCTATGGAGAGGAACTTAAAATATATAGTACGCTTTTGTGTAATTCTGCTGATTTTCAGCTAGGCTTCGGAGATAGATCTGATTTGTGGGAGCGATGTATTTAACAATTTTAAAGTAATTTTTATAAAATATCATTTGACCTATGGAACTAATTATTTTATATGGTTGTGTAATGCACGGAAATAGCTTAAAATCAATTTTATTTACTTGTGAAAAGTTCATAAAACAGCTCTAATGACACCAGTCTTGTATAATTTTTTTTACTATAAACATAATCGTAGTAGTTAGTATTAGAATGAAAGTTTGTGTGTGTCCAGTGCTTCAGGATATAAATACTTAATTGTTTTCATTGATATGCTGTGCAGACATCTTTGACAAGAGCTAATAATAGAATGATAATTGAAGAAAACTGACCTAATTGAAGACCCCAAGAATCTCAGGATTTAATGATTGTTTGAGATGCTCATATTTGAGTGGTATTTGGGATTTTAAGGTCTAACCAACTTGACTTTTCCATTTCACTTAGTTCACTAGGTGGCTTTGATTTAGAATGTTCTATTATTTTTAAAAAATGGAGAAAATCACAAGCACACCATTGTCAAAAATTTTAAGAATGTTAATGAATATAAAATAATTAGATATTGTGATCCTTACTACTTCCAAGCATTCAAAATAACAGTGGCGAAATAACTTTTTTCTAAAGTGGTATTTCCTAGGTAACTTATTCTCCCTTCTGTAAACCTACATAACTTATATGGGACACACAAAATAATGGGCAAAGAGACACCCCATTAGATTAAAGAAAAACTCTATTATGTTGAGAAATGTAGGAATGCAGGGTTTCTGTTTTTTTATCCTAATTTAAATATGAATTACATGTTCATAAATTTAAGCAATTGTGACCTTTCATCTGGAAAAATGTATCTGTTAGAGGTTATGCACACACATGTTAAATGCACAGATAGATACTGTTCTGTTTTTTCATTATCTGCTGGCTGCTATTCTACTCACAAGTATTCACGAATATAAAGTTCTATTTTTTTAATATGTGCTTATTACACTGGGGAGATAAAAAGAATATGAAGTTGAGTTTATTAAATTATTTATCCCTACTGCTGGAGTGGTTTTGAAGGCTCATTGTACACATCTGATTTCTTCCTCTGCCCCCACCCACCCCCCACCCCAGAACTCACCTCTTCTTTTTTTAAAATGCACCTAGGCTATTTCATCTGTTTCATTCTGCCAGACACAATATATTTCTTTATTAACACTGGAGAAATTAAAGACAGATATTTGTGCAGGGTTTTCTTTATGTGTCACATTAAATAAAAATAGAGGGAGTTTTTCTGGTGATGTGATTTGATGGTGCATCTATTACCTTTCTTTCTATTGTGACTCCTTATATAAGAATACTTGAAACAAAATAGCTTGAAAGCTTCAAAAGTTTCAGTGAGTTCTTAAAATAATTATTTCATATTTTAATATCATCTATGGCAAAGGAAAGCAGAGAATTGAGATCATTGTTGGCACAATTTAGACCCTATTTTTCTTTAACCAGAGTATCTTGATAATTATGGTTACATTTAAAAATTATTTTCTTAATTCTTCACTTGAATATTCTAGACTGTTGCCTCAGTTTTCCTCATTCCCCTAGTACATGATCATACAGTCACAATGGTAGCAGGGAGTACTTTTTTTTTTTTTTTTTTTTGCTACTTTGTTGCTTAGAAAATTTGTTATTGGTCTTAATAAATGTTGAAAGTAATTTTGAGATTAAAAATAGAAATTGGAAGTGTACTTTACCAGAATCATCACCACTGCTAGATTTGCACATTTGAGTGATTCTGGATAACTCTGGCCAAAACCTTTCTTTTGGTAGAAAAAATAAATTTAAGCCTTGATTATTCAGATCATTGTCTCAGTTTCCTCACTTATTTTGAATGTAGACACAGAGATGCAGGATATTTTAAGTTGTATCTGTAAACTGACAAAGTTAAGGGGCAGGGTTATCAACCAAAAGATTTTCTTATGGTTCACAATGAATTGTGATCTCTAACTGTTTGCAAACATTTAAGGGTAGTGAGGTTAATCAGTCATTTATTGATGAGTATTATGGAGTGTTCCAACATTCCAGTTCCCCACTGACCCTTTAGAAAGTCACCATTATCTTTATAAACTATAAAATTTAAATTCATTTTACTAGATTTCAACTTATGTTTTTAATTTGGATATTGTAAACATATTGTGACATAAATGGACTCATGTGATTCTTCTCCATATGAATATATGAAAATTAGGTATTCCTTAAACCATCACTAACATGGATTTATAGACATTTGTGCATATGACTGTATCCTTAGTACTCTTAGTACAGTACAGTTTTATTGCACTTAGAGAAAACAATGGAATCAGATGTGATTAGTGTCTGTTAATCTGTCCATCTGTAATGGGTCATCCAGGATTGCATAGCTCTCATTACTGTCCCAGACTGTATGTGATTAGCCACTGAAAACATTCTACGTAACCTTGAGACTAGAATCCAGGATGTAGATAATCAACTTATAGTGACTGCATGTCTGAAGTAACATTTTCTATTACTAATTTACAATTTTGGAGCTTATTTCTTAATTAGCAAAGCAGTTCTTCTAAAATAGGATTTTTTTTTTAATCAGTTAATTAGAGTAATAATTTAAAAGAATAATTACATTAGTAAAACCTATTACCTTTTGTCACATATATCAAATAAAATAAATACTTTATAGTAAAAAAAGGAAATCAGTTTATGAATAGCAATTTCTTGGATAACTTTACATACTGATACAGATTATAACCATTTTCTGAGAGTAGAGCACCTAAATAATATTTAATTTCCACTTCTGTATAATTGCTTCATGATACTAGTAATATACATTTTAGTATACCTATCTGTACTATTACTATTATTTAGTACTCTGTGTACTATTTTCATGAAAGCACAATTTTTCCATGTGATTTGTCAAAAATATCAAGTCAAAAGTACTAATAAGTTATTACTACTTTTTAATCTCAATATGTTTGTTTTATCTAAACATCTAGATCAAATCAAAAACATGAAGAACATAAAGAATTTGTAAGACATCGTGTCTCTGATAAAAACTTGTGACCCTACTGGAAAAAGTTATAGCATTATTATTTTTATGGGAAATCATTTTTATTATGAAAGTCAGGTTTATTATGTATATTTTGCATATGTACTGTTCTAGTCTATGCTTTTTCAATATGAATGTTCCCATCTATGAGTTCTGACAAATGTGTAGAGTTGTATAACATCTGGCACATAGAACATTGCCGTGGACACAAGAAGTTGCCTCATGCCCTTAATTTTTTTTATTTGTAAATTTTATGATTCATTTATAAGTATCTGGGTGTTTTAGTTTTATATCAAATAACTTTAGACTATAAACACCTTTAGTTATTCCCCTAGAACTTATTATCTTAATCATGATTCTATTTTAAGACCAGTTTTAATCAGAGAGTCCCAAAATAGACTCAAAATATAAAATGCTATTTCAGATACACAGGCAATAGGTTAACAGTTTTCATTTTACATGAAAGTTGTTTAATTTTACTATGTGACATTAAATGGTTAGTAAAGGATTCATTTTCAGAGGTACTGGTAATATTTGTTATGCTCACATGAATATATATATTAGATTTAGGAATATAGTTTACAGTTTACACATCAAAATGCATATTAAGTTCCTTATGTAAGTTAGCAATATTTGTAACATTACTAGCTTTATGTCTTTGGAGAAGTAAATCTCTCAACATTTGCATTGTGTATTACCTTACATTTTCAGTAAATTAATCCTCCCTTGATGGTGGGGGATGATGCCAAAGAGTTTACTAGAGCTAATATTCATTAATATATACATATTCTTGGAACATATGCTTCGAATCCTAATTTTGTATAAATATACATTGCCATTTAAATTTAAATAGTTATAAATATTCCAAACAAAGAATTCTTAAATTGTAATAGTACCAACATCTTCATTGATAATGATGCCCTCTCAAGTATTTTGCTCTTTTACAACTTGGAATAGTACAACTAGTCTTCTCTTTCTACCCTCAAGATATAAAATTATTTAAATGGTTTCAGTTTTCTATTTTAATTTGGCAATTACAATAGGAATTTTAATGTTATGCATGCTTACAGGCCTATTAAGAAAGAAGTTATTGCTTTCTTAATAATCTTAAACCATTTTTAGGAAGTACGCTCTTTTTATGGTTTGCAAAATAGCCTGCTCATGCAGGCTGTATGTACACATACGCGTGCGCGCGCGCGCACACACACACACACACACACACACACACAGTGTTTCAGATAGTAAAAGGTTGAATTGGCTTCTATACATTTTTATGTTAACCTGTTAAAAGGAAGCAGCCTCTAAATACAGGATTCTTGTCTCCACCAGAATTTAATATCACATCTGCAAGATTATTCTGTAATAACCCTTATAGTTTTCAATAATACCTTAGGAGATTGCAGCTAAATGGATTTTTAAAGTAATAATAACTAAGGGGTCCAACAGTATTTATCCAGTCATATATATTGTGGCAGTTTTGAATGTCATACGCTTTTAATTGTGAAATTGAGAGGTTTAAACGTTACTAGTCATCCTGTCCATATAAATAAAAATATATTGCTCAGTCCCTCATATACAGTCCCTCACATACATCATCTGCATGTGTATACAGAAAAACACCTTCACTTACTTAAAACTGTTTTCACTTTTTGCAACAGACCAAGGTCACGTGTTTGAGGTTTTTTTTTTGCAACATGAACCTGTGTTTGATAAATGAATAACTCACTGGGAGGAAAAATGTGGGTTTTTTGATTTGGGGGTTTGGGTTTTTGTTGTTGTTGTTTTTGTTGTTGGTTTGTCTCCCCCTTTTACTAGCAGACTCAGTTCTTCATTTGTTTTGCTTTCCACGCTGCATTACCACAGTTTTCCCCTGTGTGCATCTGCCAGTGTACAATTTAGCCACGGGCATCTGTAGACCTTGTGGTGATCAGTATTGCAGGCAAAAGCCATATGTGTTTAAATAAAAAAAAAATCTCTTTATTTCATTTGCTGTTTTAACTGGATGGATAACTTTTGTGCCTCAAGACAGAAGAAGAAAAAATACAGAAATAATTAATTGCCTCTATTCTTGAGGCAGTTTCATTTCCCCCTCCAATATGGAATGCTTGTCAGCTTTCCTGATAAATGACTGCATGTATTTGCATAGATTTTACATTAACACAAAAATTAGTTTTATTTGTAGAAAACTAGTTTACATAATAATATAAAACCTAGTGTTATTGATTATGTTTCCAAGCATTGATGATTTTTTAAAGGGATTGTAGCCTTCTTATTTTTCAAAGATCTGATCAACCTATTTCTTAATATAAACTTACTTTTGCTTTATATGTTTTGCACTGTGTGAAGCAAACATGCTTATAAACTGTTAAAATTTGAAAACTAGTTTATAGGTATATTAACTGCAACTGTTTCAGACCCGTGGCTAGTAGCACTCATTTGGTAAAAAGATTCTGGTTTTAAACTTTTGCCGAGGAATATTTTAAAATATGTTTTATCAACTGTAGATACCTCCAACAGTTGGAGGATTTCATCTGTGCAAATGATTTTAGTTTTCATATTCATTTTATCAAAAGGTTGTGTAGTATATTGAGTGTGTATACTTGAGCTCACTCCTAAGACATTATGCATTGTTTACAACCAAATTTAAAACATGTCTGAGAAGTATACTTTCTATCCTCAGTCTGTTTCCTTAAATATACGTAATCAATTGATCACTTTAATGTAGCCTTTAAAAAAAAAAAAAACACTCTGCTGGAGCTATTTGGGTGCTGAAACAATTCTCCCCCTCTAAGTGGCAGGCAGTAGATATTTATTCATCCTGTAATCTGGCATCTTGTTGTCTAGAGGCAACCTGCTAATTATGTGCTATCATTGTATTATCCATGTTATGGAAAATCCAAATATGTTCACTGTTGTTAGTTACATCACAAAGCTTTTCATAAAATATACTTGATCCTCAAGAAACCTGCTACACTTAATGGCAACCTAAACCAAGAGTGTCTCTGCCACCCCTTGATTCTGGGACACCCTGGGTGCCAGCTGTCACAGCTCAGCTAATGATGACAAATGCCCCTCTCTATGCAGATTGCAGAGCTTGCAGGCTGCCGTGAAAGGCAACCAGATTACCTTTCTTCAGAGAGTAACTTAACCTTTTAAACTCATGTCAGAATGAAATTATCAGCTGGGATAGTTTCAATATCTGTATCTTTAAAACTAAAAAGTCAGAGCATTATCAAATTACACGAGCTCACTTTTTAAGAAAATGTTCCAATTTTTAAATAATTTATGTTGCTTTACCCTTAAATGGCTCTGATATTCTTAAATCAGAAAGTCTAGGAAAGATATACTTCATAAACACACTAGAGCGTCAACCCTGAATATAACTCAAGTAGTGTGAATTATTGACAAAATTATCCAGATTGTTTGCACTAGAAAACAGGCTAGTGAAATTTGGGGGAAAAATTTTTGTTCTCCTTTTCTTCACCTGCATGATAAAGCCTCTGTTCTCCTGTTATATGTACAGGCCCAGCCCATTGCAGATAAATGATATATTTTTCTAAAATTCTATGTATTATAACAAAATGACATAGAGAATATTTGTTACAGATGATTGTTTTCTCTGTTATCTTGATCTTTTCTTCTAAGTTGCTGATTTGTGCTACAGATATTTATCATATTACGATGCATCTACTACATGCTGAAAACGTTAATGAATACCATTAACCATAATGTAGTGCAGGGGGTATGTTGCCTGTTAAATGCAATACTTTACAGTTTCAAATGCAATACTTTACAGTTGCAACATTCTTTTCAATTTATAAAAGACTTTTATATGCATTTATTCATCTGATACTTAATTCAGTGATTTGAGAGATGGGTGATAAGGACTAGGGACTACTACTTAATGAACATTTAATTTCCTTTAATCTTCACAACAAGTATTAGTGCCCATTTACAAATGAAGGGACTGAGGTTTAGAAAGATTAAGTGTCTTACCAAGGGTCATAAAAGTAATTGTAGAACTAGGGCTGTCTGATTGCGACTGCTCTTGGCAGTACAGTATCTAGACTGTATATTGTATGTGTGTGTGTCTGTATCCTTCCCAGGTGGCATTAGGGGAAAAGAATCCGTCTGCCAATGCAGGAGGCTCGAGACATGGGTTCAATCCCTGGGTTGGGAAGATCCCCTGGAGTAGGAAATGTCAACCCATTCTAGTATTCTTGCCTGGGAAATCCCATGGACAGAGGAGCCTGGCGGGCTACAGTAGGGTTGCATAGAGTCAGACATGACTGAAGCAACTTAGCACTTAGCATATATATATATTTTTATATATATATATATATGTAACTAAAGTAATGCTCAAAATTCTCCAAGCCAGGCTTCAGCAATACGTGAACCATGAACTTCCAGATGTTCAGGCTGGTTTTAGAAAAGGCAGAGGAACCAGAAATCAAATTGCCAACATCCACTGGATCATCGAAAAAGCAAGAGAGTTCCAGAAAAACATCTATTTCTGCTTTATTGACTATGTCAAAGCCTTTGACTGTGTGGATCACAATAAACTGTGGAAAATTGTGAAAGAGATGGGAATACCAGACCACCTGACCTGCCTCTTGAGAAACCTATTTGCAGGTCAGGAAGCACCAGATAGAACTGGACATGGAACAACAGACTGGTTCCAAATAGGAAAAGGAGTACGTCAAGGCTGTATACTGTCACCCTGCTTATTTAACGTCTATGCAGAGTACATCGTGAGAAACGCTGGGCTGGAGGAAGCACGAGCTGGAATCAAGATTCCCGGGAGAAATATCAATAACCTCAGATATGCAGATGACACCACCCTTATGGCAGAAAGTGAAGAGGAACTCAAAAGCCTCTTGATGAGGGTGAAAGACGAGAGTGAAAATGTTGGCTTAAAGCTGAACATTCAGAAAACTAAGATCATGGCATCTGGTCCCATCACTTCATGGCAAATAGATGGGGAAACAGTGGAAACAGTGTCAGACTTTATTTTGGGGGACTCCAAAATCACTGCAGATGGTGACTGCAGCCGTGAAATTAAAAGACGCTTACTCCTTGGAAGGAAAGTTATGACCAACCTAGACAGCATATTCAAAAGCAGAGACATTACTTTGCCAACAAAGGTCCGTCTAGTCAAGGCTATGGTTTTTCCAGTGGTCATGTACGGATGTGAGAGTTGGACTGTGAAGAAAGCTGAGCACTGGAGAATTGATGCTTTTGAACTGTGGTGTTGGGGAAGACTCTTGAGAGTCCTTTGGACTGCAAGGAGATCCAACCAGTCCATCCTAAAGGTGATCAGCCTTGGGTGTTCTTTGGAAGGATTGATGCTAAAGCTGAAACTCCAGTACTTTGGCCACCTCATGCGAAGAGTTGACTCCTTGGAAAAGACTCTGATGCTGGGAGGATTGGGGGCAGGAGGAGAAGGGGATGACAGAGTATGAGATGGCTGGATGGCATCACCGACTCAATGCACATGAGTTTGGATGAACTCCAGGTGTTGGTGATGGACAAGGAGGCCTGGCGTGCTGTGATTCATGGGGTCACAGAGTCAGACACCACTGAGAGACTGAACTGAACTGAACTGATGCTAGGAAAGATTGAGGGCAGAAGGAGAAGGGGACGACAGAGGATGAGATGGCTGGATGGCATCACTGACTCAATGGACATGAGTTTGAGTGAACTCCAGGAGATGGTGATGGACAGGGAGGCCTGGCGTGCTGCGATTCATGGGGTCACAAAGTGTCGGACAAGACAGAGCAACTGATCTGATCTGATCTGATGCACGAATACATACATGTATGTCCTGTCTATACCTAGAGATAATGTTAGCATCCTAAGGGAGATCAGTCCTGAGTGTTCATTGGAAGGACTGATGTTGAAGCTGAAACTCCAGTATTTTGGCCACCTGATGTGAAGAGCTGACTCATTGGAAAAGACTCTGATGCTGGGAGGGATTGGGGGCAGGAGGAGAAGGGGATGACAGAGTATGAGATGGCTGGATGGCATCACCGACTCAATGCACATGAGTTTGGATGAACTCCGGGAGTTGGTGATGGACAAGGAGGCCTGGCGTGCTGCGATTCATGGGGTCACAGAGTCAGACACGACTGAGAGACTGAACTGAACTGAACTGATGCTGGGAAAGATTGAGGGCAGAAGGAGAAGGGGACGACAGAGGATGAGATGGTTGGATGGCAGCACCGATTCAATGGACAAGAGTTTGGGTAAACTCCGGGAGCTGATGATAGACAGGGAGGCCTGGCGTGCTGTGGTCCATGGGATTGCAAAGCGTCGGACACGACTGAGCAACTGAACTGAACTGAACTAGGATAGCATCACCAAGTTAATGGACATGAACTTAAGCAAACTCCAGGAAATGGTGGAGGACAGAGGAACTTGGAGTGGTGCTGTCCTTGGGGTCGCAAAAAGTCAGACATGATTTAGTGATTGAACAGCAACAACAATAAGGATGTAAGGGCCTTCCCATGTGGCTCAGTTGTAAAGAATCCTCTTGCCAGTGCAGGAAACGCAGGTTCAGTCCCAGGGTCAGGAAGATCCCCTGGAGAAGGAAATGGCAACCCACTCCAGTATTCTTTCCTGGGAAATCCCACGGACAGAGGAGCCTGGTGGGCTACAGTCCGTGGGGTCACAAGAGTTGGACTCAACTTAGCACTAAACAGTGACTAGGATGTACGTGTTATTCTGAAGAGAAACTGCAGACTTACGTTTACATTAAAAATATGATTGATTAATTTTATTAAAGATTGCATTCTTTTTAGGAGGTTTTTAATAAGTTAATATTGAGACACTTTTTATGTTACAGATTTTCATTTTATGATATTATATCTATTCCATATGGAGAAACTACTTAGGGAAATATGCATAGACTATCTAATAAATATCAAATTGGACTAATTCACCTAAGAACCACTTCATTGTCCAACCTAAGTTTAATGGGATATATCTTTATGAAAATGATGAGGAAAAATAAGTCTTCCACAATTACTTATCTGTATACTGTTTTTATACATATGGTTTTACTCTGTGACTCAATGAGTTATATAAGCCACAATATTGTACATCTTTCAGTTCAAGACACATTGAAAACTCCTTTTATCATGAATTTAAATGCAATCATTTCAAGAAAGCTATCTGAATACAGACTGTTTTTATTCCTCAATAAAAGCTTTTCTTTAGATACTACAGGATTTTTATCAGTGATATATCTGCTGTTATAAATGGTCTATCTGTATTTTAGTTATAGAATTACTTATAATTACTAGTAAATAGTAATGATTAATATGTTGTAAGTATTCCACTGTATATAAGAACTATATACACTAGTATGTAGTAAATTTTAAATTTTACAGTGATCATTTTATTAAAATATACCAAGCAACAACAACTAAGATTTAAGGGGCTTGCATAGTGGCTCAGACATGGCTTTGGAGTAAAGAATCTGTCTGCAATGCAGGAGACCTGAGTTCAGTCCCTAGTTTGGGAAGATCCCCTGGAGAAGGGAATGACAATCCACTCCAGAATAGAATCCTGGAGAATTCTATGGGCAAAGGAGCCTGGCGGCTACATGGGATCACAAAGAGTCAAATAAAACTGAGCGACTAACACACACATAGACACACCAACCAATTACAGCTAGGAGTTAGAAACTAATTCCACCTCATAAGGAGGCATTTTATATGAGAGCAGGAGAGAACATTAGAGGAGAATATAATACAAGCCTCCTCATTAACTGTCTGGATCTTCTCTATGACATTTCTACAAAATGCTTATCCAGCCTGTTTTTACCCCTGTTGATGAGAAATTCGTTTTCTACTCAGGTAGATACTCGCACGTACATACAGTTCTGATTGTTAGAATGCTCTTCCTAATATTGAACCAAAAGTGTCTGACACTTTTACCTTTTGATGCCTTCTGTATGGTGTTTCCCCTTTAATGGAAATAAGTCCATTAAACTCAGAATTTTGGGTATCAAATTGAATACAGTCTGGCCTTTCAGACATCACACCTACAGCACCTCATCACTCAGAAGCCATTCTTGTCCATCAAATGTGGAGCCTAGAATTCATTACACCTGGAATGGACTGGTGAACACAGAGTAGACCTCTGTTAAGTGAAACAAGGCAATTATACCCTTTTGGGATCCTCCGTAACTCTGGTACAGTTGCCAAGATGTGTGTCAACTGATATCTCATTTGTTTAAGCTCACGGTGGGGTCCTAAGTTCATGACTTCTTTTTATTTATCCAGCTCATTTTATCTCACTATTTTTAGCTCTTTTTCCCATGGTTTGACTTACAATAAATTTGTTATTATTTTAAATATGAATTAACAAGCATAACAGTTCTTTCCTAAAATTTGTCCTAGGCTACATATAGAACATTCATAGCAAAACAGAATTTAGTTATAATGAACATAGTGTTTTTGCTCAGCCTAGGTATACTAAGATGCTTATCTACTTAATGAGATTTGTAGATAGATTACATTAATAGATTACACATTCCACAGCCTTTTGATAGTTTTTATTTGTTTACTTCTTTTGCCAGACACTTGAAATTCTAATACTTGTTTTTCATGACCTTGTCAAAATATATAGCCAATAACCCCCATTTATGTAAAATGTGTACTTTATATATTTTGACATATTTATCAATTTTACTTTGTCAACAAACTTTTTGTCTACTAATGGTATCTGAAAGTTTCCCATGTGTCTTTACTGTGAACTATAAAAAATATATATATTAACTTTTTTGGTGACTGTGTTAAAGTCTTGAATTTCTCTAACTGTAGGCAGAGATTTTTGCTTGCCAACTTTTTTTTTTCTAAATGAGGATATTTTATTAATACTTTACTTATTATTGCTGTGACATCTAGACAATAAAATGCAAAGCAAGCCTGCCTCAGATTTAGCTTTCTTGCAGTTTGGTCTCAAATGGAGAATAGGGAAGTCCCATGCTTTTACAAAAGAGACATTCTAAAGTGCAGAGCTGCCCCATCTGTTTCATCTGGTGGCTTATGCAATAAGAGGTGTTATCACATGACTCTAAATGTACGAGCAGTGTTTCATGAGCTCTTTCATGCTGTGAGGAGTTTATAAGTTGCCTGCTCTATTGTGTGTCAGTCCCAGCTGACCCAAGTGCATTCTGCTGAGCATATTTGGGGGATAATCAGAACTAATGAAGCTCAGAACACAGCTTATTCTCTAAATGATTTATTCTCAGGCTCTTGTCTGATTCCAAAAACATTCTCCAAGTCATAACCTATACCACTCATTTTTTTCCTAGCATTGTGCTGATACAGCTACTCTATTTTTGTTTATTTGATGTGCATTAAAAATGAATCAGGTATTTTAAATGCTAAGAAACACGTTTCAGAGTAAAAGTTTATATTGTTAGTCCCCAGTGTTGAGTGGAATGCCATTTCTTGGCCGTCTTTTGTTTGTTTGAATTTCAATATATTTATGGTGCCCGTGAGTAGATAATAGGATTGAAAACATCAAGTGATAAGAGCCTCTTAATAAAATGTACCACTGGGAAATATAACCCACAAGTAAAATAATGTAAAATCATTAATGGAAGATTCCTCTGTCTGGATTAAATTTCCCAATGAAATCAGAAGATTGTAAAAAAATCCTTATGAATAGCCTTCATGTTTCAAAACTGTTTCATTAATATGGCTTCACTGTACCAGCATTGTTGAGAATGACATTTCTCTACATGCCCTCACCAAGTAGTCAGTGATTCAGTGGCCTGTAACACTTTAAATCCCATCAACTTGCTTTCCTTTCCTGTTATAACTGTTTCAATGAGTGGCACTTTTGTTGTGCAGGTTAAGTTCTGGTAGCTTACTGAGGGCATACTAGAATGAGGACAGACACAGTGGCCAACACAGGAAAGCTACAACTTTATTAAAGCCTTACATTCAGTAAATACGACACTGAAGTCTCTTCAGGTAGGTCATTTTTGTACCTTATGTCCTATTCATTCTCCTGTTTTCTAGAAACAATAGCAGGATTTGCTGTTAAGAATTACTAGTTTTATCTATTGATCTCAGTATTTAGTATTCACTGTACTGTAGAGCCCAGATAATAAATACCTTTAAGGCAAGTACCACTTGATTAGATGCACTGAAATACCTAAAATACCCACTCTACTACCTAAGTATTGACCTAGGAACCAGTTGGAGAGTTCCTGAATCTCATTACAAGATATTTAGTGCTGCCGTTTATAAATGCTAGTCTTAACTGTATGCCTTGACCTTGGTCATTAGGCTTCCTCATTTCTAACCATCTGCCAAAAAGTGAGTTAACCATTCAAACAGCATGGTTCAGAACCTTGAAGGGCAAAGTTGGAGATCATTGTTACTTATTGGGCTCCGAGAACATCTTTTTTTTTTTTTTTTTAAGCACGTAAAAAGAGACAAAGTAGGAATTCCCTGGTGTCTAGTGATTAGGACTCAGCGCTTTCACTGGGACCAGCTTTGATCCCTGGTCAGGAAACTAAGATCCCACAAGCCACATGTCATGGCCAAAAATAAATAAATAAATAAAACAGATAAAGAATGAGTTGATAAACTTAGTTATTATTGAGTTTTTATTATACTTGAGTACTTATTATACTAAGACTGTGCTAAGTTCTGCCTAGATCCTACTTTCTCAGTCATCCTTTTAACCCTTTAAACTTACCCTAAACTTGTTCTCTCACTGGTAAATAGGGATAATGATATCTACATTATAGATTTGGGGCATAGATTAAAATAATTGATACATATTAAAAGCTTAGACTACTTTTAACCTTTTTACCCAAGTCCAAATAGTAACTGTTGAGGTAGGGTTCAAACCCAACTCATTTTGTTTCTAGATCCCTGAGCTTATCTAGCATATTGCTTGGGTGAATATTTGTTGCTGCTACTAAGTCACTTCATTCGTGTCTGACTCTGTGCGACCCCACAGGCGGCAGCCCACCAGGCTCCCCCATCCCTGGGATTCTCTCCAGGCAAGAACACTGGAGTGGGTTGCCATTTCCTTCTCCAGTGCATTAAAGTGAAAAGTGAAAGTGAAGATGCTCAGTCATATCCGACTTTTAGCAACCCCATGGACTGCAGCTTACCAGGCTTCTCCATCCATGAGATTTTCCAGGCAAAAGTACTGGAGTGGGGTGCCATTGCCTTCTCCAGAATATTTGTTAAATGAATTATTAAATGAATATCATCTGTCCTGTGCTTCTGATGGAAGAATTGGTTGATTTCTATGGTTGTTTTGATAGCATACAGCACATACTCCATCACTCCATCATAGCTGAATGAGTGGATGACTCAGTTCAGTTCAGTCACTCAGTCGTGTCCAACTCTTTGTGACCCCATTGACTGCAGCACGCGAGGCTTCCCTATCCATCACCAATTTCTGGAGCTTGCTCAAACTCATGTCCATCAAGTCGGTGATACAGTCCAACCATCTCATCCTCTCTCGTCCTCTTCTCCTCCTGCCTTCAATCTTTCCCAGCATCAGGGTCTTTTCAAATGAGTCAGTTCTTCAAATCAGGTGGCCAAAGTATTGGAGTTTCAGTTTCAGCATCAGTCCTTCCAACGAATATTCACTGCCTTTAGGATGGACTGGTTGGATCTCCTTGCAGTTCAAGGGACTCTCAAGAGTATTCTCCAACACCACAGTTCAAAAGAATTGATTCTTCAGTGCTCAGCTGTCTTTATAGTCCAACTCTCACTTCCATGCTTCCCTGGTGGCTTCTAAACTGTGGTGTTGGAGAAGACTCTTGAGAGTCCCTTGGAATGCAAGGAGATCCAACCAGTCCATCCTAAAGGAAATCAGTCCTGAATATTCATTGGAAGGACTGATGCTGAAGCTCTAATACTTTGACCACCTGATGCAAAGAACTGACTCATTGGAAAAGACTCTGATGCTGGGAAAGATTGAAGACAGAATGAGAAGGAGATGACAGGATGAGATGGTTGGATGGCATCACTGACTCGATGGATGTTTGTTTGAACGGCTCTGGGAGTTAGTAATGGGCAGGGAAGCCTAGCGTGCTGCAGTCCATGGGGTCGCAAAGAGTTGGACACAACTGAGCAACTAAACTCATATCCATACATGACTATTGGCAAAAGCATAGCTTTGTCTAGACAGATCTTTGTTGGCAAAGTAGTGTGTCTGCTTTTTATTACACTCTTCAGGTTTGTCACAGCTTTTCTTCCAAGGAAAAGTTATCTGGGTCATGAAGATCTTTTTTATATAGTTATTCTGTATATTCTTGCCAACTTTTCTTGATACCTTCTGCTTCTGTTAGGTCCATACCATTTCTGTCCTTTATTGTACCCATCTTTGCATGAAATGTCCCCTTGGTATCTTTAATTATCTTGAAGGGATCTCTAGTCTTTCCCATTCTATTGTTTTCCCCTGTTTCTTTGCATTGATCTTTTAGGAAGGCTTTCTTATCTCTCCTTGCTATTCTTTGGAACTCTGCATTCAGATGGATAGATCTTTCCTTTTGTCCTTGCCTTTAGCTGCTCTTCTTTTCTCAGCTATTTGTAAGGCTCCCTCAGACAACCATTTTGCCTTTTTGCATTTCTTCTCCTTGGGGATGGTTTTTATCACCACCTCCTGTACAATGTTACGAACCTCTGTCCATAGTTCTTCAGGCAGTCTATCATGTCTAATCCCTTGAATCTATTTGTCACTTCTCCACTGTATAATTCTAAGGGATTTAGGTCATACCTGAATGGTCTAGCAGTTTTTCTTACTTTCTTCAATTTAAGTATGAATTTCTCTATAAGGAGTTCATGATCTGAGCCACAGTCTGCTCCTGGTCTTGTTTTGCTGACGGTATAGAGCTTCTCCATCTTTGGCTGGAAAGAATATAATCAGTTTAATTTTGGTATTGACCATCTGGTGATGTCCATGTGTAGAGACATCTCTTGTGTTGTTGGAAGAGGGTGTTTGCTATGATCAGTGCATTCGCTTGGCAAAACTCTTAGGCTTTGCCCTGCTTCATTTTGTACTCCAAGGCCAAACTTCCCTTTTACTCCAGGTATCTCTTGACTTCCTATTTTGCATCCCAGTCCCCTGTGATGAAAAGGACATCTTTTTTGGGTGTTAGTTCTAGAAGGTCTTGTAGGTCTTCATAGAACCATTCGACTTCATCTTCTTCAGCATACTGGTTGGGGCATAGACTTGGATCACTGTGATACTGAATGGTTTGCCTTGGAAACAAACAGAGGTCATTCTGTCATTTTTGAGATTACACCCAAGTACTGCATTTTTGGACTCTTTTTTTGACTATGAGGGCTACTCCATTTCTTCTAAGGGATTCTTGCCCACAGTAGTAGATATGATGGTCGTCTGATGATTACTCATGCTGTATTCCCCCTGTAAAATACATTGATGACTCCCAAACGTATAGCTTCAGCCAAGATCTCTCCCCTCAACTTCAAACCCATTCATCCAGCTGTTTCCCCCACATCTTCTCACACTTGCAGGATACATTTCAAACACAACATAGCCAAACTGAGCCACTGTTCATCAGCTCCATCCTGCCCCTCCTGCCATCATCTGTGCCCTGTACTACGCTGTGCTTAGTCGCTCAGTTGTGTCCGACTCTTTGGGACCCCTTGGACTGTAGCGGCCAAGCTTCTCTGTCCATGGGGATTCTCCAGGCAGGAATACTGGAGTGGGTTGCCTCCAGAGGATCTTCCCAACCCAGGGATCGAACCGAGGTCTCCTGCTTTTCAGGTGGATTCTTTACTGTCTGAGCCACCAGGGAAGCCCCATCTTTGCCCTACTAAGTGTAACTCCTTTTTCCCAGTTAGTTAGGCCAACATCTTAGCTGCTATCTTGACTCCTGTCAAGCTTTTGTATCCCACACCCAGTGACATCAGCGAATCTTACCAGAACCAGTCTTCTCACCAGCTTTATATAGCTTCAGTCCCGCTCAGTCACCATCATCTCTGAGGTGTATTGTTAGTTACACCAAAAGCATCTTGGCTTCCTTCCTTATCCCAGTCCTGCTATCCCCTTCCACTCTTTTATTGACATGGCTGAAAGATCCGTGAAAAATAAAGTCAGCTCATGACATCCATAAGTGCAGAATTCCCTAATGGCTTCCCATTTTAGAGTAAAAGGCAAAATCCTTAAAATGATCTACCAGTCCTTCAGTCAGCTCCTTTCCACTCTGTTTCACCCACCTCTCTTTCTGATGTTATCACCTGCTAATGTCACCAAGCACCATGGCAGCCACTCACATGGGGGCCAGGCATGTGCTGGCTCCTCTGTGGAACTTGTCTCCCTGGATCTACATGCCTTTTTCCCTCAGGCCATTCAGATATTTAACCTAAAATGGCAGCATTCTCTCCCCCAGACTCTCTGTTCCCTTCTGGGCCTTCTTCCTACTGCTTACCACTAACATATGCTTTTACTTATTTATCTTGATTAATGTCTCCCCCACCCCGCTTTAAATCTAATCTCTAATGAGGGTAAGGATTTTGTCTCTTCATTGCTACCATACCCAGAATCTAAAACACTGCCCATCTAATAATGAGTGCTCAATAAATATCTGCTTAAATAAAGGAAGGGAAGAAGGAAAGAAGGGCTCAATCAAGGGGGAAAAAATGGAAAGAGGGATAGAATAATCAGAGATGATCATTTAATTCTGCTGAATGTTATGTTTGTAATAATGCTAAGGGGAAAAAAATGCATCGCAACCTGTTAATTCACATATCTGACCGACTTCTTGACACCGTTGACCTCCTCCTCCTTTTGGAAATTTTCTTCTCTTGACAAAAAGAATAATGTCAGCTATTGAATGGTTGTTCTGTGCAAGTCCCTGCTAAAAACTTGATGTGTGCCGCACCTGGTTGAGTAGGATTTCTCCTGTGGCTCCAAGAAGCATGTCTCACCTTCTAAAGAGCTGAAAACAACCAGGACTGCATAGTGGAGCTTGCAGTGCTAGTGGGGAGACACCAAGCTAACAAACCCATAAGCAAGGAAACAAATCTGTGACATGTCAGGTGGTAATAAATGCTCTGAGGGGTAGGTTCTGTAGTCTTATTTTGAAGATAAGAAAAGTAAAGCTTAGAATAGGTATTTGAGGTCCTCTGGCTGGGGCTAGGTCATGAAACCATTCCTTGTGACTTCAGTATCCATGCACATAACTGTTCTGCTCTGCCCACTACCTGCATTCATATCCTGTCTTGCTTCTTACCGCACTGATTTTTCACCAGTGACTCCCATCTGTCTTTCTTCTCTAACTTCCTAAATATGAGTATACAGTTTAGCTGCTTCTCCTGTCAAGGTTATATTGCCAAATACAAGCACAGTTCACCCTTGAACAACACAGATTTGAGGTCTGTTGGTCCAATTATACATGGATTTTTTTCCAATTAATACTTTTATATACTATAAGTTGTTTTATCTTCCTTATGATTTTTTTAATAACAATTTGTTTTATTTTAAGAATATAATATATAAAACATAGGTCATACAGAATATGTGTTAATTGACTGTTTATGTTATTAGTAAGGCTTCTGGACAGCAGCAGGCTATTAGTTGTTAAGTTTGTGGAGAGTATTTGACTGTGCTGGGACTGGAACGCCTGACATCCACATTGCTCGGGGGTCAGTTGCATGCTGTCTCACTTCATCTCGCATTATGGTTATAGAGCTTGAGCCATCATCTCTGTGGATGTGTCACAAATCTGTACCTCCAGTCCTGACTTCTGTTAATTCATCATTGTCATGTTCTACATTCTGGGAGGTATTTTCCAAATTGATACCCGTGTCCTCCCCATGTTATTGGACCATCTTCCTCTCAAGTTTAAGTCAAAAGCCTTTTTTGAGGATCACTATCTCTCATTTCTTCCTTTGTTTCTGTCAGTGACTTGAGTCACATATAATTTCAAGGACTTGACATCCTAGTGGCTGACTCTCTTGCCCTTTGTTCCTTCTCTAACATATTGATGCTCTCTTAATCACCAAGTCTTGTGGATTCTCATTCTCACCTAGAATCTTTCACATGTCTTCTTGTCATCCACACCACCATCACTCTAGTTCAAGGTCTTTATCACTTGGTCACTGGACTGTGTATCCCTCTTTCTGTCTTTCCCTTCTCTAGGCCATCATGAAGAATGCTGCTGGGTTGACTTTCTTACAGACCAACTTCTATCATATTACATCCCTGTTCAAAAACCTTAGATTGACTCCCAGTCCTCATGAAGGGAAGAGGGTGGAAAGTGAGGGAGCAAAGGAAAAATGCCTCTCTGATCTTCAAGGTGCTTCACTATCGGACCACAGCAGCGTTCTAATATTAACTTCTTGACACCTATCCTTGCTTTTCATACTATATACTATTTTCTAAAAGTAGTTCTTCCATTTTTTTCTCTGCCTTTTTACCTCTTTCTCTTCAACCTATCAGAATTTCATTCCTTCCTTCCTTAAAACAAAATGTATCCTTTCTGTGATTTTCCTAAGTAAAAATGGTTTTTTCCATCTCAGTAGTCTTGTATATCAGCCTTTCTACCATTGACAGTATAAAGTAAAGAGGTAGTCAGTCAATTGTGTCCAACTCTTTGCAACCTCCATGGACTGTAACCTGCCAAGCTCCTCTGTCCATGGGATTTTCCACACAAGAATACTGGAGTGGGTTGACATTTCGTTCTGCAGGGTATCTTTCTAACCCAGGGATCAATCCTGGGTCTCCTGCATTGCAGGCAGATTCTTTACTGTCTGAGCCACCAGCGACACCCTATGGTATAGTATAGATGAGTGTTTTTTTAAAAAAGTAATTTAAATTTGTAGTTGTCTTTTGTCCCCAAAATGGATTCAGAATTCCTGGATGACAAGCAAAAATTCACCCTTCTTCTTACCTTTACCTCACAATGCCTAGAAAAGGACTATTGCATAGTAGATGATGAGTATCTATTGTTGAGTGATAAAACGTTTCTTAATCTTAAGGTATAAAAATTATAAGAAGAAATAAGATTAGGACAGGTTTAGTGATTGTAAGCAAGACTGATGGCAGTGCTCTTAGTAGCCATTTCATCGACAGACTGATCACAAGTAAACTGGACAAACTTTCATACTTTGCATTTCATCCATGATGTATGTAACAAACATATTTGGCGTATTGAACAAACAGTCTGGCTTCTGTTTTCTTTCCTGATAATTATTAAAAACCAAAATTTGGTTAGTAGGTTGATACTCTGCATAGCCATCTCATTCAACCACTGTTATCTTGGTGTCATAAGACAACAAGGAAGCAGTTCCTGGGTTTCTTTCCTGCCTTATGTTGCCACAACTGGCAGTTTTGAACTTTTTTTTTTTTTTTTTTTAAATCATTAGTCTTTCCTGAAGACACTCCTTCCAACTAAGTATCTTCATTCAGGAGAATTTAGAGAGATTTGAAATAAATATCTTCAATATTCATGAATCATGATACCTCTAGTATTAAACACATGTGTAAGCAGTATTTGAAAATTTTAAAATTTATCACCTGGCCGCTGAATGCAAGGGAGGAAAATGCAGTTGTAATGCTTTCTAAACATTAGATCAGGAATGTGGAAAACATTCTTTTGAAATCGCCTGCAGAAGACTCATGCAAAGAACTTCTTAAGTCATTCAACTATCAGATATTTATTATCTTCTGAGCCCTCTACTGTGCCCTGGTGATACTATTCTTGCCTTCACAGAGCTTTCAGGCCAGAGGTGATTATAAAAAACTGAGCACATAGTAACAATTCAGAGGGAAATACTAGGTGATTAGAAGAGGAGTAATTACTAGGGATCATAAAGGAGGGGCATGGAAACACAAGCTAAGAAAGCTTTCTGTGGGAAAACTGAAGGATGGAATTGATCCTGTCAGCAAACATTTATTGAGCATAATTTTTTTCTCTTTCTATCCTGTTCTCAAGCATCATGCTAACTAATGTAGTGGATATGTAGCTCATCTCTCCACTGTAAAAAGCATTTACATGAGGAAGGCAGAGAAATCATGAAAGAGTATTTGAGTACACCTGAGATAATTCTCAAGTTCCTGCCTTGAGTGACTGGAGTACAGAGACCCTACCAACTGAGATACAGAAATACGGAGCAAGAGCAGGTTTTCTGGGAAGATCATGAGTTCAGGTTTAACCATGGATCTGTGGGTTTACCCAGGTGGAAGAGTCAAGAGGGCAGATTTTATATACACACACACATAAACTTTCTCTAAAACATATGAGAAATGTCTAGGATTCATTATACTATTTTCTGTAGTTAGAATCATATTTTTCGTACTTAGAGACATGCTTGCTTGAAAGTGGCCAGGAGAGAGTATAGAGTGAGCTCAGCCCAAGGACATTATCCTGAGCATCACCGACAGAAGATGCCCCAGGAGAGGTGAATGAGAAGTGATGTTCAGAGAAGTAAAGAAGAAGACAAAGAGATAGGACTGTCCTAAAAGCTAAAAACAAGGGAGTTTTAATAAAAAGGGTGCAGACAAAGTATATAAGCTACTATATAGAGGTCAAGTAAAAAGAAAAGTTTTGGGTCTGTCCACATAACTTTCAGCAGAATCACAGAGACAGAAGGCAGATTACAGTGGGGTTGAAGAGTAAATTGGAGTAAGTGAAGCGTAAAATATGCTTTCAAGGGGACTTGATATACATGAAATGTAAGAGATATGGTGGCAATTATGGAGTGATGCAGAATAAAATTTAAAAGAGACCTGCACATATTTATGGCTTAGAGAGAGGAGCATTAGAAGAGAAGTTAAAATTTGAAAACAAGGGGGCTCATCCTTGGAGACCTATCTCTAAAACCAGAGCAGTAAATGGTATCATTCTCTTGAGCCTACAACTGTGAGCTGGCTCAGTTTTTCTTGAAGGTAAACTCCACACAGTTGTTAGTATTGCATTGCATTTCCTGCATGCCATATGTATTGGTAACAATAGAGAATGAGGACCTTGGCTTGAAACAGACAAGTGAGGTCTAGCAATATATGAGGAGGAGCCTGCTGCATTATGGGAGGTAACTATGGATAGAGATAAGTTTATAGATAGTGGTTTAAACAGTTGATGGAGTATATAAACAAGGCTTCAATTTTCTCTTGGTGACAGAAAACACTGGGCCTTACGTAAGGGTTAAGGAGGGACTTGAATGTTTAAATCATCACTAAGAAGAATGGAGATAATACACTGGTCAAGAAGTAAAAGATCAAGGAGGAAGAGGAAAGAACCACCGTGATGGAAATCATAAATTTGTAATGGTGTCAATGATCCATATCACTCAGCCATACAGAAGGGAAAGAGGGGAGAAACTAAGTAACAGAATATATCTTGAATAAGAATTTGGGGAGAGCTTATGGCTGAAGGATAGGGATGTGAAAATATTTAAGACATATGATTAGACTGATAGACTACTGGTTCTAGACTAGAGGGGAAAAAAGTATAGTCAGATTGATAAATTGGAAGAAAATGGGGTGATGAAGAAACTGGACATCTTATGGGGTTTAACATGTGGAAATGCAGGACTCCCCCCTTCTTTCCATCTCTACCCAAAATCTTAGCATATGAGAATACAGCATTTCCAGTTAAATGTATTTTTTAGATAAACATTTCATTGTTTGTCTGAACAAGCATCCTGTACTTTATCTGGCAGCCCCAGATGAGAGTGAGGAGAAGATGAAGTAATATTCCTGAATAGATGAGTTAATGAAATAATTTAAAGGTAGGATGCAGAGTAGAACTTGAAACAGAATATGACCATAGAAAGAGACAGATAGAATTCAAGAAATCAAATAATTTCAAGATTAAACTTGGAATAGATTGAATATTGAAAGTAATGAATCTTGAATTCTTGAAAAGTGATGACAAGATTTTGGACAGAGAGAGAAA
Organism: Bubalus kerabau; assembly: GCF_029407905.1. Taxonomy (NCBI): domain Eukaryota; kingdom Metazoa; phylum Chordata; class Mammalia; order Artiodactyla; family Bovidae; genus Bubalus; species Bubalus kerabau. Next base: position 26,525,451 of record NC_073635.1, on the reverse strand, counting down.
GAAGAACCTTTGGGGAAGAAAACCCACAAGGGATAGAATGAGAGCATAGAGAGGAAAACAGGCTGAGTCCCCACTGTGGGGGCGGGGACTGGGTTATCGGGGTCATGAAGTTGCACAAAAGGAAACAAATGAGTTAGAGGGGTTGCTGAAATATTGGAAGCCAAAGACAACCTCACAAAATCATTTTTAGTTTGATGCTTTGAATATTTTTAAGATATTCAGTTTAAAAATTTTTATCAACAATTGAGATACTAGAGTGTATTTAGATATATTCATGTAGCTAGGGAATTTTTAAGTTTTAAAAGACCTTGATATATGAAAATCTATTTAGAAGTCAGTTCAGTTCAGTTGCTCAGTCATGTCCAACTTTTTGTGACCCCATGGACTGCAACACACCAGGCTTTCCCATCCATCACCCACTCCCGGAGCCTACTCAAACTCATGTCCATCGAGTCGGTGATGCCATCCAACCATCTCATCCTCTGTCATCCCCTTCTCCTCCTGCCTTCAATCTTTCCCAGCATCAGGGTCTTTTCAAATGAGTTGGTTCTTCGCATAAGGGGGCCAAAGTATTGGAGTTTCAGCTTCAGCATCAGTCCTTCCAATGAATATTCAGGACTGATTTCCTTTAGGGTGGACTGATTGGATCTCCCTGCAGTCCAAGGGACTATCGAGAGTCTTCTCCAACACCACAAATCAAAAGCATCAATTCTTCGGCGCTCAGTTTTCCTTACAGTCCAACTCACATCCATACAAAACTACTGGAAAAACCATACCTTTGACTAGATGGACCTTTGTTGGCAAAGTAATGTCTCTGCTGTTAATATGCTGTCTAGGTTGGTCATAGCTTTTCTTCCAAGGACCAAGCGTCTTTTAATTTCATGGCTGCAATCACCATCTGCAGTGATTTTGGAGCCCCAAAAAAATAAAATCTATCACTATTTGCATTATGTTCCTATCTGTTTGCCATGAAGTGATGGGACTGGATGCCATTATCTTAGTTTTCTGAATGTTGACTTGTAAGCCAATTTCTTCAGTCTCCTCTTTCACTTTCATCAAGAAGCTCTTTAGTTCTTCTTCACTTTCTGCCATAAGGGTGGTGGCATCTGCATATCAGAGGTTATTGAAATTTCTCCCAGCAGTCTTTATTCCAGCTTGTGCTTCATCCAGCCTGGCGTTTCTCATGATGTACTCTGCATAGAAGTGAATTAAGCAAGGTGACAATATACAGCCTTGATGTATTCCTTTCCCGATTTGGAACCAATCTGTTTTTCCATGACCAGTTCTAACTGTTGCTTCTTGACCTGCATAGAGGTTTCTCAGGAGGCAGATCAGGTGGTCTGATATTTCCCATCTCTTTTAGAATTTTCCATGGTTTGCTGTGATGCACATAGTCAAAGGCTTTGGCGTAGTCAACAAAGCAAAAGTAGATGTTTTTCTGGACCTCTCTTGCTTTTTTGATGATCCAGCAGATGTTGGCAATTTCATCTCTGGTTCCTCTGCCTTTTCTAAATCCAGCTTGAACATATGGAAGTTCATGGTTCACATACTGTTGAAGCCTGGCTTGGAGAATTTTGAGCATTACTTTGCTAGAATGTGAGATGAGTGCAATCATGTAGTAATTTGAACATTCTTTGGCATTGCCTTTGTTTGGGATTGGAATGAAAACTGACCTTTTGCAGTCTGTGGCCACTGCTAAGTTTTCCACATTTGCTGGCATATTGAGTGCAGCACTTTAACAGCATCAGCTTTTAGAATTTGAAATAGCTCAAATGTAATTCCAACACCTCCACTAGCTTTGTTCGTAGTGATGCTTCCTAAGGCCCACTTGACTTCGCATTCCAGGATGTCTGGCTCTAGGTGAGTGATCATACCATCATGGTTATCTGGGTCATAAAGATCTTTTTGTATAGTTCTTCTGTGTATTCTTGCCACCACTTCTTAATATCTTGTGCTTCTGATAGGTCCATACCATTTCTGTCCTTTATTGTGCTCATCTTTGCATGAAATATTTCCTTGGTGGCTCTAATTTTCTTGAAGAGTCTCTAGTCTTTCCCATTCTGTTGTTTTCCTTTGTTTCTTTGCACTGATCACTGAGAAAGGCTTTCTTATCTCTCCTTGCTATTCTTTGGAACTGTGCATTCAAATGGGTATATCTTTCCTTTTCTCCCTTGCCTTTAGCTTTTCTTCTTTTCTCAGCTATTTGCAAGGCCTTGTCAGACAACCATTTTGTCTTTCTTTTTCTTGGGGATGGTCTTGATCCCTACCTCCTATACAATGTAACAAACCTCCTTCCATGGTTCTTCAGACACTCTGTCTATCAGATCTAATCCCTTGATTCTATTTGTCATTTCCACTGTACAATCATAAGTGATTTGATTTAGGTCATACCTGAATGGTCTGGTGGTTTTCCCTATTTTCTTCAGTTTAAGTCTGAATTTGGCAATACGCAGTTCATGGTCTGAGCCACAGTCAGGTCCTGGTCTTGTTTTTGCTGACTGTATAGAGCTTCTCCATCTTTGGCTGCAAAGAATATAATCAATCTGATTTCGGTGTTGACCATCTGGTGATGTCCATGTGTAGAAACTTCTCTTGTGTTGTTGGAAGAGGTTGTTTGCTATGACCATTGCATTCTTTTGGCAAAACCGTGTTAGCCTTTGACCTGCTTCATTTTGTACTCCAAGGCCAAACTTCCCTGTTATTCCAGGTAGCTCTTGACTTCCTACTTTTGCAATCCAGTCCCCTATAATGAAGAGGACATCTTTTTTGTCTTAAACCAGTAGTTTTATCTGTATCTGATGCTGCCAAAGTGTGTCTCAGGATATTTCTGTATAAACCAATTATATCTGGCTCATTTTAGGTTTGTAAAACTGCCCTAAATATTTTTCCTTTAAGTCTTTGGTTATAAAATACATAGCTTCCTTTAGTTTCACAGTAGAGTGAGTAAAGACCTTGACTAGGAAGAACACTCGGGTGCCAGGGGTTGATCTTTTACAAAAGAACTATCTGACCTTTATTAATGGATTTCATTAATCTCTCTGTCCAGTTTGATGATGAGATGAAAGCATTAGAATAGATCTTTAAAGCTTCTTATACCCATCCACATCTGAAGTCATTCAGTTCTCTGTACTTTGTTCAGTTTTTGAGGTCAGCACAAAACATCAGCAGATTTATCTTTGAAGGTATAGTTTATCATATGCAGTATGTATGTATTCCTGAAAATTTAACAGTAAATCATATTTCTATCATTTGGATTATAGTCAAATCTGTTTGAGTTTATTCTTCCAAGGATGCTTATAAGAAAAAACTTTTTTATTTTGTACTGGTGTATAGGCAGTTAACAAGCAATGCTGTGACAGTATCAGGGGGACAGCAAAGTGACTCAGCCATGCATATACATGTGTCCATTCTCCCCCAAACTCCCCTCCCATCCAGGCTGCCACATAACATTGAGCAGTTCCCTGTGCTATACAGTAGGTCTGTTTTAGATATAGCAGTGTGTACATGTCCATCCCAAACTCCCTAACTATCCCTTCCCCCATAATAATTCTTTTAGAAACAACAATCTGTTTTATACTTTTAAAGATTTCTTTATGGTATATCATTTTAAAAATAAACCTTTGGCTATTAAATATTTTTTAGCACAACTCTATGTATTTAGCTTTATATCTTTAGGAGGAATATAATGAATACAATTAAGAGTAAAAACAAAATTGATGCTAAATAAGAAAATGATAAGAAAGCAATGATCACTTGAAATGAATTCATGATTTCAGGGTACTAAAAGAACTTGTAAGTTTGGCTGAAAAACCAATCATTGTTAAGAAATTATGGAGAGAAAAAAAAAAGAAATTATGGAGAATGTGAGATGTGTCAGAAAAGCAGATAAGAGCAAAATATTAGGAAGTTTTGTACTTTGCAGTTTCTTATTCAACATTGTTAACAGAGAAGTGTTAAACACTTAAGGAGAAAACTTAAAAGTGCCTCAAATCCTTCTGGTAAGCAAGTAGCATCTAATTTTTTAAAAAAATAAATTTGTATTCTGATAAGATGTATATTGTAAAGTCTGAAGCTCTCAAATATATATAGTTTTAAAAATCATTAAAGCAATTACAGTGTTGATCTAGAAACTGTTTACTTAATGTGAGTAAAGGAGAAACAGATGAAGAAAAATAGACATGAGCCATAGAGAAGACAGTTGCAAATCCAGTTATGTCAACCATAACATTAAATGTGAATGTGTTAATCAATCCAATCAGAAAAAGATTATTAGACTGATTTTTTTCTAGAGCAACAAGATCCAACTGTGTGCTATCTGCATACAACTATATGCTATCAACTATATGCTTTGTCCCAGTTTAGACTCAAAGGTACAGATAGGATGAAAATTTTTCAAAAAGGTGAAAAAAAGGTATACCATGTAAACAGCAACATAAAAGAGTTGGAATGACTGTACTGATATCAGAAGAAATATACTTTTAACTAAAAAAATATTACTAGGGATAAAGAGAAACATTTTATAAAGATAAAAGTTAATGCCTCAAGAAGGTATAACAATCATAAATATTTCTGTGCCTAACACGAAGCCGTAAATACATGAAGCAAAATCTGACAGCACTGAAGGGAGAATCAGACAGTTCTCCAGTAATAGTTGGAGACTTCAGTATTCCACTGGTAATAGTGAGTCAACTAACGAGACAGTAGGTTAACAAGCATATAGAAGAATTGAGTAACACTATGAACTGACCAGACCTAATGGTTTTCTGAAGAACATTCCACCCAACAACAGAATTGTTTTCCAGTGTTCCAGTGTAAGATTCTCCAAGCTACACCATATGTTAGGCCATAAGAATAGACTCAGTTTAGAAGGATATAAATAATACAGAGAATCTTCTCTGACATAGTGGAATTAAATTTAAATACAATCTACAAGTGACACAAACCTGATTTAACAAATGCTTTGACAGAAAAATTCATAAATGATTAGGAAATCATGTCATGTGACTTGAAAGAACTGAGGCTAGTTTAGCCTAAGAAACTAACTTGGATGGTACACAGAGGACCAAAGTAGTTTTCTCTACAAAGTCTGTCATTTATAATAGAGAGTATAATTATATTTGAACTTCCAGATGATACAAGTAAAACCAATGGATGGAAGTTATAGCACAGAGTAAGGAAGACTATTCTAATAGTACTTTCTAGTAAGATATAGGCAGTCTTGTACTTGCATATATTGTGTCCCTTCAAATGTGTTTTTAGAATCCTATATCAGAAAATTAAGCAATAATCTATAACAATGCTTTAAAAAAACGTTCCATTCCCAGAAAGGTTATAAGATTTATATGGTTCTTATTAAGCATCTTTTCTAAAAAAATCAAGAAAAATCCCTAGGAATTTTTCTTGCCCCACCCATGGTCAGGTCTAGAGCTTAGACCCTCGATGCAGTCTACTGAACTTCTCAAAATAATGTCCCCCCAAAGTAAATGTAACTAATTTAAAAATAAAGTCTTATGTACTTTCCTTATGTTTGGGATCTTTTCCTTACCTTTATCAAGCCCAGTCCTTAGTTGCCTGAATTTCTAGAGAGAATCTATGTTCTAATCATTCAAACTGTGAACTACTTAAGTAACAATTGACTTGTTTAGGTGTGTCCATGTAAAATCTTCAAAAATTCTGACTGTACAGAAATTAACAGTATGAAAGACCACAGTCGCTTCCAGTAGATTTTCTTGTAAGTAGTGAACTTTATTTCTCAGAGTTATTCAGTCAGGATTCTCTGGGGGAATTGAGGAATGCCCCTGCTGAGCATGCATGTGTGGACACGTACATGTGAATGGACTGAAAAATGTAGATCAGTTTTGCCATTCTTAAGTTCTATATTTCTCTTCATTAAGACATTGAGAGTAGAATTTTCAAAAATATCTTAATAAGAAAAATTGTTTCACTTAGAACATTCACCTAGAACATAAGTTACACTACTAGCATAAGTTAGGCATATTCTCTTATACTGTGGGGTTCCCTTAGCGTTGTGTTCTTCCAGTGAACGACTTAATGTCCTCTGAGTGCTGAAGAAGTTAGCTCCCAAATTGTCTGGTGTACCCATGAGGTTAATTTACGTTTCAGGAAGATTGGTGTAAGTCTGGGTATAGCATCTTTTAGTCATTTCTCTTTTCTAACTATTGACCCATCAATTTAGATAGCACCCTGAACCTCATAAGTGAAGAATATAGTGGTTTATTGTCTCTTTTAATGATGGGAGATGAGACTTCTCTTAAGAGAAATCTAAAGTCTTAAGTATATCTAGGAGACTTCAGATTATGTATGGTCTTATCTGGTATTACATAAATAAGTATACTTAGGCTTTTCCATTAATTTTCTACCAAATATTTAAAGAGAAGTCTATTTAAAATAAAATTCACTCAAAATGAACATTTGTTTATGGCTTACTAAACCTTCTTTGTAAGAGTGGCTCTTTTTACCTTGAATATGTTGTTTTATTTACTTGTACTTCTTTTCCTGCACACAGTTGTTATTTCAGGAGCCACTTTATTTAATAATAGATTTATAACATTGTAGATATTAGCATATTTTGTTTTGTGCAAAAACTCTATTCTTTAAGTGTCATATAAATAAAAGTTCATGTAGGAAATTCATTAGGGATATTAAGCAGACATTTTCCTCGTGTTAAGAATTACTTGCTTATGTGGATATTTACTGCTGAGGTAGGGGGTAGATACTTGTAACACTCCATCCTTCCTGGGTTGAAAACCTTTCATTGCACATCTTGTCTTTTATGTATTCAGTAAGAATTACCAAAATATCTTCCATGAGGTGTGGCAAATAACTGCTAATCACTATTCAGTTTTTTCCTCCCTCGGGCAAGTTGGTTCCTACCTAATACCCAGAGCAGTGGGGCCAAAGCAGGAGTCTCTGTTGCCGATGCCTGGTAAAATAAGCCACACTGACACACCACTACTGCCACGTGAAGACATCGTGGTTCGTTTATCTTAGAGATGCTTGTAACAATGTTAGACGATGAAATACTTTTCTTAAAGCACTGGGAGAGACAGAATTACTTAGTATTTTTTTCAAATGTCCTTCCAGATAATTTGAAGAAAAGAAGTTCAAAAACAAAGTGCTCCCATCTCTTTAATAAATTATACTTTCTCCTTGACTATTTACCTATCCAAATGTGCCCTGAAAGTATTTTTGCATCGAATCTGAATTTTCCTAAGAATATTTATATAAACATACTAGAAATATATTTGTCAATAAGCTACATTAAATGTTTAATTTCTATTGTCGTTTAAATGACTATCTGTCTTCACTAACGGACACATAGCATAGCAAATGGCCCATTAATGTTTTTCCTCTAGTATCTTATGGTCAGCCGTGCCTGGTACAAGAGGCATATAGACATACTTTTCTGATACTACAAATCATTTGTTCATGACCTTGTAGTTGAGACTCATGTGCTGTTTTGTTGTTAAAGATAGTGTTTAGTAGAACTGATGTGACCACACCAAGCAGTTTAAGATGAGGTATTATCTCTGCTTTGAATCTGTATCCCAAATTAATCACTTGTTAAAAAAAAAAAAAAATAGCCTTCCCATAAGCAAGCAATTTTGTTTTGGTTTTGTTTTTTTCCCCAAATGAGAGAAAATTGCTGTAATGCTTTTTACATTGCTCTTTACAGAAGGAGCATAAGATCTGTTTACCTGGTTGAAATTCGAATTGTTTTATTATGGTGTCAATTCTGGGGTTTTGGCAGCACTTCTAAAGTGTCTATTCACAAAAAGACAACCATCGTGAATGAATGCTAGTGTTGACACCACCTAACAAGCGGGGATTATGTGTTTACAGAAGAAGTAATATGATAGGTCAAGTATAAGAGGCACTTCTCAAGAGCACTTCAGCACATAATGAGTGACTGACGAGAGAGCACGGAGCTGCCACTCTCTGGCTCGAGTCCGTGGTGATGCCTGCCTCTCTCCTCCAAAGCTCTCTTGATCACGTTCAGCTGCTCTGTTCTCATGTGGGGAATAATGGTAGAGTAAAGCTGCTTTTCTGTCTCATTTTTCTTGCTAATTTACACATTCAAGCCATTTTTTGTTTGCTACCCTTATTTGCTATTCCCTTTTGTCAAGGCACTGTTCTCTTTTTTGCCTCAGGCCTAAGAACTAATTTGAGCTTCTATAATTACTTCATGTTTTACACCTGTCTGCATATCCTGCGCCCCCTTGTCTCTGTACTTAAGCTGTATATTTCCTTGCAGAAAAGTGAGGTTTCATATACAAGGACGCCTAAGTTTCTTCACCCAGACTTCACCCAGAAGAAATACAATTAAACTGTTGAGATACCTCGGCCAGGCGGCTGACCTCAGGGGTGCAGGGAGGACAAATGAAGGCTGTCTGCTCAGACAGTTTGTGTTAAGACGTTGTGAGCAGAGAGCCCGAGCTTTGTTCCTCATGAATGAAGCAATGGTTGTAGTCATTTTAAAATCATTAAGGCTCTGAATGCACAGTATCACTCGACAGTGTTTGCACTACAGCTGCTCTTCTGCTGTAATAGCAGCTTATTAAATTTGGGTCAAGCGTCCTCTGAAGAGTATCACAATGAAGAAACTGTTCTAAAAGTTACCTGTTTTAAAAAAAAAGGCAATTGATTAGATTTTTAAGTTAAGTGACAGCTGCAGTTCATTGCCTATTCTTTGTGATGTCCTGCAGCCAGAGCAGCCTTTTGTAATTTGGGCTTCATTTGGTAAGAGTTTCCCTGAATAATCCAGGGTTGCTTTCCACCCAGAGCCCACTTCAATCCAATTAGGAGTTTAACAAGGGTCAAATTAAGGAGACTTTACACTTCATGTTTGCATCATTAGCCAAGACTGTTGTGTGAGGGCAAGGCTGTGTGTCAGGGTGGAGCAGGGAAGGCTGCAATAGGGCAGATGCGGCACCCTCACCCCACCCTGGGCTGCACCCAAGGGAAGCTCAGTGGGTGAGCAGAGACATTTCCAGTTGTCTTTTGGGGTTGTCACCTTGTCAGGTCCACTGGTCGATAGCTGTTTGGCGGTTACAGGTGCTGGCTGGGGCTGATGGAGAAGACGGTTTCCTCGCCTGCTAATCTCTCTTCGGTAGCCTGCTGTGATTGGACCAATGGCTGGGAGACAGGAAGTTGCAGCCTCTTGAGCGTTCATTATTTTTGATGAGATGACAACTATCTAGGTTCATGTTCTCACTCCTCAAAGCTGTTTCCTACTTCTTCTTTTGAAAACATAATTGTTCATTCCGTAAAATACTATCAGAGAGGGTAGAAACTCCTTTTTTTAAGGGAGTTGTTTGTTAGAGTCCTAGTAAAAAAAAAGAGTCCTGAGGGTCTCCTCAGATTGAAATACTTAGAATAACGTTTTGTTTGGATTTGTCCATACCAAGTTACGTGTATATTAGTTAATGTGCTCTACCTCTAATGCATCGATGTAAAGAAAATGACCTATTTCTAAAAAGAAAAGGCAACAGAATTCCACTAATCAGCGTCTCCATGCATGGGATATTGCTAGAGAACTATTGCTGAGCCCTTCTGCAAAGCTTTGTGCTGCTACACAAAAAGTAAAGATTTATCTAAAAATAACACTTTCATTGTTCCTTTCTTACCTCCTCAACCCATTAATAGGTACTTTAGTATCATGAGAGTTTTCATAGTTTAATCCCCTTTCAAAAGCTTTTCAGAATAAAAGCCCTAAATGGTCCTCAGTATTAATTTGATGTGACTTCTGTACAATATGGTTTAAAACTCTCAGAAGCACATTTTTACAGCTTACCCTTTTTCATTGGACCACTGTGTGGAAAATACCAGCTAAATGTTTAGTGGAGGGTCTAATATAAAACATTTTGCTGCTTTCTAATAGTATAGTTTTCCAACTTAAAAAAGAAAAAAATTGGCAGGATGATATAATTCTTAATCCTCCAGAATATTATTTTGGGTTCTCCATTAATTTTTTTTACATGCTTTGTCTCTGACTTGCTAAGAATTAAGAGCCAGCCTGGCAAATAGCAATCAGGCTAGATTATATGCAGTCGATTACATCTTTGTTTGTATTTGGACCACAGTGGCTGCAAACACAGAGCTTCCAGCACTAATGACCCACTTTACCATTTGTGTGTGTTTTGTGGCTTTTGAATACACATCTCCCTTTCTTGAAAAGTAGTAGATGGTGGATATGATTCTTGCTCTCCACAAATCATTTAATTCTGAACCCATGTACTCCATGTCGAATTCCATTTCCTCAACTTCTTGTTCATCACCAGAGCCTCCAACATGAGAAAGAAAACCTGTTAATTCCTTTAAATTTCAGATTCCTTCACCGAATTTTAATGTTCACATTTCCGAAGTGCTCTGTGTATCCATGTGTATATACTCACACATACGAGTGTATGTCTGTAAAGATTGATCTTAAAATAACATTTTCATAAAAATTTCACACCGTTAAAAATTTATTTATGTATTTAATTTAAAATATTTTGAATGCCGTACTGGTGCAGAGTCTGGGCTGTCTAATAGTAGAGAGAGCTAAAACAATGCCAGCCTGCTCTTTGGAGCTTTACTGAAGTGGGAAGACAGGAATAAATCAAATAGGCACCCAAATATATGTAAATTTATGACCGTTGAACGTACACTTGTTGGGGAATGTGATCCGGTCAGCAAGTTCAGGGAAGATTTTCCTGAGAAAGTGACTTTGAGTTGACTTGTTGAAGACACCTTGCTATACAGAAATCATTTTTATTTACTTTCATTCCAAAGACCTGAAATTTGCACATACACTTTCAATTCAGCATTTACAACCATAGTGAAACTTTCTATTGATACTACATTAACTGAGAGAACATGTAGAAAAAAGTATCTGAGAGGGTTATAAATAATTATAATATCAAAGGGAAGTGTTAGGGTTCTTTTAGACTGTGTTCACAGATGGGAAAAGAGCAAGTGACTTCTGAAGTGTGTCTTTCTTGGTTACATATTCTCTGGTATTTTGTTTGTTTGTTTCTTCTTTCCATGAGGTTTACTTCATGATTTATTTTCTAACCATGGAGAAACAGATTGGAAATCTCCAGTATGAAACCAGCCACGTGCTGGAGGCAAGTGCTATATACACTTGTGAGTCACATGTGCTCTTCTTTTCCGAACTGCATAGCCAGTGACCACACCTGAGGGGCTTGAGGTCCACGGTGGTGGAATGGCATGCCCTGCAGCTGAGCCTGGCCACCCCGCCGGTCATATCTGCACCCTCTTGATCATATCTGATACCGTACACCGGGTCTGGGCCTACTGATAGACTTGGAAAGGGTCCATGAATTCTCACAGCTTCCCTGTGGGGAAATGTAAACTAGAAAATATAAAGTCAAGTTTGGGGGTATTTTAAGTTTTATGAGCATATAAAACTTACAGTTACAAAATTCCATTTCTCCATGTATAAAAGTTTAGCTAATGATATTGTTTAACTTTCAAGGAAATAATCAATAACAGCTCTTCCTCATGGATTCAGTGATGATTCCCTTTTTAAAATAATTATTTTCTTCATGTAAATATTTACTAGTTCCCAGTGTAATTGCAGACTGCATAAATTTAAAGGTATATTGTTAGCCTACAGACTGCATTTATTGCTTTTAATGCACATAATATAATAATACTTGCTAAATGTTAAAATGTAAGTAATATAGAATAGCATAAAAAATAAAATTAACAGTGCCCATAATCTAACAGTCCAGAGATAAAACCTGGCATTTATAATACCATACTTTTTCAGGATATATATTCACATATACATCTATATACTTATGGATGTATGTTGACAAATGATAGTATACAAATAGTTTTGTGACTTATTCATGAAGCAGTATCAAAGAGCTCATATCCTTGGAATGAAAGCAACTTACAAATTAGTAAGGAAATGATGGGCAACGCAATTAAAAATATGCACAGATTAAACATGCATTTGACAAAAGAGGATATCCAAATGGCCAGTTAACATAGATAAATAAACTGTAGAATTTAATTGACTTTTAATAGTAAATACATATATAGGTAGGTATATTATTGTAAAGAATATGAATGGGGAAAAAATCAGAATTCAAAATAACATTTCTAAAAGTTACTTTTGCAATGAGACTCTATTCTATTACTGTGCATATCAAAATATGTATGTAAATAAAATATATATATTCTTATTTGGAACCATGATAAATTCACATGGAATCCAAACATTTGGGTGAAAACTGAATTTTTACAAGATTTAGTATGTAAAGATACATAGTATTTTTAATTTAGGCTTAGAAATAGCAAACTGTTATTTCAGGGATAGATATTTGGTCTTTGACCTTTGTTGCTTTAAGATTAACTCACTATGCTCTGTGGTTCCTCTAAAATTTTAGATACAACAATTCATCTGGAATTTGAGAATTGGGAGTGAAAAATGGAAGTAGGAGTTCTGAACTAAAAGTATAATCACTTAATTTTTATTGTTTAATCCACTTTTAATTATTAGCTTTTCAACTCCTCGTTTATATTTAGTGCTAGTGTTAGTTGCTCAGTCGTGTCGGACTCTTTGCGACCACATGGAGTATCATCCACCTGGCTGCTCAGTCCTTGAGATTCTCCAGGCAAGAATACAGGAGTGGGTTGTCATTCCCTTTTCCAGGGTATCTTCCTGACCCAGGGATTGAACCCAGGTCTCCTGCACTTCAGGCAGATTTTTTGACTGTCTGAGCTCCCAGGGTTTATATAGTGTGCTCGAAAAAAAAAAAAAATCTTGTTTTATCAGGAATACATCTAGACCTAAACTGGAGTTGAAGCTATATTCTGAATTTGTGATTGCATCTTAGAAGGGATAGCCAAAGTACAAGATGGAAGAAATAGAATGTTGTTAAAAATATGTGGCTTTCAATTTCCATTACCTCTTGGGGAAATTTCCTTAATAAATACATTTTCCTCATCTAAGAAATAATATAATAAAATAAATAATCTTAGCAATATTAGTGAGTTTTAGTATCTGGGAAATCTTTTGTGCATGAGAGAACTTTAAAAAAATTTTTTTGTAATTATTCAATTAATTGATTTTAAATTAATTAGTTTTAATGATAGAAAACTTTCTACTTTATTCTTTAAGTTTGATTTACAGATTTTATTTTATTCATAAATGTTTTAACTTGTGTATATAAATAATATTTACTTTAAGTTGATCTTTAATTCAAATTTAAATAACTGGTAAGTTGAGAAAGTAAATTCCTATAATCATTTAAACCAGGTTCATATTAATTCTTTAGGATATCTCAGATATTTCCAGTTTTATTTATTAAATGTGTCTGATTTATTATTTTTTATGGCAGTTTTAAAATGTTTAGAAAGATTTATGGGCTTCCCAGGTAGCTCAGTTGGTAAAAAATCTGTCTGCAATGCAGGAGACCACAGTTCGATTCCAGGGTCAGGAAGATCCACTGGAGAAAGGGATGGGCTACTCACTCTATCCTAGAAAGATTTATAGGTCTGTCTTATTAGGTTTTGGAAGTGTTTGAGAAATCATATATATTAATTTAGCAGTACTAATTTGAAATACTTCACAGAATTGTGACATCAAGATGTTATGTTTAAAACAACTCAGGCTGTACAATTAGCCAAACTTGGATATAAAACCTCTTTTCTTGTCTTTAGTTTCCTCATCCAAAAATTGGAACCATTAAGATCTGCCTCATAGGATCTTGGGAAGGTATGAATAGTGTGTAAGGACTAGCAAATGCCTAACGCTCAACCCATTAGTGTTCAGCTTCTCTCTTACTCATTCCCTGCAACATAGTCAAAAGATAAATTCTTAGTACATTACCTCTTAAATGTTTAGAGTTAGAATTTGCAGTGTATTATTTCATTGTTCCAATTTTTCAGTACAAATAAAGCCCCCAAATAACTTGTTGATGATCATACAGCTAGTTAGAAGAACTAGAACAGTCCATTCTTTTGATTCCTAGTTAAAAGTATTTAACTTCAAACCATTTCTCAATTATAGAACTATTACCATAGAGGTAAAAAGGACTTTTAAGTCATCTGGTCTAAATTCACATTACAGGACACTTTCTCAGTATCCACCCACCATCGTGAATGTATATACCAATACAAATCTCCTCTTATTTTTTTGTCTTCTAGCTACTATACACTTTCTTCCTGTAAAGCTGTTCCCAATGATTTCTTCCTTTCTCTTTTAAATCCACTCAAAAAAGACTTTTCTTTCACCACGTCACTGAACGTTCTTTTGTCATCGTCACCAGTGATCTCCATTTTGCCAAATCTGGAGACCAACGTCAGTTCTGTTCAACATAATTTATCCCATTCTCATCCTTGACTCACTGTCTTACTTTGGCTTCCAGAAACCCTGGTTATCCTCCTTCCTCACTCATTTCTCCTTTTCAGTCTCCTTTGTTGAATCTTCTTTTCTCGTTACCCACCCTACCTTGGAGATCCCCAATGCTTAGTTCTTGAACTTCATTTTCATTTTACAATTACTCCCTTGGTAATCTCATTTAGTCATATGACTTTAAATATCATTAATATTCTGAAAAATCCACAATGTATATTTGTGTCCTGGATCTCTGTGTTACCCTCCAGGCTATTATACTCAGCTGTCTACTAGGCATTTCTACTTGGATGTCTGTTTTAATAGATAAATCGAGCTTGCCTTGTCGTTCTGAGCTCCTGTTTTCCTTTCCTTCTGCACCTGATCCAAAAAAAATTGTTTTACCTATAGTCTTTCTCATCTAACCTTTTTTGTAACCTTAGCAATCCAGTTGTTCAAGCCATAGCCTTGAAGTTTGCTTGACTCTTGTCTCTCTCTCTCATGTCTCACATATACAATCTCAGCAAATAATTATCACTACCTCAAAATACTTTATCACTTCTCACCACCTGCACAGCTGCCACATGGGCCAGCCTCTTCTGGGCATTCTTTAATTTTAAGTGTACTTCTTATAGTATAATACTCAAAAATGGCCTGAGTGAACATGTTACAGTTCAGGAAAGGGATATCCCTTTCCATCATAATAATTTATTCTAGGTTTGCAAAGACCATTTTAGTACTTCTGTTACAGTGCTGACTGTAATATAATCAAAATTCCCTGATGTTTGACCCAAACTCACTGATGTTGATCTTAATTGCTGATAGATTGGTGCCCTGATCTAAAGTAATTACACTGACTATCATTTGTTGCATACTTACCTACACAACTTTATCCCCATAGTCTCTTACAGATAGATATTATAATCCAAATTGGCAGATGAGGAAATAGCAATTCAGAAAAGCTAAGCGATTTGCCCCAAATCACAGACCTAAACATTAGTAGAACTGGCAATAGAATTGAGATCTGTGTGACTTCCATGCTCATTCTTGGCCCACTACATATGAAGGCCTGGAGATGAAACAGAACATGATACATTCAAGGCTTTGAAAGAAGCTGTATAGTGGGAGACTGTAAGGGATAGGATGCTGGCAAGAATTAGATTAGAAAGGGATTGTGCCAAATTCTGAGGGAGAATATAGACCATATTGAGAAGTTTACACTTTACTATCAAGTGTTGGGAAGGGAAAGCTGGTAAAATATTTTAAGCAGATTTACTTTTCTCAATAATTACTCTAACTTTAGTATGAGAGTGAATTGAAAGAATTTTTGATGGTCTAACCTGGAATATGAGTGAAAGTCTCTCAGTCATGTCCGACTCTTTGTGACCCCATGGACTATAAGTCCATGTAATTCTCCAGGCCAGAATACTGGAGTGAGTAGCCATTCCCTTCTCCAGGGGATCTTCCCAACCCAGGGATTGAACCCAGGTCTCCCACATTGCAGGCAGATTCTTTTCCAGCTGAGCCACCAGGGAAGTCCAAGAATACTGGAGTGGGTAGTAGTGGTAGTGAAAATGAATTACCCAAAGAATAGTGTCTGTGAATCGCTGCTATAGTCAAGTAACTAAAAAGCAATCTGTGAAATTGCACTGACTTTGGAGACCTTTGCTGAAAAGTGACCTTAATGCCCAACATAAACATTTTTATTTTTATCTCTCCCTCTTAATTTATTACTTGTTTTAAGCAAATAATTTTATGACTATTAGTTGTGGAGCTTCCCTGGCATCTCAGTGGTAAAGAATCCACCTGCCAATGCAGGAGACACAGGTTTGATCCCTGAGTCGAGAAGATCCCCTGGAGAAGGAAATGGCAACCCATTGCAGTGTTCTTGCCTGGGAAATCCCATGGACAGAGAAGCCTGGTGGGCTACAGTCCATGGGGTCACAAAAGAGTTGGACGCGACTTAGCAACTATACAACAAAAATTTGAGGATGAGATTTTTCTCTGTTTCTTGAGGGATCTCAGACATCTTTTCTCAAATCTGTCTTAGCCCCAGCTCCTGGTTACCCATAGCAGAAATGGGATGGTCTTCTATTCAGGCAGGCATTAAAAACAAAAAAGAAACACTAGATATCCAAAGGAGCTTGTCAGACTTACCCGTGTCTTGCACTGTCAGTGAAAGCATATAGTGTTGCTTTCAATTTCTATAGGTACATGGCGGGAAGCAAAATCTTCACATACCGCCCAACATCAATTAAAATTTTGGCTGAGTGAAAGAGCATTTATAGAAGCTTGCTTGAATGTTAAGAAATTTGTGTGCATGCGTGCTCAGTCACTCCAGTCGTGTCCAAGTCTTTGTGACCCATGGCCTGTAGCCTGCCAGGCTCCTCTATCCATGGGATTCTCCAGGCAAGAATACTGGAGTGGGTTGCCATGCTCTCCTCCAGGAATCAAACCCTAGTCTCCTGCTTCTCCTGCATTGCAGGTGGATTCTTGACCCACTAACCCACCTGGGAAGCCCGTTGAGTCTATTCATTCCTAAATATTCTATACTCCTGGTTAAACCTGGTTAGCAGAAATTACTTGGCTCATTGTGTTGACCTCTTTTTTGGTTAGATCCTTTGGTTGCATGGACTAGACTTTGTTCCAAGTTACCTCCAGAAACAGGAACTTTATTGTAAAGATATATGTTTTTTATAGTCTGGAATATTAAAAGTCAAGAAGTCAGTCAGCTCCAGGGACTGCTCTTGTCTATTCTCTTTCCTAAACCACTTGGTCTGCTCATCTCTAGACATCCTCGTTTCTCCTTCAACACGTAAGCTTCATGTACTTGGACATAGCTTTGGGTCACTTGAATTTTAGACTTGCCCCCGTCCCATCTTGGCTCCCCTGTCCTCTCACTACATCATGACACATTTCAGCTGCAGTTCCTCCTGCCAGTTATACAGTGCATTCTACGTTTCCTGTTTCCAGTTCTCTACAGGAATCTGATTCCCTGTGCTCATACTCATGAGCCAGGCCAAACCACAGAGTATTGGCAAACGCATGGATTAGCTGCCATTGATTCTGCCTGGGGGAGGCACCTCCTGGCCCTTGTAAGTCAGCCCCTTGCACAGAAACTCTGGATGAGCCCCCTTCTCTCAAAAGGCAAGAGTGGCCTCTGTCCTCCTAGTTCTCTGTAGGAGTCATTTTTCTAAGTTATGCTTTGGGAAATGCTAAAAGCCTTGAAATTCAGTGTGTTGATATTGTTGAAACATTATTTATTATACTAAACAGTGCCCTTTTTTGTGAAAACCCTTGACTTAAGTTTATTTCGAGCTTTAGGATTAGAAATAATTGTGCAATTATTCCTGAACTGGTTTTTGTCTTATTAACTTTATGGTGAATTTATTACCTCTTTTGTTTTCCCTTGGTTTTGGGGAGTTCATGAATTTGTGGCCCAAACAATGAAAGCCTAAATGACTCTGCTGTGCTCTTTCATTTTTATTATTAATCCTACATCTAGATTAATCTTCTGTTTTTGACCTTGTTTTTCATGTATTTCCAATTCAAATACCTTATATATTCCCATAAGTCACTTTATATCTTTTCAGAAGTAAAAATTATAAACATAAATTATATAAATGTTAACACTCAGGGACATGTTAAAGTTCCTAGCTAGTTTTGAGTTAAATGTGACTTAATTTTAAAGAAATGGACAAATAATTTAAAAATATTAACATCTTACCTTTTCCTACATTTATGTAATTATTAAATTATCCAGCCACATTTTTAAAACTTAAAAATCCCTTTGAAATAGAAATATCTTTCAGATAAAATTAGGGATAGAAAAGATTTTATTACACATCTTTTTTTGGCATTCATCATCATTTGTTACATAGTCTTATTATGGAGAACATAGATGTGTAATAAAATCAATGTCCACTTTAAGTTTTTTTCACATAAACCCTGTTTCAAAACAACAGCCTCTATGCCTCCAACAATAACATACTCCCCATATTACTTCTTTTTTCTCCCAGATTTTACTTCCTGGCTACTCCTTTTTTCAAAAAGAAAAAAGAAAACTGACATCAAATTTATATAAAAGAAGCCCATGAGGTGGAAAGTTGTGGAAGGCTGCAGGAGTTTCGAGCAGACAAATGTCGCTTACATTTTGCTGCTCCATCGTTTGATATACTCATTTGCTGATGTGAAATGACGAGGGCTTACAAAACAGGGTTTTGTTTTTTAGCTGCCTGTAGACCTAGTGGGGCCTAACAGAACCCAGTCAGCAGGTCATTAACTCTGGAGAAAACAGCTTGCATTAATATGCTCTAATCCGGTATAATTAGTCAAATTACTGCACGCCGACCAGCTTGTCATGTGTTGTCAGACTTGGCACACACACTGGATTGCCTGGGTCCCTCTGGAATGCCACCCTCAATCAGGGAAAACTGCTCATTTGTAGTGGTCTTGAACTCTTGATAGAAAAGCTAACTAAAACACCATTTGTGGAGGAACTTTTACAAATTCTTTTGGTTGAAATATTTTTTTTCATCAAAAATAGTTGAGTACTAGGGATTGAAATGTAATCTTTTCATTTATACTAATTTCCATAACATATCTATATAATATTCCAAGTGAAATGAATACAAATATGAAAAAAAGGTTGAAAATCAATAATTACCCATTGACCAGCTATCTTTCCGGTACATGGGAGCGTGAGTCCGTATGTGTTTGTGTATGTGTAAGTCTTTTTCTAGTAGGGTAAGAGGTTATTAAACTCTAAAAGAACCATATTAGCATAAATTTACAAGAGCTCTCGTTCTGGAGGCAGGATAAAAACCCATGTTACCTTTGCATTAACACTGAATTGCTTGTTGTGCTTTTGGCAATGACAGATAAGTCAGTGTAATTCCCCATCGCAACGGAAATGATGCTCCAGATTCCAAACGCATCCTGAAGATGTCACTGACAATAATCTTCAAAGAACGGCCAGTGAAAGTGGGCTGTATGTTTGTAGGATGATATACTGCAAATGACAGGAAGAATTATGTGAGTGAAGACGAATCTGTAACATATTATTAAGCAATTTCACGAGAATAACAGGGATAAAAGGATAATGGATGAGGGTGTCATTATTACCTTCATGTAGAGGGAAAGCAAAAGCAAAGGTAGAGAGACAAGATTAATTGAGGAAGGGAGAAGCGTTCATTGCTCATCAGCTCTTTTGTACTCTTTGCTTCTGAAATTCCAGACTGAGGGGGAAAAAAGGTGCTCAGAGCTGCATTTTAATGCAGCTGGCAAGGAATGGAAAACTGACAAGGCACTTTTTAGTCACCTCCCTTATCAAAAACCACATAATCACTATTGTCTTTTGGACATTCTGAAGACACAACAAAAAGCAACCAGGATATTTATTGTTTTATTTTGTAGCAACTTCTATTATTGGCCATACCTTTAAAAAACAAAAATCATAAAATTTTGAAATGCATCTTTCCATTCATTGCCCCCAAAATTGCTCCTTTAAATTTAGAGATTCAGTCAGTGATGGAACACTTCAAAACCCATTAGATTATTATCTTAATTGTCCTGAGAACATTAGGTTAAGGAAACAGTATATTTTATAATCAATTTTGACTGTTACTTTCATTTTCTAAGCACATTTCCCATTCACATATAATGCATGTGTTTCTTAAATAATAGTAAATACATTCCTTTTATCAAATGACCGTATGAGTAATTGAAACTTTAAAACACTCCAGTCTTTGTTTTCCTCTTTTACCTGTTTCTTATAACTTTGCATTTGGTCACTTATTCCAAAGGATACATTATATCACGCAGAGTAAGATGCAATTATAATGTAAAAACCACTATCCTGTTTGCAAAATAGTAACACAGGTCTTTTGCTGAAATCTAAGAAATCTTTGGGGGCATTGAATTCCCTTCTGATTGTAATTTACTCCTGCCATGGAGTTAATCTTAAATGCTCCAGAAATGTTAAAAATATATTATATTTCTTTGTACTGAGCCTGCAGGAAAGTCAGATGACCAAATTACAAGCTTAAATATATCCTGAATGGAGATACTCAAAAGTTGGAGATTAATTTATGAACCTGAACCTAAAACCTAAATTTCATCCTTGTCTACATAGTGGGTTTATATATTCAGGAAAAGTAACAAATGGTTAGGATTCAGGTGTCAGAGAGAAGTGAGAATCATTCAAGGTTAATATCCAGCTAGCAACTGACAGTTTAATGTGTGCATGCACATGCAGACACGGATAACCGTAATGCTACCAAATGCTAGGTGTGTATACCTTCCAGTAATACTTTTTATTGTGTAATAGTTTGTAAACTGTTTTCTTATACATCTTATTTTTGATCCCCAAAATAGTCATTTTTGTTCAGCGGAACTAGAATTTCTATTTCAGTTCTATAAATGGGAAAGCTGAGTTCTGAGTAGAAGCTTAAATGAGTTTATCAAAGAGTTCCATGGTAAATGATGTTTCTGGGAATAAAACCAACATCTTCAGACACCTGGTCCAGTGTTTTTCCCTTTTTTATTTTTATTTTTTTAATATTTATTTCTATTTACTTATTTGGCTGTCAGGTCTTAGTTGCAGCATGCAGGATCTTTTTAGTTGCAGCATGAAAACTCTTTAGTTGTGGAGTCTAGTTCCCCGATGAGGGATTGAACCTGGGCCCTCTGCATCAGGAGCACAAAATCTTAGCCACTGGACCACCAGGAAGTCCTTATTTGATTTTTAAATGTATTATTCATGCCACACCCTGATTCTTGCTGTTTTACTACTTTTCACATCTATCTTTCTGAATACCTTAAATGCCCCTTCAATGAAGGATTATCCTTTGCCTGATGGTCTCCATGGAGCAAGTGAAAAGAAACTAACATTCGTTAGTTTCAAGCACATAATATGACCAGACACTGTACTAGGCACTACATACAATATCCAAATTTAATATTCATAACAACTAAGGAAGTTAGACCTCATTATCACCACTTTGCAAAAGAAAAGGTTTGACATTAAAGATGTCACAACTTTGAAACGTCAAAGATTCATACCCAGTTTTCCTGGCTCCAAAGCTCGTATTTGTTCAAATACTACATAGCCCTTTTCCTTTGTATTTACTGTATCTTATATGGGCTTCCCAGGTGGCGCTAGTAAAGAACGTGCCTGCCAATGCAGGAGTTGGAACAGACCCAGGTTTGATCCCTGGGTCGGGAAGTTCCCCTGGTGGAGAGCATGGCAACCCACTCCAGTATTCTTGCCTGCAGAATCTGTGGACAGAGGTAGCTGGTAAGCTACAGTCCATGGGGTCACAGAGAGTCTGACACAACTGAAGGAACACGCATCTTATATATATATATATTCAGTCAAAATCCTGTTGTCTTTTTACATCTATCCTGTATTTTAGATCCGTCAGGATCTAAATTCAGTGGCTTTTTTATGTCTTAGTAGTCTCCAATTTCTATACACCATTTCACACTGAGCTTCCCAAATCCTCAAGCACTTTTTTACTAACTCAATGGCCCTTAAGTCTTTTTCACTGGCTGCTCTTCTTTCTGCTTTGACCGTAATATAGACTGTCTCATCCCCAAAGGTGCATCTTTTCAGTCCCCTTCATTCTTTAGCCTAGAGACCTAATCCCTTTCCATGCTTTAAGCTCTTTTTGTGTAGATAATGACAAACATCTCCTCATCTTGTTTTCTTGCTGTTGCTCCGTAGTCTTAGTTCCCTCCTCTCCTAGGGAGTCCTCTCAGGATGCCTTGCTTACCCCAAACCAAATGCATCATTTTCTTTTTCTTCCTAAATTTTCTTCTCACTTCCTGACCTTAAAAGAAACCGTTCTTCTAATCACCAAGGCCTTGTTGCCAATTTTAATTAGTTTGATGTTTTTCAACCTAACATTACAAGCCTTTCCTACCTTTATATGCTGCTGAATTCCATCCTCCATCCCTTTTCCACATTTTAAAGACTAGGCACCCTTCAAAGTCCATATCAAATATCTTCTTTAATAAGAAGTTTTCCCCCAAAACCATTAAATTTATCTGTTTCTCACTGAAATCTCCATACACTTAATTTGTACCCAAGTTTTCCTGGCTCCAGAACAGAAGAAATCTAACAAGAATCCAAATAAATATTTGTTGAATTTGAATAAAATCAAATTCTCAAACAATCGCAACCAAGTACTTTTATTTATTTATTTAGGCCACGCTGCACAGCTTGAGGGACTTTAGTTCCCTGACCAGAAATTGGACCCGGGCCACAGCAGTGAAACAACTGAGTCCTAACCACTGGACCACCAGAGAATTCCTCGAGTACTTTTATGCTATTTATACTATTATACTTTTTATTATACTATATCATAATATGATTATATTATAATTATATTACATATATAATTATATATAATATAATATTATATATATTACATTATACTATTTTTCCTTACATATGACTGAGCTTTGACTTTCTCATGTTGAAATTTAATATTAACCTTTTGATTATTTAACATTTAACATTAACATTCGAATGCTGATTTGTACATCCCACTTAATTATCAAAGAGTTACCTTTATTCAGTCCTGAGAGTAAAGAACCTGCCTTCATGAAGTGGCCTGCATGGTTAGGAAGATAGTGCTCTTTTCATGTGGCATTTGAATCAAATTTATTAAACACAACAGCATTCCCTTACAGTTATATTGATGGTACATGGAGATAAGGAAAGAGCAAAATATAGGGCGCTTTATTATATTTACTTATTCTTATACAATCCTAAAATATCAGTACTTTTTATCCCTATTTTACAAATGTGGAAATAGACCCTGAGAGTCCAAATTACTTTCTGCAAAGCACAAAAGCAGGGAAATGACAGACTCGCAAGTGGAACTGAAGTTTATCTAATGCCCGAGTCCCTGCTTTCCCACCGTACCGCTAGGCTCTACGTGTCCTTGTCTTAGTGAGAGAGATGCTATACGACAGGCATTCTTAACTCTGACTCCTGTGTTGATCCAGTTGCCTCAATTTAGGGAAGGCAGGAAGCATTAGTCATGATTATGTCAGATGATGGGTAGAATGGTTATTACTTATTAAATGTAGAGAAAAACACATCCCTGCCCACTCCAGTGTTCTTGCCTGGAGAATCCCAGGGGCGGGGGAGCCTGGTGAGCTGCCGTCTATGGGGTCACACAGAGTCGGACACAACTGAAGCGACTTAGCAGCAGCAGCAGCAGCAGCGGCTTTATGAGAAGCATAAAAAACAGCATTCTATTTTTCGTGTACAAATGCCCAGTCGGTGTGAGTACACATGGTTTCCTTGCCAGTTAGGTCAGGGAGAATGTCGCCTGGAACCTGCCATTTGGGAGAGGAGTTTTGTGGGCTAGTTCATGGAGCCTGACCCTTTCCACTGTACATGCTGCCCCTCAGATGACTGTAAGAGACAAACCATTGGCCCAAGTCAAGCATAGAAGATGGCAAAAGAAGTAGACTTAGTTCCTCTCTCACTCTTAGCACATTTTGATGCTCAGTTATGGAGACAAGAAGTAAACATCTACAAAGTGCCAGGACAACTCTACTTAGCCTTTCAAATTGCCTGCCAAGTTGTTATGCCTAAATTTCTTTTTCTTTCTTTCTTTTAGAATTCAAACTTCCCTTATTTATTAAGACCTCTTTTTTCCTTGTCTTATAAACTGTTTCTGAATCCAGTCTTTTGGGGAGGGAAATGTAGACATTTTCTCGTGGTCTCACATTACCCAAATTTCAAAATTTTAGACTGCTTCCTAGTGCACAAAATGACACTCCTTAATATCAGATAAGTTAGGACTTTACTTGCAGTCAATTGTTTGCACCTATGAGTTCATTCTAATTTTATATTTCAATTGAGTCTTTTAAAGGGAAAGATCATTCAAGTCTCTAATTGGCTTTATATAGTGCTTATCACATTGGCATCCCCAAATAGTTATAAAGAAATGCTTTTTATAGTGATATTATCTCATTTACCTTTTGATTTCCTAGGCATCCATGAATAAGATATTAGTTTCATTTAAAGGTAATATGAGCAAAAGTCTGAAAATAGCACTCAGTATAATATAGACAAGAGTCGGTATACTTTCGGAAGCCTAATGTAATCTGATGATTTGTTTAGTTAAGAAGGCAAGCCTAAAGTGCCTCATGGTGATACAGTTGCCATGTATAACTATGCTTCAGTGATAAAATCACCAAGTGAACCAATGCTCCAGTGGTGAGAATGCATCAGGCACCATGTCTCTCCCTGTACCGGACAGATTGAAATGTTTCTTCCGCTTAACTCTGGTGGCACTGAGGACGGGAGCATTGATTAGAATAAGGGCCCAAGAGGAGGGGTCAGCTAGTGGTGGCAGTAATATGGAGCAGGTGAGACTGTCTGGGGCTACAGGAGCACAGATGCAGATAAACCGGGGACATCCTGACCACCAGACTCCAAGGGACACCACCCAAGTGACCACCATCCTTTGCCCCAATCGCTCCAGGAACTGGTCTCCCCCTTTTCCACTATGGCTGTATGTTATTTTCGTCCTGACCATCTTTCCTTCTTGACCCTGCAGGGGAAAATAACACAGTCTTCACACTTCTCACAAGTCTCCTCTCTCTTAAACCAGAATAAAGTCCATTGGAGGTTTCAGCGGGTTTTTATTGCCTCAGTTGGAGAGATTGCTCTTGAAACTCACGATTTATTTATGACATACCATAGCCCAACTTTTTCTGTCTGGACAATTTTTACTGCTAAGACTTCTGTTGAGGGGAGATCCTTTTATTTCCTCACATTTCTGCTTTGTCCATAGAGAAGAAACTACTGCTTGGTTTTGTTTCCATGGGAAAGAAATTTCTACTCTGATTTTCCAGAATTTGCAGTATTCAATGACCCATAAAAATTCACTACTGGTAGGGTCAGTATAATGTTAAATTGTCAGGGCTCCCATGAGGTAAACACATCTGGACAGAACTAATCCCTCAAGATAGGCTAGCCAGCCTGCCTTCTTCTACCTTCTTCTGTAGAATCATCAAGTTGAGATAGGTCTCTTTTGAAGCCCAGACATTTTTCCCCACAGAGCTATCCAGGTCTCTATACCCCCAAATTTCTTTTCATGCTGGGTGGTGGAAGCCTTGCTTTGGATTCAGATCCACAGTAAATTCTTCAATCCAACTCTTGCCAGAATAGCCTTGCAGTGAGAGAGGATAGTATCAGCTATTAATTATTTTAACGTTCTTAGCTTTGCACCTGATTAGTATTATTTTTGTGTGTTTTCTTAGTCAAGAACCCTACAGGAGAAAATAGAATCTGATAGGATGTAAGCAGCCAAGTGCCAGACACAAGTTCTAATCCTGATTCCATTATTATCACAAGTATAAACTTTCAGGAATCATTTGCCTGCAGGAAATAGAACTCAAACTAGCTTAAACTAAAAGAGCACTTATTTTAAGCAGTTAGTGGTGATTTATTACATCCAATGACAAGTACAGCTGGAGCTTGATGGGAGACTGGAACTGAGAGTTGGAAAACCTAAATTTCTAGATTTGGAGAGTCTAGATTTCTTCCTTTTTTGGCCATGTGGACTCTTGTCTCTGCTTCTGCTCCGTTGTTATTTCTCTCCACTGATAGATTTCCCTAAATCTCCCTGCTCAAAACCCCAAAGTAGCCTCACTGGCTCCCTACAATTTATTTCTGCTCCAATACAAACTAAAATTCCAATTTAAAATTTCAAGGAGAGGGGATCTGATTGTCTAGTGTCTGAAACAGGTGTTCACCCTGGTCTCAATCAGCTATGACTGGGGAGAAGTGAGTGCACCATACACATAATTTACAGGGTATACTATGGATCAAAACAGATTACAGATCCAGTTAAAAGACTTGCTGTCGGCCAAGTGAGGGCTTTAGACCTGGAAATGGAGAGGAAAGGGCAGATTTGTGAACTATTTTGGAGGGCTTCCCTGGTGGCTCAGATGGTAAAGAATCCGCCTGCAATGTGGGAGACCTGGGTTCAATCCCTGGGTTGGGAAGATCCCCTGGAGAAGGGAATGGCTACCCACTCCAGTATTCTTGCCTGGAGAATTACATGGAAAGAGGAACCTGGCAGGCTGCAGTCCATGGGGTGGCAGAGTCTGACACGACTGAGCAACTTTCACTTAGAGCTAGAATCAACATTGTTTAGTCATCAGTTGGAGATAGGGATTAAAGTAACATTTACAGATAAGTTCCAGATTTTCATCTTTGATTATTTAATGAATAATAGTGCCATCCATTAAGATAATAATGGGAACTTTACTACTGTAATAGTTAACGTTTTTTCTGAGCAGTTATGTCGCACAGAAGCACCATGCTAGAGATTTTCCTATTCATTGTTTTATTTATTCATCATAATGTTTCTGTGAATTTTTATCTTATTTCACTATTCTATAGATAAGAAATATAAGCCTTCAAGAATTTATGTACTTTGAATATAATCACCTAACTCATAAAGTATAAAGTTAATTTTCACAGAATTTCATTCTTGACTTCAGAATGATCAATTTTTTAAGCTTACTTTTCTTAAGAAAGATGAGCAAGTTTTAAGGAAAACAGGTTTCTCTGGTGGCTCAGATGGTAAAGAATCTGCCTGCAGTGCAGGAGACCCAGGTTTGATCCCTGGGTCGAGAAGATCCCCTGGAGAAAGGAAATAGCAACCCACTCCAATATTCTTACCTGGGCAATCCCATGGACAGAGGAGCCTGGCAGGCTACAGTCCATGGGGTCGCAGAGTCAGATACAACTGAGTGACTAGCACCTTTGGTCTTCACTAAGTTTCATATGGGATGTATTGCATTGAGTTTCCTGTGAGGCATTCAGCCTCACAGGAAGGGGACACTGAGTGATGCTTCTGTGCCTCGGGGGAGGTCTGGGCTGGACCCTCAGGTTTGAGAGACAGTAACTTGAAGTGGAAACTCACGGTGGAAGAAACCCCTCCAGATTTGGACACCCAGTTAGTTACTATCCAAGCAATACTTACCTCTCCTGGGAGTTGTTCAACATTGTAAAACAGAAATTATTTTAAAATATAGTTTTTCAGAGTATTCATTTTCAATTGTAAGCATCTTTCTATATCCATTGTTACAACCCTACTTGTTAGATTTGTGTACTCTTTTCTCCCTCTATTTTAAAGATACTTACCAAGTGCTGTCTTTTCACTTTTTTTTTTTTTTCAAAGAACCATTTTTAGACTTTCAAGATTTTTACCTCTTTAACTTTATATTGATTTTGTTTTTATTTTAACTTTTATTTCTTTCTGTTTTTTCTTTTGATGTGTTCTTTCTTTGAAATTAAAATGAATGCTTGATTAATGTGTTTTCTTTTTCTGTTAGATGAAAACATTTAAAACTAAGAACGTATATTTCCAGCCTCTTTTCATCACATTCCATGGTAATGTTTTAATATTCATTGTTTCCTCATTACTCTTTTGCTGTATTGATTCCTAAAAGATTGATAATCACCCCAATGAAGCTAATTGGTAGGATGTCTTTAATAAGAGCTCTTTCCTTGAGGCATGGCAGAGAGGAGACTGCAGCGCTTCATGTGCTCCCTCTAGGTCTACACCACAGTTGGAGCCAACTCAGGGTCCATCAGGAAGAACTGTGCTAGAAGTTAAAAGAGAGAAAGATCCTTCTGTTTTTGTCTGTGCTCCAAAGGAACAAATCAAATCCTTTAGTTATGTTCCAAACAGCCATCAGCATTGAGCAATGTCATATGAGTGAGTAAAGGGGTACAGAGAGTGCCCCCAAAGCTCTTCCCTCCTCCCATCTCCTATGACTCACTTCTCCCACTCCCACAAGTGCTTATCAGTGTTTCCTATGAGCTCCATTTACAGGACCATCCTCAACACATTCATAGATTATTTATTCCAGTTAGAGTAAGTTCTGTAGTAAGGTCTATGTCATTGAACCATATTGTCATTTTTAAGTTCCTTTACTTCAACATTGAGTTTGTCTTTCTTAGCAAACCCAATTAAGCCGAACATTTTCCAAGGAAAACATAAATGCCATAGTACATCACTTGGATTTTATTTCACATTATTAAACATAGCATTAATTAGTGTATATAATGTGAATTTTATAAATGAACATATTGGTTTATATATCATGGAAAAGTGGAAAACAACCGTCTTCCCAATAAAGGCTTGTTTATACAATGTTGAAGAGTTACAACTGCAAGCACTTATCTGAATGTTCCTGATCAGCAGGCAAGGTACTGTTTTGAGAACAGACCACCTGGAT
Organism: Bubalus kerabau; assembly: GCF_029407905.1. Taxonomy (NCBI): domain Eukaryota; kingdom Metazoa; phylum Chordata; class Mammalia; order Artiodactyla; family Bovidae; genus Bubalus; species Bubalus kerabau. The sequence goes on along the minus strand of NC_073635.1, from coordinate 26,496,797 downwards.
GAATGATTAGAACGCTTTTATTCAGACAGCATAATAAAGGTAGGGCACAATGTATTCTGATCCTTGACATGGATCCATATTTTAATTTTTATATATAGAACTAAAATTGGTGTCATTTATTTAGTATTATGCTGAATCACAACATTTATTACTTTTTTTTTGGTGTCCTACCATGTTTCAGAAAAAAATTTAAGACAAATTAATGCTTATTAGTGAGTTACTATCGAAGTCTATTAAATTTTATTGCTTTTAATGTAGTTGCTTTGCTTTAGTGCCTTGTATAGCATATCATTGAATGTTTACCAAGATATACATTAAATTATTATAGAAATCATTGAAAATATTATTAGTGAAATACATTTGAGAAAACCTGCCCATATTTTTGGGAGAATGTGCTCTATATGGAAACTCTGAGGCTGTAGTCTCAGCTCCACCAGCATTCAGGCCTTTGTGACCTTGATGGAAGTAGGCTAATGTCATTAAGTCTTTTCCATCTCACTGATAAAATGGAAGTAGAAATTCTGTCCCTACACATCACACAGTGATTTTATGATGACTAAATAAAGTTGAACATGTGAAAATGTTTGGCACATCTTTAGAGAGGTAGATATAAAAGCATACACTTAATACTTTTCATTTTGTTAATATTTTAAATTATCTTACTGTGAAATAATTCAACAGAAAAAAAATAAGAGTAATATAATCAATGCCATGTATCTGATGTCTGCCTTTAACATACTATAAAATTCTGCCATATTTGCTTTTGATAATTTTTATGAAACAAAACATTACAGATACAAGTTGTACTCCACCATGGTTCTGTTCTCTTCCTTTTTTCCTAGGAATTCCACATTATTTTATGGTGCATTATAGTAATTTGATCATATTCAATTTAGACTTCCTATTGAATTTTCAGTATTTCATATATCCAGTAATTTTACTCCAAGAATAAGTGCATCCATTATGATGGCTTTTAACAGAAGGGCAGGCCATAGATTTCCAGAAAGAGTGTATCTAGTCATCATCAAGAAAACCTATAATCATATTCTATTTGCCTTGTTTTGCTCTCTTTCTTGATGTTCAGTTCAGTTCAGTTCAGTCGCTCAGTCATGTCCGACTCTTTGCAACCCCATGAATCGCAGCACGCCAGGCTTCCCTGTCCATCACCATCTCCTGGAGTTCACTCAGACTCACGTCCATCCAGTCAGTGATGCCATCCAGCCATCTCATCCTCTGTCATCCCCTTTTCCACCTGCCCCCAATCCCTTCCAGCATCAATCTTTTCCAATGAGCCAACTCTTCGCATGAGGTGGCCAAAATACTGAGTTTCAGCTTTAGCATCATTCCTTCCAAAGAACACCCAGGGCTAATCTCCTTTAGAATGGACTGGTTGGATCTCCTTGCAGTCCAAGGGACTCTCAAGAGTCTTCCCCAACACCACAGTTCAAAAGCATCAATTCTTCGGTGATCAGCTTTCTTCACAGTCCAACTCTCACATCCATACATGACCACAGGAAAAACCATAGCCTTGACTAGATGGACCTTTGTTGGCAAAGTAATGTCTCTGCTTTTGAATATGCTATCTAGGTTAGTCATAACTTTTCTTCCAGGGAGTAAGCGTCTTTTAATTTCATGGCTGCAGTCACCATCTGCAGTGATTTTGGAGCCCCAAAAAATAAAGTCTGACACTGTTTCCACTGTTTCCCCATCTATTTCCCATGAAGTGATGGGACCAGATGCCATGATCTTCGTTTTCTGAATGTTGAGCTTTAAGCCAACTTTTTCACTCTCCTCTTGCACTTTCATCAAGAGGCTTTTTAGTTCCTCTTCACTTTCTGCCATAAGGGTGGTGTCATCTGCATATCTGAGGTGATTGATATTTCTCCCGGCAATCTTGATTCCAGCTTGTGCTTCTTCCAGCCCAGCATTTCTCATGATGTACTCTGCATAGAAGTTAAATAAGCAGGGTGACAATATACAGCCTTGACGTACTCCTTTTCCTATTTGGAACCAGTCTGTTGTTCCATGTCCAGTTCTAACTGTTGCTTCCTGACCTGCATACAGGTTTCTCAAGAGGCAGGTCAGGTGGTCTGGTATTCCCATCTCTTTCACAATTTTCCACAGTTTATTGTGATCCACACAGTCAAAGGCTTTGGCATAGTCAAGAAAGCAGAAATAGATGTTTTTTGGGAACTCTCTTGCTTTTTCGATGATCCAGCAGATGTTGGCAATTTGATCTCTGGTTCCTCTGCCTTTTCTAAAACCAGCTTGAACATCTGGAAGTTGTTCAGTACGTAGCAATACGGTTCATGTATTGCTAAAGCCTGGCTTGGAGAATTTTGATGTTAGTTGATGCCAAACAAAAATAAAGAAGACATTTTTAAGTGCATTTACATGGTAGCAAAGATAATTCATTGAAAATATTTATTTTTCATCTTTTATTTGGGATAGGTAAAGTAAGAGCGGGAGCAATATTTTATAACTTGATAAAGTTGCAATTATAAGCAAACCTGGATGACAAATATGAATATTTACTGTAATGGGAATAAGGTTAATATTTTAAAACAAGGTTGACAGGAGAAAAATTCTCTTATTTTGCAAAAAGGAAATTTGTTTCTTTAAGTGAAAATTGAGGTCATTAGGCCATAGCTCTCCGTACTCCTGTATGACTGAAATGAATTAAATAATGCGCCAGAAACACAGTACTGAGCAAACTAATGACAAAATTATACACAAAAGTTTGAGTGAAGTCATTATATATTAGAAACATGTATTTTGTATAAGAAAATGTGACATTTTTAATGCATGCCCACTTCACCTCAGTTATCTTAGAACAGAGTAGCTTAGTCCTATTCTCTTGTATTCATTGAGATTCTCATGGTTATTTGCGGGGAGTAAGGGTAGTAACCATAGTTTAGGCATATTCCTGTCTCAGTTGCTGCATTCTGTTTACTTACTGTGATTTCAGTGTGATTGGGCTGTTATGAAGGACTTGTCTTTTATACAGTAAAATCAATATCCAGCCCCATATTTGCTCTCCATAGGGAGTATTATTTTTAGACAGTAAAACCTAATTTTGTATCGTTTGCTCTTTGGATTCTCTTAAGTAAAATGCGGTAGCAACTTTGTTAGTCATGCACTGTGTTCTAGGCATTGTGCTGGATACCCCCTGCACACTGTCTAATCCACACAATCCCATGAGGCAGACACTATTTTTATCATTTTATAGATGAAACTGGCTCACAGAGGTCACTTAAGTTGACTGAATCAGCCAAACTAGTACATGGCAGTTATTAGACTCTAACTTTGTATTTTCAATAGTGACATTTTCAGTAACATATCTCAAACATATTAATATTTAATGTAATATTAAAACCATTAAATTGAATGTTGTGACTCATGACTTCAAAAATAAGTGGGAGTGTATTTTTAGCAATCAGAATGAATAGCACTTTCAGCCTGTTCTGTGCATTTATAGACACACAAATACACACAGAGCCTTTTTTGTTTTGGTGCAAATGCTTGCAGTTACCCTATGGGAAATGTGAGTGAAAAACACTACTGAGTGTTAAGTGTATTTTATTATATAATCATTTATTTATAGTGGTCCTATCATGAACCAAGGGTTGACCTATACATATTACATGTAACTCTACTTTCAGTAGTTATGTGTAAAATGAACATACTTATGTGATGATCTACCTGATGCTAAAACGACCATCTGATGCACAGAAATTAATTAGTGATTTTTACAACTCTTTTAGTCCCTTGTGTCAAGTTGTGCAGTATAAACACAAGCCAAGTCATAATGTCCTCATTGGGTCGTATTTATTCATAATGACACTTTCAACATCACAAATGCAATAAATATGCAATAAATAAATAAATAAATTTTAATAAATTATTAAAGAAATAATATATAAATATATAAATTTATATATTATAAATTATATAAAAATTATATTAATATTTATTAATATAAATAAATAAATATGCATTGGGAAATAGTTTTATCCTGTTACTGTCTTCATACATTGGGCCTCCCTGGTGGCCCAGTTCATAAAGAATCTGCCTGCAGTGCAGGAGACCCAGGTTCATACATACTAGTTTTCAAAATGCAGGAAATAAAATCAACACCACTGCTCCCCAGTGATCTCTTCAAGAAAACTCTTTGAAGATAACTGATTATGATATCAATAAACCAAGTTGAAAACAATGTTAAATTTCCAATACAATATAGCCTAGGTATGGCAAGAGATGGAGGTGCTCTCCCTTTCTTTTTCTGTGTCCATATTAGCAAAGTACCTTTATATCCATTTCTAATAATGACATTTACACTTTGTTGCATTAATACAAAGTAACATGGATTGTGTGTGTTAGTAAATTTCCTTTTAATTACTGCGTAAAAATGATATGTAATTGAAATAAAAAGCATTGTTTCCAGCCCTATTTTTTTTTTTTTTCCTCGAGTCCATCCTGTCAGGCTGAAAGCGTGAAAGTTATTTTCTGGTGGTGTGATTAGATTGGGGCTGAACTCTCCAGCTGGCAGGCCTGTCTATGACTGGCGGCGGCCTGTCCCCAGTGCTTGTCATTTCCTGACATGCCTGACAGGATGGGGACAGCCGCCCCAGACAGGTTCATTAGATGGTGTTTTCTACAGCTGGGCTAAAAATAAATAAATAAATAAATAAATAAAAAGTCTGTGCTTTGTCAAGGCCCAAGCTGTAGGGGCCCTCCTTGTTGGTTTAAACCAGGGCCTTGTTTTGACAAATTTTGATCTGCGCAGTTTTTAGATTTTCTGACACATTTTTGTTTCCTTCCCTCTTGGCCTGCTCTTTGTGCACTCTGCCTTGTTGCTGCTTCAAAATCCTAACAGAGTCTTCCCAAGAGAAAAAGAACCCCAGGTATTGAGATCTTAAAAGAAAAAAACAAAACACAGTACTCTAAAATCGCAGTAGTCAGTTTATTTCCATGGTGATCCGCACAGTGATTAGAAAACAACCTTGGGACTTGCGATAAGCCAATTACAAGAAAGGTTAAGAGTTTTCCTGGTGCCAGAGACATGCCATCTACATGAGAACATAGTGTCATTAGTAGCAGCCTACACTCTCAAATACACTGCTCTTTAGAACTGCCAGAAATTTAAGCTATCTTCATTCTTGGGCTTTTAAGGAGCTGACAGAATTTTCCACCCATGTTGATAAACTCTGATGCCAGGAAGAGAAATTATAGAAGATTATAGAATACCTGCTAATTAAAACCAGAAATAAGTTACAGAATCAAATTTGGTAATTTTTTTTGTCAGTATTAGGACACCTTTTAAAGTTAACTGGATTTACTAAAAACTGGTATACGTTTGAAACATGCATGCATGCAGGTCATGCTTTATCATTTTCAACCCCAAATTTAAACTTTTACACCTGTGTTGTTGCAAGGAAAACAGATCTTTAGCCAAGAAATAATTCTTTGTGGATTTTACCTGCACGTAAGAAGTAGATATTGGCATCTTCATAGGCTTGATAGCCGTAGTCTCTTTACTCTCACAGTATCTGATAGCTGCTTTCCACTGGGAAAAACAGTTGATTTTAATTTTTAGTAAAAGCAGAACATGCCCAAATAGAAAACACTTGGCTATGTATGTTGACATAATCTTAGTGCTACCATTAGTTATCATTCCATTCACATGCAAGACACAAAATGGAATACTGTTTGTGTCTCTTGTACTTTGTCATCGGTGTAATAAATAGTGTTGCTGAAAAAAGCAAGCTCCTCATTCACAGAAATCTTAGCCCTTACCTTTCCTTTGTATTGTTAGTTTCTGCTGCTTTAGTTCCCCGTCTCTATGACAACTGTTTAAATTGGGATGGGCAACTGTCATCTGGAGTATTACTGAGAGAAAAGTGTTAGTGAGCACACAGTTCCCATAGATAGAGCATTTCAATATAATCCAATTTTAATTGAGCTCCTGAGACTTTGATGTGCTGCAGAAGGTTGGGAGAGAGCTATTCCAGGGAGAAATTAAAGCAGCCCAGCAAGGCTTCACCACTCCAGACTGTCACCATTTTAAGTAAGCATTAGCATCAGACTTAACCTGCCCCTGCGGAACATCTCACTTCTTTTTTCAGCTTTTCACCGATTTATTTTGCCATATGTAAAAGCAAAGCACTTTCATCTTGTTATATATCTTTTTACACCCATTTGATTAGGCTTGAAAAGCTTGTACTGGACCTGAGATTCATCTTCTGCTGTCTATTGGACTTTGCTTCAGCGGTTCAGAAAAGAAAAAGCAAGTAGAGTTAGGGATTAGTTTGAAATTGTCAGCTATCATATATTAAACTTTCTTTTTAATATTACTTTGTAAAACCTTACCTTGGAGCTAAAAAGTTTGAGGAAATGTTATTTTTGTTTAGCTTTGATTTACCATTGAATTTCATTTTAATGCCTAGATGCCTAGGCATTTATTAGAGGTTAGAGTTTTTATTTCAAAATGCATTAAAATATCTTTTCCTCATCACATGAGAAATGCTTTCAGGCAAAGCTACTATAAAGCAACTGAACACCGGCGTATCAGTCCTTGAGCAAGAAAGCATTGGTCTTTTTTTTGGTTGTTTGTTTTTTAATGGGCAGGAAAATAGTATTTTTCCATGATTATCCAATATCTTTTAAATACTTTGAAATATAATGTTGAACATGCATTAGGTATTTTACTATTAATAAAAATGAGATAAAAACACAATGTTAATTAAAATTACATAATATTAATATTGTGCTTAATATTAATACTAAATATATTGCTTGTGATGTCAAAAAGATTTGTTAGAGATATGGTAAACTTAAGGAAGTTATTACCTGTTTAAGGCATAGCTGACAGTTCTGATCTATATTGGCACATTTTAAAAAATAAAATGTATATTGAGAAATTAAGCTTACTGCAACTAGAAATTTTTTAGTATATGCATCATTGAGACACCTAGATTTGCTTGTAATCTGTAATCTGCAATCTAACGAAGCTTTTACATCAGGCCCCCTTACTCCACAGGGCCTTCTGAGAGATCAGAGTTACCAAGGATTCTATTGTTATCTCACTTTACTCAATTGCCTTAAGACGCCTCAGGGAAAAGAAATAAAAACCTCCATTTCTAAGCCTCCAGTATTTGTTGTAATTGTTCTATTCTCATTCTAAATAATTATTCACTTACATGGCTAATTTTTATTTGTAACTTTGTATTTTTTTTCTTTAAAAAGGCATTTCAAATAATGTAAGCTTATTTGACACTTTTTAAAAATTTTTATTTAATGTATATTTTTTTATTTAGTGTCCTCCTCCTTCCCACCCATGTTCACTTCTTTCCATTGTTCTTTAATTATAACAATTCTGCAGTGAAAAATCTGGTACATACTTCATCTTGCTTTGTTGAGTGTATATCCACAGGATAAATCCCTAGAAATGAAACTGCTGCATTAAAGGGCATATGTATTTGACATTTTTGATAGGCAGTGACAGAATGTTCTTAATATATTATACTAACCTGGACTTTCCCCAGCAATATGATTGCCTGTTTTCCTCACAATCAAAGTTTTAGATTTTTGCCAGTCTTATAGATAAAAATAGTATCTCCATATTGTTTCAGCTGTACTCTGGGGGAGGTTAATCATGTTTTTAATCAAGAAAGAGCAATTTGTGGTGTTCTCTGGAGTTCTTTTTAAGCAGAATTTTACTGTATCTCAGTGTTTATAGAAGGAGATTATTGGTAAATAATATAGTTTGTCTCATGTATCTCTGTGTATTAGATACATAGAAATATTAAAATTATATACATATGTGTATATAAACATGTTTTTCTCTCCCTACTTCTCATCTAGATTAATTTGTTATTCCTCTGTGGAATACCCCCACCCCAGTCTTAATGGCATTAGTTATGAGGATAAGGATCTTTCTAATCTACCTACTTACCCAGTAAGAATGTTTCCCCTCTGACAAAAAAAAAAAAAAATTTGCTAACTGCATGACATAATTTATAATTAGCTAAATATATTAACACTCTTTATGAATTAGTTTATGTGGACATCTCTAGTCTATGCTTTTATTTGTTTACTAAAGCCTGAGTATTGGAGAAACATGCAGTGGAGTTTCATGCAGCTGCCCCCACCTGTGTGCCAGACACCATGGCGAGCACCAGGGGAAGCAGCGTTAAGAAGGGGTTAGGACTGAGACCTGTAAATAACCTCCGTGTCTGGAGGAAATAACATCATTTGGTTTATTTATATTATTCCTGGAGAGCAAAACCGTAATAGCAAATTAAATGGGACACAGACTCCTCTGTCCATGAAATTCTCCAGGCAAGAATACTGGAGTAGGTTGCCATTTCTTTCGCCAGGGGATCTTCCTGACCCAGGAATCAAACCCTGGTCTCCTGCATTGTAGGCAGATTCTTTACCACCTGAGCCACCAGGCAAGTCCCATAGTAAAATACAAATGGGAATATCTCTTCAGGCCTTATGCAAAACTGAAATTCCATCTGAGTTCCAGTGCCCAGGTCTTTTAATTGCCCCTTCAGTCCCAGCCATCCATTAACATTATGGTGCCAATTGTTTATATTTTTGCTACTACAGACTGCCTGACTTTAAATACACCTAAAATTTAATCATTGAGCAGAGTACTTATTGAGTTTCTACAGTGTGCCAGGTACCATGCTAAGCAATAGGAGATATAGTAGTAAGAGAAGCAAATGATTAAGGTGGAGGGGGGCAGGCAATTACATTAATAAATTACATAATAGATTTGCGAAATGACACTTTGAAGAGAATGTCTCTCACATGTGGTGCTATGAGAGCGTGTGATAGGGTGATTTTACCCAGTAGGAGAGGTCAGTTGAGAAAATAAGAAGTCAAGAGAGCTCAAGGATGAGTAGAACTAAAGTAGGCAGATACGGGTGGGAGGCTATTCCCAGAGAGGGAAAAATATGTGCATTGGCCCTGTGACAGGAAACAGCATGGTATGGACCCAGGACTGGGAAAAACTCAATGGGACTGGAGCCAGCAGAGCAAAGTGGTCCCAGATGTGTTTGGAGCAGGAGATGGTTGCATCCACCACTAGGCTCATCTTTTTTAAAATGTCTTGGCTTCTGCTTCTTCAGGATTCCTGCCGCCTTATGATTTCTGATGCCTGTCTTCTCCATCTTTTGGCTTCTTCCTACCCTCCTGCTAGAGTTATCCCTGAATATCTCACATTGAAATCATAAAAAGATTATCTGATGGGGTCAGCCAGCCAGCATTCATAATAAAATGACTATGATGGACAGGGTTCTCACTGCCACTATTTGTGGCTGTTCTAGTTAGATAACTACTTACTCTTTTTAATATTTATTTATTTGGCTGTGCTGGTCTTCCCAGGTGGTGCAAATGGTAAAGAACCCACCTGCCAATGCAGGAGATGTAAGAGATGTGGATTCAGTCCCTGGGCTGGGAAGATCCCCTGGAGGAGGGTACGGCAACCCACTCCAGTATTCTGGCCTGGAGAGTCCCACAGACAGAGGAGCCTGTCTGGCCACAGTCCATAGCGTCACAGAGTCGGCAATGACTGAGAGTACTTAGCAGGCATGCACACTGGGTCTAGTCGCCACACACAGGATCTCTGATCTTGGTTGCAGGATGCAGGTTCTTTAGCTGTAGCATGAAGTATCTAGTTCCCTGACCAGCAATCAAACCCAGGCCCCCTGCATTGGGAGCTCAGAGTTTTAGCCACAGGACCATCAGGGAAGTCACGGTATCTACTTTAATATTAGGTGACAATCCTGGTTCAGTCCATCAAGGCCAGAGTGGTAGGGTCAGGTAATCAACATGGTGAAAAGAAACTTACCAGGAGGGGATACCTTTCATGCTCTGTCTGGTACATAATAAATTGGGAATCAACTCTGGACTGTCTTAATGTGATAGCTTTTAATTAATATAGGCCAAATAAATTAATAACTTTTCTGTGTATGAGTATTACTAAATATAGATCAGTAAAAGCATTCATAATTAATCACCACTATTAAGTGAGTGCTCCATGCTGAGCCTTGTGCTACATGTGAAAAACGCAGAGATGCACTGAGAATTCCAGCCATCAGTGGGTTCACAGGTTTGCAAGAGACACCAGCAAGTAAATCAACCATGATAATGATGGTTTGGTGAGTGTCAGAGTTGGGTAGAGGGCTCTCAGAGGGAACAGCAGGCTCTTTGAGCTTAGGTATCAATAGGAGTTCATCAGAAGAACAGACTAGGGAGGGATCTGCCAGGCAGAAGAAACACCATGTGCAAGGGTGCAGAAGCGTGACCGAAGATGGCACATTTGGGAGCGGAAAGCGATCAAGGTGGTTAGAATGTTAGAATGTTAGAATGTTAGAATGTAATACCCCTTGTAGCTTAATATGGGGTTTTATACCACTATTAGTACTAGCAGTTACCACTTCTTAAATACCTGCTTATGTACCATATGCACATACACTTTTTTTTTTCCGCATACGCACATATGCTTTTTAAACTCTGTTAGGATTTTCATGATGTGCTGGGATCCAGATTTCTTTTCCAGTGTTTGAAGCCCTCATGGTATGAACTGAAAAGTGCACGAATATCTGTATTGCATGCAGTTTTGTTTTGTTTTCAGGATAACATAAACATCAACTTGAGAAAAAAGAATGGTTTTACCTTTAAACTTTAAAAAAAAAAACACCTCTTTTCACTATGCATTTCTCACTAAGTGAGAAATACATAATTAAATTTTTGTTTTAAATTTGTAAAATAAAAAGTGGAACATAAAAAATGTTAAAATGTTTTCAAATATTTCTCTCTATACCCTGATTAGATCTTTAGTCAAAAGCAGTTTCTCCTTTATGTCTGCTCATTGCAGACGTAATTACCTCTACAACAATAATTACTGCAGCTCTCCCATCTAATCTTGTATCATTTCTGACTGTATCTAAAAACTTTAATAAGAAATATTTCCAAAAAGAGAAAAACAGTTTGTGTTGACAGTTCATAGTATCTACAAAATCATACCCTGTTAACAGTTTGATTCAAAGGAAACCCACTAACCCAGAAACCCAAATAACACAATAGGATTATTTGGAGCTATATAAGCATGAATGCTTTAAAAATTGTCACTATGCAGAGTAACACCAGGGAAGTTAATATGCTCAGTGTAGAAATGAAAGTGAGTAGTAGAAACTAGAAAATAGTTTCCTTCTAATACTGTAGAGTTCTCCATCTCCTGGCCCTTCCCTGTGTAAAATTACAGCAGAGGGACAAACACAAGATTTCAGAGTTTGCCAAATTTGAGAAAATGAAACACAGCCAAATATATAACACTTACATATGGGGACATTCATGAGTAGGACAAAAATGAAGCAACCTTGCCAATATATATATTTTTTTTAATTTTGAGAGTTTTACCCTAATTTTGAGAGTTACATGCCTTTGAAGATGAAGGAGGCACAGAGGACTCCAACTGCAAATCAAAGTTTGTTTGTAAATTAAATTTTGCAATATTTTATTCAATAAAATTGAATGAGTTCCTTTCATGTGCTGATTCTATAAGGAATACAACCTAGTCTCTACTCTTATGAACTCTGCAGTTGCGGGAATGTATGTTATAGAACAGATCATTTTAAAAGTACTTCCCATAGTGTGAAGGAGATTATTGGAGTGGTACAAATCCTACCTTTTGGAAAGAGTTCATGGCTTTCTACTAATGAGTATAAAATAATGTTTGTATAGTTTATTAGAAGAGCATTGTCTTTCACCAGTCAAAACAGCCTCTAAACTGTAGTCACAGCAGTGATTTCCAAAGTTTGAATTTAATCATCTCACCTCTTTGTTTAACAAATGGGGCTCATCATTGCTCTCAGATCAGAAGTCCAAACTCTTTAACATGAGTTACTTGATTTAGCCCCCACATCCTGGTTCCCTACGTACCTTTCATCATTCTTACGTTATTTTTCACCTCTCTCCTCTTGACAATATGTATTTCAGACTGCCTGAACCCATTCCCCAAGGCACTATATTTACATGTTCCTTCTGCTTGAGACCCTCTTCCTTCCCTGCTTCCGCTCACACCTTCCCCATTGTTGGAGAGTCCCCATGAGCCTATGACCTCTTTAAACAGGGACTCTGCCTCTCATTCACTATTGGTTGGTGACGGTCAATCAATAAATATTTGTTAAATAAGAGTCACTAAAAAATCAATTGATAAATCATGAAAAGAGCAAGAACTGGCCTAATTGGAGAAGACACTATAGCTCTGTTGGTAAAGAATCCGCCTGCAATGTGGGAGACCCCAGTTCAATTCCTGGGTCGGGAAGATCCCCTGGAGAAGGTATAGGCTACCCACTCCAGTGTTCTTGGGTTTCCCTTGTGGCTGAGCTGATAAAGAATCTCCCTGCAATGTGGAAGACCTGGGTTCGATCCCTGGGTTGGGAAGATCCCCTGGAGAAGGGAAAGGCTACTCACTCCAGTATTCTGGCCTGGAGAATTCCATGGACAGTCCATGGGGTCGCAAAGAGTCAGGCACTACTGAGCAACTTTCACTTTCACTTCCTAGAGTTGTCACTGCTAACAATGGATGTGGTAGCTGAGGTCTCAAATAGTTGTGATTTGGAAAACTTCTAGAATGCAAACTGCCACTAAGGAAACAGTTATGGCTGTTAGTTTTAAAGGTCATATGCTGTGGTCCAAGTTTTCTACTCTCTCACTGGCAGTGTCATTATTGAAGGTTAAAACCAGAGATGTACTCAGTGCATGTATGTGTGTATGTCTGTACCACGTGCACATGAGAAGGTAGACATTAGAGTAGAAGGCTAACATTTGTTAAGCACTTCCTGTGAGCTGGGAACTGTACTAAGCATTTTTAAAAAGAACTCATTCAGAACTCATTCAACTAACCTGTGAGTCTAGGTACTGTCATTTCCTCCATCTTGTGATGTGGAAGCTGAAGAATTAAAAATGAACTAACTTGCCTGAGGGTTCACAGCTTATAAGAGAGGTGGACCCTAGGAAGGCTTTAAATGTAGGAGAGGCAGGTACGTAAAGTGATGACTTAGAGCAAAATGCTAAATAAAAAGCCCTCTAGAGATTTCCCTGCCTTCCGGTGGTCCAGTGGTCGGGACTGCACTTCTACTGCAGGGGGCACGGGTTCCATCCCTGGTTGGGGAACTAGGATCCTGCATATCGCACTGCAAAGCCAAATAAAATAAAACTAAAGGAAAAACTCTGTATAGATGAGCTGCCTAAATTTTTCTCAGTTATACGATGTAATTTTAATTCATATAGTGATGATGACTGTGTTTATGAATATTTAACCTCAGGAGTATAACAATATAGTATATATTATAAAATTTTCATTGAAAATGTATTTCCTGGAAACTGTCTTTTTGCTAGCCTAATTTCTTGATCATTTTCATTTACTTCACAGTTAAACCGTTTTCAGCTTTTTCCATTTTCAACTGTATATTACATGAATTATTTATTTTCATTGGGACTAATTATTTTCCATCTAAATTTTAATGAAAAGATTTGACTCAGTGATCATTTTTTGGTCCATATTATATTTTACTGATTACAATGCCTACCCCTGAGTTTTATTTTGATGACTTTATTCATTATTAATTGGATAAAAAGATTTAGTGAGACTTTTCCATGAGAAATTTGAGGTTTTCTTTATTGTATAGTGTGGGTCCATTGTAATTGTCCTCTAACATTTTTTTAACCCACCCTGTAAAAAACTTTTATACACGTTACACATGTATAAAACAATTTACATATTACACATGTTAACATTTAATACTTTGTATAAGTTTAACCTTTTTTAAAGATGTGGTTGGTATCCAGCATGTTCTACATATTGATATTTTAAAATAAAATTCTTAAAAATAATCACTTTTCAGATATGCCCAATAGAATCAAATATATCCAAAGAAATAATGATTTGGCTGTTATCAACATCCATTTTAAAATGTATAAATAATCTTTTTTCAAGTGGACATTTTATGTAATTCCTCTTTCTTACTCAACAAATATTTCCATTTATTGTGAGCTTTGAAAAATAATTACAAAACATAAAAAGTTAAAATGCTATGGGAAATTCATCTCAATGAGATGGTTAGTATATCTACATAGGAATATTATTTATTGCTAAAACAATACAGGGATCAATATTAAAGCTACCCCTAACTTTTTAAAAATTGAAATATAGTTGATTTATAATATTGTGGTAGTTTCAGATATACAGCAAAGTGATTCAGATGTATATTGTTTTTCAGACTCTTTTCCATTATAGGTTATTACAAGATATTGAGTATAGTTCCCTGTGCTATATAGTAGGTCCTTGCTGATTATCTATTTTATATATAGCAGTGTACAAGTGTTCATCCTAAACTCCTAATTTATCCCTTCCTGCCCTTTCCCCTTTGGTTTGTTTTCTATGTCTGAGTCTATTTCTGTTTGAAAATGAGTTCATTTTTATCATTTTTTTAAATTAAATTCCACATACTATATCATCTGATATTTGTTTTTCTCTGGTTTACTTCACTTAGTATGATAATCCCTTGTTGCTGTAAGTGGCATGATTTCATTCTTTTTTGTGGCTGAGTAATATTTCATTGTGTATTTATGCCACATCTTCTTTATCCAGTCATCTGTTGATGGACATTTAGGTTGCTTCCATGTCTTGGCTATTATAAATGGTGCTGTAGAGATACTGGGATGCATGTATCTTTTTGAGTTATAGTTTTCTTCAGATATATGCCCAGGAGAAGAATCGCTAGATCATATGTTAACTGTTTGTAGCTTTTACACCGCCATACTGCTTTCCATAATGGCTATAGCAATTTATATTACCACCAACAGTTGAGGAAGATCCCTTTTTCTCTGTACCCTCTGCACCATGTATTATTTATAGACTTTTTGATGGTAGGCATTCTGACCAGTGTGAATGATAACTCTTATAGTTTTTAACTTTCTTTTTTTGTAGTTCTGTTGAAAAATGCTGTTCACAATTTTAAACTATAAGTAAATATAAGGATATTGACATTGTATTCCAGCAACATTTATATAGCTTTTTGTGCCACTTCTAGGTTGTATGCTAAAAATCATCTAGTGGATCTATCATCAAAAATTATCTTCCAGCTATCAACCCAATTAGATCCAACTTCAGCTCTTTGAAAGTAAAGAATTAGGAAATCATTTAACTTAAAGATTTTTCAAATCCAGTCATTGAGGGCATACACTTTCTAATGAATTGTCCCTTATTTGAGGCTCCTACCCTCAACAGATTTTGTACCCCAGATGATACATCATAGAGAGTCCCCTTCCCATTTTGTAATTGGAGAATGGCAATGGGAAAAGAGAGATGGGAAAGACAACATGTATTTCTCTCACATATTCATCCTCAGGCAGATAGATTTTAAGAAGGTAAGGATCTGAAAACTTACTTTTAACTTGTGCATATGTACATAACTGACCTCTTGGAAAATCATTCATTGCCCAATTAGAAGAGAATAGTCCATTGTGTTGCTATTTCCTTTTTTCCATACACTTCTAATTAGTTACTTCTTATATCTTATTCTCTCTATGCCTTTGGTGAAGAACTGGTATCACCAGGACATGCAGTGAGAACTGGAAGAAGGCAGTTCCAAACATTTGGCCGTTTTTGCTGCTTCCTACTTCCTCATCTCATGTTCCATGACCTCGACTGCCAGTCAGAGATGATCTTCCACAACATGGTCAATTTAGAACCCGAGCTTCTTCTACTCTGTGGTTCTGGTTTTCTTCTGGGCCTTAGAATCCTCTTTATTCATCTGGCAAAAGGGAAAAGACCGTGTATGAATGCAGACCTAAAACAACTCTTGTACTCTTCCATTCTGAATATATTTGCTACATCCAGAATCACTGGTAATTTGTACAGAATTGTAAAAGTAATGGGGGTTACAGTTTCCCATTGCACTAACAGCCCTTTAATTAAATTGTTCAAGCTGCAAGTGTCGGTTGGATGTGATGACCCGATGAACACTGAACAGGGCATGTCTAGCCAGCCCTTTGCATCATTCTCATCAATTCTTAACAGAAAATACAGCTTGAAGCAAAATTTAGTTTTTTCATATCCAAATACTTCTTCTGATATATGCAGTCAGACGATTTGAGATCACCAAAGCTATCACGAAACAAGTACGTTTTAGGTCACACAATATTAACTGTCTTTAAAGGAAAAAAAGATGAAACTGATTTGACAGCCATACCCATGTTTCTGACAAATATGCATGTCTGATACACATGAGTGCACAGCAACCCTATTTTTCTTCAACACAGTCATCAAATAATATGTGTTAAGCACACATTTGGGTGAAGTGGTTTACAAGGGGTCTCTATTACATTTGTTTTAGATTGCGTCCTGTGTGCTTCAGTTGGTAAGTGAGTGGGGCAGACCTCAGGGTATAAACCCAGTGTGATCTCTCTCTCCCTTCACTGTTTTTGGATATTAAGCCCTTAGTTCAAAGCAGGTCAGTGGTCACTTAAGAAAATCACAAGAGTTTCATAAAATTTGTGATCAAGATGCTTTAATTTTCCCTTTTATGACCTATGTGTGTGGTGCTAAGTTGTGTCTGACTCTTTGCGACCCCAAGGACTAACCCACCAGGCTCCTCTGTCCGTATGATGTAATAAAAATTCTTTATTCATCTTTTCAGAAAATGAAACTGAATAGTTTAGCATTTGTTGATTGGTTTCATAGTATATTAAGAAATTTGGACAGCCCAGGAAGCACAAATCAGATAATATGGAAAGGTTAACATAAGAAAGAAAGCAAAACCACAAACCTCAAGTCTAGATGAAAGTACTTCTATGGTTTAGAAAAATATCTTGGACTAAATGAAAAAGTAACTTAAAGCGTTATTATAGAAGAGCCTGAAATTTACAGAACACTATGTAACTAGACAGAAGCAGAAGATATTAAGAAGAGGTGGCAAGAATACACAGAACTGTACAAAAAAGATCTTCACGACCCAGATAATCACGATGGTGTGATCACTGACCTAGAGCCAGACATCCTGGAATGTGAAGTCAAGTGGGCCTTAGAAAGCATCACTACGAACAAAGCTAGTGGAGGTGATGGAATTCCAGTTGAGCTATTTCAAATCATGGAAGATGATGCTCTGAAAGTGCTGCACTCAATATGCCAGCAAATTTGGAAAACTCAGCAGTGGCCATAGGACTGGAAAACGTCAGTTTTCATTCCAATCCCAAAGAAAGGCAATGCCAAAGAATGCTCAAACTACTGCACAATTGCACTCATCTCACATGCTAGTAAAGTAACGCTCAAAATTCTCCAGGCTAGGCTTCAGCAATACGTGAACCATGAACTTCCAGATGTTCAAGCTGGTTTTAGAAAAGGCAGAGAAACCAGAGATCAAATTGCCAACATCCGCTGGATCATGGAAAAAGCAAGAGAGTTCCAGAAAAACATCTCTTTCTGCTTTATTGACTATGCCAAAGCCTTTGACTGTGTGGATCACAATAAACTGTGGAAAATTCTGAAAGAGATGGGAATACCAGACCACCTGACCTGCCTCTTGAGAAACCTATATGCAGGTCAGGAAGCACCAGTTAGAACTGGACATGGAACAACAGACTGGTTCCAAATAGGAAAAGGAATATGTCAAGGCTGTATATTGTCACCCTGCTTATTTAACTTCTATGCAGAGTACATCATGAGAAATGCTGGACTGAAAGAAACACAAGCTGGAATCAAGATTACTGGGAAAAATATCAATAACCTCAGATATGCAGATGACACCACCCTTATGGCAGAAAGTGAAGAGAAACTAAAAAGCTTCTTGATGAAGGTGAAAGTGGAGAGTGAAAAAGTTGGCTTAAAGCTCAACATTCAGAAAACAAAGATCATGGCATCCGGTCCCATCACTTCATGGCAAATAGATGGGGAAACAGTGGAAACAGTGTCAGACTTTATTTTTTGGGGCTCCAAAATCACTGCAGATGGTGACTGCAGCCACGAAATTAAAAGATGCTTACTCCTTGGAAGGAAAGTTATGACCAACCTAGATAGCATATTGAAAAGCAGAGACATTACTTTACCAACAAAGGTCTGTCTAGTCAAGGCTATGGTTTTTCCTGTGGTCATGTATGGATGTGAGAGTTGGACTGTGAAGAAGTCTGATCACCGAAGAATTGATGCTTTTGAACTGTGGTGTTGGAGAAGACTCTTGAGAGTCCCTTGGACTGCAAGGAAATCCAACAAGTCCATTCTAAAGGAGATCAGCCTTGGGATTTCTTTGGAAGGAATGATGCTAAAGCTGAAACTCCAGTACTTTGGCCACCTCACGCGAAGAGTTGACGCATTGGAAAAGACCCTGATGCTGGGAGGGATGGGGGCAGGAGGAGAAGGGGATGACAGAGGATGAGATGGCTGGATGGCATCACTGACTCAATGGACCTGAGTTTGAGTGAACTCCAGGAGATGGTAATGGACAGGGAGGCCTGGCGTGCTGCTATTCATGGGGTTGCAAAGAGTCGGACACAACTGAGCGACTGAACTGAACTGATGTAACTAGTGGAGGTATAAATAAAATACAGGCAATTTTATAGTATCAAGTCATATTTCAGACCTAAGCTTGATGCCCAGAATTTTATAGAAACATACCATAAACTCAGTATTTAATCAACTATAAATGATATTCTTTTGCCCTTTTGAAGCATATACAAATTGATTAAACTCATCGCATGCCCAAAGTAGCATCCTTACTAGCCTCTCTGCCTCCAGTGTCACAGCTTTCTACTTTGGCCTCCATGAGCCCCCTGAGTGTGAGTCAGTAAAGTCTCTCTAGTTACCCTCATGCTCTGTTTCAGGGCTTTCTCTTGGCATCTGAGCAGAGGAGAGGAAAGGGGACGGGCATAGTCCCAGGCGATCACGGCAATCAGTGAAGTTATATGAATGCTAGTGGTTTATCTCAACAGTTCATCGTTTCTTTAAATATTTTGTTTTCCATCCTATTTGCAGTAATTTCACTACCAAAAAAAAATGTCTAATTGCCTAACAGAAATGAAACCGATGTTTAACAGGGGTGTCAAATGATATTCTATGACACACCTCAGTATATATTTTCTTAAATGAGAGGCATTAAGTCTATCTACTGAAATGCCTTAGCCTAAAAGACCTTCCATAGCCCCTCTAGAATGAAGGAATCCTTTTTTATGGAGACAGACCTTTCAGGATTTGGTATAGCCCAGTCTACCCTAGTGACTCAATGATAAAGAATCTGCCTGCCAGTGCAGGAGATGCAGATTCCATCCCTGGGTCGGGAAGATCCTCTGGAGGAGGAAATGGCAATCCTCTCCAGTATTCTTGTCTGGGAAATCCCATGGAACGAGGAGCCCAGTGGGCTACAGTCCACAGGATTACAAAGAGTCAGACTTGACTTAATGACTGAGCACAGCACAGCACATAACCCAATCTAGATTTCCTTGTGAGTGCAAATTAACCTACTAGAAAATATAAAACAGTTATTCTATTTAGATCACTTTGTTTAGATCTTGATTAAATCTCAAGTCAGGAGACACTTCTTGCAGGCTCCAACATTAGGATAATAAACATGAGAAGTCTGAAGGTAAAACTGGAAAGCTCTTTCCAATTCAGCAAAGGAGTCAAAGATGCACATACTTTGTAAGATCTCTTTGTAACCCTCCCCATATGCATTATCTGTCCGTTTCTCTTGGTGATTTAGTCAGTAAACAAATGTATATGGAGCACATATGTGCAAGGCATTGCTTTAGGCTCTGTGTATTATTGAGCAGTAATAAGATGACTGAGGATCTTGTTGTCATGGAACTTTCACATCACAGGGAGGGGACCGACGAAAAGCGAACAAATAAATAAATAAGTTCCATGCACAGAACTGACATAAAATGATGTCATAGAAGAGATACTGGAGGTTAGTACACGATAACTCTTAAGCTGGATACCAGGAAAGGCAGTTCACAGGAAAGGATACTTAAAAGAGAAGTTTTAATTAATTTAGGAGAGTTTCGTGCCATAATCAATCTGAAAGGAAACGCGAAAGTAGGAGGTGACATGCTTTAAAAAAAGAAAAGGACTGTTGGCTCTCTTGAGTTTTCTGGAAGGAAATTATGAATGCCTCAGAGCACTGTCTTTTATCAGCCCCTTTTAAGGATTTCAAAAGCTTAACTATAACGTCAGTGACTGTAAAGGAAAATTTTCTTTTCCTTGGCTTCTCTGAATGGGGGCTGTACCGCTTATTCAGATGATGCTGTCCTTGTTCAAAACAGCTTGGAACTTCGGATCTATCTTCTGGAATTTGCCTCCTGAGCTGTTTATGGTTGTTGATGTTAATTTAGTTGCTCAGTCATATCCGACTCTTTGTGACCCCGTGGACTGTAGCCTGCCAGTCTCCTCTGTCCACGGAATTTTCCAGGGAAGAATACTAGAGTGGGTGCCATTTCCTTCTCCAGGGGATCTTCCCAACCCAGGGATCAAACCCATGACTGCTACATTGGTAGGCACATTCTTTTCCACTGAGCCTCCATGGAAGCCTAAGCTGTTTATTACTTGCTAGCAAAATAATTTAATTTTATTCTGTCTCCTTTTACTCTTCACCTCCAGGCTTTATTGAGTTCCTCTGATTATCTCAGTTTCCTTTTTCTTTCTCCCAAGGGTCCCTGAGGGCCCCTGAGGACTGTTGTGGTCCCAGCCTGGAGGAGAACTGATTGAGTTCCTATATCAGTTTGTAACCAGTCAAGAGAAAGAAGCCACATAGCAATTTGAAGAGGGAAAGTGTTATAATTTATAAACACTATAACATAGAAATAATTATAATATAAATTCTGGTAGAATTTTGGAGAAACAAGTTAGTAAGAAATAAAAAGAACTCTAAAGAACATAGGAACAGAATACATGAGGAGCAGCCACTGTATTTTGAGCTGACATTGAACCCAAGCAGGGGCCCCTGACTTAGGTAGGGAGGGCATGGCTTATAGCGCCCTTCATGGTACCAAGTCACTCTGGTGCCCTGCTGGGGGAGCTTGGTGCTCTGTCTTTTGGAACTTTCCAGAAAACCACCCTCTAGGGATTCGTGAAGCTCCTTATAGGAGGGTTCTCATCAGAGCACGTTGCTATAAAAGTACCTGGGGCACTGAAGTACTGGAAAAAACTTCTAGTCACTGGGTGCTATTGGCCATCACACACTGCAGGAGCCAGGCCCTGGAGAAGCCCACGCTCTGCAGAGACCTGCTAGGTACACATACAGAATGGGGAAGAAAAACCCCTTGCCTCAGCATCATCTCTTCAGAGTCCTTGCCTGATGGACCTCAACATACTCCTGGCTACCAAAGGAAAAATTAAGGGCACAGATTCATTTTCACATGATAAGCAATTAAGGGTGACTCCAGAGCCGAGGGCCAGTCATTGACTAACTGGCACAGTTGGTAAGGCAGTTTTACATGAAGCACTTAGACTCAACCCAACTTCTATGTGTGTGAGCCATAGATATCAATAAAAGGTATTTTATTGAATACCTGCTAAAGATATTCAATAAAATAAACTTATAATATGATTAATGGAAAATAATACTAGGTTCAATATCCATTAAATCATGGTCCTCAAAGAGAAAAATAAAAATATTAATGTGTGTATGCATATACACACACTAATATATATAAAGTCTAATATAATATATGTAGACATAAAATCACCCATCCTCCTGGCATACCACTTTTAGTATAAAGGTGCCATCATAGCTCTCATGGAAAGATCTCTTCTTGTTTCTGAGATTATACTCATTTTGTTGTTATTCAGTCACTAAGTTGTATCTGACTCTTTGTGACCCCATGAACTGCAGCATGCCAGACTTTCCTGTCCTTCTCTATCTCTGTTAACTCCAAAAATGTGTTTATTGCAGATTTGACTGCAGCAGAATAATCAAATGTGAATTTATCTGTATCATGAAACAAGAAGTCCACATATGGATAGTTGCTGAGAATGTTTCAGCAACTTAGTATTATGGTCAGCCTCGCTGGGATTCCCTTGGCCTTCCTCTAATGGCTACACAATTGCTTCTATAGTTTCTGCCATTACATCTCCATTCAAGTAAGGAGGAGATAGAAGTATGCCAGCTACATATGACACCTTTTATCAGCTTTTCTGGAATATCCCCAAATGACTGGTTTCATTCTCATTAGCCAGTTCTGGGTCACATGTCCTTACTTACAGTTGCAAGGGAATTTGGACAAAGCAAGGATGACTTTATCATCACTATCTTAGATCAAAGGTCAGACAAATTCTGGCCTCAGGAACAAATTCAGGCCATTGTTGCAAATAAAGTTTTGTTGGAACAGAGTCATGCCCACCTAGTTACACATTGTCTGGGACTGCTTTCCTACCACAATGGCAAAGTTGAATAGTTGTGAGAAGGACAGGTGACCTGCAAGTCCTAAAAATTTTTACTATTTCACCTTTTACCAGAAATGTTCATTGACCTCAGGCTTAGACCAATCATGAACCCTTGCTTGGGGTTGACCACTTTGAGGACTAAATGGTTTTCCATTAAGGAGGAAAAATGGCATTGGAAAAGTACCAACCATATATATACAGCCACCTGGTCTAACCGATCGTATATAAGACCACCAAGGCATAACACATTTTCTGTTTTGTCACAGGGTCACCTTGAACTTACAACTTTTCTGTTCCTTTGTTCCTTCATTTCTACATGAGCCAGGTACAAAAAATTTAGAGAGGTAGAAATTTTGTAAATATACAGAATCAGATGATTGACAGTATTGTGATACATCATGAATTCAGGAAGATAAGCCCTAATTTACTGACTTTTATACAGCACTAAGGTATTGTCAGACTAAATCTGAGACACATATTCCACTGACTGACCCTTCCCTTCAAACTGTGTATTTTAGGTCCTTGCGTACACTGAGGGACTTCATGGAAAATGGATGTTCAGCGAGATACGAGCTGTATTTTCAAGACGTTATCTTCTACAAAATACTGCTTTGGAAGTGTTTATGGCAAACCGAAGTAAGTCTCCTTAAATATTTAAAAAAAAATGTGCTGCTCATATTTGAATGTTAATGATTGACATGATGTGACACTGACTTGATTTTTTGCATTGTATTTCTTTCTTTGATATGCTGCTGCTAATGCAAAAATAAAAATTAAAAAAGAATGTATTTGTTTGAAAATGTTAATCCTAGGATAAACTTATAAGGAAATCTAATTTCCATGAAGATTCATTACCTTTACAAATAAATCATGAAAGACACTTGAAAAATGATTTCTGAAATTGATGGTTAGCTCTCCTGTGGTTTTCTAAATCATGTTTTTTCTTCTTGCCACAGCTTCAGTTATGTTTAATTTCCCTGATCAAGCAACAGTAAAAAAAGTCGTCTATAGCTTGCCTCGGGTTGGAGTAGGGACCAGCTATGGTTTGCCACAAGCCAGGTAATTATATCATATTACACATTATCTATGGTTTGCTAACATATTTCCATCTAAATACAACAAAAATCTGAAAGGAGTTATGCCATTGTAATTATTTTGAAAACCTAGGAATTGTCTTCCTCTGCAGGTCATTTGTAGGGAAAGAGGTTATGAAAACAGCTATTTTAAGAATGACAGAATAGGGCATAATTTTATTTAACATAATTTTATTTAAATGACAAAGTAAGAAAGTTGATTGCATCTTATAGTAAGCATGTTAAGACATTTTTGCTGAAGATCTTATGAAAGACATACCAAAAGCCTCATGATGTTTCTGATTAACTGTTATGTAATAACATATAGTTTTTTATAAAAGTTGTGTAAAAAGACTTCTTCATTACAGTAATAAAACTCTTAGGGTTTATTGAGATTAAGAGTCATTCATTATGGTGTAGTTATAATCATTTCCTGAATCTTTCATCTTTGTATTTTAAATGCATTATTTTGAAATCTTACTTCGTCAAAGATACTGCTCTGTGTAGAAAACATGGTCAGTAATTATGTGTGTCACTAATATCAATTAGTTGGTTTTGGCTGCGAGTAACTGAATAACTGACTAAATGTGGTTTAACCAATAGGGTTTTGGTTGTGGGAGGTTTGTTTTATTAAAGAGGTGGAATTAAAAAGAAGTTTCCAGGGGATCCCCTGGTGGCTCAGTGGTAAAGAATCCACCTGCCAGTGTAGAAGGCACAAATTTGATCCCTGATCCAGGAAGACCCCACACGCCATGGAGCAACTAAGCCCGTGCACGACGACTACTGCGCCTGTGCTCTAAAGCCTGTGAGCCGTAATGCTGAGCCTGTGCTGCAGCTCCTGAAGTCTGCGTGCCTAGAGCCTGTGCTCTGCAACAGGAGAAGGCACCACAGTGAGAGGCCCACAAACCACACCTGGAGAGTAGTCCCCACACACAACGAGAGAAAAGCAACAGGGAAGACCCGGTACAGCCAAAAATAAATATATGTATAAATAAAAATATAAAACATAAAAAAAGGAGTTGCCAGTATTGGCTCAGAGGTTCAGTAATGTCAGGACTCTAAGTTGGCCTCATGTTCACAAAATACCCACTACTGCTCCGAATACCACATCTTCATACAACTGCATTCAAGTACGAGAAGGACACAAAGGACTTCTTGAAATTCTGTGTTTTAGAATGGAATATATTTAGAAGTCCCTTTGTCCAGAATGGAGTCACCTTCCTGCCCCTCAAACAATCACTGAACACTGAATGTGAAACCAAATCATCCCCTACAAGTCAAGGAAAAATATACCTCTGAACTCCCTGCCACTTCCTATCTGAAAAAAATACACTTTGTGTTGTTAAGGAAGAAAGAGAATAATCGGCTTTGGGCAGACAAGCAACAGTGTCTTCCGTGTAGATCATTAAGTGCCTGGGAGTTATTCCAGAGCACTGCATGCATGGAAAGGAAAACCAGTCTTTGTCTACCTTCCCCTTAAATAGGCTACAGACATTTAAAAGACAGGAACTGTGTCTTATTTATCTTTTAATCTACAATACCTAGCACACTGCCTAATTGCAAAGGCGCTTTTAAGTGCTACTCAACTAGAGTTACCCTACATTACAAAGTCTCTATTCCCATGTTAAGCTTATAGTGTAAAACCAATTCGCAGACATGTATGCACATGCTCAGGATATTTGCTGTTTTGAACAACAAAATTCACTTAAGACATTAGTAGACAATGAAGTACTTATATAAAATACAGGTCAAAAGAAAAATGCATTTAATCTAGCAAAAAAAAATGACGTTAGTTTTGCAAGGTTTATTCGTACTGAATCTAAGCTCTTAGTAATCACTACTTCCTTTCGCAAGTACCTACAAATTGTTTAATCATCAAGTCAAGGATTTTTCCAGGAATTGACATTAAGAACTCACAAATAGGCCTAACTTTTTCCTTTTAAAGAATAATCATCTGCCTCCTGGCATATTTCTCAATGACCATGATTCTTCAAAGATTACCAGTAGAGTTTTCTGATTTCTTTTGGTATTCTTCTACTTTTCAGGACCTGAAATCATTTAAAACAACCAGAAACTCTTTTACTATATTCCTTATTTCTTATGAGTATAATTTTCCTTTCAACCACATTTAGTCTCAGATTTTTGGAATGCTTTTCCTCTTGATGGAAAAACTGGAAACAAAACATATGTTTAGTAACTGGAGATTCTATCTGAAGACACTTTTTTGTTGCCCCTTTTGTGTTCCCCCCAAAGACTCAACTCATTAAGTTTCCCAATAAAATACTCATAAGTTCAGTTTTGTTTATTTCCTGTGATATTTAGCCTTGGAGGTAGCAGATGGAGGTTGGCAGAACATTGAATCAAGGCTCAGATCTGCCACTTACTGGCTGGGTAACAATGATAGGGTCTGATATGATTGTAGGAACTCAGTACCTATATGTTGAAAGAATGAATAACATGAAGCAAGAAGACTGAAGTTCTCATCTGCTATAAAATGGGCACAGTATTTTATGAAAGATATTTCAACAAATGTCCTGAGACCATAAAATGAATGCACTTTGTGGACTGTGAACACACATATACACTATACACATGCATGTGGACATGCACACATAGATATAGATGGTAGGTAGGTAAGGAGGTAGGGAGCTGGGTGAGTAGGTAAACAGATATACATACAGACACCTACAAAGAGTGTATGATATGTAAGATCCTATTACATTTAGAAAATTGTCAAAGGGAAGGGATGATGTCTGACTCCTACAAATAGAAGTCTTCCAGCTGAGAGTATCTTGGTAAAATCACCAAGGGATCCATTCTTTACTTTGTTTCTTTGACATCAGGTTTTGTCAGTTTCGGAGAAGGCAATGGCACCCCACTCCAGTACTATTGCCTGGAAAATCCCATGGATGGAGGGGCCTGGTAGGCTGTGGTCCATGGGGTCGCTAAGAGTCAGACACGACCTGAGCAACTTCACTTTCACTTTTCTCTTTCATGCATTGGAGAAGGAAATGGCAACCCACTCCAGTGTTCTTGCCTGGAGAATCCCAGAGGCGGAGGAGCCTGGTGGGCTGACATCTATGGGGTTGCACAGAGTCAGACACGACTGAAGTGACTTAGCAGTAGCAGTTTGTCAGTTTAAAGCAGAGTTTATGAAACGCTTCAAGGGCTTCCCTGGTGGCTCAGATGGTGAAGTGTCTGACCACAACGCAGGAGACCCAGGTTCAGTCCCTGAGTCAGGAAGATCCCCTGGAGAAGGAAATGGCAACCCACTCCAGTACTCTTGCCTGGAAAATTCCATGGACTGAGGAGCCTGGTAGGCTACAGTCCATGGGGTCGCAAAAGAGTTGGACACGACTGAGCGACTTCACTTTCACTTATCAAACACTAGGGAATATACCCTAAACTAAGCCCCAAGGAGACTGCTTTAGAAGCAAACAGACAAAAATGATCAAACTCAAAGGCAGGTATACTGCCAGAAAATCGACTTCATGTATCACTTATGCCACTTCTTGGGCAAGCCCACCAAAGAGATCACATTGCAAAGATTTAGAACAAAAGGAATATTTCCATAAAGCTAGCAGAAAAGACCATGATTCTGGGAAAGATTGAAGGCAGGAGAAGGGGATGACAGAGGATGAGATGGTTGGATGGCATCACCAACTTGATGGACATGAGTTTGAGCAAGCTCCGGGAGTTGGTGATGGACAGGGAAGCCTGGCGTGCTGCAGTCCATGGTGTCACAAAGAGTTGGATATGACTGAACTGAACTGAGCAGAGCCTAATGAACACCCTTTTAGTTTACATGCATGTCTCATTTGCTGAGCACTTTCTAAGTCCCAGGGACTATACTTTGTGTTCAAATTTATAGGCATTAGTTTTTAGCTTATAAACAGCAGACACTTACTTCTGGCAGTTCTGGAGGATAGAAAGTCCAGGATCACTAGCAGATTTGGTGTCTGCTGATGGCCCAACTCCAGGTTCATAGATGGTCATCCTGTCCATGTGTCCTCATGTGGCAGAGGGGCACTCAGCCCTTAATTCTTAAAACCATGGGGATTCTTAATGGATTTCTTTAATTTTTTTCTTTCTTTCTTTCTTTTTTGCCATACATGTGGCATGAGGGATATTAAGTTCCTCCACCAGTGACCAAATGGTTGCCCCTTGAAGCAGCAACATGGAGCCTTAACCACCAGATGGACAAGGAAGTTCCTTAATGGAGTTCTTATCCCATATTACAGATAGGAAGTTTTTGGTTTAGATAAGTTACTTATCTTGCCCAAGATCATAGCCCACTCTCTTAATTTCTATTTGGTGTCATCTATCAAAGTGGTCCACATTAGTCAAAAGAGCAATACCCTTACCCCATGCATAATGATAGAAAAATACTGACAAAGAATTTGTCCGTTATCTAGACTCCATACTGATTGCCATTGTTTGGTTAATGTATTGCTATTTTCTATTCAGGCGGTCATTATAATCAATAAATGTTGAGTATAGTTAGATTCTTTACTTACTAAGAATATACCTTGTTGCATATATAGAGTTAATGATTTTAAATGGTCACCATTTGTTATAGTACTTAGTATTTTTTTCCAGAAGGCAATTTTATCTACTTCTTATTCCCCAGTTGTAAAAGCATTTTTGTGTAGCCCAAATATGTACCAACTATACTCATTCAAATGTCTAAATGTTTTTAGGATATTTTTAATAGCCCTATTGATTTACTGTTTACCATTTTGCTTCTTCTTATGATTGAATTTATGTATTTATTTTTTGAATTTCATCTGTCTTTATCCATTATTTTTTTGAGGGCTAGAAATCCAATAACTCAAGTGATTTGGTTTAGACCCCACTCTAGTTCAAGTATTGTTAAATGCTAAGGATGTAACAGTATGTATAACATAGTTCCTGCTCTCAGCGAGTTTAAGTAGAAAAGAGAGAGCAGTAAACAGGAAAAACTGGTCCTTCCCATGAACTTGCTAATAGTAATCAGATTTTCTAAATTCATTTCGTATGCCTGTATTTTTCTTCACAACTTCATACTCTAAGAATGACATGATAACCTTCTCCCATGAGTCCCATTATTTATCCTTATCACAATTTGTTAGGTCTTGGTTTTTGAGTGTTTTTGGTGCTCAGGATTATTTCCATATCAGCAGTTTTCTTCTTAAATTTTCTAGGTTTAAAATGTCAACAAATAAATTTACAACTTTATTCTATACTTTGCTTTTAGCAGACTAAGCATACTGCTGGTAATAGTTGTAGTCAGATTAGCAAGAATATGATTACAATAGTAATACAGTGAAAGTTGGACTAAGCACATAATTATAATAGTGGCAAATAAAAATTGGATCAATATAGTTTATTAATTGATAATTCAGAAAATATTTTAGCATGTTGCTATGACAAATCCAGGATCAAGGCTAAAATTTATAACAAAGATAATTGTGTAAGTGAAAGTATCTGGCCTGGAAAATTTTTGAATAGTGGTGCTGGAATGACTTAAAATCTGGAAGCCCTATTAGTAGCCCTGTGAAAATCATATTGCCAGTTAATTGAAAAGTGTACTAAGATATAGTATTTAAGTATGAAATATATATTCCCCTGACCATTGCAATTAGGATTATATAGTTCTTATGGAATCCTTAGGATCTATTATCTCAAGTATATATAACTAGGAAAGCTCCAAAAATGTTAATATGTGACCAGGCTGCTACAAAATATTAAGTTAACATTTTAAGCATTGAGTTAGACATAATTATTTTTTAAATTCTTAAATTTGACACACCGAGTTTATTCCCATTCTTTCTTCCTCCTTCCTTTTCTTCAACCCTTATATCTTGGGTTTCTCTGGTGGCTCAGTGGTAAGAAATCCACCTGCCAGTGCAGGAGACACAGGTTCAGTCCCTGGGTTAGGAAGATCCCCTGGAGAAGGAAATGGAAACACACTCCAGTATTCTTGCCTGGGAAATCCCACGAACAGAACTTGGCTGACTACAGTCCATGGGGTCACAAAAAGTTGGACATGACTTAGCAACTAAAGAGCAAAATATGTCTTAGCTCTTGCCATGGTTATTAAGATCTCATGTGAATGTAAACATGATAATAAAACATGTGAGATAAAAATAGTCTTAGGTCCGCAGCTCCCACCATGGAGCCCTCAGATATCACAATGAAATCTCAGGCCTACTGCAGGGCATTTTACGTTTTTTTAGGGAAATACAGCTGCTGCTGCTGCTGCTGCGACCCTATAGACGGCAGCCCACCAGGCTCCCCCGTCCCTGGGATTCTCCAGGCAAGAACACTGGAGTGGGTTGCCATTTCCTTCTCCAGTGCATGAAAGTGAAAAGTGAAAGTGAAGTCGCTGAGTCTTGTCCGACTCTTAGCGAGCCCATGGACTGCAGCCTACCAGGCTCCTCCGTCCATGGGATTTTCCAGGCAAGAGTGCTGGAGTGGGGTGCCATTGCCTTCTCTAAGGGAAATACAGCAGCATGTATCAAATGCTGCACGAACTCAGCTCAACTTAGTTTTAATCTTCAACATTTGATGGCACTGCATTCTTGTATTCTTTTTGATGACATCTTAGCTTTGTGAAACGAATTTTCAGGGGTTGCTGTGGTTTAAAAACAGAACAGTCACTCCATGAAAATTCATGTGGGACAGGAAATGAAAATGGTAGTGTCAGGTATGATTCCCAGGTTTAAGAAGCTGTACAGTGCCCAACAGGTGTGCACTGCACCCCTTTAGTAAGTAATTGTGGTTATTTAAGAAGGAAATAAAATACTATTTTTCTTTCAATTTTTGAATATTGTATTCTCAGACAGCTACTAAGTTGTTATGGCTCAAGTGTTAAGTTATTTCTAACTACTCAATAAGGAGAACTGTTAGATGTTTCTCTTGGGCTAGGGGAACCAGGAAAAAATTCCTGAGACACTAAAGGTGGCATAAATTCAAAACGTTTGGGAACTTCTTTGTTAAGTGGTGATTGTTTTAGAAACTCAGCCTTATCATGCTTTCACAAAATCAGTCAGCTTTTAGAGAAACACATCCCTTCAAAGGTTCATAATTTACATAAATTCTCCTGACTTACTCTCTTAAGATATTCTTATGTTCCTTCTTCTATTCCTATATTTTCAAAGATATTCCTTTATTTTCAAAGTTCTCAGTTGTTTGCTTTTGACCTTCTAAAGGATTATGTGTCATGTGGTTAGAGGCTGTGCTCATGTGCACACTCTGTGGGGAGACAGGCTTAAAAAGTTCAGTGGGGTCATTATTATATAAGGTTTGAGTCAAATGCTTATAAGCTGCTACCTGACCATCTACCTAGCATCTTAGCATGGGGTAAGTTTGCTGTGTTGTTTAAAAGCTACTTTGACTTATTTTGAGTACAGTTTCGCCTTTTTTGTTCTTGTTGACTTGTAAAATATCCACTTGGAGCAATGTTATACAAATAGGTGCTTTCATATTGATTTATTCTAAATAAATATGTGTATCTTCTCTGTAATAGATTTTTTCAAATATTGCTAATTCTATAACTAAAATGTTTTTTGTAATTTATCTAAGAAGGATACACCATATATCAAATTATATCAAATCCATATATTAGTTATTATTTGAGTTATAAAGGTAATGAGTTTAAAGAAATTGTTATAATTTGCTTAATTGCTAGGAGGATATCACTGGCCACTCCTCGACAGCTTTATAAATCTTCCAACATGACTCAGCGCTGGCAAAGAAGGGAAATTTCAAACTTCGAATATTTGATGTTTCTTAATACTATAGCAGGTAAGACATCTCATTCTTTAATCTCATAATATGTTTATGTTCATCAAAATCCTCGATAATGTGACTTGATGGAATACATTGTTCTCCTTGGGATTCAAATACAGCATCAGAATAAATATTGAAGCACTCACATTAGATTGCTATCAGAAGCTATACCAGCTAGCACTAAGGTTTAGTTGCATTTTATTGTTGAAGGGGCTTTTCCTTACTCTCCTTCAGCCATTTCCTTTGCTGACAGCTTTGTCTGAAGGTTTATTAGAGTCAACAAACCATTGCCAGAGAGTGTCTGGAAATAATAATGGGAAAATGTAATTTCACTACTTTGTCATTCTCATCAGTAGCAGCTAGACAGGAGAATAACAACAGGATTCTGCCTAGTACAGATGTCACCTGGATTGTGGCATGATTGGGTTACAACATGTTTTTTTCCTTAAAAATCTTCAAATGAAAATATAAAATCAGATTGCATTTCTGAATGATGAGTAACTGCCATCAACTTTAACAATACCATTGTAAATTAACAGAGGGTAGTGGTTTTATTTTTCTGCTAAATCAGTGGTCATCAGTGGCTGAGTATGTCTATGAGATTTAAGTACCTGTTTCTTTTTTTCTTAAGTTAGGCTCCAAAGCCCTTATTCATGTTGAATTACAAAGAGTTTGCTTCTGTAAATCAGGTTCTACAAAAACTTTTTTTTTTACAATAAGATAAATTTAAATAACTATGCAGTTGCCTGGAAAATCCCATGGATGGAGGAACCTGGTAGGCTGCAGTCCATGGGCTCACTAAGAGTCGGACAAGACTCTGCGACTTCACTTTCACTTTGCACTTTCATGCATTGGAGAAGGAAATGGCAACCCGCTCCAGTGTTCTTGCCTGGAGAATCCCAGGGACGGGGGAGCCTGGTGGGCTGCCGTCTATTGGGTCGCACAGAGTCGGACACGACTGAAGCGACTTAGCAGCAGCAGCATATGTATATGATTATTCTTTTTGTGTGAATGAATGCTCAGAACTGTGGATTTAGAGCCCTGTTCTCTGAATCACTGCTTAAAAGGATAACTGTGTAGTATAGCTCTTTTATAATCTATTATATGTGTATAATATGAATGCTATAGGCTTATATTAAATACGGATGATATAGATATGTATTAAATAGACAAAATAACTCAATTTGTTGACATAAAGGGATAAATAGTTGTTTAAAATGGTTTTGCATTTTAATCATTTACTACATATTATAGTATTAATGCCTTTGTTAAATAGGATGCTAGGGGTACAACCAAAGAACTGTTTTATTACATATATTAATTCTTATTGTATACTTTATACACACATAACCATTATATAGACATATCTTCATGACATATTTATATATATTCACATAATAGTCTGTACAATGTATATATCTTTTAAAAAACCTATTTACTTACTCAAAAATAAAGGAAATATGTTATACTATTTAATTAATACATATTATATACATATAGAGAGTAGAATGAACTTAAACATCTAAAATGTAAAAAACCTAATTTCATTAGTATATTTAGGTAAACAGCATGATGTAACATAAGTATCATTGCCAAAGTAAAAAAGGATAGAATATCAAATCTGCCAACCTCCTGTCTTAGACCATAGGTGAAATTTCAAGTTTTAACTTTATCTTGGACTTTAAATCTTTTAGTAGCCATGTTTGATATTTCTTTGCATATGTTTTAACAACTGATATGTTTAGTCTTATATCATCTTGTCCTATACTATTGCTTGTAATATTTTCTTGCTTTCCCCGCTGTTTTGTTTTTCTTTGGCCATTTAAATAAATTTCTGCCTACTTTTTTTACAGATTTATAACATAAGCTTTTTGTTACTGCTTCTCCTAGAGAATTGATACTGATATGTTTACATTTTTTAAAAAAACTTTCTGAAATATATTTCTGTTACCTTTGAACTAAAAAATGAATCAACATTTTAAATCAGTCCTATGCAAAATAAGAACTTCCACTCAATGTACTTCTTCATTGCTTATCTTTTTCAATATAATTTACTACCAGAATCCATATTATTATGAAACACTTGTTTTTGCAGTCCATATATTTTTGCATATTAAGATGCGTTTTGACTTTTTATTAAAATCTTCTCATTAATACAGTATATTGTTTTCAGCTACATGGATCTTTGGGGCTTCCCTGGTAGCTCAAAAGAATCCTCCTGCAATGCAGGAAACCCAGGTTTGATCCCTGAGTCAGAAAGATCCCCTAGAGAAGGAAATGGCAATCCACTCCAGTACTCTTGCCAGGAGAATTCCATGGACAGAGGACCCTGTTGGGCTATAGTCCATGGTGTCATAGAGTTGGACACAACTGAGCAACTTTCACTTTTCACATGGATCTTTACCTGATTTTTCAGGATAAAGTTCTCTTTTATTTCCTTCTGCGGTATTCTTCCATATTCCCTGTGTTAGGTTTCTCTATTATCTATCCTTCAAAGATCTGTCAAGACTCATGGTCTATCATATGTCATAGATAAGCGTATGACTTTTCCCCCTAGATTCTGATACCTTTTTGGAGCTTTTGGAATTAAAACTGAAAGACGTGGTGGTATGCCTCACTCCTAGTTCAGTTTCCAGTGGAGCTGGCATTTTTCCTAAAAGGTTTTGCTGTTCTAAAATGGAATTCTCTCTGCCTGTCCTGGATGGAGTGTTATCTAGTTGGCTGTGTTAAAGGACACGTCTAGTCTCTGTCCCTTCTCACTGCCTTTTACTTATGTCAGCTACATTTCCCAAAGTGTGGTCCACAGTTCCCCCTGTCACCACTACCTGCTTCATGCCTGTTGCTTTCTGGCAGTTTCTCTGTCTAACTCTAGAAAAATTGCAGACTTGATAGAGATAACATCATGATCTGGTCTAAAAGCTTCCCTGACCAGTATGAAGTGAAAGTGTTAGTCGCTCAGTGGTCTCCAACTCTTTGTGACCCCGTGGACTCTAGCCCACCAGGCACCTCTGTCTGTGGAATTTCCCAGACAAGAATACTGGGGTGGGTTGCCATTCCCTTCTCCAAGGAATCTTCCCAACCCAAGGATCAAACTCAGGCCTCCTGCACTGCAGGCAGACTCTTCACTGTCTGAGCCACCAGGCAAGCCCACCCTGAGCAGTATAGACAGAGCTTTTCTTTCTGGTTGGGACAATCTTTGGGTTTCTGAGCCAGGACACACAGATAGTAAGGGGAATTTGAGTGTCTTCCTAACTTCTTTTGAATAATTGTGGTCTGTTTTATTTGGTGACATCAAAAATGTATAGACCACAGGCATCTTTTAAAAGAATGTATTGGGTATTTTCCTTAATATGATTATAACTAAACATGAAAGTCTGTCTATTGTAGACAATAGAGTAAAAAGAAGTATAAAGCGGGTGAAGAGTCTCCCTGCAATATGGGAGACCCGGGCTCGATCCCTGGGTTGGGAAGATCCCTGGAGAAGGAAATGGCTACCCACTCCAGTATTTTTGCCTGGAGGATCCCCAGGGCAGAGGACCCTGGTGGGCTACAGTCTATGGGGTCATGACGAGTTGGACACGACTGAGCAACTTCACATTTACGTTTAGGAATCAGAGCATTGCAACTACTCGGGTGAATGAAATATACATAAGGGAGCATTTTAAGACAGCTGATGGTTAAGTGTTGAATAAGTGCTATAAATAGTGAATGGTGTAAGAGCTAAGCAAACCAGATGAATTTTAAGAATGTGTTTGGGGAGGAAAAAAAAAAAAGAACAGAGCTTTACAAATTTCTGCCAGTTGAATATGTGTTATGTGTTCAGTAGACATGAGTATCACAGCTTGGCTACTACTGGAGCTGTTGGTTAACAGCCAGACTATAAAGAGCCTGAATCTAGGAGTCAGTATAGTTTTGTAGTAGAAGGCAATGCAATATGAAATTTTAGGAAAATTAAACTGATAGCTGTATTTCACATGAATCAGAAATCAGATTCCTTAAAGTTAGGAAGAGCTATTGGGAGAGCCTTTAGGACTCTAGATATGAAATCGACTTGTTCATCATTCTGAACACTTCTACTATGTGGCATGTACTGTGTTTGGCACTAACACTTCAGAGGAGAGCAGTGCATGGTTTCTGCCTTTGAAGGGGTCATGGTATGCTCAGGAAAACAGATATGTATACCAGCAATTCCAGCAAAAAGTCGTAATTATTATAATGAGAAAATATACAAAGCTATTGGGCTTCCCTGGTAGCTCAGCTGGTTAAGAATCCACCTCCAATGCAGGAGATCCCGGTTTGATTCCTGGGTCAGAAAGATCTGCTGGATAAGGGATAGGCTATCCACTCCAGCATTCTCAGGCTTCCCTTGTGGCTCAACTGGTAAAGAATCCGCCTGCATTGTGGGGGACCTGGGTTCAATCCCTGGATTGGGAAGATACCCTGGAGAAGGGAACGGCTACCCACTCCAGTTATTCTGGTTGCAAAGTCAGATGCGACTTTCACTTTCATTTGAAGTCTTAAATCCAGAAGGCAATATACTTACAGGAAAAGTTTCTTGTAGTCTTTCATAGGCTTCTCTCATAGGCAACATTTAAGTTGAAAATTGAAATAGGAATAAGCATTCACTAGAAAGTAAAGCAGAAGTCATTCCAAGAAAAAAGAAAATGTGGGCTCAAAAATTGGATTACAGTTGTAGTAACAAGTATGGCAGGGAAAAAAAGTAAATAATTTAATGCACAGTGTCATTATACAGAAAGTAGAAGTCACTGTAATATACTCTAGTTTAGTGGTTTACAAAGTAGGTCCCCCACCCAGCAGTATTTGTATCACCTGGGGACTTACAGACGCAATTTTTCAGATCCCTTCTCAAACCAACTGAGTCAGAAACTTGAAGTGAGGCCCAGCACTCTGCATTGCAGGGAGCCTTCTAGGTGGTTCTTATGCTTAAAGTTTGACCATGATTGGTCAAACTAACCATTTAAGATCTAATTATCAAAACAAGATTTACATATGAATGCATACAGAACATACAAGAAAGCATGCAGTCAAGTGTTGTTAACTGTAATAAAAATTTAGAGAAGTGAGAGATTAGTATGACCTAGTCTAATCAAGGGAAGCCTCATAGAAAAAGATGGGCTTTAAATGTATTCTAAGGATTTTGTCATACATAGATGATTATGTGGATAAAATGAACCTTCATATAAGAGTAGAATGACAACCTGTAAAAGTTATAAAATACATACAGAGGTACTCACCCTGCATGTATTCCTGCAAATTCTTCGTTTGCTATAGTCTTGAAGTTCTAAGTAGAGAAGCCAGTTTATATTGAGCACCAGCATTAGTTAAGCTGAAGAACTGATGCTTTTGAACTGTGGTGTTGGAGAAGACTCTCTATAGTCCTTTGGACTGCAAGGAGATCAAACCTAAAGGATCAAATCCTAAAGGAAATCAGTCCTGAATATTCATTGAAAGGACTGATGCTGAAGCTGAAACGCCAATACTTTGGCCACCTGATGCGAAGAACTGACTTCTTGGAAAAGACCCTGATGCTAGGAAAGATGGAAGGCAAGAGAAGGGGATGACAGAGGATGAGATGGTTGGATGGCATCACCGACTCAATGGACATAAGTTTGAGCAAGCTGCAGGATTTGGTGATTGACAGGGAGGCCTGGCATGCTGCAGTCCGTGGGGTCACAAAGAGTTGGATGTGACTGAACTGAACTGACCCAGCATTAAAGAGTTGGGTGATGCTTTTATAAAGAAACTTCACTAAAGCCACTATTGAGTACTTGATTAAGAAGCAGCTAGAATTGCCTATTTTCCTGAATTGTGGAGAATATCATATATATCCATTCATCTCTTCTTTTTTTTTTTATTCTATACTCATACTTTATTAATAGTTTGGGGATGAAATTCATTTTTCTTCTGAACATGAAGACATTACTCCATTTTCATCTAATTTCCAGTGCATTCATCTCTTCTTAATGGAACACTTTTCACAGTTCTTTAAAGGCAGGACTCTAAAGGATCCTAGAATAAAGGGAACTATAAAGATGTTAAACTGTACCAGGACCACTTTGATTAACACAGTTCTACTAAATAATCATGTTGTTTCATTGCACAGTTTTAGGGATATAGTTATTGTTCAGTAAATACTTAGGTCAATTGATTAAAACTTTAAATTTATCAGTGTTCTTATTGACACATTATATTTAATTTCCTGGGTAACCCAAAGGCAACAAATGGTTGGCTTATATTTTATCATAGTCTTCTTTAAACATTTCTTTAATTACTCTTAATATCAAGATTCAGGAAAAATATTTTTATTATTTCTTTGTTTAGTCTTATTATTTCTTTTTTAAACACTTCTTTAATATTAATAGCAGCATTCAGAAAAAAATGGTAAAAGTTAATGTTTATTGAGACATTTATAATGTTGCAAACACTGAGTGTTTCCTTCTAAGTGTTTTCCATTAAGTGTTTTCTTTAGTGTTTCCACTAAGTGGTCCTAAGTGTTTTAGGTGTATTTACTCATTTAGTCCTAACAATAGCCCTGGTCCTTAACCCCATTTCACCATTGAGGAGATGAGGTACAGAGAAGTAAATAACTTGCCCACATCACAGAACTAATAAGTGAAGTCGGGATTCTAATGTAGGTGGTTTAGCTGTAGAGCATCACTCAACTTCTGTACCTCACCGTCTCAGGATATTCATGGTGCTGTTCAATTTTTACCTCATCGGCCTTCATCCATAGCTGCTTTTAAGACTGAAAAAAAAATTAATGATTCTTAGACAATCATTTTTAATTTGTATTTCATCAAAAGAACTTCTGACGTTTATTTACCATCATGACTTTTGTCCATATGGATATGCTAGCACTAGATCTGGGCCTTAAAGTATTATCTCTAATGTAGACCCTGGTACATGTTCAGTTGGGTCTCAGATCCAGAGAAACAAACTCTGAGGCAGAAATGTGCTTGCAGGAAGTTTATTGGAGAGTGTCCTTGGGATCAGTGTCTGTAGGGGAGTGAAGAAAGTAGAACAGAGCAGGAGAACTTGAGCCCCAGAGTAATTTCAGGAAAAGCCTCAGCAGGTCCCACAGGAAACCAGGAGCTGGGATACCTTTCAGAGATGTCTTGCCCTGAGGCAAGGTGGCCAGGCCTTTGTTACCTACAGTTAGCAGTCAGTGGATGGAGACTCCTGGGAAAGACTTAGAACCTTAGGTGAGAGGGCTTTCTTCTGATGATTACAACTCCTGGAGAATGCCACCAGCCACGACACGAGCCACACAGTCACCAACCCCACATCCAGGATGGAGTGGTTCTCAGAATCATCTGGAGAGCTTGCTGAAACACAGGTTCTGATTCATTAGGTTTAGGGTGGGGCTTAAAAGTTTCTATTTCTAATAAGTCCCCAGGTGATCCCGATGCCACTGCTCCAGTGTCCACATTTGGAGAACCACCATGTTACACCTATATTCTTAAAAGAAATACTTTACAATAATTGTCTTAATCTCCTATAGCATTCACACCTTCTGTGGCACTGTCTGTGCTATGCATGTTGGCACTTAAGGTGATGTGCCCTTAACATTTTATGTCTGTATCACTTCTTTCCAATAAGATTATGAAGTCAAAGTTTTGCTCTATAAACTCTCATCAAATTGAGCTAATTTAATATTCATACTCTGTGTTGGCATGATTTTATAATCTATTATGTGAATGCACTAGAATCACCGGATGAGGGATTCTTTAAATTTCCTGGATTAAACAAAAGAGTTACAGAATAGAAACTGATTGAGAAGATGAAACAACCCTTTCTGGCTTCAAGTTTTTTAAAATATAGGGCAATGTGACTTAATAAATCCACATGTTCTGTAAAAAATATTCTAGTAATTCTCTTACAATCTCAGATTTACCGTTTTTCTCCATAACTTTAACATGAAATGTGAATTACATTTTATGACTCATTTCTTGCTGTCCGTTTCTTGAGGTCTCTCATACTTGGACAATTTGTCTTTTCTCCATTATAGAGTCTTTTAAAAATAAGACTAAAGCAGACAGCAGCAGTGTCCTAGTATTAATACAGTATGTAGATTTTTAGACCCTCATGTAACATATGTATATATATATACAATTGCATATAAATAGTTTATATATGTGCATTTTGTAAAAATACTTCACATAGTAAAAGAAGCTTATCAAATATTCAGAAAACATACTGTTTTGAAAAGTCACCTAAAGGCCCATAAATGCTTTCATGGCCTTTATTTTGTTATGTTTATAAATTTAACAAATACACTATAGAAAAATGGAAATATAGAAAATTATAATTTAAAAATTTAATCAGTCCTAAGTTTAGCCATAAATATCATATTTAAGATTTTGGTGATTTTTCTGTGTGTGGTAATCTTTAGGAATCTGCTACACCTAAAGGTTTACATTTTATTTTTCCCATCTCATTAAATAGTATTTGAAAGCATAATCTTTAAAACTACATGAAAGTCTCATATAGAACTGTTGTAAAATTTATTTAACTATTTTAAAACAACAGGTTTTTTTAATTTTTAAAGAAATTAATTTTTAAAGAACAAAGCTTGTGGAGGTGATGGAATACCAGTTGAGCTATTTCAAATCCTGAAGGATGATGCTGTGAAAGTGCTGCACTCAATATGCCAGCAAATTTGGGAAACTCAGCAGCTGCCACAGGACTGGAAAAGGTCAGTTTTCATTCCAATCCCAAAGAAAGGCAATGCCAAAGAATGCTCAAACTACTACAAAATTGCACTCATCTCACACGCTAGTAAAGTAATGCTCAAAATTCTCCAAGCCAGGCTTCAGCAATACGTGAACCGGGAACTTCCAGATGTTCAAGCTGGTTTTAGAAAAGGCAGAGGAACCAGAGATCAAATCGCCAACATCTGCTGGATCATGGAAAAAGCAAGAGAGTTCCAGAAAAACATCTCTTTCTGCTTTATTGACTATGCCAAAGCCTTTGACTGTGTGGATCACAATAAACTGGAAAATTCTGAAAGAGATGGGAA
The DNA here is from genome assembly GCF_029407905.1 of Bubalus kerabau. NCBI lineage: Eukaryota > Metazoa > Chordata > Mammalia > Artiodactyla > Bovidae > Bubalus > Bubalus kerabau. The sequence continues at coordinate 26,456,464 of NC_073635.1, read as the reverse complement.
TACCAGACCACCTGACCTGCCTCTTGAGAAACCTGTATGCAGGTCAGGAAGCAACAGTTAGAACTGGACATGGAACAACAGACTGCTTCCAAATAGGAAAAGGAGGACGTCAAGGCTGTATATTGTCACCCTGCTTATTTAACTTCTATGCCGAGTACATCATGAGAAACGCTGGGCTGGAGGAAGCACAAGCTGGAATCAAGATTGCCGGGATAAATGTCAATAACCTTAGATATGCAGATGACACCACCCTTATGGCAGAAAGTGAAGAAGAACTAAAGAGCCTCTTGATGAAAGTGAAAGAGGAGAGTGAAAAAGTTGGCTTAAATCTCAACATTCAGAAAACGAAGATCATGGCATCCGGTCCCATCACTTCATGGCAAATAGATGGGGAAACGGTGGAAACAGTATCAGACTTTATTTTTCTGGGTTCCAAAATCACTGCAGATGGTGATTGCAGCCATGAAATTAAAAGACACTTACTCCTTAGAAGGAAAGTTATGACCAACCTAGACACCATATTCAAAAGCAGAGACATCACTTTGCCAACAAAGGTCCGTCTAGTCAAGGCTATAGTTTTTCCAGTGGTCATATATGGATGTGAGAGTTGGACTACAAAGAAAGCTGAGCACCGAAGAATTGATGCTTTTGAACTGTGGTGTTGGGGAAGACTTGAGAGTCCCTTGGACTGCAAGGAGATCCAACCAGTCCATCCTAAAGGAGCTCAGTCCTGGGTGTTCCAATATTGGAAGGACTGATGTTGAAGCTGAAACTCCAATCCTTTGGCCACATGATGCAAAGAGCTGACTCATTTGAAAAAACCCTGATGCTGGGAAAGATTGAGGACAGGAGGAGAAGGGGACGACAGAGGATGAGATGGTTGGATGGCATCGCTGACTCGATGGACATGGGTTTGGGTGGACTCCAGGAGTTGGTGATGGACAGGGAGGCCTGGTGTTTGCGGTTCATGGGGTCACAGTGAGTCAAACACGACTGAGCAACTGAACTGAACTGAAAGAACATTACGTTTTGGAAGATTTTCAATGATGCTTCGAGTTTGACTAAAAATGTGAGCTCAACCTCTAACTTCCAGAGTTGACCTAATTTCTGTTTATTATGCTTCAAAAGATACAGCCTATGCCTCATTTTGTACTTTATTAGATAAGACTATGAACAAAGTGTTAAAATCTGGCATTAAAAAAAAAATAGAGTAACTGCTAACATAGCTTCATGTAGGTGATCCTGTTAGGTTTGGAAGGTTTCTTAAAAAGCTTTCTGAGTTGTTTTCTATATGATCAGCTAATGAATTCAGCACAACTTCCTCAACCCCAACCTTTTTCTCCTGTTTAGCATTTTCCACTTTTTTTCTCTGTGATGTACAAGCCCTCCCTGGTTAATTATGTATATATTTAGCTACTGCATGTGTTGGGCTTATTATTGTCATCTAATTAGATGTAACTTGAACTGCTTGCTTCTAGAAAAATCATTAAAAATTCTTTCCTAATGACCTAGAGATGACAAAATGTCTGTAAAGTGTGAAGAAGCAGACAAGCACAGGAACATCGCTCTTAAAGAGTGTTAATCCAGATGCTGCAATCATCTAATTAAACAATATTTTGCTGTCATTAACATTTTCACCAAGGAATTGCAGTTATAATTTCTTTGTCAGCTGTCTCTAGATCACTTTACCTTCAAAACTAAAGTGCCATATAAAAACATTAAATTGGATGGTTTAATTAAAAGTTTTTTTTTTAAATGAAGAAACATATCTAGTGTTTTTGAGATCTCATTTACTGTGTTCACTTTTATTGTTTGAGTAGATTAGTATCATAAGCTTATGATATTTAATATTCATCTTCCAAGATAAGTCTTTATAAGCATAGTTAGTAAAAAAAAAAAAAAAAAAAAAAAAAGCTCTTCACTTATTACTACTGGGAAAAGAAAGGAACCCTACCAATTACAGCACAAGGTTATTTACTAAATTTCAATTATCCAAAAAAATTCATAAACACCTACATTTACCAGAACCTAACAGGTATTACTTTGAAAATATTTCACTTTTTTGGTTAATTTTGTAAACAGCAGTTGTTGTTTTTTCATTTCACAAAGGTGTTTAGTAAAATAGCTAATTTGTTGCTAAAACTTATAAATGGAAAATACCAGAGTACCAACTTCATCCATGAGGGTTTTAAATACATCATGAGTTTTTAATTAAAATCAAGAATATATATTTGGTGTCCATGTTGCAAAGCCTTTATGTGGAGATTTTTATATAAAAAGATTTTAATGTAACTGTCAGAACAGCTATTTCTATTGTTTATTGTATTTATTAGATTTTAAATGGCTTTAGTAATATAAAACTTACCAAAGTTTTCTAAGCATTTATTTTTAAAGAATCTTCCAAAGATTATTAAAAGTGAATTACAAAAAATGCAGGACAGGTTAAGTATGGTGAGCTGTGACTGTTTGGCAGTCATCAATTTGTGTGTGTGTGGTAAAGAGTATACTTTCTTTTTAAAATTTTTTTTCTAAAAATAGCATTATGTCTTTTATTAGAAAATCATTTCTAGAAAAAGCCAGTGTCTTCAAGTATGGTCTCTATTTTTATGCTGTTTGTGCTTAAACAATACATTTAAGTACTGAGTTAATGTAAATTGGCATTTTATTTATTTTGACAGTTTTTCCTTGTTATGAAATGTCATCAGAAATTTTTTTAAATATATATAATTTTCAGCTGTTCATTTATTTATATAAGTAATATGTTACATAAATAACATCAAATTAATCTTGGAAAATACACTTATATTGGAAGACCTCGCTTTCATTAAAATCTATAGATTTTTAAGGAGAATGGTAACTGAAAGAGCAGAGCACTAAATATGGCAGGGAACTACTTAGAACCCTAGAGATAGCTCTGCCCAGCCAGGCTAGATTCCCTGTGTATGTACAAGCATAGAAAAGACACCTGAGAGTCATCAGGGGTCCTAGGTTAATATGAACATGAACTCTCAGTAATAATATTAAATCTTAGAATTTCACATTGTGTATCTTACAGTGACTGCTTTAGAAGAATGTCTCCATATTCTGCTAAAGAAAAACTTTAATTAAAAGGTTCCAAATTCTTGTTTACTCTCATCACTATTATTCATCACAATAGAGTTGCAAATGTAAAGTAAGCACATTCATTGGCTGCCAATATGCCCTTCTTGTGGTTTAACATGCATGCTCACGAGCCCATTCTCTCTCTTGTGTACTTCTGTGCCTTTACACAGTCCTCATCCTCCAACAGGACTATCCTGCAGTTTCCATTCTTTATTTGGCTTGTGTTTGTTCATGTTTTAAAATCTGGCTCAATTTATCCCATTTTTATCACGTATGTATTTATTCTTTCAACAGATATCCATCAGACAAACAGAATATTCAACACAAAGAGTTTTGCTTTTTATTTTTAAAGCTCAGACCCTACATTTTGGAGTTTACAGGACTAGTGGAGAAGCAGACGAATATTAGCTGTAACACATCTGCAACAGTGCTATGGCAGAGAACAAAGATCCTGTTACTCTCACCTCATTTCAGGAAATGTAAAGTGGGAGTGACATTCTGCTTCCTTTCAATTGCCTTCATATATGATAAGCACCTACATTAATTTATGCATTTAAAACAATAGGTATTTTTGTTGTAAAATGCAGAGATTCGCATAAGAACAGATAAAACAATCACCCAATAAAATGTTTACTCAGTGAATTAATTAATTTTATTTTTAATATATATAAATATATATATTTAATATAATTTTAATAATCAAATTAATTTGATTTCATGCTTATAATTGTTAACAGATTTAGTTCTTCCTCACATTATGTGTTTTTTTTTTCTATTTCACAATCAATGAGCAATTGCTACAAGAGTAGGTATCATTTAATGTCAGTTCTTGAAGATAGATAAGAAAATGTATGTATATCTGTGCTACTGTTACAGTAATATGGTGTGTGCTCCAAGGCATGCAAGATGAAATCCATATCACTAATATCAGGGATATAGCTATTTTTTATGGGCTTGAATGGAAATCTAGAAAGGCCTATGTTCTCATATCATATTTTTACAAGAAACAATCTTGTCCAACAAAAGTTGTCTTTGGACCCTGTTTCCTTAATCATGTTTCTCCTAATTTCATCTGATCATTTGTAATTTCAGTATCAGTTTATCAGGGTGAGCCTGTGCTGTGCTCTCCCTAAATTTGCCACAGCCCCACAGGCTTCAGTATCCTAACCCCAAAAAATTATTATGTCTAAAACTAAAAAACAAACAAACAGGAAAAAATATCCAGCTAGCTTTCAGCAGCTCTCCGCTAAACTGAAACAACATAATAGGAAAAGAAAATTTGTGAGCTTAAGGGAGTGAAAAAAAGCGTGCTTGACATCCGCCTCATTGCTTTTCCATACTGACTTCAGTGTACTTGCATTAACTTGAAAATTCCCTACTTTGATTGTCAAGAGAAGCACAATGTAGTATTCGGTGCCGGCAATAGAATTTTTAGATATATACTCGGTATAATAGAATACCATCACATGATCTGCAAGTGGGCAGGCCAGCTGGTGACCTCCCCCACGATCACTTTCAGGGAGCTTGGCCTACAAGGCTCTGCTTCCAAGGTGACAGAAGCATCTTCATCACATACAGCTGGAAAGAGATGGAACATGGAGCATCCAAGTGCCAAGTTGTAGTGAACCAAGCCTGGAGGTGCCAATACCAACTGTCTTCACATTCTGTTGACTAGAACTTAAGCCCCACAGCCATAGCTACTCATAAGGGAGCCTAAGAAACATGGTCTAGGCCAGGAAGAAGAGAGATTGGTTATGACAGATAGCTAGCAATCACTTCAAGTTATCTTACAAAAAAGTAATTCTTGTTACTTACTTCTAAATTATTATTGAGTGAATTCACTTGAAACACGTTGTTATAAGTGCTTTTGATTAAACACAGACATAGTTCAATAAACAAAAGAGTTACTTCTGCAATGCAATAGTTGCCTCATTGATTATAAAGATGGTCAACACTTTCCTAAGCAGTTAGTGTATACAGATTTTCATGTCTCTCTTTCTTTACTAGGACGGACATACAATGATCTGAACCAATACCCCGTGTTTCCATGGGTATTAACAAACTATGAATCAGAAGAGCTGGATTTGACTCTTCCAGGAAACTTCAGGGATCTATCAAAGGTAACTTTTAAATACATAGAAGTCAATTTTCTTCATAAGGCTATATTCTAAAAACATTTCTACCAGAGTATGTATGTTCAATTAGTGTTGTAAGAAAGGTAAAGCTGAATGTCTCCTCTTTTTGCACTCACCATCTAAATTTCATCAACCCTTAGCATAGGAGTTAAGCTATAAGAAGTTAAATTAGTACTAGTATAGACAAAATGAAATGGCTATTTGACGAATAGCATATGTAAGGAGAGGTTCTGATATTCTAGGTTTTAAAGGTTCAGGCCAGAAACTTCAAATTAGTACAAAATATGACCAATAATTTATGCGATATATTTCTTAGATGATAGACATGTTATCTTAACCGTAGTACATACATACATTGGAGAGAAGCTTTATAAGGAAAAAGAAAGTAGGACACACTAATTTATCAAGGATCTGTTAAGATAAAAGAGAGAAGATTTGTCCCAAAAATAGCAAGAAAAAAATACATAATGAATGATAAGAATAAAAAGCCAATTTTTGGTTCGTTCACCTCATTTGCTGAGACAAAACTTAATGTGGGATATGAAACTCTTTGAAATTCAGTGAAGAACTACTCAGCCCCAAAAGCTTCTCTCTAGCCTCAGCTAATGTCAGAGCCAGGCCGTAAAGTTTAGATAGTTTAGCCATCTTAAGCCTCAGCTCGTCCTCTCTGGATTTTCTATCTTCCTTAGTTGTCTAGTTTAGTATTCCACAGCAGCATGAAAGGCATATGTGCATATGTGTATACTTTTGGTTTTGGCGTGGAGGAGGTTAAAGAGCTCATGAAAAAGTGTAGCATAAGCCCTGCAAGGCAGGAAAGTGAGCGATATAACCAATTTAAGTTTAATCTCACAGTCAGTTTTTAATTTAGCACACCTTCTCTTGCCTTTTTTTCTTGCCTTTGAAAATTAGATCCACATAAGTTGAAGTTCTCTATGTCACTGCTTATAGTTGTGGGAGCTGAAGCCATTCTCTTTGCCTCAGTATCCCCATTCGTAATATGAGAATAAGTCCTACTTCGTACAGTTGTGAAGGTCAAATGACATGTGCGTTTAAAGAATGTAACATAGCTCTTGGATCATAGAAGCACTTCATGAATATGAGCTGTTATTACATATGGAATGTTTCTTGGCCTGTGGCTGAAGCCTGTGTACTAATTTTTCCATGTTATCTGCCCTTCACTCTCTAGTTCTTATATTTTATGGGACTTCCAATCAAACTTGCTAGCTCATTGCTGATTTTAGCTGTGCTGTTATAGGTACTCCAGGGACATAAGGGATCAGTTAGCCAGCATCTTACTGAGAGTCACATAGCTGGTAGAAAAGTGCTAGCAATTGAATTTCAATATGGCTGCAAAAGTAATAATTTTTCCATTGTGATTGCACTGAACAAAAATCTTTAATCATTTACTGTGTACAAATAAGTATTCAGAGTCAGGCAGAATTCATAAGGCCTGCCCTTCAGAAGCAAATCTGATTATTGATTATCTGAATGATAAAATCATTTTCTGTAAAATTAAATAAGAATGAACTATATTATATAGGGAAGTACATGAGAAGCAGTAAATAGAGGTTAGGAACAAGAACTCTGTAGCTAGACTGCCTGGCAGATCCTAATTCTGCCACTTACTGGCTTTGAGGCTTCAGACAACTATTTCATTTCTCTTTTCCTCAGTTTCCTCACTTGTATAATGAGGACAGTAATAATAGGGTTGTTGTTGAATTGGTAAGTGTAAAAATACTGAGAGCACCTGGCATAGCAGCATTAGCTAATACATTGTGTATAAATATAATGTAGTAAATCATTGATATATACTTTGAATTATCTTTCAAGTTTCAAATAAGAATGATAAATATACACTGTTACATCCTTATTGAAATTAGGATGTTTGAACGATATGCATTTCTGACATGAATTTCTAAGATTGAGATATAATCTTTGGATGTAAAACAAGACCAAACTAACTTATAAATGTGGAGGTTAAAACTGTTAAATTAGTTCTTTAACAAAATCTTATTAATATGTGTTTTATTTAACATTAATTCAAGTCATTATGTATTAGACACTGTGTGTGTATATACATGTACATATGTGTATATATATATATATATTTATACACACACAGTGAAATGTATAGTGTAGATTCTCATATAGCATCTTACATGAGAATTCCTCTCATGTAGTTCCCTATATAATATAGTTCATCCTTATTTAATTTTACAGAAAATGATTTTATCATTCAGATAGTCATGTAGCATGTTACATAGTGTTATAACCTCATGAGTTAACTACTGCTATAGGTATTTCAGATTATTTTTAGCACAGGAAAGAAAGCCCTTTTTCTTTGAAATCAACTGGGATATTATGATGAAAGGAGGCTTACAGACCAAAGTTCCTCTCTTTCCTCCATTTACGTGTCCATTCTTTCAGTCATTAATGCAACACACACCACACACTTAATTGTATGTATGTTAAGCCCTGTCCTAGGTGAAGGAGTGTACAGGAGTCAGTAAAGACGTATCTTAGCCATCTTGGAGAGACTCCAGTCCAGAGCTGAGAGGAAGACTCAGATACCAGAAATCTGGGAATCCAGCATTATGGCAGTAGGTATAGTGTGGGCTGGAACAGACTGAAAAATGCAAGCTCAAGTACACTAAGACATTTGGACTCAAAGGTTCTTGAAACATTATCCCAACCAAAGAAAATACAGCCTTCATCTTGATTAATATGGATGAGATAAGGCATATGGTAAAATATTTACTAGTAATAATAGATTTTTAGTTTATTCTTATAGAAAAGATAAGTTAAATGAGGAAATCACAATTTCTAAAGTAACTAGAATATGTAAACATTCTTCAAGTTTTTAAAGATGATCTATGTAACCTGTATGCCTTTTGCCAGAACTTTTCCTTTTGTGACCCACATGTGCTCTCCTGATTTTATTTAGTGTTAGATAAATAAAAGAGGTAAACAGACAGCCTAAACAAATTAGGCGACATGAACGCTGACTGCTTTTGCAAACATAGAGTCCTTCATATTGTGAACTTTTGAACCCATGGTTCTTAAAAGGTAGATCACTTTTTCTTCCAATTCTATGTTCCATTCTTTAGCAATTTGTTCTTTACATTCTGTCAAAATAACATGATAGAAAATGGTAGCAAATTGAAACCTTGATCTGTTAATAAATTATTCTTACATTGTTTCCCATGCTTAATTGAATTTCTTAATAGGAACTTCTTACAAATGGGCTAGAAACTAGAAACCATCCTGTATAAAAATCATTAATAAGATTTTAGTGTATGAAAATATATCATATTATATGCCTAATGGGAAAATGATATTTGAAGCATAATAATATAACTGGAAAGAAAAACTTCTAATGATGCAACAATATTACAGTGAAGAGATTACCATTGAGGAGCACATGAAATTCTTGTAGTTATAACCAGTACTACAAATAAAATTTTTAATGAAAAGTCTGTTAATCTTCAGAAATTCAAGGGATATTTGGAATATTTGAACAGTAGTATTAACCAGAAACATTCTAAAAGCTCTCCAATAACAAAAGTTTTTCCTACACAAAATTTAGGACCCAAGTCATAATTCCTATCAGTGAATAAATTGTAGAATTTGTTTTAGTAAACATTTAGAGCCTCAACTAATTTTTAGTTCCTTACTGCATAAAAGTTAAGACATTAAGAAATGTACAGTCCTTTAAAAAGTGACGGATTATTTCTTTTCTTTCTTTATACCTCTGCACTGCATTGGTTTCATAAATACTAGTTGTGTCAGGACTTCTGATGAAGGTTTCAGACAGCCCAGCTTAAGCAGTTGGCTTGAACAGTAAATCAACATTATTGGTTCTCACAACTAAAAAAGTCTTTTGGACTCTGTGGGAGAGGGAGAGGGTGGGATGATTTGGGAGAATGGCATTGAAACATGTATAATATCATATATGAAACGAGTCGCCAGTCCAGGTTCGATGCACGATACTGGATGCTTGGGGCTGGTGCACTGGGACGACCCAGAGGGATGGTATGGGGAGGGAGGAGGAAGGAGGGTTCAGGATGGGGAACATATGTATACCTGTGGCAGATTCATTTTGATATATGGCAAAACCAATACAATATTGTAAAGTTAAAAAATAAAATTTAAAAAAAAAATTCAGAGGAGGAAGGTTTAGTTTTCAGTCAGGTTTCTTTTTCCATTGATGCAAATAATGCCACCAAGCACCGAGTTCTTTCCACCATTCTGCTCTGCCTTCCCCTCTGTGAGCTTCGTACTCATTCTCTACTGGATGGCTTCCAGTAGCTCCAATAAATCCCCTTTTAGGAGCAAAATGACCATGACAGTTCCAGACTCATATCAAACTATCCAAAGAAAGCATCTCACCAAGTTCCTCATATGAAAGACAAAAGAAACTTTGCTTTCTTAGAAATCCCAGAAAATGTCTCCTCATGTGCAAGGCTGAGAGTTGACAAGAGGAATGTTGAATTCCTATACCCTAAATAAAGAAAGGGAGCTTAAACTAACTCACTATTATAAAATATCAAATATACTGTATTTTAAAGTTTCTTCTTTATAGTTTCTGTAATCTATACAATAGCAAGTGAACTACAGGTTTGTATGCACAGAGCTACTGTGTAAAAGGAACTTTCCAAGGTGCTAAGAGGATTTTAAGATATAGACCTAACTCTCAAGGAATGTTGATTGGTTATGAAGGAGAACAAACTAATTGGCACTAGGTTGCCTATTACATATATAATCTGAATAAGTTACAAGCTGGAATCAAGATTGTGAAGAGAAATATCAACAACCTCAGATATGTCGTCAGTTCAGTTCAGTTCAGTCGCTCAGACGTGTCTGACTCTTTGTGACCCCATGAATCGCAGCACGCCAGGCCTCCCTGTCCATCACCAACTCCCGGAGTTCCCCCAAACTCATGTGCATCGAGTCGGTGATGCCATCCAGCCATCTCATCCTCTGTCATCCTCTTCTCCTCCTGCCCCCAATCCCTTCCAGCATCAGAGTCTTTTCCAATGAGTCAGCTCTTTGCATGAGGTGGCCAAAATATTGGAGTTTCAGCCTCAGCATCAGTCCTTCCAATGAACACCCACTCTAATGGCAGAAAGCAAAGAGAACCTAAAGAACCTCTTGATGAGGGTGAAAGAGGAGAGTGAAAAAGCTGTGCTTAAAACTAAATATTAAAAAACTATGATCATGGCATCTGGCCCCATCACTTACTGGCAAATAGAAGAGGGAAAGGTGGAAGCAGTGACAGATTTCCTCTTCTTGGGTCCTGAAATCACTGAGGATGGTGACTGCAGCCATGAAATTAGAAAACAGTTGCCTCTTGTTAGGAAAGCTATGACAAACCTAGAGAGTGTGTTAAAAAGCAAAGACATCACTTTGCCAACAGAGGTCCATATAGTCAAGGCTATTGTCTTTCCAGTAGTCATGTACAGTTGTACGAGCTGGACCGTAAAGAAGGCAGAGTGCCAAAGAATTGATGCTTTTGAACTGTGGTGCTGGAGACGACTCGTGAGAGTCCCTTGGATAGCAAGAAGATCAAACCAGTCAATATTAAGGGAAATCAACTTTGAATACTCATCAGATGGATTGATGCTGAAGCTGAAGCACCAATACTTTGACCACCTGAGGCAAACAGCCAGCGCATTGGGGAAAAACCCAAATGCTGGGAAAGGTTGAAGGCGGAAGGAGAAGAGGATGACAGAGGATGAGATGGTTGGATGACACCACCAATGCAATGGACATGAACTTGGGCAAACTCCAGGAGATGGTAAGAGACAGGGAGGTCTGGCATGCTGCAGCCCATGGGGTCATGAAGAGTCAGACACAATGTGGCAACTGAACGACAATAATAATTATAATATATGAATCTCCATGGTGTCTCAGTTGTAAAGAATCCACCTGCCAGTACAGGAGACACGGGTTTGATCCCTGGGTTGGAAAGAGTTCCTGGAGAAGGAAATGGCCAGTATTCCTACCTGGGAAATCCCAAAGACATAGGAGCCTGGCAGGCTACAATCCATTGGGTCACAAAAGAGTTGAGTGTGACTTAGTGACTAAACAACACAATGGTTGTAATATATGACATTAAGTGGAGTCAGAAATAAATTTATCATAATTACTTTAAGCTAGTGAAACTTAAACTTCAAAGCTCCTCAAGTTTCAGGGGCCTCTTCTTATCACTTGCCCCTAATTGTATGTCTATAGTTTTATGCTCCTTTTCTTAAAGAGCCCCTCTCCTACAAATTGCTTGTATCATAAAATCCAGATCTACTCTAAATGCAAAGAAGGATCTCTCTCTCAAGGAATCCTGGATGCTTCACTGAAGCAAATGAGAGGGGTATGAAAGGGTGTAAAACATCTATGTACACTGGGTCTGTTTCTTCCCATAAATGATCTAAGTACATAATTCAGCTGTTACATGCATTTCTTACATACTTCCCCAAAATGTTCTGACAATATTAACAAAGCAACGGCTGTTTCATTTTTAAGCCGTATCTAATACTTAACAGGAATTCCCTGGTAACTCAGTTGGTAAAGAGTCTGCCTGCAGTGCACGAGACCCAGATTAAATCCCTGGGTTGGGAAGATCCCTTGGAGAAGGAAATTGGCAACCTACTCCAGTATTCTTGCCTGGAAAATCCCATGGACAGAGAAGCCTGGTGGGCTTCAGTCCACGGGGTCTCAAGAGTTGCACACGACTTAGCAACTAAACTACCACCAATACTGAACAAAATCACATTGGAAAAATTAGTAATGATATTTTTAAAGGATCCAGACAAGAACCAAAAATGAGAAAATAAATAAAAATAATGGGTCTGCCCCAGACATACCTTCCCTGGGGCTTCAGTGCCATGGGCAGGATAGTGATATGAATTGGAGATGGCTTTCTTCCTCTTCACAAAGTCGGCTTCAGCAGGCACTCAGCTCTCAGTTATAGAGAGAGGGGAATACTGGAGGTTTCTGTTCTCTGTACTGGCTGCTGGGAAAGGCTAGCTCCAGAATCATCGCACCTTTTCAGTTTTCCTTTATGTGTATCGGTATTAAAATTGAGAGGAGAAAAGGGAGAGGTCATCAACAGAACATGGAAAGAATGTGAGCTCTTCAGTTGTAGCTCTCTCACCTGCTATGCAGACTTAGGCTTGTTTCCTAAGCTCTCTGAACCTCTGTTTCCTCTTCTTTAAAATGAACACAATAGTATTCACATGGAGTTGTAAGTTAAGTGCAATAATGTAGGTAAGGCATCTGTCATAATGCCCAACACACAGTGGCATTCAGTGACTAGGGGTCAATAAAGCAAAATTCTGTAATTCTCAATTGAGAGTTTGTGATTGAAAACAATCTAGTGATGAAGATCGGTTTAATTTTATTTTAATAAAATCAAAAGCAACAATTTTTAATAAAATATGAAATGTTTCTCATGCAATAAATGACTATTTTTTCATCTGTGTAGATTTCCAAGTTAACGAAAGCCTTGAACATCAAATTACTGAAGTTAAATGTTTATTTAAATTTGAGATACACATTTATTTAAATGAAATATTTTATTGCATTTATAATATTCTTACTCTTCCTTCACCCACTTAACTGAACAGTTGAAGAGCACAGGAGCAATGAAAGTAAGTGCCTCATCAGTAAAATATATTAGACCTCTCTTCAGATTAGACATCACAAGTTCAAGTTTTATTCATTACATGTGCAGGTTAGAGGTCATATGTATTGTTTGACATGATGGGCAGCTAATGAAACAACCGATCATTGACATATCTTTTCAGTACTCAACCAACACTGAGTGTAGAGATTTTTCTCCAAATTTATACAGATTTTCCTCATGGAGATGTGACTTTGTGGCAGACTCTACCTTAAAGCATGATATATGCCACTGTTTCAGTTATCTACATACACCCATGAATTTTACTCTGCAGTTAGAGTGGTTATGTGGCTTTGACATGAAGCACAGCCCCTTGCTCACTAAAGTGTAAATGGAATTTTCCTATTTCCCAGTCAAGCCCTCTGATAAACGAAATAGTTTAATCACAAGAGCCAAATCTTACTAATATTGACATGAGCATAGGACATCACACACACACCCATTCATTGTGTGGAAAAAATATGTTTTGTTAACACAGGAGTTGTTTGATTGACAGATGATGATAAGCATTACCATTATTTCCCAAATTATTATGCCACTTTAAAAAGGAAGTGATAATGCCTCGAGGTTTAGAAATGTGATAATGCAAATGGATGCACTGAAGTGTGAATACTCTCAACTGTCCACCCTTGATATTGTCAAACGCCGACATACCACATAGAAAAGGGTTTATTTACCTTGTTAGCGTAAGGAGTGCTCAACTACACAATGTGGTGCAAGTTTCTACGGTCATTTTATCTTTCTTTCTCATTATAGATCAACAATATCTATGATGAAGTTAGTTTTATTTGCATTAGCATGTAATTTACCTAATGCTCAGGCTTTAACAAAACATGAAAAATGGGCAAAACTAAGTATATTGGTAGCTGACTATGATGATATAAACTGGTTAGAATATGAAAATGTGAATGTATAAGTTTAATTATATACCATCTGCCAAAAAAAGCTATGGCCAAATAAGAAATCTTTTCTAAATGTATGTTGAAGGTTGCCTTAACATAGAACCCAATTTGAAAATCATTTTTGTTAGACTGCCTTCTGTTGCAAAACTGACGGATAAGTACTATTTTAAGACAAGGTTCAGTTGAGTCCAGTCGCTCAGTCATGTCCGACTCTTTGCGTCCCCATGAACTGCAGCACGCCAGGCCTCCCTGTCCATCACCAACTCCTGGAGTCCACCCAAACCCATGTCCACTGAGTTGGTGATGCCATCCAGCCATCTCATCCTCTATCATCCCCTTCTCCTCCTGCCCTCAATCTTTCCCAGCATTAGGGTCTTTTCCAATGAGTCAGCTCTTCGCTTCAAGTGGCCAAAGGATTGGAGTTTCAGCTTCAAATCAGTCCTACCAATAAACACCCAGGACTGATCTCCATTAGGATGGACTGGGTTGGATCTTCTTGCAGTTCAAGGGACTCTCAAGAGTCTTCCCCAACACCACAGTTCAAAAGCATCAACTCTTCGGCGCTCAGCTTTCTTTATAGGCCAACTCTCCATCCATACATGGCCACTGGAAAAACCATAGCCTTGACTAGACGGACCTTTGTTGGCAAAGTGATGTCTCTGCTTTTTAATATGCTGTCTAGGTTGGTCATAACTTTTCTTCCAAGGAATAAGCGTCTTTTAATTTCATGGCTGCAATCACCATTTGCAGTGATTTTGGAGCCCAGAAAAATCAAGTCAGCCACTGTTTCCACTCTTTCCCCATCCATTTCCCATGAAGTGATGGGACCAGATGCCATGATCTTCATTTTCTGAATGTTGAGTTTTAAGCCAACTTTTTCACTCTCTTTCACTTTCATCAAGAGGCTCTTTAGTTCTTCTTCACTTTCTGCCATAAGGGTGGTGTCATCTGCATATCCAAGGTTATTGATATTTCTCCCGGCAATCTTGATTCCAGCTTGTGCTTCCTCCAGCCCAGCATTTCTCATGATGTACTCGGCATAGAAGTTAAATAAGCAGGGTGACAATATACAGCCTTGACGTCCTCCTTTTCCTATTTGGAAGCAGTCTGTTGTTCCATGTCCAGTTCTAACTGTTGCTTCCTTACCTGCATACAGGTTTCTCAAGAGGCAGGTCAGGTGGTCTGGTATTCCCATCTCTTTCAGAATTTTCCCTAGTTTATTGTGATCCACACAGTCAAAGGCTTTGGCATAGTCAATAAAGCAGAAAGAGATGTTTTTCTGGAACTCTCTTGCTTTTTCCATGATCCAGCGGATGTTGGCAATTTGATCTCTGGTTCCTCTGCCTTTTCTAAAACTAGCTTGAACATCTGGAAGTTCCCGGTTCACGTATTGCTGAAGCCTGGCTTGGAGAATTTTGAGCATTACTTTACTAGCATGTGAGATGAGTCCAATTGTGTGGTAGTTTGAACATTCTTTGGCATTGCCTTTCTTTGGGATTGGAATGAAAACTGACGTTTTCCAGTCCTATGGCCACTGCTGAGTTTTCCAAATTTGCTGGCATCTTGAGTGCAGCACTTTCACAGCATCCTCTTTCAGGATTTGAAATAGCTCTACTGGAATTCCATTACTCCATTAGCTTCGTTCGTAGTGATGCTTCCTAAGGCCCACTTGACTTCACATTACAGGATACCTGGCTCTAGGTGAATGATCACACCATCGTGATTATCTGGATCATGAAGATCTTTTTTGTATAGTTCTTCTGTGTATTCTTGCCACCTTTTCTTAATATCTTCTGCTTCTGTTAGGTCCATACCATTTCTTCCTTTATTGAGCCCATCTTTGCATGAAATGTTCCCTTGGTATCTCTAATTTTCTTGAAGAGATCTCTAGTCTTTCCCATTCTGTTGTTTCCCTCTATTTTTTTGCATTGATCACTGAGGAAGGCTTTCTTATCTCTCCTTGCTATTTGGAATTCTGCATTCAAATGGGTACATCTTTCCTTTTCTCCTTTGCTTAAGACAAGGTATGTATTGGCAAAATCTGGATCCTGTTTTGGGCTTCCCAGGTGGTACTAGTGGTAAAGAACCCACCTGCCAGTGTATGAAGGGGTTGGGTTCAATACCTGCATCTGGAAGATCCAGGCAGGAGTACATGGCAAACTACTCCAGTATTCTTGTCTGGAGAATCCTGTGGGCAGAGGATACTGTTTCAAACTCATGGAATAATCCAAACTGAAGGCAATAATTTGCAAGGGGTACTATGCAAAAGGGCACCAGTTTCAAATTAATAATTTTATTCATTCACTTATTCCTTCATTACATAAGCATTTATTGCACAGCTACTCTGTGCCAGGCAGTGGAAAGAAAAAGACAGTTAAGAACTGGCTCATACCCTGAATAGCTGACAGTCATTTTTAGTTCACCTGGTTGTGTATTATGCTCCTTTCCTTCTAATTGGAAAGAAGAAAAACCATGAAAAGTGCAGACAAAGAAACAAGTTGATTCACATTCACTATAGTAGCCAGGACTTTCCTGTAGCTCAAACGGTAAAGAATCTGCCAGCAATGCAGGAGACCAGGGTTCATTCCTGGGAGCGGGAAAATCCTCTGCAGAAGGAAATGGCAAGCCATTCTCTTGTCTGGAGAATCCCATGGACAGAGGAGCCTGGCACACTACAGCCTGTGGGGTTGCAAAGAGTTGGACCAGCCTGAGTGACTAACACAGAAACATAGTACCCAGAAGGGCTTCCCAGGTGGTTCTAGTGGTAAAGAACCCTCCTGCTAATGCAGGAGACAGAAGAGAGGCAGGTTCGATCCCAGGGTCGGGCCCCTGGGGTAGGAAATGGCAGGCTCCATTATTCTTGCCTGGAGACTCCCATGGACAGAGGCGCCTGGCGGGCTACAGTCTATATATAGGGTCTCAAAGAGTTGGACACGACTAAAGCAACTTAGTATGCACACACACCCAGAAATAGCGATACATTTTTGGTTTGTTTTCTTCTCCACTGTTGTTTGTTGGGGACACATAGAGGGTGACAGGGAGCTTTAAGGATTTACACAGAAGTCCGCACCCAGTCCTGCTTTGTCTGCTTATGCTGAAGTCCGCTTAGCCTCTTTTCTTGTGCCTTCCCATTTAGCTAAGTGTCCTATCCTTTCAGAAAGGGAGATAGAGAGGTGAAAATACTGCAGGCTGTCCTACTTTTAAAAATGTAAGCTGTTAAAAAAGGAACTGGGAACAACTGGAGCACTTTTCTTGTGTGTGCTGTATGTGCTTTTATTTCACCTGCCATGTCTCACATCTAAAATATAGCATCATTGTGGCAAAATTACGCCAGAGTCAGTCTCTTTGAACCTTGTTTCCCAGCTGAAATGGAACAGTGAGTAGTGATGATCTTGAAACTTACAGACTCATCATCACCCCACTATTTAGCACTTTGACATCTTTTAGAACTGACACATGAAGATTTAAGGTATATTATTTTTACCTCTATTGTTTTTATGTAAAATTGAGTACTTTTCACTAAGATATTTTAAACTAACTTCCTTAGGAATTATTCCAGGGTAATGATAACAGCAAAATGATAACATTTCATGCAAAGATAGGCTTGATAAAGGACAGAAATGGTATGGACCTAACAGAAGCAGAAGATATTAAGAAAAGTTGCAGAAATACACAGAAGAACTGTGTAAAAATGATCTTCACAATCCAGATAATCACGATGGTATGATCACTCACCTAGAGCCAGACATCCTAGAATGTGAAGTCAAGTGGGCCTTAGAAAGCATCACTATGAACAAAGCTAGTGGAGGTGATAGAATTCCAGTTGAGCTCTTTCAAATCCTGAAAGATGATGCTGTGAAAGTGCTGCACTCAATATGCCAGCAAATTTGAAAAACTCAGCAGTGGCCACAGGACTGGAAAAGGTCAGTTTTCATTCCAATCCCAAAGAAAGGCAATGCCAAAGAATGCTCAAACTACCACACAATTGGACTCATCTCACACGCTAGTAAAGTAATGCTCAAAATTCTCCAAGCCAGGCTTCAGCAATACGTGAACCGGGAACTTCCAGATGTTCAAGCTAGTTTTAGAAAAGGCAGAGGAACCAGAGATCAAATTGCCAACATCCGCTGGATCATGGAAAAAGCAAGAGAGTTCCAGAAAAACATCTCTTTCTGCTTTATTGACTATGCCAAAGCCTTTGACTGTGTGGATCACAATAAACTAGGGAAAATTCTGAAAGACATGGGAATACCAGACCACCTACCTGCCTCTTGAGAAACCTGTATGCAGGTCAGGAAGCAACAGTTAGAACTGGACATGGAACAACAGACTGCTTCCAAATAGGAAAAGGAGTACGTCAAGGCTGTATATTGTCACCCTGCTTATTTAACTTATATACAGAGTACATCATGAGAAACGTTGGGCTGGAGGAAGCACAAGCTGGAATCAAGATTGCCGGGAGAAATATCAATAACCTCAGATATGCAGATGACACCACCCTTATGGCAGAAAGTGAAGAAGAACTAAAGAGCCTCTTGATGAAAGTAAAAGAGGAAGGTGGAAAAGTTGGCTTAAATCTCAACATTCAGAAAATGAAGATCATGGCATCTGGTCCCATCACTTCATGGGAAATGGATGGGGAAAGAGTGGAAACAGTGGCTGACTTGATTTTTCTGGGCTCCAAAATCACTGCAAATGGTGATTGCAGCCATGAAATTAAAAGACGCTTACTCCTTGGAAGGAAAGTTATGACCAACCTAGATGGCATATTCAAAAGCAGAGACATCACTTTGCCAACAAAGGTCCGTCCAGTCAAGGCTATGGTTTTTCTAGTGGTCATGTATGGATGTGAGAGTTGGCCTATAAAGAAAGCTGAGCACCGAAGAGTTGATGCTTTTGAACTGTGGTGTTGAGGAAGACTCTTGAGAGTCCCTTGGACTGCAAGGAGATCCAACCTGTCCATTCTGAAGGAGATCAGCCCTGGGATTTCTTTGGAAGGAATGATGCTAAAGCTGAAACTCCAGTACTTTGGCCACCTCATGCGAAGAGCTGACTCATTGGAAAAGACTCTGATGCTGAGAGGGATTGGGGGCAAGAGGAGAAGGGGACAACAGAGGATGAGATGGCTGGATGGCATCACTGACTCGATGGACATGAGTATGAGTGAACTCCAGGAGTTGGTGATGGACAAGGAGGCCTGGCGTGCTGCAATTCGTGGAGTCTCAAAGAGTTGGACACGACTGAGCGACTGAACTGAACTGAACTGAATAATAACAGCCCACATTTGACACATACTGTTATGTTCCAGGAATAGTGCTAAAGCAGTGTACATAGATTTTCTCATTTTATCCCCACAGTTCTAGGAGAAATTGTACTAGTTAACACAGGTTTTATTTCCTTCTCATTTCTTACCTATAATTTGTCCACAATAGTTAGGTAGAATGTACTTTTTTTTTTTAATTAAATGCCTATTGACTACGTTATCTCCTAGATGCACTCCACCTTTCCTAAACGCTGGGACACCCATGTCAAATAGAAACAGAGGAGGCAACAGCAATGCCTGGAGTGAGCCACTGTCCCTCTGCAGAGACTTCGGTCCCATGTGGAACCGACCCATGTACTAACGTGCTCATAAACTTTGCTAATCGAATTGCAACTTTGGCTCAAAGTTTATCTTTTTTCATAATATAATTAATTGTGTTTATTCACCCTATGAAAAAGTATTAAAAGAAATACACTCGGTTAAAACCAACAAAATATAATTCCTAACACTTCCTTTTATTAATGCTTCATTACTTCAGACTCCATTTCTTAAGAATGTAAGTGGGAATAGTGTTGTGATTAGCGGAATTTCACCTGATGATGAAAGGCCATATTAAGCAAGTTAATAGTGTGCATAAAACTGCAAAGGGGAGATTTAATCTATTAAGAGACCAAAATTTTCACACATTTTGCAACCACAAATTTCCAATTTAAAAGCATTCTTATCAATAAGAACAACTTAAAACATAAGCACTATTGGTTAGAATTTGAAAGATATTTTTTTTTGTTTTTACATTCCATTTTTTTTTTATTTTGACTTTTTATTATAAAACTTTTCAAAAGAAAAGCACCAACAGTTATTAATACCACTTACCCAATACCTAGATGTTAGTTATTAACATTTTAGCTTTTATTTGTTTTACTGAAGTGCTTTTAAGGTAAATTAAAGATATTACACTTTATCCCTAAATACTTTAATAAGAAAAATGCATTTTCCTCCATTACCAGAATACTATCTTCACACCTAACAAAACTTAATGGTATTTCCCTAATATTATCTAACACTGTGACCATAGTCAGGTTTTTCTAGTTACCTACTGTATGTCTTTAAAAATTGGTTTGTTCGAGATAGTATTCAGTCAAGGACCACAGAGTAATTTTTTTTTTAATGAGCGATTTATTTTTTCTTATCCCTTTTTTAATTGAGGTGTAGTTGATATACAATATTATATTAGTAACAGAGGTACAAAACAGTGATTCAAAATTTTTATAGGTTATATTCCATTTAAAGTTATTATAAATACTGGCTATATTCTCTTTGCTGTACAATATATCCCTGTAACTTATTTATTTTTTCATGGTAGTGTAAGCCTCTTGATGAAAGTGAAAGAGGAGAGTGAAAAAGTTGACTTAAAGCTCAACATTCAGAAAACGAAGATCATGGCATCTGGTCCCATCACTTCATGGCAAATAGATAGGGAAACAGTAGAAACAGTGTCAGACTGTATTTTTGGGAGCTCCAAAATCACTGCAGATGGTGATTGCAGCCATGAAATTAAAAGACACTCCTTGGCAGGAAAGTTATGACCAACCTAGATAGTATATTCAAAAGCAGAGACATTACTTTGCCAACAAAGGTCCGTCTATTCAAGGCTATGGTTTTTCTAGTAGTCATGTATGGATGTGAGAGTTGGACTGTGAAGAAAGCTGAGTGCTAAAGAATTGATGCTTTTGAACTGTGGTGTTGGAGAAGACTCTTGAGAGTCCCTTGGACTGCAAGGAGATCCAACCAGTCCATTCTAATGGAGATCAGTCCTGGGTGTTCTTTGGAAGGACTGATGCTGAAGCTGAAACTCCAATACTTTGGCCACCTCATGCGAAGAGCTGACTCATTGGAAAAGACCCTGATGCTGGGAGGGATTTGGGGCAGGAGGAAAAGGGGATGACAGAGAATGAGATGGCTGGATAGCATCACCGACTCGATGGACATGAGTTTGAGTGAACTCTGCAAGTTGGTGATGGACAGGGAGGCCTGGCGTGCTGCAATTCATGGGGTCACAGAGAGTCAGACACAACTGAGCTACTGAACTGAACTGAACTGAAAAGAACAGAAGGGAAAAGAAAATAGGAAAAGGAAACCAAAAAAAAAGTTAACAGTCAAAAATATATACTATTATTATTCTAACCAGAATTTTTCAAAGTACATTTTAGCAGACACTAATTCTATTGCATTTAGTAGCAAAACAAAAGAAAGATGATGTTCTAGTAAGAATAGACACAATTAAGCAATGCTATTTACAGTAATATTTCTCAGAGCCTTTAGTAATGTAAATCTCCATAAGCATCTGTCAGGAATTTTGTCCCATACAATAAAAATCACAGTTTATCAGGAAACAAAGCTTTTTATGATACTATTGCTGAAACAAATCTCTCTCTCAGTATTCAAAACAGGTAAATTAAGTGATAGAGCAGAGAAAATCCTCAAACAGCATTTCTTCAGTAAATTTAATAGTGTTTCATGTGGACATGATAATGTTACGCATGTAATTTCCATCAATTTTATATTGAAAATAGTGCTTTTTGCAAGCTATACAGGCTTTATAGCAGTGTTAGAATTTGAATTATAATAATAAAATATAGAGGTAAAATTTTTTTTAATTTTGCATTGTTATTATCATAATTTTCTGCAATATGTTAAGCATCAACTTGTGACATACAAATTCACAAAGACAAAATAACAAATCTAGTAGCAAGCTGTAAACTTTCAGTTATAAATTTCATGTGGGAATTCCTCAAAAGCCCAGAGCTGGCTATATCTAAATGCCTACTGTTTGAGAGAAAATAAAACTGATTGTTGCTATGGTAGTTATGATGAAAATTGAAAAAGATTGCAAAATAATGTATAAATTTCATTAAGTGTAGTTTTAGGTGTTTTGTTTTTTAAATCATAATTCTACCTTATTTATTTACTAAATCCAAGTGGTATTGACATTGCATTAGTTGCTCAATTTTTAAAAGGGTAACAAATTTGCAGCCCTATCACTTTATACATGGGTTAAGTAGGTGGTATATGGGCTTCCCAGGTGATGCAGTGGTAAAGAATCCACCTGCCGATAGAGGAGACGCTGGAGATGTAGGTTCAATCCCTGGGTCGGGCTCCTGGAGGAGGAAATGGCAACCTGCTCCAGTATTCTTGCCTGGAAATTTCCATGGAGAGAGATTTGCGGGCTACAGTCTGTGCGGTCACAAAGAGTCAGACAAGTGAGTGACTGAGTAGATAGGTATAGGTAGGTGACTAATTGATTGATGATAGGTAGGTAAGTAAGTAGTTGGATAGTATGGTACGTAGGCCAAATAGATGGATAGAGATAGATAGATATATCTATTTGGATCTCATAAGAAGATATGTCATCTGTGATGAAGCTCTCATTTCCCAAACAGATATTTTGAAGCATTTTTCCTTTAAATAAAGTATTGCTTCTTGATTGAAGTAAAATAATAGAAAAATAATAAGTACAAGCCAAACTATTTATACCTGTTTTATAAAATGTATTTCTAAATGCATTGGATGAAAATTCAACAGTGACATGTATTTTAAGAAATTACTCGTGGAGGCATATATAAGCTTTAATACAGGGCAGCTGTTTCCTACAACATATTATTCTGTAAAACACTCCAATAAAATGACTTTGATGGAACTTGAATAAAATAAAAAGCGTACAGATTTATTTTTATTTTTTCTACTTTCAAGTAGTTGAGGGAAGCCTGGAAAAGATTAGAAGAAGGGCCATGAGGCCCTTTTGGGGGTTTGGTTTTGTGAGGCCTTGCAGAACAGTGTCAGGTAAGGTCAATCCTGAGAGATTGTGTAGACATTTTATGCATATGAAAGATCTATAAGCCTATTCAAGACAGAATAAAGTACTCAACATTTAAATGCTCTGAAAAAATAATTATATTATAATTTATAATATTGAGTTAGAAAAACTTATCTGCACATCTAAAAAGTGTAAAATATGTGCATGCATGCTCAGTCATATCCAATTCTTTGCAACCCCTTGGACTGTAGCCTGCCAGGCTCCTCTATCCGTGGAATTTTTCAGGCAAAATACTGGAGTTGTTTCCCATTTCCCTCTCCAGGGGATCATCCCGATCCATGAATTGAGCCCACGTCTCCTGCTTTGGCAAGCAGATTCTGTGCCACCTGAGAATACCATAAAATATATAGGCCAGTTTAAATGAACAACTTACTATTTTAATTTGTAATAGAACTCAACATTAATTTTATTGTAGTAATTGCCCTTTTACCAAAAAATTATATGTTTATGTTAAATATTATTAATATTTTGTTGACATTTAATGAAGTTACATTGCTTTCTGTATGCAAGTAAAAAATTTTTGAGAGATAGGCAGTAACATTTAGCAGAGAATAAAGTTTAAGCCTTAGAATATTTAAAAACTATATTTAAGCCAAAGTTTTGAAAACATTAAATTATTTAGTCTTTGTTAAGTCATAATTAAGTTTAAGGGAAAATAACATAATTTATAAATAGTTTTAATATTCAGGATAAGAATCCTTGCAAATAAGAGTTTATTATGAAAATTTTAAAAGACTTTTTAACTGCTGACATCATGGTATTGTTTGAATTAGTCCCCTGAGACCCAAAGAAAAAGCTTACAAGCAATTTATTAATCTTTCTCTCTTGTGTAACATTATTTGTCTTCCATTGAAACACTAATTTTCTACTACTTGTCTTGTTAAAATTAAGCCCTGGGGGGAACTTCATAGCTAACTAGTAATATTACATTTTGAAATAAAGGAATTATATATTTTACATATTATTCATCTTTTGCTTTCTAGAGAAACTTTTGTTTCTTACAGTATGCAGCCTAAAACAAAGCATTGTAGCTATTAGGTTTATATGAATGGGTTCCATATGCCATTAAGTCAAAATCAGACAAAAACTTAAGCTAAGGCAGTTTGCTATTTGAAATCGTGAGTACTACATGTTAGAAAATCTTGATAAATGGTGTCCTGGGAAGTTGGAGACAATGGTCCAACTAACATATACTTTGCTGGGAAAAAAAAAAAAAAAATATATATGTATATATACACACGCACATATGTAGTATCCTGAGCATTTTACCATGTGTTCCACTGTAGGGATTAATGTCGTAATCAGTAGTGTAGTGGTGTTGCTAGGACAAGACTTAATGGCCTGAACACAATGCTTTCCAGGGAATCTGAATTGTCTGGATTATTTCCACCAGCCTCAGATTTCCAGGTGAATTTAATAAAAAGAATACTTGCTGCATCTGTATAATAATGGGACTAAAATTCCAACAGGGTTTCCATATGTGTGACTACTGTCTTTCACACTCTGGGTAACTGGCTATTAAGACAAGATTTTTCTAATGTGATGGTCACATGGTCAACTGCTTCTTCACTTTCTCACTTGATTTCCTGTGATCAAGCTAAATATTCATTATGGCTGTGGTTAGGTAGACAAAATAACACCAAAATACTGGTTTTGCCTTAACAGTTTAAACTGGCTCATCTCTGACAATCTAGTTTATGGAAACTTTCAATAAAACCTAGAAACCCTGCATACATAAATCATTTCTTGAGTGAATTTTAACAAATGTAGTGATTATCAAAATCAAATGTCAATATCAAAATCAAATTTGGTAAAAATATAATGCAAAATAACACATAGTCTATTGTTAAAATGAATTCACAGTAAATACTTTCAAGTAAAGAGTTATAATGTTGAATATCTAATATGACTGTATTAAACACAGTGCTTCTTTTTCTCTTTTTACAGCCGATCGGTGCTTTGAACCCAAAGAGAGCTGTGTTTTATGCAGAGCGCTACGAGACCTGGGAAGATGATCAGAGTCCTCCCTACCATTACAACACACATTATTCTACGGCAACATCCACCTTATCCTGGCTTGTTCGAATCGTGAGTGCCTTCATTAAGTTACAGTTTGCCTTTAATATCTCAGTATTTAATATAAGGAATTAAATAAAAATCAAATATACTTATTAGTTTTAAGCAGAGATTAGAGACCACTGAATTAGAAATGAAAGATGCCAAACTCTAGCAAAACCTGATTCCTTTTTGTTAATGAGTTGCCTTATTTGCAAAATTGGGTTAGAAAGATAGATTGAGTTTTTTAAACCTAAACCATTTACAAAAGGAACCAGACTCCTAGATTGTGTCCTTAATATCCAGCATTTCCTTTCTCACTGTCACCGGCTGGCGTTCTTCCCAGCCCTCCCAGTCTTGCTTCATGAGACTGTGTATTTTAAAAACAGTTAATGTTTTTGAAGACTTTCTGTTACTTTGTCTTTCTCCTAAGACATAAATAAATTCAAATCTCTCCAATCTTTTAAATGCATACTTACACATGACTCAGTAGGCTAAGAATCTGCCTGCAATGCAGGAGACACGGGAGACGGGAGTTCGATTCCTGGGTCAAGAAGATCCCCTGGAGGAGGAAATGGCAACCCACCCCAGGATTCTTGCCTGGAGAATCCCATGGACAGAGGAGCCTGGCGGGCTACAGTCCACGGGGTCATAAAAGAGTTGGACACAACTGAGCGACTAAGCACGCAGT
Organism: Bubalus kerabau; assembly: GCF_029407905.1. NCBI lineage: Eukaryota > Metazoa > Chordata > Mammalia > Artiodactyla > Bovidae > Bubalus > Bubalus kerabau. The sequence goes on along the minus strand of NC_073635.1, from coordinate 26,430,764 downwards.
TTACACGTACACATACTTTCATACAAATGCACATACGTACATGCCTCCTGCCAGCCCCCACCCACTCTTTAGTGACTTCCCATGTCTCCCCCTGCATAGTCAAAGGTACTATCCGGTTCTGCACTGTGCTGGTCTATCACCACATTCAGTCTTTATCCTGCTTGATGCAGGTTCCACTCCCACCACTTTACTGAGCTGTCTCTGTGAAGGGCACCATGGCAGAGCTCCATGGTGTATCTGAAGCATGTGGCACCATTGCTCACCTCCTCCCACTTGAAGTTTCTCCATCTCATGGCTCCTCTGACAATATCCTCTGTTGATTTCCCTCCTGTCATTCTAACTGTCCTGTCCTATCTCATGCTCAGTTTTCTTTTTCTCAATAATTCTGTTCCCCAGGATTTTCCTATGTGTTATCTGGACTGTATCATTCAGTTCTAAACTAATGACTGCCAGCTTCTCTCTTATTGCAGACATTTCTCTTGGGCTCCTAACCTGAATTTCTAAGATATGAATATATTTGCTTATTTCTGTGTCTTTCTATATTTTTGTACCTGAACACCTCACAGTACTATAAAGAGCATTTCCAAAAATAAACTTCTCATCTCCCTCATAAATGTGCAGGGGTGTTTCCTACTGATTACTTATCTAAATAATCTGCATTTATCGCACCCAGTTACCTAACCTGGATATTTTCTCCATTTTATCAGCCCCTTACATATAGTCTGACATCACATGTGATAGGTTCCACCATCTACAGTCTATCTCCATTCTCTATTAACTCTGGCACTTCCTTAGTTCAGGTTCCTCTTCTTTCTCATCTATATTATTGCAAAAAATCTTAACAAAATTTCTTTGCCTTGGTTTCGCCCTCTTCAATCTAGTTTAGTTGAGAGCAATTACTCGAGTCAGATGGCCAGATATTTTTAAAACTATAAATGACTGTGGAGTAAATCTCTCAGTCAATACAATCAATATATATAATGCTATCTCCTCTTACCAAAATATACTTCAGACTACTCTGTTGCATGAGGCTGATTTGCCTCAGAAACACATTGACAAAGTAGGGAATGCATCTCCAACTGACAAGGGTTTTTTTCCCCACTGCCTAAAAAAACAGTTTGGTTTGGAGAGTTTCCTCAAGCAAATTGAACTCATAACAAACATGTAGTATGTGTATGTTTTAGGTAACTTGTAAATTAATGGTAGGTAATGTACTATAAATAATTACTGTTATGAAAAAAGCTTGTCAGAATTATGATTCAGTTTAATTGGATGCCTGTTTTATATTTTTCATAATCCTAAACCAACGTAAGAAATTAAAGTTTAGCTTAGTCTGTAAGGAAACAAACTCAAATCTTATTTTAAAAAACAAAGTCTGTAATTATAAACTAAAGGAAAAGACATAAAACTTTTTTAGACCAAAGTTGTTTGTCTAATTTGTTCAAAAATTCACCTTAACTAAGTAAATTTGGATCCTTTTATAAAAATGTTTCTGAGCTAGCCATTTAAGAATTTTTTTAACTATAGGACTTTTAGAGAAGTTCTATTTTTAAAAAACTTTCTGTTAATTTGGGGGGAATATTAGATTTATACGTGTCTGTTTACCACTGTAAACCAATCAGAACAAAACACCTTTAGTTTATGGGTTGTAATAACTTATTAATTCTCTCCAGGTGTAAGAAAATAACTAGATGCTCATATAAAGAGGTAAAGGCTTTTCTGATTACAGTCACACATATATAGAGAACTTTATAGCAGCAGTTTCAGCCACAGGTCAAAACTAAACACAGAAACCCAAAAATTCACCAGTCAAGATCTCAAACAGCTGGTGTCCTTTACAATAAATGTAAAATATTTTATCTGAGCTCAAAAATAGACCAACAAGAAAACAAAAAGCAAGAAACAGTTATTGCTGTAATGAGCCATCACCCTGGGGGGGCGTAAGACACCTTTTTAGGGCATCTTGGGATTAAAAACAAGTCAGGAACCATTTCTGAAAAAACCATTATCAAGTCGGTTGGTTTGAGAATTATATGACAGTATATTATACATATTATGTATTATAGTATTTTGAGATATATAAAATGATATTCAGTGGCTTTTGTATAATCAAATAAGTCTAAAATTGGTTTTCTAAGAATTTAAATATGAATTTATAAAAATACTTATTATCAATAGCTTGACTTAACACTTCTATCCCTGATAAACTAAACATTTTATCAAATAATAAATTATAATTCACCCCTAAATTTATTTCTTATTCTAGAGAAATGGAGTACAAATTTGACTCTCTGCAGGGGTACAGCAGAAATGCTATCCTTGTTTATCCTACACACTCCCTTTTAGAATTGTCTATAGCTGTGCTGAACAGCAGAAATGTAATGCAAGCCACTTATGTATATAATTTAAATTTTCTAGTAGCCACATTAAAGAGTAAAAAGAAACAAGAAGAAGAGTAAGAGTAAAAAGGTGAGATTAGTTTAATAAATATATTTGTTAGCCCAGTTGATCCAAAATGTTGTAATTTCAACATGTAACCAATATAAAAATTGTAAATAAGATATTTCACTTTTTTTTTTTTGGTATTCTTTGAAATCCAGATGTATTTTCTATTTATAGCACAGTCAGCTTGAACTCACCATATTTTAAGTACTCAGTAGTCACATGTGACCTCTGGCTACTGCATTGAAAGAAGAAATCTATAGGGTTGCTTTTATGGAACTCATTTAGCCAATGCATCTCAAGTTGTACTGTTATAAATAGAAGTATCACAGTCTAATAGCTTACTAAGTGTTTAACCTAATGGCCCAGGGAATTGTGATTTCCTCACTCCCATCTCAAGGAGTTTATGAAGTAGAAAATACATTAAAATTTGTGTCAATGAAAATTTGTTCATAAAAATAAAATATAGATTAAAATAAATATCTTTTCTTTATCTTTCAAGCCTTCTAGACCCAAAGTCATTAAACTCATTATTAGTTTCAGTCAATATATTTAGTATGACATTGATAATAATTGCTTTAAAATGCAAATTAGCTACATACCTCATTACTTGAAATTTAAAAGTATTATTTTAGACACACCACGAGTAAAGTCACTTGTCTAAATAGCAAGTTTCTGAAAAAGCTGTTTCTCTGCTACCTGCTGTTGGGCAAATGATGAATAAACTATTACAGAATTTTAGAGTTTGTTCAGCATTAAATAGTATAAAAGGACACATTTTACTTGGAATACTTTTGCTTTAAATCTTACCCTGAATATAAAATATATTCAATGAAGTAATTAAATTGGACTCTTATATCCTTTAGTAACCTACTCAAGTTCCAAATTCAGTATATTCAACCTACCTGTTCAAAACTCCATTATCAAACATTTAATCATGATTTTTAGGAGGTTAAATAGGTTGTACAACAAGTTAATTGATAAATTGTTTAGAATTGGGGACTTACTTCATAAATTATGAGTTGTCTTGAAATCCTACCCAAAAGCCTATTTAAACTGTAATGTATCTTCAGCAGTATATATTTGTAGTGGGGGAAAAAAATAGTAAAAGCACTTAATGCAAACATTGTAATTAAGACCAAAATGTAATGCTACTGAATAGAATATTGCCATCCTGTTTCTCTTGATTGCTGATACTTAACGGACAATGTATGTTTACTTTGAGAAAGATGAGGATTCTTAAACAAGAGCCTGGTGTATGGGAAACACAAAGGTTTCTGAAGATTCTAAAAGATACTTCTGACTTCTTTTGAAAACACTGGGAGAAAATAAACTTCTGAAGTTAGACACAGCACAGTGTAAACAATGATTCCTCCATTTCAGACAATGTGATCTTTCTCAGATGTAAAACGGGGATAATTACACCCACTTAAAGGATAATAGGGACGATTGAGTTAGTTAACTGAGATAATACAGTGCCATGCACAAAAAGTGCTCATAACTTTAGTTCCCTTCCCTTTGGTCTTTATTATGCTTTATATAACTTCAAGGTATATATATCTTTTCTTTGATAAAATTATGTCCCGGCACTATTACCAAGGAATGAGGTTTGTTTCAAATGAAACTAAGAGAAAGAAGAGGGGAGAGGGGTATAAAAAAGACTCTTCTGGATGACTGAGCGGAAGTCATGTAAGACAGAAAAATAAAGGAGTTGTCTAAAGAGCAGAGGGGAAGAGTGACAGAGTTGGATGGCCCAGGAAGGGTGAGTTGTCTGCGATCAGACCATGGGAGGGCTTCTCTGGTGGCTCCAATGGTAAAGAATCTGCCTGCAATGCAGGAGATATGGGTTCAGTCCCTGGTCGGGAAGATCCCGTAGAGAAGGGGATGGCAACCCCCTCCAGTATCCTTGCTTAGAGAATTCCAAGGCCAGAGGAGCCTGGCGGGCTATAGTCCATTGGGTCGCAGAGTCACACACAACTGAGCGAGTAACTCTTTCACCTTCTTTGCACATCATTGGAAGGCAGGACAGGTTGTTAGTGTCCTTGCAGGCACTGAAGGTTATGACATAATTCAGTAGGCCTTGTACTTCCCATGTAGGACAGGCTAGTTTGACTTTCTGTCCCCGAGGAAGAGTTGGAAGGTTAGGGTAGATGTAATCAGGAGAAAGAAGTCTGCCATCAGCCATTTATACTGCAGGACAGAACCTAAAGTTTTTAAAGCTCAACAAGTCCAAGTAATTTAATTTCTGAAATTTCTGTTTAACATTTATTTATTTGTCCACCTTATCGCCAAAGCAAAAATTTTCTAGAAGAATGATAAAATATCTAATATGGTGATATACACATAGAAAGAAAGGAACATGAGTTCAATCCCGGGGTCAGGAAGATCCCCTGGAGGAGGAAGTGGCAACCCACTCCAGTATTCTTGCCTCAAGAATCCCATGGACAGAGGAGACTGGCGGGCTACAGGCTATGGGGGTCACAAAAAGTCAAACATGACTGAGTGACTGAGCACACACATTGAAAATGGTTTGATCAACATGTGTCAGGTGAATAAATATTAAAGTTTCTTAAACTTAATATAGAGCTTGATCCTCTATGTTAGTCAAGCATGAATCAAATGAAACAGAAAGTCCTTGGACTGTGCCTTGAAGGTAACATGGAAACACATGGGAAAAGGTAATCTCTGCAGTGAGCAGGGCTTGAAAGATCATTACCCACTTATAAACAAATAGGTTATCCCTTTCTGTTAGTACTCTACCACTGTAGCAGCTGGAGGCCTTTGGAAATAATGAGAATATATATCAGTAAAGTAGTATGTGACCCTCAAACAGTTGTTAACCAGATCTTTTTAAAGGCTATGTGGAACAGCAAAAAATGTGGAATTCTTCAATATTCTGTGTTTTGGGTACAACCAGAGTCATCAACTTCATGACCAGAAGTAATAATTCTTCAATTTCAGATTTATTTTCACTGTGCCCATCTGCACTTATTCTTGGCATGACTTCACTAAGGTTCAGAACTAAGGAAGGGTTTGATAATTCAGGCTAGGGTAGAGATCAGCTTTTAGTGGTTGATGATAAGAAGTAAGACTCTTCATGTATAAATGGGTCTTCACTCATATCTATAATAGGTTAAAAATCATGAAGACAACTTGGATCCCTCTAAATTATTCTCTACCTATTACCTACAAAGAAAACATAAATGCCCTTACATCAGCATCCTAGAATAAAGAAGAAGTGGATTCTGAAGATGCAACTTTTTGGTCAAACTAGTAGTTAAAAACTGACCAAAAAAACTGTATCTTACTCTTATCCAACCATACTCCTTCTCCCAGCAGTACCTTGTATGTTTATGTATGTTCAAAAACATTAATTAAGCACTAACTGTGACCCAAGCACCATGCTTGGCTCTAAGGATAGAGGGATGAATACGACCTAAGGAACTGTCAGTCTGGCTGGAGCCCAACATGGGTACTTGACACCAGGCATGAAGCTGGTCGTCATCATCACCACTCTGTGTCATCTCTGATGCTACAGCTTTTCTCAATATTATTTAATCTGAATTACCTGCCAGGTATTGTTATTCCCAGTTAACACAGATGAAGGAACTGACATGTGGTTACTTCATATTGCTACCTACTTGAGGTTAAGTAACTTGCTTAAGAGAGGTGAATGGTTCCACCAAGATTCAAACTTAGATCTGTCATATTTCATTCAGTTTACTGTTGCTATTTCTAGAGTTTTTCTATCCCCACTTTAATTTAGTGATAAGATATGCTGCATTGACTACCTTATATTTAATAGGGAGTCTAAAATTTACAAAGTAAATTAATTAGTGAAAGACATCCCTAAATTATTTTTCCATACTTATTTTTGGTGGCATCTATCTGTCTGTCAAATCACTTAAAATCTTAAAACAACAATTTAGACCTACTGGATGCATATTTGATTTTGAGGTAAATTAGTAATACCCTCTTTACCTATATAGTGTTATATCATTCTTCATCTTATCTCTTTCACCATACTTTTCTGTTATTCAGTATTAGACATGAAAATTGGTGGCATGTTACAAAGTTATAAAATTGATGACATCCAGCCATACTAAATTTCAGGAAGATACTGAGGAATATAAATATTTATAGCTGTTGCCGGACAACTGGACTTTACGACGAGTGGCAAAAAGAGGAGTTTAAAGAGACAGAGTATGTTTTACAGATATAAAAGAATGAACAGAGATCATATATTAAGAAAAATAAAACCTACATATGTAGAAAAGATTTCTTAACGTTATTGAACCTAGGAGTGACATGTCATTTGTCCTAGATTTAAGAGAGGGACTGAACCATAGGAAAGTAAATAAATACTCATCTTTGTTATGATGAGTAACATAACAAAAAAGCAGTAAATTTAAATGCATTAGGACCTTGTGATAACGTTATTCCTAGGTTTCCTGCTAAGGGAATATGTACTTAATGATGGACACCATGTTGCAGTAAGGTAATAGTCACAGAATACTAGAAGGACTAGAGTTGATCTAGTCCTATCTGATTTGTTTTAGTGTCATTTCATTCATTCCTTCAACAGATTGTTTTAATACATTGAGCAGCTTGGGTGTACCAGGAGTTCATCTAAGTGTTGGAGATAAAACAGTGAATCTGGTAGTTGTTGCTCAGTCATGTTCGACTCTTTGCGACCCCGTGGATTGCTGCATGTCAGGCTTCCTTCACCATCTCCCAGAGTTTGCTCAAACTCGTGTCCATTGAGTTGGTGATGCCATCCAACCATCTCATCCTATGTTGTCGCCTTCTTCTCTTGCCTTCAATCTTTCCCAGCATCAGGGTCTTTTCCAGTAAATCAGATCTTTGCATCAAGTGGCCAAAGTATTGGAGCTTCTGCTTCAGCATCAGTCCTTCCAATGAATATTCAGGAATAATTTTCTTTAGGATTGACTGGTTGGATCTTCTTGCAGTCCAAGGGACTCTCAAGAGTCTTCTCCAACACCACAGTTCAAAAGTATCAATTCTTCAGTGTTCAGCCTCCTTTATGGTCCAACTCTCACATCCATACATGACTACTGGAAAAGCCATAGCTTTGGCTATGTGAACCTTTGTTGGCAAAGTAATGCCTCTGCTTTTTAATACACTGTCTAGGTTTGTCATAGCTTTTCTTCCAGGGAGCATTGGAACCTATTCATATAGTGGGGAAGATGGACAAGAAAAAGAAAAACAAATATATATTAATGCATGTATATGAGATCTAATAAATGGTACTGGTGTACCTATTTGCAGGGCGGGAACAGAGATGCAGACATAGAGAACAGAAAGGTGGACTTGAGGGTAAGGGGGGATGAATTGAGAGATGGGGATTGACATATGTCCTGTGTAAAACAGCTAGTGGGAATCTGCTGTATAGCACAGGGAGCTCAATTCAGTGCTCTGTGATACCTAGATGGGTGGGATGGAGGGGTGGGATGGGATGGAGTGATGGGGTGGAAAGGAGGGGATATATGTATACATATAGCTGATTCACTTTGTTGTACAGCTGAAATTAACACAACATTATAAAGCAACTATACCCCAGTAAAAAATGTTTAAAAATCAATTTCAAAAAACAGTCACAAATTCTTCAGGGATGTTAGAGGAAATATATGTTGCCATTTGAACATAGGAGAGCTTGGCAAATCAAGGGAGGTCTTTCAGAAGGAAACAACATCTTGGGCTGAGACTTAAAGGATAAGAAGAGCTTAACCAAGTCAGGATGATGAGGTAGAGGGTTAAGTTTGTAGCAGGAAGAGGGAATATCCCATACAGAGGACAAGAAATGACACCAGCATGGCAAGACCTAGGATGTGAATAAGGGAATGGCAAGAGATAAAGAGTTAAGCAGGTTCCATATCACTCAGGCTCTCTTAAGACAAATCAAATAGTTTCTGCTTTTTCCTAAGAGCTCTGAAAACCTATGGCAGGATTTCAATCAAGGAGATTTGCATTTTAGAAACATCAGGTCATAATATAGTAAGCTTAGGAGACTTTCAGGTAGTCTAAGATGGACATCCGCTACGCAATTTTCACACCATAGTATTGGAGAGATTTTCCTTTTGCAGTGTTACTATGTGTGGCCTTAGTTATGAGAAAGTAGATCTGAGTTACATGTTGACAGCAATGCAAAGTCATTCGTCATAAAATCACAGAGCACTAGAACTCCACCATTTTATAAGTCAGAAGACTGAAGGCCAAGAAGCAACATAAGCTGCCAAGGTTGCAGAGTGACAGGTGATTCAGCGACCCAGAGTGACTCAGACCAGCCCCTCCTGACAGGATCCTGCCTCAAAAGACAGGATCAAAAGGGTCTCAAAAGGGTTTCAAAATGGTTTCCACCTCAAAAGGGTTTCCAAAAAAGTCATGTTTTACAAAGAAAGAGAACAGTTGTGTTCGGAAGGGTCAAATTATTGACTTTCTTTTTTTTTTTCTTCTAGGAACCCTTCACAACCTTCTTCCTGAATGCAAATGATGGAAAATTTGACCATCCTAATCGAACATTCTCGTCCGTCGCGAGGTCTTGGAGAACTAGTCAGAGAGATACTTCTGATGTAAAGGTAAGCTCTTTTATTTGTTGATATTAATTTCAAACTGTGTTGAAATTTTTATTTGTTTAAGTGGGTGTATAAGATACTTTATTCTGCAGCTTTGTTCCATTATATTTTAAAATTATGTGGTACACCTAAGAGGAACTTGAAAATAATTTTGAGTGTCACAGAAAATGACTCAAGATTCTTTTATATGATTCAGTTAAGATGTTTTTGTTATTTTAAAAAATTCCCATCTAATTTAGATCGAATAATCGGTAGATGGAAAGAAAAGCCTATAAATTGCCTTTCCTGCTGTTAACTCAATATTTGGCCCATTCCAGAAAACACAGCAGGAATTGGATTTGACCTTAATGTGTCATATTGTTATAGCTTGCCCAGCTTTGGGTTTACGTAGCCTGGGGCAATTAATAAAGCATTAATGACAAGACCCATTTAAAATGTAGGCTTTTCTGTACAGCCTTAGCTTTTACTTGACTGTGCCTGGGGATACTACGCAACAATACACATTAGATTAAACCAACACACACATAATATCCTGGGCCAGCCGGAGAGCAGAGTCATTTTACTGTTTCTACTGGCTTACCTATTGGTACATGTAAAGATGTATTACTCCTTTGTATGGACTTTCATTTTTAAAAAAATAGTCTTATTCAAAACATTAAAATACATTTGTTCTTCAATTTTTTCCTCATGTTTTTCTGATAAGGTTATATGATCCGGTTATTACATAGGTATACGTTTCTTATTTTAATCCCTTTTTCTTCAGACTTTTCTCATCACTGCCACTCATGCTGCTGAATATACAAATGTTATAGTATCATTCCATTTAGTGTTTTAATCCAACAAAAGGTGGTGAATTAAAGTAAAAATTGTCATTTACATGTTTATGCTTATCTATTGCAAACATTTTTAAAAGGCAGTTACAGTGTTACTGAACTATAAGAAATTGAATGAGTACAACTTTTATTTAGTTTCTTTCAAAGCAGAAAACAAAAGGAATGGATCCAAGTAAACTGCAGCATCTTTATGTGTCTTATTTGTTGCTGTCAGAGTTTGCATAAATGAATATTAGTTTATATGTACAATGTATTCACATTTGGAAATAAGATAATTTAACATGCATTCTTACTATATGAAACTCTGAAGGCCCATATTTTCCTCCTATCAAACTTATGATTTCACTAAGGAATTCAACTCTGAAAGATCCATAAACCATCATTTAAACTGATTTACAAAGAATGATATCAAGAAGAGAATCCATTTCTTATTTAATAATGCTTTGAGAATTATCATAAAATGGGGAGTCAGTAGGCTTTTAGAATTAACACAGTAACTTTAAAAAGCATTCAATAGCTATTTTAAATGTGAATTAAATATTCTTATCTATATTTTAAGGCTTTCTATCTACATAAGATTATTAATTATCTTAATTCAGACCTGTGTCCATATTATATCAAACTTTCAAGTGAAAATGCTTGTTTTCGTGACACCATTTTCTTGACTCTTGACATCATCAGGAAACAGAAACTTGGTTTTTCAACTTCATTCAAACATTCACCCTCACAAGCCCACACATGAGTCAGTCATCCTAATTTATGTATGTAGGTAGAGTTTTAGGCTTTACCTTCTATCCTAAGAATTTTATTGATTCTTCTGATCACCAGATATCTCGCCTAGTTACATGTCAGTCCCAGGACCAGTGTTTTTATATTTCTAAAGAAAAATGCCTCTGCAGTATCTCCTAATGTAGATTTAAGGTCTTGTATAAAAGAGAACTAGGACAAAGGGAATGGTTTTATTCTCTCTTTGTTAGCGTCGGTCTTGTCCTGCGGTAATGAGTGCAAGCTGGGCAGAGAAGGATCCACGGTGAAATGACCTCTCTGAAGAGAGGTCTTACGAGTTAAGTCAGACCAGTTCATTTTTACCTTTTTTTTAAAAAATTTCTCTGCTCTAGCATAGTTTTGGTAACAGTGACATTCAACTTACTGAAGTTCTTATACTAATTTTTCCTTAATGCCTTCAAAAGTTGTTATATTACTTTTTGAATAGCTATGCAGATGTCAGAAAAGGGAGCTGTGACAAAATGTCATTAAGGTGACATAGTGTAAATTAATGCAGCTAATGGAGGTGCTCACCACTGACTCATTGACCCATTATGAGCTCCTGTGGAATTAACGAATGCCAGGGCATCAGTCTTGGGGAAAAGGAAGAAAAGAGATGGCGGTTTTAAAACCTTGCAGTGAATTATATTAGAAAAGTGAAAACGTCTGGGTTGGATTTGATTTCACTAGGAAGCCATAAAATGGTATGCTCTCTCAGCAAAATATATTAAACTGGAATGTCAGATTTGATGCAATAGGTATACAATTATGATAGTGTTAATAGTGGTCTTCTATCATTCTAAGACATACTTTCAAGTCCAATTTCTCAGCAGCTTGAACTTGTCATAAGCTTGTAAATTAGAAATTCTTTTTGAGGATATTTTCTTATTATTGAGGGACACATATAATACTATTAACTGTACCATGGGGTTTTAGTATAGCTGTTAAAACATACTAGAAATCACATTTACAGACACAAAATGCCTGTTTTAATATTCATCTTGCCATTTCTTTAATAATATTTGGTGTCTTTCTGCACTATTTTTCATTTAGGAAATTTTAAACTACTTGGCCTCTTTCCTTAAAGAGAAGCTGGTTAACGGAAATCTGTCAATGGGAAGAGAGTAAATAGAAGAGCTGTTGTTTTAAGTAGGCAAGCTGGTGCCTTACGTGACTGTAGGAGTGCACTTACCAGTTGTAATAGGGGAGTTCATTCTTCTCGAGTAATTCTCAATAGTTTTCAAACAGGCTCTTTTCTTGGTTATTTGATACAGTCCTCAAAACAGTAGCATAAGATAGAGATCATTATCCCTATTCCATAAAGTAGGTTCACAGATATTAAGTGACTCGCCTAAGTTCACACCACAGGTAAAGAGGGAGCCAGAACCAGCACTGAGGGCCATTCGGTTATTTCCACTGCTTTATCCGTTGGATGGTCTGCTGCTTTGGTTTTTCTGCATGATCTCACAGTCATATCCAGCCATACCAGCTGGTGCTAAGTCTCTTCAGTCGTGTCCGACTCTGTGACCCTATGGACTGTAGTTCGCCAGGCTCCTCTGTCCATGGGATTCTCCAGGCGAGGATACTAGAATGGGTTGTCATGCCCTCCTCCAGGGGATCTTCCTGACCCAGAGATCAAACCAGCGTCTCTGATGTCTCCTGCATTGGCAGGTGGGTTCTTTACCACTAGCGCCACCTAGGAAGCCCAGCCACATTGACTAGTTTGGAGTAATTGACTGATCAAGTCATACTCTAATCATTAATTGCTGTGTACAAACCACCCCTCAAAACTAGTGGCTTAAAAAATTTTTTTTTTAATGCAACCATTTATTTTCTCAGAGTTCTGCAATCAGAATAAGGTTCCTCAAGGTACAGCTTGTCCTTGATCCATGTGGGGTCCAATTGGTTGGCTCCTCTGGGTCTGAAAAGTTCAAGATGACTTCCTTCACATGCCTGGTGCCTTAGCAAGTATGGCTGGAACTGATGGGGACTGTCTGGTCCTCCCTCTCTTTGTATAGTCTGTCTGGGAAGACCATCACAATTTTTTTTCATGGTGTCTCCCTACCAAGAAAATAAAAAACAGAAGCTGCAAATCCACTTATTGCCTAGGCTTGGAAGTCACGTACTGTTACTAACCTCCATAGCATTGTTTTTGGTCAAGGCAAGTCACAGGGCCAGCCCAAGTCAAGGGACAGGATAAATGGACTCCACATCCCCATGAAATGAGCTGCAAAGTCACATCTCAGAAGTACATGGAGGTTGATGGGATTGTTGTGGTCAACTTTGAAAAAAATGTTCTTAAGTCCTCTTTCCAGTCACAATTCACATTCCTCCTACAAACAAAATATACTCAGCTTATCCCCCACAGTCTCATCCCATTATTGGGTCAGGCTCAAAATCTAGTAGCTGATGATGTCTATCAGGTCCAGATACAGATGAGGTGCAGAAATTCCTAATTTGGGGATCTGGAAGATAAAAAGACAAGTTATCTGTCCCATGTACTTTCAGCCCCCAGAGGTGAGACAGGAACAGGTAAACCTCAACAGACACTCTGTTCATAAAGGGGGTACTATGGAAGGTACAACTCCTGGTCACAGAAAGTTGGGGTCAAACCCTCTTTTGCCCAAGTTGGTGCAGCAACTTTAAGAACTTGTGGATTTTTTCTGTGTATCAAATTATAGTTCACTATCAGAAAAAAAACAGTTGCTCACTAGTTCTTTCAAGAAGGATCCTCCCTACTCCAGGCTGTGAATAGGATGCCCTTGGTCATGCTCATACGATTCTTGGAATCCCTTTTTGTGGCCAAGTGGGCCTGCAAACGACTATCTTAAATTTTCCTGAACACTTACAAAGGGTTTTACAGGTGCCCTTTTACCTATGGCTATATTTTACTTACAGCACCTTAGAATATCCTTGTCTGAACTTTTTTTTTTAATTTTGAGAATCTGACAAGATTGTCCTAGGCCCCTGTGTTTCTCTAAGTACTGCTTTAAATCTGAGCAGATTATTCCATAGCTCATAATACTTTATCCATGTACTAGTAAAGGAGCTTCCCTGGTGGCTCAGCAATAAAGAATTCGCCTGCAATACAGGAGACACAAGTTCAGTCCCTGGGTTGGGAAGATCCCCTGGAGTAGGAAATGGCAACCCACTCCAGTATTCTTGTCTGAGAAATCCTATGGACAGAGGATCCTTCAGTCCATCAGGTTGAAAAAGAGTCGAACACAACTGAGCAACTAAACAACAACAACAAATACTGTTACAAGAAACCAGTGGTCACTTTTGACATTCTGCTTAGAAACATCCTTAACCAGAAGCATAAGTTCATTAGATCTTTTTCTGTCTTTGAAATGATTGCAGGCATGCATCAGGTTAATTTTTCCCATACTGCAAACCATGCATTGATTTTCTCCTGCTTCCAATAGCAACTTCCTGACTGACCCGCCTCCAACAGTCTCCTCACCTCCTTACCTCCATCCTTCCAGCTTCTGCCTCCTGCCTGTCTCAAGGCCAGTGGCACATGTTTTTATTACTTCAGGACTCCACTCCCAGGCATCAATTTCTGTTTCAGTTACCTATCACTGTGTAACAAATCACCCCAAACCTATCTTAAAACAACATCAACTATTATTTACTGACCATTATGAAATTGGAGTTAAGGCTCAGTAGAAACCAGTCAGGTCTGTGCTTCAGTGGGAGCTGGAGAGGCTTAGCCGGGCCAAGATGGCTTTATTCTCATGTTTTGTGCCTCATCTGAGCTGATGAAGTGGTCAGGGACTGTCCAGGACTGTCTGTCTGTCCGTACAATCTTTCCAGTCATATGGCAGCCACACAGTTTTATGTGATGGTTGGCTTCTCAGGAAACAAACGAGGCAGCTGCCAAGCCTCTTAAGTCTTAGGCATCTGTGGAAGCCCTGGGGTGTCATTCTGTCCCATTCTCGGTGTTGAAATTAGCCAGCCCGTATTCAGAGGTAGGGAGAATAGAGTCCACCTCTTTGTGGGAGGAATGGGCAAATGGACATACCAGATAGCAGGCAGGATGGGAGAGACTGTTACAGAGATGGTTGTAAACACTTTGTAAATTACTAATTCTTAGAAATTTTTAAGTTTCAGTTTGCTTTATACCATTCTGTTGAATCTGATTGTGCATTTGGACAAAACCAAAATCTGAAGTGCAAGTAACTTATACATCTGCTTAGCTTAGGTTACATATAAGTTAGTCTAAATATTTGATAAAAACATTTAAATCATCTGAAATGTCCACATAGATATCCATTCAAACATAAATATCCAAAGTGACAGAACTTTAAAAAAAAAAAAACCTGATTACAGGATGTATTTTGATACTGGATAAACTCTATCAACTGAGTGAATAGCTTCAAAAATGTGCTTTGCATAAAGCTATGGAATGTGTTGTTGCACACATGCCACCCCCCTTTAATCCTCACATCCAGACTGTGATTTAGTTGCTGTCACATACACAATCTGTGATGTATGTGTCACATACATCACTATTTTGTATATCAAGAACTGTTTTTTTCTTAAAGCTTAAGAAATTTGCCCAGACTGGCAAGAAGTCTGGATCTCAACTCAGAATGATTTGATCCCAATGCACAGAAAGTTGCACTTCCCCACTGGAAGGGACAGTCCCCAGACTGCCAGCCTGCCAGCCTTCCCTTTCACTACAACTGACTGGTAGCCCTGAGGTAACTGCTTTAACTAACACAGTTTGAAAACCACAGCTTTCAAAACTTTTTACCACTATTTCATGGCAAAAATTCAGGATTTAATGAACATATCACAATGATCTATTTATTTTTCATTCCACATATAGGTATTGAGTGCCATTTTTATATGTCAGGCACCATTCTTACAAGTCGGTGGTGAACAGGTGAACAAGACCGACAAGATCTGTGTCTATGGAATTTGCATCACAGTAGGACTCGGGAGCATAAGTACATTTAAAAAAAAAAGAAAGAAAAGGAGACTTGCTACACAGAAAATTAAAACAGAATGAAGTCATACAGAGTTGTTACTGCTTTAAAAGGAAAAACAGAATGTGAGCACAGGGACCTGGATCTAAAGTGTTTGGGCTTGGCTTCTGTCTTTATCACCTATTTGCAGTATAGTTATTAGCAAATCACTTAACCTCAATGTTCATTTCTGTGAAGTGGGAAGAATGAGGATACCTGTCCTAGGAAGATTTTGTGAAGATTAAGAGAAAGATGTGAAGTTCTTAGAATAGTGCATGACACAGTAAGATACAAATGATAATTCCTGCTGTTTCAAGATTGAATGACCAGATGTGACATTTCAGCTCTTTGCTTGTCTTGGAGCCCAGACATAGTGATTATTATCTTCTTGGACCTAACATTTGAATCTCAGCGATGAAACTCTCTTATTCATGAAATTTTAAAAAGAATAAATGTCTTAAGCAATATAAATGTGAGCATAAATTATGTACAAATGCCTTGTATTTATGTATTAAATTTAAAATCAAAATGCCATTTGAAACAAGATTTTAAAACAATAAAATCAAGGCATAAAAACTTGCACCCACTCAGCTACTTTGGCAACTTCTCCCTAGACTTTTTGTGGTTTACTCTCTCTTTCTTCCCCTTCAGGGAAAAAGGGGGGAAAAAAAAATTTTTTTCCCCAGCTCTGCAACTTTGGTCTTTTGGAGCTTCAAGGTTTTACAAATATGCTGTGCCTCAGGAATTTTTCATATTGCTTTAAAATGTGTGTGTGTGTGTGTCTGTGTGTGTGTGTTTTTTTTTTAATCTGTATCCTAAAAAACCAAAAGTAACTGACAGAGTGATTCAGGGAGAGTTTCTTCATCCTGTCAAATGTCAAGCCACCAAGAGCTTACACCAACATCTTAGTTAACACCCTAATTTATGACCATGGTCTGGTCGGCCAGAAGAGGACCAGAGTGGAGAAAATGTCTCACTTAAGGATCATCCCGAAGGCCCTGATGGTCCTACTTTTTCATGATTGGGCACAATTCAAGCCTTCCCGAGTGTTCCTGTTGAACCCTCCCTAAATAACCATCAGGGTGGAGGTTCCTCAGCCTCACTTTGTTCTCTTTGGTGGCAGCCAGTTTCCAGCCCGTTTTTTCTGGAGCGCTCACATTAAAATGAAAAGGACCTGGTCTTCCACGTTTTCAGATTTGCTACTTTTCTAGCATTGTTAAAATCAACTTTTCATAAATTTAAATTGGACTCGTTTCCACTTCTGCACCTTTCAGCATAACTAAAATAAACAAGATAACATTTTTTAAGCTTCAAAAGTTTCCTGTCAGGAGATGCAAATTTTATTTCTTCATGCATCCTTTTTTCTTTTGTTTACTCAAGTACTCCATTGGCTCTTTTCCTATCTTGAAGCATTCTTCCAACCATTTGCATATTCCCCAGAGGATTTCTAGTGATATTAAAATAACTTTGTCTAGCATCTTCAACAGTTTAATATTTAATGAGCACCTGCTGTGTACAGAGTATAGCACCACAAGCTGTGGGGGATTCAACAAAATATAAACCTCACAACATTAGGCTCAAAATCTGCTTTGCCCAAATTGTTATTAATATAAAATCCTAGGCTTCTTATGCCTTTGCAAATATAACTGAATAACATTCAGTGAAATATTAAATAGTATTACAGAGGCATGTAGGTTAATGATAACCATATATTTTATATGACCCTATTCCACAGGAAACAATGGAAAATAATATGTACGGAAAACATGAGAGCACCGAAACAGTTGAAGATAAACTGAAACTCTTTGGGCGGTCTAAATAAAAAAATAAATTGTGTTGCCGTATCCATGTGGATGTACAGCATATCCCTCTTGGTCCTTAAGAAAGCTTATGTAGTATAGTTCTGGACACAGAACATGAACACAAACATCCAACAAAAGACAGAAGGGAAATCCCTGACTTATGTGAGCCTCTTACATATAAATCACCCTCTACACGGAGCAACTGTGCGAGCTTTCATTCCTCTCCCCATTTGGGACCATTTGGGAGGCTCCTTCTACTCTATATCATATATAAAATGGGTAACATTCAAATAGCAATGTTCTACATCTTGAACTAATTTCCCATGTTTTCTCAAACAGTGAAAGCGTTAGCCGTTCAGTCGTGTCCAACTCTTTGTGACCCCATGGATTGTAGTCACCAGGCTCCTCTGTCCATGGAATTCTGCAGGCGAGAATACTGGAATGAGTAGCCATTCCCTTCTCCAGGGGATCTTCCAGACCCAGGGATTGAACCCCAGTCTCCTGCACTGCAGGAAGATTCTTTACTGTCTGAGCCACCCTTTTTATATACCTTTTTATATGCCTGAGCTCCCTCCTCTCCACCTTTATTCTTTACTTTGACTCTTAGTGTCTTGCCTTAAAACAGATGTAACCATGGCAATAGCTCTTCTTTAAAATTATTGCAGTACAAAATCCAAACAGCTTAGGTGGACATAAAACTTCCTTAATCAACTGACTCCGTATGCCTCATCCCCCTATCTTGATCTGTTCCCTAATATCCTACACTCTACGCATACTCAGTTCCTGCCACTTCTTGGCAGTACTCTCTGCTGGTCCCCCTGCCCCTTCCCCATCTTTATCAAACTCAATGTCCCATTTCCAGTGTAATCTTTTCTGACTTGCCAGAGTTGCCTGCTCTATCCTTCCTGCTCCCTTGTGCCTTGTTTGTACTTCTTTCATTATTATTGTGTCTTGTAACCACCAGTTCATACATCTGCCCCATAGGCCAGAATATGAATCACTCAAAGGTAAGGCCATGTCTGTTCATTATTTGTTTTCTCAGTACCCATCAAAATGTCTGGTATTCAGACTTTACTACGTGAATAAATAAATATTGGGGATTATGTAATGGATTTTGGAAATTTCTGTTTAAATGGTTTAAATGGAAGAAATGGATTCTTAAAAACCTAAGCTCTGCTTATACAGAAAATTCATTTTTGTGAATCTGTTCAAACTCTGATAATGCTGGAGAAGTAAACATTATTATATATTTCTTATGGTTCACATTTATCATCATAAGAATGGATAAGGATCAATTTCTCACAGAGGATTTGCTCACATGAAAACTCTCTTATGCTATAGCAGATAAATGTTGGTTTTAGTATGAGAACCGTAAAGAGAATGCTTGTGTGTATGCATTTCTTGGGCTGAAGAACCCAATTTATTTGAAGAACTCAGAGTCTGTTCTGTTTTGTTTGTTTGTTTGCTTGCTTGCTTTGTTTTGTGGGGTTTTTATTTTCCTTTCTGTGGCTTGGGGGAGTTTGGGGGTTTTTTTAATGTTTTTATGCATCCCTGTGTATCCATAGTGAGATGCAAATTTTGGTTACTATGCCATCCATGTTGGACATGTTACTCAAATAAATGTTCTTATAATTTTCACAGTATAAAGTCAATTTCACCCTCATCTTGATATTTGTAAAGATTAGTATTTTTCGTGTTTTCGATGGTATACATAAAAACTGTAGTTTTTTGTTTTCATTTCCTGCAGTTGTTTTTTTAAAAGAAAGGACAACAGAAATTTTTAAGGTTGTGAAATCAGTTTCTGTGGCATATTTATTCTAAATTTACGCAAACCACATGCTAGACATTGTGCATCAAACACAAGTTTGCCTTGAACCCAGTTGTTAATGTCGTATGTACATACACTAAGTAACACAAGTTGTCTTTGCATTCAGTTTAAGAATTTACTATTCAAGTGGCATGTGCAGAATATTTAAAACTTATTATGTTGCATTATCTCTTAGTTTTCTTTAGTGGTAGGTATAAGAATAATTTATTTTGCCAAATTATAAAGTGGAACTCTGAGTCTCTTCATGAAAGTCATGTATTGTAATTGCCAGGGGAATCAAAAAGAAAAGTAGAAGATGCTGCATGATTTTTAAACAATATTAGCAATACTTTAAGCTTTTTTTATATTTTTGTATTTTAATAGTATTCAGAAAACTTTGTTGAACAGCATAGACTTGTATATATGGCATTGTATACTTGTTTACTAATACTGTTGGGAACTATTGTTGATTCTGTAACCCATTTCTCTTAAGTAATCTGTGGCAAGATAAGATTGAAAATCTTATAATTTGTCAAGCATATTGTTGAAGAAAAATATCTTCTTAGGCTCTTATATGAAGAAAATTAAATGAAGACTAGAATCAAGTAATAAAATACTGGATTTAAGTGAAGAAATTAATTCTGTTATATAGTTTTTATAAATTAATACTTCTGTTCAACTGATTTTTAAAGTGGTTTAATATGCTACATTTTTTATTCCTGGCAGGAACTAATTCCAGAGTTCTATTACCTTCCGGAGATGTTTGTCAACAGTAATGGATATAATCTTGGAGTCAGAGAAGATGAAGTAGTGGTAAATGATGTTGATCTTCCCCCTTGGGCAAAAAAACCTGAAGACTTTGTACGAATCAACAGGATGGTAAGAGCAATTTTGTTTTTTCTTGAGCAGTCACAAGGAAGTAAAAAATATTCTGTAGTTTTTTTATATTTTTAGCTATTAACAAATTTTCATTTAACATCTATAAATACAAGGTTAATTTTTTGAGAAAAAAGAAAGGATTTTACAGTTGTCTTTTGACAGTGTTCTTTATTGTAAAGTGGATTTTCCTTTCATGAGGACTAATAAAGGAATGGTAATTTAGTTATTTATGCTCCCTTAGGAGAACACAATCAGATGAGCATCTGTTGACTAATGCAACATATTCTAAAATGCTTGACATTAATGCCCATTCCTTATTTTTGTCTACTGGCTGTATCTGTTCTCTTTCTTCACTCATAAAATATTCAAAACAAAATAGTGTACATTTAGAACATATTTATCTGTAAGAAATTGTAAGCTGTGAAACATACCTTGCTGCTTCTAAGTCACTTCAGTTGTTCCCGACTCTGTGCGACCTCATAGACATCAGCCCACCAGGCTCCCCAGCCCCTGGGATTCTCCAGGCAAGAACACTGAAGTGGGTGAAACATACCTTAAAGTATCATATACTTGACTTTAAGAGAAGACTCATACTGTAAACGTTCTTAGATGGAAAATGCCACTGCTTTTTAAATCTGTATGACAGATATCTGGTGTAAAAGAATGTGTAGATATTGATAGAATGTTTGCATGTGGTTATTTTATAGATTTTAATATATTTATCCATATTTAAGGAGATTTTAGTCTCAGTGTGGTTTTGGTATATGGAATTAACTGATTTACCAAACAACCTCTCTAGTGTTCTTTTTCTGGTTCTTGGCCAATTGAAGAATTAGATCAATAAACTCAATGACCTAAAATATATTTTTAACCCTGTTTCACTCCCAGTTTTTTCCAGCTATCCCATAAATATGTTTTATTTTGTTTTGACAGTATATTTATTTGAATTAGAATCCAAATAATGCCCACATATTACAGTGGATCTCATATATCCCCGAGTCCCTTCTTTTGTAAGAGCTGTGTAATTCACATATATCACACAGATATAATTCACATACCATGCAAGTCAACCATTTAAAGTTAAAAAAAAGTGGGTTTTAGTCTATTCATAGAGTTCCACAACCATCACCACAGTCAGTTATGAACATTTTTATTATCCTGTAAAGAAACCCATTTCCCTTTAGCATCCTCACAATTGCCCCCATTCTTCCAACCAGCCCTCGGCAACCACTAATCTACTTTCTGTCTCTATAAAGATTTGCCTTTTCTGAATAAACAGGATCAGGAAGTATGTGATCCCTTCCTCTACCCTACCCCTGATTTTGTGTCTCTTTTTGTCACAGTCAGTCAGTCACATGCTGCCTTCAATTTTAGAGCTATTTTTTCTGTCTCTAAGAAATATTTTACTTTCAATATACTTATTCTAGAAAGTTGGTACTGAGGCAGTAGACTCAGTTTAAAGACTCATTTAACCTATCTTTAAAGTTACTAAATAGATCATCTGTAATCTAGTCTCATCCTGGGGTAATATCTTCTACACACGCATGTGTGCTCAGTCATGTCCGACTGCTTGTGACCCCATGGACTGTAGTCCCCCAGCCTCCTCTCTCCGTGGGATTTTCCAGGCAACAATCGAAGAGTGGGTTGCCATTTCCTTCTCTAGGGGATCTTCCTGACCCAGGGATGGAACCTGTGTCTCCTGCATTGACAGGCAATTTCTTTACCATTGAGCCACCTGGGAAGTGAGGTGATATCATGTAGTACCTAAATTTTTTTGTAGGATTTCTCTCACTTCTCAATCTATAAATTGGTACTTTTGGATATATGTTGTCATTTTACACTATCTTCTTGGGCAAGAGATTTATCTCTTTAATTTATCTTTTAATGTGAAGGATCTGTACTTTAGTGATGCATGTTTCTAACAATCTATGCTTATTTTTAGAACAGGTAGTCCATTGTTACCACAGTACCCGTACATACTTGAATTTGTTATTGTTGTCATTTAGTTGCTAAGTTGTGTCTGACTCTTTTGTGATCCCTGTGGACTGTAGCCACCAGGCTCCTCTGTCCATAGGATTTCCGAGGCAAGAATACTGGAGTGGGTTGTCATTTCCTTTTCCAAGGGATCTTTCCAATTCAGGGATCAAAATCATATCTCCTGCATTGCAGGTGGATTCTTTGCCACGAGCCACCAGGGAAGCCCCACATACTTGAATATTGACTATGATATCAGTGTAAAGATACTACATCTACAAATTCAACCCTAGAACCCACTACGTACTGAGTGGTTTCCGAGTTGAGTGATTCTCAGTTTCTCAGTCATATCTGCCCTGGTGCCTGCAGGAGTATTTAGTCACCAAATATTTGCTGAGTGAATCACATAGGGGTAGTAAGGATTTTAGCATGCTGTCTCAGATCAGATCAGATCAGATCAGTCGCTCGGTCGTGTCCGACTCTTTGCTACCCCATGAATCACAGCACGCCAGGCCTCCCCGTCCATCACCAACTCCCGGAGTTCACTCAGACTCACGTCCATTGAGTCCGTGATGCCATCCAGCCATCTCATCCTCTGTCATCTCCTTCTCCTCCTGCCCCCAATCCCTCCCAGCATCAGAGTCTTTTCCAATGCGTCAACTCTTCGCATGAGGTGGCCAAAGTACTGGAGTTTCAGCTTCAGCATCATTCCTTCCAAAGAAATCCCAGGGCTGATCTCCTTCAGAATGGACCGGTTGGATCTCCTTGCAGTCCAAGGGACTCTCAAGAGTCTTCTCCAACACCACAGTTCAAAAGCATCAATTCTTCGGCGCTCAGCCTTCTTCACAGTCCAACTCTCACATCCATACATGACCACAGGAAAAACCATAGCCTTGACTAGACGGACCTTTGTTGGCAAAGTGATATCTCTGCTTTTGAATATGCTATCTAGGTTGGTCATAACTTTCCTTCCAAGGAGTAAGCGTCTTTTAATTTCATGGCTGCAGGCACCATCTGCAGTGATTTTGGAGCCCAGAAAAATAAAGTCTGACACTGTTTCCACTGTTTCTCCATCTATTTCCCATGAAGTGGTGGGACCGGATGCCATGATCTTTGTTTTCTGAATGTTGAGCTTTAAGCCAACTTTTTCACTCTCCATTTTCACTTTCATCAAGAGGCTTTTGAGTTCCTCTTCACTTTCTGCCATAAGGGTGGTGTCATCTGCATATCTGAGGTTATTGATATTTCTCCCGGCAATCTTGATTCCAGCTTGTGTTTCTTCCAGTCCAGCATTTCTCATGATGTACTCTGCATAGAAGTTAAATAAACAGGGTGACAATATACAGCCTTGACGAACTCCTTTTCCTATTTGGAACCAGTCTGTTGTTCCATGTCCAGTTCTAACTGTTGCTTCCTGACCTGCATACAGATTTCTCAAGAGGCAGATAAGGTGTTCTGGTATTCACATCTCTTGAAGAATTTTCCATAGTTTATTGTGCTCCACACAGTCAAAGGCTTTGGCATAGTCAATAAAGCAGAAAGAGATGCTTTTCTGGAACTTTCTTGCTTTTTCCATGATCCAGCGGATGTTGGCAATTTGATCTCGGGTTCCTCTGCCTTTTCTAAAACCAGCTTGAACATCAGGAAGTTCACGGTTCACGTATTGCTGAAGCCTGGCTTGGAGAATTTTGAGCATTACTTTACTAGCGTGTGAGATGAGTGCAATTGTGCGGTAGTTTGAGCATTCTTTGGCATTGCCTTTCTTTGGGATTGGAATGAAAACTGACCTTTTCCAGTCCTGTGGCCACTGCTGAGTTTTCCAAATTTGCTGGCATATTGAGTGCAACACTTTCACAGCATCATCTTTCAGGATTTGGAATAGCTCCACTGGAATTCCATCACCTCCACTAGCTTTGTTCGTAGTGATGCTTTCTAAGGCCCACTTGACTTCACATTCCAGGATGTCTGGCTCTAGGTGAATGATCACACCATCATGATTATCTGGGTCGTGAAGATCTTTTTTGTACAGTTCTTCTGTGTATTCTTGCCATCTCTTCTTAATATCTTCTGCTTCTGTTAGGTCCATACCATTTCTGTCCTTTATTGAGCTCATCTTTGCATGAAATGTTCCTTTGGTATCTCTGATTTTCTTGAAGAGGTCCCTAGTCTTTCCCATTCTGTTGTTTTCCTCTATTTTTTTGCATTGATCGCTGAAGAAGGCTTTCTTATCTCTTCTTGCTATTCTTTGGAACTCTGCATTCAGATGTTTATATCTTTCCTTTTCTCCTTTGCTTTTCGCTTCTCTTCTTTTCACAGCTATTTGTAAGGCCTCCCCAGACAACCATTTTGCTTTTTTGCATTTCTTTTCTATGGGAATGGTCTTGATCCCTGTCTCCTGTACAGTGTCACGAACCTCAGTCCATAGTTCATCAGGCACTCTATCTATCAGATCTAGACCCTTAAATCTATTTCTCACTTCCACTGTATAATCATAAGGGATTTGATTTAGGTCATACCTCAATGCCTCTAGTGGTTTTCCCTACTTTCCTCAGTTTAAGTCTGAATTTGGCAATAAGCAGTTCATGGTCTGAGCCACAGTCAGGTCCTGGTCTTGTTTTTGCTGACTGTATAGAGCTTCTCCATCTTTGGCTGCAAAGAATATAATCAATCTGATTTCGGTGTTGACCATCTGGTGGTGTCCATGTGTAGAGTCTTCTCTTGTGTTGTTGGAAGAGGGTGTTTGTTATGACCAGTGCATTTTCTCGGCAAAACTCTATCGATAGTCTTTGCCCTGCTTCATTCCATATTCCAAGGCCAAATTTGCCTGTTATTCCAGGTCTTTCTTGACTTCCTACTTTCGCATTCCAGTCCCCTATAATGAAAAGGACATCTTTTTTGGGTGTTAGTTCTAAAAGGTCTTGTAGGTCTTCATAGAACCCTTCAACTTCAGCTTCTTCAGCGTTACTGGTTGGGGCATAGACTTGGATTACTGTGATATTGAATGGTTTGCCTTGGAAATGAACAGAGATCATTCTGTCCTTTTTGAGATTGCATCCAAGTACTGCATTTCGGACTCATTTGTTTACCATGATGGCCACTCCATTTCTTCTGAGGGATTCCTGCCCGCAGTAGTAGATATAATGGTCATCTGAGTTAAATTCACCTATTCCAGTCCATTTCAGTTCGCTGATTCCTACAATGTCGACATTCAGTCTTGCCATCTCTTGTTTGACCACTTCCAATTTGCCTTGATTCATGGACCTGACATTCCAGGTTCCTATGCAATCTTGCTCTTTACAGCATCGGACCTTGCTTCTATCACCAGTCACATCCACAGCTGGGTGTTCTTTTTGCTTTGGCTCCATCCCTTCATTCTTTCTGGAGTTATTTCTCCACTGATCTCCAGTAGCAATCTGGGCACCTATTGACCTGGGGAGTTTCTCTTTCAGTATCCTATCATTTTGCCTTTTCATATTGTTTATAGGGTTCTCAAGGCAAGAATACTGAAGTGGTTTGCCATTCCCTTCTCCAGTGGACCACATTCTGTCAAATCTCTCCACCATGACCCGCCCATCTTGGGTTGCCCCACGGGCATGGCTTAGTGCTGTCTAGTCAGGTCCAAACTAGTGAAATAAAGCAAATCTTGCACTCAGGCAAGCAAAGTAGCAAAAATTGTTGGACCAACTTTTCTCTTGCTCGTTGATTTCTGTTGATTGAACTGATTGAACACAGGTTTTCCTGTGGGCACTGATAATTAATAAGTGCCAGTTCAGTTCAGTTCAGTCACTCAGTCTTGTCCGACTCTTTGCGACCCCATGAACTGCAGCACACCAGGCCTCCCTGTCCCTCACCTTTTCCAAGAGTTCACCCAAACTCATATGCATCAAGTCGGTGATGCCATCCACCCATCTCATCCTCTGTCGTCCCCTTCTCCTCCTGCCCCCAATCCCTCCCAGCATCAGAGTCTTTTCCAATGAGTCAAGTCTTCACATGAGGTGGCCAAAGTATTGGAGTTACAGCCTCAGCATCAGTCCTTCCAATGAACACCCAGGACTGATCTCCTTTATGATGGACTGGTTGGATCTCCTTGCAGTCCAAGGGACTCTCAAGAGTCTTCTCCAACACCACAGTTCAAAAGCATCAATTCTTCGGTGCTCAGCTTTCTTCACAGTCCAACTCTCACATCCATACATGACCACTGGAAAAACCATAGCCTTAACTAGACGAACCTTTGTTGGCAAAGTAATATCTCTGCTTTTTAATATGCTATCTATGTTGGTCATAACTTTCCTTCCAAGGAGTAAGCATAATAAGTGCCAGGTGTTTATATTAGAGAGAGATTGACTTGGGGTTTAAAAGTTCCCTGGCTCTGGAATTTAAGCTCTCCCATTTACTAGCTTCATTGCCCTGAGCAAATTATGAGATATCTTTTGTCCTCGTATGTCTCATCTGTAAGGTGGGAATACCTTATATATGGTATATATATACCTTATATATATTTAAATAAAAATGGTATTTTTATTTAATAAAATAAAAAGCATTTTATTAAAATGCTTTTAATAAAAAAGCATTATTTATCATAAAATTTACTTGTACAATTTAATGATTTTTCATATATTTACAGAGTTTTGTGACCATCACCAAAATCTAATTTTAGAACATTGCTTTTACCCCAGAAAGAGCCTGTGCCCACCCCCAACCCCAGACAGCCATTAATCTTTTTTCAATTTCCTTGGTTTGCCTTTTCTTGATATTTTACTTAAATAGACCCATATAATATGTGTTCTTTTTTGTTTGACATCTTTCACTTAGCGTAGTTTTTGAGGTCTATCCATGTTGTAGTGTATATCAATTCTTTGTTCCTCTCTTTCATAACGATACTCCACATTTTGTTTATCCATTCATCAGCTGATGAACTTTTGGGTTCTTTCCACTTTTGGGCTGTTAGGAACAATGCTACTGTGAGCATTCCAATGGACGTCTCTATATGGACAAGTTTTTTTCCTTTCTTTGGGGTTTATACCCAGCAATAGAATTGCTCAGTTCAGTTCAGTCACTCAGTCATGTCCAACTATTGGCGACCCCATGGACTGCAGCATGGCAGGCCTCCCTGTCCATCACCAACTCCTGGAACTTGCTCAGACTCATGTCCCTCACATCGGTGAGGCCATTCAGCCGTCTCATCCTCTGTCATCCCCTTCTCCTCCTTCCTTCAATCTCTCCCAGCATCAGGGTCTTTTCCAGTGAGTCAGTTCTTCACATCAGGTAGCCAAAATATTGGAGTTTCAGCTTCAGCATGAATTCTTCCAATGAATATTCAGGGATGATTTCCTATAGGATTGACTGCTTGGATCTCCTTGCAGTCCAAGGGACCCTCAAGAGTCTTCTCCAACACCACAGTGCAAAAGCATCAATTCTTTGGCATTCAGCTTTCTTCATAGTCCTGCTCTCACATCCATACATGACTACTGGAAAAACCATAGCTTTGATTAGATGGACCTTTGTTGGCAAAGTAATGTCTCTGCTTTTAATATGCTGTCTAGGTTGGTCATAGCTTTTCTTCCAAGGAGCAAGTGTCTTTTCATGGCTGCAGTCACCATCGGCAGTGATTTTGGAGCCCATTATATCTACTACTGTGGGGAAGAATCCCTTAGAAGAAATGGAGTAGCACATAGTCAACAAAAGAATATGAAATGCAGTACTTGGGTGCAATCTCAAAAATGACAGAATGATCTCTGTTTGTTTCCAAGACAAACCATTAAATATCACAGTAATCTAAGTTCTATGCCCCAACCACTAATGCTGAAGTTGAACAGTTCTATGAAGACCTACAAGACCTTATAGAACTAACACCCAAAAAAGATGTCATTTTCATTATAGGGGACTGGAATGCAAAAGTAGGAAGTCAAGAGATAACTGGAATAACAGGCAAATTTGGCCTTGGAGTACAAAATGAAGCAGGGCAAAGGCTAATAGAGTTTTGCCAAGAGAACGCACTGATCATAGGAAACACCCTCTTCCAACAACACAAGAGAAGACTCTACACATGGATATCACCAGATGATCAATACAGAAATCAGATTGATTATATTCTTTGCAGCCAAAGATGGAGAAGCTGTATACAGTCACCAGAACAAGAGCAGGACCTGACTGTGGCTCAGATCATGAACTCCGTATTGCAAAATTCAGACTTAAAATTCAGAATTGCTGAGTCATGTGGTAAATTTATGTTTAGCTTTTTACAAAGTTAGCTGTTTGCAAAGTGAATGTGTATCTTGCATTCCTACTAGCAATGTATGACTGACTGTTCTAGTCCCTCCATATCCTCTTCAACACTTGTTATTTTCAGAATACAGTGCTTCTTCAAAATAAATCTGTATAATATCACTGTAAACATATTATCAACCTTCATGTTCAGTGTACTAGGAACTAGAAGGATTGTGTATAATATGGTGAAGTAACTGTTTCTCAAACATTTGCGTTCTCTCTCCAAAAGAATAAGTTTTATAACTAAAATATGAGAAATAAATACATGTGCATTTCTGAAAATGGCATAAAATGTTTTTATTATAAGTAATAAGTTCCAGTTCACAGGTGGCTCAGTGGTAAAGAATCTGCCTGCTAACACAGGACATGAAAGAGGCTCGGGTTCAGTGGCTGGGTTGGAAAGATCCCCTGGAGGAGGAAATGGCAACCCACTCCAGTATTCTTGCCTGGAAAATTCCATGGACAGAGGAGCCTGCAGGGCTACAGTTCATAGTATCACAAAGAAGCAAATACAACTGAGCACATGACAAGTTCCAACTTGGTTTCTTGAAGAAATGAAAGAAGCAAAGCACCATATTTTTTCTCTATTTAAAAACAATTCTTGGTATCTTTTAAGCATCAATGAATATCGTAAAGCTTGTGAACTAAACCTATTCTACATAGAATGAAAGATTTTACGCAAAATTCTGCTTATTTGGGAAAGTCAAACTGCCTGCATCTTGGTTCCGTGAGGCATAAGGAGGCAGTGCCAGGTTGAATCAGTCCTTTATAGGAAGTGCCTAGCCAGCACACAATAGGCGGCTTGAGAACAGGTTATTCTCTGGGTCTTCTTTACCTGGGTTTTCCTTGAAGGGACTCTATAGGCTAGAAAGGGAAAGGTACCACACGCATCAGCAAGATTCTGTGTCTGTAGCCACCATTCTTGGTGTATCAGAATTGAGCCAAAGGCCAGACCCAAGCTGCTGCCTCTGGGAAGATTCTTAATGCATCAGAGCTATCCAGACACCTTTCAAGTGTAGCTGGTGTGTCTAACAACTGCTCTCCTGTCTCAGGGTCTCCTGTACTGCTTTTCTTTAAATTGAAGTTTTCCTTCACAGCATTCTGTTCATAGTTTCCTTTGCTCCAACTTCTGGTCCATTTTCCCATCATACTGATGGGAAATGATCATACTGATATTATGAAGAAATAGTCATCTGTGTTAAAACTGGAAAATGTAAGCAGCTATCTACCTCTCTTCTTTTTTGCTGAAGAAATATTTACCTGATGAATCTTTCTATAATATACAAAGCCTGGGTGGTAATATAAAATATAGAAATATTTAAATTTTCATGAGTTTTCCATGAATTCTATGAATACAACATCCATTTTTTAATATTATTTTGTAATATTAAAAGTTTCTGTCTTTATACTGGCTCTGAAGCTCATACAGGATTTAGTACTTATGAAATGGGTTTAGAGAAAACGTACTTTAGTATATTTATAACTTGGACTGGGATTATCTTCAGTGATTTGAAGGAGTTCTTTGTAACGAGCCTAAGTTAAAAAATGAAAATGTCATATAGCCCAAAGAAATGACACTCACATTACCACAAAAGGCCTTCAGCTCTCGTGTGGATTAGTATTCTGCATCCATACAAAGGAACATTCCCTCCTTCTTCTATCAAGCTGTCGTTAACAACTTCAAGGCAAAGTAGACAAAAATAATGTTGTAAAAAGAGATATCATTGATTATAAATGATGTTTCATTATTCTATGCCAACAATTAAAAAAGCATTTGATGTGTTTGTAGAAGTCTTTACATCCTGACAGCTTCATTTCCTTTTCTTATTTTTTTTTTAAATGAAGCAGTACTTGGATTTTTTAATGATGTTTCTTTTAGTCCATTTTTTTTAGTTATAATTGATTGCAGTTGTTTGTATTTTGTAAATATGGTGACAAGCTTTGTGTTTCACTGAAGAACTGTGACATTCAAAATTTGGTTTCATTAGCAAACCTGGAAAAGTGATAGAGATACTTTGAGTAGGCATTTCAATAAATTCTCAGTGCATTGAGTTCATACATCAAGAATCGGTTTAATTTATCCACATGAAGCTAGGCTGATTGCAACTGACGCACTCATGAAACATTAATAAAGCACTGTGTTCAGTTCTAACATGATTATAATCTGACCTCCTCACAAAGGGCAGAAATAGAAAGTATCTCTGATAACATTACCCTAATGCTGGGTTCATCAATCATAATCTGCCCTTTCTTAAAATTTGTTTTAGAAGAAGGGCTTCCATGGGTGTGCACTGCTAATCTCCCCAGCCCTCCGCTCAGTGTGTTCCTGGCTGTCTGCAGAGCAGGCGCGGTGCACTGAGGCCGAGAGTGCAATGCCATGGCGTTCTCCTTTGAATGTATTACATCCTTTATAAAGTGTCTTTTGTAATAGGTGAAAATCGGCATTTAGGGTATATTGTACCTTGCTCAAAGATGAAGTTTAGCAAATAGCGTAACATAAGAATTACTGGCAGTCTTAAAAAATAGATAGGGCTTCCCTAGTGGCTCAGTCAGTTAAGAATCCGCCTGCAATGCAGAACACCCAGGCTCAACCCCTGGGTCAGAAAGATCCCCTGGAGAAAGGAATGGTAACCCACTCCAGTATTCTTGCCTGGGAAACCCCATGAACAGAGGAAACTGGCAGAACCTACAGTCCATGGGTTCCAAAGAGTCGGACATGATTTAGTGACTAAATCAGCACTATTGTGATTGGTACATTGGTACATTGTGTGTGAGTGCCCGCCCTGCCACCTGTTAGCCAGGACACTCTGGACGAATAGGGTATCCTTATCCCTCAGAGCTTTAGAGCATCCTTATCTCTGAAAACTGGGGGTTTGCGGGTCATGTAACCTTTGTTGAGAACCAGCTCTGAACAAGGATGGAAAACACAGAGAAGATGTGCTCATGAATCATACTCTAAATCAAGCTAGAGTAAAGCCTGATTTAGGGATCCCTTCATTTACCCCAGTCTTCACACTGCCCTGGGCTCTGGAGCCATAAGCGTGAGCAGCAGAGCCAGTGGCCATTCAGAAGGTCACCCTCTAGCTAGGAACCCACACGAGTAAACACACAGGCTCAGTCAGCGCTCAGTCAGCAGCTAACTTCTGAGAGCTCCAGGTGCTATTTTGCGTGTTTGGGGTATAGTACCAATGAACAGAGAGAGATCTCTGCCCTCATAGAGCTTACTCTCGATCAAAGAGGGATGGACCATAAACAGAAATTAATAGGTAAGGTACCTGGTGTTTTAGCAGGTGATCAGTACTGTGGAAAAAAAGAAGTAGTGCAAGGCAAAGGGATCAGAAATATGGAAGTGGATGTCAGATTTTACCTGTGTTCTGAGAGGATCTCTCAGGCTGCAGTTCTGGGGATGAACTGTTCAGGCACAGGGTAGCATCAGGCACATCTGTTGGAGGTCCTGGGAGCGGGGATGGTGACTTGGGCCAGCGCAGTAGCCGTGAAGGTAGTAAGAAACTGATCAGCTCTGGAGAATTTTTAAGTTAGAGCCAACAGTTTCCCTCTGCAACTTCCTTGCAGTGGCCATTTTCCTTCAGATTTCTCTAGTCTCACAGAGTCAGATAAAGAAAGGTTGGGAGCCAGGTGTACAGAGTCATAATGGCTAGAGCAGCGAAGAAAGAGCCACTGCATTTTGGTGCTTTTTTCTAGGATGACGGGAAGGGGAGAATGGGCCGGGGGTGGGGGGGCAGGGTTAGTGCCTATCAGGTTTAACAGAAATTTGAGCATCAGGAAAAGCCCAAGTCAACATGTTTATCTTCTACCAAACTGTGATCGTTTTTAAGTACATGCCTTACTTATCCATCTGTATATCCTTCAAGGCTGGCGCCTGGCATGCAGTAGGTGGGCTGTAGGTTGGGACCTGGCTCACTTTGATTATTTGCATTTCAGTGGGATGTGCTGGAGGTCAGAGATCTTGCCTTGTTTGTTAAGGTCTCCCTGGGGACACTTCCTGTTACATAAGAGGTGCTCCATATGGAATGAATAAATGATGAATGAATGAATGATCCCCCTGTTTGAGATCGTCTTCCTTTAGATGCCCTTACAGTTCACTTCCTCCTTGTAGTCCTTAATTGTCACAAACTCAAGGACACTTTCTATGACTACCTGCTCTAAATCAGCAATCCGCTTCCCATCCATACATATCTCTTGACTTTCTTTTTCCCTTAACATTTATCACCTCTCGACATACACTCCATCTCACTAATAATCTTGGGCTTAGTCAGTCTCTCTCTCTCTGACAAGGATTTTGGCTCTAATCCTAAGATCTGCAGTAATGTCTGGCACATCGCAGATCATCAGTCAGTATTTGTTGAAAGAATGAATGAATTTCTTTCCCACTCACCCTCACTTCCTGACATTCCTTCCTTCTTTTGGTGACCAACACATCTTTCCCATAGTTTAAATAATCACCCGATAAATATTTATTATTTAATGCTGATTAGGAGCTATAGGAAATGGAATAGAAGTATTAGATACAGTCTCTACATTCCAAATGCTTTGATTCTAATTGAGGATGTAGTACGTGCGGCCTGTTTGAAACAATTAAGTGTTAATCAGTAATAACCCCATTCCTTTGTCTAGCACTTTACAATTTATATGCAAATTGATTTTCACAAGTAAATTTGTATACATTATTTACTACATTAAACAAGAGGGTACTCATGATAAGTGTCATAAAAATTCATAAAAGACTTCATAGACTGAGGTGGAGAACTTAGAAAACAAACATTGGACTTGAGTGAGGATGTCTCGGACTTGAAAAAGCAGCAGCAGGATGAAATGCTTTCATGTTAAGGGGAAAGGATCAACAGAGGTTCAGAGGTCATACCAGCTGCTATGTGCCCAGGGCTGTAAATTATGCTGCTGGAGCCAAGGATTTGTATCTAGAAGCCTAAAGAAATAGTGGGAGAGGGTGGGATCAAGGTTTGAAAGGTCTTAGGGGTCAGGTAAAGTTTACACTGAATGTGTTTTGCTAGGAGGAGCCTTGGAAGATTTGAAATCAAGAATGACAGTAAGAGCTGATAGTTTCAGAAATCTGTTCCGCCAGCAGGGTGCAGGACCTGGAGTGGAGGAGGAGGTCAGAGGCTGACAGTAGCCCATGTGGAGAGCAGTGAGAGCTCAGCCTAGGACGATGCTAGCAGGAATGGAAAATAATGCAGTGCATTATACACCCAGAAAGCAATCAAGTAAGAGAATAATTTAAGCCTCCAAAATAAACATTTAAAACAAACTCATCACTTCATGGCAAATGGAAGGAAGAAAAGTGCAAACAGTGGCAAAGTTTATTTTCTTGGGCTTCAAAATCACTGCCGATGATGACTGCAGCCATGAAACTAAAAAACAGTTGCTCCTTGGAAGGAGAGGTATGACATACCTAGGCAGCATATTAAAAAGCAGAGACATCACTTTGCCGACAGAGGTCCATATCGTCAAAGCTATGGTTTTTCCAGTAGTCATCTACAGATGTGAAAGTTGAATCATAAAGAAGGCCGAACGCTGAAGAATTGATGCTTTCAAATTGTGTAGAAGACTTGAGAGTCCCTTGGACAGCATGGAGATCAAACCAGTCAATCCTAAAGGATATCAATCTTGAATATTCATTGGAAGGACTGATGCTGAAGTTCCAATACTTTGGTCACCTGATGCAAAGACCCAACTCATGGGAAAAGACCCTGATGCTAGGAAAGATTGAAGGCAAAAGGAGAAGGGGGCGGCAGAGGATGAGATTGTTAGATAGCATCACCGACTCAATGGACATGAATTTGAGCAAACTGAGAGACAATGGACAGGGAAGCCTGGAATGCTGCAGTCCATGGAGTCTCAAAGACCTGAACATGATTTAGCAATTGAACAGATGTTATGTTTATTTAAAATAATTACAGTCCCTGGTTTCAAAACTAAGATCCTGCAAGCTGCATGGTGCAGCCAAAAAATAAATAAGTCTTTTGCTATGTCATTACTATAACTTCAATTTAATCATGAAGAGAAGCCAGCATAGACACTACAGAAGAAGTAGCAATATGAATTTGTCATTGTCCACTAGTATATATGCAACTCTTATCTGGTTAGATTTTCCAGCATCAGAAGCAGATTTTTGAGGCAATGCAAGAAAGGGCTTGGAAATGTTCCTCTTCTAGTCTAGAAGAAGAAATAGAAATTCGATATTCTTAAATAGAAGAATTCTGAAGAAAATAACATTCCCTCCTCACAGTTAATTCCACTAGCCTCGTTTCCTTTTTCATAAGTTTCTGAGCTGCTTTGTCCTAAACCTACCAGAGAAAGAATTCTGTGCAATCTAATATCCACGGGACAATATGGAAATTAGAATTAGGTAACTATTATTCATCTAAGAGATATCCTCTCTGGTTCAAATTTCACTCTTTATTTCCTTCCTCTCAGATCCCCAGGGTAGAATTATGGATTGGGAATTGGTTTATCTGGGCTTAAAGCAATTGCTTCTGCTTTTAGATATGCAAGCAGAGAGTAAAACAAGCTATTAAGACCATTATAACTCTAATAGCTTAGTAATCAAGTATTTCTTTGTTTTTCAATTGTGTTTGCAATAAAATCTTGTTTCAAAGTCCAAAATAGGTTCATGCATGAAAACACAGTTCTAAAGAGAACAAATAAGTAGATATAGCATGTATTTACTAACAGATTAATACTGTTCAAAGTTCAGTTAATCTCAGTGTCAGGCTTCAACTTTAGATAGGTCTTTATGCTCTAATTATGTGATATCTAAAATTCAGTTCTTACATACACATTTGATTTAGAACCAGACTTAGCTTTTAAGTGTTTTGACTAGATTTTCTTTTCTTTTTCTTGCAGTGATTAGCAAGACAATCTGTAAGACCGTCTGTTTAATCTGTTACCTGATTATTCCTTTGTCATTTAATTTTATAACCCCCCCAAAAAAAACCTGAGGCAAAATTAGTTTTTATTGTTTCTTTATTAATTGACTCAACTATCTAATGTATAGAATAGGGTAAGTAAGTACAGGCATAGAATTTTTTAATGTAATTAAAGATTTTTGTAGAGAGCCATGAGCTAATAAGTTTGAAAACTGAGATGAAATGGATAAATATAAGGAAAAATATCACATGTCAAAATTGGCACCAGAAGACCTTACAAACCTTAAAGAAATTTAAATGGTAAATCTTTCCAGCCCCCAGAATATCCAAGGCCATATTATTTTATAGGTGAATTCTACCAAATTTTTAAGAGATAAAGAATAACTTTCTTAGGCAGATTATTCTGTTGCAGGAAAGGGGGACCCCTTTAAGGGCCGGAAACTGGGCTCTTGTCTAACACTCGGAAATGAATTGTCCGAGGAGACACATGTGCTGACAAAGCAAGAGATTTTATTGGGAAAGGGCACCTGGGTGGAGAGCAGTAGGGTAAGGGAACCCAGAAGAACTGCTCTGCCGCGTGGCTCGCAGTCTCGGGTTTTATGGTGATGGGATTAGTTTCCACGTGGTCTTTGGCCAATCATTCTAGATCAGAGTCTTTCCTGGTGGCTCACACATTTTTCAGCCAAGATGGGTGCTAGCGAGAGGGATTCTGGGAAGTGGACGGACTCGCGGTGTCTCCTTTTGACCTTTCCGGAACTCTTCTGGTTGGTGGTGGCTTATTAGTTCCGTATTCCTTACCAGGATCTCCTGTCATAAAACAACTCATGTGAATGGTTACTAAAGGGCCTGGCCAGGGTGGGCGGTTTCAGTCAGTGTTCTTCCCCTAACAATTCTAGGAAATATAACAAGCCATTCAGCTCATTTTATGAGACTACTGTGATCTTGATTCCAAAGTAGTTAAAGGGAAGGAAAGGAAAAAATTAATAGGGCTGATTCATGTATGGATATAAGTATGAAAACTATGGGTAATAATATCACTCTAAGTAATAATAATCTAAAACCCAGTAATTCTAAATCTATATTAAATGTGTGTGTGTGCATTGACCCTTTTTTTTTTTGCGTTGACCCTTTTAAGATCAGAGAAAAGACAGTGATATCCCATGTCACCACTGTTTAATATAGTCCTCAAAGTTGAAAACAATTCTATAAGAAAAAATAAAGATATTAACTAGTAAGAGTCACCAGGAACATGATCAACTTATAGACATCAATATCATTTTACTACGTCATCTATAACTGAGTTTAAAATATAATTTTTAAAATATTACACTTGTATCAAAATTTACGAACTTCCTGGGAATTAACTTAACCAGGGTTACCCATGTCCTTTATGTCGTGGTCCATGCGCGGGTTGGAAAAGAATTTCCAGACACGAAACAGAATGAGAGGGAATAAAGTTTATTAAAGTGGGAGATGCTATTAGAACAGCCAGCTAGCTCAAGGGAGAGCCAACGTTGAACAGGTGTCCTTAGTCCATTTTTAGAGCCAGGGTACAAGGGAGCAGGATAGGGGTCTTGAGGATCATGTGTTGATTGTATGAGGCACGTATACTAGGTGGGGGAAGACTAAGGCAAATACCTTCTCCCTATGGCATAGGGTGATGGACAGGGAGGCCTGGCATGCTGCGGTTCATGGGGTCACAAAGAGTTGGACACAACTGAGCGACTGAACTGAACTGAACTGAACTGATGGGATAGGAGGGAAGACAGGTTATACTGTTCAGGAGTACTTGAAATTCATTAATAGTTAACAACATGGGGAGGGAAGGATGATAGGGTCTGGTTTTTTCCATTCCTACATTCCAAGGCCCTCCTTGGTTTTTTTGTTTTTTGTTTTTTGTTTTTTGTTTTCTGTTTTTTTGTCCTTGGGACACCACACTTTATAGAGAAAATACTAACTTCTGTATGTAACAAAGTACTTAGAAAATGATCTGTTTAAATAAAGAGACATTCTGAGACCATGGATGGGAAAACCTAATATCGATTTTCTCAGATCAACCTATAAATTTATCATAATCCGAATCAAAATTATTTTGATGTATCTATACACTTATTGTGAAAGTTACAAGAAAGAATTGTTGTTGCTTAGTCACTAAGTCATGTCTGACTCTTTTATTGCTCCATGGAAGTAGCCCTCCAGGCTCCTTCTGTCCATGGGGTTTCCCAGGCAAGAATACTGGAGTGGATCACCATTTCCTTCTTCAGGGGATCTTCCCGACCAGGGATTGAACCCAGGTCTCCTGCATTGGCAGGTGTATTCTTTACCACTGAGCCACCAGTAAAGCCCACAGGGAGGAATAAAGGTCCACAAATAGCTTAGCTGGCTCTTAAAAGAATGAATCTACCAGATATTAAGATATCTAAGACATAAAGATAAATTAAGATAACAGTAGAACTAAAAGGTTCAAAGAGCTGGGGACGCACACATGTCTAGACAGATAAATGTCAGGGTAGGAACATAGGTGGGTAGATGATAGAAGAGGGAAGAAGCAAAAGGGAAGAAGGGTTGTATTGCTTTTTCTATTAGGAAGAATATTATATTAACTGTAAACAACAGAAGTTTTATATCTTTGTTTCAAATATACAAGCATTAAAGATGACAGTGCACATTGCTTAAGAAAAGTGTGTTTGTTTAATAGATGGTATTGGAAAAACTGACTTACTATAGTAACAAAAATTATACTGGATCTCTACAGCATATTAAAAAGCAGAGACATTACTTTGCCAACAAAGTCTGTCTAGTCTAAAGCTATGGTTTTTCCAGTTTTCCAGTTTTATGGTTTTTTCATGTATGGATGTGAGAGTTGGACTGTAAAGAAAGCTGAGTGCCAAAGAATTGATGCTTTTGAACTGTGATGTTGGAGAAGACTCTTGAGAGTTCCTTGGACTGCAAGGAGATACAACCAGTCCATCCTAAAGGAAATCAGTCCTGAATATTCATTGGAAGGACTGATGCTGAGGCTGAAACTCCAATACTTTGGCCCCCAGATGCAAAGAACTGACTTGTTGGAAAAGACCCTGATGCTGGGAAAGATTGAAGGAAGGAGGAGAAGGGGACAACAAAGGATGAGATGGTTGGATGACATCACCGACTCAATGGACATGAGTTTGAGCAAGCTCCGGGAGTTGGTGATGGACAGGGAAGCTTGGCATTCTTCAGTCTACGGGGTTGCAAAGAGTTGGACACCACTGAGCAACTGAACTGAACTGATCTAATGCCACATATAGTGAAATTGAACTCTAGATAGATTAAAGGCCAGTGTGTGAAAAGTAGGGCTTCCCAGGTGACTCTAATGGTAAAGAACCCACCTACCAACTCAGGTAGATGTAAGAGACACAGGTTCAGTCCCTGGGTTGAGAAGATTCTCCTGAAGGGGGACACGTCTACCCACTCCAATATTCTTGCCTGGAGAATTTCATGTACAGAGGAGCCTGGTAGGCTGCAGTCCATAGGGTTGCAGAGTTGGACATGACTGAAGCAACTTAGCATGCATGCCTGCATATGAAAAGTAAAACCATAAATATAACACAGCTGACACATCAGAATATAGAAAGTTATTTTAGTTACTTTAAAACAAAATCCCAAGATCATAAACATAAAGAAAAAAGGTTTGTTGTTTCCAAATTAAGAATTTCTATTCAACAAAGAACAACATGGATAAAGTTAATGGACGTGACCTTTGGGAGAATGCATTGCAAAATTTGATGCCAACAAACTACTACCTGAAATATATAAAGAATTTCTGGAAAAAAAAAAATGTAAAGACAGGAACTTTCATAAAAGAATGGGCAAAAAGCATGAACAGAAAATGTACTGAAGAGGAAACCCAAATGGCCAACAGCATATTAAAAACATGTCAAACCCCTCAGTAATCAGAGGAAAACAAATTGTAACAGCAGTGAGATACTGTTTTGAATCTGTAACACAGGCTAATATTAAGCGCCTGGACAATCCCAGTTGTCAGTGGGGATGTGGCCATGTAGACACACCTTCATGCACTGCTTGAGGGAGTGGAGACAGAAACAGCCAATCTAACTAATGACTCAGACTCAGTTTAGCACATCTAGTGCAGGGATGTATCAGTCCTACTCCAGGTTATGAGTCCCAAAGAAATTCTCATAAAGAGTCAGACAGGGATGCAGGAGTGGACGTTCGTCACAGAGCATTGTGTCACGGCACATTGGAGGCAGTCTTGTGCTCACTGCTGGGGAAGTTCTGAGCAGCCCCTGAAAGCAGTGGATTCGCTATGCCTAGCCACACAGCTAGATCCTAAAAAACAAGGCTAAGTGAAGAAAGTAAGAAACAATGAAATCTGTAACCCCACTCCATTTTTGTGAGTCAAAAATACACACCAAAAAAATGTTTGTGTGTAAAAAAAATGTAAAAAAAAAAATTACATGTGTAATGTTTTATAAAGACACATGCAAACAAAAGGAGAAACATTAAACACTTTATAGCATTGCCCATGGCACAGGAAAATGAAAGAAGCAGTTGGAGATGCTAAATAAATGTTTTAAAACTCAAATTAGGGAACAGTGATCATTGCTTTCACCCCTCATAGTTGCATTAGGCATTTAGTTCAATAATTTTTTTATTCAAATGCAGTAAATTTCATTGACCCTTTCTTCCAAATATGTCTAGTAGTCTCTACAAGACTGATTTGAAATGGTCACTGCTGAGCTAATTATGTAATTATGTTGGTAAGATCTTCCTTTAAAGAATTTCACTACTGTTTGACTTCCAGTGAACAGATTTGTGCAATAGCTACTCTATAATGAACTTCCATTTATTGTCTTTTTTTCTTCCTTTCATTTATTGCACATGCACTGAATAATTACTGTCTTCTCATTTATACAAATTGACCAAACCAATATGATAGACATAATCATTATGGGATTTTAACCAATGTATCTTTTGTATTTTCATCCCTTTTCTTGTTCTCTAGTCCGAACTATTTTGTCCAGTGAGATACAGAGAATAGAAATTCAGTTTAGTTTTAGTATGAAAGCTATCCTTTTAAAATATCTGTTTATATTTCTGAATGAGAAACATTCATAATCACTGGTGTAAACAAAATACCAAAATTTTTGAAATAAATAAAAAGGGAGTTTGATGGGAATAAGTTACTAGTTAAATGTGATCAAGGATCCACCTGCCAATGCAGGAGACACAGGTTCGATCCCTGATCCAAGACGATCCCAGATGCCTCAGAGCAACTAAGCCCGTGCACCGCAACTCCTGAACCTGTGCTCTAGAGCCTGGGAGCCGGAACTGCTGAAGCCCACACGCCCTAGAGCCCATGCTTGGCAACAAGAGAAGCCACCACAATGAGAAGTCCACTCATCATAACTAGAGAGTAGCACCCCCTCACCGCAACTGGAGAAAAGGCTACGCAGCAACAAAGACCCAGCACAGCCAAAAATAAGTAAATAAATAAATAAAACTATTTCTTAAAAATGTGATCACAGGAAAAGTTGAAAAGTATCATTCAGATATTTTTTAGATTAAAAACATGAAATATAATTATCAAAGGGCTAATTTAAGAAACCATTTATTAATTGAATTCCAAGCTGGTTTCAATGCCTTCGAAATCAGGGGGCATGCAGCCAAAGAATGACTTCATTCACATATTTAGTTACAGCTGTAATTGCAAAAATTGTTTTCTGTGGCTTTGCATAGTTGAAATTTAAGAAGGTAGTGCTACAGCTTTTTCCTCATGTTGCTGAAATCGGTGTGCCCTTCAAATCAGTACGAAGCTGACAGTGAGTGAGGGTGGGAGGCGAGAGGCATGGTGAGCCGCACTGTGATGGCCACTGCTCTACACGGCTGCGACAGGGCTGCATGCCTACCTGCCAGGGCACCTCTGTGACGCTTAGATGGCTTCTCAGGAAATGAAAAGGCCTCTTTTTTTTTTTCCTGACTCTTTCTGGAAGTTTCTTATAGTCCCTAACTCTCAGTAATTTGCATTCATTTCCCACTGGCTAGCAAATACCCCAAATTACCCAGCGGTTCCTAAACAGTATAATAGCAGAGTTAACTCATATCAGGTCATTCCCTTTTAGTAATGTAGACGTAAATTTGAAGACTTTGGGCAGGAAAGTAAATATAAATCAAAGTTTCTAATGAAATTGTTTACTTTGAAACTAATGTTTAAAAATTAAAAATGAAATAATTATGCATGGCACTAAAACAGGCAATTCAAATTCCTTTTAAACATGAATGTGTCTTTTTAAAGAAATCTATTTAATGTTAAAATTTATATCACATATTCAGTTAAGTCAAGAGTACGTTTAATAATTAAAAAGAAAATTTTCTTTTAGGTCTGTGTTTTATTAGAGGTTGTACTTTGTCATTTCTAAGAATAGGTCTGACACATAGAGGTGAAATACAGGAGGGCAAAGAATGAATTCTACTTATTTATATAGAATAATTCAAGCTAAGAATGGAGATTTACTAAATTTTCATGGTCTGTTTATCTCTTTCCTGACTGATTCAGGCCCTGGAAAGTGAATTTGTTTCTTGCCAACTCCATCAGTGGATTGACCTTGTATTTGGATACAAGCAGAGAGGACCGGAAGCAGTGCGGGCTCTGAATGTTTTTCACTACCTAACCTATGAGGGCTCTGTGAACCTGGACAGTATCACTGACCCTGTGCTGAGGGAGGTAGGTAATCAGTTGGATATGATTCTGAAAATTTCTGCCGTCCCTTCAACACAAACTTGGCTCTCCATCTCCTTCTACATAAATCTCCTTCCAATGTAAATTTTATAAAACATAGATTTCAAGTTCTTGACAAATGTGGAAAAGTGAGTGTTGTATGTCAAAAACAAGTAATGAGGCTACCATGTAGTTCCTTTCTGAAATGCAGACATATACAGTGCACTTTAGTATCCCTCTTTTATTTGTTTTATTTCAGCATCTTCATTGAAATGCTTAATGCCTTATGCGTTATAAATTAATGAAACCTCTGCAGTCCATGGGGTCGCTAAGAGTCGGACACGACTGAGCGACTTCACTTTGACTTTTCACTTGCATGCATTGGAGAAGGCAATGGCAACCCACTCCAGTGTTCTTGCCTGGAGAATCCCAGGGACGGGGGAGCCTGGTGGGCTGCAGTCTATGGGGTCGCACAGAGTCGGACACGACTGATGCGACTTAGCAGCAGCAGCAGCAGCATTGAATATTTAAATATGAATAGTTCACATTAAAATAACCTGCCAGTACCTATTTTTTTTAATAAAAGCAGAACTACAGCCTGCTAGACGGAATACTCAAAATGCATCAGTAAAATAGATGAGATTATAGTATGTTATTCCTGCACATTCTCACCCTGAAATTTTATAGCTAACAGTTGGGAATTATATGCTATAGTTCGTGTATAAGTATATTTTATGAAAATATTCATAAAATATATTATTTAAATCACTTGCACGTTGCACAAAATTATTTCAGATAGGTGAAAAGAGTGAAGATGCAACAGCTGCTAGATGAGTCTTGCTTCAAGGAAGCTGTATCTCAGTCTTCCATTCTACCAGATATCTGCCATCTGCTCTATGCAAAACAAGCAATCATTTCTACATTTCCAGTCACTAGGATGCTTTTTTATTTTTTTATTTTTTAATTTTAGAGGTGGAAAACTCATAGATTTGGGAAGTAAAGCTCTAAAAGAAAAATTTGCATCCATAAAGTTATTTCTTACAGACTTCTATAAAGACAAAATGACTCTATTTGTATGGCTTCAAGCAGAGAAGAGGAGAGGAAAGGGAAGGGAAGAGCCTCATGCTCCTTGATCATTGAGCCCTTGGGGCTAAATATTTGGAGAACACGTTGCAAGCATATTATTAGGTGTAGTGTTCTACCATGTTGTATGCACAAGGAAATGGAATTATTGCCTGAAGCTGGAAGAAGGAGATAGGACAGAGAAGGGATGAGTGAGAAAAGAGCCAGATACTTGAACATTTGTAGGTGAAATAAGGGATTTTGTCTACAAAATAATCTGATTAGTTTGTTCACAACTGGGAATTCTAATTCTGAGCTTAATTATTCTCTTAACAATGTACCCTTAACATATACTCAGTGTTATAAATGCCTTACCACTATATTCTCTTTTCAGAACCAGTACCTTTAGAATCAGAAAAAAAGAGAAAAGAATTACAGTAGCTTATCCTTTTATGGCAAGACCAACTCCAGATTGTTTATTGACTTTT
Organism: Bubalus kerabau; assembly: GCF_029407905.1. NCBI lineage: Eukaryota > Metazoa > Chordata > Mammalia > Artiodactyla > Bovidae > Bubalus > Bubalus kerabau. Next base: position 26,387,256 of record NC_073635.1, on the reverse strand, counting down.
AAATATCATAAACATTTTTGCTCCTGAATATCTTAGTGTACATTTCCACCCATTATAATGTGCTGTCCTTAAGTTGCAAGTTGATCATCTTCAGCAAAATAAAAATATTTTAAGCATATTGTGCATAATGAAAGAACATAGCAGCATTAAAATTGACTGAAAATAGCAGATCTTTCCAACTTAAATTGAAGAAGGAAATGGCAAACCTCTCCAGTATTCTCACTGGGAAAATCCCACAGACAGAGGAGCCTAGCAGGCCCCAGTCTATAGGGTCGAAAAGAGTCAGACACAACTGAGTGACTGAGCATATTTAAATGAGAACAAAGAGATAAATAAGAATTCAGGATGGAGAGCACATGTATACCTGTGGCGGATTCATTTCAATATTTGGCAAAACCAATACAATATTGTAAAGTTTAAAAATAAAATAAAATTTAAAAAAAGAGAAAAATAAAAAAAAAGGAAATGGAATTAGGATTGAGACTTTTTAAATGTGGATATAGTGTTTATTACTTGAATTCTATAAAAATACCTGCTACTACAAGGTAACACTCCATTGCTTTGGACAGTAAAAAAAAAAAAAAAAAACTGTATAGAATTGTCAAACTGTAGAAAATCTCCATGAAACTTTACATGAAAGAGAGTAATTTAAAAAATTAAAAAATATGGTTGGGAAGGGGTTCCAGCTTTCCCAGTCTGAGGGCATAGTTGCTGAACACTGAGGTTCCATTAGAGAAGCTCCCAGAGTCACTCAGTGCCATGTATGTCCTCCCTACCTAAGCCCCTCGCCCACCTCTCTCACCGAAAAACTCTTCTGTCAGTTCTCAAAATACTAGGTGAGAGAGCATGTACTTGGAACACTGTTACCTTACTTCCGCCAGGCAGCACGGGCTCACACACACACTAGCAGAGCACCGGCCCTGACCCACCCAGTGTTTTGTGGTTTAGATGCTAAGTCATGTCCAACTCTTTTGAGACCCCATGGACTGTAGCCCACCAGGCTTCTCTGCCTATGGGATTTTCCAGACAAGATTACTGGAGTGGTTTGCCATGCTCTCCTTCAGGGGATCCTCCTGACTCAGGGATCGAACCCATGTTTCCTATGTCTCCAGCATTGGCAGGCAGATTATTTACTCACTGAGCCACCTGGGAAGCCCGTCCTACCCAGAGGCCCTGTGTCAACTCAAGATAGCTTTATCTCTTTAAGACCACTAGGGAAGCACTTAGGACGTTGCAGATATGACAGATGAAATGACCTTGCAAGGAATAGGAGTTAATTGCCCCCTCCACATTCCCCATGCTCACCTCCTTTACTTCACAACTAACATATTTCCACAAAATAAATTCTGTATTAATATTTAAGAAACTACAAAGATGAGAACCTGCCTGAATCCTGTGAGCTTTCTAATGTGGCCAAGTCATTTAGTGTTCTTCCACTTCCATTGCTTTGTCCATAAAGAAGGGATAATACCAAACATATGTTTGCCAGCATAAAAGCATCTAGCGTCTATTGTCACAAGAAAGAACCCTGTGGATAAGTGGAACAGAGTATAGTATCGTCATTATTTGGTGGTCATTTTTGCCCCTATGCAGTGAGGAGGCTGTCTGCAAGGCACGCTGCCTTCCATCAGAACATCAACATCGAGTTCCAAGAGGTCTGCTCTGTGATGCTGTGATTTGAGAGAGTTGCTTTATACCTAAATGATCAGACAGAGGCTTTTGGGAAAAGTAGTGTTCAAAACGTTGAGCCTTTTATTGAGTTCAGTGCATTCCTTTTATTTGATAAAGTTTATGTTGAAGTGAAGTGAAAAGTGAAATGAAGTCGCTCAGTCATGTCCAACTCTTTGTGACCCCATGGACTGTAGCCCACCAGGCTCCTCCATCCATGGAATTTTCCAGGCAAGAGTACTGTAGTGGGTTGCCATTTCCTTCTCCAGGGGATCTTCCTGACACAGGGATCAAACCTGGGTCTCCCACATTGCAGGCAGATGCTTTACTGTCTGAGCCACCAGGGAAGCCCCAAAGTTCATTTCAGTATTTTTAAATATGAAATCACTGTATTTCACAAAGATAAAACCAAAAGAAAGTGGCATTTATCTTACACTAAGCTCCAACTAGCCTAAAGAAGATAATTTTTAATGCCTTAACAAATGCTGATTTAAAGGAGAAATTTAATATACAAAAATCCACATATGTCCCTTTTGTAAAAGAGAATAGAAAAGATACACACACACACACACACACACACACACACACACATATATACATCTACAGTCTACCTAGAACTTTGAAGTTAGGGCTAAAATTCGAAAAATGTCTTAAGATTATTGATTCATTCTTCCTTGACAGGTGAAATCATGAAGCAGCACTAACCACAGCAATTATAGCATTAAAATGTCAAGAAATTAGAGGTCAGAATAACAGATAATTTTCTTCTCTATGTCAGATTTAAAATTGACATTCTTTGACAGCTTAGGATCTCTGGCTGAGAAAAATATGACAGCTTAACTTATTTTATACTTGTAAAGCAGTAATTGATAATAAACTTTATCATGACAGCCTCTGGGCAGAAACATGACAGAACAGTTTTGGTACCAAGCTCTTCATAACATGTAAACACTAGATCTGGGGGATATTAGGTATTATTTAAATTGTCTTAAGCCTGAGCTTTTATCATAGTCTTCTAGACACTTTTTTTTTTGTAGATGAGCTCATCTGACTATTTAAGCAGTATTTTTCAAGCATGATAATGAGTGTTTTTCATATATATTTTTTCATGTTAATAAAATTATGTGATTTGCTTTATGTTTTTACTCCCCAAATGATGGCCGAGAAACTTAATCCTATGACCTACATGAGAAACAGGCTGTTCTGGTTTATATCTGGTCCCATGGTTTTCTAACTCCTTACTACTCGAATATGGTCCATAGACCAACAGTATCAGTATGAGCATCACCTGGGAACTTGATAGAACCTCATACTCTGCTCTCAGCAATGCCCCCACACAGCCTAGTAAATCAGAATGTTAGGAAATCCCCTGGTGACCTGAGGCATTACAGTGTAGGAAGCACTGTGCTGCTGTTCAGTTGCTAAGTCATGTCCGACTCCTTGCGACCCCGTGGACTGAGGCACGCCAGGCTTCCCTGCCTTCCACTGTCTCCTAGCTCCATCCACTCTCCATCCTCTTTGCCTGCATCCCAAGGGTATCTCAGAACATCCAGGAAGAGGGCTCAAGCAAGTTTATTTTGAAAAAAAAAATTCTTTAAAATAACAGATTATTTACTTAGGGTTTTGTTTTGTTTGTTTGCTGTGCCACTGCAGCATGTGTGATCCTCGTTGCCAGACCAGGGACTGAACCCGCGCCGCCTGCATTGGAAGCATTGAGTCTTAATCGCTAGCCGACCAGGGAGGTCCCTTACTTATTTTTCGACATGATATTCTTCTTACTCCCAAAATGATTCTTTAAAAAGTAAAAGGCTTTTTAATGGGCATTTCCATTTTAATTTAAACTGTAAGATTTTCTATTTGTTTATGCTTTTAAATTTATTAAAACTTTTAACTCAGTAAAACTTCAGTAACTGTAGAGAAAATGTTAAGGTAACTTTAAGAAATCTTTATCAGCCATTTTTTTTTCTCGTTTGTCCTTTACTCTTATGAGTGAAAAATATTCTAAAATTGTTTCTTAAAATTATCTCTGTTATAATCAGGAGTATAATTAGTCAAGCCTGTCTGCCTCAGAGTATGATTGTTTGATCCCTAGCAGTCAATGGAAGATGATGGAAAGGTGGACATCAGATAACAGATTATATCACAGCCCCAGCATCATTATTTGAGTGACATAAGGGAGTCACTTTAATGTACTTTTATTTAACCACCTAAAATATAATTGAAATGATATCTCACTCATAGGACTGTACTTGAGGATTGTATGTGAAAAGATATGTGAAAATACTTTGTAAACCGTGAAGCACTACTGGACATTGATTACTCCTACCCCCAAACATAAGTAAATGAAGTATCGTGGAAGAACTTCTGTTTTAATAATTTATTTCTCTGTATCATGATATCTGTAGTCAACACTGCCAAACTGAAAAATGATTTAAATGACTTCTCTTTGACTGTGAAAGAGATATACACAGAAGTCTACCATAAAAGGCTTGTTTTGCTGGCAAATTATTAGAACATATGGACCATGCAGCATTTATTTATACATTTTGATATTACCAGTAGTCATAAAAATGTGGTTATTTTAGTCTAATTTTCTGTTACCAGTATTTCTTAGACTATATATTCTTCATTTCTTTCTTTCTTCAATCTGACAGGGATAACAAAGCATTCCTTTGGATCTGCTATGGTGAAAATATGCCCATAGGAAGTAGAATAGATCTCTTCAGTTTTCACTTTATTTTCTTGCTGAAACATTCCTTGCTACTGCAGAGAACTGACATGATAGGGCTGTCAGGAACCAGCAAGACAAATGTGTCTTTAACCAAAACAGCTGCAATGCTGACTTTCCTAGAAAAGGAACTCATAAAATTTATAAGGAAAAAAAAAAAAATGAACCCACTTTTCATCTTGATCATGTAAATGAAGGTATTTATCGTGACAACGTTGATGGCCTCTATAATAATTGCCTATTCTTTCTGAGAATCTGTTATTCCTAGTCTTTACCTTCCCTCATTTCTGACTTCTCTCTTTGATCTGACAAGGGATATTAACACCCACCCCTCCTGGATCGCTTGAGTGGGTTGTAGAACAATATTGTGTGTTTACTGGTGCCGTGCTGCCTAATTGTCTTCAGATGGGGGATGTTCAGGGTTCTTCTCCTAGGCGACTATTCTGAGGCATGATAACAAATGATCAACAAAAGGGCAGATAAATATTTCTTAAAACCATTTCATTCCCCCCCTATAATTACTAGAAATTTTACGAGCTGAAAATCTTAACAAACTCAAAAGCCAAATTAACATAGAAAGAAAAGCCATACATTTTAAATTGTTGGAGTAGAAATACACATTGGGTCTTTTTTACTTTTAAAGAATCATTTTGGGAACAACAAGAATATTATGATCCCTAAATCTGGTAAGAGTATAGGTTCAAATGTATCTGTTGTTGTGCTTCTCATCTGTAGCAATAAGGCATGCATTGAGATAATTCAAGAATACAGTTTCTATATAGAAATTAGTATCAAGAAAATTAATGATACACATTTAATTTTGATTGGTGAATAAATCTTTTAGTTTTATCTTTTCTCTTTCTAATTACTGCAGTCCTTAGCTAGTCCATAGTCATCAATTGTGCATAGAAAAGCATAAATAATGCACTTAGTCAAAGTGAGATGTATGTCATTTATGTGAGGTATGCTTTTCTTCTCTCTTTGTGTTATTTTTATTGTGTGGTGCTGAGAAGCGCTAATTATTGATTTTCAGAAATTAACAGCAAATGCTTTTACAAGCATCTAAAGTCATATTTTACACAAGGAAGAAGGGTGAAAATTGCAGCCTGCTGTTTGTAATAGGAATAGCTGGAAGAGACTTCCTTATCTTCAATTAACATAGATTTCAGTTATATTACACAGTTGTTACCTTAGCATAAATTAACAATTATTCAAAACATACTGCATGCTTCAGTTTCTTGAAGTGGGTATTACTCAAGCTAAGTACCTAACCATTTTAGTTAGATGTTTAGGACTCATTTTTAAATGTTTTAAACATATTGATAATGAGTCTATTTATAGCCATTTGATCTCAGTATAGTATATCTAAATTATTGTTTCCCATTTATGTCAAAGAAGAGCATTTTGTTTTGCCAAATACATGCAGTACTATTTTTAATTTGAATTTAATTGAGTGAAAGGGTATGATTTCATTTTGTAATGTTTATACCCACACCTGGTGAACCTTAGTCTTCATATCTTTCTATGTACCAAACAAATCCATTTCAGCTTTATTATTCTCATTATTGTCTTTCCATGATCAGACACTCCAAGTGAATTTATTTTGTGTAGTGAAGCAGGTCACCACCGATACTACTCTCCCTTCCCCCCGCCGCCTTCTCCTCAACCTCCTTCCTCCTCCATTTCCTGAATCAGCCAGCATAGAGTTTGCTTTATGTGAATTTATTCATCAAGGGAGAATTTGGCATGGATATTGTAGTGTTGTTACCTCTCACATATCATTAAGTATTTCTGGACTGAGTCTTCTACTATGTACTATTGAATGATCAAACCCAAAGTGGGCAAAGAACCAAAAACCTGGGGGCATCCTTAAGAACTCATCTGCTAAAACTCTTGCTTCTAGGTCAATCTGAAAATTATCCAGAACAAAATGTTATAGTTCTTTTTTTGAGGGTTAACAAGCATAGATTGAAAAAGACTCCATGGCCTCCCCCAAGAAGCTTATAGCAGTGTTTATCCCTCAAATATTCTAAATCTTCAATACAAATCTAACTTGTGTGTAATCACCTTTTGGTCAATCCTACTTGGAAATGAAGCAAAAGCGAGCCAGCATTTTTCTTATTTATTATACCTGAACACTAATCCTAGTTGTGTCCATCAGTGTGCTGCGTGTATCTCAGCACATTGCCCTTTCAGAGGGATAATGAAGACTCTGAAAAATGATATCTAAATGGTCAAGAAGAACAGGGAAAGAGTCTAAACATCACTAATCGTTATGCAAATGCAAAACAAAACCACAGTGAAGTGCCACTCCATACCCACTAGGTTGGATATAGTCAAACAAACAAACAGAAAATAGCAATGTTGGCAAAACTGGAATCCTTGAGAGTACTATGAGAATATAAAATGGTGCAGCCTCTCTGGAAAACAATATAGAGGTTCCTCAAAAAATTAAAGAGAGACTTACTGTATGATCTAGCAGTTTCACTACTGGTTATATATCCACAATTAATAGCAAGATTTCAAAGAAATATATTGCATATCCATGTTCATAGCAGAATTATTCACAACAGTCAAAGTGTAGAAGCAATCCAAGGGTCCATGAGCAGGTGAACAGATAAAAAAGTATGCCATTTAGATATAATGGGATATTATTTGGCCTTAAAAAGGAAGGAAATTCTGAGGCATGCTGTAACAGGAATGAACCTTGAGGACATTATTCTAAGTGAAATAAGCCTGTCACAACAAGACAGATTACTGTTTGATTCCAGGTGCTTAGAATAGTCAAAATCAGAGAGAGGAAAAGTAGAAGGGTGGTTTCCAGCAGCTGTGAGGTGAAAGTCACTCAGTCTTGTCTGGCTCTTTGCAACCCCATGGACTGCACAGTCCATGGAATTCTCCAGGCCAGAATACTGGACTGGGTAGCCTTTCCCTTCTCCAGGAGTTGTTCCCAACCCAGGGATCGAACCCAGGTCTCTGGCATTGCAGGTGGATTCTTTACCAACTGAGCCACAGGGGAAGCCCAAGAATACTGGAATGGGTAGCTTGTCCCTTCTCCAGCGGATCTTCCCGACCCAGGAATCGAACCAGGGTCTCCTGCATTGCAGGTGGATTCTTACCAACTGAACTATCAGGGAAGCCCTTGATATCAGGGAAACCCTTCCAGGAGCTGGGGGAAGGTGAAATGAGCAGTTGTCTGATGGGTACAGAGTTTCAGTTTCTCAAGCTAACAAGAGTTCTAGAGAATATGCGCAATAATATGAATGTGTTTAACACTGCTGAACTGTACACTTAAAAATTGTTAGGATGGCAAATTTTACACTGAAATTTTATGTGGTAAATCTTAACCACAGTTTTAACAAATTTTAAAGGGATAATCAAGAGTTTAAAAATAGTCCTATTTACAGAAATGTGGGGCAAATTAAAGTAGATAAGGGAAGGGGAAGCCCCCTGAGGTTAACATCTGGTTACCAGGCCTAGGCTTGAGGGTGTAAGGGGAGGCAGCTTGTTGCCAGAAGCTGGCAGGAGAAGTAGCCCTGGGAATTGGTCACCCGGTAGAACCTGTGGCCTCAGGTAGAGAACTGCAACACAGCCAGTGCCAAACTGTGACCTGACAATGAAGGGACGCACAATAAATGCTTTGCCTTCTATCTTGCGTCCCAACCAATCAGAGGCCAACCCAGGACCAGGGATGCTGAGGGGCAAGGATGCCGATCTAGTTCACTTCTCTGTGCCCTGAGTGAGCCACCACTCTGGAGCAAACTTATTTAAGGCATTCAGGGTAGAACAGCCACTACCTTCTCATTAAAATACATGGATTTTTCTACCTAATTTGACTTATTTTTCAGCAGAAAAATTGAGTGAGCTTGCCACCTGTGGCACTGACCTAATATATTTTTTTAGATGTTCCAGACAGAGCTTTGTTATCTAGAGGATGTGGTGTTTTTCACATTAATTTGTTAAGTCAATTATGTAATATCCTTATAATTTATCATTCCAAGGAGGAAGTGTAGGAATCAGTAGGAAGAGAAATCTCCAGTATGTGTGTGTATCTGTGTATATATATGTATTAGCTTTATACCAAAAGAATATATATATACACACATATGTGTATATAAAAATTTGCTGATATATATATATATCAGCTTTATACCAAAAAAATAAAAGCAAGCACTGAGGCAAGTAAATGAGCAAATTGGAACCCCTTCCTCAGATATTTTCTAACATAGTCTGATAGTTAAAGCAAATATGGTCCTTTTTTGCTTGAGTTATCAAATATTTGCTTAAATATTCTAATACTTTTGCAAGTGTAGGTGGCCTACAGTCCGTGGGGTTGCAGAGTCCTGCAAGACTTGTGACTAAGCACGCATGCACGCATAGGCTTAGCCTTACTGCAGTTGATTGTTAAAACAAAGGAGACATCTTGGTTCTTCTGTTTTGTAGTTTCCGTGAAAAACTAGAAGCAGTTTAATATAAAATAGCATTTTAATTTTTTATATAGTTAAATGTTTATAAGGCAAGAAATAATAAAGTGCAGATATTATTTGCTTGATTTATTTTGCTATTTTTCCAGCATTAAAAAGTAATGCTTTATATGATCTTGTTTTATTGCAACAATAAACCAGAAGCAAAGGCTTATCAGTTAAAATGCATTCTGCCAATAAGTAATCTTTCTTTTTATCATTTCAGGCTTTCAGAATTCCATATTTTTCTTATTTGATAGAGAATTGGTAGAATTGGAGGTAGAACCGAGTGATAAAAATCACATATATATTTTTAATTATATTATATGTTGAAGTTGTATTTTCTGTCAAAGGGAAAAAAAAGAATATCCACTCTCAAGCATTAAAATAAAATCATTCTAAATAAGAGCTGTATACTGAGATAAGTACAACACTAAGTAAATTTTTTTAAAATCTTTTTCTGTGTTCCCAAGCTTTTACTTTTTTTTCTTAAATTTTCTGAAATTTGCTGATAATTGGTAATTTGAACATAATCTGATATTTTGCATTATGGATAGCATAGCCTATCGTACTTTACGAAATGCTGATTTTTTTTAAACCATTTAAAAGATTTTACAAACCAAGGAAAATGGATATAAAACAGGTCATTTGACAGCCTACCTTATTAGCTTCCTCCTACTATCTCTCTCATGGCACTTAGACCTGATGGCATTTCATCTGAAAGACAATGCTAAATTAACATTTGCCAAAAAAAGACTGGAACTTGTAAAGATTCCATCAGAGAAAAATATATCTGGGCTAAATTCATCTGCACTAAGGAAAAGAGAATAATCAAAGTGTTTATCTGATGCATACCAGGGAAAGCGTAAGTAGATAACCAGACTACACAGAGGGAAGGAGAAAGCACATTTGTTCACCTAACTTTTGTCTTTTATTTTGAATTTACCATTAATTTGAACATCATTCTGAACTTTGACTTAACTGTCACCATGTTTCCTTGTACCTTGGTTGTGAAGTTTTTTGTATTAATGGGCAGACATGCAACACACATGCACCACAGCATGTTCACTCTCTTTTCTGAGGATTTAATCCCGAACTTGGGCTTCCCTGGTGGCTCAGAGGGTAGAGCATCATCTGCCTGCAATGCAAGAGACCTGGGTTTGTTCCCTGGGTCAGAAAGATCCCCTGGAGAAGGAAATGGCACCCCACTCCAGTACTCTTGCCTGGAAAATTCCATGGACGGAGGAGCCTGATAGGCTACAGTCCATGGGATTGCAAAGAGTCGGACACGACTGAGCGACTTCACTTTCTTTTCTTTCTTTCTAATCCCAAATTTGTATCTTTGTTCATATAGGAGGTAGAACTTTCTTGGGAGGAAAGGCAAGAAGGAAAAACAAAACAGTTAAGCAAGAGATACAGCAGGTCAGAGGAATAAGGCTTGTGTCACAGCTATTGCAAACACATAGGGGACGACAGAGGATGAGATGGTTGGATGGCATCACTGACTCAATGGACATGAGTTTAAGTAAACTCCAGGAGTTGGTGATAGACAGGGAGGCCTGGCGTGCTGCAGTCCATGGGGTCACAAAGAGTCGCACACGACTGAGCGACTGAACTGTACTGTAGGGCCTCTTTATGCAAATTTAAAAAGCCACCCTCTTCAGGAGGTTGAATTACAAAAAGGGCTCCTTTCTTTGGCAATCGGGGTCAATTCTATCACTCATTTACCCCCCAACTGGGCACCTTGGTACGTGGCATCTTCAATGACACCCGCCATACACTGTGCCCTGACCTGTGGGGAAGTTGAAAGACTAGAGAGAGCTCGTTGAGAATAAGTGGGGAAAGGGAGAGCTGGATGGGGCTTCCCAGGTGGCTCAGCAGTAGAGAATCTGCAGGAGCCACGGGAGACTGGAGCTCGATCCCTGGGTGGGGAAGATCCCCTGGAGGAGGAAATAGCAACCCATGCCAGTATTCTTGCGGGGACAGTCCAGTGAATAGAGGAGCCTGGTGGGCTACAGTCCGTGGGGGTTGCAAAGAGTAGGACACGGCTGAGCAGTGAGCATGCACACACAGGAGAGCTGCTTGAAGGCAGGGGTAATTTTGTAATTTGACAGGTGGGTCCTGGAGTATTTTACAGAGAGAGCCTAACAAAACTAAGAGGAACAATCAGAAAGTAGGGAGGACAAAAGGGAAACAGTGTGCATGGGAACTTTCCCTAGTAGGAGCTTTATATTCCATGTAAGCAGGTAAAACTGAGTTGTGTGTCATGTGTGTGTATGAAATCTGGAAATCAGAGGTACTTACATTGTCCTCGTAAGCATAATTCGGTTCACATTTTCCTTTCCTTCTCTGCCTTTCCCTGCAGAATTCCTGTCTTAGAACTTCCCTCAAGGTGTTAAAAGCAGTCTTTTTACCCTCTAATTTTAGAATATACCTGTTTCTTTTTTTATTATTGAAGTATAGTTGATTTTTGCGGTGTTTCAAGTGTACAACACCTGTGTGTGTCATACATATTACACAATTCATGTGCTCTCATATAAAATGTTAATTTATCCTTTCTTCACTGAAAAGGGCAATAGACAATATACATAATGCAATAGATTTTTTGTAACATAAACTAAAGTTTTGGTATTCAATTTTAAAAGGATTCACAAATGCTCATGTCTGCAAGTGGTCAGGCAGGGGATAAACTATTGAAGCTGGGCGAGGCGGCAGTTTATGCACGGGTCACATGAGTGATGGGCCTTAAAAAGGAGTCTCTGTGCTCCAGCTGAGTGTTACCACACAGGAATGATGATGGGGTCATGCAGGAGCTTCTGATTCTTATGAGAGAAGCCAAAAAACCCCAGTTTACTGTATGAAATTTCCCGACCTGTACATGTTGACTCAAATAGAAACCGTGCCTGTGAGCTGAATCTAGCCCATGGGATGCTAGTATGTGACATCTGGCTGAACGTAAGCCCCTATGACATCCTGGCTAGAATGTAACCTCCACAAGAGTAGTCATCTGTATCTGTTTTGTTTGCTGAGTATCAGAGATCTCTAGAATGGTAGGTGCAAAATAAATACATATCTTAATGAATAACATTATCTTTCTGACCCATGCAGAGCAATATATAGAGAAATAGAAATATGTTGAATTTTTTAAGATCCCATTTCTGATAATATAGAAAGAATCCAAGTTATAATTAACTTTAAGTAGTTGTTTGGATGTTTTTTACTTGATGTCTTTGGGAAAATTCCATTACATGGCAAAAAAAAAAGTCCACATAGCAAAAATTCTTTTTTATGATGTTGACCAGCTAATTTCTACTTAACCTTCAAACCTCAGCTCTTGTTCTTTTTCTGGAAGTCCCTGTCCTTACAGCCCTTCTCTCCCTCCCCCATCCTCCACCTGAGTCTGATTGTCACTCCTCGGGGCTCCCAGGCCCTCTGGGCTTGCCTCACCCATGATCCTCCCTAACATGCACCTTGATGTCCTCATCTCATGTCCTCATGGGCTGAAAACTTCTGGGGGACAGTCTGCTGTATGAGTTTGTATTCCTTGGCGTAGAGTAAACATTCAAAAGATGTTCGTTAAGTTATTTCTGTGGTATTGAGTTGTAAAAATCAAGAGCTCTGAAGTTTTCCTCGCTACTGTGCTTTTCTCTTTTCAGGCTACCTTTTGGTTTTGCCCAAATGCCCTACCATTTCCCCACTTCTGTATTCAGACATTTTTGGAAGGACTAAATCACAGCCTTAACCTGCAGAGTCGCAGGCTGAGCAAACAGACACACATAAAGAATTCTGTGTTGAGTTCCATGATAAAGGGGAAGATATGCTGTGAGAATATGGAGGACATTGATTATGATTTAGGACATCTGGCAAGGATTTAAAACCCTGCCCAAGGTTAGCATGAAGGAGGTGTTTTCTTCTCCATCAGAACAACTATTCAATCTTTATGCTTCACAAGTTGCAGTATGGACTGTGTATATCCCTGGGCATGTGCCCATAGAAAGTACCTCCCTCCCTTTTTTATTTTTAAAAGATTTAATATGTTTAAAGAAATGAAATAGGCAATCAAAAATATGAGCTAGTAACAGAGAAATGAAACCATAAAAATTAATCAGTTCCCCACCCCTTTCTGCTCTAGTTTTATTTGTATCTCTGTTCAAAGCCTAACCTGCCCATGGAAAACTATTTTCTCCTCAGCATCACTTTTTAAAAAATATCAAAATCTTTGAACATATGAAAGTGGAGAGAATGATATAAAAATAATAATATAACAGATTTCCACTTGCCCAATAATGATATTCAGCAGTAGTACCTCCCATGTTGGTGAAAAGAAGACTTTGCTTACTTTCTAAATGTGGGGGAGCCAGTCAAGAAAATCAGTAGGTGCTCACGTACCATTCAAACATTTTAATAGACTTAGGAGAGACAACATGCTTTTTCAAGATCAGAAAGGTCTGATCAATTTAAACTCAAAGGGTAAGAAATTATTGGAGGACAGGATTACATGATAGCTAAAGATAAATATTGAACTAGGAACCTTTAGGTCATGAAAAGCATGTGATGTAGATTGTAGGGAAGAGAAATTCAGTTTTGTCTTAAAAGAAATAAATGTTGACTGTTTGGAACAGATTGCCTTATTGAAAAGGTAAGGTTGAGTACAACTTAAAATTCACCCTGATGCCATTTGAAGCATTTAAGATATATATATGTGCATGTGTACTCTGCCTCAATCCAAAAGGATCAGTGGCAGGACCCACTAAAGCAAACTGTACAGACGATTTCTAGAAATAAAGTCAGTTTCATAACATTTTCTAATATAATTTTAATAGTTCCCCTTCAGGAAAAAAGTTAAAGTCAAGCAAAGCATGTTTATTGATTCACTTCCGTTTTGAACATTTAAAAGCTACCTACTCAAATGCAGGGCACTGATCTAGGAATTTAAATGTGTTTGATTTTACTTCTGTCTCCCTCCCGACTCCCTGGTCCTCTATCTGGAGGAGTAAAAACACAAGTAATAGTAGATATCATTATATTTAGTTCATGATGCATTAAGCTAGGTATTGGACATTTTCTAACCAGGGCAGCTTTTAACAATGCAATTCTTACTTTTTTTTTTTACTTTTTACTTTTTTCTTACATCAAATAATTCTCAGAATTTATTGTTAATAATGTGAACCTAACCAGAAATAGTCTCTCCCCTTTCTAATCATAAATCTTGCTTTGGGGTATGTATGGGGAAGTATGATGGTATCTGTGTTAGCACAATTTAGTTGGTAGTCACAGTTCTCATGGAGAAGGCAATGGCACCCCACTCCAGTTCTCTTGCCTGGAAAATCCCATGGACAGAGGAGCCTGGTAGGCTGCAGTCCATGGGGTCGCACAGAGTCGGACACGACTGAAGCGACTTAGCAGCAGCGGCAGCACAGTTCTCATGTGAGTGGACACCATGCAAATAAATGTATACATTAAAATTGGACCGTACTTAAAGAGATTTAATAATTCATCCTGTTGCCTCTGCAAATAAAGAGCCAAAGCCCCATTTATGCACTTGCTAAAATATGGCAGATAATGATGCATTCATGTTTAATATTGCTAATAAATTTGAAAATTCACACTTTTATTGATAAACATTTTCTTAAAATGCAGTCCAGGAGGACAGATTGTTAAATTTAAAGACTTTATAAATGAGAATTGAAGATAGTGATACGATTAGTGGCAGGGCTGTGGCAAGAGTCATCTACCAACTTACCTGACTCCCAAGCATTCAGCAATGACTTTCGTATTTCACTTTTATGTGCCACCAAACTGCACACAATTTTAGGGGAAAAATTAACATGGTAACAGAGTGATAATTATAGTAAATATTGTGCTTCTCCTTATTGACTTAAATTACATACTTAAAATATTTCAGAAAAATATTTCTGTTAGTCTGGTTTAATATATTGCAGTTTTTGGCTGTAAAACGTATGTACAGAAGAAATACTTAAATCTCTTTTAAGATTTTCTCTTTGACATATGCACCAAAAAGGCGTATTATACACTTCAGACAGTTTGAGATCTAGAAATATTCATTGGAAATAACAAAGTCTCGTTAATATTTCCATCTGCATAGGTTTTAATGACATATTGCATAGGTTTTAATGACATATTGCATAGGTCAGGATGCCCCAAGAATTATTTCCTCTTTGGGTTAGTTCTCTCTAAAATCTCAGAAGATTTTTGAGAGGAATGAATTCATAGTTTATAAATAATATTTCAGAATATATCTTAGAATAGCATAGCACACTAAACTGAATTTTTTGTAGTGAAAGTTTTGCTGTATTTGATGACTATACAGAAGTCTTAATGTTCTTTCTACTTATTACTCTCTGAATTGATTAGAACACATGCTTATTTGAATTTTATCTTGTATCCTTAGTGGACTTTATGTTTCATTCTTTTTTTTTCCTATTAAGATTCCAGAAGCTTATTTCATTAGAGATCCCCATACGTTTCTTCTTACAAAGGACTTTATTAAGGTATTTGTGTTGTATTTAGTGTTCAGAGTGTTCTCTGGTCTCTAGCTGCTTGCATGTACTCACAGGATAACATTTCCACATTTAACCCCAGCTTCTAAATAAGAATAGTGACTTAACGGAAGCATGTTTGGAAGGAGAAGCAGAGCTTGTCTACAAAATACTAACACTTGGATGATTCTGCACCCTGGGAGAAGAGCACCCGGTGAATTTTCTGGACTTTTTTCATGGCTGACTTGGGATACACTTTGCGTTGTCAGAGTGTGTTGACCTCTCTCGTTGATGCATACTGATTGTGACAGTCACTCTCCTTCCCCTGCAGGCCATGGAGGCACAGATACAGAACTTTGGACAAACGCCATCTCAGTTGCTTATTGAGCCACATCCGCCTCGGAGCTCTGCCATGCACCTGGTAAGACGTAGCAGCTTGCGGAACATTTCTGTCTTTCTTTGTACCTGAGTAGAGTTCAAATAAAATAGTGCTTTTTTTAGCAGCATTTTAAAGCTTCTCAATGTATTGGCTTAACTCTTCAGCCTCAGGATATACTGATTACCTAGAAAGAAACAGAAAAAGGAGTATAGTTCTTACCTTTAAGTTCGGCTTCAGCTAGCCCAATTTTGGATTCACAAAAATCGCCGCCCTCTCTATTAGGAGTTGGCTCATATACATAAACTCCTTCATACACATACAGGCTTATAGACATACACAGGCACCAAAATTAGGTTACACTTATAAATTAGAATGAAAAATATAAAAGAAACACAATCTAAAGGTAGCTGGTTTGATCTTTGGGGTCAAAGTGTGGTAGAGGAAGTAGTTCATTTTAAGAAAAGGAAAGAAATATAAAGATAATATACAGCCTCTGCATGGCAGCAGTCAAGAAAATAGATTAAAAATAAGGACCTCAGAGCCAGATTTGGGTCAAGCACCACGTCTGCCACGAACTAATGAATGAATTGGGCGAGGTATTTAAGCTCTTTGTTTACATTTCAGCCTGTGTAGCCTGAGGGTAACAAATCGCACCAGCCCTGAAAATGCAATGACTCAGTACTGTATGTAGCACTTAGACCAGCCCCTGGCATACAGGTACTCAGTAAATGTTAGCTGGCCTTATATTCTCAGTTTGCAAGGGAAGAAGTAATATTCTTTTCATTTCAATCTGAATCTTTTAAGATCCATTTTCATAAGAATACGACCCTTTTCAGTTTTTAGCAGTTAACATTTCTCTATTTAATTTGAAGGTAAAAATTTTTCTAAGAAACTACTTTAGAACTTACTTTTTCACTGTGATTTTCCACTAAGTTTTTACTGAGGGGGAAAAAAAAAAAGCTTGATGGCAAAAATGTATTTGCAGAATGAATTACAGTTCATCAACTTTTCTAGATAATTGTCAAGGGACCAGATATCCTCATACTGGAGTAAAATGCCCTGGAATATGGTCCATAATATATGTATAAACAAATGTACAAGTTGTTATTGTGTGATGGAAGTATTGTTCATACCTTTCATTTATCCTGTCAACTACTTTACACATTTGAATCGACCCCCTCTGTATGCCAGGCATGACACTAAGCATTGGCAGGACAGAGGCAAGGCATCCTCTACACCGTCGAAGGGTTGGTAGTCCATCACCTACTGAAGCATAAACAAATGTGTGTGTTTGAAAACATTTATTTTCCTATACAGTAACTCAGCTGAGCAATTTCACTGTTTAATGAACTCTGCTACTTGAGGTGGGTCCTCACATGCAACCAAACAGAGAGGCTTTCACCACGCGTGCTGTCCCCAGCCCCACACCCAGGCGCAGCGTAGACATGGAGCCTGCAGACCTGAGAGGAAGCATTTTAACAAACTGTCCAAGAGAATCTCTCTCATACTTTATTTTATGAAATCCTTTGGCAGAAGAGTTTTATCCCCGTGTTGGTTTTCTCTATTTAATAATAATGTAGTAAAAAATATTTACCCTGGAGAAATGCCCAATCAGAACTCATTACTTTCCTAGGGGAAATTGTTAGAGGCTAAATTGACATGGAACTGTTTATAAAGAAAATCAGCTTTTTAAGTTTATGTAGCAGAGAATTCACACACACACACACACACACACCCCCACACACACCCCCATACGTCTATATAAAATAGTGAACAGTTAGAAAATATGCATGAAAGCTAAATAGTGGTTATTTCCAGCATTCTTATCTGTCTTTTATGTAATAATGTGTATAGTATTTTGCAACCCACGCCAGTATTCTTGCCTGGGAAATCCCATGGACAGAGGAGCCTTACAGACTACATTCCATGGGTTGGCAAAGAGTCAGATATGTCTTGGCGACTAAACCACCACCACCATACTACTTACTAGTAGTACTAATAGTGTCTCCTTTCTGTCAAGTCATATACTAGATGTTTGAGAAACAAAGATTAAAAAAGCAAAGAGAGTGTTGTCTCTCAGGAAGCTCACCATCGAGCAGGGGAAGGAGCCTAAACCACAGTCATCAGAGACACAGCAGAAACGTGCCCATGGAGCACGGACAAGGGAGGCTGTGGAATTTTAATTATTTAGACTGTAGCCATGCCCCCACATCAGCCAGGTAAAAAATGAAAGAATCAGTTCACTTCGTATTTCACATAAACACTGTCAGGAACTGGCTTGACTGATCTTTCCACCACAGTGGTGTTGTAACCACACTGAAAAATTACACTGCATCATGTGGACATAGCTCTAAGCTAACTTCTTAAATCATCTGGAAGCGTGTTAGTCACTCAGTCGTGTCCGACTCTGCAACCCCATGAACTGTAGTCCACCAGGCTCCTCTGTCCGTGGGATTCTCCAGGCTAGAATACTGGAGTGGGTTGCCATGTCCTTCTCCAGGGCATCTTCCTGACCCAGGGATTGAACCTGGGTCTCCTGCATTGCAGGCAGAGTCTTTACCATGCAAGCCACCAGGGAAGCCCTCTTCCATCGTCTGGCAGCACCTAAATTGCAGCTGGTTGTTAGTAATTGGGGTCCTCTCCCAGCAACTGTGCAGAGTGCCTGCTCCTTTGGCTGTGCCCGCCTCACAGGCCAGAGCACCGACTGCTGTGCTGCCTGCGTGTGCTCATGCTAGCCTGTTTGAATCTCACGCTCCCCCACGCTGTCACTAACTCTGTTATTCTTTCTGTTTTCTTTGCTCTCCTCCCTTTCTATTCAACAGTGTTTCCTTCCACAGAGTCCACTCATGTTTAAAGATCAGATGCAGCAGGATGTGATCATGGTGCTGAAGTTTCCGTCAAACTCCCCAGTGACGCACGTGGCGGCCAACACGCTCCCCCACCTGACCATCCCTGCGGTGGTGACGGTGACCTGCAGCAGGCTGTTCGCCGTGAACCGATGGCACAACACAGTAGGTACGTGGGCCTAAGGGAGTCACTTACTAGCGGGGTCTAAAACGCTGTGGTTCAGGTAAATGTGTGGAGGGCTAGCGAGTGTGCCAAATGAGCTACAGAAAGCAGCAGAATAAATAATTGCCAGACTTCACTAAATAACTCGTCTGCCTTCTTCATTGCTGCTGTGTTACAGTGCCGCACGCAGTGCTTGTTATTGTTTAGTCACTCGGTCATGTCCAACTCTTGTGACCCCATAGATGGTAATCCACCAGGCTCCTCTGTCCATGGGATTTCCCAGGCAAGAACACTGGAATGGGTTACCATTTCCTCCTCCAGGGGATCTTCCCAACCCAGGGATCGAACCCTTGTGTCTGCATTGACAGGCAGATTCTTTCCCACTGAGCCACAGCGACGCTCACAGAATGCTTGGCTAATGGGTCAGTATCTAATAAGTATTTGATGAATTGAAGCAGTTCTACAAATAATTCAGGTCCTCCCACCCTGCTCCTGCAAGGGGAAGAAAAAAAAACACACACACAAATTTTATCCCATACTAAACAAAAACAAGTTTGAATCGAGGTGGTTTCAAATCCTTTTTCTCCCACTTGATTAACTCATTTAGGAAATATCTGAATGACCACTTTGTGTCAAGTGGTCCTGGGCACTGGGAGTGCAGCAGTGGACAAGGCAAATAGCATCCCTCTCTTTGTGGAGCTTTGAGTCCGAGAGAAGACAAAATCTAAATTGTTCAGCTATTTCATGTGTGTTTTCTCCAAACTCATTCCTGAAGGTTCCAACCAGTACATCTTGAAGTGATATAATTCTGTCATGAAAATTCAACAAATTGATACTTATCCAGCCAGGACAGCAGTGGATGTGACTAAATGCTTTAGTTGGCCCAGTTCATTACTGATATGATCTCCCTAGAAGCCTCAAGATCCCCACTGTCTCTAAGTTTGAATGGCTGAGCCACACCAAGTTCACCTGAATCTTAATTCTACTGACTTCTACATCACTCTGGAAAACCAGATTACTTTTAGCTTAATCTCCTAAGAATTTCTGAATACCCCTGTTTTATGGTTATTGGTAACACTTTCAACATGAAGTAGAGCGAGTTCCATTCACTCAGAAATATGGAGAAGACATCTCTTAAAAATATCTGAGGTTGGCTAAAAGGTTTGTTCAGGTTTTTCCATAATACTTTACAGAAAAACCTGAATGAACTTTCAGACCAACCCAAATATGACTTTATTATTCACAGGAGTCTTAGCCTCTAGAAATATTTTGCACTGAGAGAAAGCTGTAAAGATTTGATTTTTGTTTTCTTTAGAGTTGTTCTAAAGTTTTATATGTTACCCCATGTAAGAAATTATGACTAAAGAACTCAGTCAAGCTCTAAATATTAATCCTCTGAAAGTAGCTTTTAGGTTAAGATTTTAGGTGTGGCTCAGTTGTATACCTTCAGTTGACTTGTTTTCTTTTGAAAGAAGCTGGAAGGGATGGGAGTCCCATCTTCCTCTCTGCCTTGGCCCAGGTCAGCCCATGCTTACACCCATTTCTACATGTAGACATAACCTTTTCTTAGATTTCAGCTCTCTGATGGATTCCAGAAATGTGATAGTCTTCTATTTTATCCAGCTTTTTCTGTTGTTAGGATAACAACACTCTTCCCAGCTTTCTCCATCTTAAGTGGAAACCAACAGTCCCTGTTGTAATGCTTTTTTTAAGATTTGTCTTCAAAAACATATAGTGTGACTGAATGATTCTTACAGTAATTTACCAAATAATTTTTAAGAAAATATATATTTTGTATAATTGTTATAAAACACTGCTTATTAGGAAATTCCTCCATTCTGAGAACTTTATGGTCATTTTCTCTTTTAATTAATCTTTAGGCCTCAGAGGAGCTCCAGGTTACTCCTTGGACCAAGCCCATCATCTTCCCATTGAAATGGATCCACTAATTGGTATGTTAACAACAAAAAATGCATTTTCATAAATGCTGCCTATCCACAGATTCCTATGTGGTTATTTATCACAAATGACAGTTGAATGATACTTTTGCTGTCACAAATTAATGTACAAATAATGTCAAATTGCCATCAAGGAGCTGTGCAAATCATAATATGTCATCTAAGAATTTTTTGTTATTAAAATAATGATTTGTGGTATTTTCTTGGTATTTCCAGAGGTCATTTAGGTTGGTTCTAAACAAGGTATATAATTCCAAACTGTGCTTTCTTTCAGCCACAACTCTTCTTTAACAACTTTATAGTATTTCAAATATATAAGGACTCAAAGCTATTATTAAGAAAGTTGATACTAAAGAATAACTTTTCTGGAAATCTCCATTTAATAGAGCTAAGCATTTTTTTTTAATTTAAGATTTTATATGAATTGCAAACTCAGGAGCTGTAACTGTTTGCAGCAGTATTCAAAGTATTTTTAAATAATCACATACACATTTATTAGCTGTGTGATGCAGAACAAGTGTCTTAATCTTTCTGGGCCTCAGTTTCATATCTGTAGGATGGTTCCTAATAATGTTCATTCTGCCTGTTCTCATGGGATCATATGAGAGCTAAATAAGAAAAAAATAGAATGTGGTTTGAAAAATTATAAAGCCATAAACAATTTATGGTATTTTCTCCTTAGATTAATTCCGCCTTCATCTTTGAACCCAGAAATAAGATGCAAGGCAGCCATTTAGGTTAGTTACCTATACTCCTACACAGAATAGCACTTATATTTCTCTTGGAGAATATATGCTTAGGACAAGGAATATTTTTCAAGTGGAGTCCAGCTTCTAGCTGTTTCTCTGCTAAAAAAATAGCAACAGTTTCACGTACGGCTAGAATGTAACTGTGGAAGATTAATAGCTGTATTCTAATTAATCAAGCACCAACTACATAGTTTTCAAGGGACTCAGACCTTTGATTTTCTTTTCCTTTGCTGTTGTTTACATTTTTTTTTTTTTTACTTTTTGCCTTCTCTAGTAATTATTATTATAGTGTTAGTCGATGTCCACAAATAGTAACACTTAAATTTAATTGGTGTTAGGAAGTGATGGTGATCTTCTACATCTGCATTTTCTGTTTAAGAATTCAGCCCAGGGATTTGGCCTGAAAGGACGGTGTGGAGTAAGGGACAGGCTGGCATGCAGACGGGCACTGGGGAAATCACAGGGCGTCTCTGAGTTCCTGACTTTATTCAGATTCAGTCCCAGTGCTGCCCATGGCGCTCTGCCTGTCTCTTTCTTCCCCAGCCCCTCTCCCATCTTTCTCACTCCCCTCCTCCCCTGCCAGCCCATTCTGGAAAGGCTTCTGTTTGTTGACAATCCAGGTCTTTAAAGCTGCTGACCTAAAGTTCCCTGAGGGGCCACCTACATAACAACACCCCTCTCACAAATCCCTACTTTCTTCTTTTCCCATGAATCATAAAGGCCATCAGAAAATGACAGATGGGGGCAAATATGAAGACATTTTTTCCTTATGTAACATACTTCATACAATATTTATTCCTTATTATTATTGAACTTGTTGGACAATAATGAACTTGTGCAGGGTGAATATCTATTGAATTAAGTGCATATAAATATTTTTATTATGTTGTAAATTCCCATCTTGAATTCCTCATATCAGTGGAAGAACTACTTAAATTTCCAACAATTTTTTAAATATATAATATGGTTCATAAATAATCATTGCTACTAAACAGTTTATATTCCTCATGAGGAAATGCTAAAATCTTAATCATATAGCATTAGAACCCATTTCTAGATAAATGAAGCATAAAAGTATTCCTTCTGTAAGTGCTTGGTGAAACTCTTTGTAGAATCTCTCTTTAAATTACTGTATCTGTTTTATGTTTAGCCAATAACTCTGGTGTGAATAAACGGCAGATCACAGACCTCGTTGACCAGAGCATACAAATCAACGCACATTGTTTTGTGGTCACGGCAGATAATCGCTATATTCTTATCTGTGGATTCTGGGATAAGAGCTTCAGAGTTTATTCTACAGAAACAGGTAAACTGAGCTATGAAATACCTTATCCTCATCAGAATGCCTGTTGTTTCACCTAAAGCTTCATATGAAGTCATACTTCTTAATGTAGGTGTCTTCATCTTGATGCCAAGATTCCAATTAAATGTCCACATTTTAAGTAATTGACTGCTTCTAATTTCATCCATTCTGAATTTTAGCGTGAGTTGAGCCCTGAATTCATGGGACAAAAGGGACTACTGTCCGCCTCCCCCAAATTAAATCCAGTAAAAGGCCTTAAAGCTCCCCTTAGTCTAGCCTAGCCTGGGAGGAAAAAAGTCATGATTGTGTTATTTTATAAGTTCTTTCCTTAAAAAAAAACCAAAGTGACGTTCTTGTATCATTTTTTCAGAAGGGATTCAAGAACCTAAATCTGTAGCTAGATTTGAATTACCTTGCAAGTTTGCAGGTCTATAGAGTCACTTTCCACAAATCTAGTAAAATAAGGTTAAGTTTACTACCATTTAAAGAAAAACAGCCATTGGATTCGACCTGCCGTTTCTGTGTTGCAGGGAAGCTGACTCAGATTGTGTTTGGCCACTGGGACGTGGTGACGTGCTTGGCCAGGTCTGAGTCGTACATTGGTGGGGACTGCTACATTGTGTCTGGGTCTCGCGATGCCACCCTTCTGCTCTGGTACTGGAGTGGGCGACACCACATCATAGGGGACAACCCGAACAGCAGTAAGTATTGGTCTGGAATTGTCCCATCAGACTGTAAATTCCTTTAATTTCCCTAATAACTTTTGCTGGGGTTGTAAGGATCTTAAAATATGAATGCTTAAATAGCATTGGAATATAGCTGTATTCAAAGTGTAAAAAGAAAGCAACCACTGTAACCTTCAGCCTGAGGAAACTCCCAGATCCCCTCCCAGTGACCGTCTGCCCAGCTGCCCTTCCCCAGTCTCCAAATGTCCCCATCCTTTCGGAATTCCCGTCCATGTCACCTGGTCCTTTCAACTTCCTGTGATTTCTCTCAGCTGAATGTATTCTCTCCCTTCTCTGAAATTCCATACACTTTATTTGTGCCTCCTGAGGACACCTCCTGCTTTCTATCAGGAGTATAGTCAGTATCTCTGTTTATTTATTTGACAATGATTGAGTACCCCTTCAGGTTAGGCATGGAGGGGAGCAAAAGCTGAATAAGATGATTCCTTTGTTTAGGGTGATTCCTGAGTGTTTTTTACTCAACAGGGCTCCCAAAAATACTCCATAGGGGAAAAAATGAGGTACTCCAGAGTAAAATAAATTTTAGAAAACACAGTATATATACTCTTATTCTCTATGTAAGCTCTAAAAGTGTCACACAAATACGTCTGTTGATGTTTGCATAAACCAGAGTTTCTCAAGGGCTTCCCAGCTGGTGCAGTGGTAAAGAATCCAACGCAGGAGACACAGGTTTGATCCCTGAGTTGGGAAGATTCCCCTGGAGAAGGAAATAGCAACCCCACTCCAGTATTCTTGCCTGGAGAATCCCACGGACAGAGGAGCCTGGTGGGCTACAGTCCATGGGGTCGCGAAGAGTCTCACACAACTGAGCACACACACGCGCACATGGTTTCTCAAACGTGTTTTCCAAGGAACCTTTTGCTCATGAAAGAGCAGTTATTATTCCTGAGAAATGTTGTTCTGAGGAAGCTCTGAAGCGCACCATGAGACCCTCTCTTTGCATCTGAAGGTTCTGATTCCTGGCATAGTTGCACACATTATAGGTTTTCAATAAATACTGTTAAATGACTGAGAAACTAGAAAATAGATTTCCTAGAAATAATTACTGCTTTTAACTACCAAGCTTGTATCTCCTGTACAATAGAGAATGATTTCTGTAAACTATTAATAATGGTGAGTACCTAAACTAGGGTTATTCCAATTAGAATTCATACACTGGTCACAATGTTAACAGTACTCTGAAAACATGAGTTTGGGAATATTTATGACGAAACAGAGCTAAGAATTTCCCAGGAATACTATGTACCTGCCACTGAAATACTATAGAGAAAAAAGAAATGTACAGGAGACCAAGGTATAACTGTGAGAGAGCTGGGCATGGAAATCTTCATGTGTATATGAAGGTAGTGAGAGAATGAATGACCGGGTGATTTAGATGACCCGGTGATTTAGTCTTGTCGCCCATAGCTAGAGGTGAAGAAAAGTAGATGAAGCGACTGAAAGTGTATTATGAAGTTGTGTCTCTGACTGTAGATACTGAATAAGAGAAAGTATGTGTAATTATACATTTTAGCCTCTGCTCCAAGTTGTGAGATACTGGTTTGAGGAAAACACATATTCAGTGTTGCTTGATTTCCAACCAGCGCAACTAATCAGCCACCAATTCTACAGTATACAAAACATCATACTCTAACTGCTAATAAGTCATTTACTCTTTTTAAAACTGTATCCCTAAAAAAAAAAAAAAAGAGCTTTGTTTTTAACAGGATTCTTGTGTTGTGTGTAAAATATATTTGACCTACTTTATTATTATACTTTATCATTCTTAATCATGGTACATTATCACATGTATTTTGTCTAAATGTATTTTTACATATTTCCAAATTTCCTTTTTTGAGACTAGCATTCATTACAAGAGAAGTTGAATTGAGCACCAGAGCTGTGTGGTATCTTCCATCTATTATTGACACAAATTAGAAGTTATTAGATAGAAAAAACTTTATAAAGAAGCAAAATAGTATACCTGTGGCGGATTCATTTTGATATTTGGCAAATCTAATACAGTTATGTAAAGTTTAAAAATAAAATAAAATTAAAAAAAAAATTAAAAAAAATTAAAAAAATTAAAAAAAAGAAGCAAAATAGTGTTTTAAATCCCATTAATTAACATCTTCAAAATGAAGCTCAGAAATGATGAAAATGATGTTTCCAAAAAGAATTCATTTCTTAAAAACTACCATCTGGTAGTAGAGAAGATAATATAATGTCCTGCTATGAGATAAAAATGTTAAATTATAGTAATTATCTGTTAACTACTTTATTTTCTAATTATCTTCTAAACGAAATGATGGTTGACAATTGATTGTATCTTTGCTCCATCACTTAGCAAGAAGAGTGAAATGTAGTATTATTTAGAGTATTCAAAGTTCCTATGGTAGGAGCTGTGTAATAGGAATGTTTATGTTAATTCTTAAGAACAAAACTGTGACTGAGATTTGTTAAAATGTAGCATTTTATTTAAGCTTTAAATAAAGACAGGATTATCCCTAAGAAATTATTGCATAATATTACATATACAGTATTGTCTCCATTTGTGGGGATATACATTTTTTTATTAAAAACTGTCATCATCATTATAAACCTAAAGGACTTTCATAAAACCCACCCTGCCAAGACTTTCCTAGACATTTAATGTGAGCATATATAGCATGGTTCCACTGTATTTGTTATCCTTAACATAAAAGGGAAGAAATGCTCTTCTAGATTAAACAGGATGAGTTGCTAAAGTATTGGCCAAGCAGCAAGCATGTACTGAACATGTGCTGTGTCCTGGTACTATATTAGCAGCTGGGAGGGCTGGGCAGTCAAAGTCTCTGATTTTCTGGGGTTCACCCAAAAGTCTGTATTATAATGTATATAGATTATGAGGGTCACAAAACTGCTTATCCTGCTTGGAATTATCAAGTGTACTGAGTATTGCATGAATCATGAATTGCTATCAGATAATATTTAGTTTCCTAAGTACTTGTATCTACAAAATGTTTAATGTTATATCTTGGGCACAGATGGATGATTATATAAAAACTGATTTCAGCTTTTTGCCACATGGATAGTAAAAATCCTGATAGTAAAAAAGTCATTTTTAGTAGTTGATCGACTTGACTGATTTGTAACTGACTTAATCTGTTAGAAAAGGCAACCTCCCAGCTCATATAGGCATGCCTAGAGAGACCTTATATGTTGGTCAATTCACCTTTTGCAGAGGCAGTCAAAGTATACACTGAATTGACTGTCACGTCAGGGATCTGCCATGGGTATTTGCCATCAGAAAACCCACAATATGAAAGGGAAAAGCTTTTCTTTTTCCAGTTTCAGTTTAATCTGTTTTACCAATTCACAGGCTATATGTGCTTTCTCTCTCATAATGCATTGCTACACAAGACCAAAAAGCTAGTTACGTCTAAATTCATATTAAAGTGTGTGACACAGTGCCCTTAGGTTTCAAGGGTTGTATATATTAACCTAGACTTGAAGAGGGAAGTCCTAGCATGAAATGTAATATCCCAGTAGCTGTTAGAATTCAGGACTTGGTCTTGCTGTGGACATTAAATTCGCTTTGTATGTCAGAGGCTGAATCATATTTATCCAGCACACCACCATAATGTGATAGGATTCATGTACTCACCTTATGTGCACATCACTAAAACTTCCTCAAGATAAACTCAAGCACTTTAATAGATGTATGCTTCTTTTACATTGTCATTATTATTTTTTAATGGATAGCTCTATTGGTGTCACAGAGGGAAAAAAATAATGCTTCTGCATTTTTTTAGGTAAGTTTGAAAAAGTTAATGGCTTCATTGTATCAAATACATATATTGTTGTGACTAACTTGGACATCTCCTAAATAAATCTTTTTCTAATTGTCTTTACAGTTTTAATGAATTTGCCACAAAGACAATGAAAATGTGTAAGCAGATGATTACAGAGTTTCAGACCATAAAAGAAACATGCAAAGGCTACCTGGCCTAGGTTCCAGTTGAATTAATTATACTGGTTTTATTAATATATTGCAGGCTAATATTCACTGCTACTCTTTCAAACTTGCAACTCCGAACATAGACAATTTTCCTGTAGATGTAAATAGGTGCCTGACGAGATAACAGAATTGCAGAGATGTGAAGGACACACGCTTTGATCTGAAGCAGACTCTTATACAAATTGTGAAACTAATTTGGAAGTGATAAAAATTAATTTGCGCACTTTAATTGGAAGCAGGCGACCGCCTGAAAGGAAGGCGAGCGGAGCAGGCAATCTGTGCTCAAAGCTGATTGAATTTTTTGTCAGGCAGGTATCTTGGACTTGGCCGCTTATCCTCCTGAGCCCTTCTCTACAATATATTACAGCCCATCTCTGACTGGTGTTCTTTAAAAGGATCAATGCTATTCCTATTGAATCCCTAGAGCCCCAAATTTCATTGATCTTGGGACTTGACATTTCTCATTACGTGCTGTAGCTTCCAACGAGATAGTCACAAGAGGGGCAAGTCAACATTGTCTCTTCAGCAGACACTTAAAACACATCAGGGCCTCGGCTCCAAATCCAGTCTGCTTGTAAAGTATGTGGTTTAATGTCTATACCAGGTACAAGGTGCTGGATAGAGAGCTGGTTGACTTTTTTTTTAATCAGCAACAGGAAACTTTGAAAGAGAATTTACTGTTCATCTTTGCAAATCAAATCTACGAATACACTTTGAGTCATATGTGTAAGAGCTTGTTATTGTGCTTTTTCAATTTCACTTTTGAAAAACAAGGCTTTAGCTCACGTTTGAGCATTATGCAAAACAAACTATGAAATGAGAAGCCCATTGAAAAGGAGACTCCAGCTGTGCACACATCTTTTCCCTGGGCTCCCATTGTGTAAGCCTCAGCTCTGGACACTGACACTCCTGCCAGCTCCAACCTATCACTAAACATCTGCCAAATCACATCCCTTGCTTTGTCTGCATCCAGCCTTCTTTTCAAATGACCATCCTGGTGCCCAGCTCCACAGCCACCACTAACCAGCGGTGCTATGGGGGATGAAGAAAGCTTGGACAAAGAACAACCTAAAGATATTATATGTATAATATATATAATTATATATTTTGAGAGGAGGTGTGGGGTCGCACAGAGTCGGACATGACTGAAGCGACTTAGTAGTAGTAGTAGTTACATGTGTAATAACTTTGAGAGGAGGTGTAGTTACGTGTGTAATAATTCTTACCTTGTAGGGCTTCCTGGGGGCCAAAAGACAATGTCCATAATGTAGCGCCCCTAGTACAGGGCCCATTCTGCAGGAGACCTCCTCCCGTGCCCTCAGCCCAACATTAGGAGACTTTATAGGGTTCTTGACTAAGAAGGGAACTGCTTGCCACTCAGCTTCTGCTTTTCCTTCCCCCTTTAAAGAACTGAGGCTGCAAGAGTCTTTGTTTTGAGCCAGAAGCAATCTAAGAAACAGACGTGACTAATGTGCTCTCGTGATCCAGGTGTCTCGGATCTATACCAGCGGGATCTCTGGGCGCCATGCAGAATCGCACCTCCTGGGGAAAGGCAGGCGGATGATATTGTAGATTATTTGGGAAAGAGGATGGTAGCACAGTTGTGCACTGTGACCTAGATCCTAGTCTTGAAGGCTCAGGACTTCAAGGACAGACATCTGCCCTGAAACAGCAATGCTCAGGGGGAAAATGTGGTCAGTGCCCTCTCTGAAGAAGAAAAAGAATAACTTAGACTTAATGACTAGATAGGTTTATATCTATCGTCTGTTTTTTTCAAGTACTCCATGAGTGCGTGATAAAATGAAACCACATCATGGGACTTTTTCCAACCCATGAAATGTTTTTATGTGGGTTACCTTGTGACCTGTGGAAAATGCAGGCCCAGGTGTTTCTAGTACTTGGGCCACAAACCTCTGCAGCAGGCCCTCAGGTGGCCAAGGACACAGTGTCTCAAGAAGGGACTCCTCATGACTAAAATGATGTCTAGCATCATTTTTTTTTTCCAAAATAAATCTTGAAATCAGAGAGCCCTGATGAAAATACTGCACCCTTTCAAATCTCTTATTCTGGAAACTCAGGTCAAAAATCCATCATTTTTATATAGGTATAAACATGACTGAAAATACTTTCTGCAGTGATTCTGCAATGACCCCACAAAGGCTAGGGATAAAATCTGAATGTCATATATCATCAGGAGGTTCATTTTCTGACTCCAGCAGAACCACACTGAGGATCACAGAAAATCTCTGCTGTTTTTGTTTAGCTCTAATGTAGAAGAACTCAAGCTTCTCCTGCATATCAGTAGTCCCGTAAATGAGGTTTAAAATAATAAGGACCATGAGTAATCTTTACTTTGATCACTTCTCTGAAAGCCACAGCCTATCACGCTGAAAGGCTCTTTTGTCAGTTCTATGTGGATAGCAGCATCGGATACCTTTGTACTTTTTTCACAATCCATTTAAAAAATATTGAAATGACTTGTGATAAAAATGGGATGGAATCTGTTTATTGTAAGCCTGGTATGTTTGCTCTTTCCAAATACTTGCTTAGAAGGAATCTCAAAATCGGACTTCTTTTTTTTCATTCATCATAATTCCATCACACAGAAAGCTCTTCTTCTGAGAAAGTGACTCTGAAAGGAGGGCAGTGGTACTCTGGTCCTCAGAGGAGAGGTCTCACCTGCACCTCCCTCTGTGCGGCGCCCTTTGACCCTCAGCTACATCCATCAATTGTGGTGTGACACTGACGGAATATTTCTAGGATTGTGAATGATTGTCCGGGTGGGTGACATCTGTCCCTGGCAGTGAAATGAAATATAGGGAATATGTTTACCCCCCACTCCCGCTGCCGCTGCAGATTCCCCAACTCAAAACCCCAGAATAACATGTTATTTACTCTTCTGTAGTTGAAAGCAGGAAACCATGCTTCTCAGGGGCCCTACAAAATCTTCTAATAGTTAAGTTTCGCAGTTTACTCAAATGGCCTGGGGAAATTGTAATGAAAAATAAAACATTTTAAAATTTTTAAATCAGAGGTAAGCCTTGGAAAAACTTACTTCCTCATAGAAAATGTATTACATACTTAAGGAATATGTTTACTATTTTTGTACATTTTTTAAATTTCCTGCAATAGAACTAGATTGCCTTTAACTTTTTCTGTGGCATATAGGGGAAAGGTTTATAAAACTATATAAATTTTATTAAATATATAATTGTAAGATGTTTAATTCATCAGTCTCTCCAAGATAAAATAATCACTTAGAAAAATTAAGGATGATATTACACATAAAATCGTGTCAGTAATTAATCCTCATTTTGCCAGGGAACGTAGGGCATCTTTGAAGCATAAATTTAGAGTCAAATGGCAGACTAACATGGGCTTTTAGCTTCCCCTCCCACTCACCATCTAGGTAAGAAATGTCTCAAACACAAAATGGAAGCTGATGGATGTGAGGAAACTCACAGAAAACAGTGAGCAGTTCCTGGGGAGACAGAACACCAGTGGGTCTGAAGGAGGAGATATTGGCAGATGGAAAGAGTATTGAGTACCTTGCTGGGTAGGGCGCTTTCATTATGTACTTTCTTCACAGAATTTTCCATGCATGACCTATTGAAGCCTTCCCTCCTGCCACTTGGGGCAGGAATCAGAGCACTGTCCAGGGCTGGATCGTTGCCAGGGGAGTGGCTGACCCAGGAGCCGGGCACAGGCTCTAGCCCTTGGACATTCACTTCCTCCACTGCCTCCTTCACGGTGAGGGGATTGCAGCCCAGGAAGCGTAGGATGTCTCTCTGAGAAACGAGATGGAGGAGGGGGTTCAGCCTGATCCAGAAAAAAGTATGAGTTCACAGAGAAAAACAGGCTAGCATGCAGGATCTCAGGCAGCATAAAGGAAAGATCACAGACCCAACAACCGGATGAAGCAGAGTGAACAGGAGAGAAATACAGAACTTTCTCAAAAGTCTTAATATTTTCTAAGGTATGAGAAAGGGGACATTAAAGCCACTGGTAATGGTCTATATTTTTAAGCTGGGGGTGAGTACAAGGTAATTCATTTTATTCTCTTAACCTTATATATGCTATAAATATTTAATATATAATTAATGATTTTAATCTAAAAGCAAATGAAAATGCACATAGTTGTGTGGAAGCTACCAACTTGAATTTTTTAATTATCAATAAAAATAGTCTACAATAATATTCCTCAAACTTTCTAATACACTGACCCCTTTTAAAAAGTACAAAATTATTACTAACCCCCCCAAAAATCTCTGACTCTAAGGAATGTGTTCTTGGACTCCTTGAATCTAGTTTGAGAAACATTGACTTAATTAGCTCATCGTAATCTTTAAGTGCATTTCAACTTTTAATTGCCACAGCATAGATTTTTGATGGTGGAGAGAGATTTCATCTTTACAACTGGTTAAAAATATAGAGTATCATCAAAATGTAAATCTGAAATTTAAAATTTTTCATAGAACTTTTCAGTCTCAATAAAATAGCCACAGATCCCAGGATACACAGACCATAATTTGATAAATACCAAGAATTCTGGAAGAGTTGCAGTCACAAGCCAAGTTACAACATGACTTCTCAAGCAGGAAAAAGTAATGGTCAAATGATACTGACAACATGAAATAATGATATTTTTATATATGCACAAAGGCTTATTTATGTATAATACTTGCTCTTTGCTGAAATTATACTGTAGAATCAACTGAACAATACATCCAAGATGAATAACAAAATCATACAGGTTTGCTGGAACTATTTAATAATTAAAGAGACAATATAAGGCATTAATAAGTGTGACGTTGTTAATGAAAAGTGGAAATAGTTTGGATATTACAAGGCATTGATAAATATTTGTTGGATCTGACATGAATAGGCAGATGTTAATTGTTAATAAGCATTTCATGTCCCTCTTCAGATCACCCTGCCTTCAACAGAGTTTCACTGCAGAGTCTGTTGGGTCCTCATATCCTATCCTGTACAGCTGACACTGGCTTTCTTTTCGCTTGTACCAAAGCAGCCACTCCAGACTGTACCCAGGATGGCAGCATACCCAGTGCACCTTCCAAAGTTCCTCTCTGAATTTCTGTTGTTTCCTTTTCCTCCACACTTTTGTACGGAGACTGTAGCAATCCCTCATTTCCATCTCAAAAGTGGCTTCTCCGAATGACTTTCCCAGCAAGATGTCGCTGGGCAAGAAGCCCTCTCAGTTTTGCTGGTCCTTCTCACAGTCTTACAGGCATGCAGTTTATTCACCAATATTCTGCTTT
The DNA here is from genome assembly GCF_029407905.1 of Bubalus kerabau. Taxonomy (NCBI): domain Eukaryota; kingdom Metazoa; phylum Chordata; class Mammalia; order Artiodactyla; family Bovidae; genus Bubalus; species Bubalus kerabau. Next base: position 26,354,495 of record NC_073635.1, on the reverse strand, counting down.
TCTCTCCATTCATTTGTGGATTTTTTCTTTCTCTTTTCTCTTCTGTGTAATCCCATTTCACTCTGTGCACCCACGTTTGTTCTTCACACTCGTCATTGTTGAGTGCCTCCAGTGGTCAGCCTGTGGAAGATGTGCCGTGGTTGTTGGATGTGTTCTAAGCAATTGCAGGTTATAACGTACGTCTTCTTGATACTCCCAACTCCTAACCCGCTGAGAAGACCTGTCACTTAGAAGGCATGCACTCGGTACAGAGGGCAAAGCACTTGGCAGTCAGAATGCTGATGCAGAATATTCAGCTGCTCTTTCTTGGCTAGGATCGCACCAAAGTCAGATGGAGAATTAAGATGATTATCTGATTGTCTCTTCTTTGCTTTACTACTTTCCGTTCCCATCTCCAAAAAAATCAAAGCACCACAGCCTGTTTTGTTGAAGATCTTAAGGAACATTTTTAAAGGGGTAAGAGCAAGTGTTGCAAAATTACCTAGCTCTGGGTTCAGTTCCAACACCTGCTCCTATATGAACTTGTGTAAGTTGAACAACCTTTCAAAGCTTTGGAGTTCTATAAAATAGAAAAAATAATTGTACCTACCTCCTATGTTTTGGCAAGCTTGATTTCTATTTCTTCACAGTAATCAGGAAGAAAAAAAAGTATTTCTCACCACTATCATGATGTTATAAGTAGGTCACATTTGTTGACTTAGCCGTCATCTAAGCATCCTGAGTCAAAGCTATGGTTTTTCCAGTAGTCGTGTATGGATGTGAGAGCTGAGCCATAAAGAAGAATTAATGCTTTCAAACTCCTGTGCTGGAGAAGAGTATTGAGAGTCCCTTGGACTTGCAAGGAGATCCAACCAGTCAATCCTAAAGGAAATCACCCCTGAATATTCATTGGAAGGACTGATGCTGAAGCTGAAGCTCCAATACTTTGGCCACAATGCGTAGAGCCAACTCACTGGAAAAGACCCTGATGCTGGGAAAGATTGAAGGCAGGAGAAGGGGGCAACAGAGGATGAGATGGTTGGATGGCATCACCGACTCAAAGGACATGAGTTTGAGCAAGCTCTGGGAGACAGTGAAGGACAGGGAAGCCTGGCATGCTGCAGTCCATGGGGTCACAAAGAGTTGGACAAGACTGAGTGACTGAACAACAGCAAAAGCTTCCTGTGTGGTAGGCACAGTAGGTTTCCTCATTTTGCAGATGAGGAAAAAGCAGAGAGATTAAATAACTGCCTCATGGTCACACAGCTGTTAATAGTAAATGCCCTTACTAAACATTAATGATTGTTATTTTTAAGTGTTGAATTTAATGGTAGAACCCTTCATTCCTGCTATTGGTCTGTGGACACTCACTGCTGTTGTTCCCTTCCAGGTGATTATCCTGCTCCAAGAGCTGTCCTCACGGGCCATGACCATGAAGTTGTCTGCGTTTCTGTCTGTGCAGAACTTGGACTTGTTATCAGTGGTGCTAAAGGTCAGGAGACATTTCTTTCATTTTAGGTCTTTAAAAACTGTACTGTTTTCACAAGTTAACCATGATTTATGATTTGTTTCCTTGAGGAGGCTCTCCGTAGACAAATGCAATCCCTAGGTTCTTTGCAGCTGTTTAGTTTTATTAATATTTGCTAGTACTAATATAAGATAGATGTAAATTTTTATGAAGTACTTTGTGGTCACCAGCATTCTAGCCAGAACACTGGTAAATCAAACTGCAGCACACGCATCTGATGCAGTCATTACAAATCACGTTCAGAAGCCAAGGGGGAGAGAGCCATGATCAAGGAGATCACGGGGGCTCAGGCGGTTCACCAGACATAGCCCTGGGTCCACCCCCTCCGCTAGTCCTTTCTTCTCAAGGTTGGGTAGGTGGGAGAGGAAATATGATGACTTAGTTCTTTTGGCTTTTTATGGAAGAAGTACTGCTTCGGGAGAAGTCAGGAAACTTCGATTCTAATTCTGGCTCAGATACCAATTCTCCATGGAAGGTTCTGGGGCAGGAAGGAGCCTAATGCTTAAGAGAAACTGAAAGAAAACCAGAGGGGCTGAGTGTGCTGAGGACACCACGGAGGTGAGGAGACAGAAGAGTGAAGAGGCGGGAGACCTGAGGCACAAGGATTTGCAATTCGCGTTTGTTTTGAACATAGTAGAAAACCATCGAAGGTTTTTAGCAAGATGATGAGATGATCAGATTTTGTTTCTAGGGCCTTATTCTGACTGCTTTATACATAGAGGATATGATGTCTGAACACAGGGACACTTTGCTTTTGTATTTAAGAGTAAATAACCCAGGGAGGAATACAAAAGGTATTTTCAATAAGTGTCTTTTAATAAGTGTCTGTTTTAGTAATAATATGTATAACATCATTCTATTCTATAAAGCAAAAAAAAGAAAGAAAAGGAAAACACAAGCCACATAATACACATAGGGTAAAAACAATAACTTTCTATAGATGATGGTTGATATTATAAGTGATTGCTATTTTTCTCTCTAACTCTTCATATTTTCTGGAATGCACATCTGTTACTTTAGTAATCAGGAAAAAATTCGGGTATAGCCTCATAATATCACTTGTTTTGAAAAATATATATCTACTGAAATCAATTGATTGAAAAATAGGAATAAAATTCATATACAGTTTTATGGAGTATTTCTAAAGGATGTGCTGCTAAGTCGCTTCAGTCGTGTCCGACTCTGTGCGACCCCATAGACGACAGCTCACCAGGCTCCCCTGTCCCTGGGATTCTCCAGGCAAGAACACTGGAGTGGGTTGCCATTTCCTTCTCCAATGCATGAAAGTGAAAAGTGAAAGTGAAGTCGCTCAGTCGTGTCCGACTCTTAGCGACCCCATGGACTGCAGCCTACCAGGTTCCTCCATCCATGGGATTTTCCAGGCAAGAGTACTGGAGTGGGGTGCCATTGCCTTGGCTAGGTAATACCAAACTATATTAACCAATTATTTTTATGAACTTGGCTAGTGAATATTTGGAGAAGGCAATGGCACCCCACTCCAGCACTCTTGCCTGGAGAATCCCATGGACGGAGGAGCCTGGTGGGCTGCAGTCCATGGGGTTGCTAAGTCGGACACGACTGAGCGACTTCACTTTCACTTTTCACTTTCATGCATTGGAGAAGGAAATGGCAACCCACTCCAGTGTTCTTGCCTGGAGAATCCCAGGGACAGAGGAGCCTGGTGGGCTGCTGTCTATGGGGTCGCATAGAGTTGGACACGACTGAAGCAACTTAGCAGCAGCAGTGAATATTTTATCTCAGTGCTGTTTCTGCCTGAGGTGGGGGGTGGGGAGAAACAGTTGAAGCAAGATAAATCATTCCCCATGCTACTTTTACATTCTTGCCTCAGTCTTCATTTATTTGAAACAATGTTCCTACAGTCTGAACTACTTGATTAATTTTCTCAATTTTGCCTTTTACATTTTATATATAGACCATAGAAAAGGTACATTGACAGTAATGTATCTTTATGTGGCACAATGTTAAAATTTTGATGATACTAAAGAAATTTAGCAACTGTTTTGATAATTCTCCCAAACTTTGTAAAGAAAAATTTTCTAAACACATGAGAACACTTGTGGGACATACAGTCTCTTTTATTCTCATGTAATGTATGGACTGTATCGTGTTTTAATGAATATTATCCTATGAAGGAAAAGAGCAGGTATTTACCAGATGAAAAGTTTGGAAGACACATGTGTGTGTCACATAACAGTTGTCTGTTGCTATCTAACATCAGTGCTTGGCTCTTGCCAGCATAGTTTTCTTTTCTGCCTCTTCCTACAAACCTGAGTGTATATTCAGGTGCCGATTGCGGGTTTGTGAGAGTAACATGAGTGGCCGTTGCTGTTCCCTACTCTGCAGAGGGCCCTTGCCTCGTCCACACAATCACTGGAGATTTGCTCAGAGCCCTCGAAGGACCAGAAAACTGCTTGTTTCCACGCCTGATTTCTGTTTCCAGTGAAGGCCACTGTATCATCTACTATGAACGAGGGCGATTCAGCAATTTCAGCATCAACGGAAAACTTTTGGCTCAAATGGAGATCAACGATTCAACACGGGTAAATCTGCATGTTGAGTCTAACTAGGGACTGAGCCAAGAGGTTAAAGATTGACTATTTTGCATTCAGTGACTCGTAGTAGAAGTTCTCAGGTATTCAGGTAAATGTGTACTGGTTTATAAAAACATATGAATTCATATTGATGATGCTTTGAACAAAGCCAGGGTTCATTTAATCTCCAGTAGTTAACTCAGTGAATTAGACTTTGACGGTGACAGCTGTTGCTTGATTAGAGGTTAGACCCTAAGGGGGGCCTCCCTGACGGCTCAGTTGGTAAGAATCTACCTGCAATGCAGGAGACCCCAGTTCAATTCCTAGGTCGGGAAGATCCACTGGAGAAAGGGTAGACTACCCACTCAAATATTCTTGGGCTTCCCTTGTGGGTCAGCTGGAAAGAATCCACCTGCAATGAGGGAGACCTGGGTTTGATCCCTGGGTTGGGAAGATCCCCTGGAGAAGGGAAAGGCTACCCACTCCAGTATTCTGGCCTGAAGAATTTCAGGGACAGTGTAGTCCATGGGATCGCAAAGAGTGGACAGGACTGAGCAACTTTCACTCACTCCTTCACTAGACCCTTAAGGAGATTTTTCTTAAACTCCCCTGACAAAAAGCTATTCCTACACTGCACTCTCCTGACCTTAAAAGTGAGTTTATTTTCATAGAAACTTATCTTTCAAACCCTGTACCAAAATTACATACTGAATTGCCCATCACTCAGAAATGAATTAGAATTTCTGGTTTATCATTATTAAAAACAGTTTTGAAATGTGTTCTGCAATTTGTTCTAAAAAGTCTTGACATTGTTAGTATTCAGAACGTAACAAACATCATGTTACTTAATTCTCAAGTTCTTTCTGGACTAGATGGGTAATATTCTTTTTGGAACTTCTGTTACTTTGTAACCTAAATTGGTTTTAAAGGATCCTTTGTGTAAGACTTACTTTGATAAATTCTACATTGGGAAGTCTATGGGTTAGACTTTGGAAAACTTGGACAAAGGGCTAAAAGTAGATGATGATAAGGGACCTGTGGCAAGTGCCTTTCAGTAGTGACCACTGGTCATTTGGGAAACACTGAAAGAAATGGTTGCTTTTCTACCTTGTCTGAAGGCCATTCTCCTGAGCAGCGATGGGCAGAACCTGGTGACCGGAGGGGACAATGGTGTGGTGGAGGTCTGGCAGGCCTGTGACTTTAAGCAGCTGTACATTTACCCTGGCTGTGATGCTGGCATTAGAGCAATGGATTTATCCCATGACCAGAGGTGAGCCATGTCGGGGAGAAATGTAATCAGTCAAGAGTTGTCATTGAAAGTTCTTTAGATTTTACCAAGGGTGAAACGTGTGATGAAAAATACTCCAGCATCCAGATAGAACAAGGACTATTGTTGAAAAGGGCAGATTGAGGAGAGGAGTAAGTACTTTAGGAAAGGATACTGGGAAGAAGGAAACAGGAAGAGAATAAAGGGAAAAAAGAAAGAAATGAGTCTGGAGAAGAACAGACTCATCTAGATACTTTCCAAGACGTAGAGTTATCCCCACCAACTTCTCTGTTCTCAGATCTTTACCTGGTCTCAGACAGGCCTGCCTGGCTTCCATAATGTGAAAGACACACATTTTTTTAGCAGAGTCTTGGCTGGAGGCATAGGTCTAGCTAAATGCAGCCAAATGCAAAGTGCAGACTACAGCTGGCCTCTGTTTTACAAATACAAGGCACTGGTTACTTGAAACCGTCTCACCTCCCATTTGCTTATTCACATATCTCTCATTTATGTTATTTTGTGGTATTTTATGTATTGCCCTAAGATACTATAATCTTTACTTGGAAGGAATCAATAAGAATGTTAACAAAGTAATATAGTTTTCTGTTATTCCTCAGTTTGCAACAGGATTTTGTTATTTCCTAAAATTTGTCTTTGCATTTATTATAAAGTGAAATGAATATTTGGAATGCAAAGCCTAAATTTTCCAAATTTAAAAAACAAATTAAAACTATATGATCTTAATATGGTAAATAATTTCTCGTTTTTGCTATATATCTAACAGAAATAAGAAAAGTTCATTAGGCAACTCATTTCAACTATGTGTATATGTATTCTTTATAAGTATTGGTTTTAAAATAGTATGAATATTAAGATTTACATGATGAAGTATCTTCACACTATAGTAAAATGATCCTGAAGTCATCAAGAAAAGCAATAAAATTTAAGTTAGTTTGGGGAAGAGATATTTGATCTGCAGCTCAACCTTTTTTTTAAGAAAATTTAAGCAGAGTCCATATTCGTGAAAAATGGGAGTGGCTTACTGTGTAATTATTTGTAAATAGATTCATGTTTCTAAAGTATTTGAAATAATTTGTGTTCTTAAGTATTTCAAGATTCCCCGGCATTCTTATCCCTTTCATGTATTCATGTTGCAAACATTTTCTGCCACCATTGTATATTAAGGACTGTGCACAGTCTGGAGGATATAAAACAAGACCACTAATCCCAAGGAGCTCCAATAATCATAATAAATACATATGAGGGAGGCAGGAGCATAGGAACAGGAAGAGGAAGTGATTAGCTCCTCTCGAGGGGTGCCGGAGGGCAGGAAGGGCTTTGTGAGATACTCACCCTCTCATATACTCTCTACTAGATGAGCGCACAGACAAGGCTGCACTCGTGTTAGCATCTCCCGGGAGGAGTGAGGAAAGATACTAGTCAAGTTTCTATTTCTTTTTCAAGCTCATCCCTAATTTCAGTTGTTCTTGGTGTTTTATAATGCCCCTGATAGGTTCAAACAGTAGTACGTGCACATGAGTTATACACTGACAGACAAACATGCAGTGAAGATGCTGTCCTCAAAAAGGTATTTATCTGATGAGCTTTGGGATCAAGTTGATAACACTTGGCCCAGCGGTCCAGGTGTTGGATTGAGTCAGCTTCTCTCAGGAGAACCAAGAATAAATTTTAATCCTGTCTCAGGGCACGCAAAACAAAAACTTGGTGAACTTTGAGATCATGCTATTGTTTAGTGTAAAGTAGAACCATGTCAGTGATTTTGTGTCTTTCTTAACTACTGTCTCTGCTTTTCCAGGACTCTGATCACTGGCATGGCTTCTGGTAGCATTGTAGCTTTTAATATAGATTTTAATCGGTGGCATTATGAGCATCAGAACAGATATTGAAGACAAATGAAGAACCAAAAGCCAAGTTAAAGCTGAGAGCACAAGTGCTGCATGGAAAGGCAATATCTCTGGTGGAAGAAAAACTCGTCTACATCGACCTCCGTTTGTACATTCCATCACACCCAGCAATAGCTGTACATTGTCGTCAGCAGCCATTTTACTTTGTGTGTTTTTTCACGACTGAACACCAGCTGCTACCAGGCAAGCTTATATCATGTAAATTATATGAATTAGGAGATGTTTTGGTAATTATTTCATATATTGTTGTTTATTGAGAAAAGGTGGTAGGACGTGTCACAAGAGACTTTTGACAATTCTGAGGAACCTTGTGTCCAGTTGTTACAAAGTTTAAGCTTTGAACCTAACCTGCATCCCATTTCCAGCCTCTTTTCAAGCTGAGAAGAAAAAAACAAAAAACAAAAAACCACGTTTGATACTTTGTACATCAGATGCATCTTATTTAAAGGGATACTTTTGTAAAAGTAAAACCTTGTATAAAGAACAAAACTGTTTCTTAATTTTATTGTGGAGTTACAACTTGCATGTTCTTTAATCCCTATGTCTTGATGGAACAGGCGCACTGACAGTAGGGAATAGTAAGATCTGTCCAAGGACACCGTTTGTATGAAAGGATTGAATTTGGGCTCAATCGATAATTTTTCACATTTTCACCAAAATATAATTTGCACTTTTTAATCTGAATTCCATCCCTCTACATGAAATTTGCTCATAAAGCATTTGGATACTAAGCCATTCTTTGCCATTTTTTGGTACTTTATACAAAGAAAATTCAGCCCTACCCTTCATAATTTGAAGACACAGCAGAAAGGGGGCTTAGGGATGAGGTCCTGGTTTTATTGTATAAATAGGAATCCCGATTGTTAGTTCCTTAGTGATGACTTCCCAACTCCTGGACAACTCTTCCAGACTCATCCTGCTGGCTTAGCGTGTGTACATTAGGGGAGGAGATCTAATGCTAACTTTTTTTTTTTTTTTTTTTGCTGTTTTTTAATTTTTCTCTCTCTTTGGTTCTTGAATAGCTTAGTTTCTTTAATAAATAAGTCAGACTTTATTATAACAATAACTGAAGTTATTCTTTTAGGTTCTTGTGAAATTCTCACCTAAAGCCACATTCTTAGCCTAAGGCACTTCATCTTTTATGATATAAAATGACGCTATCAAATGATTTTCCATACATTGTACTGATCAAGTTATACACCCAGGGGTATATACACTTTATTCATGTTTCTTCTTTGTATATTTGGTGACCGTATCGTCATAGATGTACATATTGTGTCGGTAGGGCTATGAGGCATGTTACAGGAATGTAATTTTCTCAGAACTTACACTCACTTGCAGTCATTTATTTAAAAAGATAAAACAAGATAATGGGTTCTTTGTATTGGCACTTTGCACCAGAAACATATCATTATTTATTGATGTGATTACTTATTTGTTATCCACCTTGTACTAGTAAGTTTTAGCACTGAATTCCTTCTTCATTGTTGTTTGTATTTATGAGATTCTGAAATTCTGGGGAATCGGCGTAATGATTAAGTTATTCATCACCAGGCTGTAAGCAATATCTTGAGTTTGTAGCTTAGAATTGGGAGGATAATGAACATCTGGAAGACAAGTTCATTTCATCTTGAGATCATGGTGAAATATTTTGGATATATAAATTCCTTAAGCTATTGTAACCATGTTTTATTGCAAAGATGTAAAATATGCCAGATGTGTGTGAGTTGGAAATCAAAAAAAGAAAAATAAAATATGCAAAGAATTCACTGATTGTTCCACATTTCATTGGACACTTCACTTACATGCATTCATTATGTTGTCCTACAAGTTTAAGAAATCAGTGTCACCTCATGTAAAGGCCTAGAGCATCTATGAACATGAACTAGAGTCCTAATGATGGTCCATAATTCGCTGACACTTGAGCTGCTTGGCTTGACCATCTGGCAGGGGTCTGGGGCACCTGCAACCCCAAGGAACCAGTTCTTGTTGTTTCCTCTGCACAATCCAGTTACTGACAGGGACGGTTCCAGGTATTTTTGCCACAAGTTTCTTTGCTGTAGACATCTTTTCCACGAACATTTTTGCCGTAACTAATTGTCCGTAAGGTAATTTTGCTGTAAAAGATAAAATAATGGAATATAGAAGAGGGCATTAAGAAGGACATAATGAAACATGAACAATGAGTAACAAAATTTTTTTTAAAAAGTAATGGCAAAATACAAACACTTTAATACATTTAAAATGTGTGTAGATTCATGGTAATACTGCTCAAATAACTGATTTTACTTTGGAGGCTGTACCTAAACACTTGTCTCCTAAGTCTTATGTTCATAGTATTTTCTACTTTTTTTTTTTTGCTTGTTGATTTATTTCCTCATTTGGCACTGCGCTTTTTCCATAAAGTCTCTTGCTTCATTAAAAGAGGTACTGATGATCACTTTTCAAATTCTAGGATGCATATTTGTCACTGAGCTCTGTGCTGGGTAGTGAAAGGCCTCCACACTGCTGTGTGCTCCACTGGTGTGTTGCCACAGCTCCGCTGATAGAAGTTCCAGAGTTTTGTGGGAGATGTGAGTCCCAGTCTGCACCTTCCTTCCAGGCCCTCGGCCTCTTTCTCCTCCAACGTAATGTGTTTGAAAAGAAGAAATGTAACACTTGGGGCAAATCATCATCGACTGTCGTGATTCCTTTTCTGTGTATCAGACGGTCAGCTAGGTCATCTTTTACGACAAAATCGCCTTACGCCAGTTAATTATACAGCATAATTATTTGCTGCAAAGACGTTGACTGCAAAAAACGCGGGAGGAGGCCATAGCCGGGGGCCTTTCCCGTGAAGGTACCGGGAATTTCCAAATGCCAGCAGTGCCCGAGACTTTAAAAGAAGGACTATTCAAAGCCTTAAATTCCTACTCTCTGCCCACTTTCATCCCGTCGGAAGAAGCGACGCCAACAGAGTTTTAAGAGCTTCTCATATTCTGGGCATTTTCAACCAACGAAGGGCTGGGTCGCGTCATTCGACTTCTCACTCTGGAAGTAAGTTTTTAGTTCTCTCGTCAGTTAAAATGGGGCTAATCGTCTCTACGCTGGGGTGTTTTAAAGCCTAAGTTGAGCTTTGGCGAGGTAGCCGTCACTTTCCACAGTCTAGGGGGCGCCTTTCATTTTCACCTGTTTGGCGTCGCTTTCCCTGTTTATCTGCTGTGGATTTTCTGGGGGTACCTCCTCCTCCCCTACTTATCATATGACTTTTTTTTTAAACTGGCACTCAACCCCTGGGACCTCATGGTTCCATCCTGGTCCCACCACATCACCCCCTTTTCTGTTGACCCCGGTGCTTGGTCAGGGGTAGGTTTACCAGTGACCTTCCAAAAATGTGTGTTTTTTTTTTAATAATTTTATTTGTTTGGTTTTGGCTGTGCTGGGTCTTGGTTGCTGCCTGGGCTTGTCTCTAGTCGCCGGGGAGCAGGAGGCTCCTCTCTAGTTGCTGTGCAGGGGCTTCTCCTGCTGGTGCTTCTCCGGTTGCCTAGCAGGGCCTCGAGGGCCCGCGGGCCTCCGGAGCCGCAGCAGGTGGGTTTAGAGATTGCGGCTCCAGAGCACAGGCTCAATAGCTGTGGTGCAAGGCATGTGGGATTCTTCCCGGCTCAGGGATGGAACCTGTGTCTCCTGCCATTGGCAGGCGGGATCTTTACCACTGAGTCACCAGGGAAGCCCCTCACCAATTTTTTTTTTTTTGTATTTTGAAGCTAGGAAGAGATGTCTTCCCTTTCTTACAGTGTCACTGGACTGTCACCTACTAACCTGTCACTGAGAAACCAGGGCCTGCCAGCAACCAGTTCTCCACTGTGTAGAGAAAGCCCATGTGCAATAGAGAATAAAGCTGTGAAAGGATGCCAGAGCGGGAACACTTGTCTGCCAGCCACGAGTCCCTGGGCACCCAAATTGCCCTCATTCTTAGAGGCGTCCCAATTCTGGACCCCTGCTTTAGTCAATAGCCAATGAATACTCCCCCCACCCCACCCCACCAAGTTGATCAAAGCTGTATTTTTCGGTGCTTGAGAACAAATCAAAGTGTCCTTAATTAATACAATTCCCTGCTCCTGGCTCTGCTTAGAAAAACGTGACAAATCCAAATTTGGTGGTAAAGCTGCATCTATTCCTAGCCTATGTATGACCCCACGATCTCATATTTAGGTAAAGATCCAAAAGAAACCCCTACTTCCATCCATCAACAAGACATGGAAAAGAATGCTCTTGGCAGCTTTGTTCCTGGTAATCAAACATAGATGTTGACTTAAAAATCCCATCACAAGAGAGTGCAGACTCCATGCTATATAAAGTACAAAGACTGGTGAAACTGATACGTGCTTTCAGAAATGAGCATTGTGATTACTGGGTGGGAGGTCGTGACTAATTAAGGGCCATACAGGGGGTTTCTGGGCGCTGGGGGTGTGTGGTAGAGTGCTGGACTCCTCCTCAGCCACGTGTTTCCTGCAGCTCATTCACTTTGTAAGCATTCACTGAGTGGTCCAGTAAAAGTTTGTTTCCTTTTCTGGTGGAAAAAAGAAAAAAAAAAAAGTATACTTTTAAAAGTTAAAAATGGAGATTTATCCTGGTGGTCCAGTGGTTAAGATTTTGCCTTCCAATGCAGGGGGTACAGGTTCAATCCCTGGTTGGGGATCTAAGATCCCCCATGCCTGGCAGCCAAAAAGGCAAAACATAAAACAGAAGCAATATTGTAAAAAAAAAAAAAATTCAATAAAGACTTTAAAAATGGTCCACATCAAGAAAAAAAAATCTTAAAAAAATAAATAAAAGTTAGAAATGTATCCTGCCTCACGCTGGCTCCTGTGCCTGCTTTGAATATGTCAGCCCTGAGCCAGTCCTGTCCTTAGCCAGCACCCACGATCTTCACCTGCCCCTTTCTCCTGTGATTTTTAGGTCCACTGTCTTGACTGTCCCATCTTGATGAGCACTTTTTTCCTTCTGACAGTGGCCTTGGCACCATGCCACCTCTTCCAGGAAGCCCCCATCCCCACGTAGCTGGTACCCATCTCTCTGTTCACAGGGTTGTTTGCACACGCCTCTCCTTTTGCACCATCTCCCTGTATTCTCACTGACACACATCTCCCTTCCACTACATGACAACTCAGCTGCCAAGACTTTTCCTTCTGGTGTGGCAGGCATTCAGCACACAGCCACGCTGTCACTGTCGTTTATGTGTCTGTCTTCCCCACCGGACTGTGAACCGACATGCTAAGCCCTTGAAAATGTCGATTGAATGAATGAATAAACCAATGAATAAGTAAATGCCTGGGTCATGTGGAGGCAAAAAAAAAACTGAAGACTTGGGTCTGAGCCCTAACTCCTGCTCGCTGACCTTGGGCAGGTAATGGAGACTCTCGGAGGCTCGGCTCTTCAGGTGTGCCGCATTCTTCCCAAATCATAATGGGCTGCCTCTCCGTGAAGTATTCCCCCAAACAACGAAGCCCTCAGGCACCAGGTGGAGGGTGTTTATGATGTGGCCAAAACTCACAGGAGGGTTGCGTTGCATGTGTTCTTGGATGGAATCTCTGCTCTCTGTGGGAGAGGCTGAGCCGGCAGCTTCCCGCCACCACCTGCAGTCGTAAATCTGGACTCAGGTCTGTTTAGCACCTAGTAGGAAAGGAAGGATGCCCTTTGATTGAGTTCTGTTCTGCGATGCCCCTTCCTGATCACACAGAAACAGAACAGGAGGTCACTCAACGCTGCTGGGAGAGCCAGCGTCTTATTCTTATTCTTCCCTGAGTGATCATTCTTTTGGATGGTAAACTGTTTTCCCTGTTGGTGGTTAGAGCCAAAACCCTGGTAGAGACACCTGTGGTTAGAAACTCAGATGCCTCTGTACAGACTTCCCTCCCCTCTGATGGCAGGAGGTTCCCACGGAGATTATTCTGAAAGCAGAAGAGCCCTAGGCTATGCCTGGGACAGGGGTGGAGTAGAGCTGGGGGTACCCCAGGGGAGCATCCCTTAGGTGTGTTGTTGAGGGGCTTCAGAGGTCATCCAACCCACTCATCTGTTTTGTCCTACTAGGCTGCTGATGGCCGGAGGTCAGGACCTCTGCCTCCACCAGCCACACAGGCAGTAAGTCAGGAAGTGAGGGCAGGACTTGCCCGTGGGGCCAGGATTTGGGACACTTGTACCTCCTCTACTTGGGCTCTGCAAGCCCTTCCCCTGCCTCTCAGGACCAGATGGGGAAAGGTGAACAGGGGGCCCTCCAGGAGCAGCCAGGGTTTTCTGATGGAACCCGTGTTCTCTGTGGGTGAGGCTGAGCCAGTGGCTTCCACCGCCTCTAATGGATCTGGTGCTGTTTAACTGCCTGGTCATTCTCCCCCACCCTCCATCCAGCACCCAGGGGTGCAGAGTGTGGGATGAGGGAGGGAGGCCCTGAGCACCCACTGCCAGTGCCAGCAGCTGCAGTCGACCACAGTCTGTTCCCGCATGGGGCAGAGGAGGGGGACCGCCCTCGTATTCCCCTGTGTAATTAGGCCAGCACTTCCCAAGCCTGATCTGAAAGCCCAGGATGAAGATAGCCTTGGTCTGAAGTGAAATCAAAGGCCAGAGATTGAGTTTCTCCTCAAACTACACTTGCTCAACTATTCTTATTCTGAGATGATGCCTTTTATGTGTGCTGAACATTTGCTTTCAAATGAAAGTGTGGAAATTGTAGATAGTCATTTTTCATGTCTGTCTTGGTCAGATAAAGTGAAAGTAAGAGTTGCTCAGTTGTGTCTGGCTCTTTGCAACCCCTTGGACTATACAGTCCATGGAATTCTCCAGGCCAGAATACTGGAGTGGGTAGCCTTTTCCCTTCTCCAGGATATCTTCCTAACCCAGGAATCGAACCCAGGTCTCCTGCATTGCACGTGGATTCTTTACCAGCAGAGCCACAAGGGAAGCCCAAGATTACTGGAGTGGGTAGCCTATCCCTTCTCCAGGGGATCTTCCCAACTCAGGAATCAAACCAGGGTCTCCTGCATTGCAGGTGGATTCTTTACAAACTGAGCTATGAGGGAAGTGGAAGCCCTGGTCAGATAAAGGTAATGCCCTAAATGTGTTTGGAATGTTCTTTCCTGAAATCCTGAAACCCACCTCTGGTTCAGCCTGGCACCTCTCCTCAGGAGCAGAGCAGGCCTGAAAGTCTGGGATGAGGCATCACAAGCCAGGGGTGCCAGCTTCTGCCCCGGATGAAACCAAGCTAACTTCCTCTCTGACCAGGTGGTTAAACAGCGCTAGATCCAAACATACATCTACTGGAGGCCATGGAGGCCGCTGGCTCAGCCTCACCCACAGAGAACACAGGTTCTGTCAGAAACCCCTGCTGCTCCTAGAGGGCCCCTGTCCACCTTCCTCCATCCGGTCCTGTGAGGCAGAAGGAGGGGTTGCAGAGCCCAGATAGAGGGGGTGCGAGTGTCCCAAAGCCTAGCCCCACCGGCACGCCCTGCTCTCACTTCTTTCCCTAGGTCACCAGAAAGAGAGGGAGCCCCGAGGGTATTGGAGAAGGGGCTTCCCCTCCATCACCCAGGTTTCTTACAAGCAGAGAAAACCAGTTCTTGGTTATTGAAATAGAGGGGTGATTTGTTGGTGAGGTAGCAGAAAGCACCCCTATTTCAGGCCAAGTGGTAGACCATACTTCCTTCCCAAATGGAAAGACTAAGATATTGGATCAAATATACTAAAACCATTGTGTAAATGCACTGCTGAGCTGGTCAAAAGACCCACTGCTAGAGGCTAAGCCCCGGGGGAAAGTGGAAGCCTGGGTCGCCAGGAGAGGGTTGTTTCCAGAAGAAAGGAGATAGGACAGCAGTGCCCTTGGCCCGGGAATGGCCCAGAGGCCCCCGAGCGCTCAGCACATGCTAGTTCTCCCCGGGGCATCGTGAGTCTTAAAGTGCTTTGTTTCTGTGCTGGTGTGTCTTTTTTATGTATGAGAAAATGGGAGATCTTTGGCTTCCTAATGAAGATGGAATAGTTGAAATGGCAGGCTGAGCGTGAGGATAATAACATTCACAAAAATGCATATCCATACACTGGAATTTTAAAATAGACAACAGTTGAACTTCCCTGGTGGTCCAGTGGTTAAGACCCCGCACTTCCAGTGCAGGGGTCGCAGGTTTGATCCCAGGTCAGGAAGTTCTGCATGCTGCGGCCAAAAAAAAAATATATATATAGCAAAAATTTAAAAAATAGAGAACAGTAAGAAGTCTGTCTAGTCAGAGCTATGGTTTTTCCAGTAGTCATGTATGGATGTGAGAGTTGGACTATAAAAAAAGCTGAGCACCGAAGAATTGATGCTTTTGAACTGTGGTGTTGGAGAAGACTCTTGGGAGTCCCTTGGACTGCAAAGAGATCCAACCAGTCCATCCTAAAGGAAATCAGTCCTGGGTGTTCATTGGAAGGACCGAGGCTGAAGCTGAAACTCCAATACTTTGGCCACCTGATGGGAAGAACTAACTCATTTGAAAAGACCCTGATGCTGAGAAAGATTGAAGGCAGGAGGAGAAGGGGACAACGGAGGATGAAATGGTTGGATGGCATCACCGACTCGATGGGCGTGAGTCTGGTTGGTGATGGACAGGGAGGCCTGGTGTGCTGCAACTCATGGGGTTGCAAAGAGTCGGACACGACTGAGCAACTGAACTGAAGAAGTAAGCAACTATGCTAACCAAAACAATAATCACGGCTGCTGCGGCTGAACTTCAGATTTCTGTGGTTTCAAAAACAGAAGAGGGAAGCAGAGCACCTCCAGTTACAGATGGTTATGAGCCCTGTGTGCGCTGTCCTGGGACAGAAATGCAGTTTCTCACCTCAAAACAGCCACATCAGGCGGCATCACCATTCCTGTTGTCCACAGTAAGGCCTGAGGGGGGAGCGATCTTGTCGAAGGCCACACGCAAGGCTCTCCTCACAATTAGCTCTGAAAATAATTCTCTCTGTATGTGGGACACCCAGAAATAAAAGGAGCAGTGGTTTTATAGCACAGGCAGATGCAAGGGTTTGTTTGTTTTTTTTTTTTTTTTTGGTAAGTTTATTTAATTTTTATTGGAATATAATTGCTGTACAGGATTGTGTTAGTATCTTCTGAGGGGATATATGTATGCAAATGCAGCTGTTATTGTGACTTTTTCTGCAGTAGCCAAGGTCTGTGCGAGGCCCTGGCTTCGGAGCAGGGGTGCAGTGCCATGGGAGACTCGGGGCTCACTCACCACCCCAGTCCCCAGCATGACTGCTGTGAGGAGTGCGGGGAATGACAATCCAGGTCTCCAATTCCTTAGGTTGTAGCAGGAATCCTGAAAGTGCCGGTTGGTGCTGATATGTATAAGCTGTATCCAAACTATTGCACCTACAGTTAAATAACTATTTCCAAGCTGGTCCCCAGGGCTCTTTTCTCGCTAAGAGAGGTGTGGGGCCAAGCCTGAGGCTCCTCTGTCCTTTCAGCTGCTTTCTTCATGAAGGATGATCAGGGAAGGCAGTCCAGGCTAAAGTAAATTGTCCGGGGCAGGAGTGATCAGGCTCTCTCCGGGACTGACTTCAGTTCAGAAGGAAAACAGGCAGGGATGGAGTGGAGAGGGGAAGAGAGGGGAGTGACCCCTCTCTGGGAGAAGAGCGATGTCTGGCTCCAGGTGAAGCCTGGGAACTGGGTCTGGGAACTTGCCCTCTTCGCTCCCCTTTCTCTCCCCGCCTTCCACCACTTCTCTCCCCCACACACCCCACATCCTCTCTCCTGATCCCCTCACAACACCCTCCTCCTGTTTGCTTAAAGGTGTCCTACCCCACCCTCATTCTAGATGATTCTCTAGCCTATTGAAGTAGATTAGAATCCCAAATTGCTTTGAGGAGACATGAAAACACTAAAAAGAAGGGAATGAAAGGGAGATATTGTGGGAAGGGTTCGAAACCAAGAAGGGAGGCGATCAGTGCACTTTCTCAACAGCTGCAGTTTTGTTCATCATGAGACGTAAAGACAGTATGTCTCTATTTTATACAAGCACATATCAAGGTATAAATAAATATGACTTCAGATTGAATTCTGAAAAGTTCCGGCAACCCTGTTCTTCAGTAGCACGTGGAAGGCCAGAATCCCGGAAGCCAGCTGGTCTTGCCACTGCTGCTGCTGCTAAGTCGCTTCAGTCGTGTCTGACTGTGCAACCCCATAGACGGCAGCCCACCAGGCTCTGCCGTCCCTGGGATTCTCCAGGCAAGAACACTGGAGTGGGTTGCCATTGCCTTCTCCAATGCATGAAAGTGAAAGTGAAGTCGCTCAGTCGTGTCCAACTCTTCGCCACCCCATGGACTGCAGCCTACCAGGCTCCTCCATCCATGGGGCTTTCCAGGCAAGAGTGCTGGTGTGGGGTGCCATTGCCCTCTCCGACTTGCCACTGCTGCTTCAGTACAATTGTGGGCAGAGAGCAGCGAGCGTAGGGGGGACTCCTGCCTGGGTTTGGGGCCAGGGTAGGCTGCCTGGAGGAGGTGGCAACAGGATCCGAGATCTGAAAGATGGGGGTTTTAGCTGAGACGAGGATGTGAGGAAGCAGAGGCAGTGACCTCCCACTCGGGGAATTGCTTCTCCTTCGTTGTCACTCTTTCACGTGGGAAGTGTGCAGGCAAAGCCAGGGGCTCCTCGGGAAGCATGTGGGTTCTTAGAAGGTGCACAGACAAAAGGGACTCCGGTTGGATGGTTCTGAAAGCAGCTATTACATCGTGCCAAGCTCATCCTCTCAGACTTCAGGAGCCTCCCAGGGCACACCTGATTGAGGCAGCAGACTCTCTGCTGTGTCCCCCAAATCTGAACATGTGGATTTTCTTTGGGGACTGATTTGAAATGATTTTTGGAAGGTGTGGCTGCCTTTGTTGGGTGGTAAGCTGTTGGTTTCCTCTTAAGTTTCACTGATGCATTGTAATGAAGATGGAAACAAGCCCTGTCTTTCTGGTGATGAAAGTTCATTTTCTTCCTTGTCACCTGTATGGACTTAATGAGCATCCCCACAAGTGCCTCCTATCTGGTCCTGTGAGGGGTGGTGGGCTCAGAGCTTCCCCAGGGAACTTACCCTGTGGTTGGACTGATCTGAAATATTTTGCTCCTCTTATTATAAAAAATCTACTTCCTTGAAACGTACAATGTTATCCCTGGCTCTGCCTCTGGAAGCAGAAAAAAAAAAAACTAGAGCTGAATAACATAAACAATTCCACCTCTACCAGGAGCCCCAGTTTTCCTTGGAGAGTATCTGTTTCTTATGGGAGGGACTTCAAAATCAAAACCTTCACAATTCATTATTATAGGAATAACATCTTCCTACTTATTTGACAAAGGGGCCTCTGATAAGTTCATCCAAATGTGAGACCAAATCATTTATTTATAAACTGAAAATGAGGGGGGAAAATCTTTTGCTCAGAACCTCAAACATCTATCTACAAAGTAAGAGCATCCTGAGTCTCCACTCATTTTTGTAAGTAGAATGCAGATTTTATAAGGGCATTAATGTTTGATCCATATATAGGCCAAAAAGAAATGCAGATAGTTGCTGAATTGTCCTTGCCAGCTTTTCTGCAGCAGGTAAAAGGTAGTGTGGAAGTGCTGTGTTTCTGGGAATGAGATCCAGTTGTTCCTTATATACTATGATGAGAAATCCAGAGCTGAAGTTCCAAGGAGAAAACTGGCCCAAGTTGAAGGGGGAAAGCTGTCGAAGCAAATGAAAAAGAAGGGGAGATGCTGGCACAGGGATGCTGGAGTAACCCTTGGAGAAGATTGGGTGAAAGATCACCTTCTGAGCTTATAAGGAAAGGCACATAATTGAAGGAGTAAACACAGGTAAAAATTTGGGCAAAAATCAGAGCAAACAATTGCGACTTTTTTTTTAAACAATATGGAGGTTTAGCTATTCAAAAACCATCCCACTACAAAGCATCTTAAAATGCTGGGATTGGCAAAAAAAAAAAAAAACTAAAGGAGGTCAAAACTGAGTCATGAGTCCAGAGAGGTAAATTTTATGAAAAAATACTATTACCTGAAGGTCACTTGCCAATCCTAGTTTCAAAAAGAAATAGTGAGCCAGTAAGTAGTATAAATACAGAAGTTCTTTTCTTGGGACTTTGTTCAGTTTTGGGTGGCTGGTCAGATGGGGCAAGGTGACCAGGCCTCAGGCTGGACAGTTAGTTGTCCTGGATAAGTCAGCAGGGGATATCTCCTTCCACAACCACCATTACTAAAACTGCCCTGCAGCCCAATGCACCCCTGATCCATCTTGTTTATTAGCTGAAGAAACTCAAACTCCAGGTTTCCCTTTGCCATCTGTTGTACATTACAAGTTTTGCTTAGGCAAAAACCAAAACAAAAAATTAGACGAAGTAAACTCAGGGGAACCTTCTCGGGTGTTGTATTTGATCTGTTACCTTCAACCTGCTTGGGCTTATTTTTGTTTCTGATTGTTACCAAACCAAGAACTGGAGGACTGAGACCCATGTACACAGAGGGAAGACTTTGTAAGACCAGGGAAAAGAAAGTGCTCAGTGACTAAGCAGCAGTAGCCTTGATTCTGTTTTCCACAGCTGTTTGGAAAGCAGTCAGGATTAAGAATGAACAGCTATTGCTCTGGACTTCGTCAGGAAGTAGCCCATGCAAGAGCAGGCACATGATGGCTTAAAACAGCACCCCTGAATCTGTGTGTGTTGGGGGATGAGAAATGACGTCACACAGGGAGGGCTTTGCCTCAAACAGGGGATCTGTTTTCTGATGGACCCCAATCAGGGATCCATCTCGTGCGGAAGAGCTGGTGACGCTGAGCAGACTATCAACAGGTTTGAAGAGAGAATCATCTGGCTGCCTGAGAAGGAAATAAGGAAGAACCAGTTTTAAATGTTTAGCAGAGAGTATAGCCAGGAGGAAATCTCTTTAAAAATAACATTTATTTATAAGATAGCATTCTAAATACGAACTCTAACTATTACACAGCTATGGACTGAATTCTCCTGCAAGAAAACACACGTGACATGTAAGCCTGCCATCGCGCTGTGGACCTGCAGGAGGGTGGGGCCGGGACAGCCTCCGTCTCATCACAGCGACATCCTGGGTCACACCTGGTGAAGGATTTTCACCCATTTTTTTAAGTCAAGCAAGAAATAGAAGCTAGTTTTATAACCCCACTGTTATATTAGTAATATTTTTTAAATTATGTGATTATGGTTTTCATTTCCAAGTGTGGGTCCAGCCATCTAAGTTTCCATTTCTTACCCAAAGTCTTAAATTCAAGAAATTCTCCACGTTTTGTCACAGAGGCCTCTGTTCACAAATTTACGGCCCCATTAAGGACAAGCATCTGGTTTCTTCAGTGGGGTATTAGTAGGGACATAGCCCTCAGCCAGGAGTCTCCGACAGAACTGAGTTAATCAGCTCATGCTGCACAACGAACACCACAGACAGAGGAGCTTAAACGACAGACATTTACTTTTTTCACAGTTCTGGAAGCTCAAAGTCTAAGATCAAGGTGCCATGGGGGCTGTTGTCTTTCTTCCTGGCTTTTAGACCCTGCCTTCTCGCTATCTCCTCGTGTGGCCTTTCCTCTCTATGTGCTCGGGTGAGGGGGCTGGACGCCCACCTCTTCCTGTGACACCGTTTCTATTGGATAAGGGCCCTCACTCATGACCTCATTTATCCTGAAATGCCTCCTTAAAAGACCCGTCTCCAAATACAGTCACACTGGGCTTAGGGCTTCAGCATATGAATTTGGGGAGGATACAATGCAGTCAAAAAAAAAAAAAGAATATTGTTTTATGGAGGGTCATTTGTGACATTTGAGACTATGACAAAATCCCAGACTTGTGTATACCTCCCAGCTGAGAGGAAAAGCCTTCCCTTTGCCTTCGTAAGACATGGCTTTGAATCTTCTGCCACTTCTCTACTGCGGTGATCTTGGGCAAGTTCCTAAAGAGGGTTTTTGTGAGGGTCACATAAGATCTTATGTGAAAATGTATAGCCCTGAGCTCTGCAGGTGAAAGAAAACTAACAGTGTAGTTGATCAGGACTTTTTGATTGCTCTGTGCGCGCTAACAAGAGTGTGACAAGGAACTTACATGACTACAATATGGGTCATTTGAGGAAAAAGCAACTTGAGTTGATTTCCAGAGTTTTTCGGGGTTAATTTTCTCATTTTGGCTCTCTTTATTTCTAAAGAGATTTCCTCCTTGCTATATTTTCTGCTAAACATTTAAAACTGGCTCTTCCTTATTTCCCTATTGAACAGCTATATTGCCAAAAATTATGTCCTTTTCTTTATTTCCCAAACTGCCTTCCTCTTTCTTCCAAAAGTTAAAAAGGATTAGGATTAACAGACAAACTAGTCTATATGTGCCTTTCATAGAGAGAAAGCAGAATTCACTTACTCAGTTCGTCATTTTTCTAACATTCAAACACTGTCCCGAAGCCCTTTAAACTGATATTGTGTTGAATGATGTCACTAATGTTAATTGACAGTTTGTTGGAAACTGTCTCTTAAAAACTCTCAATTTCTGTTCAAGACCTGTTTATTTTGTTACAGAATTCAAAATCAAGGAGGAACTTCCAGAAAGAAGAAGTGTGTGTGTGTGTGCATGCATATGTTTTGGCTTTTATACCAGGAAGATCATTTGCAAGAAAGACCAAAAAAAAAAAAAAAAGAAACAAGTAGAAATGAAATTAGACCCGTGTTTATATAGTTCTCCACATTGGCCCAGGACTTATTTTTGAAAGTTTGTAAACTAGCCTTCCAGTTTAAATTGAATAAGTAGGTACAGCTGAGTAAATGGGGAGACGCGGGTCTGCAGCCATGTGTTTTCACTTTAAAATTACATTGAAGAGGAACAGAGGGGGTTAGAAGCAAAAATAAGAAAGAGATATAAGACAGGCTGTGTTTAAAGGGAAAATGTGAGAAAATGAAGAGTCAAAACAGAAGTCCTCTTGGCTTGGCCGGAGGGGCCCGAGGCCGCTCCACCCTGATAGCAAAGAATGACCTTCTCAGAGCGCAGAGCCATCCCTCCAACCTGGGGATGGATACAGGAGCTTGCCATGCAGAAAAGCCCACACACCAAAAGGTGGGGTGCTGGGACAGGACTTAAAAAGTCAGGAGACATTCTGGGGTGGCCTGGATTAAAGACAGGCCCATCTGGGAATCTCCCCCTGACTCCCCAGGGCAGGGATTGGAGGCAGCCAGCCATCCTGTCTTAAACACCAACCTAAAACTACTGCACTGTTCCTCAACAAGTCATGACACCGCCTTCGTCTGTAGCTGCTTGTTACAGGCTGATTTGTGTCCACCACCCACCCCCCAGCCCAGAGTCATATGTTGAAGAACCAACCCCCAGTATTTGAGAATGTAACTGTATTTGGACATAAGGTTTTTTAAAGGGACTAAGTTAAAATGAGGCTGTTAGTGTGGGTCCTGACTCGATGGTACTGGTGTCTTTATAGAAATAGAGCCAGGGGTGTGTGCACACAGACGAAAGAGCACGTGAGGACACAGAAGAGAGCTATCTGCAAGCGGAGGGGAGAGGGGTTAGGAGAGGCGTCTGGCACCTTGCTGCCCTGCTGGCACCTTGATCTTGGACTGCCAGCCTGCAGAACTACGAGAAAATGCACCTCTGCTGTTTAAGTCCCCCAGTGTGGAGTGTTTTGTTAGAGCATCCTCGCAAACTAATTGAGGGAGGAAACCATGCCCACATCACCCATTAAAGACGGGCTGTTTTCTTGCAAGCCCCCAAATGGAAAGAATCATGTGGTTTCTCACTCTAACACCAGGGGAACTGCTTAGTTTCTGCCCCCTTCACTGCCCAGGGCATATTGTAAAAGCCATCTGGACACTGTAATTATTCATGGACTTCCAGGAAATTCTGAAAGGCTTCCTTCAATTTATCCCAATAATCTACAGCATCCCTGTTAAGAATTAAATTGTGCATCCCCCCCCCCACCCTTAAAAAAGATCTGTTGGAGTCCTAACCCCCAGTGCCTCAGCAAGTGACTTTATTTGGAAATAAGAGTTTTTACAGAGGTAGTCAAGGTAAGATGAGACCATTAGGGTGGGCCCTAATCCAGTATGACCGGTGTCTTAGTAAAAGGGGAAGTTGGGACAGAGACACAGACAGGCGGAACACCTTGTGAAGAGGCAGGCGGAGATGAGGGCGATGCTTCCACGAGCCAAGGAATGGCAGTGCCTGCAGGCGGCGTCAGAAGCTGGGGAGAGGCAGGGGACAGTCCCTCACAGGAGAGCCAGCCCGGCTGCCACCGCTTTGACCACAGGCCTCCAGACCTGGGAGACGACGCATTTCCATTGTTTACGCCTTGAAGCTCGCAGTACTTTGCTACCGCGGCCCCAGGAAACAAATGCAGCTCCAATCCAAAGTCTTTCTCCTCCTCGTCTCTAGAAATGTCAGGGCGGGGGCGGGGCAGGGGTGTGGGCTCGATAATTCCTAATATTTGGTCTACGCGGGTTCTGGTTGCCTAAGACAGCCTAAGATGGCAGCCACAGTCTGGGGTTTTTAGCCTTGTGGGAGGGGGGTATAATTGACAGAATTGTACATATTTAAGGTGTACAACTTACTGTTTTAATACATGTATACACTGTGAAATGATCACTGCAGTCAGGTTAAAGAACACCAGCTCACACAGTTCCCTTTTTGGGGTTGGGGGGCAAGAACACTCAAGATCTACCCTGTTAGCAAATTTCAAGCGTGCAATATGGTATTGTCAGCAGTCATCACTGAGTTGTAAGTTAGCTCTCCAAAATGTGTTCGCCTCGCCTGACTGCAACTTCCTACCCTTTGACAAATGCCTCTCCATTCCCCACCCCTGCCTGGCAACCACCATTCTACTCTAAGCTGCAGACGCGTCTAACCTCATCTTGGAAGTGATATGGTGGCTCAGTAAAGAATCTTCCTGCAGTGTAGACCTGGGTTCGATCCCTGGGTCAGGAAGATCCCCTGGAGAAGCGGTTGGCAACCCACTCCAGCATTCTTGCCTGGAGAACCCCATGTACAGAAGAGCCTGGAGGCTACAGTCCACGGGGTCGCAAAGAGACACGACTGAGCGACTAATACCTTCACTTTGGAACCAATATAAATCTGTGAATACACTGTGGGAGGGAGTTACTCTAGCTGTGAATACTCAGAGGATCTGGTGGGCATCTTGGGAGCTGCCTACCCCTGACCTTCCCAGCCCCTCCACGGACTGGCTCGGGGAAGGGCTGTGACCTTTATGGGTCTCCCTAGTTGTTTCTGTCTGCATACTGACAAATGATGATTGCAGGGTGATGGCCTACTCAGGTGGTTTCCTGTGCTGTCTCATTCAATTGGTACAACAATCGCCAGAGGCAGGGATTCTGTTTCCATCTTCATGACTGGGGAACCGCTGGCTAAATATTCAGGAGGTCTTGAACTCAGGGCGGCTCTTTCCTGAGCTGCCATGTTTTTAATGCATGAACGGAGAGTGCTGGACTCCAGAGTTCCTCCCAGCTCGTCTGTCTCCAAGAAGCCTTGGGCTCCGGGGCAGGCCTTTCACCCCGATGCTGGGGGGCACAGATTCTGGAACCGCTGCTCTTCCTGCGTCTGGGAGCAGCCCCACTTCCCCGGACCCATGGTCCGTGCCCACGCAGTCATCCTTCTGGGAGATTGCGTCTCGGCACAGAGGCGGTGTCTGTGGGTGAGACCGCAGGGATCGCCCTGACCCGACCACAGGGGGCCCTGGCTCTGCTGTAACACACGCAAAGCCTGGTCACGAGCTGTCACTCAATTCACCTTTCTTTCCAAACACTTAATTCTGTTATCTTGAGGAGAAGGTTCTAGACCACACAAGCCTGTGGCTTGTGGCCATGTACTGTGGGTGTGAGCCACCCCCTGACCCCAGCAGGCGGTCAGCAGAAGTCACCATCACCCGGAGGCCCTGAGCTACCACCCTGAGGGCCTCGTTTCTCGGTCTCTCAGTGACTGCATTTCATGGCTCTCCTGATGTCTTTTCAAAACCTCCCCCCACCCCGGTCTGTTCCTTGGTGATGAGGGTAGGCAGGGGCTCGAGCTGGCCTGCAGGGCCAGCTTGCATGACCAGCCTTCCTGGGATCTGCCCTGCTCCCCTCTCTCCCCTGGCAACCGTGGAGCCATGTCAACATCCCTTCAGAGCAGAGTTTAGATGTTCAGATATTTGTTTTGACATGACTGCTGCTTGCCCTCCCTCCTCTTCCTTGTCTGTCTTTCTTTCCTGACCCTGCTTCTTGTGATCAGGAGAAATCAGTAGGCCCACGTTTAAGCTTCAGAGGCAAGTGGGAGACTCCTAAGAGGCCTGGGCTTTGAGAGAGCTCTCTCGACCCCTCTCCCCACTGTCATGGGGAGCCCCAGGGCAGAATACCTCTCTCTCTGACCCCGTGCTCAAGGACAAGCTGAAGTCTAGCCTGTGACCCACCTGATGGATTCTGGGGTGTGGGGCCAGCAGGACTGTCTCTCGTGTCCCTGGCTCTGTGGGAGATGAGGACGGGCTTTGGGAGGGCTTGGGGCTGAGTTCCTGTATGAGGGTGCCACACCCCTGACGCGGGGACACGAAGGGGACAGGCAGGTGGAAAGGCCACAGGGCCTGAGGCTTTTCACTCCACGTGTGTGTTCAAATGTTGTCAAAGCAGCTGATCATCAGCCAGTGTGAAATGTCATGGTGCGGGCGGGCCTCAAGCAGTGGGGCCTCGCTGAGCTGATCACCAGTGGGCACCGAATCACTGTGCCCCCACCTTTTATCCAGTAAATTAGGGAGCCCCTAGGACTGGCCTCATTAAGCCTTCCCTGCAGTAACTGGAAGGCACACTTCCTGTTCCCCAAATGAGTCCTAATTGCGGTTTTCATTCCTGCCCTTTGAGGACATTCACTTGGTCTTTGCTTTCCCATGTTTAATAGCGTGTGAGCTGTGGGGGGACACAGTTGTGGCCTTCATCCTCTGATGCTAAATGGACCTTCAAACCACCACTTCACATACCAAGGCCACCTGGCTGGAAGTCAGTGCATCAAAGCCAAGAAGCGCTTGAGTCTGGTAACAGATATGCCCCCTCCATGGCCAACTGTGGCACTTGGAAAACAGCCCACAGAAATATTTGAAACTTTCTGCTTACCTCTAGAATGGGGACAGTAATCTCTCCTTTGGGCTTCGCTGTTGGCTCAGTGGTAAAGAATCCTCCTGCCAATGCAGGAGACACAGGTTTGATCCTTGGGTTGGGAAGATTTCCCAGAGAAGGAAACGGCTGCACACTCCAGTATTCTTGCCTGGGAAATCCCAGGGACAGAGGAGCCTGGTGGCTACAGTCCATGGGGCGGCAAAAGAGCTGGACACA
Source organism: Bubalus kerabau (assembly GCF_029407905.1). Classification (NCBI taxonomy): domain Eukaryota; kingdom Metazoa; phylum Chordata; class Mammalia; order Artiodactyla; family Bovidae; genus Bubalus; species Bubalus kerabau. Next base: position 26,327,886 of record NC_073635.1, on the reverse strand, counting down.
ACTTAGCAACTAAACAACAACAATAGCTATCTCTGCTTTTCAGTCTTATGGTGATGGTGACGAAGACCATGCATGTAAAGCGGGTAACATGGTAGGTACCAAGTAGTAAATGTTCGCTTGAACAGTTTTCTCTTTCCTCTTTCCCCTTGACCCCATCCACCCAGGTGGGGTGAGGGAGGCTGGTAGCCCAGAGGTCATGTGAGAGATGACAAGTGTAGACATCCGTGCAACTCCTGTTCCCGTGCTCCTGCTGCGTTTGGATTCCACAGTGCTGGCCCGCACCCTGGGAGGCTCAGGATACCCTAGAGGGAGCTTCTCTGAAAAATAAAGTTGCCACTCGCCTGCTACCCCAGGTTACACTGGATCACCACATAATGAAATGATTTTCCTTCCTCCTTTTATTTCCTCTCTTTCTTTCATTCTGAGACAAATGGAAAAATAATTTGATCCCCTTGAATCTTTTCACCCTGGGTATTCCCCCCTTCACACCCGAGCGCCGCCCCTGGATAAACGGGAACACATGTGCTGAAAGGCCGGCCTTCACCCTCCTGACTCAGGGCCCGCCTCCTCTCGGGACACGGGTTTCCTTTCAGACCTCAGAATAAATTCATCACAGCAGGAAGAACATTGTTTTTCTTCAAAACTTGGAGGGGAGAAAAAAAACGCAAATCCCATATCACAATTATTCCATTTCAGAGGGAAAATGTTGCCCTTTAATCTCAAAGTTTCTCCTCTCCAACTCTGAATGCTGTGGCCAAGGTGACTCGAAGACTCAATACAGCTGCTTTTTTTTTTTTTTTTGCAGAGTCTGCACTGATTCATTGCTTGGGGAGCCAAGGGGTGACACATACATATTTTGAATGTGACCCTGGGTGTAGATCTGCATAGTGGCTTGACTGAAAGCGCTTCTCCTTGAGGTGTGCACACGTGGCTACTTTCAGTGGAACTTATACTTAAAAAAAAAAAAACAATCCTCAATACAGTTCTTTCATTTGCAAGTTGAACTTTCTGAAAAATTACGCAGTGAACCTTAGTATGTTTTGTTTTTATTTTCTTACCGTGGCTCCTCCAGCATCCTGGCCCCTCAGAGAACAAACCCTTTTCTCTTTAACAAAAACACACAATGACAACCGCTCGGTGCCATGGAAATTAAGCTCTTCCGTCTGACCATCTTCTGTAGCAGGCATCAGAGAAGCAGGATGTCTTCCTGAACTGAAATGTTGGCTCAAGAATTCCCATAAACTGCCGTACACTTCATGTTAAGAAAAACTCCCTGACACTGAGCATACTCCCCCTTGATGCCAGGCGTCTTTCTGTTTATGTAGACTTTGTTTACATGTGCCCCCTGTTAATAAAAATCTATATTTAACAGATGCACTCAAGCACCTTGGAAACCAGTTTTTCTTTCAAAGCCCTTTCTGGGAAGGAGAGAAAGGAGTTGAGCGCTGGGTTGGCTGCCCTCCACCGCATGACCATTTGTTGTCAAGGAATGTAGCAGAAGACGGCTCCCGCTATTTCCTTTTGATTTCGGTGTGTAAATCTGCTCTCACCTACAGCTTGACCACATGATGGTGCAGACACACGTTAAACTGATTATTTCTGTCTGAGCTGTGCATAGAATGTGCACTCTAAACTGCACATAAAAATGTTCCCCAAAATAGTACCACCTGCCTGCACAAGTATCATTTTCTTTCACAAAGACAGACCCGAATGTGTTTCTGGGATCCCGCAGCCTCTGGCTGATGAGGGTTGCCACTCTGTCCCTGCTGGGCGCCAGCCCGGCCTGGGCCTTCCTTCCCTCTGAAGGCAGGGATGCTGGTGTCTCCCTGGCATGTCTTGGACCGAAGACATTCTCAGATATTTAGGGAGCAGCTCCTCCTGAATCAAAGGGATAAGAGAGGACAAGTGGTGGGCCGGGGGGGGGAGGGCAGGCAGGAATAAAGAGAGTGGGGAGCAAAGCAGAAGAGTACAACACAAACCATCACAACCCAAGACAGAGCTCTCCCAGAACAGGAGGGATAAGCAAACCCAGGGAAGAAGAAAGGGAAAGGGATGTAAAACTAAAAAACAAGACTTGTTTCAGTTTTTAAAAGACACAATGAAAACTAATCCCAGAGAGGCAAGGTCAGATTATTGTGCTCTCTCCTGATTAACGAGAAATGTTGAATATCCTGTTTTCTTTCAAACATCTGCTGCGCCCTCAACATTCAAAGGGAAGGGTGTTTAGAAAGAGAAAGAAAGGTGTTTTGCCCATATAGGGGCACATAGAGAGCTTTTATTCTCGAAAGAACTTTTCCCTGACTTACTAACTTCTTGCCCAGAGACAGGGGCATCTTTTTGGCTGCCCATCCAGCACATCTCGTCCCATCTCTGGGGGCCATGGTTGCAAACTCTCTGTTTCCTAATTGTCTGGTGCTGCGTGCCCAGAGGGAACCGCACAAAGACCTGAACGTCTTCAGAATTTTCTTGGTCATTTTATGCTCTTGTAACAGAGCTTTAACAGACTGTACACATGGAAGATAGTAGAATGTCTTAGCAGTAAGGGTGGAAGCATTCGGGACTATGTCCTTGTCCATCTATGTCTTTGTCAGCTTGAAAGGCTGAGATTTTGGCTGCCTTCTCACAGACTTGGATGTTGTCTCCATTCCTAACAGCCTGGGACCATTCATCCTCATCCTAAGTGAAGTGAAGTGAAAGTTGCTCAGTCGTGTCCGACTCTTTGCGGCCCTATGGACTATACAGTTCATGGAATTCTCCAGGCCAGAATACTGGAGTGGGTAGCCTGTCCCTACTCCAGGGGATCTTCCCAACCCAGGGATTGAACCCAGGTCTCCCACATTGCAGGCCGATTCTTTATCAGTTGAGCCACAAGGGAAGGATAATTTTTTATTGAAGGATAATTGCTTTGTAGAATTTTGTTGTTTTCTGTCAAACCTCAACTTGAATCAGCCATAGGTGTACATACATCCCCTTCCTTTTGAACCTCCCTCCCATCTCCTTCCCCATCCCACCCTTCTGGGTTGATACAGAGCCAGTTTGAGTTTCCTGAGCCATACAGCAAATTCCCATTGGCTATCTATTTTACATATGGTAATGTAAGTTTCCCTGTTACTCTTTCCACGCATCTCACCCTCTCCTCCCCTCTCCTCATGTCCATAAGTCTGTTCTCTATGTCTGTTTCTCCATTGCTGCCCCATAAATAAATTCTTCAGTACCATTTTTCTAGATTCCGTATATATGCATTAGAATATGATATTTATCTTTCCCTTTTTGACTCACTTCACTCTGTATAATAGGTTCTAGGTTCATCCACCTCATCAGAACTGATTCAAATGTGTTCCTTTTTATGGCTGAGTAGTATTCCATTGTACCACAACTTCTTTATCCACTCATCTGTCGATGGACGCTTCGGCTGCCTCCGTGTTCTAGCTATTGTGAATGGTGCTGCAGTGAAGCCCATCCTTATCCTCACTGTACCCCTATGTTCATGTTAGCTAAGTTCCTCAAAAACAGCCTATTTTTGTGTCTCCTCGGCCTCACCTCGTGTTCCCATACAGACCTCTGTTAATGAACTTTCCTGCCCTACACCCTGCTATTCCCTCCTGCCCCGGCAGTTTATCCGTGGCCTCTAAGCACCAAAAGCAGTGGGTTCCTTTCGGTCCCTCTCTCATCCTCTCTGTGGTGCCTGATGGTGCTGACCTCTTCCTTCTAGAATCTCCTTCCTCTCTGAGCTTCCCCACACCCTGTCTCCCCTCTGCCTGCTGTAACTGCTGATTCTCCCTGTCCTGTGCATACTCTTACCCTTTGCCCATCCTCAGGGGCTGGTGTCTTCCCTCCTACATCCACCTCAAGTCTCAGATCAGGCCCCAGCCACCTGTCAGCCTCTGCGTTCTGCTGCTGTACCCCCAGCTGCTGCAGGGAAATATTCTTGCCAAGTGGTAGGCGGAGTATTAGTCCCCAAAGATATGCACATCCTAATCTCTGGGAGCCATGGGTGTCACCTCACAGGGCAAAAGAAACTTTGCAGGTGTGATTAAGTTAAGGATCTTGGGATGGGGAGCTTATCCTGGATTATCTAGGTGGACCCTAAATGTCATCCCAAGCGTCCTCATAAGAGCAAAGCAGAGGGAAATCAGAAGCAGAAGAGGAAAAGTCAGTGTGACAGTGGAAGCCAAGACCGCAGTGACCAGTGTCTCCACTCCCCACCCCCAGAGATTTTTCCCCGAGAGCCCCCAGAGGACCCAGCCCTGCTGGTAACCTGACTTTACCCCATAGAGACTCATTTCAGACCTCCAGCTTCCAGAACGTTAAGAAAATAAATGTGTATTGTTTTAAGGCACCAAGTTCATGGGATTTTATTACAATGGCTACAGAAAACTGAAACAGTCTCCAAGAGCTCCTCATTGACGAATCTGTTTGGCATCTCTCAGTCCCTGTGTCTCCTGGCAGAAGTACATTGTTCCATTGGTCACTCGCTCTGGAATCTCCTCTTCCATTGACTCTCATTTATCCAGTTCTCAACAGCCAGTCAAGCGTTCAGGTTCCGGGGAGTCTACCCACAAAGCAGCTTCAGCCTCAGTTCAGGCTCTCACTGTCTCTTACCTGCGTTCCTCTGTGTCCTACCCAGGCCATTGCTAGTCTTATATTAACATCCGGTTTCCCTGACAATTCACTGCCACTGGCTTGTCAATTTCATATGGTTCAACCCAGTGGATATAGTTGAAATATAGGGGGAGAAAATTCTTGGACATAAACATTTTAAAATACAGCAAAACGTGTGTGAGCTTGTTTCAACATTTTCTTCAGGAGTCTCTGGACCTCCAGGGATCTGGCTGAAGAGGGGACAACCCCTCGCTTTTCATTCTCTACCCTGCTCTTCCCATTACAGGCCATGATTCCTTTTAGCTCCTTAGTTCTCTGCTCAAACTGTTTATTTCAGAGTCAGGGCAGCTCATGTTCAGTTTGCCTTAGTTCTTGTCTGAGAGATATTCCCTCAAGTCTCTTCTAGAGGCCAGCATGAGACTCCTCCATCCTCAGTAAAAGGACTTTCAGCTCCTAAAAACTGGATCTTCAGACCCTTAGATTCAATCTCATTAGCATGGTGAAGAAATTCCCCACCTCAGCCCTTCCTGCAGTAACACATTTAAAGCCCACATTTCAACTCTTGCCCCTCAAGCAAATGGCTCAATCCTCTTGAGATTGAATTGGGGGTTGAACATTGCTATTGTTCTAGATACAAAACATGAGCCTTTTATTTTCCTTTCCAGTATTAGATTTTTTTTTTTTTTTAATCTACAGTAAAATTCTAAAAGGAGACTCTAACATCCCTGGGCAGAATTTCTCTTTGCAAGTTCTTGGCCAGTCTTTGTAACTTTCCCATTTGTATCACTTCCTCTCCCGAGTCTCCCCCTGGTCTCCCAAGGCCCAGTCCTTCCACGCTGCCCACGGCCTTCAGGCTGTGCTCATTCCTAGTGGTCTCATCCACTTCCCCACACTTTCTGTTCCAGAAACACTCAGCACTTGCTGTTGCCAGAAATACTGAACTCCGGCCTTGATTTTCATGCTTTCCTGGCTCTCAAACACATTCTTTCCTTCGTTGAACCAAGGACACCACATACACATATACTTACATTTAAAAAAATAATTCTTAACTCATTTTGTAATAATTTCAGACATCAAAAAGTTGGTGACAATAATACAAAGAATTCCCCAAATGTTAACATCCTCCCTAAATAGTGTAATTATCAAAATCAGAAACGTAGCGCTGATTCCATGTTATTATCTCATCTCCTTCAAGTTTCAGTGATTGCCCCACTGATGTAATTCTTATGTTACAGTTCCCAATCTGCTATTATGCTTTGCTTTCAGCTCTCATGTCAGCCTAGTCTACGTGGGCCAGTTTTTCCTGGCCTCCTTTATCTTTCATGACCTTCACACTTTTGAAGAACACTGGCAAGTTGTTTTATACAATTGTTCTCAATTTAGGTATGTCTGATGTTACTTCATCATTGAGTTAGTTATGTATTTTTGGCGAAAATGCTACAGAATTACCCTAATTCCAAAACCACCCAAAGACATTACAAGTTAAAAAAAAAAAAAAATTCAGACCAATATTCCTTATAAATACAGATGCAAAAATCCTAACAAAGTACTAATCAACCAAGTCCAGCGATATATATAATTATACACCATGGCCAAGTGGGGCTTATTCTGAGACTGCAAGGTTGGCTCAACATATAAAAAGCAATTTATGTAATAAACCATAGAATAAAGAACAGAAACCACATAATCATTTCAATAGACACAGACAAAACATTTAACAAAATCCAAAATTCTTACATCATAAAAAGACTCAATATACAAAAACCAGCTGTGTTTCTATATGCCAGCAATGGACGATCTGAAAATGAAATTAAGAAAACAATTTCACTTACAATAGCATACTTAGGTATACATTTAGTGAGATGATACAATACATATACACTGAAAACTGCAATACATTGTTGAAAAAAATTAAAGGATATTTAGATAAATGGAAGGGTGTATTTATGGAATAGGAGGCTTGACATTATTAAGATAGTAATACTCTCTAAATTGATGTGCAGCTTCAGTGCAATATCTACCAAATCCCTCATGACTTTTTTTTTTTTTTAGATTTTATTTTTTAGAGAAGTTTTAGATTCATAGCAAAATCGAAGTGAAGGTACAGAAAATTTCCGTATATTCTCTGCCCTGCCCCCACGCATAGCCTCCTACATCGCCAACATTCCTCCCCAGAGCAGTGCTTTTGTTATAACTGATGCCCCTACATTGACACATCGTAATCCTCAGTCTCCAATTTATATTCTAGTGTAGTCTTGGTGATATACGTTCTGTGGATTTGTACAAATGTATAATCCATATGTCCACCATTATGATATTGTACAGAGTATTTCCACGGCCCTAAAAATCCTCTGTGCTCCACCTATTCATGCCTTCACAGCCTCATTCCTCCAACCCCTGGCAATCACTGATCTTTTCTTGTCTGCAGAGTTTTGCCTTTTCCATAAAGTTGTGTAGTACGAAGACTTTTCAAATTGTTTCTTTCACTTAGTAATACGTATTTAAGGTTCCTCTGAGTCTTTTTATAGCTTGACAGCTCATTTCATTTTAGCACCGGATAACACTGTATCATCTGAGTGTTTGACAACTTATATATTGGTTCACCTGCTGAAGGACACTTTGGTTGCTCCTAGGGTTTAGCCATTTGTAGTAAAGCTGCCATAAACATCCTCATGAAGGTTTTTGTGTAGATACGGGTTTTCACCCCTTTGGGTGCGTATCAAGGAGTGTATTTGCTGGATCATATAGAATCCCAGGGACAGAGGAGCCTGTTGGGCTGCTGTCTGTGGAGTTGCAGAGTCGGACACGACTGCCGCGACTTAGCAGCAGCAGCAGCAGCATGATAAGAATATGTATAGTCTCCTAAGAAAGTGCCAAACTGTCTTCCAAAGTGGTTGCACCATTTTTTATTCTCACTAGCAATGAATGAGAGTTCCTGTTGCTCCACATTCTTGCCAGCATTTGGTGGTGTCAGTGTCCTGGTTCATGGTCATTCTTACAGCTGTGTAGTAGTATCTCATTGTTGTTTTAACTTGCATTTTTCTGTCGACATAGAAAGTGAAGCATCTTTTCCTGTGCTTATTTGTCATCTGTACATCATTGGTGAGGTGTCCGTTAATGTCTTTGGCTCATTTTTCAATCAGGTTATTTGTTCTTCTGTTGTTAGGTTTTGATAGTTCTTTGGATATTTTGGATAAAAGTCCTTTATCAGATATCTTTTGCACATATTTTCTTCCAGTCTGTGCTTGTCTTCTCATTGTCTTGACATTCGTTTTTAGCAAAGCAGAAGTGTTTAATTTTAATGAAGTCTAAGCTAATCAATTATTTATTTCATGGATCATGCCTTTGATGTTGTACCTAGGAAGCCATTAAAATATTCAAGGTCAGGTAGGTTTTCTCCTATATTATCTTCTAGGACCTGCTAGCTACTTTGCTGAAAGTGACAAGCTGATCCTAAAATTCATATGAAAATTCAAGCTATCCAGAACAGTGAAAACAACCATGAAAAATAACAAAAACCTTGTAGAACTCATGCTTCCCAACTTTAAAACTGAATACAAAGATAAAGTAATCAAGACTGAGTAATCAAGATCAATGGAATATGATTGTTAGTCCAAATATAGATCCACACACAGACATATAGTCTACTAATTTTCACCGAAGGCAAATTCAAGTGAGGGAAAGGATGAAGTTGGACTCCCCTTACCTTATACAATAAAGAAAATCATGGGTGCTTCTTGGTGATCCACTAGTTAAGAATTCACCTTCTGATTTAGGGGATACAAGTTCAGTCCCTGGTTGGGGAACCAAGATCCCGCATGCTGTGGGGCGGTTAACCTTGTGCACTACAGCTACAAAGCCCACACACTGTGGAGCCTGAGGGCTGCCACATAGATTCCAAGTATTGCAACTGAGACCCAAGACAGCAAAAAAAAATATATATGTGTGTGTATATATATATATATATACACACACACACATACATGAAAATCACAGACTTTAAAGGCAACTAAAACGCTTAAAGCAATGAATGAAGTAAATGTTCATGACCTTGAATTAGGCAGTGATTTCTGAGATATGATGTCAAAAGCACACGTGACAAGTAAATTAATAACCTGGACTATGTCAATACTCAAAACTTTTGTGCTGAAAATAATACAATCAAGAGAGTAAAAAGACAGCCCACAGAATGGGAGACAGTATTTGTAAACCGTATATCTGACAAGGAACTTGTATTCAGAATATAAAGATAACTGTTACAACTCAAACATAAAAAGATAAATAAGCCAATTAAAATGGGCTTCCCCAGTGGTGAAGGAATGTGCCTGCATTGCAGGAGATGCAGGAAACACGGGTTCTATCCCTGAGTGGGGAAGATCCCCTGGAGAAGGAAATGGCAACCCATTCCAGTTTTCTTGCCTGGAAAATCGCATGGACAGAGGAGCCTGACAGGCTACAGTTCATGGGATCGCAGAGTCCAACACAACTGAGCACGCACACATGTACGCAAGCCAACTGAATAATCGAGAGAGCATTTTAATAGACCTTTTCTAAAGAAAATGTACAAATGGCGTCATCCTTGGTGTGTACAAGGATATCCTTGTATCCTTTTCTCGTCTGCATCTGTTGAGCACCTGTGTGCTTGTCCACACGACAGTTACCATGTTTCCAGGTCTCTTTGTTCTTGGCTGGGAGGACTCTGAGACAGCATCCCACACTGAGCACAGTGCCAGCTGTGGAAGACGCTCAGCTCTGGTTGGTGGCTGGATGAACACGTGAGGGAGAGAATGAAGGGATGAACAAACACTGCAATGAATGCTCAGATGCGAGTCCTAGTATAAGAACATCACTTGAGAAACTCCAGGTATCATCTTGGGTGGCCTCAGGTGGTGGACCGCAGTCTGGTGTGTTAGTTTTCTGTCCAGACAAGATATAAAGAGGGAAGAATCGAGTACACTTCCAAGGCTTCTGGTTATGAGCCCATTGGTAGAAGGTGGTGTGAACGTTAAGCCGAGGGACCTACCTGAAGAAGACTGTGCGTTGAGGCCTCGCTGGGTTAAGGAACTGCCCTCCACCTGGGATGCCGATGCAGGGAGTCTCGGAAGCAGCTGGGTGTCTGGGCTGGAGCTCCCAGGAGAGGACTGGCTGGACGACACTTTGCGGGTCAAGGGCCTGCTTGGAAAGGATTATGCCCTGGGAAAATGAGCATGAGCTGAGAGAGGAGGGGAGAAGATGGAGCAGAGAACCCTTGACAACGCTGAGGGTCAGTCACCGGTAGGGGAACCCACGGAAGAGCAGCCTGAGAAGAGTCTCAGGGGAGACCCGAGAACAGAACCAAGAACTGGAGCAAGCGAGACCAGTAAGATGGAGACGGAAACAGCCCAGGGTTTAGACATCACTGGGAAGGCGTGGCAGCATCAGGAGGCGTATTTCTGGGACGTGAACTGTAGACGGAGGACATGGGCCCTTGAAGTGTCGCTTATTCTCGTAGGGAATTTGAAAACCAGTATAGGACTGAGACCCAGTAGCACTTCTTAGAAGTTTAAAGTCCATCGATCATGTCTTTTAAAGCCATGGAGTATCTTGAGTATGTCTGTACATCAGAAAAAGCAGACAGGGCCAGCAGAAAGGAAGAGGTCTGGTGAGACAGGAAATCATTAGCAGGAGACTGAAAGTGTAGAGGAGAGAGGGTTTGGAGCCCAGATGGAAGGCAGCACGGCACAGGGAGGGCCCCCCGAGACAAGAGGGAAGAGACAAGGCTGGCCAGGTGCGGGGGAGTTGGGGGAGCATGGCAGGAGGCTGTGGGGTCTCCTTCAGGGGCCCCCTTGTTTTCTCTGAGGCACCTTGGGGGCGGGGGTGGGCGGCAGCAGGGGTCAGATAAGGTCTTGCAGGAGGGAGGGAGCTTCTCAGGGAGGCCTGTGGAGGGACCTTGAGAGGCAGCCAACCCCGGGGCTCTGACTCTGCAGGGAGACGGGGTGGTGGGGGGAATTTCTCCTGCAGCCCCAGCAGCCCGGGGAGAGGGGATGAGACCAAGGGGTGCGGCGGCCCGGAGTGGGCGGGATGGGAGGAAAAGGCTGAGGAGGCTGAGGTGAGAGCAAGACTGCAGCGATGAATTGTGATCTAGGGAGGGACCCCGGGCCGCAGGCTGAGAACACAGGCTGGGGGAGGAAGACAGGGAGAGAATGGAAAATCAGAGCTTGCGACCGGCGGGTGGGCTGACAGAGGAGCGTCTCTGAGGAGCGGCTCGGTGATGACAAGAGCTGGGTGCGGCTGTGGGTGTAGCTGCCGAATCTGTGGAGCGAGCGGTGCTGGAGGAAGTGAAGCGGGGCATCCCAGGACACCAGAGGAGGAGGCCCCACCTCGGAGCCCTTAGCCAGAGCCAAGCCAAAATCGTGTCCAGTGTGTCAGAAGACAGATCCTGCCTGGGGACGGGGAGCCAGTGAGAGGCAAGGAAGTGAGTGGGCCGCAGGGCTGACCCAGGAGGAAAGAGGAGAGGAGAGCAGAGGGGGTGCTGGCAGGGGTAGAGGCCAGGCTTCCAGAGAGAAGCAATGCCCCGGGATAGCCCACTCTGGTTTCCAGCCTGGCTTCTGGATGTGGGCTTGGCACACACCTCTGTTACAGGCAGAGGACTCTGCTGGAGCTCCACGGTTCAATGTGAAGAGGTATCAAACTCCGTACAAACACTTTAGCCTTACCGTTCTCAACCAAGATAAACCACAGTCCTCATACACGTTTTATTCCCCTGATGCGACTGATAAGGGTGTTAGGCTGAAAGAAAATCATTGTTTTTGTCACAAATGCAGTGCAGTTTCTTTTCACTTTGGCTTCTTGCCCTTTATCCTCACGACAATTTGAATTCTCCTGCCACTCGTTGCTGTTTGATCTACGTCAGCCCTTTGTGGGACACGTTCCAAAGGCACCTGGTTTCCACTTACTGGAGATGAAATATACATACACCGGAAGTGCTGGGTGCTCCCAGCTCGCAGCTGAGCCTCTCAGGTGCAGATTTCCTCTTGTACAAGAGCCCAGCCTTGCCCAGGGTCACGCCTCCTTCTGAGATCAGCCCACAGCCAGTGACTGGTCCACTGATCCATTTGGGAGAATGAAGCAGCAGCCAGCTCCCCTCAGTGTAGGGCAATTCTCAAGGACCATCCCAGCTCCAGAGCTCCCTGGCGAGCTGGCCGAGGTCTTTTGTTGTGACTGCCTCGCAGCTGAACTTTTTTCTCTGCCCAGTTTTGCTGGCTTCACTCCCCCATGGGTGTCCATCCTGAGAATAACCACCCCCAAACTTCCCACATCCAAGTCTCCTTTTCAGTCTGCTTCTTAGTACAGCAGCCAGATTTATTAATAGCAAATAAGACTATAGGATGCCCAGGTAAATTTGAATTTCAAATAAACAATGCATAATTTTTTTTTCATTCTGTCTCCAGTACCGCATGGGACATACTTATGCTAAAAACCGATTTATTGTTTGTCTGAAATTTTCAGATTTACCTGGGCATCCTATGTTTTGTCTCTCAATGCTGCTGCTTTGGAAGCCCAGCCTGGCCTCCAGAGTGAAGTTCATGGCTCTCATAGGTTGCGGAAGAGGAGCCCAGTGCTTTCTGTGCTATGAAAGAACTCAGGGCTACAGGACGCACAAGAGCCAGGGGCATTTCAAGGTCAATTGGATGCCCCATGCGGAGAACGGATGGGGAACAGTTCCTATTGGTGAGGCTGAACGATTCTCGGGGGTGGAGGTGAAACCGAAGAGTTCTCTAGGAAGAACCCCCCCCCAGTACTGACATGGAGGTAACCACCTCAGGGGAGGCCACCGCAGAGCAGACAGAACCAGGCTGAGCCACGTGAGGCCAGGGGCACAGCCCGTGACAGTCACCAGGGCAGACCCTACCTCCCTCCTGCTCCCGTATGGGGCGGGGGGTGCTCTAACTGGACGGGAGGAATTTCAGAGTCACATCACACCCTTCCTCCTCTTACAGCAGTGATGTGCCCAGTTCAAGAATGCAGACATTTTAAACGATAAAGACTGAATCTTAAATGCCAAATTTAAACTATTTTAGTTATCAGGAATGATGGACATGTATGCAATCTGGTCAAAATCATGTGAGGAAGGGACCTGGCCCTTGATGAGAAAGGAAGATTCAACATGGACCTTATCAAAGAGAAGTTACTAGGAAGAGTAAAACCATTTCCTGCTTATATCCAATGAGTTATATCTATAATAAAGCAGATAATTATTTTTATCACACCAAAGGGCTGTTAAGCCAGAGAAACTAAGCTTTCCAATATCCTTACCAGAGAAGGAGGAAGAGGGGTTATTGTTTGGGAAAGGACCCCAAGGCCTACCCTACTCCTTATCCAACCCGCACCATCCTGCTGGCTCATGGCCTCTTCCCACTTTGCACACTCTGGGGAGGAGACTCTTTCTTCCCAGAAATACATCCAAGTCTTCCTAAAGAGCAGCATTCAGTCCTGCCCACTTCTTCAGGTTCTTCTGCTTTCCCCTGTGGCCCCCACAATTCTGCAGAACTTTGTGGTGGTGCAGTCAGTGGGGCTTTCTTGGGGGACGTTGATGACTTGTTGGTCCATGCGCTTGTTTACTGGTCTGGATCCTCGCTGACCTCTTGACAGCACCCGAAGCAGCTGTCTGGGCTTTTCCTCCGGAGTCCTTCCTCTCTCGGAATACAAAGGACCTCCGACCTCTGAATACTCCCTATCTCTGTGGGTAACTCCACTTCCTCTTTCTGCCTTGAAGACAGGTACTCATTTTCAATTCTCAGTGTCTCAGCATCCTTGCCAACACTTGCTATTGTCTGTCCCTTTTCTTTAAGTCATCCTAGTGTATATGAAAGGGTTTCCCAGGTGGCGCTAGCGGTAAAGAACCTGCCTGCCAAGGCAGGAGACACAAGAGATGTAGGTTCGATCCCTGGATTGAGAAGATCCCCTGGAGGAGGAAATGGCAACCCACTCCAGTATGCTTGCCTGGAGAATCTCATGGATGGAGGACCCTGGTGGGCTACCGTCCATGGGGTCACAAAGAGTTGGACACAACTGAAGCAACTTAGCACAGTGTATATGAAAGAGTATTTCATTATGGTTTTGATTTCATTTCCTAATGACTAGTGATGTTGGCCATCTTTTTATGTGTTTATTGGTATTTGCATTTCTTCTTTGGAGAAATGTCTGCTAGGATTATTTGCCCATTTTTTCACTGGGTTATATGTCTATTTTTGAGTCATGAGAATTGTATGGATATTTTGGATATAAATTTCTTATCAGATATATGACTTGCAAATATGTAGCTTTTTGTGACTGGCTTGCTTACTTTTTGAATGATTTTGAGCTTCATCCCTGTTTTTGTGTACATAGCAGTTATTCCCTTTTATTGCTGAGTAAGGCTCCATTATACAGATGTACCTGGTCCATATATCTGTTCACTACCTGATAGATAATTGAGTTGTTTCTGGTTCTTAGCTACTATGAAAAAAGATGTTACAAATATTAGCACAGAAATCTTTCTGTGGCTTTATGTTCTTATTTCTCATGGGTCAATACTTCCCTTTTGGATTTTGAACCTCTGACTAGCTGTGAGCCAAGCTAAAAATCAAGGATTCTCCTATAAAGAGAGAACAGAATAGAAGCTCAGGACAACTAGCAGACTCTGCAATAATAACCCAAACACAAAGCCCTGTCTTTGTACCAGTCAGGATTCAACCAGGCACGCAGAAAAAAACAATAGGACACACACACCCACGCCCATCCACACACCCACACCCACACACACCCCACCACACACACACATCCACACACACTACCCACACACACCACACACATACCACACACACACACACACACATACCCCACACACATACCCACACCCACACCCACACACACACTACCCACACACACCACACACATACCACACACACACCCACACCCACCCCACACACACACCCACATACCACCCCCCCCACACACACACACCCACACACACACACACACACCCCCACCCACCCACCCACCCACACATACAACCATACCCACACACGCACACACCACACACATACCCCTCCCACCCACCCACCCACACATACACCCATACCCACACACGCACACACCACACACCCACACCACACACACACACACACACACACACCCCCCCATACACACCCACACCCCCCCCCACACACACACACACATACCCCTCCCACCCACCCACCCACACATACACCCATACCCACACATGCACACACCGCACACCCACACCACACACACACCCATACACACACACACACATACCCCTCCCACCCACCCATCCACACATACACCCATACCCACACACGCACACACCACACGCCACACACCCACACCACACACACCCACACACACCCATACACACCCACACCCCACACCCACACACACCCACACACACACCCACACACCCACCTACACACAGCCACACCCCCACACACCCATACCCACACCCCCACACACCCACACCCCCACACACACACACACAACCCCCTACAGATTTATCATGAGGAATTGGCTGGCTAAGCTCATACAGGGCGCTTCCTTGGTCAATACAGAATCCGCCCATGATGTAGGAGACCACCTGCAATGCAGGGACTGGGATTTGATCCCTGGGTCGGGAAGATCCCCTGGAGAAGGAAATGGCAACCCACTCCAGTACTCTTGCCTGGAGAATTGCATGGACATAGGAGCCTAGTGGGTTCATAAAGAGCGGCCTTTAGAAAGGAAAATCAGAAGTAGGCTGGACCTACAGGCACGGATGGAAGCTGTGGTCCAGGGCAGATTTAAGCTTTCTTTTCTCTGACTGATTAGGTTAGGCCAACCCAGGATAATCTCCCTAACCTAAAGTCAACTGATCAAGGACTTTAAGTCCAAAGGGAAAAACCCCTTCACAGCAACACCCATGTTAGTGTTTGATCGAATGACTGGGAGAAGTGGCGTATGTGGCAGCTGCTTCCCTCCTGTCCTCATGCTCGGAAGAGAATATCCCTTGTAGCCCACCCTGTCTGAAAACGTACTGGAGAGGGAATTCTGGGAAATGCCATGTAGGACAGTAGTTCACCATAAAGCCATCACACCCATGATTGCAAATTCACAAGTTCCAGGAAAAGTCTCTAACTGGCCCAGCTCAGGTCATAAGACCACACCAAGCCCAACCTCTGCCACCAGGGGAAGGGGCAGAATATTCAGGCCTGAACGTCATGACCGTCTATTGACTAGGAGGGTATGCAACTGTGATGTGTAACCCCACAGCACTGCATGATTGGGGTGGGGGAGGAACGGGTGCCCAAATAACTGGGATGCTGAAAACCGCGGGCCCCGTGGCTATATCTTGGATCCCTCATAGGGCCGCTTGCGGTCTGCCTGCCACTTCAAAGGCAGCCATAGGCACAGCTGAAAGCCAGGTAAGAACTGGAGCAGGACACCCAGGTGGCATGAACTCTACTGCTTGTCCAATCACTGCCTTAGACCAAGAGAAGGGCAGATCTGTCAGTCCCTGTGACTCCTCCGCATGGGAACTGGCTTCTCAGCACAGTGCCTTTCCAATTTTCTGAAACAGTTGTTATTTTCCAAGACATATTGCATATCTGCACAGCAGCGCTGCTGCTTTTTCATACTGTTTCCTCTGGAAGTCTCTAGCAAATGCCAGCTGGCTGCAGGGAGGGGACTGATTTGTGTTGCCTCCTCCTCCAGGGGCTTTAACCTCTCCACAGGTACCCCAAGGAGAAGGCCCTCCATGTTTGTGGATCCCATTTACCCAAAACAGCATGTTGGTGCCATTAGTCCCTATGGCATCATCCCGTTGTTAAATCTAGGCCAACAGAAACAGTGCTCAGCTGCCTCTCTTGTGGACTCATCAAAGTTTCATGATCCTTTTCATCAGAGCAGTTCCAGCAGGAAGAGGAGCTGTCGCTGTATATTCATCCTGGTCTCATCCCCTACGAGGCTGTAAGCTCCCCAGCAGGAGAAGTGATGTCTGATTCCTGTCTATATGTGCCCTCAGTGCCGGATTCTAAAGGGCGTCAGGCAAATGTTTGCTGATGATTAATGAATGAAGGAAACCAGGAAGGGCTGGTCTCTGGTTCCTCCTATGCAGGGTCCATAACTGAGATGAATTAGAAGCTGGAAAGGGCTGCACACTCCACCCCCTTACTTTCACTGTGCTCATTAGCGTTTGTGCTTAAATATAACACACACCTTTCATTCTGCCTGCCTCTCCTTAAGTTTCATAAGAACGGGGACTTTGCCTGTTAGCCTCACCTGGCACTCAACAGGCACTCCATGAATATGAGTTAAATGAATAAATGTCTTTGTCACATCGTCTGGTGAGCATATTTCATTCAAAATATCAGAGCTTTTGAGGAAGACAAACGATCTCTGCTCTAATCTTTCAGTTTAAAGGCTAGTTCTGATTTTCCCCCAGACCGTAAATAGGCAGTGTTTATTGGGTACCCGCTATTTTCTACAGTCTTACATGCACACTTCTTTAAATGCTCACAGCACATCTATGTAGGCTAATGCTCATTTTACAGTGGAGGAAGCAAAAGCATGGTGAGCTTAAGTACCTGCCCATTGCTAAATTGTGGGGGGAGCCACCAGATAATGGCAATTATCTGCCCCACCCTTCATGTCTAGACCTGTAAGGCAGTAAACCGACTAACCTCCAGACCTTGGAAGGTGGGATGGAGCCCAGGGCGGAGCGGACTTTATCTTAAAATGCACCACCTTGGTATTTTACTCCTTGTATGAACTACCCAATGGCATTCTTAAACTCCCCTCTTCTTCAAAAAATAGTCCTACATATTACTTGACGAATGCCAGGCAACCCCACTCTGAGTTGCTTACCCAAATTAAATGAAAACATTTGATTTCACAAAGACCTGTAAACAAAATATTCATAGCAGCTTGATTCTCAATAGAGAAGAACTAGAAACAACGTAAATATTCATCTGCTGGGGAATGGATATACAGATTGCCGTGCATCCGCATAAAGGAATACTACTCAGCAGTAAAAGGAATGCACTCCTGGTTCCTGCAGCAGTGTGGATGAATCTGAAAGGCATTGTGCTCGCTGAAATAAAACAGAAACAAAAGACCAGATACAGTGTGTGATTCCATTCATAACGACAGTCTAGAAAAGGTAGAACTAAAAGCACAGAAAACGAAGCAGTGGCTGGGCGACCTGGAGGTAGAGAGGGGAGGAGTTCACTGCAAGGGGACACAGGAAACCTTTGGGTGGGAAGGAGTGGAAGCTTGACTGTGGGGATTACACAGCTGCCTGTATATTTGTTGGGGCTTCCCTGGTGGCTCAGTGGTAAAGAACCTGCCTGCAATGCAGGAGACGCAGGTTCGATCCCTGGATTGGGAAGATCTCCTGGAGAAGGAAATGGCAACCCACTCCAGTATTCTTGCCTGTAAAATCCCATGGACAGAGGAGCCTGGTGGGCTACAGTCCATGGGGTCGCAAAGAGTCAGACACAGTTGAGTGACTCAGCGCACCACATCACACGGTCCACTAAAGAGGGTGGAATTCATTGAATGTAAATTATACCTCTGTAAACCTGATTAAAATTTCTTTTTTCTTTTACTCCAATGTAATAAAACTTTTTTCTATACATTTTTAAAAATTCAAATGATAACATCACTCTTAAGGTACATATAATTAAAAAATAACAATAGGCAAACCTAACTTGAAATGTGGGTTAACACATTCCCACTGAGCGAGCTAAGCATAGCTGCTGCCTGCACACCAGCTAGAACGGCTCCTCTGTCCAAAGGGCAGGGGCAGCTGGGAAAGCATCTAATCCAGGGGTGTGTTTCTGCGGCTTGGTGTTAATCAGATTCCGTGTGACTGCATTGACCTTTGTTCTCCTTCTGGTGGAACTGCCAACGCTCAGGGAAAACCTGTTTACTTTTAACAAGTGCCACAGGGTGCAAGGTAAACCGCATTCACCCCAGGACTCAGACACGCCTGAGAAAAAACAGAGGGAAGAGTGGAGGACTGAAGCAGAAAAGCCGGGTTAGTGTCAGAACCTAAGCAACTGGACAGAAAGCCTGATGTCCCCCTAAGCCCAGGCCTCCCCTCTCAGGGACTGATGTCATGGCCCCAGGCCTTGGAGGCAGCAACACAAATAAATACAAGAGCTGTTTCATTAAAATCTCCGTGAGACGTGGTGAGCTCTGGGCGGTCTTCCGTGACCCCTGGAACAGAGGAGGCCGCGTGTTAAAGACAAGATTGCCCCCGAGGCCCGTCTCTGGAGTGAGACAGGGACAGGGCAGCTGAGGGTCAGCCAGGGCGGCCTCCAGCTGCAGGGCGACGTCAGGCCCCAGCAGCATCAGCAGCTCTGCAGGTTCAGAGACTGGAGATGCGGTGGGAGAGCTGGGGCAGGAGGAAGCTGGTGTGAACTGTGGTGACAAGTCTCCTGAAGCCCCAGGGGAGATGTGGAGGACGAAGGCGGGCTAGGATTCCTGCAAAGAGGGTAGGTCCAGAGTTACAGGAAAATTGCTCTCTCATTGTTATAATTACTCCCGGTATCCGTCCCCAAGCCCTCCAGCTGGCGGATAGCACAGTCCATGGACATCGCTCTTGAAGTAGCTGGATTCTGTGCTAACATGGTTGTGCAATCACATTCCTCCTCTTCAAAAATTCCCACCTGCATTATCTATAAATCCCCTTAAAGGTTTTGCCTCTACGTGCATCTCCTGGGAGCTGTGGTCCATAGCAACTAAATTAGCATCCAGGCCTGCTTAATTAATAAAACGAGCCAGCGTACACTTGCAATCCTATGCAATTATGGCATTGCTCCATTCCTACATGGAATTCAGCCTGTTAGCAGGAGAGGAAAAAAAAAAAAACCACGACGCACCAGACAATTATTTTGCCCTTTAAAACATTTTAAAAAATTCAACTTGTGACGTCTGAGACCTTGTGGTCATTTTTTCCCCCTTGAATTGTGCTTGCTCTTGTTGGCAGCTGAGAAAACCCTGGCTTGGCACAAAGCAAGGTCTAAAATTTGGTGAAATTAATTGTGACCTCAGATCTGTTGTATGATCTCACTCCTTGAGCCTTCATTTTGCCATCTTTAAATGAAGATAACAATACCACTTCTGCAGGATAGAGGTGAGGATTACATATACTACATGTAAAACATGTGCATGCATTGTTAAGTCGCTTCAGTCTTGTCTGACTCTTTATGACCCTGTAGACTGTAGCCCGCCAAGCTCCTCTGTCCATAGGATTCTCCAGGCAGGAATACTGGAGTGGGTTGCCATACCTCCTCCAGGGGATCTTCCCAATCCAAGGATCGAACCTATGTCTCTATGTCTCGTGCATTGGCAAGCAGGTTCTTTACCACTAGCACCACCTGGGAATTCCCAAAACTTGCAGTATAAAATATGTATTATGCTGATGCTGCAGCTGAAATGCCAATACTTTGGCCACCTGATGTGAAGAACTGACTCATTGGAAAAGACCCTGATGCTGGGAAAGATGGAAGGCAGGAGGAGAAGGGGACGACCGTGGATGATGTGGTTGGACAGCATCACCAACTCGATGGACCCTAGTTTGAGCAAGCTCCGGGAGTTGGTGATGGACAGGGAATCCTGGCGTGCTGCAGTCCATGGGGTTGCAGAGAGTCAGACATGACTGATCAACTGAACTGAATTGAATTACATATATATATATGTTAAATATAAAGGAGATATAGCATTTTATATATCATGTAAATGCTGGGAAAGAATAAAGACCTGTCTTTGAATCCCAAATATACCACTAAATTGTTGACTGACCTTCAGGAAAATCCTTTAACCTCTTTCTCTGTTTTGTAGAGATACTAATACTGGTGCCTACAGGATTTTTGCAAACATTAAATGAGACGATATAGACAAAAGCAGGTTAAAAAGTAGGACTGGTTATTTCATTTCTGTAGCTTTGTGATCATTGTGCTTCCTTCAGAGTTAACCAAACTTTCCTTTCCCCGGGAACTAACTCCTCCCTGGCTGTGGAATCAATGCATGTTTCTGTAAGAGCTCACCTTGCACAGTTCACAGAGGAGTGCAGCTCATCTATGTATATTTCTGGTATAGCTCCTCTGTGTATATTTCAAGTATAGCTCATCTGTGTACATTTCAGGTATAGCTGCCAATCCATATACATTTCAAGTATAGCTCATCCATGTACATTTCAGGTATAGCTCATCCATGTATGTTCCAGATATAGCTCATCTCTGTATATTTCAAGTGTGACTCATCTGTACACTCATCTCAACCTGAGTTTGGCAGGAGCATCCCAAGCCCAGGTGGGATCTCACGTCACACCTGAGAAAAAGAAACATGCCCATGTCCACAAGTAAACATTGTCCTCCTTCTCCCCACCTGCTCCCCAGAATTGCTGTGCAAGTTCCCCTTCCTGCACCTTCCTTCTTTTGGGATCAGCATGGCATCTATTTATTTATTTCACTCATTCATGCTCACTGGAGGCAGTCTTCACTCTCCTCATCTTTCGGTCACCCTTTGTAGATCGTTCTTATTAAGCATTAACTTGGTGAATGGATGCGCGTCACTTGGGAACAGCTCAGGAATATTGCAAAACATAAAGCAGTCAGTGCAAACATCTGCAAAACTTGGCAATTACTGTGGCTTCAATGAGCTCAGGGCCAAGTCCTTGACAGGCCTTGAGGTCCTCAGAGAACGCTGCACACGGAAGATTTATTTGGGGAAAGGATGAGAAATGTCACTTTGCCCTTCAGGTAGGAGGTAGACTCGGTCAGCATTTGCAAGCATGAGTCATCGTCTGATCTTAGCCCTCTCAGTGTTGTCTAAGCTGCCCTCTCCCTCATTCCAAGTCCTCATGGTGATTTTGAAAGAAGCTTAAAACCCAGGATCATCCTTTGAGATGTTGGGGGAGCAGGCAGTCCTCCAGGCTGGGTCCTAGATATCTGGGTTCCACTGACTGCCCTGTCCTTCCCACCACCTCTGGGACCAGCGCTTGGAGGTGCCTGCATTCCATTCTCCACCCCTCTGGTATACTCTGGGTTTCAGCTTTGGCACCTCCTCTGAGGCACCCCAGTCTTCTCAGGGAGGCCCTGGCTGGTAACAAGAGCCTATCTCCCCTGCCAGCAGCTGTCGTGGGCTAGGGGGCCTGACTGCTGCCCGCATCGACAGGCATTGAGGTTTCAGCAGGTGAGATGGTGCAAATTGCCTTCTGGACTCTCCAGCAGACAGCATGGATTACTCACTCATTTCCAGAGTGTGGCTTTTGCTTTTGATGCTTTGCATCCTCAGTAGGCCTGGGAAACAGATCAGGCTTCTTTCTTAGCAACTGATTCATACTAATTCTAGGGATCAGAGTGATACTGCTGGGGTCCATGGAAGGAATGCTGGTATTAGATCTTCTTTCCCTGGTATAATAGAGGCCAAGTTTCATGGTTCTAAAATCATTTCCCCCTCACATTTGGATCTTGAGATGTTGAATCCCTTCTTGAGATCGTCAATAAAACATTATCACAAGTTTCAGAGTATTCACTTCAAGTCAAGCACAGCTCTCTGTAGCCTATAAAATCCAGGGTGCATCGAGTGGTTGGGGTTGGGCCATCATGGCAGAGTTGAGTGAGGACTGTTTTGGGCCCAGGCACTTTAGCTTTCCTTGGCTCTTTCCTCTATGAAAAGGACTAAATACATAATATTGTTTATGCCTCTGTTGGCATAAGACAAATATAATCCAAGCTAGGTTCATTATTACTGCTTTTTATTCTTTTCTGATTTTAAAAGAAAAGTAAAAATAGCTTTGGGGTCCCAGAAAGTGTCATGGGTCCTAGACATTCTTCCTCCTGTGCTCAGTGGAGAAGTCAGGCGTGCACCGAATCTGAAGGAGGCTCCCATGGGTCTCAGTGGCTTTGCAACCTGGCCTGGAGGCCAGAAGGTTCTCAGTCCCTGCACGAGGGCACAGACTGGGTCTGGTGGTTTTCTATTCCTCTTTCTCTCTCCTCCCCACACATAAATCAGAACTATCCCAAGACGAGAGATTATGTCCTATTTATCTTTGCATCACAGTCTCATTTCCACCTTCTTTAGATGTTCAGCAACATTTTGTGGAATTAAATTGAAGTTCTAAGGTATCATTTCACAGCGAGGGTGAAGAAGGAGGCTTAAGCCGTCAGCCAGTTGATGACACCGACTAGAGGCCACATCTGCACTGTGCTCTGAGATATTCCATGAAGCACAGGTTGGCATTTGGCCCCCCAAGTTGTTCACAACAAAACAATGGGGACACATGAGTAACAACACTGTCCCCTGGGCAAGCCATGCGGCACCCTGGTTAGGAGCTCAGACTTGAAACCCATCAGCCTGACCTTGAACCCTAGCCTCTCTATCACCTTCAAGGCCCTGGAGATATTCTTGAAACTGTGTAAGGTTTTCTCACATTTGACTTTGGGTAATAATGATACCTACAACCTCATTCAAAGCAATGACGTATGTGAAGATACCAGGGCATCACATGGGCTGGGACATACATGGACAGCATTAGATGAGTTAGTTCTTTGTGGTGGTGGCTTGACCCACATCACTGTTAAATCATCACTATCTCTTAAAGGTTCCAGCCTCAGCTGCCGAAATTTCTGCCAGTCACACATTACGTTTTCAAAACTGAGCTCCTTTTCTTACCTTGAATCTCATGTGTTGTTCCCTTTCCTCCTGTGGCTGAAGCTCCTTGAGGGCAGGCCTGCCTGTGCCTTTCATCTTTGGTGTTCCGGAGTCTAATAAATCCCCTTCGCGGGAGGTATGAGCGAGTTACCCAGTGATGTTCCCCAGGGGCAGCAACCTGGGAGGTATGGGGTGGTTGATTGACCCAGAGCTGCGTGGCAGAGTTAGGGCTGGTAAAGGATCAGCTGAGCACAGATTCTGTGGTTTTCACAACAAGCTACATCATATCCACCTCATCGCTGCCTCAGAGAAGGGCTGAGATTTTCCGTTAGGGACTGAGGGTTGGGGTCAGAGGAGCAGCGGTAAAGCTGGGAGCAGACCTTTGGCAGAGCGGGCAGTGGAGCCACACAGGGGCAGCAAATGAAACCAGAAGATAAAAGACAGTTCTTAAAGTGAACTTGGAACTTTAGGGATAAAAACTAAGAACACCTCAATGTCGTGCATGCATGCTAAGTCGCTTCAGTCGTGTCTGACTCTGTGCAACCCTATGCACTATAGCCTGCCAGGCTCCTCTGTCCAGGGAATTCGCCAGGCAAGAATACTGCAGTGGGTGCAATGCCCTTCCCCAGGGGATCTTCCTGACCCAGGGATCAAACCTGCGTCTCTTACGTCTCCTTCATTGGCAGGTGGGTTCTTTACCACTAGCGCCACCTGGGAAGCTCATCAATGTGGTAGAGATATTAACTCATCTCTCTCCTGGTAATCCTTATCAGACCTTGTCTTCCCTTACTCTGTGTGGCCTGGGGCACGGGTGGCAACCTGGAAAAATGCAAAAATGTAGAAGACACCTTGCCTTCCTACCCAGAGAGGAAGCCACACAGCATAGTCTTGGGTTCCCATGGTAACTTAAAGAGAAACTTTCATGGTGTCAGGAGCCCTTGATGGCAATTTAGGAGAAAGATGTCCTCAGATTCCTCACAGCAGGAACCCACCCCAGTGGCACTGACCTTGACTTCTGAAAGGAAGGGTGCGTCTACAGAAGCAACAGCTTCCATGAATACATTGTGGACCTGGGAGGAGCTTCTGCTGGAGCTTGCGCCATGGTTGCCCTTGCAGACCTGGCTGATGTCAGCGCCACATGCTCCAGGAAAACTGGCCAGGAAGCTGATCTGATCCCGGCAGGATTCTGGGGGCCATGGCTTCTGGTGGGTTCCTGACCCCAGGGACTGCCCAGTGGCCTCTCCCGGGGGCTCTTCCATTAACCAGCCCCATCATCCCACGAAGCGCAGCCTCAGCCCTGGGCCATGTGGACACTGCCATCCGTGCCACCACAAAGGAGCACCCTCAGCGCATCTGATGTGGTGAACACTGCCCGGGGAAGCTAAGCACACCGTGTGGACACCCATGGAGGTCACGGCTCACCTCTACTTCTGCCGAGCTCCCAAGGAGGCTGAAAAGGCAGAGCAGGTCGCTGCTGGAAGGGCTGTGACTGAGGAGGGGGCTCAGAGTGAACGGAATCTGCACTACCTCCCAACCGTATTGCTGCTCGGTCTGAGGTCACAGACGTGTCCACAGGCTCAGAGCCTCCTATGCCTGCTCGGTGGTTCCCCAGCGAGGACCAGAGCACTCAGCTGGCCAATGAAGGAGGGACAGCAACTCCCACCGCCCAGACCGCTGAATGGGGGGGAACCACCACAGATGGGTCTTAGCTGTTCTTCCTCAGACTCTTAAACAAAAAAAAATGGAAATAAGGTTGATGAAAATTAACACTTTCTTTAAAAAAAAAAAAAAGTGCAGAAGGCAGAAGGAAGAGCTGCCTCCATCTCAGTTTCCCAAAGCCTAAACCCACTAAGAATACATTGAGTTCAGTTGGTTGTGTCCGACTCTTTGCCACCCCATGGACTGCAGCACGCCTGGGTTCCCTGTCCATCACCAACTCCCGGAGCTTGCTCAAACTCATGTCCATCGAGTCGGTGATGTCATCCAACCATCTCATGTGCCTCCAAAGCTAACCTGAAGGTACAGGGAGTTCCTCGAAGGAAAAATCCTCAAGGGTGAAAATGATTTTCCCTCTCTAGTGTCTTTAAAAAACATTCCCCAGGACTGGAAGTAGAGTCCCAGGATGGCTGCCCTGACCACTTTTCTGGACAGAGTCAGCCCTAGAAGTCGAGACCCTGAAGAGGGTCTGCAGGCTGGGCTGGGCTGCAGCAGAGGGAACTCACTGCTGTGTCTGTGCTCGGCAAAGACAGGCTTGAACCCGAGGGGCTGTGTGGGCAGGCTGAGTATACAGCTCAGAGGGGACCTTCACTGACTCATGACTCAGGGACTGAATTTCCTCCAGCCTCCCTCAACACTTGTCAGATTCAACCAGTGGAGTTTCAACACCACCCTGGAAATAAGGGGAGAGGAATCAGAATAAATGGAAAATATGTTTGTGACCATCAGGTGGAAATTAAAAGTTATAGAAAAAATATTTAAATTTATATTTTTTAGACCACTGCATTTGTGGATGAGACTAAGTCTGGTGACAGTAGCCTGAACCCATGTCAAAGATGCTAGCCTGGGAGCTTCCCTTGTGGTCCAGTGGTTGAAACCCTGGGCTCCCAATGCACAGGGCTTGGGTTATTATCCCTGGTCAGGGAACTAGATCCCATGTGCAATTAAAGATCTTGCATGCCACAATTAAAGATCTCACATGCCACAACTAAAACAAAAAAGTTGCAGTGCCACATGCTGCAACAAAGACCCAGCACAGTCAAATAAATAAAAATAAGTATTTTTTAAAACAAGATGCCAGCCCAGCAGAGTGTCCTCTAGGATGGCCAATGGCTGGACCCAGAGAGGAAGAATAGGAGAATCGAGCAAAAGAAAAACATCTCTGCTGAAAACAGAGTCATTCTGATCACACTGGCTGAGGCTCCTTTGTGAGGAGGGATGGGGACGTGGAAAACACTCTAGTAAATGATTTGCTTCTCATTCCAAAACATGGGTCAGTTGTTTCAAGCAAATCTCAGCAGCTTAATAAAAGACACGAGTTCAACAAAGAGGTCTTCCAGGGTTGCTGTCTCGCACCCAGAACCAGGTGGATTCTGCTTGACTAACTGGAGTCATGATCCTGGTGTCCACCGCGGGTATCGCAGTGGGGGAGCCTCATTGTGTGGTGAGGCATGGCGCCCCAACCTGGACTGGAGTCATGATCCCAGTGTCCACCGCGGGTACCACAGGGGAGGAGCCTCGCGGTGAAGCATGCCCTCCCAGCCTGGGTTATTGGGACTCGCTTTATTGCCTGGCATGTTGCAGGTGCTCCATCTGTGTTAATGACTGGATGAATGTTGGAGCTTCTGTGGAGTTTCTGTCTGCCCCTGGTCGCTGCAGGGGACTAGAATTGCCCTTCTGCAGCCAGGCCCTCAGGCACAGAGATGCTAGGGATGGTTCTAGCCCCGATGCCTAAGGGACTCTCCAATGACTCATCCCCCAGGGCTGAGGCAGACGAGATGGCGCCCTATTCTGAAAGCCTTTCTCCCCCAGCTCTTGCCCAGGCACCCTGTTTTATAGGCCTATGGACGTTCTTCCCTCACTAATCTGTAATCACTAAAGTATGGCAATTGTATCCCCAGCACAGTGCCTGGCAAATGTTTGAAGAATTAAATGATAACATGCTAAGATCAGGCCAGACGAGCCCTGCCCATCAAGGCCAGGCAGCACTACCCAGCCTGAGCTCAGCATCATAAAGTGGCAGTGAATTGATCATCTCTGAACTGTGCTACTTTTCACAAGGTGCTTGCACTGCCAGTAACCTCCATTGCCAAAGTCTTTGAATTTTCAGAGGAAACATCTTTGTCAAGTGGGCCAAACCTGGCTGACATTCCCAGATATCTGCTCAGGCCAGAGCAGCAGGCTCTTTGCAGTCCCTCTCCTCTACCAAGCACTATGGTGCCGTAAGTGGGAAGGATAAGAGAGGGGAGGTGAGGATCTCGTAATTGTCCTCCAGGGATGCCTGAGGCGGAGAGAGAACCATGGGGCCCAGCAGACTGCAGCAGAACAGATGCTACCTCTAGAAGCTCGTCTAGAGCCTGAACAGGGATCTTCTCAGTCCCTGGGCGAGTCCCTGGGGAATGGAATGGTGCGCAGGTGCCCCCTGGTGGTCTTCCTACAAACTGCAAGGCTCCGAAAGCAGGGTCGTCTCCAGTGGAGAATGGTATGTCCACACCCAGAGGAACAGCATCACCTGTTAGGGAAAGAAAAGAATCAATCGGGGGCCGCGGAGCCACGGTGCCTTAATTAAGTGCCTGACATCGAGGGATGTCTTCTTAGTGAGTCTATGCCCAGTTAGTCTATGTGGATTGATTTTGTGATTACATCTTGAAGCCCGGCCGCCAGGAGCCTTGATAAAATCTTTACATCTACATTAATCAGGGAATCCAGGTAAGCACCACTGACCGCTTGCCAGATGCGCCCAGTAGATGAAGGCCTCCACTGGGGAGGTCAGTGTTTCCAGGGTCAACATTAATTGTCAGGTTCGGTAGCCAAAACGGGCTGAGCAGTGAGAATGGGGAGGGGAGGGAGGTGTGGACTTGCCTGCAGAACTTATGGAGAAGCCATCAAAGCCAAGTGCCTGGGAGGAGCCAGGGTCTCCACTCCTGGGCTCTGAGCAGCAGGAAGACCCCCCAATGCAGCAGTGGGGGGAGGGGCTCCAGACCAGGCAGCGGCCAGTTGGCTCTGAAAGAGCTTCAGGACTTTCCCAAAGACACAGGGATCGTTTCACAGATTAGGACTCGTCCTAAGGGGTAACCCAAAGTTCTTTACATTCCCATACATAGATGAATCATCCTGTTAAGTTCTAAATCTTTTTACAGTTCATGCACCAGGTAGTTAAGTGTTAAGGTGATGAGTTTAACCAAAGGGGTTTTAGAAAGCAAAGGCATTTCACGGTCCATAGGTAGACAAGACATGTAGGAAGGTTTTTCTTCCCATTAAACAAATGGATTTTTAAAACTAGGGACTTCATACTTTGAGCTCTGTTCAAGAACCTGGAGGGACCAAACTCTTAGTCCAGAGCCCAAACGCTCATGTAGTTTGAACTGTTTCATCTCAAAATTACAGCTTGTACTTCCACAGCTCTTTTGCTTATGCCTCTAAAAGTTACCAACGGGGTTGTTTATACACTGTAGCTAAGAATTTTGCTTTTTGGAAAAGCACGCTCTTGTTAACCAAATCAAAGTTTTTAAAACATGAGCTAAATGTGCTCCATTTATTATCATAGTCACACACCCATTTAATGGATGATTATGTTGAGGATCTTGCTGGATGGTTCATGAAATGGGGTTAGAACAGAGATCCCCTGGCTTTCCTCCACCAGTTCACGTGGAAGATGCACGTTTCATCACGTGTGTGCCTTACCCAGGGCCCTTGAAGTCAGGGCTGCAGCAAACGTCCTTTCTTCTGGCTTCTTGGAAAAGGCAGGCCTTGAGAAGTGATTTCTGAGAAAAGCAATACCCCTCAATGAAAAACTGGCCATAAAACATGAAAGAGAAATTCCCCTCCTTTCCCCAACAGCAATGCATCTTCTACTGTATCCTGCCTTCTAAAGGCTTCAAACAGTGAAAGAGCCGAATTTGAAACATTCGCCACATTAAGGCACAATTGAGCTTAGCCAGGATCTTTATGGGTCTTATAAATATTTATACTTAATAACATCTGGGCCGAGCCTTAGCTTCGAAGCTCATGTTTGCAGAACGAGTCTTTTTTTTTTTTTTTTTCTAATGAGAAATGAGGTTGAGGAGAACACCTTTATTTTGGTATTTTACAGTTTTCATATTCGTTTCTCTTAGCATAGCTCACAAGAGCCAAGCCAGGGTCTGTTTGATTTATTCATTTTATTACTAATCAAGAGGCAGAAAGTGAAGCCGGGAGAAAGGGGGTGTGTGGAAGGTGGGAGCTCTCCTAGGACCGGCTCACACAGCTGAGGGTTGCACAATTATCTGCAAATGTCAGGGCCCCAAATCCACTTTTGCCTGAATTATATGATCGCCTGTCCCAAAGGCCCCGAATTTCCTCTAAATAATTGCACAATATTCTTACTTCGTTGTAGCTGAGGAGGCGTAGTCATGGGAGTAGAGAAATGTTGACCTCTTCAGGTTCTCCAAAAGCTATTCAAGGAGTGATTTATCATTTTTGGACAGGTCAGCATCAGCCATGTTTGCATAGGCAGAGAGAAAGTACGGCTTTCAAATTCAAGGACCAGAAATGTGTGTATGCAAATGAAGTCCCCCTCAGCTTTCTGCACCAAGAGAAAGCAATTCAAAACTCACTGGTGTTTGGATTGGAAATGGGTTTGTGCTCTTAATCAGATCCAGTGCTTGCAAGTGTTGTGGACATTTCACTTCCAGCAAAGCAAGGAATCTTGCTTTGAAGACTGATTTGGAAGGAGCTAGAAAGAGATTTCCTTTCCCATATCATCTCTTGTTTATATCTCAATAAAACCTGGGGTTTGGGGTGGAGAGAGGCAGTGCTTTCTTGCTGGCCCTGAAATGTTTCAGGAGAAGCCATACTGCCCTTTCAAATGTCCCTGGAGCAAAAATGGCAATGTGATTTATGTTGCAAGGGGCTCTCCAGCCAGGATGGATGCTGCAGAAAAAGCAAGTGAAAACTAGAAGGGATCGACATGTCAGTAAAGTAAGGAATTGAAATGTTAGTGTTTCTTGCTGAAAAGGGGAGCGTCAACTTGGAAAATAATTAAATGCTAAGTGCTGTCAATGGATTTGAAAGATTTGCCTCAGGTAAACCAAAATGCAGATAATTGATACATACACACAACAAATACACAGAGAGAGAGTCAAAGGAAGAGGATATTTTGATGTAGAGAAGGGAAGTGACTTACTCAAGGTCACTAAGGCATTCCATTCTCCAGATTTGTTCCATAAAGCGACTCCGTGACTATGGTCCTCTGATCATCAATATGGACATGGCATTGCCTTGAATTAGTTCCATAGGCATTTTTTCTTATTTTCTGTGCAGATATGAGTGCATGTGCAAAACTTTTAATTCTATTCTGGGCCCTGGCCTTTTCAAATGCTCAGCTCCCTCTGGGTTCACATCATCTCCTTTGAAAGAAGAGATAAGCCTCTACTCTATTATTAGAAGCAAATGGTTTGAGAAAGTGATTTTCCCCCCACCCTCCTCTTGTCATCCAAAATGTGGCAGAAAGTGAGAGTGAAACAGAAGATAAGAGTCCCACTCCCTGACTTAGACGTTGGTTTTTGTCCAGACGTAGAAGACGCCTTCAGAACGAGATAGCAGGTAGAATTACACTTTGTTTTCCTAATGATACAGGCACCATAATAACCTTAGAAAAGTAATCCTCAACATGATACCCATAGGAATATTTCTAATAAGTAACTCGGAATCATATAATATTCCTGCTGTGGTGTGGCCCAAGGGAACCGTGAGAAGATTAGATTTATTTTCTCGTGTTCTTCTAAATGAGGCCGAGAGGCAGGAAGAGGGGCATCGCCTACTTAATACTAATACTCTGACATTGTGTGACTATGTTCTTAGGCCCACATCCAAATGGTCCTCAGACTGAGAGAAACTGAAGCTGAAAGCTGAGAACCATCAATCTCTGACGCGGAACTTTTTCAGATGCTTTCTGAAAACTGAATACACACCCTCTGACCATAGCGTCCTGGGATTTCTACAGGCTGGGGACTCCTGGAAACCCAGGGGGAGTCCACAAAATCTAGCTCTTGAAGCAGAGACTCGAGTTCCAGAAATAACACAAATGATTTTGCTTAGAACAGTTAAAAGAAAGCTAATGTTACTTTAATTTGGGGATTCTACAAAATTCAGTATGCAACAGAGAAAAAAGGATAGAAAAGACTTCAATTGAGAATTTTAACTATCATGAAAAGATAATATTAGTAAAATAGTAGCACAGCATCTGGCTGAGGAAGGAGACATTAATATTTTACTTTTAAATTAATTATTTATTTTTGACTGTGTTAAGTCTTTGTTGCTGTGCGGGCTTTTCTCTCACTGTAGCCAGCGGGCCTTCTCTTTGTTGTGGTGTGCGGGCTTCTCACTGCAGTGGCGTCTCTTGTTGCAAGGCACGGGCTCCTAGGGCACTCGAGCTTCGTAGTTGCAGTGCATGCGGTCAGTAGCTGTGGCTCCCAGGCTCCAGAGCACAGGCTCAATAGTTATGTTGCACATGGTGCTGCACAACATGTGGGATCCTCCTGGATCAGGGATTGAACTCGTCTCCTGCATTGGCAGGTGGATTCTTTACCACTGAGCCACCAGGGAAGCCCTAACATTCTCCTCTAAATGGAATAGGAACCCTTTTAAATCTTGACTCTTCTGTTGGACACACCCCCTTAGTGACAGCTACCATTGATTGGGTACTTACTAGATATCAGGCACGGAAGTAGGTGCTTACAAGCATTATCTTGGTTAATCCACATAAAGGAGGAGTTATTATTCCCATTTTCCAAATAGGAACGTTGAGGTTCAGAGAGGCCCCAAATCATACAGTTGATGAATGAAGAAGCCAGGATCCAAACACAGGCCTGTGATCCTATCACAATGCATCATTTTAATAATTCAAGGCCCCTCCTGCACCAAAAACAGAACTAGCACGTAAGTCATCCAGGGAAAAGTCAGTTTTTCTCTGGGAAAGCCTCAGGTGATCAGCCACCTGGAAACCCCACTCTAATCTAGAACTGGCCTCGAAATGTTTACCAAAACACATATTTCCAAGGTATTTTCAGAATTTGATAAGGAAGAGTGACCAAGGATGTGATCATCCTGAATTTGCCCAGAACATGAACCTGAAGGCCAAGGGAAGGCTGTTCGCACCAGATTGAGCTCAGGCTGAAAAAGCAACAGAAGAGAGGTCTGTGATTAGGAGCAACCAGTTCACTGAGAGAAAGCTGAGGGGAGCCTTCCTGACAAGCCTGGGTGCCAAGACCAATATTATCTTATATTAAAAAATAATTGAGGCTGATACAAGGCTTTTGCAGATCCAAATTCACCGTGACCAGGAGAAGAACTGGGGCGGGCAAGTAGGGGTGGGGAGCAGAGGACCACCACCCCTCTTCAGTAGCCTGGGGAAGGAGGAGACAGAAGCCAGGGAAATTCAATATCCCAGAAGTTAAAGCCCTATGCTTGTCAGGGACAAAAGAAAACACACCTAATGGGGTGGAATAACAAAGAGAGCGCTCTGCATTCAGAGAGTATCGGGCTGTCAAAGATCTTTGCAAATGATCCGGGGCTCCACGGCTGTACACCTGTGAGGCATCGTTTGCGCCGGCTGCTCTGTGGAGTGGAGCCGGTCCTGACAATGGTGAGAAAGCACCGACACAATGGTTGCATTCCCGCCCTGGAGGGATTAGGCTCCAAAGCCACCTGGGAAGAGAACAACACAGGCCTGGGTGCTCTTTTGGCCGGTGGGTGGGGCATTTTCCCTGTGGTCTCCTGGTTTCCCTGTATGCTCATCGGTTGCAGAGTAACTAAGGGTAGGTGGGTATGGTTGACAGATTTTTTTTTTAATAGAGGACCGGTTTTCAGAGAATGAGAATATCCTAAAGCAATGACCCGTGAACTTTTTGGCTTACATTCCTTTTAAAATAATTTTGAAAAACTTTGTAACCCCACCCATATTATGCAGTTGACCTCTGAGTTCTTCATCATAAGTTTTTCATCATAAGTAATTGCAAAGTAATTGCAAAGGATGTAACTTCTGGCATATTGTACAATTTGACAATTCAAAATATAGCTCTTAGTAACTCTCTTGATTGTGTCCAACTGAATGATTTAATATCCACCAGCATTCATTTTAAAATACACAAGTACAGACACGTCTCTTCAACTTTGCATTTCCATTCTACTTCTCTTTAAGAACTATCCAAGTTAATTATATTTTTGTGCTTGTGTTTTATGACAGCTCTTTCACATATTTATGTGATAAATATATATAAGTATGTGTGTATATATGCATATTTTTAAGTTTATAGGTTTCAACATTTTCTTCTGAATTGAGGTATTATTATAATGTTAATAAATAATTGACCACAACAATATGGGGCTTCCTAGGCTGCTCAGTGGTAAAGAATCCTCCTGCCAATGCAGGAGCCAAAGGAGATTCAGGTTCAATCCTGGGTTGGGAAGATCTCCTGGAGGAGGAAATGGCAACCCACTTCAGTATTCTTGCCTGGAAAATCCCATGGACAGAGGAGCCTGGTGGACTGTAGTCCATGGGGTCGCAAAGAGTCAGAAGCAACTGATCACACATGCACAGCAATATAAAGATTTTACAAATTTTGAAAAATAATTGTAAGCATAAAGCTCTAAAAGTTTACTGAATTTATGTATTAATAGGATGGGAGGGCATTTATAAGTCTTTCATTGTTTCTTTGTTTGGTGCCCTGGAGGTTTTTACACCTGGGGGAATACAGCATAGTAAATTTTGGGGGTTGTGGATTGTTTTTTATTTTATTTTTATTTTATAAAATAGAGGAAGGCATACGGTGGCAGTGGAGATGGCAAAGGACAAAAGCAAAGACTTGTCCTCAGGCCAGTCCGTTTTCAGGAGAGAACTCATGGAAGTTGAGGAGTTGGAAATTGAAATTACCCACATGCAGGTAGCAGAAGGAAAGGCCGTGGTAGAGGGTCAGACTGGGGCCTGTGCTTCAGTTTGAGGATGACTGTCTTCAGTGGTGCTCTGTGGACTGTCCTTTCCTCTTTCTCGGGGGACAGAATCAGGGAAGCCATCCAAAACCTTGGGGTCCCAGGTGAGAGTGGAGAGGTCGCAGGCTCCGGCTGCGCCGCTGGTTGGCTGTGTGACTGTGGTGAGGAAGGACCCTCTCTGGCCCTCAGCCCCTCTTCTTTACAGCGAACGCACAGGAGCTGCTTCTCCCACAGGGCTGCTGGAAGGGTCATGTGGCTCAAACAGGCACAGCAGATGTTGAAAGTGGCTGCTTGGGGCTTATCAGTTTCCTTTCCTGGGACAGAAACGGTGCATTAGATTTAGCTGTGTGGACATGTGTTATAGTCTCTGTGATTCTTACGGCCAAAACACATCAACACAGCCTTCGGCCATAGTGAACTCAGAGTCAGTACTGCCAGGAAAGAGAATCGTCGCTTTGTGTGTCTTCATTCCTCGGTCTTACTACCTCAGACATGTCGGGGAGCCAGGCCCCTTCTCTCCGGGATTTTCCTTCCTCTTCTCCCTGTGCCTTCTTTGTCCTTAGGAAGACCCTACCGCGGGCTGCAGAGGGCCCTTGTTGGGTAGACGCAGCACAGTATGGTCAGACTTGCAGTACGGTCTTCATGGCATCCCAACTATTTGGGTCTCAAGTTCAGCTGGAAAGGCATTTGGAGCCCTGCAGCCCTGTCTGATTTTGGAGGGTTGGAGGAGCTCCTCTTTGGCTGAGAGGAAGCTTAGCTTTGGCAGCCTGGCGAGGACAGCTTAAGACCGTGGACTATGACATCCAACTGATACAGTTTCAAAGCCTAGCTCCCTCACTCACTAGCTGACTAGTCACTTACCACCTGGGTACTCTTGGTAGGCCATTTAACCCTTCCCAGGCCAAGTTCATGTGTTGATAAAATGTGGTTGGTAATGACACTTATTGTGTTTAGAGAACTTAATGAAATATTGCACTTTAAACAATCACGGTGCCTCCCATGAGGAAGTGTTCAATAGGTACAGGAAGTTCTAGCTGCGGAAATGAGACAGGAAAATTAACTAAAACGCACCCAGAATGGAAAGGAAGAAGTAAAATTATCTATATTTGCAGGTAGTATGATTGCCTTAGAACATTTCCATGAATTCTGGTTAACTTTACCTTTAAATTAATAATTCTTGCAGATAAATTCTGGAGTGGAATTGGCACAATGCTTAAACCATAGGGACTCTCTGTCCTTTTTTTTTTTTTTAATTTTTCACGTAACTAGTAAGTAAACCAAGTGGGCAAACCGTTGTCCTCAGTTTGTGCTGACTGAGATGGAGGTGGGCCCTGCAGAGTTTGTGAGCGACACGAGGTGTGTCTGGCCCGCTCCCTGGCACCCAGCAAGCCGGCAGAAAGCAGGAAGGAAGCGTGGGCCAGTCACTGACATCCGGCCCAGGGTTCATCGGAGCGCTGCTAGTGGGGAGTGGAGCCTTTAATGAAGTTAGGGTCCCTACTGAGGGGTGTCCCCTGGGCTTCCTGAGGCTGGGAACGTGGCACCTCAAGCCAGCAGGTGCCGAGAAACTGTCCCACAATCGAGGTCCTGTCACCACATCCCCCAATGGGAAGTCCATTCCCGACCACTCCCCATTGTCCTGCCCTGGGGGAAAGTGCTAGAATGTGAGGCCCCTGAGGACAAGGACTTGTTTGCTCATCACAGTATTCCCAGGGCCTGGAACAGCACTGTCCAAGAGGAATACAACTTGAGTCACACATGTAATTTAAAATATTCTAGTAGCTACATTTTAAAAGTGTAGAGAAGCAAGTGGAATTAGCCTAATTTATCAGTTCAGTTGTTCAGTCGGGTCCAACTCTTTGCCACTCCATGGACTGCAGCACACCAGGCCTCCCTGTCCATTTCCAACTCCTGGAGTTTACTTAAACTCATGTCCATTGAGTCTGTGATGCCATCCAACCACCTCATCCTCTGTCGTCCCCTTCTCCTCCCGCCTTCAATCCTTCCCAGCATCAGGGTCTTTCCAAATAAGTCAGTTCTTCGCATCAGGTGGCCAAAGTATTGGAGTTTCAGCTTCAGCATCAGTCCTTCCAATGAATATTCAGGACTGATTTCCTTTAGGATGGACTGGTTTATATAAGCACATATATCTGTTGTTGTTAATTCAATATACCCCAAATATTATATCAGTGTGTGATCAATATAAAAATTATTAATGAGGTCTTTTACTTTTTGTACTCAGTCTTTGAAATCCATGATGTTTTATGCTCATAGCTCAGCTCGGTCCACACTGGCCATCTGTCAAGCGCTCAGCGGCCACGTGTGGCTGCACCGTAGCCCTCACAGACCTAGAACACTTGCTGGCACATGGCAGGTGCCTGCACAGAATTCAGAAGTACAGCTAAATCAGAGTCTCTGTGTTTCCTGGGACTTCAGTAACCAATCACCAGAAATTTGGTGGCTTAAAACAATAGAAACATACCCTCTCGTGGTGTTGGAGGCTAGAAGTTCAAGATCAAGGTGTCCACGGTGCTGTCCTCCTTTCAGAGGCTCACAGGGATAATCCTCCCATGCCTTTCTCCCAGATTTTCCCCGCTCCTTGGGATTTCTTGACTTGTAGACCCCTCAGTGGAATCTCTGCTTCTGTCTCCTGTGTCTCTCTGGGTCCTTTTCTGTCTCTCATAAGGACTCGGGGTCTCCTCTACTCTGGGATGATCTCGCCTTGATCCTTACCATCATTACATCTGCAGAGACCCTTCTCCAAACAAGTTCACTTTCTGAGCTAAGTAGACGTAAATTTTGGAGGGGCATTACTCAGTCCACTATGGGAGCCTAGACATTTATATTTTTAACAGCTCCCAGCTGGTTGCTCTATGCACTGTGGCTTAAGGAAACCCACAATATCACCTCATTGAATTCTTAACAGCCTTGCAGGGTTGAATTACTATCTCACTTTTACCCAAGAGTAATCTAAAGTTGTGAATTTAAGTAATTTGCTCAAGTTCTCGAAGCTGGTAAATAGCAGAGCTCAAGCTCAAACTCCGGTCTATATGACTCTAAAGTCCATAGTCTTAAAACATGTATTCAACCCAATCTCATGTGTTCAACGTCTGTGGATTTCTATTAGCTTCCCTAAATGAAAGTCCTTTGTAAAAATGCTTCCTCTTTCATATTTCTAGTCTTTGAGTCAGTGGCTTGACATCACTGTGCATTTTTCATATTTGATCAGAATAATGTATTCTGTATGAAAACCATCTTTACGATCGTGCAAAAGACATTACCATGGTTAGAAATGGCTAAGAAAAGGATTTGCTTTTGTTTTAAGGCTGAGGAGACTACAAAGCAGGGACTAAGTTCAGTAATGCATGTGGCATTTGAAAACCATCATCAGATCTGGGAGCAAAATCTCAGTGTGTGTCCAGAGGTGGAAATAGCTCCTGGAAAGAGCTTATGAAGAACTGTGTGGGAAAGGCACCCAGTACTCCCAGGAAGGAACTCAGGATTACTCCAAAAGGAACTTTTCTTTACACAAAGGAACGATCCTCCCCTCCAAAGTACGTGTTCTCTATTTAATAGCAGAGACTCAGAGGACAACTAGGAAAGTGATTCCAGACACTTCTGGTTGCAGGAGGGTGACCTGGCAAAAAATGCTCAGTGGGGAGATGGGAATGTCTCCTTTTTCATGTACATGTGAGAGTAAATACAGCTCTCTTCATCTTTTCTTTCCAGGTTTTTATTTTCTAAAATAA
Organism: Bubalus kerabau; assembly: GCF_029407905.1. NCBI lineage: Eukaryota > Metazoa > Chordata > Mammalia > Artiodactyla > Bovidae > Bubalus > Bubalus kerabau. The sequence continues at coordinate 26,290,180 of NC_073635.1, read as the reverse complement.
GTAGAACCACCTAGCTTCCTGCCCTGGTATCTGGAGTCCCCACTGCAATGGGAAGGACAGGGCAAGGGTCAGGTCAGGGTTGTCTCTTGGTGAACTGGAAGCCTGTCACCAGCACTCTGCCAAGTGGCTTTAGCTGAGCGAGTGGCATCACGGTGTCCATCATCTCTGGCCCTTCCTGGGCCTGACCACTGGGGCCTGGGTGTCACTGACCTGGAGATACAGTTACCAGCTGTGAAGAAATCCCTTTACTGAAATTGGCATCTGCCCTTAGCAGGACTGGAAGAATCTGTTCCACTGAGATTTTCCAGGCCTGGACCTGGTGTCTAAAGACTTGGCATTTGCTTCAAATTTGGTGGAAAGGCCTAGAGAAGATGTTGATTCTCTGCCTCTACCATGGCAGTGCAGAAGGCCCTGGGCCCACCTCATACATATTTGCTGTGGTAAAAAAAAAAAAAAAAAGCCCAAAAGCAAAAGCAAAAAAAACCCCCAAAACAGCAGCAACAACAACAAACTCAAACCCAAATTTGAGCAGAACCCAGCTTGTTACACTACTGCCTGGGTAAACCAAAACTACAGGATTGTGGCTGCCCTGGAAACCACCCCCTTGTGGTCTAGAATGTGGATTCCTGTTTGCTTTTCTAACAGCCCCTTGCTCTGAGCCACACAAGTTCTGCATGCCTGCCTCACAGACTGAATATGCACCTTTCCTCCAAAATTTAAATGTGGAAAACTTGACCTCAGTGTGGCCGAGTTAGAGACGGGACTTCTAAGGAAGTAATTGGAGTCAGTGAGGTCACAGAGTGGGGCCTGGAGCCAACAGGATTAGTGTCCTTATAACGAGAGACGCCACACTGCGCTCTCTCTCTCATCCTTTCCGTCTCCATGCACGTGCGCATGCACTGGGAGCAGTCACGGTCAAGTGAGCACACAGGAGGTAGCCACGTGCAACCCAAGGGGAGGGCCCTCACCAGACGTCAACCCTTGCTGCTGTTCAGTTTCTAAGTCATGTCCGATACTCTGTGACCCCATGGACTGCAGCACACCAGGCTTCCCATCCTTCACTATCTCCCAGAGCTTGCTCAAACTCATGTCCATTGATGAGTGATGCCATCCAACCACTTCATCCTCTGTCGTCCCCTTCTCCTCCTGCCTTCAATCTTTCCCAGCATCAGGGTCTTTTCCACTGAGTCGGTTCTTCACATCAGGTGGTCAAAGTATTGGAGTTTCAGCTTCAGCATCAGTCCTTCCAATGAATATTCAGAATTGGTTTTCTTTAGGATTGACTAGTTTGATCTCCTTGCTGTCCAAGGGGCTCTCAAGAGTCTTCTCCAGCACCACGATTCAAAAGCATCAATTCTTAGGCGCTCAGTCTTCTTTATGGTCCAATTCTCACATCTGTACATGACTACTGGAAAAACCATAGCTTTGACTATACAAACCTTTGTTGGCAAAGTGATATCTCTGCTTTTTAATACACTGCCGAGGTTTGTCATAGCTTTTCTTCCAAGGAGCAAGCATCTTTTAATTTCATGGGTGCAGTCACCTTCTGCAGTGATTTTGGAGCCCAAGAAAATAAAATCGGCCATTGTTTCCACTTTGCCCCCATGTATTTGTAATGAAGCAATGGGACTGGATGCCATGATCTTAATTTTTGCAATGTTGAGTTTTAAACCAGCTTTGTCTCTCTCCTCTTTCACCCTCATTAAGAGGCTGTTTTTTCCCTCTTTACTTTTGGCCATTAGAGTGGTATCATCTGCATATCTAAGGTTGTTGATATTTCTCCTGGCAGTCTTGATTCCAGGATTGTGCTTCATCCAGTCTGGCATTTTGTATGATGTACTCTGCATAGAAGTTGAATAAGCAGGATGACAATATACAGCCTTTACGTACTCCTTTTCCAATTTTGAACCAGTGTGTTGTTTCCCATCTGTTTCTAACGGTTGCTTCTTGACCACCCTGTTGGCAACTTAATCTTGGACTTTCCAGAGAGTCCAAGAAAATACATTTCTGAAAAATAAATGTATTTATTTTTATTTTGAAAACAATAAATTTCTGTTGTAAAGCTCCCCCTTTAACTGTGTGGATCACAACAAACTGTGGAAAATTCTTAAGGAGATGGGAATATCGGACCACCCTACCTGCCTCCTGGGAAACCTGTAAGATAAATGCCAAAAAATTGATGGCCTTTGAACTGTGGTACTAGAGAAGATTGTTGAGAGTTCCTTGGATAGCAAGGAGATTAAACCAGTCAATCCTAAAGGAAATCAACCCTGAATATTCATTTGAAGGACTGATGCTGAAGTTGAAGCTCCAATACTTTGGCCACCTGATGCAAAGAGCCGACTCGCTGGAAAAGATCCTGATGCTGGGAAAGATTGAAGGCAGGAGGAAAAGGGGACAACAGAGGATGAGATGGTTAGATGGAATCACTAACTCGATGGACATGAATTTGAGCAAGCTCCAGGAGCTGGTGATGGACAGGGAGGCCTGGCGTGCTGCAGTCCATGGGGTTACAAAGAGTCAGACACGACTGAGCGACTGAACCAAACTGAACTGAGGGAACTTCTGAGAAGGGCCAGGCCAAGAGTGGGAGCCCAGAGGCGGGGAACTGAATTCTCAGAGTATCCCTGGGGCACCCTGAGGGACTCTGGGAAATAGTGAAGGACAGGGAAGCCTGGTGTGGTATAGTCCATGGGGTCACAAAGAATCAGACCTGACTTAGTGACTGAAAACAACAGCAACAGCAGCAAAGCCCCCAGTCCATGGAACTGCAGAGGAATCCCCTCAGAGAAACAAGGCCGGCCGGAGGGCGGGGCGCAGAGCAGGCTCAGGCTTTCACTTCTCCGTCCCGACCTGCTTCAGCTTCAGTTTCCTTCTGGTGAAACAGTGCTTGTGAGGTTGCCAACGTAACCCCCAAACAAGCGAGACTCCCACGGTGGGGGGCCCCTTTGGGATGAGGGTTTCTTCCTCAGAAACTAGGGGAGACGTGGATCTTGACTTTCCATGAGAGTTCTGAAACCCTGCGGAGATGGCTTTTCTTGTCTGGCTGGCATGATTTTAGTTCTCTATAGACTTACGTGTCAGTTAAGGGTATAAAATGTTCTCTCAGGTCCTTTCCAGCTCTAAACCCAGCTTTTCACTGTCACTGTTTCTTATTATTGTTCGTCTTTATAAGATATATAATTTTTTTAGGAAAAACAACAACAAACCCAAAACCAACCACAGAAGAATAGCGCTTTCCTGTATTATGAAGGAAGTATGTGCATATGGATGTGTAGACTGGTTCAGAATGGTTCATTCTGTTTAACAGAATGAACACGGTCTCCTGGGTATAGGGAATACAAAGACAGTGAGAGGGTCCCTACTTTCAACGGTTTAGAATACACTGGAAAACATTCAAGTAACTGATCTTGCTTTTTATTTTAAGCTCAAAAAGAAAAAGAACAAAATACAGTGATGACTTGTTCTCCTACCATTCCCTACCTCATTTATAGAGCATGCCTCATGTTTTAAACCTCTGGGAAATAACAGCAACAGACGCCAAGTGTGTTTTAACAGAGCCGAGTGTCTGGCTCAGGTTCTAAGCACAGACAGGGGACGCTTGTATTAAGTTAACACACATTAATATATGAGCTCATCTGATGCATGCGGTGAAGGTTCAAGATGGCAAATAGCTCTTACAGCTGCTAAACTCAGCAAAAGCTATTTGCCCTTTGGAACCGGACAAGGGTGGTGGTTGCCGGACACTGTGAAGGTACTTAATGCCACAGAATTATATACTTGAAAGTGGTTAATTTTTATGCGAACGTCACTTCAATTAAAAAAAAAAAAAAAAGCTGATTGTCACCTGGGCCTCTTGCTGGACTAAGATGCACTTCCATACCCGAGATTCAAGGTCTGAGAATAACCTTGAATCAAGGCAGCAGGGTCACTTTTCCTGTGAGAACGCACAGTAGAGGTGAAAGCCATAGTTGTGAGCAGACGATCAGACCCAGAACCATGTTCTTAGCCCAGCAGGACCCTGACCTGTGCGCCTCACTGACACATATGACGAGGTGCAGAGGATTCCATAACTTTCTTTGCTATAGCAGTCTGCCTCCTCAGAGTTACTCTTTATTTAACTTTTACCATATAATAGCATATTTCACTCTTGCCTCGTCACCCCTCCACCTAATCCGTAATGTTTCCTATGTCTGAAATGCCGGCAGTGTGCAGCGGAACATTGGCCTTACCACGCTGTGGTTGCCGTCTGCCCTTTGAGGGCCTCCTGAAAATATCTATGAGTGGAATGCCTTATTTTCACACATATGGACACACCTCCTTCTTCCTCTTGGATTCCTCCCAGCTGGGGGTTCAACCTTAGTAATTTAATCACCCAGCCTTCTTGGCTTGGTTTCCATGGCCTTGGTTACATCATAATTTCCTTTCACCGCATAGTGTATATTTTCTGGCCAACTGTCCTGTTTCTCCTCTTCTGTACAATTGTGGGACGACGATGGAAGGACATGACTTCAAGCTCTTGTTTCTTTCCTTTGCGGGAATGTTCAGGCTCTCTTCTCAGCTCCCTGAACCGCTGATTTCTTTCAACAGCACTTGCGTATCGGTGCTCACAGGGTGAGCCGTTCTCCTCTGTCTTCATTCTATCTTTACTGTTCACACTCTGATGTTTTGCATGTTGGTTGGTACCCACCCTCAGGAATAATGGGGCTCTTTTTGGAAATTTGTGTGTTTGTTTCCTTAATCTTTGTTCTTGTCCGCCCACACAGGTGCCCTGTGACTCTCAGTGGGCCCAAATGCATCGAGGTTGTCGCTGCCCTTCCGTACACAAGCCATTGGACCTAGGGTTCACATCCTGACATGGTCACTTTCAGACTTTGGATTCTGGGCTCAGTTCTTAATAATTGTTTAGCGGTTTTGGGACTTCAATAAAGTTGTGCCTAGGGCAAGACATATAGGACACACATCTAGGAGATAGTAGGTATGCCATAATGGTTTGTTGGATTTAGAGTAAAATTGTTTTCATCTCAGGAAATATTTTCTCTAATCTGAATCTCTGACTATAAAGACCCATTTAAGGGATTAAGAAAACAGTCATTCATTGTGGTGGGAACATAAATACAACTTCTCCGGAGAGTGATTTGACCACATGTATATTATTGGATGTATTTATACTAAGGAAATAGTTGATCTACCCAAAGATTTTCCTATTCACTTGAAGCCATGTTTGTATTCCTAATTTATTGAAAATATCTAAATGTTCATCAGTAGGCAATGATTAAAAAGATCGTAGTATATCCATAAAAGGAGTAGTATACAGCTGTTTTTAAAAGGTGTTGTAGAAGAATACTGAATGACAAGCACAATATGCATGACATTATTTTTTTTTTTAATGATTTATTTTTGGCTCTGCTGGTCTCCATTGCTTTGTGCGGCTCTCTCTAGTTGCGGCGAGTGGGGGCTACTGTCTAGTTTTGGTGCTCGAACTTCTCATTGCGGTGGCTTCTCTTATTGCAAAGCATGGGCTCCAGGGCACGTGGGCTTCAGTAGCTGCAGCTCATGAGCTCAGCAGTTGCGACTCATGGACTCAAGCTCAGGCTTAGTATTGTGGTGCGTGAGCTTAGCAGCATATGAGATCTTCCCAGGCCAGGGATCAAACTCGCGTCCCCTGCATTGGCAGGCAAATTCCTATCCACTATGCCACCAGGGAAGTCCCTGCATGACATTTTAATTGAGAAATCAAGGTTAAACCACACTTGGATGTTTAATAGATTAAAAAAATCAATCCTGTCAATTTAAGAAGTAGAAAGTCTGTCTCTACCCACTTGCCGAATATGCTCTACCGGTGGCTACTGCCACAGCAAACAGAGGTTCTGTCCTCCCAGTCGCTCGGGACAGAACTTCAATGTCACTTTTTTATTGTCACAGCCAGTCTAAGTTATCATGATGTCCTTGGACCCTCTGGTTTCAAGATCTACCCAGAATCGCAGCCTCACAGGAGTCATTGCTATCCTAGAGCAGGCCACTACCATCTCTCAGCTGAATTAGCGCAACATCTTCTCACTCATCTTCTTGGTATTACACCTCACCGGTTATTTCCGACAGCAGTGGAGGGAACCTGTGAAGGCCTTAAAACTCTTCACGGAGTTCCTGTGCTCACTGCCTCCTGTCTCACCCAGAGTCAAAGACACAGGAAATGGCCTGCACAGCCCTCCACGCTCGCTCCATTAGCTTTAGGATTGCATCTCTTACTCCTTTGCCACTTATTCTCCCCACCCCAACCACACTTCCCATTTCTTGAGCACACCAGGCAAACTCTTACTTCAGGGCTTTTCTGCTGGATGTTCACAGATATACCTGCATATCTCCTTCCTCACCTATTTCCAGTTTTTGCTCAAACCTCAGCAAAGTCTCCTTTGACGGCTTTATTTACCATTCCATCATGTGTGCCTACTGCCGGCACGCTTCATCACCTTTACTAGTTTTATTTTCTTCCCATTGTCTTATGACTTTCTATCATCTTTCATTGATTCATGATGCATATTTTTTTCTACAATTAAACATCTCTGAAATTGAGGTGCAGCTGACAATCACATATGTGTTCCAATGAACTGGCAGCTGTTACCTTTCATAGTGGTGAATGAGATGATGGTGGACCTTACAATCAACAGTGATGAATAGCTTGCAAAAAATGGTTGCGATTGGTTACTTCCTTGTATCCATGCTTTTTGATGTGACTTTATAGCTCCTCTATTTTCCTACTCCCTAAAAGTTGCCCAGTCCTGTGGACTGCTTTGATTAACACATTGTTGCAGAAATGAAGGGCCAGTTCTGAGCCTGGTTCTGTGGAGGACTGGTGTATATCCCGTCTCTCCTTTGGAACTCTGGCTCCGGCCCTATAAGCTGGCCTGCTGGGTGATGAGAAACAATCGGCCCAATTGCCTCCCCTGCCCCAGCTGACAGCCAGGAGAGCTCCCTCGCTAATAGGCAGCTGACCATGGATGCAGAAGTCATCTCAGAAGAGACCAGAAATACCACCAGTTGAATCCAATCCCCGGAATGACCTAAAGAATGGCCTTTCCTTTGATGTGTTTTATTATGCAAACAGAGGTGACTGATACTGCTGGTATCTGAGAGTCAGTGAAAAACAATGAATGATTGTCTTATTATGGTTATACTTATATGTATATTTCCCTCTAAGTAAAATACAAGTTTCAGGAGAGAGGGCTTTTCCATCCCTTTGTTTTAATTATGTGACCATCTCCTCTGCCTAAAGGGCTCAATAAATATTAGCTGAATGTCTTATATATAGGTAAGTGCAGGATAATCCTGTTTATGTGAAAGACTAGAGGACACATGTTAAAGTCTTCATCGGGGTGGAATTTTCCCCCCTTCTTTTGCTTTGCTTATGATGTCCAAAATTCAGCAATAAACAAGCCTTCCTTTTATTTAAAAATCATTTTTGATGTATTAATACTTAATCTTTGCAAGCAATAAAATTGTAACTCAACTAGCCACTACCCTTAGGGGTGATACCGCCTCACTGGCTTGGTGGGGTCTTATTTTTATGTTTCTGGCTTCAGGGGTTTCTAGTGTTAATAATGGGCTTCCCTGATGGCTCGCAAGTAAAGAATCAACCTGCAATGCAGGAGACACAGGAGTTCAATCCCTGGATCAGGAAGATCCCCTGGAGGAGGAAATGGCAACCCCCTCCAGTATTCTTGCCTGAAAAACCCATGGACAGAATAACCTGGTGGGCTACAGTCCATGGGGTCGCAAAGAGTTGAACATGACTGAGCACACATACAAAACAAAAAAAATAGTGCTGATAATACAGCCGTTTTAACTGCCAAGAGAAAAATATCAACCCTGAATAATTCCTCGTTTAGGGCTTGAGTCTTTTGAAATTGTTATCCAAAGATTATCCTAATTGACTATTTCAGTTCCAGATATGCTAACATTTAGTTAACATCTCTTCTTACTTGATCAGTACAGTTCTTACCTGCAGCTATTAGTACATCAAAATGGCATCAAAATGTTAGAGAATCAAGACACTGCCTGTGTTGACTTCTCTGTACTCAGGGTAAAATTTGCTTGCTAAACATCCTTTCTACGAAACTTATTAAAAGTCAGATTTATGCTAACTAAATAAACAACCCCTTAAGTTGAAGAAGGTTGTAGGGTAACGCTCCCACCATCTACTTGTTCATTACCGATGAATGCTCATCACTGGCACACTTTTAGCCAATGTATAGACAGTAATTGTTGTTTCTTTATTTTCATGTAGAAAACTAGAGTACTTTACAACAATCTGAAAGCTTTCTCTTCTTCACTGACACCCCAGTTGCTTCCTAAGGCATTCTTCCTCTCTGTCAGTCCATTCTTTAGCCCTAAAATATCTGTTAAGCATCTCTTCTCTTTAGGCACAGTGCTAAGTGATACATAGAAAAATGTGGGTGAGAGCTTCTCCCAGGAAGCTCCAGTGTGGCGAGACAGGCCTGCAAACATATAATCGTCCTCTAGTGAGATGAGTGTTAATGATAAGCAGTGGTAAATATACATTGGTGCCCTGCTTGGTGCCCCAAGCAGGGGTGACCCAGTTGAGTCGCTGAGGTGGAAGTGAGTGAGGTTGGCACAGTCTTCACCGAGACTGAGATGCACTCACGGGCTCTTAAAGGATGAGTAGAAATGGAGAAGGTGTCGAGGAAGGGGAGTGTCACATGCAGCAGGTGAGGCAGAAGAGAAAAGGGTCATAAAAAGTCTTAATTAAAAAAAAAACAACATTACCAAGACACGGTTGTTTTCACTGAGAGCACTGGCATTTTGGTGTCCCTTGTCAGGCCAGAGGGCCCAGATGTCATGGACTTGGAGGACCAGTTACCAGCTGTGCAAAAGCCCCCTCACTTAGCAGGATTAGGAAGATCTGTCTCACTTCACATCTCATAGAATTTACTCTTTTTAATGTTCATTTATTTTATTTTATTTTATTTTATTTGGCTGCATCGGGTCTTAGTTGCACACACGGCTTCTTCGTTGCATCACGCGGGATCTTTTGTTGTGGCTCACGGACTCTCTGGCTGTGTCGCAAGCTTTAGTTGCTCCACGGCATGTGGAGTCTTAGTTCCCCAACCAGGGATCAGAGCTGAGTCCCCTGCATTGAAAAGCAGATTCTCTCCGATGCATACCTAGGAGTGGAATTGCTCGGTTCCATGATAACTTGTCCATATACACCTAGGAGTGGAATCGCCACCCTTTCTTGGCTACCCTTGGTATCAGGCAGGGATCCTTTTCCATTCTGCCATGACAGAGGGTTGAGAAATGCTGCTAAAGGATCCCTAATAACCTCTGCATTGCTAAATTCTACCAACATTAAAAAAAAATCTTTAATTTACTCTCTACCCTTGGCTTTCACAATACAGCCCTCTCCTGGGTCTTGCCTGCTTCTCCAGCTGTTTCTCTGTCTCTTCTCTTACACATTTTCTCCTCTATACAACCACTGTAGGTTGAAGCTCTTAAGTGCTCAGTCCTGGACCCTCTCCTCCTACTCCACACTTGTGTCAGGCATCCTCATCCGTCAGTGGGTTCCCATGTAGGGATGCCTGAAGATTTATGTCTCCTCTGGGCTCCAGCCTAGCATATCCTACTGCACGCTCGAGGTCTTTTGGACGTGTCAGCATCACCTCAAAAAGAACATGTCTGCAATTAAGTTCAGCATCTACCTCCACTCCTTCAAGCTGGCTCTCTTCCAGAGTTTCCTAACTCAGGGAATCAGAGGGACCATTATCCCTTCTGTAAGTGATAAAGTGGAAATTACCCCTAACAGCTCTTGCTTAAACCCCTCATGGTCAAGTCCTGTTAAGAATAGCTCCTAAATATCCAATTCCCCATCTCCACACTCACTACCAGAGTGAGTTTATCTGTACTGCTTTCTACCTGTCTTCTCAGCCCCACCCTCTTAAAGCTCGTACTGCTGCCAGAGTAATCTCTTTGAAATGAACATTTGATCCCATCACCACCTCCACCTCTTACTTAAAACTATCCCTGAGGATAAAGATAAACCACCATCTCCCACCAAGCCTGTCTCTCATGTGTCTCGGACCTTTCTTCCTCCACACTGTCCCTTGGGTTAGCATGCTCACTTCCACCACTGAGGCTCTGCATAAACTCTTTACCCTCTTCTTTGCTATTTAACTCTTACCCAGCTTTCTAATCTCACCTCACGACACCTTCCCTGACCTCCTGTCTCCATCAAATTTCCCTCTCAGATTCTCTCATTGTACCCCTATATAATACTCATCACAGCTGAAACGCCACTTGCGCAATTATTTGATTAATGTTTATCCACCACTAGACTGTGAACTTCAGGAACCAGGGGGTTGATTTATTTGGTTTCCTATTATTATTTGGTTTCCTATTATTACTCAGTACCCAACACAATGGCTGGTGCATCATAGATGCTTACGAACTGTTTGTGGAGAGAATGAATGAGTGCCATCCTAAGAAGCTGGATATTTATCCTGTGGGCATCATTGAAAGAATGCAAGCAGAAAAATATGGTGATTTGAATTTTAAAAAGAAAATTCAGCAGTTTTAAGATAGGACAGACAGGGGTTTAAAGGACCAGGTTGAAACCTGTCACAATAGAACTACTGAAAATTATTGAGATCGTAAACCAAAGTGCCGTGGGATTGAAGAGCAGGAGATGGGCATGATGGTGCTTAGAAGGTAGACTCAATAGAACTTAGTGATTCAATGACATGGATGCCTGGTTGGAGGGGAGTGCCCCTAATCCAGGGTGTTCAGGGAATGAAATTTGTTTGCAGCAAGAGAGAACGTGAGCTCAGTTTTGGATCTGATGAAATTAGAGGTCAGTATGAGTCTTGCATGAGATATGAGATATCTACCAGGCCGTCTGATATTTTCAACCCCCTTCATGGTGGCTTATTCTCATCCTGTTAACAAGGTCCAAGTTCATTCTTTTAAAAATTGAATGTTCTTGGAGGCTTATCACCCTTTTATTACTCCTGCTCTTAACAGAATATCCCTGAACGGGCAGGGGGCGCATGCTCTGTCTGCATGTGCTCACCTGTTTGTTTCTGTACTGTCTGCTCTCTTGGCATTTCTGAAACTGCTTTCAGTAAGGCTCCCAGAAGCTGAATCTGCACCCCTGGAGACTGAATATACAGATGGACAATACCAGACCATATATAAAAATATAACTTTGACCTGCAACCTTCAGCAACAAGCCCGTGAAACCAATCCTTTATGTACACTGAGCAACCCCAGGAAGCCAGCCTGTTATCCATCAGACTTGTTGGAAGCTTCAGATCGCCATCCCCGGGGACAGTTCAGGAAGTTAGGCCATAACTTCTATAACAACCAGCCCCAGATGACCAGGACTTGACTCATAACCAGAAGTTTCCCTATTTTCTTCCCCACCTGAGGGCGCCTTCCTCAGCCCTCTTCTCTACTTACATTCTAACTCTGCTCAGCGGCAGCATCTGCTCATTAAGGTTTTAAATACCACTTCTGGTCCACTTCCTCACCCCTGTGTGCAGCCCAGACTTGTTCTGCAGGTTGTCCCCTTCCCCATGCACCACAGTCCCCTAAACTCAATATATATATCCCAAAGCAAGCTGGTCTCCCACCCCAGCACACTAGCCCTGTCATCTTCCCTCCTGTTAGTCACGCCACACTCACCAAATCACCCCAGAGAAATAAGTAGATTGCACTGGTTGCTTTGGCCTCCTAAACACGTCCTTACTGCCTCTTCTTCATCCCCATCACCACTGTCCATATCAGGACTTCACTATGTCTTTCCTAAAATATTGCCAGTCACCTAATGATTTTTCAGTTGCCAAGCTTGTCCCCTTTCACACAAGCCTCTACTGGTCTTTTATAAGCATACATCTCAGTATGCCACGCCCTACCCCAAACCCTTCACTGCCTCTTGACTGTTTCATAAGGGAGCATGTTGGCTCCCACGATGCCTCACCAGCCACATTTCCTGCCAAGCAAGGAAATGGAAATCAATGTCCTAAGTAACACATCACACTGTTGAGACCCTGAGCCTGTGCAGTGATGTGTCCCAGGTGGAGGGAAAGCTCTGATGATGCCCTCCTCATAGGTGACCTATGGTCTTAGCTTGGAGTCCTGACAGAACGTTCAGAGAAAGTAGCTTGACGCCTGTGAAGAGATCTCTGCTCAGACAGCCGCCAGCCTGAGGGCCATGTTGGATTCAATTAGCTGTGGTTCGTGAACTTGAAAATTCTCTTTCTTGGATGCCCTGGTTTCTACTTGGCTTTTAGGTATGGCTGGAACCAAATAGAGGAAATAGATGCTTTCCCAGGAGCAGGGGCGTTTCACACGCTCCCCCTCAGAAGTTTTCATCAGCTGCACAGAATGAGTCCTTGCTTATACTTACAAATGTGGCCCTTCCCCTCCTGTGACCCCGTCACCAGATGAGGCTAAGGGGGACAGTGGGCTCCCCCCGACTCTCCAGAGACACGGTCAGGGTCCCAGCAGGCATCCTTCTGTCAGCCAAAGCAACAGGAAGAAAGAAAGTCAATATTGGAGGGCAACGGCTGATTGTTAGAGCTGGGCTCAAGTGGAGGAAAGATAATGGTCTGGTGATTTCACACGTAAACATTTTTAAGATGCCAATAGCCAGCAGGCAGCTTTTCACATCAGATATCTGTGAAGAGCGGCGGAGTCGGGGGAAGGTGGGCAGACAGGGTCCTCCCACCTGAAGCTGAAAATATAGGAGCTCAGACTGAAGGAAAGGGTGTCTCATTTTCCAAGTGCCAGGTCGTGCCTCCCTGATTTACGGCAAGACTTTTGAAGCTGACTGCTCAAATCTAAAGTTACTGCAGCGGCCTCCTGCGCTGGGAGCAAAGGATGAAGTGGATGACAGTGAAGGAGAGTAAATAGAGCCCTAGGAGGCCGGCTCTGGCCAGGAACTGCGTCCGTGTCACGGCAGACTATGAAGCCTGACACTGTGGGAGTCAGGATCATCTTTATGGGGGTGATACAAAGGCAAACGCCTGGGACACTTAAGCTGCCTGCAGCGGGGAGCTGGCTGTGCTCTGTGATGTGGGCTTGTGTTTTAATCACCTCCCCCCCCATATGCACATATACGCACACACAGCACGTTTGCACCACACATACACGTATACACACTGCATACCCCTGCATACATACATGCTTACATACATACCACGTATTCATACCACACACAGATACATGCATACATACATACCACATACACACACACACGGCACATACATACACACATACACTCCTACACAAACACACCCATGCACACACACACACTGCCTGTTCACACCATACATATAGACACATACACTGCACATACCACTCACACATACATACTTTCAGGATAACTTTGTAGTGATTCTACTAGGAACTCCAGTGCTGGCCGCCACCATGCATGCTGTGGAGTGAGGGGGAAGGAGCCTGCTAACCACAGCAGCACAGAAGCCGCGGTGGTTATGGTTCTGGGCTCTTAAAGCTAAATGCTGATGCAGCAGATGTCCAAATGGAGAAGTTCCATCTCTAGCAGGCCCACTGGCTTATGATGGGGGTCAAGTTTACCAGAGGTCAGTCTGGATATAGCGCCACATTAAGAAGAAGCGAAACCTTGGACGCTTATAGTGGAGCGACCGCCTGGTTTTCAGGAGACAGATGTGCCTCTGAGGAGGGGCGCAGGTTACAGCTTGGGGTGAATGAATGTGGCTGTGGAGGGGTTTATGGGGCTGTTTTTGCTGGAATGCCGATGAGTGGAGCCGAGCACTGGGAAGAGGCAAGAGCCTATGCAAGGAGGCCTGACTTGGCACAACAGACCCTCGCCTCCCTCTCACCTAGAAAGTTCTTCCCTGCTGGCAAGTGGGAGGCAGAGCTGAGTTGGATAATCTTCATTGTGATGGATAGAAGTGATCCTCTAAGTCTGAGGGCACCTTTGCTACTGTGAGAGGGACTCATGGAGGCTCTGATCCGCTGACACTAAAGAGATTGAGGCTCAGTAGTGAGCAGACCTCCAGGCTGGCAAGGCTTCAAGCTCTTTTATTCCAGAGACCTGATTACTCAAGTGACAACTGCCTGCCTTCTAGGCTTCCCTTGTAGCTCAGCTGGTAAAGAATCCGCCTGCAATGCAAGAGACCCTGGTTCGATTCCTGGGTAGGGAAGATCCCCTGGAGAAGAGATAGGCTACCCACTCAAGTATTCTTGGGCTTTTCTGGTGGCTTAGCTTGTAAAGAATCCACACGCATTGCGGTCAATCCCTGGGTTGGGAAGATCCCCTGGAGAAGGGGGCTACCCACTCCAGTGTTTTGGCCTGGAGAATTCCATGGACTGTATAGTCCATGAGGCTGCAAAGAGTCGGACACGACTGAGCGACTTTCACTTTCTTTTCTCCAGCAGGGCTGCCCTTGGTGTGTTTTCCTCAGACATTTTTGGTACAGACTTGTTGAGAGAGGGAAGCCCTGTTGTGAGAGGCAGAGGGATTAAGGTATACATACCCCTCGACAACATTTTTGCAGAGAAGCACACCAAGGTGTGGGCAAATCGGGAGAACCCACAAAACCACTGGGCAGGAGATGTCCCTTGAGAGAATCAGTGGATGCAAGTGTTGGAATGAGGTCTCTCTCCCTTCCTGAGCAGGAAATGTTCAGTTTTCCAGTTTAAGAAAACAGCGTGAACCTTCCTCTACTGAGAAGCTAGGAAACAATAGAAGCTATTGATGAAGCCCAAACGATTTGCCCAGCATGAGCAGAGAACTTAGAAAATGTTCTTGAAAAAAGAAACATCCACAGCCGTGAGAACAGAGGGAACCATGTTGAGAGAGGAAATTAAACATGTCTAGGTTGATTTGGCCTTGATTTACCTGTTGAAAATGAAAGGATATTTCACATTCTGAACAACGTGCCCTTCATGACAAGTTCACCGCTTCGTCGGAAGAATCCAGAAAATTAATAGGTAATTCTGATGGAATAACGAAACCTCTCTCAGGTGGAACATTAATTATCACCCCGCTGTAGGGAAAGGTGATAATGTGGATTTGTCCGGGAGGGAGGAGAGAGAGTGCTATTTTCAGGGTCAGTGGCTTTCTCTTTTCCTTTTTTTTTTTTTTCCCAGCGGTGAAGCAACACAGGAGAGAAAGATGTGATTCTTTTCCCCCGCTGTGATCCGAGAAGCTTTGTGATTTGGAGACTCCACTCCTTGTAGGAAGGGGCTAACATGACCAGCTCCTCTGTTTGCACAGGGAGGCTGCCCTCTTGTCACTGGGGTGAGGGATCCATCAGGGTTCCTATTATTTCAGAAAGGGAAGGGTCTCTATTGCCCCCTCAAGTGCTGTTCACCCGGCTTCACTTCCTCCTTTAACCAGCCCTGGGGACCCAGCATCTGGGCTGTTTTGTTTCTACCCACCACATTTTCAGTGGGCCACATGGGCCGGCCCGCACGCCTGTTCTGCGTGCCAGCTGAGGGTGTGAGGGGCCCACTGCCCGGGCTGTACCCTGGCCTCCTCAGGCCCGGCCGTAGCCTCCATCTTACCCTCCCCGAGCTCCGCTGTGTTCTCTCCGTTCCTACGGCTTGAAGCACATTTCTCCTTCTCTTGGCTGATCCCTGCTTCTCCTTCAGACCCTCTCTTAGGGCCACCTGATCCAGGAGGCCTCCTCTGAGTGCCCCCAGCCCTGTATCTCAGTGAGGTGAATTCCCAGAGTGCCCACGGAGCACCCCGGCTCTCTCCTCACAGCCCTGACCGCGCTGGGTGCCGCCCCTCTGCTCGCTGGTTTCCCACACCAGACGCCAGCGGTTAGATCTTCCATCTCGTGATCCCAGGATGGATCCTGTGAGCCTGACAGGGGCTTGCTGGAAATGGGACTAGAGGGTGTGCCCTGAGGGTGGATGGCGGCGAGGGTGCCCCAGGCTGAAATCCTGTTAGTGGCTGCAGGTCCTCTGAGAAGTTCCCGGAAGTCAAGGAGAGAATGGGCAGTGAGGGGTGAGAATTAGACCATTCTTGGGAAACACCTCCCCTTCTGCTTCCTAAAGAGATGCACTGACGGTGCCATTGGTGGGATCTTATTGCTCATCCTATCTCGGGGAAGGGGGGTCCACTCACTCTGGTGAAGAGACCAAAGCCATGTCCAAGCTCCAGGATGGTATGCCCTGTGATTCTACAGAGCACATCCTCGGACTGGGTTTGAGGAGCACACTGTGAGACACCCCTGGTGGCACATAGGGTAAAGCGTCCACCTGCAATGCGGGAAGCCCAGGTTCGATCCCTGGGTCAGGAAGATCCCCTGGAGAAGGAAATGGCAACCCACTCCAGTACTCTTGCCTGGAAAATTCCATGGATGGAGGAGCCTGGTAGGCTACAGTCCACGGGGTTGCAAAGAGTCAGACACAACTGAGTGACTTCACTTTCGCTTTTCTGTGAGACATTAGTATTCTTACCCTCAAATGACACTCTGGGTCCTAAGACCCGGGCAGCTTCAGTCTTGGCAGCTGTCATTCCTTCCTTCCCTCCCACTCTTGCTCTCCACTTTCCTCCCCTTCTTTGCCTCCTTCCAGGGGCTTTCTAAGGGCAACACACAGATCTCTGAAGTGTTGTAAGAGAGCAAGCCACAGATGCGTGTGCGCATGACTGAAGCTTGGCCTGCAGACTCAGCAGGCTGAGGGCCAGTCTCAGGCTGGTAGGGGTGCCTCGGCCCCCGACAAACTGGAGTTCGGCCATCTGTGAGTGATAAATCAGGTGCCCCAACTCGTGGGCATCCAGAGAAGAGTTCTCACCAGATCTGAGATTCTCAAGAACAGGAATTGTGTCTTGTTCATCTCTGCCTCCACAGTGCGGCACTCACTGTAGGTCCTGGGCGATGCTTGCTGAATAAATGTGCTAGTTTAGGACAGCTGTAAATCGCGTGCTAATTACGAAGGGCGGAGAGGACTCTGGGAGGCCTTCTACCTCAGAGGGCCAGGAGCAGAGCCAAGGGTATCACAGGGTGTGGGCACCACCGAACAGGCAGATGGCAAACACATCCTCGAGTGGGAGAATCCAAGTTGCCGTAACCACAGGGTCTGATGATGTCCGGGTTGTCTGAACCCCAGACCAGGAGTCTCAGAATAAATAGCAAAGCTTTCTTCTGGAGACGCCTGTCCTTGTCTTTAACATCTTCTGATCATAGTAAAAATGAAAATGGACAACAGAGTTTCCCTTTCTTTTCTAAACCCCAGTGAAGTGCCCCAGTAAGTGCGGTGTTGGCACTTACTCAAGAAACATTTGAATGAACGATTTGGATGTGCAGGCAAGCTGGCAAGGACATCTGTCGCAGAGCTGGCGGCCAGCGTGAGTTTGGCTGGTCCAGCTGGCTGGGCGGGGCTCCCCGTCTTCCCTCGGTGCCCCTTCTGGAGCTGGGGAAGCTGGCTACCTTCGAAGACAAGGCAGAGCCTCTCTTGTGTGTAAGGAATTCCCCGGGATGCCACTTTCCCTGTTACCTGTTTACCTCCGTGTGCAAAACTTCCTTAACTGAACGTTAGTCTCGCCCCGCTAGAACGCCCATCTCTCAGTTTCCTGACATGGCAGTGTTACCCTCCTCAATCCCAGAGATGCCAGTAGCATTTGATGTTTCTGTGTCGGGGCACTTTTTTTGTTTTTTCTGATGGCAGGTTTTTGGAGAAACTGCCAGCCTCATAAAACAAGGTAATGGTCCTTAGGAAACAATCACTTGAGCTATTGTTTCACAGCAGTTGCCCTGAAAGCCTAGAAAGGACCCAGCAATTTCACTGCAGAGGAGCAAAAGGCAAAACAACAGCCGCAGCCGCAGCGGCCGCATGTAGATGGCCGGGAAGGGGATCGCTAATTTTACAAGTGCTCCGAGATCCTCTGGCACCTTCATAGGACACCAGGGGACCTGGAGTCACTTTCGCTGGCCGACTTTTCAATCTCCTAGCTCTGAACAATTCACGTAGAAAAGAACTTGATTCTGCTGTACATTTTTGCAATTTTCTCTCAGGTCAATATCACACGTGGGTTGCCTAATAAGACATCACTATCAAAAAAAAAAAAACAAAACAAAACAGCAGCTAATTTACAGGGTAGCGGATAAAACAACACTCTTCTCTGGAGAGCTGGGGCAGACAGGTGGAAGGATAAAGTCGGGCTGAATGGTATTTGATTTCTTTGTGTATATCCGAGTCACTGGCCCAGGCGGGAAGGTAATATATGAAAAGGGACATTTTTGGAATAGTTGTTTTTGAATTATGCTCATGAAATAGACACTCTGCTACGAAGGACATGTGGGAAAGCTACACTCTGACCGCATGACTAATTTTTAAAGCCTTGCATAGAGAGAATTCCCCCCAAGAACACAGCTGGGTTATTCCTTCGTGGACTGAATGTGTCAATTATGAACTGAACTAAAATGAAATTTTACTCCATTATGGCAGAGTGAACTGAGGAGTGGACATTGGAGCTCGGGTATTACGTAGTAGTTCATACACCAAGTACTATTCTTTTATTAACCTTTAAGAACATGTTTTACATAAAAACAGGCAACATCAAAAAAGCTCAGTTGATAAATGAACATAATATATCACAGATGATTTCATCCACATTAACCTACATTTATTAGCTTAAACTGAGAGATTAGGAAAAAAATCAGATCTCATTCCAGCTTTAATAATGGATACAAATCGTTTGATAGTTACTTCATTAAGATTCTGAAAATCAAAGATTAACCTGTGCCATCTGATCCATGCAGCAATTGATAAATTCAGTATTTTCAAAGGAAACATTGAATTTTTTTTCTTGCACCAAATTGAAACCTTTCAGAAACTTGTTTAAATGCATCAAGTTCTGAGCCCACCTTTTCAGTATGCATGAGCAAAATACTATTTAATTTCACACTCAACTAATCCTTTAATAATTTCCTTTCACCCAGAATGAAAAAGACTATTATTAATTTCCTAATAAAATTAAAAAAAATAGTTATCGAGGATATGACTCTAACCTTGGACCAGTTTCAATTTTTAAAATTTTTTTCCTAAGAATACATCAAAGATTAATGTCAATGGCCAGTGAGAAATTGTCCCTAGAGAACTATTCAAGGTCTTTTTCTTACCGCATTCAATTGGACTGGAATGAATTACCATTATAGCATCCTTATCATCACTTTTAAAACCCTACTTTCTCTTAATACCAACAGTGAAGGCTTTTAGAACTATTATTTACTTTAAGTTAATAAAGTATATCACAGACAAAAATATACAATTTTACACTGAAGCAACATTAAGGGTCTCATGTCAGTGGACCAAAAAAGAATGTCGAGGAAATTTACAGGTAGGGTTTAATTACAGAGATTGCACTTCCTTTATGAAAAAGAATGAAACTAGAGCCCTCACTTGTCTCCAAGGGCAAGAGATTGCAAACCCCGTGATCAAAACACCTGCCAGTTAGAAGCTCACTCACTGAAAAATGATCGCATAGCTTCAGCATTGAAGCCCATGAACGACAACAGCAAGACACAAAAAAAACCAAAGGGGGAAATAAAGACCACCTCACCCAGAGGCATCCTAAGCTTCTACACTGAATTTCCTGTTTCCCACCAGTTTATGACCCTTAATGTTACTGGATGGATGGCTGCATATTTGAGATGATTAAAAAATGAAAGACTGCTTTAAAAGCACCTCCTCCTCAAGTATGTAATTACATACAAATGAAAGATTCCTTCTAACAGTCCTAGGGACCCCATTTGTTACTGTTTCATGTATAAGCACCATTGAGCCAATTTTTAAAGCACATTTGCAGTGATCAAATGTGTTCTCAAGTTTCATTGATTTTTTTTTTTTGTCTTTAAACCAAAAAATGTGTGAAGTGTGTCCATTGATGCACGCCTTATCATATCTGAATTGACAAAAATGTTAATTTTGGAAGTGCTTTTAATCACTATTTTCCCCAACAGACTAGAATGGCTTCATGAAACTTGATAAAGAAATCCGTATCTCCCAAAGAAGCACATATCTGACCCTCTATCACTGCATGCAAAATAAGGGTCTGAGAGTATTTTTTCCCCAAACTCCTAATGGAAATGGCAGACAACACACAGGAAGGGCTAACCCTTGAACTGACCAACTTCAAGTTTTAAAAAAATCTTTGATTGGATTCCCACCCCCACCCCTCCCAAATCATGTAGCAGTTTAAAAAATTAATGATTTACAAATTATAGAAAAGATATGTTATCTACAATATATGCCAGGTGACTCATTAATTTTTTTTTAACTCACACCCAAATGAATAATTATATTAAACTACCATCTTGGATCATGGTGCTTTCCACAATTCTGAAATTACAAGGAAAGAGGGGAGACATACCAGATTTTCTTTTCTTTATTTTTGGTTATTCTTTTCTCTGCAGAATTGGGCAGAGAAAAGAAGGCAGTGAACCTTCATTCTTTGGAACAGGCCCTCTATAGCAAACTTCAGCCTGGGGCACCTTTTTATGATCAAATTAAAAACCTTTGAAATCAGAAGTTTATCATGGAAATGCTGACAGATCCTGACCCAGAGAAGGGCTATCGGGCAACACAATAATATGAAGAAAGCTCTCCCTCAAGCACAGCTGCCCTTCAGCACAGGGACAGAGTTGTGTTATGGGCGCCACTAGCCAGCAGCCAGCCATGATTTAACGTGCATGAGCCTTGGTCACACGGTAGCTCTGTGACCCTCTGTTAAGCCAATTTTTCTTTTCTTTTCTTTTTTCCAACTGAAATATGCCTCAGAGGGTAAAGGATTGCAATTTTAGCCTTCATTTATGGATATATTGCTTTCTTTCAACAATATCTGACGGGCCTGTTGAGCACCACCCATGGGGGTGCTGAGCAGGTTCTAAGAAGGTCTCACTGAATACAGAACACCAAGCATTTTCAGTAGTTTATTTGCATTTTTTTTCTCTGCTTATTTTAGTATGCACCACGTGTAAAATCAGATGAGGGCTACAGAAAAAACATTTTCAATGACCGAAATCTTACTTTTCCTTCTAACGATGTGGAGCAAATCACATATGCATTGATTATGAGAATAAATGGTTTCTGCTACAGTGCTGAGAAAAAAAAAATGTTTTCATCAATATGAACGGTTCGCATCTACAGAGATGGTTTACATGATGCAAGTAATGAAAGAGTTTTTCCTTAACTAGTCTACTACTAAAACTGAAACAAAATGAATCTTAAAATTCCCCTTGAAAATACCATATGGTTGGTCATGTATCAATAGAGGAAAGACAGTCCCCATCACCAGGCCACCACCATAAAAGCTATATTAAATACATAGAAAAGAAAAATATGGGGACACTTGTGGCAATGAGTAAATTGATAAGTACAGAGATACACTGCCATAATGGTACATATTTATTCTCTAATAAAGTGAAATAAAAAATAAGATCAATTTGGTTATAGAAATTCCTTAAAGAACACCACCACTTAATTCTTTCAAACTTGAACTATCCCAAGAATGTCGTGAAAAAAATTAGCACTGGCTAAGAAGCAAAAGCAGTATGGGTACACCCACGTAATCAGCATGCCTTGTGCTTGTCTGTTAACCCTCTGAGTACATCTCTGACATTCAGCATCTCAATAGCTTAGTGCTGAAAAGATTGCATTCCATCTGATTACTGAATATTTCTACTTGACAGGTCGCATTCCACTATTCATTCAGCATAGATCATTCAAATTCTGCAGCGATGCGCTGGGATCCCCATGCTGAATGGCCCTGCGTTCTTCCGAGCGGCCCCTCTGCAGTGTTATGGGAAACATGCCACCGCTTTACACAGTCCACAGTCCTTCAAGACTTGGGTGAAAAAGGCCTGAGCCATGCACTGGAAGGTATGTACGCTAGATGCTGGCATCATACACGCAATGCCCACGGGAAAAGCAGTAATTCAGAGAAAGAAAGTGAAGTAAAGTGAAAGTTGCTCAGTCGTGTGCAACTCTTTGTGACCCCATGGACTATACAGTCCATGGAATTCTCCAGGCCAGAATACTGGAGTGGGTAGCCTTTCCCTTCTCTAGGGGATCTTCCCAACCCAGGGATCAAGTCCAGGTCTCCCGCATTGCAGGTGGATTCTTTCCCAGCTGAGCCACAAGGGAAGCCCAAGAATACTGGAGTGGGTAGCCTATTCCTTCTCCAGGGGATCTTCCTGACCCAGGAATAGAACTGGGGTCTCCTGCATTGCAGGCAGATTCTTTACCAACTGAGCTACCAGGGAGGCCCAAGGAAAACCACAGTCTTACCGCAGGTAGGTCTCCGCACACAGGCTTTCTTCATATTCACACATTTATAACTGAGGCCAATCTAGGAACCTGCTCCTTCGTCTTACTTTGAATAGTGCTTTGCTTTCGAGTTCTAGAGAAAGCAGTAATTTCTGACCAGTTCTGAGTACTTTACTGTATGGAATCTGCCTACACACCATAACTTCCTGGCGTCCTGCCCGCCCCCTCTTCGCCAGAAAACCCAACTGATTTGTGCTACTTTGTGATGTTGTGTGTCAGATTTCAGGACTCTCTTAAAAAACAGGTGGGGGTGCTCTCAGTAAATGATCTAATATTTACATGGCAAGACAACACAGAAGAGATAAACCTAAAGGTGAAAGAGTCAAAAACTCGGGGTGGGGGGGCGGCGAGGGGCGGGGTGGGGACCATGGTGCAGAAGTCACGGCATGCTGTGATTTTTAAATCGATAGTAATACAGACCATACATTTATCAGCTGAAGAGTAAAAGGCAGCCACTGAAGACCGATCTGTGTCTGAACTGACTGTGGAAGTGCCGCACACACATTTCAAGACTTTCAGGTGTCGAAGTACATCTCAGAGCAGAGACAGTGAGTGCTGTCCAGCCGTCTAGATGCAAATTTCATGAGCCATCATGGCTGTCTTCCCAGCCAGGGAGCGAAGCAAACCTCAGGAGGACATTTGAGTTGGGACAAACCCCGCCTTGCCAAACACCCTGGCCAGCCTCTTCCCTAAGCATCTAAGCAGTGACTGCAGGCTGCTGCGGGCCCCCATTCCAAGCATAATACACTCCACGGGAGTCAAAGGGCTAGGAAGAAAGATTTGGAAACAGGAGTAAAATACAGCTGTTGGACAGGACTTGGACCAAAGAAAGAAAATAGCATCTCTCTCTGGACAGCTAAAGACAGTGCTATATAAAGGTCATCCTAGGGAGCGGAGGTTTTATCCTCAGGGATACCCTCTAGCTCTCCCATCCTGTTCTCCCTGAGACTATATGTAAGTAACCTAAAGGTGCATGTGGAATCATCTCACCGATGGTTTATTAAAAAGCATTTTGAGAATATTCTAGACTGCTGGTCCACTCTGCTTTCTCCTTGGCCACCTTGCAAAGCACTTGCCTCTGGGCGCCTAGTCCTGGGCGCTGCTCCTGTGTGTGGACTTCATGTTCTGTGTGTGGACTTCATGTTCTGTGTATGGACTTCATACTCTGTGTGGATCTCACACTGAAGACTGAACTGCGTGAAAAAAGCAGATGAGACAAAGAACAGGGTCTTGTTGCCTCTTCCTGTTTGACATTCCAGCCCTGTAGAGCACCTGGCAATTTATTGCTCTTTTCCACCAGTTTGTTTGTTTTTTTCCTGTAGATGTTTCATACTGAGCAGGCAGACCCTGACTCACCAAGTACAGGGCAAGTTATGGTGACTTCCTGAGGGTCTGCACTGGCAGCAAGTAGCAGCTGAAGTGGAAGCAGCATTTCTGGGGCGTCATCAGCACATCTTCATATGGAGGTGATTTGGGGGAGGGGGGCCACCGTCTATATCCTGGGTCAGGCTGTTGGCCACAGACCCAGGTCCCTTCACTTGGGATGCAGGACTCAGGGCAGCTGGCAGTTAGACCTCTTTCTTTAAAAAAGCCCCTTTCTTAATAGGATTGTGAAGAGGAAAGGGATGCTGATGCTTAAGTTATAAACCTGCCATGTTCTAAACCCACAAAAAAAGGACAAGCAAGACAGCATGCTAGACGCTCTTCCTGTCTGGACATCTCAGCATCTAATAACCCCTTAATCTCTAGCAAAATCAAGAAACATGTGCATATAAATCCAGAGGCCTGAAAGATTCCCTCAAGCATTCTCCATAAAATCCCATGCACTCAGAGGGTTAACACGTGCTATGTTACATACTGCAGAGCCTAGCTCCACTGATGAAAACATTCATTGCTTCTACATTTTAAAAGTCGCAAAATAGCCTTAACCCTTTGAGGACCCAATTAGCAGCAAGTTGTCATCTTCACCAACAACATGTCACAGTCTCATTCAGCAAAAGGGAAATCGCTACAAGGATACCAGAAAAACACACTGTTCTGCTCGGCCATTCAAGCATTGAGTGCTAGGTAGATCAGATGAAACTGTTGGACATAAATTTGGGGGTGGGGGAAACAAACCTCAGAGTCTCAAAGGGTTAAGCTAGGACTTCGAGTAAAAGGGTCTTATTAAAAGGGCGAGTTTGGGGAGCGAACAGTCTCGGAGGAGCTCGGCGAGTAGTCTTCCGACTCCGAGTTGAGTTCCGGCGGAGCTGGCTGGGCCTTGTACCGGCTCCTCACATCCGGGTTGCGTCTTCGTCGGAAAACCTGCCTCTCCTTATCAAGAGCGGTGGTCTAGCAGGGGCATAAAATGAGAAAGAGGACAATTAGGCCGAAGGAAATGGCAAACACACACACACACACACAGACACACACAAACACACGACACTTTCTGGAACTTTCTGAAGTCAGAAAAATATGCTGGCTAAAGTTAACCGTCCACAATGGCTCACTTATGGTGCCCACAGTCACCACTGCTGGGGTGCCCTCTGCTCCCCCAGACGCAGCTCCTGCGAGCCCCTCGTGGTGACATCGCAGGCACAGGCAGGATGGATGATGTTCAGCCTCTCGCCCGCCCTCCCTAGACTTCCCTGAGCTCCACATCTGTGACCCTTGGTTGCTCCCAGCCTATCCAGAGAACCCCCCTTCCCCCAGCCCCACCGGTAAACGGGAGCCCAAGGCTTGTGTGCCTGACATGCAAGGACACCGGGCAGTGCCTCGTTCATCAACATGCAGCTCCAGGCAGCTGTATAATAAAAGACGAGAGGTGATGAAGTTGTCAGACACGGAAACAGAGCCACAAGCTCATCCCGTTATTTTAGCACCTCCTCATTCTAAATGATCTTATTATCTGTTGATGAGGGAGTGTGGGAAGGGTGGGTTTAATTTGAATGAACCAGCTCTGACGTTGAAAACTGCTCTGAATGCAATTAAACCTGATGGAAACCTTCCCATGGATTTCCCTCTACAAAGTTCGTTTTCACTGTAGTACATGGGAATCTACGGAACTGAGGTTCAGTGTCAGGGATTCCAACTCCTGCCTCCTTTTCCGGAGGAAACCTCGGATCGTCTCCAGGATGTGCTCTGGAAGTTATTATGACATCAGGATTGGGAAGGGCATGGCTTCATTACAGATTTTAATGGGTGTGAGCAGGATGGCCCATTACAGAGAAACCTTACACAGAGAGCAGGAGAGCAGGTACAAAGCCTGAAGAAAAATACAGAACACACATAAAAGTTTGAAGGCATCCTTGTTTGAAAGTCCCTCTTTAAAAGGATGTAGCCTGGAGGTTATTCTGCTTTTAAGAGATTACTTTTCCTCTACAGGGATATATACCACCATTTTTCCTCTTGGAAATTTACTGTTAACTTCTTCAAAGAACAGAGATAAATTTATAGCCAGCCGGGTTCTGAGAACAAAGTGAAAACTAAGCCCCTCATACAATTGCAGTGTAGCATTAGAGCAATCTTAGATCTAAAATGGGGCAATCAAAGTTACAAAATGAAGTAATAAAGAGAGAAAGAGAGGCAGTGTGTAGAACCAGTACAGTAAATGGCTTCGTTAGGCTGAACTGCTCAGCTTTAAAACCTACCCACACGTTGAGTAACAGTGTTACAAATCAATGAGGAAGATAAACTTCAATAATTCACTTCTTGTTTCACTGGATTTTTAGTACAATAATTCAATAATTATTGAAATGTCTACCTTTGATTCACCGACCTGTAGAACTTTTAAGGGCCCTCACGTACTTATATGTGAGGCCCTCTTGGTCTTATGCCCGCCGATTTTTTGATATTTTTCAGCATCATAAACTTAAATCCCTAACTTTATTTAAAACATTGTAAAGTTACAACACATGGTATTTTGCTTTCAAAGCAAACTGAAAATGTTCTGTTTGTGTAGAGTTGAACATAAAAAAGCAGGAGTCTATTTAGTCTGACGTACATAAACACCACTCTGTAGTTAAGTCAAGAGTAATATAAACTCTTCTCTTGGTTATAAAAAATATTTCTACCTTCTTGAGAAAGAAAAAATCACTTGGCATCAAACTGAATACTGACTAGCAGACAGGTTCCCCGGTGTTGCCGAGAAAATTGCATGTTGGATTTTGAGTTAGAAATTTGGAGTTCTGCTCAGTCCATGGGAGAAGGCAATGGCACCCCACTCCAGTACTCTTGCCTGGCAAATCCCATGGACGGAGGAGCCTGGTAGGCTGCAGTCCATGGGGTCGCAGAGTCGGACACGACTGAGCGACTTTCCTTTCACTTTTCACTTGCATGCATTGGAGAAGGAAATGGCAACCCACTCCAGTGTTCTTGCCTGGAGAATCCCAGCGACGGGGGAGCCTGTGGGCTGCCGTCTATGGGGTCACACAGAGTTGGACACGACTGACGTGACTTAGCAGCAGCAGCAGCTCAGTCCACTGCTGGGTGTGGGAACCATTTACTCAGTTCTCAGGTAAATAAGGAGCAAGGATAACCTCGCCCCCCTGCTGCCCTCCTGAGTTGTTAAAAGGTAAAAACAGAAGTGCACATGCTCTCGAAATAGCAAAGACTCCCAGAAATATAAGGTGGAGGTTTGTTTGTTCTCTTTACAATGTAAGATGTTTTAAAATGAAGGAACTGCAAGTCAGAGGAAAGCGATGCAGAACCCAGCTCACATTAGAATGTAGAGTGCGTTCTCTCC
This sequence comes from Bubalus kerabau, assembly GCF_029407905.1. NCBI lineage: Eukaryota > Metazoa > Chordata > Mammalia > Artiodactyla > Bovidae > Bubalus > Bubalus kerabau. The sequence goes on along the minus strand of NC_073635.1, from coordinate 26,263,119 downwards.
CTCACTAGCACCTTCTCCACGTCTGCCTCATTTCCCCATCATGGACTCAACCACTCCAAGTCGCTCTTGGCGGCAGCCACTGACAGGCGATTTCTACTCCGACACCGCAGTGCCCCGTCTGCGCAGTCACAGCTTGGATGGCACCATTCCCTTAGGTTCACGTTCACTCCTCCAGATGCTCTCAGGGGTAAATCCTTCCTTGTCCCTCTGCCTGGCCAGCCCTTTGCTCTGTCCCACTTAAGTGGTCAGTTCTGGCCCCTCCTGCCACCTTCTCTAGTGAGCAGCTTTTAAACGCTGGCCTTTGTTGCTAAGCCCTGGTGCTCAGATGCTCCTAGGCTTTCAGTTGTGCTGAGTCACCAGGATCTTGACAGCAGCTCCTGGGCTTCCCTGGTGGCTCAGAGGGTAAAGCATCTGCCTACAATGCGGGAGACCCGGGTTCGATCCCTGGGTTGGGAAGATCGCCTGGAGAAGGCAATGGCAACCCACTCCAGTACTCTTGCCTGGAAAATCCCATGAACTGAGAAGCCTGGTAGGCTACAGTCCATGGGGTCGGAAAGAGTTGGACACGACTGAGTGACTTCACTTTCACTTTCTATTGTTGAAAACACAGCATGTCATGATCACAGGTCACGGAAAAGGGTGTGATGGTTGTTTCTGCTGGATGTATAGACTCCACATTGAGAAAGCATTTGTAAAGCATTCTTTGCCTGGGGCCCTGCCTGGGCCCAGGCATGCGGAGAGACCCGCCCCTGTCACCAAGGAGGAACAGAACTCGGTTCTCCTCCCAGCTCAGGCAGCTTCTTCCCACTGATTCTAAAGTCTATTGAAACAGAACTCGAAGGAGCCATGCACTCCAGGGGTTGCCTTCTCCAGTCCCCAACCACAGTGAGCTGGGGAGGAGACACAGACCACAGGCAGCATCCAAGGACAAAAGCCCAGGGCTTTCCCGTGCCCGAGACCCGAGAACTCTCTCAGGGACAGCAGGCCAGGGTTCCCTGCGTGTACAGTCCCATTTTGGGCCTGTGAACTTCGAGGGACACCTGGGCATGATGACAGGCGGGCAGTTTCCAACCCACCCAGATCTGCTCAATATTCTCAAAGGCTCCACAAGCAGGGTGTAGGGCTCCCAACATACTTGCTCTCAGAGATGATCCTGAGGACGTCACTGCCCCCAGGCCTCTGCTCCCTGGGCCCCTGCTCACTCTGCTTCTGCCTCGAGGGACTGAGCTTCACTTTAAGAACTTCTCCGCCTTCCCATGAAGCCCAGCACCGCGCATCCTGCCTGCACCATGACCGACTCTGAGGCAGTCTTCCCTGCCATGCTGCGGACGCTGTGGAGGGCAGGATCAGGTCTGGGCATCCTGTCTCTGTCTCCACAGTTCACAGCACAAAGGAGATGCTCTCAGACGTGCAGCTTTTGAACTGTGGGGAAGTACAACAGAGGTCCTGGGACTTCCCTCCTCCTGCACACCCAACCCCCGGGCTGTCCCGCACCCAGCTGACAGGTCAGTCTGCCCACGACTGATTTATTTACAGTTCCTCATGCAGTCAAACTCCTTGTCCTAGAAGTCACAATGTGCTTACAATAAATTTTCCAGTGTCTAGTTCTTAATATCATTCAAAATAATCCTGTGACGTCAGGAGACCCAGTATCCCCATTAGCAGACACAGCACCCGCTTGTTCTGCTTATAGTTAACCATGCCGGTTTCCCTTCAGACACCCCCCGCTCCCGCAATCTGTGGTCCCAGTGAAGGGCACCCTACCTCCGTCTCAGAGGGTGCGGCAGGGCTGGCTTGTGCCCCAGAAGCAAGCCTGTGCTGACTGCGTTCCCCAGGACCTGTGGTTGGTTCAGGATGGGCACCCCACCCAGTTCCTAGGCCAGAGGAGACTACCCAGCGATTTGGACTCAAAGTGAGTCCCAGCTGAGAGGGTGGCCAGGCTGGAGGTGGTACCATGTGAAGCTCCAGACTGAAGCCATTACAGGGAGGCAAAGAGGAGGGGTGGAAAGACAGCCAGCCTGCTGACAACTGAGTCCACCCATGACTGAAGCCACAGCCAGCCTCTGAACCTCTCAGGTTGTATAAAATCATACTTCTCCTTTTTGCTGAAAGCCAGTTGGGTTTGGGTTTTCTTCACGTGAGACCCCAACAGTGCTAACTGATAGCTCTCTGCAGGTGCTTCAGTCACGCTCGCCTCTGCATCTTGGCTTAAGGTGTTCACCAACCTGACATCACCCTCTCTCGCTTCCTGCCCACTCACATTTCTGTTTTCTAAGATTTGATCAAATCTCACCTTCTGCATCACACTTTTTTCTTTCTAAATTCCTCAGGCAAGTATTGTCTTGACCAGACTTTGGACATTTACTACACCCAGGTCTTTTCTGTGCATCGTTTCCAAATCCTACGCAAGCTCCTTCTTTGCATTTTCCAGAGTGCCTAGCCAATTGTTGCACACATCGAAGGGTATATTAAATATCTCTTAGCTAATACAAAATTAAGTTATTTTAGATGATTATATACTTTCTGAATAACAACAAAACAGAACTCCAAGCAACTCTATAGTATAAAAGAATAAGAAGTTAAAGATATTGTGAGTCTTAATATTTAAGAATGCAGTTTATGTTTTAGATATGATCAAATGCTTACATCAGATAAAGTTAATAATCTCTTATACTCCTATTTATCCACTAAATAACCTTGGATGGTGGTCCAGTGTCTTATCACAATAAGCTCTGTCATATATGATCTCTTTGGAATTTTAATTGTGCCTATAAAATTAACTTTCCTCTAAAATCTGCGTTGCTCAAGTTTTTCAGCTAAGTTCTGTAGCCCCTACAGGTAGTTAAGGACAGATGAATTCTGCAAAGAAGAATAATACGCCAATATATAATTTTTAAAAATGCTACAAAAATATTTATTATCCAATTGGTAATTTTCTCCCCAGAAAACATTCATAACTTTCCCTTTGAAGTGCTGCCTCATAGGTGTACATTCCAGGCTCTTTCAACCATTTCTGAAAGCCTGCTCTCCTCTTTCTCAATCACAAAAATTTCCCAGATATCAGGCAAATAGGGTCTCTCCTCCCTAACGCCTGTCTTTATAAGGTAAGGTTGTCCCCAGCCTTGATGTTCCATTAAAACTTAAGACTTTCTAACGGATTTGTTATTTCATGAGTTTATTTTGCTCACAGTTTGCAGCTCTGTGCAATAGACATGAGTGGACTTGCTGCGGAATTCCCAAGTGTTTTCTCAGTAAGTTATCACTTCATTAAGCGCTCGTAAGAAAATCTGAAGCCTGCATTATCACATTTTGGTGCTAATTATTACAGGTTAGAGGTGAGCAAGCAATCCCTTGAGATGCTGGAGCTGGCCAGTAGTAACCACATAGGAAGCTCTGATCTAGCTGTTTTACACACGTACCCAGCGATGACGGCTGTGGTGTGCGGGGCTACAGCCAGCTACCAGCGGACTGGGGGGGTCCTGATAAACAGAACCAGCCACGGACCAAAGGAAATGAGATGGAGTCACAAAGACACTCGTGTTCTACTCAGAAGAGACTCTCCACGCTCCTACCTCAGACTGCAAGCCCTTGCAGATCAGGGTGTCCTGAGGAGCTGCTGGATGAAATGTGAAACCCGAGGAATGGTAAAAGCATGCCGGTTACCTCAGCAGCTCATGGGCAGACGCACATAGCAGTTGGAGCTCTTAAGGAAATTCACATTGATCATGTTTTGGTGCGTGCCCTAACAGCAGGCATGAGAATGAGAGACAGTGCTTGAATAAGACCAAGGAAATGTATTCCAACAACAGATTCACCGAATGAGTTTGGCCAATGGTGGCTTCTGTTAACAGTAAAACTAGACAGTACTCAGATTTTTTAAATCCTTCTTTCTGACCTCGAATTTGGAAAGCAGCAGGAACACCTAGGCTGTACCCACCTGGCCTATGTTATGGGAAAAATACAGCATGGCGGGGTGGAAGGTCAGAAATGAAGTGAGAGCAGGAGACGGGGCGTGACTTTGTTTTTGCCAGGCTGAGTCACCCACCTCTGTGCAATGCTTGCCTTGCCTGGTAGCTGTAGCCTAAGCCCCTTGGTAGCAGCAGCAGGCGGAAGTGAGGAGAGCCGGCCTTCTGTCCTGCCTCAGCTGATTATGTGGCCCTGGGCACGTTTCCTAACCACCACGTCGGTTGAGCTATTTCGCAGTGCAGAGAATGACGGGAGTACTCCAGTGCCGCACCCCCAGGGGAACTCCCACCTATGAAATGCCATGAATATGCTTAATATCACCATCAATCTACTAGAACGGGTTCTGTTTTTCTCTCAGTAAACAACAGGCCTTCTGTCTGTGGATCAAAAATATTTGTCATGCAGGACCTGCAAGAGATACACCTCATTTAAGTTTGGAGGCGATGCTTTCTGATGTGGCAGTAATTATTGGATTTAAGTAACTGCATTTTTCAGAGGCAAGCAGTGACTGTTTCTCCTTTTTTACATTTCTAAATTTATTGCTAGCCATCACAAACAGTCTTCATTTCATTAATAAAAGAACATTATCGCGCATGTTGCCTTTGAGCCCATCCATTATTCATACCACCTAGGAGAGTGAGCCGGGGATGCAGCTGTTGGGGCATTAATCTCAGGAACCCTCTCCTTCGCTCGCCCTTACTCTGTGGGGACTGAGTTACGATTCGCTTGCCACTTTGCAAATGTTTTGCTTGCTAGTAAAATTAAGCTGACTCCTCAATTGATATATCATCCTACTCATTTCTTTTTTTTTGGTTCGCAGCCATACTTATTATGGTTTTATTTTGTTTTGCTTTAATACCCTTTTGGGGTCTCGCCAGGAGTTACACAGTATCTGGACTAAGACATGGTATTTCCCTAAAGTGACAAAGGGGGACTTCATGGAATGAAACTATCGGCCTTTGAAGCTCTTTCCTAGGCACCAGTCTAACTGGGAGTTCTCAGGTCCCGGGGTAGGGGTGCCCCAGGTTTCTCTACTACTTCATAAACGTAGGCTCCTCCCGCTGATCTGGTTCTTAACAGAATCTTGTCCAGCTCTGCAGAAGGTTTCTAGTGGCCTCCTATCAGAAGGTTAAAATGAAAGCCCCTTACTGAGCTCAGGCTTCTAGAGGGTGAAATCCCCATGCTTCCTCTGCTCTGTGACTCCTGACTGTCTCACAGCAGAAGTTAAGCGGGGCTGCCATGTTGCTTTTTCCTTCATCAGGTTAATAAACTAAAGGACAACTGCAGGCATAGTTTATCTTAAGAAAATCTATGGAAATTTAGAACTTACTAAGCAAGTGGGTTAAGGGGTGACTCCTTTTATTAGAGTTTTTTGTTTGTTTTAGCTGTGCCAAAACCTTACTCCTGGGTCAATGCAATCGTGGAGCATTTCATATGTGATTTGATTGTTTAGGCTCTCAGATATCCCAAACTCTTAAAAAACACATTTATCCTCAAAAATCAAGGTTTCTCCATTAATGGTCCCCTCCTTGGAAAATTCAATCATTTATTTATTAGCAAATATTTATTGAGGCACCTACTCTGTGCCAGGCATTCTATTCCACCAGGTGGTGGTTATATAGTTCTTAACAAGCCCACCAGGTGGTACCTTTTCCTACTAGAATAGGAGATGAAAATTTCTTTCTGGAAAGGGTGAATAATTAATACTTCAGGTTTTGCAGGCTATATAGTTCTCTGATACAACTACTCTATCCTGCCCTTGTAGAGTGGAAGTGGCCATAGGTTGGTTGTAAGTGAATGGATGTGTTCCCATCCGTTCCAATGTGTTCCAATCTGTGTTCCAATCAAACTTTTAGTTACAAAAACAGGCAGTGCGCTAGATTCAGCCCGTTGGCTAGAACATGGCGATCTCTGCCCTAGAGGATAACTTTTTAATTAAACATATACTTCATCAGGATTTGGGGCTATAGACTACTTAAAGTAAAATTTAATGCCCCTCAATTCATGAATAATCTAACATACAGCTTATTCAACAGTTTGTTCCAATCGCAGCATCAAAAAAGGTCATGGTTCTACTTTAATAATAAATGCTTTGCCCTGGAGAGAGATGAGTTTTCTCAGGAAAATCTCTCTCGTGTGGAATGGATGGTTTTCTCTTGGAGCAGTCTTTTCCGGACTCTTCTTTTGGGCTGAGTCTACGAAGGCACTTTGGTACAGGCAGCTCATTTAATTCTTGCCACAGATTTGGAAGGTTGATAATACCCATCTCATTTTTATAGGTAGGAAACTGAAAATCAGAGAAGGAACACATGCCTTGCCTGAGGTCACAACATGAGGAAGTAGGACAGGCCGGATCCAAAACAGGGCTTCTCAACACCAAGGCCACAGGCTCTCCATGCACAGAGCTGCCCATCTTTAATCAAGCTTGATTCATCTCGATTTTCAAGGCTTTTTCGCTTCTAGAAGTGTCACGTGTTTGACATGTATTTGAGAATTGTCTGACTTCAGCATATGGATATTTTGCACTCAATAAAATAACAGAGTGTCAATACTTTCAATTAAGTTCTTTATGATCATTCTTTCCTACATGTTTATACCCCATAAAACCTACATTCTATCAGTGAACATCACTGGCGAACATGTGGAGTCAAAATATTCAGGAACAACTACATAGAAAAGAATGTATATGTCTTTTTAAATCATAAAGAGGGAAAGAGGTGCTGAGGCAAGATTAAAATAAGTGCAATACCACAAAATTTCCCATCAATACCAAATTACCAAGACTTTCAGGAAAACATATAAAATTTCACTCCAGTTTATACACAATGAGTAAGTCTTGGAATGCCATGCAAACTTCTCTTTTCTAATATAAAATACATTAAGCTTTAAAAGGATTTTATATATATATGGATCCTCTTTTAAAGGGGCCCTGAAAATAAAATGAAAGAAAATAAAATCTCAGATAGTGAGCAACCTGTTTCACTTGGTAAAATAATACAGATGTCTCACTAGTTCTGTGTTTCTCTTAATGACCATTTGTGGAACTATCCATAGAAGACAAAGTACTGTTGCTCAGCTTTTGAACCTAATAACTCACTTTTAGTATCATGGGACAGGTGTAAAACCAGACCTCATACTTTCTCTGTACTTTTCTCTGTCATCACAGTCTGGGTGGTTTCGAAGTTTAAATCTGTGCCTTTTCTGTGTATTAAACTTTCTGTTACTGAGGGAGACCCAGGCCAGGGTCGGGGAGAGTGGTTAATCCTTTGCTAGAACTAAGACCCCTGCCCTTCCTTCCTACAGCACTTCTGACACTCTTTGGGGGCTGGGGTCCTTTTCTCAAGGGCAGAGCAAGGCCAAGCCAACTTCAGCAACCTACTGCAACCTCCCATGTGCCTTTGGAAGCGTCTGTCTCCAATGCGGGAGACCCGGGTTCGATCCCTGGGTCGGGAAGATCCCCTGGAGAAGGAAATGGTAACCCACTCCAGTATTCTTGCCTGGAGAATCCCATGGATGGAGAAGCCTGGTAGGCTTACACTCCATGGGGTCACAAAGAGTCGGACACGACTGAGCAACTTTACTTACTTCACCCTGTGAGGCGTTCCTCTCTGGCTTTCGTGGGAACTGATCTTTCAAACCTACACTGAGCAAGATGCCTTTAACTGACCCATTCCTTTTAGCAGCAGAGCATGGCAGCATTGAATAGGCTTACAAGGGCTGCGTGGCTGCCGCAGCTCTGCCTCATTACTCACTGTTGTAGGACGGCGCTTGAATCCAGGGTGCACACGAGTCAGGTCAGGGCTGGAACTCCAGCCCCCTACTGTCCTAGCTCTACTCCACGTCTTATCTGATGTGGCGTTCTTAGCGTGTGTCTTGCTTTGCTACTTGTTTCATTCAGTTGGTTTCTGGCTCTTGCCCCGTTCTGTGTGCAGAAGATGCAGGAATTCTTCTTCATGTGCTGCTGGGCACAGCACCTGCCAGGGGGCAGCTTCCCCTGAAAAGCAGGCATGGGGATGACTGCTTCCCCTTTGGATAAGGTTGCATTTTCAGGCAGGGAAAAATGGAACAGAATATCAGTGTTTTCCAGGGCTTCTGGAGTCCCTCCATGAGAGGGTGGAATGGCCCAGGCAGCCCATTCCTGGGATAGGGTCACCCCGAGGCTCTGGGGGACAGGAGTAAGGTCTCCTGGAAAGAGAAGCCTTGCAGGATGCGGCTCCCTTGGCCACAGCCTGGAAGCATCTCTGTGCTCAAAGCAGGCGACCGAATGAGAGGAGGAGGAACAAGCCCCCGTCCCCCATTTCTCCACCATCAGCAATAAGCCTCCTAAGAGGGACACTGCCAATGCTGGGCGCCCTGAAGAGATGCTCGCTCAGCCTCTGCCCCAATGTGAGCTGCTTTACCAAATGCAAGCCCTCTCCGGGTGTTCTGCTCAGAGCAGTGAAAACAGCCAGGAGCACTTGTAAACACAACAATTGGGAGCTGGGACATTCAGCCCGCAATGATTGTTTATGTTGCGAGTTGGCTGCCACCGTGGTTAGACAAATGCTCCCACTTCCGTGGAGATAAAAGGCAAGCATTTGCAATCAGTGAGGGGAGTGTGTTCGTTCTGGGGCTAAATGGCATTATAAAACTTCCTAATTAAGCATATACGCAGATGAGTTTTTAGCATCATTTCTCCAATTTAGCTTTACATACTGGGTGTGCTGTTTAGTACAGCATTAACTATAAACATTGTTGTTACTGCCCCCAGCTGGAAAACAGAGCAGTTTATGTGTGGAAGGAAAAAGAGATTATCTCCCATCTGCTCCTGCCCATTATTCAGGGATGTGTCATTTTGTCTGCTGATGGGAACCACTGCTAGGATTTCAGTTAAATAGTCTTTTCTATCCTTGGCTACATCTATTAATTATTGTGTTTATTTGGGGTTTTGCACCCACCCTTCAAGCCCACAAATTTAGTAATATAATTATTTGGATTTTTTTTTTTAAATTAATGTATATATATTGTCATTTGTGTTATGCAAACAGGCACAACTGTAATTAGACGCATTTGATACCTATCTTTAATTGTATATCTTTATACTCATATTTTTGGTTAATATCCCTGAGGTTAGGAGACACACAATTAAAAAAAAGGTGGCGCATGATTCGGTTTATATAAAGAACAAAACCAGGCAAAACTAATTAATGTGGACAGACTCCAGGTCAGAGCTTGCCCTCGGGGCTGCGTGACCCTCCTGGAAGAGCCCTGGGGGCAGGGGTCCTCTGGGGGTGCTAGAGATGCTCTGTGCCTCATCTTGGGGCTGCTTGCTGTTTGTGAAAATACACTGAGATGTGCACTCGAGTGCACTTTTCAGAATGTATATTACATTTCATGAAAAAGTAAAAAACTGGACGCATCATCTTCCATGTAAAAAGAGTATGCACAAATCATGACTGAGTCATCCCCCCATCAAAAAAAGAAAAAAGGTTAAACATAAAACAAAGTTCTTTCTGTATCTATAACGCTATTTACTTAGGTAAATAAAAAGGTAGGAGTGCAACTCCTGCGTGTACATCTGTCCAGAAGATACAAATACCTTCTGTGTAAAACTGACTTCAAGATACTTCTTGAAATTTGAGTATTTTCTTGTTTTCAGCAGGCTTAGAAATGGCCACAATCTTAGATAGTTGGATAGTTTGTTAAAGATTAGCTTTGTCTGCTTCTCTAAGGGCTTTGATCCTACTGTCTAATTATAGAAAAAATTAAGTGCAATAATTTGAGGTTAAAATTATATATTATTATACATATTATTCTTATTTTTTTAAATGAGTTAGTCTATTTCTGGAAATAGTATAAGGCACCATCATTTGAGGGCAAATGCCAAACCAAGTAGAATTTTTCTTAGCAAACACTAAAATGTGGAGCTTTACCTGGAGATCATTTCAGAAACATTAAGATGGAGGAGAAAAGTTGCCTAGGACTTCTCAGAGTTCATTTCTCAAATCATCAAAACTCATCCTGCCTGTGGATAACTTAAAGAGACACAAACAATGCCCTCTGAATGAAATGCCACGGCAGTTGACCAGAATAGAAAACGATTGGATAGAATTCTTAACCCAGTTAAAAAAAAAAAAAAAATCGATACCTCCCATAGTCCCTTTTGCTTGAGCAGATAAGCCAGCTAAGTAATCTGACAGTTACAAAATACCGAAAAATAAATTCATGCAATAGCTAGTACATAGAGGGATTTCCAAGGGGGGAGAGGGAACAATAAAACAGAAACAAAATGAAACAAAAAGGTGGAGAATTTGAGAACACAAGCTTACCAACACACACAATGCATTCTATAGCTCACCGTGTTTAGAGGAGCTTCTACGACTAAGGTGTAAATGCATTGTTTCATCCATCTACTAAGGTCAAGGTCGGGCTTGATGATTTTAAAATGACAGTATATACTTCTATAGAATATATACTAAGGTACTATTTTTCTTCCATTTGTTAAGGGACAGAAGAAACTAGAAATCATTGATTTAATTAGCAGCATCAGGAAAATGCTTTGACATATACTGTCCTTTTAACTGTAAGGAAAACTGATACTGAGCATGTGCAATGGAAAGAAAGCTGGCAAATGTCAGTGTGAATAATGGGTGAAAAAAAGGAATGAGGGGGTGTGGCATCTCAATCAAGATTAAAATGAAACTGATAAAGCAGCATATGGACTGGATAACAAATCAAAAGCATGTTTATCCACTGAAGGAACTGGTTAATGGAGACTGCCAGCACGTTGCCATGGAAACACTGACTTGAGCTGCACCATCTCATACCTTATCCAATACATTCCTGGTTGTTGGTAGTAGTCCAAAGACCCTGATCTCTTGATGGTAAACCCGTGGTCCAGCTGAGCAGAGAGAAACGGGGGCAACTCAGTGGATCGACATTGTGCTAAAGGATTAAGACTCCAGACCAAGCTCTTCTTCACTGACTATATATGTATATAGAAATAACGACGCTTCTTGTGCAGGGTGACTAGCTAATACCCTAAATCTATACATTGAAAATAAAAAGGCAAGAAAAGACACTAATCCCTCATGAGTACCTCGGAGGCCAATTTGTTAGAAAAGATCTAATTTGTCAAACAAGTTTTTGAATGCACATTTAATAATATCCTCTCAATTTCAAAAGACATAAACACCTCTTCATATTCTAGAGCAGTGTTAAATGCTTTACCATAAAGTGTTGAAATCAGCTTTAGCCACCTAAGAGAAAGCAGATTGGAACATCCCCCCACCCCCGCCAAAAAAATCTTACCCCATCAAGCTTAAATTTGAGGCCTTCATAAAAAAAAATAAAAGATGAAAGGAATCGAGTTTTGAATCACAGCACTTTGGATTTCTCTCAGAGTTCATCTTCAAAAGCAAAGCTACTCTTAAAGAAATTACATTTCTAAACTAGATATAGTATAAAACAGTAAATTTTCTCTAAGAAATTATAGAAAATAAAATGAAAGTTTTCACTATTAAAAATGCACATGTACAGGTAAGTGCTTATGACAAAAAGTACAATAAATAGAAGACAGGATAAGTTCTCAAAGTTGTTCCTCCTGGAATAAGATGTTAGCTTTTGGCTTCCTAGGAAGAAAAGATTCAATCCCCCAAATCTGAGAAACAGTAACCATGCCTTACGCCCGACTACCCGTTCTGCCCACGAGAGGAAGCAAACTGACCACTTTTCTTTCTGGAGAGGCTCATGAGTGCTTTCAAGTGCGGTACTGCCATGATGCTGAGGACAGTTTCTACCACAAAATTCACAAAGGCATTTCAGAAACATGCCAGGGCAGCCGTCATTTAAGCTAGAAACTGCTCAGAAGATTTGGTATCCTGATGACAAACTAGGCTATCCCAGTATTCACAGAACAGCACTGTGAGATTTTGATCCTTAAAAAAAATGTACAAAAAAAAAAAATGTACAGTTTGTTTTATTTAGGAAAAAAAAAAAATCGAAGTACACTTGCTGTTAGGAAGATGAAGGCCTGCATTTCTGTTTCAGCTCAGGGACAGCTACTCAGTAACTGGCTCTCTATTGCCACCTACAGGCAAGGCGGCCCATGACACCGCATTCGGAAATGGCTCCAGTGCAGGGGTCCCCGCCTTCAGAAGGAAGCTGCCCACTATCACAATTATTAGTACACTGATTAGTATGGATTTGTTCAATTAGACTGAAATTCTCTATTTGCATGAGCAAAATGCAAAATAAGAACTTGAAAGCATTAGGAAAATTACCGGTTAAAATAATAAACAGCATTAAATGAGGAAAAATAAATTGGAACTGACATCTGAGTCATCCGTTCTTCATCAAGCTGAGCAAATCTAATAACGCCTCCCTCCCCTCCCTCGGCTCTCAAGAAGTCCACCGTTAAAATGTCATCTCTAATTCCATTTTATGTCTATAAATTGCATTTTAATAACCTTTTGTTTCCCTTTCTCTGGTCTGTTCTGGGTTTCTTTGGTTTGGTTGTGTTTTAATCCCCCAACTACTGGGAAAGGTAGTGAGGCAGCGGGGAACAATGGAGACTGGGTGTTGCAGCTATGAGGAGAGCGGTGGGCTCCACCTAGTCATGCCATCGGACCTAAATGCCAGGCACCTCTCCTCCTCTGAGAAGGGCCCTGAGATCTCCAGGAGCCTCCAGTGGGTAATTACTCTCCCAGCCAACTCGAGGACCTTAACATAAAGTTATCATTTGTCCTCTCTTTGGTCTTAATCATGTAGGGGGTGGGAGGTAGAGAATAAAAAAATGACAACACGAACAGAAAACATTAAGGTTCAGAACCATGAATGCATGTTAAACTACCCTCACGTCATAAATTGTACCTGTGGCCAGAGTCTGTTTGTTATGACAGTATGCTCTTTTTTCCTTTGTCACTCTGAGAAAGAAAAAGTGTCATGAATCCCTGTATGAGCAGATAGTGAGGTTTCTAACTAAGGGAAGACTATTACCAGTTAAAGACCAATAATTTAATTGCTGATTTTATGAAGAAAAAAAAAAAAGCCAATTGATACTCCATTCTAGACAGTATATATATTTTTGAATTTTAAAGGGTGCATATAATTTCCAAAAAACCAGTCTTATAATCGTGGCAGTTTAAAATAAAATACATCATTTGATAGCCTCTGAGAAAAGCATACATGCCCATGAGAAAAAAATTCTGTCTGAAGGAAATCTATGCTGAAATCAGTTTCTTTTTCCCCTATACCTATCAAATAGAAGTCATTACAGTGTAATTATTACAGAAATTTCTATCATGTGGGTGAATCAATAATTATATTTATTATTAAATTGTCAAATGATCTTTATAGAACACATCATTTATGAAAGCTATTCCTTCTACCTCTCACTTATATTCTGCCTCACAGCAGAATGTCATTCCTTTGCAATTAAACTTTAGTTTGAGTTGGGATATTTTTAATGCCAGGGCTCCTTCATTGGGCGGTGGTCCCCTGAGTCTAATTCTTTGCACTTTAAGAATGGGAACATGGGTATGGAGTATACATTAACTTATCCAGTGCCATTTTGAAAGCTAAGCACAAAGGCAGTCAAACTGGCTGGTTTCTAACTCCCATCCTGTACCTGGTGACCTACCCCAGGTTTTTATGGAGGATGTGGACATTTATATGAGGGAGAAGCATTCTGGAGAAGATGCATAAATGCATCTATTATGGCCTGTGAGCTCCTCCTGAAATCCTCTCTGAAATTTACAGCCATATTCTCTTTCATTTGAAATATTAATCATAGTGGTCAACATGTGAATTGTGCTTTAGAATTTGACAAGGCACTTTTTCAGTGATTTCTCTAAAAAGTCAATTATTTTGAGCCTGAGTTTAGTGGATGATTTTTTTCACAACTTTGTAGTGGATAAAGAGGTTAAATCAGCTTGCAACTAATGCACAACTTAGCATCACACAGCCCATTCTACAATTTATAAGTTTATTACCAGTTGGTACCGTCTCCATGGAAACATGTTAGTGATGAACTGAGAAACTGATACTAAATTACATTCAAAATGGTCCAGTCATGATGTTAGAAAGAAATCAGTGGACTTTTAATCTTCAAATACTAACTGAAGGTTTTGGGGGAGATCTACTTAGATGAAGTTTTAATGAACTCATATGGAATAGGTTTCAAAATTTATCCCTGTTTGATTAAAGTAGGATTTCCCCTCCCATCTGTGTTGTCTGTCCACTGGAGAATTGCCCTAAAGTTCCTGCTCTCAGTCATTATAAGATTCCCAGAAGATTCCCAGAATACTGTGTACAAAGCATTCTTGAGCAACCAAGGCAAACTTAACCAAAGACTAATTAAAAATAAACAGCCAGGAAAAACAAAAACAAACCCCAAAATGACAGGTGGGAAAAGTACCCTCTCTAGCGATTGTAAGCCCTCAGCAGGAGCAGAAAAGCAGTTCTTTTCATGGACAAGCGTGCTGGCAGTCCATTCCAAAAGGAAACTGTGGAAGCAAACATCTTGGAATAGACTTATGTCTTGAATGAATGATGAAAGCAGAGGATAGAATGTCTGGTTTCCCTGAGAAGCACCGAGATTGTTACCTTCAAATATTACTGACTGAATGTTAGCTGATAACAAAGAACACTGATGAAGACAGGAAGGACACTGTGCTCCTACACTGAATTTCCTTAGAAAGAACCAGAGAGCTAGGGCCAGAACAACAGCTTGTATATTAAATCCCCAGCAGCGCAGAGGAGAACCAGGAAAGAGTATGCATTCTACTTAGCGCTGTCAGTATGCTTGTGAGCCAGTGACTCATAGTCATGTAACTCCCTGCTGAAAGGGTCCAATCAAAAATCATGATATGCAAACAGTCCAGGGAAGTGTACGCACGTACTCGTGCCACCTGCAAATTCTGGAAGCTCCTCTCAAATATTCAGTAACCCAGATCTGAGACTGGTTGTATCTAACAGGTCATTCATTTATCTTTGTCTCTTTTCTGGAGTTCTGAAACAACCAAAGACAGAAAAGAGAGAGAAAGAAAAACACTGGTAGAAGTAGTTAAATATTCAGTATTGCTGACAAGAATGATGTGTACTTAGTAGCATAAATACTTTTAAAAATTTGACATAGTGCGTAAGTTGTTTGTTTGGAAAAGAAAAACAGCTCAAGTGATTTCACAATGAATACGCTGTTAAAATGTACACACTCAGGGGGAAAAAAAAAGGAAATTATTAAAAACTCGAGTAATCTAGGACTTGAATATATTTACTCTGGAATATGACACCAGGAAGTATGAGGTTTCATTATTTCTCTGCCCAATTTAATCTCTGCCTAGAGCTGCTATCAAATTGCGTGTACTGTATGTCTGCAGGTATGGAACAGAGGGAAAGAAAAAAAAAAAAAAGCCTTGTGCAGCCGCATCAACAAAATGGTAAATATTAACAGACTCTCCACTTTGAAAACAGACATTTCTAAGGAGCAAGAAATAGTGATTTCTTTCGGTGTTCGCAGCAACTCAGTTTCACTGAAAATCTCAGGGGGTAAGCCTCCTGCCATGTTTTTGGCTTTCGTTTAAGTCTCTTACAAAGATCTATAGTGTTCCAGCCTCTCTCTGCCATGCCTCAGCTCCCCTTCCCTCCCAGGTCCTGGCAAAAGGACACCAGGAACTCTTTTTTTCTCAGAGCCCAGAAGTTTGCATTGGCACAGAGTCCAGTGTGGGGGCGGTTTTCTGCTTTAAAAAATAAATCATGAAATTAATATACACTGCAAGGCACCCTGGAGGTGTTGGATAATGATGCAACTCCCACAGAAATGATCAGCAAAAACACATCAGATATATAAGCCCCAGACCTCCCCCGGTGCTTTCCATGGTCGAGCTGTCTAAAGAAATGACCCATTCCGCTGTCTCTGGGTGGAATCTCCTGAGTAATGCCTGTCTCTGAGGTGGATTGCTTTGAAAAACTTATAGGTGGATATTTCAGATGCTTACTGCTATGACAGAAACTCCAGCTGCTGTGCTATTCGGTTTGGGGCCTGTGTTGAAATGCTTCTTTATCTTTCCCGCTACTGACAGCTGATGTTCATTTTCTGGGAGGCCGTCATCCTGGAGGAAAGGAAAAAAAAAAAAAAAAGGGAGAAGAAAAAAAATGAGATAAATGGGAAATGAGGCCAAGATATTCCAGTAACAGGCAGTGATCTTAAAATTCATAACATTTCAGGAAGAAACCAACCAGTGTCCCCTCATTAAACACTGTTGTTGGAAGTACTGCTCCAAGGGCTCCTTCATGTCCTCATTTTCTCTGAAATTAATTTGCTGTGTCATTTCACCCTCTTACTTTGTCCCTAAATAAAATTTTTCTGTTTTTGGTTATTAGTAAAATTGATTCCAGTCATCACTCTAGAGACATATGTCAAAGAGCAAGTTAATCTGGGCAACCAAAAAAAAAATCTAAAAAACATTTTTTTTCCCCCTAACACAAGAGTTTTATCCTCTTAGCCCATAATTCTGTCCCACAGCCAAGGGAAACTGATGGACCTGGGCTCAGGCAGGAACCCCTAAATAAACTCAGTCTGGTTCCACAGCCACTCGATCAGCCACTCTATAATCCCAGGCAGCTTTCCAGGGGGAAGGTTTCTCCTTAAGTTTTCTAATTGTGTGCATTTATGTGTCTTATTTTTGGCTGTGAGGGTCTTCCCTGTTGCTCAGGCTTTTCCCTCGCTGCGGAGATTGGGGCCTACTCTCTAGCTGTGGCGCGCAGGCTTCTCACTGTGACGGGTTCTCCTGTTGCAGAGCAACGGGCTCTAGGGTGCTTGGGCTTCGGTGTTCCACGGCACACGGGGTCTTCCCAGATCAGGGATTGAACTTGTGTCTCCTGCACTGGCAGGCGGATTCTTTACCACTGAGCCACCAGGGAAGCCCCCTTCCTTAAGTTTTTAATCCTTCTTGCTGCCCTCAATTCATCTGTTGTCATGACATACTCCACACTGGAGCTCACTTGAACTAAGGCTTCTGCTCTCTGCCGGAGCCATTTACAATGAAGATTGGACTGATTTCTCTCCTTTGCTAACTACTGTTGGAATAATAAGAACCAGGGTCAAAATTATGTGCCACCGTTTACTAGTGCATGCCGAAGAGACTGCACGATCCTTGAAGACAGAAAGTGTGTTTTGTGCACTATAGAATCCCCAGGTCTTAGCATGTACTTTGGCTCATAGTAGATGCTTAGTAAATATTTGTGGGATAAATGAATGAATATACAATTGTTGCTATCTATTTAAACCAAAACTCCTGGCAAGACTTCAGCATCATTCATCATTTTCCTTCCCTACTTCCTCTCCATAATTTTGCATGGAATTTCTTGGCTCTACCCAGGAAAATAAGTTTGCTGCTTTCCAAGCACAGCAAGCTTGCTCCCTGGTCCCTCCACATGGGATTTACTCCTTTTTTCAGCATTCAGCTATTTGTTTATTAAGCTAATAGTAACTGCATGCCTGCAATGGGCTGGGCACTACAGTAAGTGATGGAGAAATAATAGTGACCAAAAACAGGCACGGGCTTTGCTCTTATGGACCCTGTGGTCCTGCTCTTTCTTCAAAATTTGGGTCCTAATCACCTGTTCCAAAATGTTTCCCATCTGTTAAGCACCATTCATTACAATAGTTCTTCCATAAACTCCTAATGCTTTTTCATTATATATATTTGCACTATTTGGATTCTCTTTGGTGTTGCGTGACCTTGTTTGTGTGTCTGTGAGTGTGTGTATATACACACACAGATAAGTTTATGTATAACTGAATCTTTGCCCTCTTGTACCACATCTTTCATGTTTTCTGTAATCTTCAGTGCAAGTCTTGGCTCAGCACCCTGCACACAGTGGATGCTCAATTTATGCTCTTCTTCTGCTGCTTTATTAATGGCTAGGAGAAGGAACACTTATCCTGCTTATTAAGTCACATCTGAAACCAAATCTAGACAAAGGGGGCTTTCCAATGATGCAGAGTGAATTCAAAAAATTTTTTAAATTCTGTATTGTGGAAAGAGATATGAAGTGAAGGTCGACTGGAGTAAAGGTGGGATGATACCTGAATGGCAACAGTGTCATGAGCAGTACCTACTCTGTGCAGGGCTGTGCTGGGGGTGGTCAGGTGGGGAAAAGATAGCATTGCCATCTGCCAGACCCTCCCGGGCTAACTGGGAGACAGAGGTCACACACCGTGTCAGACAGTAAAACAGGCCAGTAAGGTAAGAAAAGAGCTATTAGCAGGCAGTGTAGCAATGTGGCTCAGCGAGAAACACCAAAGGAGTTTCGGGGAGAGAGGATGAGTTTTCAGTGAGCACCGACTTCACAAGGAATCCAGGACCCCACTAGGTCCCTGCTGGTAGGAGTGTCCTGACAGGTGTGTGTGCGGCGGGGCGATGTTGGTGCAGAGATGGGCCTGAGTGGGAAGCCACAAGGCATGTTTGCCAAACAATTAGTCAACCATCCTCCCTCTAGTTAAGAGTTTCCGTGGAAGAGAGACAGCGAGAAAGTTGGAAGAGCAGGGGAGGACTGGTCAAGGGTGAGGCCCAGAAGATCTGGAGTTGGAAGCCTTGGTCTCAGTGGGAGTAAAGCAGTGTTCTTTAAGAGGGGCCCATGCGTGAAGGACCACCCTCCCTTTATTCACTTCCCAACTCAACAAGTGAAAGAGAAGCTGGAAAAAAAAAAAAAAGAAAGAGAAGCTGGAGGACAATCCCAGAGAACTAGGATTAGAGGGTCTAGACTTTTAAACACAAGAGCAAACTCAGTGATGCATGGAAAACAGTTTTTCTTTTTTGGTTAATGGAACAATAGCCTTGGAATCTAAGTTAGAATCTGAGAAGGATTTAAACATTTGACGAGATGAAATGATGTGTCTACTGAAAGTCTTACAAGTGTCTTATCTCTGGTGTAATCTGAGGTTCTGCCTGAAGGGAAAGAGGAAGCAAGATAGAGTGGTGCCTCACTAGGTGTCACTTCCCAAATTATATGGGTGCTGCTGCTGCTGCTAAGTCAGTTTAGTCATGTCCAGCTCTGTGCGACCCCATAGACGGCAGCCCACCAGGCTCCCCTGTCCCTGGGATTCTCCAGGCAAGAACACCGGAGTGGGTTGCCATTTCCTTCTCCAATGCATGAAAGTGAAAGGTGAAAGTGAAGTCGCTCAGTCGTGTCCAACCCTTAGTGACCCCATGAATTGCAGCCTACCAGGCTCCTCCGTCCATGGGAGTTTCAAGGCAAGAGTACTGGAGTGGATTGCCATTGCCTTTTTAAGATTTTTTTAAATGTGGATCATCTTTAAAATCTTTATTGAATTTGGTTACAGTATTGCATCTGTTTTACGTTTTGGGTTTTCGGCCCAAGACATGTGAGATCTTATCTCCCCAACCAGGGATTGAACCCACAACCCCTGCATTGGAAGGTGAAGTCTTAACCACTGGACCACCAGGGAAGTCCCTCCAGTCATCTCTTAACAGAGCTCCAGGCTATGTAAAGCAACGCCATTTGTATGAGCTTCAGATGATAAAATGAGCTTCTCTGGTAGCTCAGCTGGTAAGGAATCCTCCTGCAATGCAGGAGACCCTGATTTGAAGCCTAGGTTGGGAAGATCCCCTGGAGAAGAGATAGGCTATCCACTCCAGTATTCTTGGGCTTCCCTGGTGGCTCAGACAATAAAGAATCCGCCTGCAATGTGGGAGACCTGGGTTTGATCCCTGAGTTGGGAAGATCCCCTGGAGGAGGGCATGGCAACCCACTCCAGTATTCTTGCCAGGAGAATCCCCATGGACAGAGGAGCCTGGTGGGCTATAGTCCATGGGGGTGCAAAGAGTTGGACACAACTGAGGGACTAAGCACAGCACTAGATTATAAAACAGTAAGGAGAGAAAGGGGCAAGGAGGGGAGCAGAGTTAAAAGAGAAAGGCAGGAAGATGACAAGAGATAACCATTGCCTGGCCCCGTGCTAACTCTTTACATCTGGGATCTGCTTGGTCCCCAGACTACCTTCTACACTGCGCACTGTTAACCCCATTTTGAAGATGAGCAAACTGAGGCTCTGAAAGGTTAAAATTTTGCTCAAGGTCACAGGGCTAGAAACTGGCGGACTCAAGCCTGACCCAGGTTGGAACTCTGTCGTCTTCCCATCACACTGCATTGCATTGTCAAGGGCATTCAAGGGCATCGAGGGTGTTAGCTCCAGACAGAGGTCCAGAGTTGTTAAATGGAAGGCTCAGTGAGTCAGCTTTTCCATGATGAAAGCAGTCTGAAGGTAAGGAGGATTGCATCAGGGGCTGAAGACACCAGAGGACGTGTGGACAGGGCTCAGTGGAGGTTGAGAACAATTTGGATGGAGGTCAGTAAACAGGATGCTGAGCACTTCCGGGGGCCCAGAGGAATGTAGTTAGAAACTGAAACTCCTATGTCTAGGGACACTGGGCATCCACTCAGCTGAGATGTGGGGAGGTGATCCCTTGAGCTCTCGAAACATCTGTGGAACAGGCAGTGCTGGAAGGCCTAGCTGATCCTGGGTGACAGGAAGGTGCCCCGGGTCACAGTGTGGGCCTGTGACAGGTTCCTGCAAACGTGAAGGAAACAGCTAGCAGGGACTCAAGGGGCAGCCTCTACTCAACTTCCCGAGGGAGAATCAGCCTTACCGCAGTCTCATCTCCTCACCTCCCCACCACTGCCATCTTGGCCAGAAACTTCTCTTTACCTGGCTGCTTCTTTTTTTTTTAACCTGCCCGTTTTCCAGCTCAGAGCTGACTCTCTCACCATGCACACAGCGGGCTTCGTGATCATTTCCCAGCTCTGTCCTGGTCCTAATCCCCTGTCAGACTCCTGGCAACTCTTTCAGATGTTGGGGCCTGGGGGTTCAGGCCTCCAGCTTTAAATTCTGCTGAAGGTTTCAGCTTCCCTTGGGTTACGAGTTCATGCTGAAGCAATGAAGGTAGTGAAACAACCTTACAAGCTGTCAGGGATGCTTCTGACTTCATAAATCTTAAAACATTTCAGGGTTGTTTTTTTTTTCCCCAATGAAATAAGGTGACTCTGCTAGAGAAGGTAACACACACACAACTAAAAAGTCTGCAGTCTCTGTATCAATTTTGAAGGCTTTGAGCATAATTGGATTAAAAGACAAGCAACTGGCTTTGCAGAGCCCTAAATCTGTACCTGAGGCATCCAGATTGATGATGGAGATTTAGCTAACTTACTATCTTGCATCAGTAGAATAAATAGGGCCATTAAAAACATACATTTTTTAAATATATATATCTTCATCGCCATTATCCTGAATAGATGATGTGCCAAAAATGTGCTATGAATTTTCCCAAACGTGACAAGCCTGGCAGTATGCTCCGAATAGTTACAGTATTATTACCATACGTTCTGGTATGTAGTCTCCAGGAGTAGTTTCTGAAGTTTGACACGGGCTGGTTGTGGTTTGGGGTTAGTGGTTTTTGATTTAGAAATTCCCGTCCACTACTTGGCAGAGCATTGCAACTGACAAGAACAAAATTAGTTTGCAAAATGGAAAATGAACTCTCCCAGCTGTCTGCAGGAGACCTAGCCTCCTGCTCTCCATTCCTCGAGCGGATGTTGGGGAGGAGCTGCCTGAAGGGGTGTGGGGCTCAGTCGTGAAGTCATTCAGTGAAGTAAATTCCTCTCTCTCCGAGGGAAACCATTCCAGGGGTCGTGCTTTAGAAACCTTCCTTCCTTCATGGGGTTTTGTTTTTGAATCATGGATCTGGTTCTTGGTCTACTCACTGCCAGACTCTATTATTAATAATACCTGTAAATTTATGAGAAGCGTGGCAATCTGGAGTGGTTCACTACCAGAATATCCTGACTCGGTTTTAAACAATCCCAAGTCCATTAGCGCACTCTCCAAATACTGGGTCCATTTCACAGCCCTCAACTCTTAACCATTCCCAGCTGCACGACATCTCTGGATTCTGACGCCCTTGTCTCAGCCCTCTGTATCCACAGTTCACACTGCTCTTGGGGAGAAAATGTGATTTAAATTAATATCTATCTTGGAGGAAGGAGAGGGTAAGCTGCCCAAACGGAAAGTGGAATTCCATGTCCTCATTTACAACTTACAAATACAGACAGGTGGTTTTATTTATTATTACAGTATCATTGGGGATTCTCTTAATTTCTAGCAACAATTAGATGAATGCCTATTTATCTTTGTATGGGTAGTGCTGAATTTTATGAGCACAGAAGAAAAAACGTATTATCTAGGTTCTTGTTTTTTTCTCCTTCCTCTTTTTTTTTTTTTTTCTTTTTGAATATCTTGGCAAGGTAGTTATCTTTTCAAAAGAATAGGTAGGTGAAAAAAAAGAGGTAAGGATTTAAAGGCCAGGAGGGGGATAGGAAGTCTTGCATCGACTAGGTAACTATCCTTGACTTATTTAAACCTGCTCTTTGCTCTAGACGAGAGGTTCTCTATCTTGGATTCACATTATAATTTGTTGTTGTTGTTTAGTTGCTAAGTTGTGTCCAACTCTTTTGCAACCCTATGGACTATAGCCGGCCAGGCTTCTCTGTCCTTAGAATTTCCTAGGCAAGAACACTGGAGTGTGTTGCCATTTCCTTCTCCAAGGGATCTTCCCCACGCAGGGATGGAACCTGCATCTCCTGCACTGTAGGCGGATTCTTTACCACTGAACCACCAGGGAAGCCCCACATTATAGTCACCTAGCAGCCTTTAAAATTCCTGATGTCCAGGCCAGTGAGGATCAGTATCGGAATCTCTAGAGGCAAAACCCAGGCATCAGACCGCATCCTATCGACCTACTAAGCTTTGTGCTAAAGATTTCTTTGAGCCTCAGTATCATCATCAGGAAAAGAGTTGAAAGTAGAACACAGATTTGTGGATTTGTAGCACTGAGATGGACCTTCACCTATGGCATGAGGAGAATAACAGGAGGTAAGATATCAAAACTTTGAAAATAAAAATCCAATAATAGGGGACCTCCCTGGCGGTCCAGGGATTCACCCTCTTTCCCATGCAGGGGGTGTGGGTTTGATCCCTGGTTAGAGAGCTAAGATCTCACATGCCTCTTGGCCATAAAACTGAACATAAAATACAGGGGAAATACTCTAACAAATTCAATAAAGATTTTTTTAAAATCCAGTAACAACAATCTATTTGAAATATAATGCTGATATATTTAATCCTAATTACAAACAAGAAAGCACTGTGGAACTGTCATTTAAGCTTAGTGAACCTGCATTTTTCTATCAACAAACTGTCATTTGGAGACAAAGTGACTCAACCTTATTCCTAATCCCTGGAATGGTCCAGATATAATTTTGTCTATTCCACTCTCATATGTGCCTAAATCATATGGTTCCCCACTAGATGAGAAATAAGGTAGATAATCTTAGCCAGGGCAGTAAGTGTTGGTATTTTGCAGCTACGTTAAGAGAAGGCTCCGACAGTGGAGAACACCACAAGCTGATAATCACATGACCTATGTGGAGTTCAGAGCCCACAAACAGGCTCATTGTTTGGATGAAGGGTTTGGTCCTTAATCCAGTTTCTCATATGCCTGTGTTGATCACAGTTTGCATTTCATCAGTACGTAGTCACAGATGATGGAGTCACTGCCTGCTTCAGACTCAAATTCTCCACACATTTACCAAGTACCTACAGAGTACAAGCACCTAAGACTGTCTGCTCAGGCCCTTCATATATGGTGAAAGAAAGTGAAAGTCGCTCAGTCGTGTCCGACTCTTTGCAATCCCATGGACTAGACAGTCCATGGAATTCACCAGGCCAGAAAGCTGGAGTGGGTAGCCGTTCCCTTCTCCAGGGGATCTTCCCAACCCAGGGATTAGGTCTCCCACATTGCAGGCTGATTCTTTGCTAGCCGAGCTATGGGGACGGTGGTGTAAAATGAGCATCCCCAGGTTACCCACGGTCAGCCAGCGCTCCTTCCAGGGGTCTGCAGCCCTCTCCCAGACACCTGGCTGCACACTGCTGCTGCCTTCATCCCTCTGGCTCCTGGGAACCATCCACTGAGAGGCCTCGTTCACAACTCTTTTGACAGCAGAGCAGAGGTCCAGACACCAAGGAGCATCCAGAGTGCGTAAGGAATAATGGGAGCCTAGAGGAAGCACCTTGAGTAACGTTCAAACAAGTGACTCTCGTTGACTAGATTTTTTTTCAGTTCTCTTGCCCTCATGCTCTACTCTCTGTTTCATAAGAGACTACCTTTTCAGTTCCAAGTGTGCCAGGTGAAAAGGGCATCATAAAGCAATAGAGAAAATTAGGACAAATGGGAATGTGGGAAGAGCTTTCTGACGACTTCCTTAGGGCTTCCTTCCTTACAATTATTATTACATTCTCCACCCCTCCCTGCCTCCCGCTTAGGTGGCGTCTGCTGTGGTGATCAGATACAATTTGATGGTCAAATGCAAAATGTCTTGCTAACTGGGCTTCCTTTTACATTCCTAATTTATTTATTTTGATCGGTGTTGTTCATTTATTGTACTCAGAGACCCCAACAAATACTAAATGCTGGCTGTGAACACTTGGATACATATTTTTTTCATTTGTTATTTTGAGACAAAGACAATAATCAGTTTTTTGACTAGTTACTACATAATTTCAAAACTTAAGCAGTCACTTTACACATTTGTTTTTTTGCTAAAATTGCTATTTTCTGTTAGAATTTAAAATCTGTTAGAATTATATTAAAAGGTATTTAAATTTTTTAAATCTCCTAGATAATGCCTTAAATGTTATCCTTCCTTTTATTTAAAAAATTTTATTTATTTGTATGTTTATTTTTCATTATTCTTCACTGCTGCCTGGGCTTTCTCTACTTGCGGCAAGCAGGGGCCACTCTCTAGCTGTGGAGTGCGGGCTTCTCATCACAGCGGCTTCTCCTGTGCAGCACGGGCTCCAGGGCGAGCGGGCTTCAGGAGTTGCAGCTCCCGGGCTCTAGAGCACAAGCTCAGCAGTTGTGGTGCCCGGGCTTAGTTGCTCCAAGGCATGTGGAATCCTCCTGGATGAGGGATGGAACCTGTGTCCCCTGTACCGGCAGGCAGATTCTTTATCACTGAGCCACCCAGGAAGTCTTAATTTTGTTTCTCTACCCAACTGAGTTGGAATATATTGATGTAGGGTCATTTGCTTTGCAATCAGGGTGAGGGATTATTTTGTTTCCAGTAGCATCCCGGGTACCTCACGTGTGCCTCCCATTCACAAAGACAAATTTGCTCCCATTCACAAAATTCTCTTAGAGCAAACATCCATATCCTGCCTCAGCTGGCGCTGCCTGACGTCTCTTCCCAGCCTCCTCCAAGAAGAAGGTCTGACTCCTTGTCCTCCGGGAAGCCTTCCATCCAACCTCCCCACAGAGCCCGGCGGGGGTGGCCCTTCTCCCACTGCCAAGCTTTATCAGATTGAGCTCCTGGAGAGCCAGCCTGGCAGGCGGTGGTCCTCTGATGAAAATGTATTTCAGATCTAAAATGGATGTTTGTAACCTATGAACCTCTTTCCTCCACGGCTCTCTGTGAGCCTTCCAAGGCGGTGTTTCAAATTCAGATTTTCCACTGTATTCTGTGTGGTCACACTCTGAATGTTTCCAGTGCTAACATGCAGGGTGACAGTTTGAGGACCATGGGCTTTTAATTAGCACATAGATCAGTCCCAAACAACTGCTGCCACCAGGAGAGCCTGCAGCTGGCCTGTGCCTCTTCCACCCTGGACGGCTAAGGGAGAGGCACCATGACCCACTTCGGAAAGACTGCGACCTTGCGTGACCAACTGTTAACACACGCGCTCCTCTGCCGCATTCACAGTGCTTTCTTGTATGACAGAGAGAGGGCAGACGCAGGGTGGTGCAGGACTTGGAGTGAGGATGCCTGGTTGCGAATCGTGCTTCAGTCACAAGCCCAGCTACTTGGAAAAGTCATCCCTCGTAGCCTCTGTCTTTTCATTTGTAAAATGGGCATAATAAAACCTACCCTGCCTATCTTGCAGGCTCCTTATTAGATTTGCATGAGGTGCTTCCTAACCTTTCCAGCTTCATGGAAAAGGAGAACTTTTGCTTAGCACCATGGGGGTAAATGCCAAGGTTGTAAAGCTGGAGATGACGGCTCCTGGACTCTGCCAGACTGTCCCCACCAAGGGCTGCGAGGATGCATCTTTACACATCTGTACACCAGTTGGGAAGCTCTGCTGTGTCCAAACAGTTAACAAATCTTAGCCATATACCCACACAAGCTCACATTCCCATATATTCTCCAGTCATATAGATATAAAGCCTCCCAGGACTTTCTTGGTGGTCCAGTGGTTAAGAATCCACCTGCCGATGCTGGGGACACGGGTTTGTTTCCTGGTCCAGGAAGATGCCACATGCTGCAGGGCAACTAAGCCTGTGCACCACAACAAGAGAAACCACTGCAATGAGAAGCCTGTGTACCACCCACCAGAGAGTATAGCCTCCACTTGTCGCAATTAGAGAAAGCCCATGTGCAGCAAGGAAAGCGCAGCACAGACCAAAAAAAAAAAAAAAGAAAAAGAAAAAGAATAAGTAAATACAATTGAAAAAAAAAACAAAACCCTCCTTGTGGAGTGGGAGAAACCAGGTTCAGATGTGTAAAGTGCTGAACCTAGGCCCATGGCCATCAAGTGGCAGAAAATGAACAAGACCCCAAGCTCCTGTCCACCTCAGGTAGAATCTGTCTCAACACTGTGCCTTCAATCATAACCTCACCCTCAGTCATTAGTTATCTTGGGAAAACACACCCAACCGATCACCAGAGTGGTAATTCAGAGAAATGGAACATTTTGTTGCCTTCATTTTATAGCCAGATCCTTCAAGGCAGCTGGCAAAATTCGTATCAATGAACTGATGATGTTACACCTGCCTGTGTCTGCATCTATATCCAAATCTATGTCTGTCTTCTGTTCTGACCGCAAGAATCATTAGACCCAAGAATGGACTTCCACACGTGTCAATAAGGGCTGTAACAGCCCCTGGGTTAGATGGTGCTAGTGGTGAAGAATCTGCCTGCCAATTCAGGAGACGTTAAGAGGTGCAGGTTCAATCCCTGGGTCGGGAAGATCCATTGGAATAGGTAATGGTACCCGACTCCAGTATTCTTGCTTGGAAAATTCCATGGGCAGAGGAGCCTGGTGGGCTCCAGTCCATGGGGTCACAAAGAGTCGGACACAGCTGATTGAGCACGCACACAGGGTTGTAAATTAATCTATGTGAGATCCTTAAAATGGTCCTGGGCAGACACTATAAGCTAAACACTCTGTTAGTATTTATTATTATGATGATTCAAAACAAACCATATCAATCAGTTAGAAAGAGAGAGAGGATCAAAAAATAATGACTCTACTCTGGAGACTTCTTTCACAGCTAAAGAAATATCATCAGATTCTTGTACTCAAATAGCAGCAGCAGCAGCATCTGGGAGCTTTTAGAAATCGAGAGCGTCACATCTCCGACATTACCATCTGCATTTTAATAAGACCCCCAGGTGACTTGTGAGCACAAGCTCGTTTGAGAAGTGCTGCACTGGAGAACCCCAGGGCTGGTGCAGAGACCCTTGGGTCACTGGCATTTTTGGTTAGAAACGATGCAAAAGCAGCACTGACTCAGGAAATCTGCTCTGTCTTATTGATGGACTCAGTCCTAATCGGGACCACGGAATGTAGGTTGCAGGGTGGGGGGTGGCGACCATGTGCAAGCCCACCCCCCACCCCCACGGAAGGCAGGCCCATCTGAATCAAATGAAATGCTTTGTGCACGGGCCCGTGAGAACACATGTCAGCACAGATACATCAGAGGCCCTCATGGAGCAAGGCTGAGATCCTAGAACTGCGCTGGCATGTTTGAGGGGGAGGGACAGACGCAAACACAACACTTGAAACAGGAGGCAACATCGTTAGGAAAGTTGTGATTTGACAAAGGGAGGTTTAGGAGTAAATACAGGGCAGGGAGGGAGTCACTTACGTTAACCCAGGGATGTTCGAGGACCTGCACGGCAGAAAATCGCTGATCGACATCCACCAGCAGCATCATAGTGATGAGCTCCTGTGAACAGAAACATTTGATGCTGTTTGTGTCTAACACTGAAAGTAAAAAATGGCGTGTTTTCAAATGCAGAGGTTCTCTTTTATCTTTGAAAAGCATTTGTATAAGCTCAACCTTAAATATATCAACTCAACTTACCTGTAGCCGCCTTTTAAAGGAAAGGTGAATATTTGGAATTTAAAATATACACCTTGTAGTTGAGGGAAAAATATAAAATGAAATATTTAAAATCAATTTCATAAAAATGTTTTTAGTAGAAGGAAATAAAGTACACAAGTGAAGGAATTAATATTCCTTTCTTTGCCTAGCATTTTGCACTTTAAAGACAGAGTCCTAAATTACTTTAATATAGAAATCATATTTAAAAAACCCCTTAACTAAATTTTCACTTTGCCAGCTCAAAGAAAAAACGGGTTTTTTTCCTCCTAACTGCAAGAGCATATTTGGGTTTGAAAGAAAGAAATGAGTAAAGACATACGGAATTGCCAACAGCTAGCTGGTAAAATAGAAACTGTTCTTTAGCAGCCAAAGAATTCAGAGGAAATATGTTAAAAATGATTCACAAATTTCCAGAACGATCAATAAAAGTAAAATAGAACCATTAAGAAACCAACTATTGAATGGTTCTGAAATTAATGCATTTCTGCCACGAGCTCAAATTTATTTGCACCAGAAGAGCACAGCTTGGGGTTTAATGATGAAGTCTGTCAGACAGTTGTCTCCTCTGGATTAGAAGTTCCCATGCAACAAAATGGCTAGATAACGTATTATCGGGTCCCTCACCTGCACAGACTCTGAGTACTGCTGCTCTGCGGGAATCATTTATTCCCAATGATGTACAGATTCGACCTGTACTCTCTGACTTGGGCCAGGACTTAACTAAAGTGACTACTGTGTGTGTGATGCTCTTGGCAGGGTGCCGAGGGGGTGCAGGAGATGCCCTCTGCCCTCCAGTTACGGACTGACAGCACTGGGAGTTGCGCACGTTCCTACAGAGCCTGCTCACAGGCGAAAGCTTCTCCACCCCCACCTCTGCAGCCGCTATCATCCCGTCTCCTTTCACCTCTGTGGCTCTTCTTGGACACTTTTCTCAACTCCACACATTTTCCTATGCCCAGAGGTAGATTCCTGGATAGTTGAAGAAAATGAGCGATTTGGGCCCGCTGTGCACCATTTTCTATGGAAGTGGCCAGGCCTAAGGAGTCGGATTTAAAATTGAACTTACACTCAGGATACAGCCAAAGAAGAAAACAGGTACACTGAATAATCAAAAGATAATTAGTTGCCAACATCAGTTTTAGAAAAACTTAAGTCAATGCTTGGAGACATATACTTGAAGAATGAACTAAAAAGTTTTCTTTTTTTAATCTCAGAGTCTACTAATGTCTCTGTGTAAGATTTACATAGTTTTCTTAGAGGTTTTAATGACAAAAACAATATGCTTTGTTCCTCGTTGCCTCTAAATCCTGGCTGTCTTCCAAGGTCCAAGTTACACCACAGCTTCCCCATGGTGTCTTTCTTGGTCATTTTAACTCATGTTGAGCACCTTCACTTTGACTGCCTAACAGATCATTTAATTTCCTCATTCTTTTATCCATTCATTCAGTATACGTTGAGTAACAGTTATGTCACTATTTAGGCACAGAGGTATAGTGATGAATACAACAGACAAAAATCCTTGTCTTGATGGAATTTACATCCTAGTGAGGAGAGTTAGAAAATGAACTCCATAAATAGGATATATCTACCTATCTATATCTAGGTTGGAGAAGGCAATGGCACACGACTCCAGTACTCTTGCCTGGAAAATCCCATGGGCAGACGAGCCTGGTAGGCTGCAGTCCATGGGGTTGCTAGGAGTCAGACACAACTGAACAACTTCACTTTCACTTTTCACATTCATGCATTGGAGAAGAAACTGGCAACCCACTCCAGTGTTCTTGCCTGGAGAATCCCAGGGACAGGGGAGCCTGGTGTGCTGCCGTCCATGGGGTCACACAGAGTTGGACACAACTGAAGCGACTTAGCAGCAGCAGCATATCTAAGTAGTGAAAGTGAAAGTCGCTCAGTCCTGTCTGACTCTTTGCTACCCCATGGACTATAGAGTCCATGGAATTCTCCAAGCCAGAATATTGGAATGGGTAGCCTTTCCCTTCTCCAGGGGATCTTCCCAACTCAGGGATTGAACCCAGGTCTCCCGCATTGCAGGTGGATTCTTTACCAGCTGAGCCACAAGGGAAGCCCAAGAATACTGGAGCGGGTAGACATCTAGGTAGGCAGACAGATACAGACAGGTAGTTAGACGGTAGACCAGATGGAGGTAACAGTGGAGGTGTTACAGAGGAATACGAAGCAAAGGACAATAATGTCAGCCAGGCAGGGGTTCAGAACTGCAATTGGAAATAAGATGTTCTGGGAAAGCGTCACTGAGAAGATGACATCAAGCCAAGACCTGAAAGAAGTGAAACAATAACCTGTATGGAAATCTGAGGTGGGCTCCAGCCTGGTGTGGGCAGAGCACAGCTGGGTACTGCAGCAGTACCACCGGAGTGGCCACAGCGAGTGATGGGCCAGGGAAGCAGGGCACCTGACGAGGTGCACGACCTGAAGACTGTGAGCGCTTGCGAAGGCCAGTAATTATGACTAACATGCATACAGAGAGCATATTCACCATACCATTTGTTTCTTGGCACAGGATGATTCAGAATCAATAACTCCACAGAGACACAGACTATAAGGAAGAGGAAGGCACTGGAAGCCGAAACCTACCTTTGCAGAATCGGAAACGTTATCCCAGTATGGAGAAGGGAAGTCCACTTGCCCCATCAAAATCTGATCAAAAAGCACCTCCTGGTCGTCACCGCTTCTGTTTAGATGAAAGACAATAACAAGGAATAAACACAGGAAAATGTCAACTCACGGTATCCTTATGCATCGGAGGCCTTCCTTCCCCCGTAAATGTGTAAAACGTTGTGTTTTTAAGCAATTCAAAATGTCAGTATGGAACTGTTTTGGCAAATTAAGAAAGAATGAGTTCTTAAATTATATGAGAAAGATTTATGGAAGGCATGTAAACTAGCGTGCACAACATGGAAAAAATAACAAGTCCTTATTAAGCAAAAGGTAGTAAAGTTAAGTTCTTTAACACAGCGTTCCGTTCTTTTCCTGCTACAGGCTCCTTTATGCACAGAGGCTGAATGGATCATTCAGAGAATGGACAAACGCCTTGTGGGTGCTGAATGAAGGATCACTGCCCATACCCACGGAACGGAGGGAAACCACACAGCAGGATGTAAGTAATGACGCCAGCCGCCCAGATGTCC
The DNA here is from genome assembly GCF_029407905.1 of Bubalus kerabau. Taxonomy (NCBI): domain Eukaryota; kingdom Metazoa; phylum Chordata; class Mammalia; order Artiodactyla; family Bovidae; genus Bubalus; species Bubalus kerabau. The sequence continues at coordinate 26,231,765 of NC_073635.1, read as the reverse complement.
ACCTTGAGGCCATATCTGAAAAGGTAAGTGACGCCACCGTTAGCAAAGTCGGGCCAGGACAAATTACGGAGCATGGCAAAATGGATAGTTCTGCTATCATAAACCAAACAGCAAACCAAGCAAAAATTTAAAAAAAGCCACAACTAACACTAAACTACAACCCACTGGCTAAACAAAATTCAAGAAAAGAATAATAATTAAAAAAGAGACAATTTAAGGCACATGATTAAAAATCAAAGTAACGCTAGGGTCATGTCTAAATATCAGTAAGTGAACGGTTTCAGTAACAATGCCTATTATAGTCATATCAAGTTTGTGTTTTTGATTATTTTTTATGAAGAGTATAATTGCTTTACAATGTTGTGTTAGTTTCTGCTATACAATTAAGTGAGTTGGTTGTATGCATGCATATATTCCCTCCCTCTTGGACCTCTCTCCCACCTTGCCTCCATCCCACATCTAGGTCATCGCAGAGCACTGAGCTGAGCTCCCTTGCTATACGGCCGTTTCCCACTATTTACCTGTTTTACACATGGTAGTGTATATATTCGGAGAAGGCAATGGCACCCCACTCCAGTACTCTTGCCTGGAAAATCCCATGGACAGAGGAGCCTGGTAGGCTGCAGTCCATGGGGTTGCTAAGAGTCGGACACGACTGAGCGACTTCACTTTCACTTTTCACTTTCATGCATTGGAGAAGGCAATGGCACCCCACTCCAGTACTCTTGCCTGGAAAATCCCATGGACAGAGGAGCCTGGTAGGCTGCAGTCCATGGGGTTGCTAAGAGTCGGACACGACTGAGCGACTTCACTTTCACTTTTCACTTTCATGCATTGGAGAAGGAAATGGCACCCCACTCCAGTGTTCTTGCCTGGAGAATCCCAGGGATGGGGGGAGCCTGGTGGGCTGCCGTCTATGGGGTCGCAGAGTCGGACACGACTGAAGCGCCTTAGCAGCAGCAGCAGCAGCACTGTATATATTAATATGTCAATTCTAATCTCCCATTTCGTCCCACCCTCCCCTTATCCCCTTGGGTCTGTAAGTCCATTCTCTATGTCTAGTTATATAAGATTTAAGACAGAGACAGACCCGTGAGACAATTTAGCTCCCAAATTTTAGAAATAATAATTACACATAAGACATTCTCTAATCTATAAAGCACTGGCATACATTATCTGATTTTGTTTTCCCAGTAACTCTGTAACTTGTACAGGACAAGTATGATTGCCTGCTTTATAAGAAAGAAAACCTAAGTTCAGAGGGGTAAATAACTTGGCTCAAGATCACACAATTAGTGGCACAGCTGAGTTCCAACCAACGTCTTCAGGACCCAACCAGATTCTTCTGCCCCACACCTCTCCTCCCCAGTGGGCCATCAGAGCACCCACCGGGCATCGCCTGAGGTGGTGCCTCGGAGGAGGTCAGGCGCGGCCACAGACGTGGCTCCCAATCAAATCTGGTGAATAAGAAAGTCCTCATTACCCTGCGTTGGGGATTTCTCTTCTCATCTGTTCTGTATTTCTGCCTTTCCGGTCTATACATCTACAGTACAAGTAGAAAAACGGCCTCCAGCCGTCACAGGGGAAGATAATATATATGTACAGTGCTAGGTGTGGGCTGGTGCCACTCATGAGAAGAAGTGGCAGGGCTGTCTCTTCTTGCTCTCCCACCCTTCCCCATACTTCTGTTTAAGGACCAGCGTTCAGAACACTGCCAGTAATCCTCGGCAAGAAATGGGGCTTACTGAAAGAGCCGTTTGCCCACCTAGACCTGGAGTTCAAATGCTGACTCAGCTACTGTCATGAGCTTATATCAGTCATCAGAGACTGAGTTTTTTATATGCAAAATGGGGATTATATCATCTACTGGAAGAGTAAGAACTAAATACAGGAGTTTAGCACCTGGCATATGGTACTAGGTCGCTAGTAAGCATTAGGCCATCCTACTATCTCCCCTGATTCTAGAGATTTTCTTTAATCTGTGTTGGCTGCACTCAGAAACAAGCCAACTCCCAGCAGCCTTCTGATGCCTGAGGGTGTTTGTGCTGCACAGATAGTCCATGAGCTGCTAAATGGACCAAAGTAGGACTGGAACTGGAGAATAAGGAGAGCTTAGGAGAAGTAACCAAAGGGACTGTACTCACCCCACACAGCAATGTCTGTTTCTTTTATCTCCCAAAGCTAGTTAATTACCATTCTATGTTTCTCTGTTAATTTGAATATTTTTTACTAAGGGGTTAATAATGGCTGTTCTACCTTTAATAAAGGCCAAAAGGAAGGCTTAAGCAAGACTGCAGTAATTGGCAACTTGATTGGGAAAACAGAAAAAATGGCTTTTACTTCTCAAGTTAAAAAAAAAAAAAAAGTGAAAAATAGCTGATAGCTAGTTCTGTCTGGATGGAACACAGCACTATGTCATCTATTCTCAAAGCAGACTATGTTGCAAGCACATCACTGCAATAAATACATGAAAAGCATTTACCCAGTCTCTGCAATGATTTCGGGAGCCACGTATGTCGGGGTACCACACACGGTGTACAGGGGGCCATCTACAATGGTGGCCAGTCCAAAGTCACCCAGCTTCAGCGACTTGCTGCCATCTTGGTGTTCATACACCTAAAATAAAAAGTAAAAGTGAAAATGCCTTAAAAAATAAGGACATTGTGGTGTAAGTCTAGTATATGTTGACCTAAAACAAACAGACTGCCAGGTATTTCTCTAGCAAACATGGATTTATTCAGGATCAGCAGAGAATTACAATTTGAAGTCTGTACCCACCTGCAGCCATGAAATTAAAAGACGCTTACTCCTTGGAAGAAAAGTTATGACCAACCTAGATAGCATATTCAAAAGCAGAGACATTACTTTGCCAACAAAGGTCCATCTAGTCGAGGCTATGGTTTTTCCTGTGGTCATGTATGGATGTGAGAGTTGGACTGTGAAGAAAGCTGAGTGCCAAAGAATTGATGCTTTTGAACTGTGGTGTTGGAGAAGACTCTTGAGAGTCCCTTGGACTGCAAGGAGATCCAACCAGTCCATCCTGAAGGAGATCAGCCCTGGAATTTATTTGGAAGGAATGATGCTAAAGCTGAAACTCCAGTACTTTGGCCACCTCATGCAAAGAGTTGACTCATTGGAAAAGACTCTGATGCTGGGAGGGATTGGGGGTAGGAGGAGAAGGGGACGACAGAGGATGAGATGGCTGGATGGCATCACTGACTCAATGGACGTGAGTCTGAGTGAACTCCGGGAGTTTGTGATGGACAGGGAGGCCTGGCGTGCTGCGATTCATGGGGTCGCAAAGAGTCGGACATGACTGAGCGACTGAACTGAACTGAACTGAACCCACGACAAGTTACCTCCAAGTCCCCACATGGCAAGGGAAGGAAATACATTTACAGAGAGGAACAGGAAGTGGGAGGACTATGGAAACAAACAGTCCATGGCTTTTCATTGGCTGAGTCCTTGCCAGGAAAGAAGAGGAGTCTCTCTTCTTCCTGTTGGGCTCAATTATGGTCATAGGACATGAGAGCTCCCCCTTCTGGTCCGCTGACTATTAATAATTGCGATTTCGGTTGATTTATTTCTTAACATTTATTTTTCATAAAATAAAAACTCAGGCAACTATGCAGGGGTATACATACAAGAACATCTTTATAATACTGCAGAATTAAGAACATGGCAAACACCCAGGAAATGAAAGTTCATTAAATTACGGCATGTTCATACAATGGGAGGCTACAGGACTGTTAGAATGGTGATGTGAGTTTACATTTATTGAAATAAGTTAGATTTGGGAAGTGAGGACAGACTTCTGACTGGTTGCATAAAATGTCTATTGAAGAAAAAAATATGTACTAAGAAAAATGTCTGGAAGGACATTATATTGGTGTGTCTGTCTCTGAGTGGTAAGATTATAGGAGATTTTCTTTTCTTTTGATTATCTATATTTGATGTTTGCTGCAATTCAAATTGATTTGCATAACACAATGAAATATAGAAATATAGATTTTTTGCTAAAAAACAAAAAAATATAGATTTTGTGTTTAGTGCAAAATATTCAGTTTATGAAAATGTCTTCATTTTAATGTATCAGAAGCTTTAAAGATGCAGTTCTTTAGTAAATGGAACAAAAAAACTACACATCTATTAAAACACTTTATTTTCAGTGCCCCATATTTCCAACAAGATCTATTTATATTTTTTATTAATAATTGAAAGGGGCATTAACATTTCATTTCACCTGTGGCAATTTGGAAAGATTTATCAGGTGCAGAGTCAGCATTCTGTCCAGTTTTCCTTATTAAGGCAGTAATAAGTCTTTCACTGTATTATATTCTTTCTCTAATCTTTCACCCAACCAATCAAGAAAAGGATGCATGTGACCACAGGCAAGTATTTAACTGCTTTAATTCTAGCCCACAATCAAACAAAATGGATCTGTTCTAAACAGTATACCAAACAACATCTGTTATTTTAAAGAAAGTATCAAAGGGCATTCAGAATTCTAATTCAGAGCCCTCCACTGGAGTCAATAAGATACAGAAAAGAGAGTGACAGTAAAAGGCTAGTATTCCCAGCGAAGGCAGTCTCCAGGAGATGCCTCAAGGAAATGGTGAAGTTCTCCACGTACATCAAAATAATTCTTCCAGCCCACTGAGGCCTGCATGTGCCCCTGTTATTGCTCTATGATCATCTGTACTTGCTACAGCGGTATGAACCTCGCGCACAGCAAGGCACATCTCCACACTTCAGGAGCATGGCTACCGTTCACACACCGCATCTGCCCTCCTTTGGAAAAAATAGATTCACTTCTCATTTCACTGCAGCATCAAGTGCAGATGTTTGGCCAGCTAAGCTGCAGTATCAGCAATGATCATTTGGATCTAACTGTTCTGGCAGAAAAAAAGGCAGCCAGAGCCTCCTCTCTGGAGAGACTGTCTTTTCTGGGCAGAAAATGTTTGTTCACATTTTCTCCATACTCGGAACACAGAGTCCTCTCCCTGAGGGCTCAGCCACAATCAAGTGAGGGCTGCCCTTAGGCAGGTATCCAGAGGCTTGGGGGGCCACCTGCACTTGGGCTGTTAGGGCAAGGACAGCTGTATCTCCCGCAAGGATGTGGCTTTGCCCAGTGGTCCTCTGAGATGGACACCGTCTTCCCTACTTTAACGAAGCAGCCATCCAGCCCTGGTCGGCATCAGCAAGTTTGAATCATGGACTCTGAAGTATCAGAGATGCAAAACATAATATCCTCCCTGACTTAAACGCTCTCAGGCAAAAGAAATCCCTAAATTGTAGTCTTAGCATGTCAGCCATTCAGGTCGTCCAAATGACAAGCAAATGTTTTTCATGAAAAGAAATCTGAGCTGGAAACACCTAGTAGATCATCTAGTTTAATTCCCAGACACAGCAGAATTGTTTACTTCCCTAATTCCATTTTGTTACCAACAATCTCTTCGAAATGCAAAATAACCTCTTGCTTTGATGTTCTGTTAGGTCCAAACATTCATGGTGCCTGTTTTGTGAGGCTGTGCAGATTTCAAATCACATAACTCCATTTACACAGAGATTTTGTGGCTTGTTTCTAAACATACTATCCATAATCACCCAACTCTATTCAAAAGTTGGACAAAGGCAGATGTTGGCAGATGCAGTTGTAAGTAACATGTTAGTTCTGAATATGACCATGTAATTTTCCTCCATGTACCAAAGGGTTTTTTTAAGCATCTACATTTTAATAGGAATTCCATCTTACAGCCATATGCCAATTATATTTAATATAGCTAAGCAATTAAAGTTCAAAGCTTCAATAACTAAGCAAAAACCACTAAAGACTTACCTAAAATAAAGAAAATGAAGATTTAATGATAAAAATAAAAGTAAACCAGCATCATTTAAATGAAATACACAGAATCGATCATTTTCATGTTTTCATCTCTCTTTAATCACTACTATGCTTCTCTCTCTCTTTTTAACTTTGAAAACCATACAGTAGAATTTTCATGAACACATAAAGAAATTAAAGTGATATTTAGGAGAGGCAATAAGAGCTAAGAAACAAAGGCCTAATCCACGTAATTGAAAACATTTCTGGACCCAAGTACATTTGAAATGCTTCAGCAAAATGTTTTTGCAGGTGAATAAATGTCCAGGCCTCTCGTTTGGAATTCTGTTTAACTTACTTACCATCAGGCAGGGCAGGAAACAAGGTTGCTTTGGGTTTTTCTCTGTCAACACTTGGGGAGAAGGATATAGAAGAATATATTGTCGTGTCTCCCTTCCTCCCGTGGGAGAGCGCCCTCCCTAAGTGCTATTGGATTGGCCAAAAAATTGTGTTTTTCCGTAGGAGCATACAGCAAACCCGAACAAACTTTTTGGCCAACCCATCCCAACGGGCATCTCACAGCTGGGCTCCCGAGAGCTCCTGCTGCCGCCTGAGCTGGACTCTCCTCACCTCTGCCCCCGCCGTTTACAGCAGGGCAGGAGTGAGGCCATTTTAAAATGTAGTCAAAACTTTTGTTAAAAATCACCGATTGTGAAATGCATGCGTTTCAAATGTGTGTGTGTACACACACAATCTTCAAAAAACCATCTCCAGAAAGTATTTCACCAAATGGCAGCTATAAATTCACTTTGAACTAAGTTTTTAATTAAACGTTAGGAATCGGAAAAGCTTCTAACATGTTCACGTCGAAAACACGGTGTCCATGGCGTCTCCCACTCTCGGAATCGAGTTCCTTAGCTTGTCTCCTCATCCTGACCTTCTTTCAGAAAGAACCTTAACAGCCTGCAAGTATAAGTTTGGGCAGCCTGACCCAGCAAGTGGGGTTCTGGTTGAAGAACTTTTTGCTGTAACTGTATTTTAAAGTCTCCATAAAACATGCCCCACACATGAGGTGGGGGTGCATTAACTGTCAATCAAAGAGTATTCACAACAAGAGATATAATTTAATGTTCATCCAGGCCCTTTAAATACTATAGATGTTCCCCCACATTTTAAACACCGAGGGGCTATTAAAGAGATGGGGATTAGTGCAAATTACCCAGTATGTAGTGCTTTCACTGTTTTAACTAAGCAGTAAAACTGTGTAATTGCACAACACTAATTGAATGCAGCCACACATAATTGTGGGCTGCCATATGTATCCTATTACCATAAAGACTGTCAGTGTTTTGTAAGCTACTCTTGTGATCATTGCAGATGGCTACAGTCAGAAAAGTTGTTCTCTAGGGTTTATTATATGGCTATAAAGACATCCCATGATTTGACAGGCTAAATGTGTTAAATGGCAACAATTATGAAAAAGGTTCCAATTAAAAGTTGAAGGCAGGTCCTACCAAGAATAGACCTAGTGAAAGGTCAGGTACGTAGGTTTTTGGTATTCTGCTATTTACACAGGATTTTCTTTTTTTAAAGGAGAGTTTTTTGTTTCTTTTTCATTTATTTGGGGTTTCGCAGTAGTCGTAACTTGCTGAACAGAAGATTTGGGGCATATGTCTGATCTCGCTTGGATGAGAAACTGAGACCATTTGAAAAACTAAAAGATTTAATACAGAGTCATAAAATGCAGCCGGCGGCCATAAAATAATATGAAAATTCACAGATAACCTGAACCCAGTTAAATGGTTTCTGAGATTCCCATAATAGAGAACTAAAAGCTGACTAATATAACAGATGTGTTGGAACAAACATAATTGTCAATGATAATATGAATTCAAGGATAACCCTGTTGAAATATTGGCTAATGAACTGTCCGGAACCACTGAAATTTCTTCACAGAGGAGCTCAATAGGTACTAAAAATTACTTCACCAGAGAGAATTTAACAAAACTAGCATGAAATTGACAAAGCTATGACAAAAAAGTGAATTTACTTTTTAACAAATATGGTATCCTTTAAAAAAGACATTTATTTTTCTTCTAGCCACAGAATTTGGCCTTTATGACACTTTCTAAAAACAGTGGATTAAATTTAAACCTTTAAGAAGTGAAGTATAACAACATTTATGCAGGGAATTACTTAGCAAAATGTATTTTATGCTCCACATACTTTAGAATTAAGCCTGCTAAAAAAACTTAATTCTTAAAAAAAACAAATTCATTTTATACCCCCATGTAAAATCTTTATGAAACAAAAATTATGTGAAATAATAAAAATAAAAAAAGGTGTACAGAAGTCAGAAGAGGCGCGGCAATGTAAGAACAAAAAATAAAATAGCTTTTCAAAGTCTTACCCTAGAGATGTATGTGAAGATGGAGAAGTGAATGGAAATTCCAGGAAACCTGACTCTCATCCGTTCTTTAAATCAGTCATGAAACTATCTAGAAAGGAGTTCTATGCAGCTGCAGTGAGATACAGCAAAAATGCACATTCCTGACTCTATAGTGAGTGTACATCCCAGAATTCTGTTATAGCTGGGAATTCAGCGTCACTGCAGTTTTTAAAAACTGTTACATTTTTGTCACACAAGTACTATCCAATATGTCATTGTAGGAAAACTGGAAAAGACAGATAACATTACAGAGAGAAAAGAATTACACTCGATCGCAATCTTGACACCTAGAAATAACCATTGTTAAACATTTGGGCCTATGAACTTCCAAAGCTTTCTCTCTCTCTTTCCTGTTCTTTTTCTCACTGGACTGCATACCCTGAATGTGTGCCCCAGTGAATAAGCATACATGTGTAGCCTGCCAATATTTTTAAAAATCATTGCCCTGACCTATTTCTATATATACATTTTTCCTTTCCATGCTAAAAAACACTGAGATGACCATCCCTTTGTATGTATACATATCTGCTATTTTTTTTTCTTTAGGTCACATTTCTAAAAGTAGAATTACTTGATCACAGAGTTCATATTATTTAAGTCTGTAGTTACGTATTACCAAACTACTTTTCAGAAGAGTTCCATCAAGTTAATCTTGTACCGAGTCATATGAGATGACTGGTATCCTACTAAGTTTGCCAACCCTGCATATTATTATTATTTATTATTAATCTTTGCTAGTCCAATAAGACCATGTCATTTTAAAAATAATTTTACTGGCTTATTTATTTATAGCTGTGTTGGGTCTTTGTTGCTGCGTGGGCTTTTCTCTAGCTGTGGCGAGCAGGGGCTTACTCTCTAGTTGTGGCATGCGGGCTTCTCATCACAGCGGCTTCTCTTGTTGTGGAGCACAGGCTCTAGGGCACACGGGCTTCAGTAGCTGCGGCACAAGGGTTTAGAAATTGAGGCTCCCAGGGTTTAGAGCACAGGCTCAACAGCTGTGGTGCTCGGGCTTAGTTATTCTGCGGCATGTGGGATCTTCCTGGGTCAGGGATCGAACCTGCATCTCCTGCACTGGCAGGCGGTTTCTTTACCATGGAGGCACCAGCGAAGCCCTTTAAAATGAAGTGAATGATGGTATTCTACACCACAGTGACAGAGGGATGGGCAGTGGAGCAGACAGATGCTGACCCTCCCGGAGACACTGTACTTCTACTTCCTGTCTTCTTCCCCCTGGTGGAATCACAGGTCCTTGCAGAAGTGAAAGTGAAAGTCACTCAGTAGTGTCTGACTCTTTGCGACCCCGTGGACGCTACAGTCCCTGGAATTCTCTAGGCCAGAATACTGGACTGGGTAGCTTTTCCCTTGGAGAAGGGCCCTCAGTAAATGCTTGGTATAATAACTGGCATATTACTGTAGTAAATCATGTTTGGGGAAAATGTTCTTTTTCTTATCCAAATGCAGATAGAAGGACTTTTTTTCTTTCCTAACGTTTTCAGTCACTCAGTCGTGTCTGACTCTTTGCGGCCCTATGGACTATAGCCTGCCAGGCTCCTCTGTCCATTGGATGTTCCAGGCAAGAATCCTGGAGTGGGTTGCCATTTCCTGCTCCAGGGATCAAACTCACACCCCTGGCATCTCCTGCACTGGCAGGCACATTTTTTACCACTAGGGCCACCTGGAAAAACAAGCATTCCATTTCTTCTGGGGGACTTCAGTGATTAAAAGCTACTGACTTTTCAAACAGGTGTAATTGTTAGAAAGTTTTTCCTTACATCAACCTCAAGTCTGTCATTAACGTCTTCTCCTTAGTTTGAGTTCAGTGTCTCATATGCAGCACAGAAAAGCTCTCCCATCTCCCGTCCGGCAGCCTCTGCTGGGCCACTCTGCTGCGCTCTCTCCATGTGTCTGGGTCCCGCCCCACTGAGCTCGCGTGGCACGAGCAGGACAGAGGACTCTCGTGAGAGCGATGCTCTTTCAGGGAAAGCGTCTAAGGGCACATTGGTATTTTTGGCAGTCACGTCACACTGACTCTCATAATGAACTTGTTATGGTCAATGAACAGCCTTGAGCCCAAATTTTCCCATTACTGTTTTTCCACAATGGTCATTAAAACAACCACACCAAAACAGACCTAGTCCATAGGGACTTATGTTTTTAACTCTTGTTAAATTCCATCTTACTGGTCTGGAACCTTTACGGAGCCAAAGATAGTTGCAGATCTCAGTTCTGTTATTTACTATATAGAATACATCTTCATGTCAACTCACTGGTAATGGTGATAAGGGTGGGGCCAGTGACAGACTCCTGTGAGATCCACGGCTCCCTTCCTTAGGGTGATCCCCAGTCTGTTCATCCACATTCTGGTGGCTCAAGTTCATCTTGCAGATCTATTCAACTGTCTTTGTTTATGACCTCTACTGTCCATCTGTGGCACTGGCCTTATCCACCAGTGGAGTGAGCTATCGGACCACAAAATGAGTTTACTTGAGGATTAAGACAGAAGGAAATCCATTATTTGGTAAAGTCAGTGTTGACCTGAACTGGAAACTAAGACGAGCAGGAACACAACCTCTGGTTATCACTAGGGAAAAACAAGATAATTTATTCCTAGATTCAACCCATTTTGTGAAAATGCAGGGCATTAGCTGTACATGCCACTTTGATGCACAGCGAGGAACAGGCCCAAACACCTTGACAGAGTTTCTAAAAGGAATTTTCTGACCTAGAGAAGCAGTTTCCCTGAGAAACTGCTTTTTCCCAAACAGTATTTAGGAGTTTGGAAGCAAAAAGATTTTTGAACAGAAATTTTTTTTATATTTCAAGAAAATTGCTGTGTTTATTTCTGGAATCTAATAAAAAACTAGTTATGTCAGTTATATTTTTGCCAGTAGGACTTTAATTTTCCTAAGGAGAAGGCATCTGTGTATACATTTAAAAAAGACGGTCCCAGCTCACTGCAAGAAACAGGCTGCTTTTTGCTGCCAAGGGTACAAGCTTGCCATCTAGCGGTGGCTCATGTAAATGGAAAGCGGTTGATCTTAGGCCATTTCTGTTTTGTTTTAAAGCAAAAAATTCCTTTTTGTCATAAACTATCACGTCGCATGTGATGCATACAATGGTTTATGCATAAATGCAGCTGGGGAAGCTCTGTACTTCCTCCCCTCCCTCCAGAAAGGTTTATTCTGCAGCCAACGTGGGTCCTTCATGTAACTGATGAATTGAGAAATGACTAAGGCTTGCCAGACTTGCTTGGCTGCATCGTGTCTTAGTTGCGTTATGTGGGATCTTTAGTTGTGGCAAGTGGGATTTAGTTCCCTGACCAGGGATGGAACCCCGGGCCCCTGCACCGCGAGTGTGGAGTCGCCATTCACTCACTCTCTCGTCTAATCCACCCTCTCATCCACCTGTCACTCATCCACAGCATCTAAGGACCAGGCCTGATAAAGCAAAAGAATCATATAAATTCACTGACACAATATACTAATTAATAAAATAAGGCCTTGGTAACAATGTGATAATAAAATTATAAGAGCTATTTCTATTAGGTCAGCTCCCAGTTTTCACCTAAAATATGACTGGAAACATCACTGTACACGTGTTTTTTTTTTGTTTTTTTTTTCATTAAAATGCCTTGATCTTTAAGTACTCAGACTTGAATAAATCATTCATAGGATCAATATAGATCTGAAGGCCAAACTACAATATTTTTATATGGCTCTTTAAGCATTAAAAATAAAAGAGTTCTCAAAGTTTTTGCTTATACAATGATACTATATAAAATGAAATCTATAGCTGAAATGCCTACAAATGTAAAACATAATTCTTTGCTACTTATTATAAACACTAAACACTTATGAAGCAAAAATTTATCAGCAGTCTAACAATTTAGGGTTTTTTTTTTTAAGATCTCTTCATAAAATAGTAATGCAAAGTGTGCAGCAGGGCCGTTTTTTTTAAGTTTCTGGTAGTTAGAAATGGATTGAAACTCTCTGCATTAAATTTATTATAGCATTTTTCCAAAAATAGTCTCTGGCTCTACATTTTTCCATTAGATGGTAAATCCATGCCTGGGTAAATAGTGACACTTTAAAAGCAATGTCAAAAATGATGAAAGATGATTGTTACAACTTACAGTTTTAAACAGTTTCATTTTTAGGGATAATTTAATTTTTATTACAAATAAAAGGGGAATAAAAAAAGAAGGGAATAGTCACATGGTATCTCTTTATCTTCATATAGTCCCCTTAAAGGAGACCCAAAGGAGTTAAGTATCTTGTTCAAGGTCAGAGGATCAGCCAGTGTAAGAGTAAAGCCCTTGGTTTTGAACTTTTGTCCATCTGACTATAAATCCTGAGTATGTGATTTTGTGTCTCCCATGATGATTCTTCTTATTTCCACAGAAAGGTCAATAGAATGTGAAATTAATAGAAGTCTCAAGGGCAATTAGTAATGTCATCCTAATTTTGTTAAAATTATTCTATTCTTCTACCTAGTTTATCCCATAGTAGCTTTATCCCTGCAAAGCTTGCCAATCCTTACTACTCTCCTATAGAAAGAAATGACTATACTGGAGAAGCAGAATTCCTTTAGTTTTTCATATATATATATATTTTAAACCTGAATTATGAATGACTGCAATTGTGTGTTTATATATATATATTTTTTCTAATTTCATACATATTTTTCTCATTCTTAAATTAGAAAAGAAAGGGAAAAGGGAGAGAATTTTTTTTTCTTTTTTGGGTAATTTAAAGTAAAATATGTTCAAACACACACAGTACTTTCAAAGTATCCTGCAAATTGTCATTTTAGTAAATGCACACTGCTCTGTAACCATTTATGTCATTTATAGAAACAGTGCTCTGGTGAGAAGCAGGTGAACAATGGGTGCACAAGACTGAACTGCAAAAGCGGAAAGGAAAATGAGACTTTAATTTTCCATCACTGAATTTTCGGAGCTTAGAGAAATTTTTAAACAAAGGCTCAGTTGTAAGTCCGTTCCCGTGAGACAATCCTACATAAGTCAGGACACAGGAAGAATGAGTGCAGACGAGGGGAAATTGCTGCCATTTATGGAGGCAGCTATGCAGAAGAGAATGTTTAGGCTACTGTGGAGATGTGGAATTTGAGGGCCAATTAAGTCAGAACTCCATCATCTGACCTCTGCCACCTTCATTAGCCAGCAGCGCCAAGATCACTAACCTAATTGTAATTAACTGCTTGTATATGTATTTCTTTCTTTTCTTTTTAATACTTATTTTTATTTGGCTATGGGGTCTTAGTTACAGCATGTGGGATCTAGTTCCTCGACCAAAGACTGAATCTTAGGCCACCTGCACTGGGAGCTCAGAGTCTTAGCCACTGGACCACGTGGAAGTCTCTGTGTACGCATTTTTTAAACGCCTATTTTTCCTACTTGAATGTCCCTCCATGGAGGTATGCGTCTTCCTGTTCCCTGGCACAGTTCCTGGCATAGGGCAAGCAAGCAGTAAAGCTCTCTCCCCAGTTCACACTTTACATAGTCTAGTGGTCAAAAGTCTGAGGTGTGGAGTGGAGCAGAGCGAGGTTGTGACCTTGACTCCTCTACTTAAGAGTGATGATGGCCTTGAGTGGGTCTTTCAACTTCTAGGCACCCAGTATGTTCACCTGTGAAATGGGACAGGAATAGACTTTACCCCACATGGCTGTTGTGAAGATGAAATGAGATACTGAGTGTAAAGTCTTAGCACAGGATGAGCACACAGGTGATTCTCCATAGCAGCAGATCTTAGCAGTCGTTACTGGGAATGGGAATTGGGTTGTTCATCTGTTTTTATTGTATTTTTTAAAAATATTTATTTATCTGGCTGCACTGGGTCTTTGTGGCATGTGGGATCCAGTTCCCTGACCAGGGGTTGAACCTGGGCCCTCTGCACTGGGAGCTTGGAGTCTTAGCCACTGGACTGCCAGGGAAGTTCCTGTTCATCTGCTTTTAAACTTGAAAGTTCACTGAGATCACGTGGGGGAGCTGGTGGCAATGCAGACCTGCACCCTGTCACCAGTCACCAGATTTTGATTTGGTGGGGCTGCAGGGAAGTTCAGAAATTTACATTTTTAACCAGCATCTGGGAGTAATTCTGATGCAGGGCGTCTCTGGACCACCCTTGGAGAAACACTGCTTTAGAAAGAGAACCCTCATTTCCCAGATTTCCGAAGAGATGGACAAACTAATAGTCAAGTAATGCATGACTCTTTGGGTTGGATAATGAAAGTAAAAGAACAATTAGCATCTGGAGATGGGGAGAAATTGAATATATTTCATTAAAATTCCACCCTGAATAGCCAACAAAATTTATATTACTCCCATATTCACTAGTGACAGCTCCCTGATGCCCAGTCTCTGTCCCCTTAATTCTTTCAATACCGTCCCCTTAACAATGGGATCAAGAAAGCATGGGGGGTGGTGGTAAGAATGTCTCTGATCTGTAAAATCAGTCTTCGTTATGATCATTTTTATGCCGAGGGGCTGGTGTCTTGAAAACTCACAATGAAATTTATCCTTTTAGCTTTTAGATCAGATTATTGGGATGTAAATTGGGAGACTAAGTTTAAAAGGCCTTCCATTTTCTTTGTTTTTTTCTCCAAGTAAAAGCTTTCTAACACCAAAGTGCTATCGATAAGTCATGCAAGTGTAAATGCTCCTTATGACTGCGTTGGCCTGGTCCATGGTCTTAACCACAGCCCTAGATTTCCTGAGTTCTCTTCCTGTCCCCCTGCCTCGGGTTTTTATTTGCTAATAAGTTAAGTGCTCCTAATGGTGCATTAACCCTGACAGATCAACTTAGAAGACCAGTTTCCAGCTAGTTACTGAAGGCCAGCTGGAAACTAGCCTTTAAGGGTTTTTTGTTTTGTTCTTTAAGAAAATGAAAAAGAAGGAAAAGAAGTGTTCATATTCACTCATGCATGAGTGCTTGGAGCTCAGGACACCCTGAAGTTGGAACCCTTCTTACCAGCAGATTCTCTGGTTTGATGTCACGGTGGACGATGTTGAGGCTGTGCAGGTATTTGATGGCGCTGGCCAGGTTGTACAGCATCCCACTGGCATCTCGCTCAGTGTATTTGTTAGTGGAGGTGATGGCATCGAAGAGGTCTCCTCCCTGAGAGAGAACAGCAGGAGAAAAAGTGGATTAACAGATGGTCCAGTGGGGCCCAGCCTGGAGAGGCGCCCGACACGCTATGTGCGCGGGGTTTCTGGGTTCCAAGAGCTTTCCCTGTCACCGCCCTCTCAAAGGCCCAGGAACCCTATGGTGGTTTCTGCCCCCACTGCGAGAGCCAGTGATATTTCCTCCAGAGAGCAAAGGAAGGAGGAGAGGACTCTGCCATTAAACTCTCAACTCGGGGTGGGGAAGCGGAGCTGGGTCTCCAGGGCAGAGACCTTGGGGCACCGGCTATCCTGGTGGCATGTGTTACACCAACTGCCAGCAGAAGTTCAGATTCATAATCCCAAGTCTCCTGAAACGAGAAACATACCACAGACTGCGCCCTGAACAAAACGTTCTGCGGCCCTGTGAACCTCACACACACGCAGTTCTCGTCATTCTCTAGATTTAGGTCTCTTGGAGTGGGCGTCACGTCTTCTTTTTCAATAATGTGCCTCCTTGTAAGGAGCAGAGAAAAGGACCAGAAACTGTCACCCCAGAGATGAAAGAGAGGGAGGAAGACGGAGACATTTCAAAGAGTTTTCTAGGTCCATTACTCATCCGAACTTTTGTTTCCACTGTTTTGGGCTAATTTATTGTTATTTGGTGAAGCAAAGATTTCAGGCTCCAATTTTAGATCCATTTATTTGAAGCCCTTTCAGAGAAGTTGGGTCTGATTTACTGACAATGTGTGCACCCTTTTTGCACACGAGGCCCCAAAGAGCCGAGCTCCCCCTGCCAGAGGCTGACTGTGTTCATCTGTTACCTAAAGGGCTAAGAGATTTAATTTTTTTTTTTTTTAATAGCAAACACAACCTAGAGCACCTGTAGGCTGACCATTTTCAAATCCCACTCCCTAACCTGGCCCTCTGTGACCCTGTACCACCCCCGCTCGGGGGAAGGGGTATCTTCCTCTGACTCTCAGCCTCAGCAGTTCCTGAACTAAGAAGATACTTTTTTTTTTTCAAAACGAACACTGTCTCTCCCAGTGTTCTGTCTCTCAAAGGCGAGGTTGTGCAGCTTTGCAGGTTGTTCCCGTGCCACCGGGGGAGATGGGGTTTGCACTGCAGTCCACGTGGACAGCACCCCTGACCATGTGTAGGGCCGTAGGAGGTGACCCTGCCAAGACTCCACCATTGTCCTCGTCGTCTAAACTCAAGACAGCCTGTAATCTCATTCCTTCTTCTCCGCCTTCAACAAAGCAGTCAACAGGTCCTCTAAGGACCTGTTGCCTCTGCCACAGCTTTCTGGGCCGTCTCAGGCTCTCTATCCAAAGACCTCGTGTACAATCGTCACCTCCCACACCACGGGTCAATGTTTCCTATCTTTCACTCGTATGAAATCAGCGTTCTGTTCCCATGGTTCTCCCTGCTCTGCCCCCAGCCTTCACTTCAACTTGCTTAACTTCATCTCCTGTCTCACCTGGAGCAGCTGCCTTTATGCTCCACGTAGCATGGGTCTTCCCTGGTCACCCAGACAGACTGAAGCCTCCCCCGAGTCCACACTCCAAGCCCATCCCAGAGTCCCCTCCACGCCCTCTGTCTTTCTGGCTCCCGCTGATCTCTCAGTGCCGGCCCAAGGGCTGCCCCTGCACAAGGCCTTCCTTCCTCTGGACACACAGGCAGTGTGCACGTGTTCACTTCTGCAGCTCGAAGTCTAAAGTCCTGTTATTGGTACTTATGAAATTTCACCCTTAAGAATGGTTTTACTGTTCACTCACTTCACTGTTTTCTGGAACACAGACCTTATTTATCCAATGGCATCGGGCCACCCTGGGCCCCCTGATGGACTCTCAGGGTTTGACAAACTAAATTCCTCAGGGGGGTGTCATGGGAGCTTTTCAGGTCAAACGTGGGGCTAGCCTTCTCTTCTGAGATGCTTCCAGACCTGGTCTCACAGCCATTCTCGGTCAGACTAAATGCAGGGGTATGATACAGTGGTGGAGAAGGGAACAGCGACTCCAGTATTCTTGCCTGGAGAATTCCATGACAGAGGAGCTTGGTGGGCTATAGTCCATGGGGTCGGAAAGTATCAGACACGACTGAGTGACTCACACACACACACACACACACACATCCAGTGGCTCAGTTGAGGAGTCCCAGTGCTGAGTTTTGCAGGCACAGTCCAGGCTTGTTAGACTGGTCACCCGGAGAGAATCCACAAAGGCTAAGTGGTACTTCGCTACTGTCACTTGACTAAGCATATTACTGACAATCGGATTAAGCTTTCCCACAAACTGTGTTCTGAACTATTAAGCCTTTTCCTTTTTTATATCTCATCTTCAAATTTAATTTAGCTCTCCAAAACCCAGCCAATAACAGGGGGTTGCTAATTAGTTTTTAATGGCACCCAGAGGGGTAGCAGGAATGATTTGAAGCTGTTGCTTTAAAAATTAAAGTCATTATGAAATTACTATTCTTGGTCCTAGATAAAGTAGAATTTACAGTGTTGTAATTACCAAACTTTATTTGGTAATAAAGCGCCAATATGAAAATTTTCTGAATAATGAAACTGACCTTTCTTGGTTGGAATAAGCGATTAACATTTTTATCTCCCTCAATCTCAACCATGACCATAACCTGGTGTTAGTACAAACTAAAAAGGCTTCACCCTCAGAGAAAAAAAGTCTGAACTTGAAACAGAAAAAAAAAACAGACTTTATCTATAAATATAGACTAATCACTAAGTTAAAAGAAGGCCAATAGATCTAAAACAAAGTATAAAGAATGAAAATTTAAAGTCCCTAGAATGAACATTTTTCTATACAGTAAATGATTGGTTAATTAAATGCTTTGTTGGCTTTAAATCTTTGCAGAAGGAAATTCCACATTCCAGCTGCCACCAGCTCAGCTGAGTGATTCTAAGTAGAATTCCTGGAATCCTGGGTGCTCGGCACACCCCTGATGGAGAAAACGATCTGAATAATTTACAACTAAAGTAGAAATTACTCATGCCTTTGGTCAGATTAACATAATAGAAAAGCCTTGAGCAAAGTACAGCTTTATGAAAATAAAACATTCAATTTTCAAAACTTCTAATTAAGAAAATTTCACATATGGAAGTAGAGGAAATAGGTGGGCTACCTTTCACATAGATTCAACCATCATCAACATCTGGCCATTCCTATGTTATATGATTGACTAGAATAAAAACATAATTTTATGTGGCAGGATGAGATTGTACCCGTCACTGAGAGGCAGTATTCACATTATTATTAACAGGGTGCTGTTTTTCTATTACCCTGGAGTCTAAAAGTTCAGAGCTTGTTTTTAGGATAATGAATGATACTTTTGGAGTAGTTCCTGGCAAAGTGAGCAGTTTCTGCTGGAGTAACAACCATCATACTGGTATCTAATACTTTGTGTCACAGAAGCTGGTGAAAGGGATTTCTTTTACCTTCAGAACAACATTCCTAGCAATATCTCATTTCACACAGGAGGGGCCCGAGGTACAGAGTGGCAGACCCAAGGCCAGGGACTATTTCGGTCCAGGCTGAGACTCGAACTATGGGAATATAATTCTAGTGTTAAGACTCTTAACCGTTACACCAGTGCACAGCAATGAGATTGAGTACTGCTGAGAGGAAATGAAGGAGAGAGCTCCATCATACAGGAAAGTGAGGTGCTGTATATAGGTTTACCTCTTGTACCAAAACACACACCTTTACTAATTCCATGACAAGATACAGCTCAGTTGGCACGTCCATCTCTTCGATCAGAAGAACAATATTAGGGTGCTTCACTCTTCTCAAGATAGACACCTCATTCTGGATCATGTGTTCCTATTCAAGAGAAAGTTATCTCCATCAAGACACACAGCAAAACAATGAAGGGCTAACTCAAATTAACAAAACCATACTATTTAAGGGTTTCCTTGGTGGCTCAGATGGTAAAAAGTCTGTCTGCAATGCGGGATACCTGGGTTCGATCCCTGGGTCAGGGAGATCCCCTGTAGAAGGGCATGGGAACCCACTCCAGGACTCTTGCCTGGAAAATCCCATGGACCAAGGAGCTTGGGTGGGCTACATACAGTCCATGGGGTCGCAAAGAGTTGGACTCAACTGAGCGACTAACACTTAACTTATACTATTTAAAGATCAAGGGAGATATATTTTGCTAAAATATAATGTCTATCTTAAATTCTGATATTCATATAGCCTGCTGCTGCTGCTGCTAAGTCACTTCAGTCTTGTCCGACTCTGTGCGACCCCACAGACGGCAACCCACCAGGCTCCCCCTGTCCCTGGGATTCTGCAGGCAGGAACACTGGAGTGGGTTGCCATTTCCTTCTCCAATGCATGAAAGTGAAGTCACTCAATCGTGTCCAACTCTTAGCGACCCCATGGACTATAGCCCACCAGGCTCCTCCGTCCATGGGATTTTCCAGGCAAGATTACTGGAGTGGGGTGCCATTGCCTTCTCCATCATATAGCCTAGAATGGCAAAAGATATTGAAGGTCCTTAGAAGATGCTTGTAATTTCAGAACCTACCATGGTTCTGAATGTAGAAGGTTGAAATGAAACTTAGATCACAAAAGTAAGAGAAAAAGTAAATACAAAAACAAAGAGAAGGAACTGAAATAATATCCCATCATTTCATCTGACTTTGCTACCAGGAATATTTATAGAATAAAATTATATCCTAATAAGTATATAACATTCTACTCTACCAAAACACAACTCCCAGGGTGAACTTATGTTTATTTGGGGGCTCATCCTGTGTTTTTCTTTCTACCTCCAAAATAATATATTTTCAAAAGAAGAAAACCTTATACATACTTTGCCTCGACACTTGCTTTTCTTGATAATTTTCAGAGCATACTCCCTAGCAGTCGACCTGCAAAGAAGAAGTTTTGTTTTTTTTTTAATAAATGTAATTTCAGATGTGTTGAATCATCTTATTAAGGATTCACTCGTACCCCATTGATCTGGCATTGTGGTGTAAATATTTTGTAAAAAATTCTCTTTTCCGTTTTTAAAAGAAATATGTGAATTTTAAGGGGCTGACCAAGTGTAAGGACAAAACAAACATGATAGCTCAGAAACGTCACAAGCTGTTACGGCTGCCGTAATTGTAATAAACTTACTGCTGCTGCTACCCCCGTGGGTAACTCCCCCTTGCAGGAGGCTGTGCCCTGTTCCTCCCTCTAAAGTGGACATGAAATAGGGGTGAGTTTCTGCCCTTCTTCCCCATTTCTCTTGAGGTTATCCACAAAGTGACAGTTTTCTGAATGGTTCTCACGGTCACAGATAACGTTAAGACGCAGTTCACCCTCTTTAGACTTGGGCTGTGTGCAGCTCTGTGTGTTCTGGTAGAGAACTCATGAATGAGGTGTTCAAGGAGTATAGCAAGGGATACAGTCGTTATCTGAGCATCCTGTGACCTCTTGAGCCTTTCAAAAAGAGTATTTATTGATTTGGCTGTGCCGGGTCTTTGGTGTGGCACGAGGGATCTTCGATCTTCGTTATGGTATCCAGGTTCTTCAGTTGTAGCTTGAAAACTCTTAGTTGCGGCATTTGGGATCTAGTTCCCTGACCAGGGATCAAACCCAGGCCCCCCTGCATATGGAGCGTGGAGTCTTAGCCATAGGCCCTCTCATTCAATAGAAATGAAATGGAGGTGGCAGTTATAAACAGCTCACATTCCCAAAGCCACCTGGCAGTGCTAAAATCAGCACTTGAGTTCCTGGGGTCTCTGCTTCTCATATAGCCCAGCCAACACTGCCCGTCCTCCGTCGTGGGTGTGGGAGGGAGGGCTGAGTCATACCGAACCTTTAAATAGCTTCCTAACTTGGGTGAACATTTCTAAGATACTGTAGTGCCAACAGTGACGGTCCACTGTCAGAGGACACAGTGCCTGCTTAACAATCATCAGGAACCACTACTTCACAATCGTTTCTACTTCAGATCTAGTTGGGAAACCAAGAGAGTTTAGCTTCTTACCTGTAGATAAAGGCCAATTTTAGGGATCCAAATGAATACACTGGGAGTGAAGTTGATTAAGAACAAAATTTCAAAACAGAGTTTTAAAATTTTCACTTTGGAGAATCAAAGGGGAATTTCCTAGTCAGATGTTATGGTAAGAGCAAGACAGTGATGTGCCTATGAATTAAGACAGCAGATAGTAACAATGTGTTTCAAGCATTTTAGAAACCATTCATGTTGTTTGCTTCTCTTTTTAAAATATTTATTTATTTATTTACTTGGCTGTGCCAGGTCTTAGCTGTGGCATGTGGGATCGAACCCAGATGCCTGCGTTGGGAGTGTGGCGTCTCAGCCACTGGACCACCAGGGAAACCCTCCTGTCCTTTACTTCCAAAACTCCTCCTTCCACTGCACTTCCAGGACCCTTCAGGGTACTAGCTTGCAGAATAAAATAAACATTGACCAAGCTGTTATAATTTTATCTAATGAGAAAGTCTAGAGGCTTCCCAGGTGGAGCAGTGGTGAAAAACCCGCCTGCCAATGCAGGAGACTCTCACATCACAGAAGGATCACAGGGACTCTATAAGCGGCTCTTTTTAAGAGGCTTCTGAAGAGTTTCATCTGCAAACATGAAAATATTTAATCAAGAGGAAAACTAAAAGCTGACGTGTTTCTGGGTTCTGCATTTCACAAATCACACACAAAATTATACTAAAGCAAATCTGAGACTGGAATATATGAGCAGTTTCCAATCTAGTCTGGGATGTTTCATCAGATTGCAGGGGATCTGGATTCCAGGACTGCAAGCTTTGATAAGAGCCAGCAGTACCGGGCAGGGCAAGAGAGGCAAGACAGTGTTTGGGAAGGTGCTGGTTAGACGAGCGGAAATTTCTTGGCTGTGTCTTCCCCATGGTTACTACCTGATCCTCCATTTCCCTGGAGTGAGCAACATTAAAGCTTTGCTATACTCAAAACAGAAAGCTGGAGTGGGACCCAGGCAGGCTGACTCCTCCTCTACAGCCAGACACACAAGCAGCAGAATCCCCAGCAAATAAGTGAGCGTGCTGGCTTCCAGGACACCAGGCAACCAGGTTGCGTGCTGAGCCTACAGCTGAGGGGCAAATGCAAGCAAAGCTGGGCTGCAGTGGCCCATAGCTTCCTAGAAGAGGCCCTTGTGGGCTGACTACCCAGAATCTTACAAAATAGGAGTCAACACTCACTCAGATTTACCCACATTTTGTATCAGACAAAGAGCCCTGTGGAGGAACCACCAAAATTAATACTGCAAGTTTTTTTTTTTCCTGGATTCTTTGAGAATAGAACTATAAAGTCATAATAAAATCCTTAATTACTAGAAATGCATGTTTATAAGGAAAGGGGATGAATCTGGAATATAAGACTAAAAACAGGTGTTAGGATTAAATGTCCACCATAAGAATAAACACGTCATGGCTTGCTTTCAGTTGGTAAAAGAAAACATTTGGCAAGAAATAAAACCTCAAACAAAGTATCTGCCTTCCTTCATACTCTAAACTCTGAGGACCGCCGTGCCCGTGTCAGCATCCAGTAAGCAGGAGCGTGGTTCTTTGTCGGCTGCACGGGTGATAAGAGACCTGGCCTTTGACCTCAAGGAGTCTACAGTTCAGTGTGTAGAGGAGAGAAGACACCTGGGTTGCTGGGGAACATCCAGGCCGTTTGCTCGTATGTTCCTGAAATTATAGCCTTGACCGTTCATGCAATCATAGAAACCCCAAAGGCCACAGCTAAAGTGGCAGCACGAGACAAGCTTGGTTTTCCTCCTTGTCCATAGGAGCTCAGTTTGTAAGGTCACGTCCTATTCAGTTTGACCCCAGGCTAGAGCTCGAACTGCTAGGGAGAAATGTCTGAACTTTACAAACTGAAACTAAATCTAGCCTTTCAGGGTTGTACTGATGATGGTTTGGAGAACGCTATCTTGTTTAGCGCGATGATTCCAGGCCTCAGGACAGTCTTCTCACCGCTTCCCTCAGCCCTGGAGGGCTGCAGAATGCTAATGAAAAGGGCACTACACGTTGAAAGCATTGGCTCTGGCAATGGTGTGAGACAGGCCCAAACCCAAAGAACGAGCTGAGACTGCAGTATCAGCGACATGGGTGCATCCACCTAGAAAGTCCTCAGAACGTTTGAAGAACCCTGGAGGGCTGCAGAATGCTAATGAAAAGGGCACGCTGAACCAAAGGGATTTTTGTCGTTTGCTCTGTTTTGATGATTTTTATGAAGATTATGTGGAAGAGGAAACACGGTTTCCCAGGCATTCTTCTGCCGCAGCCTTTATTGACTGTCATGGCGATCCTTTGCTTATGGGTGAGGTCCTCAAGCAGAGTGGCGGTGTGACTCTCTTTGTGCCCTGGAAATGCCCAGCAGAGGCCTGAACTAGCAGGGCCTCCAAACACGCTGGTGGAGCTGGGAGAACTCCAGAGGCTGGTGGCGCTTAGGACATGACAGGGAGACCCTGTCTCCTTGAGGAGTGAGTCCACAGCAACCTTTGTTTACCCAGTAATCAAAGCTAAATCTCAGCCTCCTCTGTGAGCAGAGAACGGAGGCACCCCAGGAGTGTCTTGTCAGATATCTCCGGAGTGGAGCTGTGTTTTGAATTTGAACTTGGGCCCTGTGGCTATCAGGGGCCAGAGCATCCTTAGGGAGGAAAGAACACTGTTAGCTGAGAGACACTTAAAATCCTTCCCACTGACTCACCCTCCAAATCCCACTTCAGAAGCAAACATCTGAGGACTTTCTAGGTGGATGCACCCATGTCGCTGATACTGCAGTCTCAGCTCGTTCTTTGGGTTTGGGCCTGTCTCACACCATTGCCAGAGCTAATGCTTTCAACGTGTAGTTCTTTTATTTTATCCTATTAATATCCTATTAATTTTATTTATTTTTTTGACTGTGCTGGGTCTTCTTTGCTACTCAAAGACTTTCTCCAGCTGTGGTGAGCAGGGGCTACCCTTCATTGAGGTGCGCGTTCGTCTCATTGTAGTGGCTTCTCTTGTTACAGAGCATGGACTTTGGGCACATGGGCTTCAGTAGTTATGGCTCGTGGGCTCCAGAGCGCTGGCTCAGTAGTTGGGGTGCACAGGCTTAGCCACTCCGTGGCATGTGGGATCGTCCCACACCAGGGATTGAACTGGCGTCCCCTGCACTGCCGGGCAGACCCCTAACAACTGGACCACTGGGGAAGCCCTCAACGTGCAGTTCTTTGCATCTCCAGGTGGAGCAGGGAGAGAGGGAATCATGAGTGGCTACAATTTCAACCCCGTTGAATCCTGTGCTGCCAAAACATGCAAGCAGCCAGGTGGGGAGGAGGGCCGGGAGCCACCCAAGACACCATGCCTGCTCATAACCACGTTACTGGTACCCGTGGCTTGACCAGTAATTAATCCACACAGAGCCAGGAAGCCAGGGATGAAGGGCACCTCATCTCAAGCCCTCTATCCATCCTCGGACCTCTTCTTAGCACATTTCAGCTTTGTGAGTTTTCTTTGAGGCCTCGAAAGGCTCTACAAAACAGGTTCTAAAGTTTGCCAGCATCCTTCAGCACATCCTAAGGGCTCCTGAGGCCACTGGAGACAGTGCTACAGGGATACAGGCGGAAACCGAAATGGACCTGGCAGGCCCCAGGATGGGATGTGTTGACACAGAATCAGGGGAGGGATGCGATGTCACCGCATCCATTGTTGCAGGAAACCCTCCCCTGTGACAGATCACTATTAACAGGAGGGGTAGACCTGCTCTTGTTCATCCACATCCATCCTTCCAAATACGTCATAAAGTCCCCACACAAGCAGTATGTGCCACTCAACATTCTAAGCCCCCTTTTATTTTCCTGGACCTCTGGAAAGTATTAAAAGATTGTTCCGGGATACTTCTGAGGAGAGGGGGCAGCTGCCATATGTCCTGGTTCAGCGGGAGTTGAATACTAACACTTCGGGAGCAACCTGGTGCTTAGACTCTGAAGGCACGTACGACGAGACCCGAGATGCAAACTCCTGCAAAACGAACGCAGTCTAAACCAGAAAGAAAGAAATTAATCCGGGATGAAGAAATGATAAATTTCTATCCGGGAAGACCAGGGCCGTGGGACTAAGATGCCATCGTGATCAGAGGACGGGCACACGCCAGACTCAAAAGATGACGCCCCTGGCAAGGAACCAGGCCCCCGGGGGGGGAAGAGCACCGCGATGCCAAACACGGGATTTTCTGCTGCACCACACATTACGTTTAAAGGGGTTGGCTTTCCTACCAGTAAAAGCACAATGAAAAACAAAATTATATACACACACACTTCCACACATTACTTTGAGAATGGCTTTCCTGTTTTCACTTCTGTCTCCTTTGTACAGGGACAAACGTGATGTGTGTGACTTCGGGCCTGGTTGGAGACAGAGGAGGGTGGAACAGAGTGGTCCAGTGGCGTGGGGTTTGGAGCTGAACTAGCATCCATGCCTTGCCAAATAGAAATACTTAACTATCTGAGCACTTACTGACTTGGGCATTTACCTTCTTCAGGCGTTCTTTATATAAAATGGAAATAGTTCCAACGCCATGGTGTTATTATGATAGGTCAATAAAATATCCTAAGTTAAGGCCCTTGTATATAGTTTACGTTCAGCCCAGAAAAGTAGTGGGGCATTTTCTATATTTGTCAGTCACGCAGCAAACTATCCAGCTTTGTGGTGGGAGTGGGGCGGAGAGGAGGAGGGGGAAGAGGGCCTGGGAGGGTCAGCTAAGGCGATTCTCAAGCTGCTCCTCACTCATGCCTCTCCCCACCAAGGAGTGGCTGCTCGAGGTGGGTGCCACCACGTCCGCAGGAATGGCTTGGCCCAGCTGGTAGGCTGGGAGGGGCCCAGTGTGAGACCCACTGCTCCAGGGAGCCTAACGGGGGCTCCACTGCCTTAGTCGGGCAGAGGGTGAAGGGAAGCAATTCAGTGGACACTGGCCAAACTCAGGACCCTCGTGTCTGAGGCCCAGGCAGACGTCCAGCTCCAAAGTGACTTGAATCTTTGTTTCTAAGTCAAAGGCCTTGCAGAAAAGTAAGTTCCGGGCTCTGCAGGTTAGAACTTTCAGTCTGAGGCGTCTGCTTCAAATGGAGGCAGAGCTTAGAGCCTTTGTGTTGAGAACTCAGGCGGGCGGCCGAAAAGAGCACTGGGGAAGATGCTCACTCCAGCCGGCCCCTGGAAGCCAGCGGACACGCTCCCTTAAGGAGCGAGGCACGTGCCTCCGGCTCTCCAATACCCTGCTCACCAGCCCTGAGAAGAAGCTGCTGGCCGATCGGGTCCTCCTGAAGTAAGGAATTCCAAATCTAGCGCTGGGCTCAGGGTTTGAGGCGGCCTTAATCTGGGCTATAACTACTACTTGTCACTTCTCCAACTAGTAGCCCCTGCTACTGTCCTTGATTAAGTACTGAGATCCTAGGGATAAACCTTTCACTCTAAGCCCTCCCCTTTGGCCCATAAGAGCGCCTGGCTCATTCATTTTAAAACATTTTAATGTATTAAATGCTAGTTTTTGTGGGGATCAGTACAGTTGCATTGTAAAGCTTTTAGAAGTTCTTATATTTAATTTTATGACATATACATGTGAGAAATATATCAATACACCTAAGAATGTTCTGACATTTACAAAATGTCTCCCAAAAATGTAGAAAAAACTATTAAGCTTTTTTTTTTTTTTAAAACAAAATAAAAGTACTTACCTGAAAGAGCTGGCAACATTTTGCTGAGTACATTAAAAAGAAAAATCAAAGCTCTTAATTTATAGATTGTCCCCAGAAATCACTACATTTTTCAAGTCTGTTGTTAGATGAGCTGTTCTTTCTTTTACATTTTTTTTTAACATCTGGAGTTGAGACATTAACGTATTCCATATGTGCCTCAGACCGCAAATAAAGACACAATCTCAGAAAACATAACCCCAAGTGTTTCCTTTAAAGCTCGATGCAAATGATATCTTTCTCACCTTTCTACACATTCCTTGACAACAGCAAAATTTCCATCTCCTATTGTCCTTCCGACTTTATATCGTTCTGTTATTGTGGCTGGAATCTGGAAGCCTTCCTCCGACACTTCTGAAAGAATCATTAGTATGTTTTTATTGGTAGAAAAGGGAACACAGATGTAGTGCCTAGGAGACGTTTAGAAGTATCATCTAATAGACTGGCACTGATTCAGAATCAATATGTCATTTTCTGGACAGGCAGGCCAGTCTCCCACCCCTAGCCCCTTGCTGACATTGTATAATCAACTGTTTCTACTAAGACAAATGATCAACTAAAAGGAAATGTAAAATCTATGGGGTCCACTCCCACCTATGTAAGACCAGCTAATGCTTTCTGTTGAAGCGGGTTGTCTGAGGAGGAAGTTTTGCTTTTCATTTCATGCCAATCTGATCAATAGCATTTATGAATACCCATGGTGTTCAGAGACATGACATTCCTAGGTAGGGAGGAAAATGCAGTTTGTAAGGGGCTCTAGACCGCTTGACACTGTACAAGCATGAAAAATGCCTGCTGTTTGGACACTTAGCTTTACTACATCCTGAAATAGAGATCTCCGTAAAATTCCTTATGTTAGAACTAAGCACTGATCACCGCCCCTCCCCAGTATCAATGAGCAGATTTTGGACAAATGTTCTCACCAGCAACCTGCGTAGCAGATGTTGAGTTAAAATTGCAGTATCTATTATGTCTGCGAACAGAACAGTTTTGTAGTTTCAATTATGTTAGTGCCACTAACACAACGCATTTTCCCCCTTAAAATGCATTTTGAAATATTTTACAAATGCCTAATAATGCTTTAAATATCTAAGGTCATAAAACTAAATAAGCCACACTTAAGTCACATAAATATCATGGATAACCTTTAACATCTTAGGGGTATAAAAAGCCTTTTATAGCCGGGCTCTAAAATTTACATGCTTTAAAGTTATAAATCCTGGCTTCTCCCTCAGGCAACCTGAATACAAAATGTGGTGGAAGCCTAGTGCGTTTTCTAAATGTGCTCCTTCTCTGACCTTTAATCACAAACCGAGACTAAACATTTCTTCTCAAAATAAAATTAAAACCTTAGGTGGCAAAAGGGCTTTCTGGGCGATTTTCTTGTTCTCATTGAGTTTAGTCTGCAGGGCTGGAGAACGGTCAGTAGAAGCTCACAACTGGCAGGCATCCACTATAGGACCTTTACTTCCTCTGTTTTGTGATCATCTCCACCTTGCACCACTCTGGATGCTTGAGTGGATGGGATTTCTGGAAAGTATTGTACAAATGTAGGGCATTTGCTGCTGCTGCTTTTGTCCTTGGCATTTTGCAACCTCTTTAAAGGTGACATTTTACTTTTAACCCCCTAGAAGCCATCTCAGAGGCCTCTGAAGAAAGCGAGAGCTGGAGCCTTTCCTCCACTCGCTGCTCCATCTCACCCCAAAGAAGCCGTCATTTTGCCTCCGTCTGAAAGATGCAGCCTAGGGATTTTTGTCTGGCCTATGGCTATTACAGGAGATGGCTGGAGAAGTTTCAAAGCCACTGTAAAGCACCCGAATTTACAAAACATCTCTCAGATGACACCGTCTTAAGGCTCTTTCCTGCAGGGATAATAAAAGTAACCATCCGTGTCTGTTGGAGGCAAGTCCGGTTTCAGATGGGAAATGGAAGGAGATGCTTCTGTGTTTCCATGAAGGGGACACCCATCTGGAGCACATGGCTTGTTTTTTTTCCCCAACTATATAAAAATGTATCTTTTAGGCCTCTGATTAAGAAGACTAAGCCATGGGCTTAGTCAAGGACCATTTTGTTTCATTAAGTAAATAAAACACATTGGAACAAAAGAAGACTTCTGGATGGCTGAATTTCATCCTTTTGGAAATACCAAAAAAGTCTGATATTGCATGGTAGTCAGGAAATAATCCTTGGGTCAGTCATGTATCGCATGTAACATAATGAAGTGTTTCCCCCAAGTGGGACTTTATTGGAAAATTAAATCCTATCCCTTCAAACAAATAAGGGGTACTGGTTCTCAAACAGTGGCTTGATTGTATCAGTTTTATACCTGAGTTCCTAAATACTTTCCCATAATTGATTTCAGCCTGACAATAACCTCCAGGGAGGAAACAAGCATGTACTAGGATAAAAATCTCCATTTCATAGAAGAAAAACTAAGATGCAGAGGGCAGGAAAGGCTCATCCAAAACAATTCAGGAGTTAGCAGGAAACACCCATTCCATAACCCGAGTCACATGACCACTTTCTAAAGTGAATTCGCTGGCGGTCCAAAGAATATTTTTGCCATTTGCCATCAATTCAGTCTTTTTGTAAAGCCAGATGTTCGCATTTGACTTTTCTGAAGTCTGAGTGCCTCTGCAGGGCTATCTCAGTCAAAGAGAGTAAACATGTCTCTCGTTACAGAAGTGCACCGAATTTGGAAAACAAAGGCAACAGTTAGCCCCTTTTATTTGCTAGGAGGGCAAGAGCTGGCCTTCTAAGAATGCTTACACCTTCGGAGAGTGGGAGAGGTCCCCACATTTGGCTGACTTCCTCTTCCCAGCCCCAGAGAGCAGATACCACCCCTGGTGAGAGCCACGTTCAGTCCTACCCCCTTGCAATGACCCTGAACTGCTTCAGGGTCATTCTGCTGGAGAAATGTCCGTTTCCTGGACTAAATTTAGCCAACCCATTCTCCGTCCGGGGACAAGCTACGCCTTCTCCTCAGACACCACATCCCAAGCTTACCACCTTCTCCGGGCCCATCGTTCTCGTCCATCGAGCTGCAGACTTTGGTGGATGCAAGTGAAGTGGAGGAGCCGCCATGCTGAGAGCTCTGGAGGAAAACGGAAACAGAGAATAAAAACTGTCGATCCTGCCTCATGTCTCCAGGTGCTGTGCCCAGCCCAGAAGCTTGGGCAGCAACTGCGCCCACTGCCCCGGAGGCGACTGGTCTCCATGCCCAGAAAGGGAGGTGCTCAGACCACTCAACCGGGACTACTGCTCCCCACCAGCTTCTTAACCAACGATGGGTGGTGGTAACTGCCAGGCTCATCCTTGTTGATTTGGACGGTCCATGACTTTCATTCCATTTTCTCAAAATTAGCATCCTTTTGCTCACTGTTTAGGTTGGGCAGATTTGAGGTGTCTCACCTCACTCTTCCACAGTCTATCTGCAAACAGGCTTCTTTTAAGTGGTCACTCTGATCTTTTTTTTTATTCTTACCATAGCAAAATTTTTTCTTCAGTTTGATTTTTATGGAATATCCTTTTAAAAAAATATTCAGCTTTGCCACATCCTTGGGGAAAGATTAAAGAGTAGGTTTGTTAATTCCACTTTGTGATAAAGACATAAGCACTAAGCAAGTTATTGATATGTTAAATGTTATGTAACAAGAAACATTTACTTATTATAATTACTTTTCTTCCTGAGGCAAAGATGAAACTAAAAGCCTAAGCCTTGTGATTCAAATTCTGGGTGTATTTGGACTCAAGATCCGTGAGAGCAAACAGGGTAACAACTATATTATAAAGCTCAGTGCGTGTGCTAAGTCGCTTCAGTCATGTGTGACTCTTTGCGACCCCATGGACTGCAGCCCACCAGGCTCCTCTGTCCATGGGATTCTCCAGGCAAGAATACTGGAGTGGGCTGCTATGCCCTCTTACAGGGTATAAAGCTCTGAGGACAAAACAATACCAAACATTTAATACTGGGATCAGCTACGAGGCAGTATTTTAACAATGAATCTTTCCATCTCTGCATCTATTCCTTAAGAAAACAACGTGCACATATCGATGCTGTTTCTAAGTAATGAACACAGCTTGTCCTAAAAGATCCTCCTTCTGTTTGCCTGGGTTTATCCACTTGGTTGGCCTGATGGGAGCCAGGAGGCGGTGAGGGGGCGGCATTGGCTCGGGGTGCCGGCTGTCTGTGGAGCAGAGAGAAGGGAGAGAGAATCTGTAGCTGAATTAATAATGAAGTGGCGAGAAGCAGTGTTGACCTACTTTTCCTCTGCTTACCTGTCTCCCTTCAACCTCCTCCCCATGCCCTCCAGCCTTAAGTGTGCACAAAGCCGGAAGGAAGAGTTTTACATACAGTCATTGTGCCTAACAGACCTTGCATGGGAAATTCAGAGACTTTAGTTTTCACCCAAAGGATGAATATAACTGGGCAAATGCTACTTCAGTCACTGCAGGGCCATTTAGGTCAACTGCACAGCATTCCCCGGGG
This sequence comes from Bubalus kerabau, assembly GCF_029407905.1. Taxonomy (NCBI): domain Eukaryota; kingdom Metazoa; phylum Chordata; class Mammalia; order Artiodactyla; family Bovidae; genus Bubalus; species Bubalus kerabau. The sequence continues at coordinate 26,200,149 of NC_073635.1, read as the reverse complement.
GTGTGTTTGGATGACCGTGTTCCATGGGACAAGCTCATCAAAGCTGACAGCTGCCATAATGGGGACGAAAGTTAAACTCACAGCCATGACAGATCTGCTTCCTCATGAGACTTTCTGGAAGTTTGGTGGTTACTCTGGAAGTTTGGTGGTTAGTCTAGAAGTTTTGTGATTATTCTAGAAGTTTGGTGGTAGTCTGGGTCGTGTGCCCTTTATTTTCCAGGATCGTAAGAATCCCCCATCCATCAGCCTAGCCTGGTGACTTGAGCTGTTTCCATCCTCTCTCACTCAACCTCCCCTTGTGGCCAGCAGCGCCCATTCGTCCTCTGTCAGGTCAGAAAGAGGGATTCAGACCGTGACCCTGTCAGATGGCTCTGCCACTAACTGTAGCCACAGCCAACTCTGTCCAAGGCACTGTGAATGTATGAGCCTCTGGGCGCGCTCATTTATGAATGTCTGTTTGTGAAAACCTTGTATTTATACTATTGGAATAGGAGGTTGAAACAAGGCAAATTTACAAGGTCAAGGTCTGGAGAAAAGAAACATTAGTGCTACCACATTTGAGGGGAAGGTGTGTTTTCCAGAACAGGGAGATCTTTTATCCCTGGGGTCACTGCTTTTGCTGTAGACATAATCCTGTTCCAAGCAGAAAAACAGTAAAGAAATGTTTACAATGTAGAGTTTCTCTTCTGAGCCTTTCAATCCTTGAATTTCTTCCAGCAGCATCACAAATGGTGTTTAATAATGCAGACACATTGTGGTTTGGGATGGCAGGTGCTGTCCCATCATATGGTGTTTTAGAATACAAAGACACATTCTTTCAGAATCAAGCATTCAAATTAATAGACTAGTAGTGTATTTCCTAGCAAATATGCCTACAACTTATGGACTCGATTCCAAAATCTTGTTCTTTTAATAAGAACACCAGACACTCAACACAGAACACTCACCCAAATAATGTGAAAGCATTCTTTTCAACTGTAATGTTTAATACACTTGCTGGATATTATTCACTAAACTGCCTTATCAACTAATGAATTACATTTTCAACAATGCCACCAATTGCCTGATGCCCTGAACGCTTGCTACAGTGCCAGCTGTGTTTTTCTCTGCCTTATGAACAAAACCCCTCAAGGTTTTAGGCTCTGGTTTAAAAAAAAAGTAGGGTTAACACAAGTCTGCTTATGCTTAAAATTGCTTATTTTCAACTTTACTTCTCGAAATGTAGTCCAGGTCATTTCAAATTTCATGCTATCTGAAGGTAACAAACAGTTGTAAGAGAACATTTAATTACAAATACGGTACTCTAAAAATGGAAAGTTCTCATTTTGTTCACTGTGCTCAAATACAGTAAAATAAATGTGTTCAATTTCTCGTTACTTCTGCTTTTCCTCAAAGAAGTAAAGTGGTTAAACCTTATACACCTTTCCAAGACAATGACCATTCATGGATTCAAAGAATTGCAGAACTGAAATGGACCTTAAATATTACCTCTTCTATCCTACTTTAAGAGACCAAATGCCCACTATAAAAATCCCAGCCACAGGGTCAAATGGCCTCTGTGCAAACAGCTCCAGCACTGAGCCCGTTGTTCCCGGAGGCAGCCCGCTGACTGTTAATAAGGTGAGTTATGTTCCAATGATGCCCCTTTCCACTTCCCGTTTGTCATTCTACTCTCGCACCTCTGAAGCCACCCAGGACAGTGCATTTCCCAATAGGACAAGGCTTCCAAAATTTGGAAAGGGCCACTGAACCCCTTCTGTGTCTTCTCTTTTTCCATTTCAATAATCCCAGTCTCTCTGGTTATTTGCCGTAAAACAGGACCCCATGACCCCTTGATCCTCCATTTGTTAATATCTCTGGTTAATGCTGGTGCTCAAAGCAAATGAAATATTCTAGGTGTGCCCTGACCAACACAGAACAGAGAAGGGTAGTGTTTTCTTCTTTGTGAATAGAATACCAATGCACTTTAAGATCATATTGGCTTACAGGTAACAACATACCTTTTAAGCCTATACGGTGTCAGATTTCCATATTCTGTATTTGAAAGGTTAGTATTTTGGGTCGAGTCTCAGACTTCTCAATTATTCATGTTAATGTCGAATTTATTACATTCCTATCCTTCCAGCCTGTTATCTTCTGGATTCTCACTTTATTACCTAACATACTGCACTCTCTCGGTTGAAGCCATTCAGTAATCATCATGGCCCTCTATGTACCCTCGTCACTACTCCTAAATATACTACCTTAGACAGACTGCGAACATTTTGATTATTGCCCTAAGTCTGATTGAAGGATTTTGAACCTAATACAGGGGAAATGTGTAGTTCATGTTCTTTAGAATTAACCCAATGAGATGAACCAGTCTTTATGACCTACATAGAGCTGAAGAGTCCACTTATATTTTGCCATGCTTACAAATGAAATCAATTTACTATTTTTTTTCAGAGAACATAAACCATTTCATAGTATACATGATCATAAGATTTTGTGTTTGCTTCAGTTTGCTAATTCCAAGGCATATGGTGTACAGTGAAAAACACAGTTATTTTATAATTTAATGCAATTAGCTGCTCTAAGAGATACTGTGACATCTGAAATGTCATCACCTCGAAGCGGATTTAATGGGAACCAGGTGGACAGGTCACTGGCACCTGGATGCTTTTATGGCACACCTTCATAAAAGCTCTGCCCTAAGTAAGAACACATCCGAAGTGTAGCTATTTAGCTTGGGATCATATAACAGATGGAGAACATATCACACTTTTTGAAGTAAGTGAGAAAGCTGACATAACAGTTCTAACCACATTTTACCAAGATGTATCTGATGACTATGTGATAGAAAAGTTCATTTCAAATACAAACGGTATGAGTTACTCCTGCCATTTGTATTCATATTATTGGTGTTACTCAGGTGGGGTCCACACCAAATAAAGATTACAGAAATATCCAATCGATCCGACTGATGTAAGCAAGGGAGAAAAATTTCACAAGATAACTTTAGCTCGGTCTTGATAATTGTATTATTAACATTTCACATTTTGTCTTGGGATATGGTTATTACTCTGGTAATTTTTTTTTTGGAAAATGGCAATATAATATTTAAACATCAACTGGATCAATTTTATAAAGGAAACACAACCAACAGTTAACAAACTCTTATAATTGTCTTGGTGATCCTGACTTGAGGTCTGTAGAATCTCTAAAGATGACCTCATGTAGCAAAATTAATTCATAATCTTGGTGTAGAGAGCTTGAGACCCAAGGGACTGTGTGTGCATACAGAAAAATCATACATTTACTTTGCAAGTGGGTAAAGAACAATAAGTTGATGACATCAATATGCAATAATTAATAAGGCTCTATTACTTGAAACAAGGCACAAAAGAAATTTCTTTTCCCAAATTCCTTTGTCTGCATTCTCCATAAAATGTTTAAACCTAACGTTTATGGCACAGGCAACCATGTGCATAACTCAGAATGAACAGTGAAACATATAAAAGCTTATTATAAACAAAGTTTTTAAAAGACTATAGAACTGGTATTCATGAAATTGGTTTACTTAGAGGAAGAGAAAAAGAAAATGAGAATATTGACATTAAATCCATGACAGCGAAACCACGGGAGCCAAGATATCAAAAGTAAATGTATTTAGTTATGACTCTGTAGGGCAGTCTGCTCTGCCTCTGCTGTTTAGCTGCTAGTCATCATGCTCACTTAAAGCCAGGATCTATACACTCCGAATCTCAACCATTTGTCTTGGCTGGCACCGGGTCTCCTCTTAGAAGGGACACTCTGTGAGATCACCGTTTGAAGGGGGACCAAGAAGCCATCTAGTTTATATCCTCTCAATAATTCCCTCCATGATTTACTCCTCAGTTTGGATCCCCAGCCTGTAAAGAAGGAAGCTGCTGCTGCTGCGAAGTCGCTTCAGTCGTGTCTGACTCTGTGCGACCCCATAGATGGCAGTCCACCAGGCTCCCCCATCCCTGGGATTCTCCAGGCAAGAACACTGGAGTGGGTTGCCATTTCCTTCTCCAATGCATGAAAGTGAAAAGTGAAAGTGAAGTCACTCAGTCGTGTCCGACTCTTAGCGACCCCATGACTGCAGCCCACCAGGCTCCTCCATCCATGGGATTTTCCAGGCAAGAGTACTGGAGTGGGGTGCCACTGCCTTCTCCCAAAGAAGGAAGCTAGTCACTACTTTTTCAGGCACATGCTCCATTTTATTTTAAACTCTATATTCAGAAAGTAAAGCACAATTTGGAATTTTATACATTTGTAAAGTGAAAGTGGGACTTCCCTAGTGGTTCAGACGGTAAAGTGTCTGCCTGTAACGTGGGAGACCTGAGTTCGATCCCTGGGTTGGGAAGATCCTCTGGAGAAGGCAATGGCACCCCACTCCAGTACTCTTGCCTGGAAAATCCCATGGACAGAGGAGCCTGGTGGCCTACAGTCCATGGGGTCGCAGAGTTGGACACAACTGAGTGACTTCACTTTCACTTTCAAACATTCCTTCCAGTTGTACCCATTACTGTGTTCAGCATCCACTATATTTGGTGTCCATGGAAATAATAAAGAGAACCAATTAAAGCAAATTATACTTTCAAAGTTAAAATGAACCTAGTAAAAGTGTGTTAGATTTAAAACTTATATAGAATTTCAGACTTCTATAATAATTTTAATGTAAATAATTTTTTCCAACTAGAATATCATATTATGTAGAATATCATAATATGAATGAAATAGATTATTGGTTTTAATTCTATATTAAAGTTGGGCAATCAAGTATTTTATTATGTATTTATTATAGTTATTTAACTTTTATATTATATAAACATATAATAAAACATTATATATTTATTTATAATAAATATATAATATCATTTGGTGCTTTTAAAATAACTTTCACACACACATGTACCTATATACACATACACATTTTTCCCCCTGCAAGTTAGGCAACCTTGGGAAAAATGCCTTCATGCCTAGGAGAAAGTATATTTAAAATTTCTTTTTTTTTTTCAAGAGAAACAGTTGCCAATTTGTTTGATATATTCACTCTTAAGGCAAACCTGAGAGGAAAGGAATGATTTTACTATATCCAAGTAAATCAGAGTTCTTCGCCAGATAGTCTTATTTCACTGTTACTGTCCGTATCTGATACTTTGGATGTCACGCGCTGTCACTCGGCAGTCTCTTAAGTCTCACCTACTGATGCTAATCTCGTCACCAAACACCATAAATATGATAATGAAGGTAAACCTTACTCCACACAGTCATTTCATTTTCAGCGTCTACTTACCAAGTTTTCTGAAAGAAAATCACTGAACAACACAGGCAGTTTTTCCTGTTTATTATGTAGTTATTCTAAGGGGTAAGCGTAACAACATTGAGAGGAGTAACACGGTCCAGTGTGAAACACAAAGTACAACATTGTACAATGAAACCACAGCACAGTGATGGAGCTTTCAAAACCGGGGAGCTCAAGGAAACATTTCAGCATTTCACTCTATAAAGCCCTGCTGATGGCCTCAACAGACGAAGTTTTAAAACCTGTTGCTGTTTAAAACATTTTAACACCAAATGCTCTTTTTTAAGAGAATACATATCCAGGCAACTCAAAATGTAAGCAGGAAATATATCAACCTCTTTATAAAAATTTTATCCAAATTTGCAACATTCATAGTGTATTTTGAAGTTAAATGTTCTGAGAATAAACTTGATTCCTTGCTTGTTGATGAATATAAACTCAAAGAAAAATCACAAGAAAATTAAATTTCATAGTTCTTTGTCTATGACCTTTCAGATACCTTCTACCCTAGCTTCAAAACCATTTTGTGGCCATATATAATATAAACACCCATGTATTACATGCATCATTTATACTATCTTGGAATTTATCCATCATATTTACTAAAACGAACCACATTTTAAAGACACTATATATCATGCACCCTGAAAAATTATAGCTAGGGCCTCAGATTTCCTATCTTTTCCACATGCGTTACAGGTACAAAATTACAAGTATTTTTCAGCTGACAGTATAACAAACTGCATCAGGCAACTGGTATATTGAATTCAATATATCTCTAATTTTCACACTACACTTCTGTGGGATACTGTTGTTACTGACATGCACAATTAGAGATGCTAATCAGGCTAATGCAAATATGCATAAATAGACAATGTATGCATATATAGTATATTCACTCAGTTAACAGTTTCAAGTGTGTATATATTTATATAGATATATACACACATGGCAAGTATAGTAAGGTTACTACTGAAAATACATTAACAGTTTTGAATCATGTTTGAAAGAACATACAGACCTGCCTTATAGGTTATCTGGCTTTGTTATGAAACTTAGTTCAAATCAAATATAGTTTGGATTTTCTTCTATTCATGTTTCAGTACAATACCCAGCTACTCACAACCCTATAAATCAGCTTTTTTAATGAATATTGATTGACAATTGCCATATATCATACACATTAGACTATCAAGTCACAACAATATAAGCATTAATGAATGCTTATATTTAATAGTTAATAAAACACTGAATTTGTCTGAATTTGAAATTTTTTGTTCGTTTATCTGGTTTCCAAATCGTTTAAATCAGTACATCTGCCTATTATTTGGAACCATTTTGCCATGCTAGTTTAGCAAACTACCTTTGAACTTAAATATGCCCCAATTAATATGTCATGTGTAATGATTTATGACACAAAGGTTTTACATACAATTCCACAAGAGCCAGTAACTTACAAGGCTGTGTCACAAATACCAAACTTTACTATTCATGGTCTATAAATATACACAATACTTACATAAGCACACCCATTTACACACTGACCCTTGCAAATTTATATGAATGCCTACACACCTGGGTAGATACATGCCACATATAAAAAATTTAGTAGTTCAATAGCTAAAATGTATGGAATTATTTTTCAAGGATATTATTCTATATATTAATTTGTTTTAAGACACGTGATTTTTAGATTTCATTGCTTTTAAATGAAAAAAAAAATCATGTATAGATTTACATTGGATGTAACCAAAACCTCTGCTGGTTAACACAGGGAACCCATATGGCAATTGAATGCTGGTTCAAAATATTTTTAGAAGATACTTGATTTTTTAAAATATTTAGATGAGCCAATTTAAGAACACAGGGGTGTGTGTAAATGGGTGGACCTGAAACTTCTTAAAAGTCTACGACAGTATGAAAACATGGAAATTTCTGCCCCATCCCACCCCCACCAAATTAAGCAAGACAAAGAAGAAATAAACCATGTGGCTTTCAGAACCAGTCTTTTGAGTTCACAATGAAGTTTATACTTGATAAATGATTAGGATTTGCCTTTCTAAAATGCTAAAAGCAGGAGTATATTTATTACATTGTTCTCTATGATAACTAAAGGAAAAAAAATAAGTGCAAATGAAAAAAAGTATCAAACTGTTACCTAGAGCGCAGTGTCTTCACAGAACATTTCAGGTTTACCATAAGGACAAAAATGCATTGTTTTTTCTGGAGGTCTCTTCTGCCCAGGAGAACAATTTAAAATTTCAGTGTCTAATATTCTAAAAAGAATTCTGTAAGTAAGTAAATCTTAAGTGCCTATAAATCATCAATTCAGTTCCACCAAAAAAACTGAAAACATCTAGTTTGATGCTAAGGATTTTTTCATATATATTTCTGTTTTAGTATAATGGAATTATGCTCTGCATAGAAAGAGATTTCAAAGTCTATAAATGGTGTGCTGTTTCAATCTCTGAGGGATTTTAGTTTCAAAAAGTAAATGATATATATTGCCTCTGAACAGTCCTTTAATAAAAGTCATATGTTCAAAAGATTAAATGCTGTGGAATAGCATTTCCCTCAGAACCGCTTGAATGGAAAGTTGGCCATGATATCTATCGGCAATTAGCACAAGTCCAGTTCCTTTTTGCCGTGTCTAAACAAAGCCCTGGGCTTCATATCAGTTGGCGATATCTGCCACTTACCCAGAACAAATAGCGTTTATTGGACCTTTCTAAGCAGTAGCTGTCCAAAAGATTGACAGTTCAGGGAAGTTAAAATTACTAGAATTTATTTTTGTTCTGGACTATCTGACCCCCACCAGATTTAAGGTAACTGTTCCATTGCTTTCTTTGCGTTTTTGACAGTTCAGTCAAATACATACTAATCTTTTATGGACTCAACTGTATTAAGTAATGCATTTTACGAAGACATAACTAGAACAGACACCAGCACAGGCAACCTCACAGATGTTTACTGTTTCAGCTAAAACAAAGCAGTCTTTTGATCTCAGCAGGAGTCTCTGTTCACAATTTCTATTGGAAACAGTTTTAAAACCTGAAGTCTGGAACAGGTATTATTATGAACTGTTCTTTCAAGATGGAATGGTTCGGCTTGCGGTTCTCAAATAACCTGCCAGAGAAGTGTCTTTCTCTCCAACAGAAAGGATAATAAGGCACTAATTATTACAAGGCTAAATTTTCAAATGCTGTTAGGTTGCCTGGACTTTTTAAAAAATATTCTTCTTCTTATGGTTGGAATATTTTATTCACTTGGAAAGTGAGATAGTAGCATATGTAACTATAAACCAGATGGTAAAATTTGATAGTTGAGCAATTTATCAAGGAGATAAATTGATAGCATTTAAAACATTATATGACAACTTAATTTCTCTCCATCTTGAATAAAACATTTTGTTTTTAAATTCAATTTTCAAGTAAAATTTTGGGGAAAAAACCAAGTGAAAACCTCCAAATGGCATCATTCATTGTGAATTTATCACCTACTGAGATATGTCAAGCCTGTGAAATAGCAAAACCATGCTACACAAGTCTTAAATAGTTAGTGTCTGAACTAGTAAAACTAAATGATCACTAGGTCATGGCTTAAATACAACAGACCATACACATTAAATTCATTCTTAACATTCAGCTTTAAAAATAAATGTTTTATGTTTAAGCAAAGCTGACTATAATTTTTAAATAGAGGACTAGGAAAGCAGAATTAGTAGGTTAATGCTTAACAATGGGTTATAATCATAGACTTAGTTTAACACGAAGGAGTTTTGCATATGAAAATTTCCAAAATACCAGTAAGATCCAGAATGTATCCAAATAGAGATTTGGCTATTTGGGACCTGATTTATATAGTACTGTTTAAGAGAATTTTTGCTTTTCAAATTGGTTTTTCGGAAGAAGTCCAGACACATTTTTTTTAGGTCTATATGTTTAAAAAAAAAAAATTTCATAACTTCAGCCTTTATACATTTGAAAAATTGCATACATGATTGTAAGGAGGAATTATATAATTTATAGTAATGCCATTAAACAAGTTCTTCATGTTTAATCTATGCTTATGCTGCTTTCAATGAAAGATAAGTATAAAGAGTAAAATTTACTTTTAACAACAAAAATAAAGCTCCTAATGCTTAATGTAAGTCTTCATGAGTTGTATATTTCACATGACAGTTTCTCCTCATATGTTAATCCACATATGAGGAGTATGATAAGTAGCTCTGAATATTGTCTAGGAAGAAAAAAAACTCTAATCGAATACTTGTATTAATTTGCAATAAAAGTACTTTAAAAATCAGCAATCCAAATTTTACGAAGACTATATAACTTTAGGAGAAAATGTCTCCTTAGTGCCATTTTAACCTGCTTGGCCAGAAAATCTGCACAGAAAGGTACAGAAAAATTGTATCTACATGTCTTCTTCTGATTAAAAAGAAAACCCCATCTAAAGAAATTATGACTCTGTCTTGCTACACCATTAGTGTGTTCTGACACTAAGATCGGGCCCATATATGAAATTCATCTAGAGCCAGGTCTGGCACAAAAGCCTCACCAATTGAGCCCACTTGTGTTCAGTCTCCTCAATCAAATTAATCAAATCTCCTCAATAGGAAAAAAAAAATAATCTCCTTCAAGGATTAATATGAAATGCCTGGATATTTCCTTTTATATGATTTGGGGTTTATCATTTCAAGGTATGCAAAACTCTTTTGTGTATTTTGCTGTTAGACTTTTGCTTAGGAAACGTGAAACCTTCACCCAACCACAAACCATATACACTGCTCCATTGTCTCTTTTACACTGAGTCTCCTACTGAATCCAAATCATCCGAAGAGAGGGGGCGATACAGGTCCTGTAAGACGAAGGGCGGTACAGATTTGTTTACTTGGGTTTCTTAGGTGCCCTGTGGCTCTCTCAGGAGTGGAGCAACACCGAATAGGCATCCTTGGTTTCTAATGTCATTAGACCTTCTAAAGTCACCACATTTGGATAAGAGGAAAGATCATAGCTGAGAAGCCATCTAAACATATGCAAAGGATGCTATTTTGCCTTCTTGGCTTGAGCTGCTCATGAGCTTTCGCCTTCCTTTGTGTGCAGTTGAGTTCTATAGCCCGAGGTCTGTCAGAGCCACCCTGCTACTATGTGTCAAGGCAATTCTTCCTCAAACACTTCCATCCCATTCTGGGAAGAAGAGGAACATGCTTACCTCACACAATAATTGATTAGGAGCCCCAGCGGGCATTCAGCAAATTCCGGTCCCATAGCAGCAACCCAAAGGTTGCATTTGGGTACTGCATACACCCAATAAACACTGTGTTTTCAAAACAATTATGTTTGGAAGACAGAAAGAATGCGAACTTGACCTCCTTGCTCCCTTCCCAAAGTTCTTCCTGGTTACCCAAAGGCTCACCCGTCACCTCCCCTCTTCTTCCCTCCGCCTCCTTCTGCTACAAGATCCTTCTGTTGGTCGCCAGGCAACCAGCTCATATCTGCAGAGAGTGTCTAGAATCCTGGCTTCCTTTCTAATTTGAACCACCCACTCCTCACATCATCTGACTGATCAGATAATCTACAAAAGTCAGCCATGTGGGAGTATAATGGGGAGCTTCATTCGACCTACACAATGTAACACGTTTCTTCCTAATGTATTAAGGAATGAGACCCCAGAAAGTTCATGGATAGAAGAGATCCTCCAGGATCTGCTTCTGTGACCAAACACTTCTAGACAGCAATTTAAATGACAGTGTTTAGGAAAAATAGGACAGTAACTCGGTACACTGCCATCGGGGTTTTCATCAAGAAAAGTATCTGGCGTGCAGATTCCTATTGTATAGGACTATTCTAAAATACGGAAGGAGGTAACAAAATGTAATTTTAAGGGAAGGAAAAAAAGCTGATTAAACCATCATAAATGATATAAATAAAAATATAGGTTTTTTTTATTTGTGAAAAAGCAGTCAATGTCTCAACAATCCTTAAAAAAAAGCAACTTACATTCCTGTGTTTCAAAATGAGGTAGGAAGTGTGAATGTGTGAGAGTGTGTGTGTGAGTGTGTGAGAGTGTGTGTGTGAGTCTGTGTGTTGGCGAGAGAAGCAGCCAACTCATTTTCCTGGCCATGTTGCTAGGCAACACAGAAGGAAAAATAGAAGTAGCTACTGTTTTCCAATTTGCAATAAAAAGAGTTATATTTATTCTTTGAAGTGTCTTCTTTTAGCACTTGCCATCTTTCACTTATTTCAGTATTTCCTGCATAGGAGTACAGCCAACCATTTGAGAAGAATATTAACCAAATTTGAAACAGGATCGGTTTTTAGGGATATTCTAGGCTCATTTTAACTGGGAGGGATTATTTGATGTAGTTGCCTCCACACCAAGATGAAAGCGCCTCTCACTAAAGCAGCTGGGAATGTTTCCACTCGTTGACATGGTACATGGATGGAGGATGTTCATTTATGGCCTAAATTCAAAAGCCTGGAAACTAAACCATCTCTAAACTATCTCGTGCTCTGCTCACAACATGTGCTTAATAACTGTTTTCAGATGATGATAAACCTTTGTCTCCTTAAAACAAATGGGATTGTTTTGTCCCTCTCAAGTACGGGGCTGGCGTTGGTAGCTTAAACGACAAAATGAAGACTCTCTAAGAGGACCATCCCTTATAATTACTTCCCAAGCGCTGGCAGTGTTAATTACATAAGCCACCGGCCACACAGCTGCTCGGAGCTGGATGGAAATTTTCTGCCTCAGTTGGACACAGTCGTAGTGAAGTAGGGAATACAGAGGGAAGAAGCTGCACATTCTAACCTCATTTGCCAACAAATGGACAGCTGTGCCAAGCGTTTTATGTCCCCAAGATGGAAGTCTCCTCCATATAGCCAGCAGGAGAGACGCTCAGGTTGCTGGCAGGGAGTCTCAAACACTAATCTAACCTCAACAGCTAAGCACAAGCTGAATCCTGAATCTAATGTAATTAGTCCAGAGGATGACGAGAGATTTCAATGCCAGGTATACTCTCCAGAGTATACACTTCAAAAGAGAGACTGTTCTATGTGAGAGGGCCCCATCCGACCTATTGTTTTTTAAATTAGAAGTTTACTTTTATTTTATTATTTGGCCTTGCTGTGGGGCATACAGGATCTTAGTTCCCCAGCCAGGCATTGAACCCATGCTCTCTGCATTGGGTGCATGGAGTCTTAACCACTGGACCACCAGGAAAGTAAGTCCCTGTCCTATTTCTAATGGCTTGCCCCTATAGACGGGGGCCTTGCTGGGGAACATTTATGAGAAAAGAACCACTCATTACCCCTTCCTCCACTCAACCACAGACATCTGGGAGATTAAGTGAATCTGGACCTTTCTTCTTCTAGTAGGTCACTAATGATCTCTATACTTTAAAATGCCAAATTATACTGTGACCAAGAAGAAAGCATAGGTATTGCACTCAGATGGAATTGGAGTAATGATAACGTTTTCTATCTGGAAAGAGTCTTTTGTTTTGTTTTTTGACTGGGGTGTGGAGAGGACCGCAGACTTACCTACGATAACACAGCCATTTAGTAGAGGAACTGGTGCCCAGCTCCAGGCCTCACTGCATCATCTAAACGAGGCAGAGCTGACATTCAGAGGGTCAGCGGAGCAGGATGATACAACCTGCTATGTTGGCGGGCCAGCCTCCAAACGATTAGGGGTTGACTCAGGTCCCCTGCCCACCACTTTAGGTGGGTGTGTGAACACAACCTTGGCAGGAGGCTTGCAAAGGGGTGCTTCCCTCTCGGAGGCAGTGTAAATGTATGCAATGTAGAAGTCTCATTTTAAAGCACACAGGACAAGAGACCAAATTCAAGAATCCAGGTTTGAGTTCAAAAGTTGTCAAGGAGCGCTCACTTATTAAAATGTCCAGGGAACAGCATCCTCAGAGCTCCTATAAGTACACATCCCTCCCCACTTGCCTGTGAAATCAGGACACTGAAAGGCCCCCTGTTGCCTCCACTGTACCATCTGCCTCTTCCCTATCCCACTACTTTTATTCTTGCCTTGATCCTACTGGAAAATTAAATCAGGTTGTGAGCGGATCCAAACAGCAGCTCACCCATCCAGAAAGAAGAGCTAACCCCCAGCCTCTCCCTTAGCAATGGGGAAACTAACACCATTTTCGGTAGCTTTTGACTCTGATCTCCAAACTCAATCAACATCTCCATTATTACACAAGAAGCTACAAAAACATGCAGGTCGTGATGAAAGAGAAGGTGCTCAGTGTGGGTTTCATTCACAAAAACACAGGTCACACGTACCCATCTGTGCAGCACAGACCCTCAGTGGCTCTGGATCACCATCCTCTGCCATAAAGCAAGTCCCGCCAGGGCCCACCTACCCTCCAAACCAGGCACTTTCCCTTCTTAAGGAAGGCTGGTGACCAGCGATCAGGCCTCCAGTGAAAATCCTTACAGCCCAGGAAGTTTACAAACCAGTGCCATTAAAATCTTTGTGCGTTCCGGACAAAAAGAGAAAAGTGTTTAAAAGTGAAGCAGCAACTGTCTGTTCTTGGAATGAAGATCAGGACAATTTTTACTGGGAAACTTAAGGTCCCAAGTCCTAGCTAAGAGAAACCAGAGCCAAAACCAGCGACCCACTGTTGGTCACCTCCTGCCCTCACCTGGTTCTTCCTTAGAGACAAGCAGCCCTAACTCGAGAGGGCTATTTGCTGGCACTGTGCCATCTGCACCAAGACGCGGACAGGTCTTAAACGAGGAGCTCGCTTATTCTCTTACCCTCTGCTTCCGCAGGCTTCCGGGGCTGGTGGGTGACGGGCTGGGAGACTTGCCCGAGCGCGGAGTAGAGAGCTGACTACCCGGGGTTCCATTAACTGGAAGCACAGAGAATCACAGAGAGAAAAAAAATGGCTTATTAAATAATTCTCCTGACGAATCAGCTTCACAGAGCAACAAACAATTAAAGAGGGGCATTTGCTAAAATTCCAGACACCTTTTTATCTACAGTTCTGAACACTAGCTTCAGGGAGAAACCTTCTTCAGAAATTCACTTGTTTTGTGAATCCTGTGTTAAATATAGCAGCAGGTTACATAGAAAAAAAAAGGTACTTTGCACAACTTTTCTGATGATTTATTAATGATGCTTTTAACTGTGTCCACAGAGATCTTAGGCATGTGATTCTGAGACATTTTTCAATGGAATTCATGCTTAATAGTTTAGCTTCCTAGTACAAGCCAGTGGAAGTAAGTATTAGCACAGCTCATAAGCAATATTCCCAGTGACCTGTGAAAGCAGACTGCTGTCTTTTTAAGAGTTAAGAACTCAATTCAAGTTAAGTTCCTGCGTCCACCTGTGCCCTGTACACCCCCCAGCCTAACTGGAAAGGACCTGACTCCAGCAGGACGAAGTAATTGGCACAGACACTCAGAAACTCCTCACAGTTAGTTTGTCCTGCTGTTGAAGAGAAAACTGTTTTGTTTTGTTTTTTCCCTTTTTAAACAGGTTTAAATCACCAGAATCAACCTGTCTCTCTAGACCGCTACACATTATCCCTAGACTGAGTCAAAGTCACAGAACTCAAGTAAGTCATCCTTTCCTCTTTGTAGCAGTCCCTCTAAACTGACAAAACACTTAAAGACATGACTCTACAAGGATGTATCAAGTCGCCACTATTCCACCTATAAAAATGTCAACTTTTCTTTTGTTACATGTTTTACATCCACAGCCCAGGAAGTCGGGTTAGCAGTGAGAGGCACACATTCTCCAGGGTGCAACATCAACATTTTTCCATGAGGGAGAGAGCGATCATGCATTTAACTTACCTTCTATGAGTTCTAACATGGACACAGTCTCAGTGGCTAACCTGACAAGAGCAAGAGCGAGATCCCTTCTCAGCACTAAACCCAGCACCGCGGAGGGAGGAAGAGGGAAGCGGCTGGATTAGTTAAGGATGGCTAAGGCTGCTCCCAGAGCAGGCTGAATGAGAGGCAGGATTCATCAGCAGATGCCTTTCCTGCGTAAGGCTGACGTCTTCCAGGCAGCAGTGGGAGGTGCGGGTTCTGTCTTAGGCTACATCAAAGGTGTCAATTAAGCCTCATGCCAACGCGGAACCACCACAACCCCCACCGCACCACGGACTCCCGGAAGCCGAGTCCTTTCAGGGTGCTCCACGCTGAATCATAACCAAGTGCCTCTGGGGGCAAGAGCCCCAGTGACTCATATGAAAATCACAATGACAAGACCTCTTCCAAAGCCTGGTGACTCTCCGGGAACAAGGGGTAATAAGTCCACCCTCAGAAAATTCAGTGGCGAGGTGCATGTTTATTGATTTTTCACACGCGATGTTTGCACCAAAGCTCAGGGCCCGTGCGTGTGGGAAGTTCCTTGTTTTGTCATCTTCTCCAAAGACCTTTAACAAATGTCACAGAACTCATGCTGTACTAATTTGTGTTTTGCCTTTGAAATTTATTTGGTGACTCCATCTAAAACACACCCAACCACACACTTTTTTTTTTTTTTTTACAGATTGAAGTAGGAAGCCCTGAGAATGCTTTGATCTGTGTGCCTTCTCTGGTCCTGCCCAGACAGTGACTCTAACAGGAAGGGGTCTGAAACAGGCAAGGACGCAGGAACTGTGGGCAGAGGCAGAATCTACAGCTAATAAGGCAGGAGATCCCCTAGGGTTGACTGGAAAACAGGCTCTGGGAATATCATCTTTGCCCACATTCTACATCACTGTACATCTTTACATCACCCCTATGCAGACTGGGAAAAAAATGAGCAAATGGGAAAGCAATCACAGTACTCACATTTTTTACTTTTGGGACTCTAATCTCAGCCAGTGGAACATTAAAAAAAAAAACAAAAAACGATAAAGTGCATGCCCAGTAGAACTGTCTTAGGAACAGTCAGCTTAAAACAGCAAAACAAAACAACAAGAAGAAGTTTACATCTACTAAGCACTCACTACGCATGCATCTCAGCTTATCGAAGACTTATTTTCCATGGACTAGTTAATACACTTTAACCTTTTATATATGCACACATATATGTATATACGGGGCTTCCCAGGTGGCTCAGTGGTAAAGAATCCACCTGCCAATGTAGGATGGCATCCATCTGTGGGTCGGGACGATCCCCTGGAGGAGAGCACAGCAACCCACTCCAGTATTCTTGCCTGGGAAATCTCACGGACACAGGAGCCCACCGGGCTATAGTCCATGGGGTCACAGAGAGCTGGACACCGCTGAGCAACTGAGCATGCATGCACCTATTGTCTATTTGCGCGCGTGCACACACACACACACACACAGAGTATTGTCTTACTGAATTCTCAGGGTTAACTCCGTGAGGCAAGCAGAGTTATTTTACAGATGCGGAGGCATAAACATGATAACTTGACCAGTGAATACAGGGTGGAACTGAAATCTGTGTACTCTTTACCCCCACCTTCCCCTACAACACTAGCCTTCTAACCTGAAGGAAAACTACACAACTCAACTCGAAATCACAACAAAGTATTCTGAGAGGGGGAGCACTGAGGGTTGCTCTTGATCCCCAGTCACCTATGGGGTCAAGACTAGTCTACAACCTATACAGAGAGGGTAGCAGGTAGTGAAGTCAGATCCTAAGTGTTAGTAGCAGTTAGCCAGGTAAGTAAGGTGAGCCTTGCTCCAAGGCAAGAGGACCACGTGTTTCATGGCTGGACATGGAGGAGGGAGCAAGCATGGCACTTTGAAGGGGCCTCAACAGGTGAGCACAGCAGCAAGTGAAGTCGGAAGGAAGGACCTTATGGATGCGGATGGAGGAGGCGGCAGGGGTCACATAATGCAGGGTTTTGAAATTCAAGTTAAGGAGACTGGTTTTTATCCAAAGCACCATGAGAAGCTATTGAATGATTTTAAGCTGGAACCCAGGGGATCAGATCTGCATTTTAATAAGCTCCACAGAGCTCTTAAGCTGTCAAGAATGGATGAGAGGGGAACAGTAACAAGAACAGGGCATCCCTTAGTCAAATGTCCACGTGGAGAGACGGGGGCACATTTAAGGGTCTTGTGGTCAAAGAGATGGGGTGGCTCTGTCTTGGGTAGTGCAGTGGAGGTGGAGGGAAAAAGAAACATTTCAGAGAGATTTAAAAAGTAAAAACAACAGGACATGGTAATCAGTTGGTAAAAAGGATTAAGGCTAGAGGATTAAAGTGAAAGTCCCTCAGTCATGCCCAACTCTTTGCGACCCCAAGGACTTAGCCCACCAGGCTCCTCTGTCCATGGAATTCTCCAAGGCAAGTCTCCTGGAGTGGGTAGCCATTCACGTCTCCAGGGGATCTTCCCAACCCAGGCATCGAACCCAGGTCTCCAGTCTGCAGGCGGATTTTTTATTGTCTGAGCCACCAGGGAAGAGACTTAAGACTCAACATTAAAAAAAACTAAGATCATGGCATCTGATCCATCACTTCATGGCAAATAGAAGGGAAACAAGTGGAAGTAGTGACAGATTTTATTTTCTTGGGCTCCCAAATCACTGCCGACAGTGACTGTAGTCATGAAATTAAAAGACGCTCCTTGAAAGAAAAGCTATGACAAACCTAGCCAGCATACTAAAAAGCAGAGACATCACTTTGCTGACAAAGGTCCATATTAGTCAAAGCTATTGGTTTTTCCAGTAGTCATGTACAGATGTGAGAGCTGGACCAGAAAGAAGGCTGAGTGCCAAAGAATTGATGTTTTTGAACTGTGGTGCTGGTGAAGACTCTTGAGAGTCCCTTGGACAGCAAGAAGATCAAACCAGTCAATCCTAAAGGAAATCAGCCCCGACTATTCATTGGAAGGACTGATGCTGAATCTGAAGCTCCACTATTTGGCCACCTGATGCGAAGAGATGACTCACTGGAAAAGACCTTGATGCTGGGAAAGATTGAGGGCAGGAGGAGAAGGCAGTGGCAGAGGATGAGATGGTTAGATAGCATCACCAACTCAATGTACATAAATTTGAGCAAACTTCGGGAGATAGTAAAGGACAAGAGAGCCCAGTGTGCTGCAGTCCATGGGGTTGCAAAGAGTTGGACAAGGCTTAGAGACTGAACAACAACAAGGCTAGAAGAAGAGAGTTTGGACATACTGAACTGAAGCATCATTTTATGTATCTTGATATACATGGCCGGCATAAAACAAGAGAAAAAAAGAAAAAACTTGCATTGCAAATTGGTGTCATTTTTGCAGTTTGCTATGAGGAAACTGAGGTTCAGAGAGGTAACCTGTGGAAAGACAAGCAGCTGGAAGGTGGGAGAGCTAGAAATGAGTCTCATTCAGTCCTACTCAAAGAGCTGCATACTCTTCCCATGAGTGGCCAGCTCATCAGAACATGTCCAGGCCTATTGCTCTGTCTGCGGAGCCGAGGATGTATAGGCTTCTTTCTCACTGGGGCACGAAGCTGCCTCCTTTATTTATAGCCACTGGGCTCATGGCTTCTACTTGTCTTGCCATCTCTCAGGAGAAATGAAGTTCAAGTGCCAAACAAGTCACTGACAGTCAAACATTTTTGGAACACAATCTGCTTGTAAGTTGGGAACGACCTGTATTGTTAAGGTCAGAGTTCTGTAGAGACTCTTCCTCTTGGCCTCTTAAAAAGCACCACCAACTTCTTAAATTGGTTTTTGACCTCCAGAAAACATCATACTCCTCATCCTGCTGGGATAAATAATTTTGTTTCTTAAGTAAGGTTGACACATGTATTGAGTCCCATTGTTTTTTAATCCTGTACTACCAGAAATCCCTGAGTGCCAATAAAAAAGGGTTTCTCACTTATTTAACAGAACTCATTAAAAGTCAACTAACAAATGGTATTACAGAGGCCTTTATTAAACAATTCTTTATTTTGAATGGGAAAAACCCAATTTCATATGGTTGTTTCTAAATGGCCCAGCAGGCCCAACAATTAGTTATTTCAGTTGGAAGTCACTAACATCTGAATTACTAAAGGACCCATCAGATCCACTGCCTTAGATCCAGCTCTGGTTTCCTTTGCTCACATCTGTCTGGATACAATTTAAATGCTGTATGCTTTGTTCTGGTTTTTACCTCCTGAATGAGAAGTGGTTAACTCTAGGCTGGATTATTCTCATATTCTGTGATGATCAATTTCATAACTAGCCATCAAAGAGCTGTAGAAGAAATCATGGGGCTGACTTCTACCATCTCCAGTCCATCCCCTCTCAGGGGCACCTGAGCCTCGCAAGGACACAGCAGCCTGAACTGGACCCAGACCATGACTCCTCATGAATGATCCGACCTCACCTCTTTATTATCAAAGATCGATGATCCTACCCTCCCTCATTGGAGCCATGAATTCAGGATTCTATAATCCACCATTCAGTACATGCAGCTTTCACTTAACACATGCTTGACTCTGTCTAATGGTCCCTGTTCCCCCAAAACTTATAATTAAATATGAAATTTACTAAAAAAAAAAAATCTAGAATCAGGAAATACTTGGCTTACTTGTTCAAATTCATTGCTCCTTTTAAATGACTTTAAACTCATGTGTGTTTGAAATTTAGCAAACCCTTTGTAAGCTTAAAGGACTTTTTTCCCTTTACAGTTTCATTAGTAAAAGGCTCAGACAGCAAGTGAAAACCAAATGCTTGAATGTCTCAAACTGGTCTGGAAGCTAGAACAATCTCCATGCAAGACCATCTCATTACAAGGTGACTAACCTTTTGGACCTGAAAAGCTATCTTGCTGTTTCACTATCTTCTTTTTGAACTAAAGTGGCTCATTTATTAATATTTATGCCGCTGCACTTGCAGGCATGGGAGGAAGGAACATGTTTGCACGCATGTGAGTCCATCTATCCGTCTGTGTGTTCAGGGGGTGGTGATTCAGGCAGGCTTCCCGGGAGATCTGGCTGCTTGCCTTAGACTTTCCCTCACTCCCTGATCATGGAGGAGGCTGTAGATACTCTAAAATATGTTTTCCCAGCCCTTGTCCATTGCCTGCCACATTATTGAGAAAGAAAAAAAGAAGGAAAAAGCAGATGGAGTCAACCTAGGCAAAGACAAAACAGACAAGTGTCTGATGGGTGGGAGAACTCTTGAGAAAAATGCTTTTTCCTCATTTCAGCTTCACAGGTGCTGACTTCATAGATGAATTGGAACCCTGATTTTAACCATCCGTCTGCATTTTCTTAAACAGGGACAGTAGGTCCAATTCAGAGGGACTATCTTATTGGGTCAGGAAGATCCCCTGGAGGAGGGAATGGCAACCCACTCCAGTATTCTTTCCTGGAGAATCCCATGTACAGAGGAGCCTTGTGGGCTACCGACTGTGGGGTCACAAAGAGTTGGACATGACTGAGTGACTAACACTTTCACCTTATTGGGACGGTCCAGTGGTTAAGACTCTGCACTTCCACTGGAGGGGGCATGGGTTCTATCTCTGGTCAGGGAACTAAGACCCCACACGACTGGGGACTAAGATCCCATGTATCATGGGTCATGCCCCCCCACACCCAAAAGACAAAAGGACTGTCTTATCTGCTGTGGACAGTGGCAAGGCAGGAGGTCAACAGAAACAGAGGGGTTGGAGAGAGGAACATGGATCTATGAATTAATTTTTTTAATATTTACAAATGGGGCCTTGAACCTCAAGAGATCTAGGCAACTTGAAAAGATCCCATTGTTCCTCAATTCACTCATGCAGTCAACATTTACTCAGTAGTGACCATGAACTTGAAGGCACTGTGCTGCTGCTGCTGCTGCTGCTGCTAAGTCGCTTCAGTCGTGTCCGACTCTGTGTGACCCCATAGATGGCAGCCCACCAGGCTCTCCCGTCCCTGGGATTCTCTAGGCAAGAATACTGGAGTGGGTTGCCATCTCCTTCTCCAATGCATGAAAGTGAAAAGTGAAAGTGAAGTCGCTCAGTCGTGTCAGACTCTTTGCGACCCCATGGACTGCAGCCTACCAGGCTCCTCCATCCATGGGATTTTCCAGGCAAGAGTACTGGAGTGGGGTGCCATTGCCTTCTCCGGAAGGCACTGTAGGATGCATTAAAGAACTCCTGCCCTCAGAAACCCTGACTTGGTCAGGTGACACCCGTCTCCTATAGCCTGGGAGCCAAATCAACTGTCACAGGATGGGGGAGGAGGGGTAGACCCTCACAGAGGTCAGCTGGGCCAAACTGGGCATGTGCACTTTTGACCAGAAGTGATAGAGCAAAGGCTTCTAGAAAGTGACAGGAATAAAGGTGGAAGAGCTCCAGGGGTTCCTGGTGGAAATTTAAATTGGTTTCCAGGCTAGAACACAAGTCCAGAGGAGACATGAGAGATACAGCTGGAAAGGAAGACTGTGGCAACCCAAGACAGTTCTTCATCCTAGAATAAAGAGTTCAGAATTGATTTAGCAGACGGTAAGTAATGGCAACAGGCTTCCCAGGTGGTGCCAGTGGTAAGGAACTCGTCTGCCAGTGCAGGAGACGTAAGCAAGTGGAGGTCTGATCCCTGGCTCGGGAAGATCCCCTGGAGGAGGGCATGGCAACCCACTCCAGAATTCTTGCCTGGAGAATCCCATGGACAGAGGAGCATGGCGGGCTGCAGTCCATAGCGTTGCAAAGAGTCAGACACGACTGAAGCGACTTCACACACACACACACACACACACACAGAAGTAACCGGAACACGTCTAACATCAGCGGCCAGGACAGAGGTGAGGAGCAGAGGTCAGAGGCAGGGAGGGGGCCGGTGCTGCTCCTGCAGCTGCGAGAAATCAGTCCTAGGACAGCAAAGCAGGGGCCGAGAACCCTGGTGACAAACCGAAGGTGGACGAAGAGGAGAAAAGGAGCCGAAGATGCTTTCAAGGTGAAAGGAAAGAGATCTGGACTTTCACGGACAGCGTCATCTGGAATGCTGATTCAAAATGATGAACATGTGTCAGCGGGGACCGCAGAAGAGGCTGGTCATTCTGAAGGAATGAGGTGACTAAAGGCACCACCAGGGATCAGCGTGGTGAAGGGCTCTGGGTGCTTGGTCCCCACCCTACCAGGTACTGCGGGGCGGCCTCCCCTTGGAGTAAAGCCCGGGCGTCCGCCCCCGGGGGCAGTCCCGGAATGACCCCCGGGACAAAGTGCCCGCTGAAAGGGACTTTCCACAGGTCACCAGTGGTGTCCTTACTGCCAAATCCTGCGTTCCCTTCAGTCCTCAACTCTACCTGCCCTCATGTTAACATTTCTGGCCTCTTCCTCCATCTTGAAACTTTCTGCCCCCTCTGACTTCCGTTCTGCGCACTCACTGTGCCTTCTCGCCTTTTCTAATGTGCTTTTTTTAAAATCGAAGGATAGCTGGTTTACAGTATTGCGTTCGTTTCTGCGGTGCACCAGCATGAGTCAGCTGTGTGTGTGCATATGCCCCCTCCCTCGTGAGCCTCCCTCCCACCCCCCATCCCACCCCTCTAGGTTATCACAGAGCACCGAGCTGGGCTCCCTGTGCAATGCAGCAGCTTCCCACCAGCTAGCTATTTTGCACGTGTGAGTGTATATATATGTCAATGGTACTTTCTCAATTCATCCCACCCTCCCTTCTCCCCCGAGCCCGGTGCCCACGAGTCTGTTCTTCAAGTCTGCGTCTCTGCTCCTGCCCTGGAAATAGGTTCATCTCTACCATTTTTCTAGATTCCACATGTATGCATTAATATAAGGTACTTGTTTTTCTCTTTCTTCTTTCTGACTTTCTGACTTTCATGTCCTCTGATGTACCCTTATAACTGCACATGTTCCTGCAGTTCCAATCTCTCCTTGGGTTGAGGGGAGATGCATTTTACATTTCTATTATTTAAATCACTACTGTATGTCAGTGTCTCCCCAGTACATACACAGAAAGCTCAAATCTGACTTCCACACCGTTCCTTCCTACCTGCCTACTGATGGTTCTGGAGCATCTCACGTGGACGTGGCTACAATAGGACCCATCCTTCATCAATGGGCAAATCACCTCTGATCCCCTTCTCTTTGTCTGGCCTCACATCCAGTTAAATTCTTAGTTTCATTTCCCTTTTGAAGTTTCCCACATTTTATTTTATAAGATTTTTTTTAATGTAAACCATTCTTAAAAACTTTTATTGAATTTGTTACAATATTGCTTCTATGTTTTGCTTTATGGCCACAAGACATGTGGGATCTCAGCTCCCCAACCAGGGACCGAACCTGCACCCTCTGAACATTGGAAGGCAAAGGCCTAACCACTGGACCACCAGGGAAGGCCTGTCCCCCATTTTAAAAACTGTTTAAATTCTGTCCTAACAGTTCTTTCCCAGGTGGCTTCACAGAGCCTTCCTGGCCCTCGGTCCTTTCTGTGTAGCCATCCTTTCTACCCCTGTGCCATTGTATATAAATTCAGGTAAATAACTAATCATGACCTTACTAAAAGTCACCTTTTACCCCCTAATACACACAACACTGTTCTCATGGCATAGTGCATGGTGCAATCTCAGCATAACCAACTGGGCTACCACCATCTTCTCCTCTTCTAGAATTTTATCATCCATTTCTACTGGACTAGCAACTGCTCCCTAAACGTGCCGTATGTTTCCATGCTTTTGTGCCTTAACTCTCACTGTTTTCTCAGGTGCTGATGCCCTCTGGGCTCTTCTTATCCCGGCAAGATGCTTCAAGTCCCAGTTTATAAGTCCTTTTGACC
This sequence comes from Bubalus kerabau, assembly GCF_029407905.1. Classification (NCBI taxonomy): domain Eukaryota; kingdom Metazoa; phylum Chordata; class Mammalia; order Artiodactyla; family Bovidae; genus Bubalus; species Bubalus kerabau. The sequence goes on along the minus strand of NC_073635.1, from coordinate 26,176,157 downwards.
CTATTAATGAGATGTAGCCCCGTGGCACTTACTACACTATTATAGTAAGTAGCATATGTGTTTGTCTCCCAACTTGAAGATAAGAATTGCGGTTTAATCACATTTGTATCCCTACAACCTAATACATGCCTGGAACACAGTTGCTGTCCTGGTTATATTTAATTAACGTGGAGCAGTAGTGGTGAGGATTTATTAAAGCAGTTGCCATAGGGTGCTGCCCCCACAGACAGTGTGTCAAGATAATGGTTCAAAGTTTCAAGGAGTATCTTTGGAAATACTTACCTGCTGAGCAGGGCAGTGTGGGGGGTGGGGGGTGGGTGGGCAGTGGTTGATAAGTGCAGGGAAGGAGAATGGAAGGGGGATTCAGCTGTATAGGCAATAGAAAATTCTAAAAACAAAGGGAATGAGTCATCAGCCCTCTGGATTTGCTTGCTGCATTTTGTTTTCAACAATTCTCTTGGAATGCCAAAGCAGAAAAGATCCTCTGTAGAATGTATATGTCTGAAATCTCTGCACTAAAGGAAAAAGACAGCTAAAAATTAATAGCTAGCCATCTGCCTTTGATGGTGCTTGCTATAAGTTTTAAAAATTGACAAATTGGACCAGTATGCTGATTAAAATTCTCTTTGCTTCCCCAGCTTTGATCCTTATCTGCATATGTTGCATAAAATATTTTATATAACTATAAAAAAGTAAAATTTGACTAGCATAAATAAAAAAGACTTGAGGATTTCCAAAGTCACATTAAAGTGAGTTTTAAGCCTGAGAAATATAAGATAATGCTTCCATCGTGGTAGAAGGTCATCAACTAAGGCATCTAACTTTTCCTTCTTTTAAATGTTCACTCTTGCATCTCTCACATCACTGGTCCCTGGCGGGTTTCAATGCATACTGAATGAATGAATGTCTTAGACTATAAGCTTCTGGAGGGCAAGAAAGTGCATCAGTTTATGCTTGAATTGATGAGCATAAGCATCCACTGGGGACTCAGTTATGTTTGTTATGGCTTCTAAACAGAGGCAGTCACTATATAAGAAAGAAAAATGGCCATCCACCTAACTGGGAATAAAACTCTAAAACAAACAAACTTCTCAAAGTTCTTATAAGAGATCTAAGAGGCCAAAAGTTTGAAATCTCTAAGTTTTTAAGGAGGACTGCCGCAATGATGATTCAAGATAGGTAAACATAGCTTTCTTCTACTTTTAACATTAAGAAAACAAAATAAAACGAAAGCTTATCCATTCTTACTGAAATTGAATGAATGCATAAAATACTCTTATTTGGAGACAGACTTTGTTATAATTTCCCCGTGCAGATAAAGGAATTTGTTGACGAGAAATTCACCTTTAAACTTACACATGTTGTGAGATGTCTATGTTCCAAAGAGACACATGAATAAAACTTCAATCCACACAAAACTCTCTTTATGATGCTCTTACACATTTCTGTTTCTTTAAGAAGTAACTAAAACCAGTTTTTGCCATTTCTTTTTTTAATTAATTAATGTTTGGCTGTGCCAGGTCTTCACTGCTGCACACCGACCTTCTCTAGTTGGGGCAAGTAGGGGCTACTCTGGCGGCGGTGCTCGGCTTTTTCTCTGGTATGCGGGCTTCTTGCTGCAGTGGCTTTTCTTGTTGTGCAGCTCAGGGTCTGGAGTGCACAGACCTATCGGGCTATAGGGCACAACGATAGGGCTCAGCAGTTGCGGCGCATGGGTTTAGTTGCCCTGAAGCATGTGGGGTCTTTCTGGATCAGGGATTGAACCCATGTCCCTTGCACCGGCAGGCGATTCTTAACCACTGGACTACTGGAGAAGTTTACCCCATTTCTTAATGATACCTCATTCAGTGTTTCAGCACACCATTGTCTGGGGACTTCTTATTCTTGTTTAGACTTCTGGTTCCTTCTTCCTCCAGCTCCAGTTTGCCTTCTTTGGACCCTTTCTGTTATGGAGACTAATAATAATTCAACAGCTCTGTGAATTACTCTATGTGTAAATTATTTAGGGGGCTTAACCTGTGTGCTTCTTGACCGGAGGGGCTATTTCTTTCATCTCTGCATTATTAGTGTCTAGCAAGTGCTCGACACTAGCAGGGTTGAACTTGATATTTCTGAATGTGTAAATGAACACCTTACATTAATAAATCACCTCTAACTTCTCCTAGTCTCAAGAAGAGGAATGAGTAAGGAACAAAGAAAAGATTTACCGAGGAGTCTCATTCTTGTTCTAACATTTGACTTACAAAAGAAAGTTTCTGTCTACTACTGGCAACCATCATGAAGTTGGAGTGAATCATTTTACCCCCTGGAATGCCCCTGCCTGGGACTAACACTTAGGCTTCTATTACAAAGGGTTATGATGTTATAAATCTCAATCTTAAACTAGGTACTGCATCAGTTATTTCCTGAAGATCAAAATTTTAATAAGCAGAGGTGAAGAAACAGTTATCAAGAATGGCCAGCCTGCTGTGTCCAGAGCACTGGAAGCCCCAGTTGCCTGTTCTGAGCAGACACATTAGCCCTGTGACTCTGGGCCAAGCAGTTCCCCCAGCCCTGGCCCTGCTTCCTCATTTAAAAGATAGATTATATATTATATAACAAAGAATAATGTCTTGTCTTGCTTGTTGTTGGGAGAGGAAAATAAAGAGATTAAAGTTCTATGTTAACTCTGATGTTTCATTTAAATGTAAAGCCCAGGTCTTCCTTGGTGGTCCAGTGGTTAAGAATCAGCCTACCAATGCAGGAGACATGAGTTTGATCCCTGGTCCAGAAAGATCCCACATGCCACAGAGCAACTAAGCCAGTGAATTGCAACTATTGAAGCCTGCGCGCCTAGAGTCCCTTTTCTGCAACAAGAGAGAAGCCTGCACAATGCAGCAGAGAGAAGGCCCCCTCACCCCCCACAACTAGAGAAAACCCTCACACAGCAACAAAGACCCAGCGCGGCTATAGATAAATAAATACTTCTAAAAGTGGTAAAGAGATCATTAAAAAACTTCTTAAAAGTAAATGCAAAGTCAACAAAGCAATCACAGATAGCATACTACTACTACTAAGTTGCTTCAGTCGTGTCCGACTCTGTGTGACCCCATAGACGGCAGCCCACGAGGCTCCCCTGTCCCTGGGATTCTCCAGGCAAGAAACTGCAGCGGGTTGCCATTTCCTTCTCCAATGCATGGAAGTGAAAAGTGAAAATGAAGTCGCTCAGTCGTGTCCGACTCTTAGCGACCCCATGGACTGCAGCCTACCATGCTCCTCTGTCCATGGGATTTTCCAGGCAAGAGTACTGGAGTGGGTTGCCATTGCCTTCTCCGACAGATAGCATGGGGACCTACAAATCTCAACTTCATGCAATGCTCCAATCTCTGTGTCAGGCAGGAAGGTGAATACTGGAAGCAGAAATTTTAAAACTGAAGGAGAAACCAGTTCAAACTTAAGGTGAATGTGTAAGGAGGAAAAACAAAACTTCCTCAATGTTACAAAGTCAGGTTCATGGTGGAAGGGGGCTGTGGGGGACATCAATGTTCCAGGAGTATGAAAGGGAAGTTATTCACATTCCAGTCCTATAATTTATGAAAAACAATATACAGGCTATTTTAAGAAAGTTCAGATGCAGTCAATACAGAGAAAATTCACTGCTCCCTTCCACATTTTCAAGAGAAACTTGAGTAGAGGCAGGAGTCTCAGGCTAGTTCAGTGGAGGGGACCAAGGCAGCTGATCCCCTGACATCCAGCAAGAACACCTGCCCTCAAAAGACATGGAGACACCACTGAACCTTCTAAACCCTGGGCTTAGGTCCTGGGAAAAGGGGTCCCTGAGGCAAGCCATGCATTTGCGACTGGGTGTTGCTGCTCTATAAATCCTCTCAAATAAGAATCATCCAGAGGAAGGTGGGAAGATTTGGTAGCAAGTCAGAATCAAGAGACAGTCATCACATATTATAAGCTCTTATATAACCAGGAAATGATTGCATGGCATATCTTCTAAATCAAAAAGCAGGGAGTTGAAAACTATATGCATAAAAGGCTTATATTAAAACATGATATGTACTTTTTAATTACTTTTGACCTATAAGTTTAAAGATACTTTGAATGAAGTGTTAATTTTTCAAGAATACATTGATTTTAGGATGGATTGGATTATGCTTTCTGAATAGAAATGATAATTCCCTGGCATGGTGTACCTATCACGTATTCCAGGTGATTTCTGGTCAAATCAACCAGGTTTTAACTGGTGGAAAAGGGATTCAGAGAAACAGCAGAAAATAGAAATGCTTGTTCCAAGCAACCTATCAATTTTGAGGTAATGTACCCTATGCATTTTAAACTTCTAAAGAGAATGGTTCCAAACGTTGGCAGTGACAAATTCAAATACATCTAATACATTTGCCTATCTCCGTTTTTGAGTTTCCAGAATTACTTTTGGTAAATGATATAGTCATCTTTATTTATAAGATCATAATTAAATACATTTATAAGACGTATATAATCTTAAGAGATGCTGAATAGTGAGTCTGTGACCAGTTAATTCCAAAGTGAAACAATTTCCTGTATTCATAATTATCTTTTTAAGATTAGAGTGATGGTTCTTTTTTTTTTCTTAACTGAAATTTTAGATTCCTTTTTTGAAATAAAGTAGGTTCTTCATTATTTACAAGCTTATTTTTTTCTGAGTTGAAAAAATTCTCTCTTCCTTTTTTTTTCTTTTAGCCCTATATTACCAATGAGAGGCCCCTGTTTAGTCCTGGCTGCCATGATTAGACAGACAGAAGCATGAAGACACTTCTGCATCTGTAGTGGAAACCTGAGCTGCAGACAGTAACTGCTCCTGGTGTCAGGAGCCGGTCCTTAGACACGCACTCCTCTGACCTGCCCACTACCTTCTGTGACCTATGGAGACAAGAAGCAGAGAGAAAGAAATTCTTGCCCAAGCCTAAGAGCTTCTAACTGGCTACAGCTCTTAAAAGACACCACCTCCAAAGGTAATAACAAAAAGTTAATAGCAATAAGTGCATGTTGATTCCCTTAAAATATCTATGATATTAAGAGATGTACGATTTCAGCTAATCTCTCATTCTCATTATTAGATACTTCTTCCTCAACCACACCTGATATTTTTTAAGTACTTTTTGAATTTTTGATTTTTTGGTCTCGCCCCACTACATGTGGGATCTTACTTTGCTAACCAGGGATTGAACCCAAGACTCCTGCAATAGAGGCACAGAGTCTTAATCACTGAACCACCAGGGAAGTCCCATACCCCATGGTGTATACTAAGAGGAAGGAGAGAGGAAAGATTAAGTAAATTTGTGCAGTATCAAAGTGGGTTGGATAGGGCACAAATACTGTTTTTTAATATAGACATTTTTTTGGTGGTATTGATAACGTTCCAACTAATGTGAGGCCTGTTTCTCCTTCACAGCTTTTCACGATTGTACTAAACAGCCACGATTTTAGGGAAAACAGGCTGGCTAGGCCCGTCACCTCTTCTTCCTTCCTGCTCTGTGGGACTTCATCCTACAGCCCAGGTGGGTCTGACTGGAAAAAATAAGGACTGCTCTTTGGTCAAGATTGATCATCCTCCAAAGGGCTCCACTGTAACCTATCAGTTGGTTAATAACAAGCTCCCGCCCCCGAGGGAAGCTTTAACCAGCAGCTTTTCTGTCATCACCCAACCATTCTTGGAGTCTACATCTGCAGGTAGGTGGCATCTCCCCAGAAGGGAGAGCCTTTCTCCAGTATCAGTTTCCAGAGAAGAGGTGATCTTCAGACATAAATTCTCTCTTCGCCTGGGGGACTGGCTCTCTGACAGCAGGTCATTACGAGGAAGCAGAAAAGGAGACTGGCACCGGCCACTCTCCTCTGCGCACTGCTATACTTCACAGCGCCGGGTTACGAGGGTTAAAGACAGACACCGCTGCTCGGAGGCAAGCAGGGAGGCAGGAAGGAAGTCATCTTTGTTATGCCAGCAAATGAAGATGAGCAGGCCTCGTCTTCCAACCTTGACGGTCCAGAGTCAGTGACTCCCCATGTTTATCTCTTCTTTTGTTACCCACAATCCAAGGGTTCTTAAACTTAGGTGAATATCAGAATAACCTGGAAGGCTTGTGAGAACCCAGACTGCTGGGCCCCATTTCAGGGGATGGTGATGCTGCTGGCCCAGGAACCATACTCTGGAAACCACTTCCTTACCTGTCTGTCCTCCTAAATCTGGGACCAGGATCACCCGATCAGAACTGCCTAGAATACTGGTTAAAACAGGCTTTTGTCCTTGTCAGAATCTAGAGAGTTTGGGGGTAAGAATGGCAAACTCTATACCAAGTTCCCAAATGACTCTCATGAACTTTAAACTTTTGAGTCTCATCACCTTCAGTTCAGTTCAGTTCAGTTGCTCGGTCGTGTCCTACTCTTTGAGACCCCATGAATCGCAGCACGCCAGGCTTCCCTGTCCATCACCAACTCCCGAAGTCCACTCAAACTCATGTCCATCGAGTTGGTGATGCCATCCAGCCATCTCATCCTCTGTCGTCCCCTTCTCCTCCTGTCCCCAATCCCTCCCAGCATCAGGGTCTTTTCCAATGAGTTAACTCTTCGCATGAGGTGGCCAAAGTATTGGAGTTTCAGCTTCAGCATCAGTCCTTCCAATGAACACCCAGGACTGATCTCCTTCAGAATGGACTGGTTGGATCTCCTTGCAGTCCAAGGGACTCCCAAGAGTCTTCTCCAACACCACAGTTCAAAAGGATCCATTCTTTGGTGCTCAGCTTTCTTCACAGTCCAACTCTCACATCCATACATGACCGCTGGAAAAACCATAGCCTTGACTAGATGGCCCTTTGTTGGCAAAGTAATGTCTCTGCTTTTTAATATGCTATCTAGGTTGGTCATAACTTTCCTTCCAACAAGTAAGCGTCTTTTAATTTCATGGCTGCAGTCACCATCTGCAGTGATTTTGGAGCCCCAGAAAATAAAGTCTGACACTGTTTCCACTGTTTCTCCATCTGTTTCCCATGAAGTGATGGGACCAGATGCCATGATCTTAGTTTTCTGAATGTTGAGCTTTAAGCCAACTCATCACCTTACTCTTTAACAGAGTCTGACATCAGTGTTCTGTCCAGTCTAGGTGACCTTACAACACAATAAGGGAGGAGCTCCGAGTTCATCGAAAAATAGGTGAGGCACACTCACCCCACCCCAAGGGCCAGCTGTGTTGTGAGATGCTGTAGCCATGCTGTGGGGAGGGGACAAAGTGAGAAGAAGGTCTTGGAGGACCTGCTAGGGAAGAGTGTGCATGCATGCGTGCAAAGTTGCTTCAGTCGTATCCGACTCTTTGCAACCCTATGGACTGTGGCATGCAGCAAAGCCCCCAGGGAAAAGCACCTCTTAGAGAACCAAGGTGGACCACATGGTCCAGCCAACTAAGAGTCCCTTCTTCTAAGACTCGTTTCAGAAGTTTCAGTTTTAATCAGAAAAAAAAAAAAAAAAAAGATTACAGGGTCTCCACTTTTAAACAGGGAGGCTGTAATTCATACTGGGCAGTCGTGCTTGAGGGAGGTCCTGTAGCCCGAGCCTAGAGATCTTCTCACATCCCTCTGGGACCACACTGCTGAGTGTAAGAAGGCCTCCGTGTAGACCCTAAAGGTCTTGGTCTCTATTTATAAGAGCTTCCCTGCCTGCCTTTGTGAAATCAGGTGACGATCACTCTGATGTATGTATCATTTAGTAATTCACATTCAACAGTTTAGAGCACTTAGTAAATAATTACCTACCACCGTGAACTAGATCTTCTACCTAAGACACAGACAGACAAACTGATTCATGTCAGTTTAAGGCCAAAGAAGGACAGGGCAGAGCTGAGGCGCTCATCCTGCGAGTCCACATCCTGCTCCAACACCAGCACTAGCCCAGGACAGACAGGAGCCAGGCCCAGAGGCACTGCAGTTACTGGGGCCCCAGGGCTGTGCTGGGGCCACAGCGAAAGTGTGCTGATCAAGACTCAGGGCACACAAGCAGCAGCCTCCTCACCAGCCAGTCACAAGTGGAACAGGAGCTTTAATGAAGGTTCCTGGAGTCAGGGGCCCTGAGCCTAAAAAGTATTTCTTTTTTTTTTTGAGCAGAAATGATGCAAGTCGGGAGCGTACTCCTATTTGTGGGCAAGTCTGGGTTTTCCGAATCTTTCATTAAGTTTTCCTGAACCCGATGTTTTTTCTTACAGCCAACATGCTAGACTCTGGCAAATCTGTTCCCCCAGCTTACCATGTTCTAAAATTATAAACCGGAATCTGCACTCTGTTGAAACCTCACGCTCTGGGCTTTCACACACCCTCTGCTCAGCATGCGTCACAAAGCAGTCGATCCAGGCTCCTCCGCGGCCTTACCTGAGCTGGTGGATGCCGGGGATTTGCTGCGCCGGGAAGGCCCTGGGCTCTTGGTGGTGCTCCTGCGGGAGGACGAAGCTATTTTGGTGTAGGAAGTGGACTTCACCACTCGACATTCTGGGGAAAGAAGAAAGGCCACACGTCAGTAGAGGGGCACGGCGCGTACCATTCAAAATGTACAATAAACTTGGAATCAGAAATATACAGCCCTCCTTGGTCACACGTGCTTCCTGCCGGCTCAGAGCATGTCTATGACAACAGAACCAAGACGAAGACCAGGAAGGGCACAGTGGACATCTCAGACATCGAGCTAAATGCAGCTGTCCCTCTGTATTCACGGGGATTTGGTTCCAGAACTACCCGCCCTCAACCATCACCACCAGTGGTTGCTCTGGCCTGGCCAGGTGGCCCTGCAGGAGATTCCCATTTCTTAAACACAGACAGACAAGAGTGCATAGGAACATATCAGCACAAATTAAAAGGTAGACACAAGCAAGAAACAATATCAGAAGATACGATCAGAACCACCATATTAATAATGACTGAGAGTGCGTCTCGAGGTTTTAATTCACAAAACAAGGGACTTCCTTCATGGTTCAGTGGCTAAGATTTCCCACTCCCAATGCAGGGTACCCAGGCTCACTCCCTGGTCAGGGAACTAAATCCCACATGTTGCAACAGCAACAGACCCAGCACAGCCAAAAAAAAAAAAAAAAAAAAAAAGAATATATATATGCACACACAGAGACACTTAAAAAAAAATACAGGCACTATGATTCTTTAAGAGAGTAAAGTGTTAGTCACTCAGTTGTGTCAACTCTTTGCAACCCTATGCACTGTAGCCCACTAGGCTCCTCTGTCCATGGGATTTTCCAGGCAAGAATAACGGAGTGGGTTGCCATGCCCTCCCTTCCAGGGGATCTCCCCGACTCAGGAATCGAACTTGGGTCTCCACTGCAGGCAGATTCTTTACTGTCTGAGCCACCAGGGAAAGCCACATAATTCACAAAACAGATCTTTGCACCATGTGACAAGGACACCCACTTGGCTCAAGGCTCTGTCCACACCACTGACAACACCCCTTGGAGTTTGTCCCAGCCTACAGACATTGGTCTGGCCTCTCAGAAGCACATGAGGAACAAGACTGGACAGATCTAATGCTGCCTGTCCACTGGCACGCTTCCAGTGACATTTCTACTGAGTGTTCGCTCCATGCCAGGCGGTGAGCTCTGCAGGCCTGGTGGAGGACACATGTGATTTTGGAACCAGAAACACCGACCACCTGGCAAGAATCTTTTAACCAGTGAGGGCTAGTTTTTCTTTTGTGGGCCTCATATTTGAAAAATGTTGGCTTATGAAACAAATTGCACAAAATAATAATACATTTCTCACTATAAATCAAAACCAGGACTACAAGGAGGGCAGGATAACTAGGATTTTTTTCCCCTAGGTCATGAACATTTAGAGGTCACATAAATTTAAAATAATAATTTAAAAAAGCCTGGCGTCTAGTTAGCAGGGATGAATGGTTAAAATAGAAAGTTACCAGATGGTGCACACTGGTAATAACACCCATCTGTGAGCCGCAAAGTGAATTAAAAAGTTGATTTTGGGGTCTGTCGCATGCTGTTTGCCACAGGTGCCAGAAATTGCTAGTTCTGGGCTCCACCTACCAGCTAGGGTTCTGGAGCAGCATAACAGAACCGCTGTTACCACACTAAGTTGACATGTTTCCAGCCACCAGAAAGAAACTGGGTATTTTTGTCAGGCGGCTCAGTCTTACCAGAGCTAATGTAGGCGTTCTATTTGATTTTTGGAGTACTGAAAAAAACCCTGTGGACTCATGCCACGCTTCTACAGCTTCTATGGCTTCTCTTGAACTCATTTTCCACCATATTATTAATCTATCAAAAGGGTTCATCTATTCATTTGCCTCCCCATCCCCAACGCCCTTGGTGGTGGTTTAGTCGCTAAGCTGTATCCGACTCCTGCGAACCCATGGACTGTAGCCCACCAGGTTTCCTCTGTCCATGGGATTCTCCAGGCAAGAATACTAGGGGGGGTTGCCATTTCCTTCTCAAGGGAATCTTCCCGACCCAGGGATCGAACCCAGGTCTCCTGCACTGCAGGCAGATTCTTTACTGACTGAGCTACCAGGGGTACCACCTAGTCCTGGCATATTTAAAAGCACATAATAGCTGCTCAATAAATACTGGCCCACGTTGTTACTCATCTTGTTACCGGCTGTGTGAATTCATAACTACTATTTGCTAGAATGATCCAACCTCTCATTTTACAGATAAGGCAAGTGAGACTCTGAGGGGCTAAATGGTCTGCAATGGAATCCCAGCCTCTTGGATCCTCACAACCCCAGGATCGGGTGCGGTGGCCTGTTCCATTGTGAGTAAAGGCTGGAAAATTAACAGTGACCATGGGCGGGGCAGATGGACAAGTGGGTGGTGGTGGATAATGGGAATGAAGGCAAGCAACTCATTGTCATAAACATTAAATTAAAATTTAAATACTAAATTTAGATTATCAAGTCTATCAAGCAAGTCTATCAAGATGCTTACTGCATCAGAAAAAAAAAAAAAAGAAACAAGGAACTCTCTTTCAAAAATGGAATTATAGGAAATAATCGTTTGAGAGATCATGGAGTCCAAAAGACAATTACAAATCTCATGCCACTTGCCTTCAGGATAAGAGTGAAGCTTCTGAGTCATACAGGGAGATTAGCATCATCCTGAAAGGCTAGGGTTGAGTAACAGAACAGACACACAACAATGATAACTGCACCCCCGGCCCCGCCACCACCCAGGGTCAAATTAAAACCAGTGAAGACACCAGCAGCACAGCCATAAATTAGAGGAAAAAACAAAAAAAAAAAACAAAAAACAAAGGACTCCAATCATCTTTCCCATTACAGTGAGGATTTTAATTACTTTAAATGGAAATGGTATTTTATGATGGTGAAAGATGCCATGGAGAAGGACAAATGCTTCGTTACTTCGGAGAGAATGCCAAAATCTCTGTCAGCTTAAAAGCACACTTTAGAAAGCTTGTGACTAATACGATCTAAATGGCCAGTAAAGCACAAAACCTTATTTGTTCTCACGAAGGCCATTTCACAGACTCTGGCAAGGAAGCAAATAGCACCCTCCCCTCTCTGCTGGGGTCATTTGCCTTTGGAGTCAATCACTTCATTCTGATATTTTTGGCATCTTCCTATTAAGAGGGATGCATTTCCTTTGGCTGTGGGGACACTTCTTGAGGCGGATGAGATTCAAGGGCTGTAGGTAAGCCACTTGAAAGAAGCTTCAGGACAGTAATTTCTCTTGCCACTGATGGTCACACCTTTCCCAAACACAGAAAATCAGATGAAATACATTAACTGGGTCTCTATGACTGGACCTCCCATAGCAAGCAAGCAAGTAAGCAAGCAAAGTCTGATTAAATCTCTGCTTCAGAAAGTCCCTATAATCATAGCTCTGCGAGGGGGAGAGTACCATTCTCCATATGGTCTGTACTGATGTTAGCTTTACAGATGTTCTCATAATCTGGTAAAAGAGAAGTTAGGACATTTCCCACCTTCACCCTGGACCCCAACTCATGAAACAGGCGCTCTGTGATGGCCAGATTTAGACAGCCAGGATGTGAATGCAGAGGGAGGAAATTGGAGAAGGAATACACCCTTCGGCCCTGTTCCCAGTGGCATGAGAACCACCCCCCCGCCCCATTAGAGCAGATTCTCCCCCAACTCAGAAATAGTTGGGAAGTGTAGGCTGATGTGTAATGAAAGGTGCTAGAGAACAGGAACAATTCCAGAACTCCAACACCAGCATCAGCAGCTCACCTGAGCTCACACAGCCAAGACGTTCATGCATTCAACAGAGCCTGATAGTATCTTTTGGAAAACCTTGAAGGACAAGGTGATGTCCCTTCAATGCCGAGGCAGCCTTAATGACATGCTGCAAGCTGGCTAGAGAATATCCTCTAAACACGAGATTTCTTTACTCCTCTAATCTCTTTGTAAAGCCAGCAGAATAAAATCACTGTCGGGCAGAGACCTCTCAGTTATCACTACTCTAAATTCAGTTGTCCTGAGCTACTTAAGAGATGGGCACGTTCATCTAGAAGTATCTGTTACCAGCAGTAGATGCTCTGTGTGTTCTTGCCCATCCTGATAACAAACAGGCTCCCTGCTAACTTGGCAAAGGTACAAAGCTTCCAAACGGAACAGTATAGCTCAGGTGGTAAAGAATCCACCTGCAATGCAGGAGACCCCGCTTCTACTCCTGGGTCGGGAAGATCCCCTGGAGAAGGGAACGGCTACCCACTCCAGTATTCTATACAGTCCATGGGGTCACAAAGAGTCGGACAGGCCTGAGTGACTTTCACATTCTTTTACTTCCTCTCCGTGGCTACGTGCCAGAAAGTCAGGGAGCCCATTTAGTTCTAGAGACATTTGACAAATATAGCATGAGTTCAGTGACCAAAAGAGAAAACCTCCAATTCTGGCTGTCTAACTGTCCAACAGAAGTACCTCTTATATGTTCAGATGCTCTGGGTTGGAATGACCCATCTGAGAATACCACGGTTACCCATTCAAAACTGTCCTCAATTCATGAATATCCTCCCCTCCTGTCTTGGTGAGGGGCTGGCCAGCGTCTTTCTGGTGTACCTCCAGTGCCTGGGGTATTCACCACCTTCTGGCTCAGCCTTCTGGCTGTTGAAGCTCTGATCATCCTGCTTGGCCTCCAGCTTTCTGTGTGGATGAGCTTAAGACCATTCCTGGTGTGACTGATAGCTCATGTTTACTTCCTATAGAAAAATAATGATTTTCACACTTTAGGGCAGTCTTTTAGGAGAATTCAAATGTTGGTTCCTAGGAACTCCCTGGTGGTCCGGTGGTTAGGACTCCACAGGGCTTAGGTCCAGTCCCTGGTAGGGGAACTAAGATCCTGAAAGCCTCACAGCAAGGCAAAAAGCAAACAAGCAAAAAATTCCACAAAAGTAGGCTCCTGCAGGAAGGGCCGGTCTGCTGCATTTCCCCAGTGGGGATGAAGGCTCAGAACTGAGGCCCGTTCTCTTTTTTCTGCACCACTTAGGTTCAGAGTCAGTTCTGACACTGCAGTGAAAACTCCCATTCCTACTGACGGCGGGGTTTGGAACCAGCGTTCCAAAGCTCCAAATGCAGCAGGTCTTGGCATAAAAGCAGTGGAGACAGAAACACCCTAAACCATAGTTTTTTTAAAAAAATAAAATCTGTAGCAGATTGGACTGGAAGCAAAGGCGCCGGCTGGAGTGGCTTCACTGGAGAATAAAGTCCCAGAAACTGAGATTTTTTAAAGCACCTTCTAAAAATATATCTCTGTGTGTCTAAACCCAGCACCTAGACTGGCCCACCACAACCCTCAGAACCCCCAGCTCAGAATGGCACACACGTGTTCCTGCGTGATGTTGCGTGGCTACTGGCTGTGAAACTAACAGGAATCAGCTCTGGAGCACTTGCTGGCTGGGTGCTGACCCTTCTGTAACATCTGGAGGAGGCTTTCTCGCGCTGGCATGCTCTGTCCTGACATCTCGGGAGTCACCACTCAGATCTACTGTTTTAACTGTGTGAGCGATTCTCTTCCCCAAATACTTTTTTTCTCCTGAGAGTCAAATAAACAGTAATTTTCCCGCATAACAGCTGAGTGTATCTGGTGCTCTAGGAGACTGCCTGGAGGCCCAGGTTCCTGCTTCTTGTCTGTCACCCCTGAGTGTTCTTCTCCGTGTAGTGCCAGCCCGCTCATCGTACCATCATCAAGTTTCAGCCCTGGGGAAAAGAGAAAAAGAGGAAGGCTTCCGAATACTAGGCAGGAAAGGCTGCCGTGTGCCTCGCGGCACCAGATCTTTCCTTTCTGATGCGAATCTGGGTCTTTCCTTTTTCCCACATGAGCTGAGCTGTTCAGGGCCAGGAGCTAGTGGACTCCCTGCTCTCTACCTGCTAGATGTTGGTAGCATCTCCCTAGTTGTGACGACCAGAATATGTCTCCACACGTTGCCATAGCCCCTGGTTGAGAACCACTTCTGGATCTGTCCACTAGTGATGTTCCCAATGGTCTTCAATAAATTCTTCAATTCTTCCTTGAGGGTGTTAATGAAGCCATCACCAACCACCTGCCCGGGGGCCTAAACAACGCACTTTGCACATTCTTTCCGTAGATTGGGCCAACATGACCATGCCCTCCTCTAGGGAATCTTCTCGACCTAGGGATCAAACCTGCATCTCTTATGTCTCCTGCATTGGCAGGCGGGTTCCTTACCACTAGCGCCACCTGGGAAGCCCCAAAACAATGCATTCTACACATTCTCTCTGTAGATTTGGTCAACATGGATTCATAGTTTTGGGTATCTGTGGATCCACTGCAGTGAAGATACCGTGACTGGCAATGTTGTAAGTCTTCCAGTTGTTTGTTAAAATCAGATCAGCATGCACTGCTTTGCCGTCTCTGAGAACACGGTGACGTGGGACCCTGAAACGGTCGTGGCTTCTTAATTGAGAGTTTAGAAAGTGGAAGAAATCTTGAAATCAAGGTGCTACAGAGCCACCACAGTCCCTTCGAAGGCTCTAGAAAAGAACCTTGGCCTTGCTTCCTCCTCTTTCTGGTGGCTCCAGGTGTTCCCCGGCTCACGACCGCATCACGGAGACCTCTGCCCACATCTTCACGTGGACTTCCCTTCAGTGTGTCTGTGTCAAAACCTTTTGCCTCCTTCTTAGGCTGGTATTTGTGACAGCATTTCAGGTTTGCCTGGATGATCCAAAACAATCTCCTCATCTCAAGATCCTTCACTTAATTATATCTGCAGAGAAGCTTTTTCTAAGTTAGGGAACATTTCAGTCAGTCAGTCAGTTCAGTTGCTCAGTGGCGTCTGACTCTTTGCGACCCCGTGGACTGGAGCATGCTGGGTTTCCCTGTCCATCACCAACTCCCCGAGCTTGCTCAAACTCATGTCCATCAAGTTGGTGTTGCCATCCAACCATCTCATCCTCTGTCGTCCCCTTCTCCTCCTGCCTTCAATCTTTCCCAGCATCAGGGTCTTTTCCAAGGAGTCAGTTCTTCACATGAGGTGGCCAAAGTATTGGAGTTTCAGCTTCAGCACCAGTCCTTCCAATGAATATTCAGGACTGATTTCCTTTAGGATGGACTGGTTTGATCTCCTTACAGTCCAAGGGACTCTCAAGAGTTTCCTCCAACACCACAGTTCAAAAGCATCAATTCTTTGGTGCTCAGCTTTCTTTATGGTCCATTTGCAAGGGACCATAAAGAAAGGGAACATTTACAAGTTGACATTCTCGGGTGGTCATTCAACCTACTACAGTGGGTGTGATGCAACTTTAGGACAAACCTTTCTTGAAAATTTTTGTCAGGATTCTGCTGTTACTCCCCCACCTAAAGCCCTTCTAGGACTCATTGCTGCTCTTTGAGAACATGCCAAGCACAGCCTGTAAGGTCCCTGCCCACCTCAGCTCCTCTCTCCTCCTTCCTCTGTACACACTATTGCAGTTTCTGACAGACACTAAGTGTCTTCCTGCCTCTGGCCTTTAGAGAACACTAATTTCCCTGCAGGAGGAACAGCTCCACCCTGGTGCTGTCTCACTTCCACTCATCCTTCCCTGTTCAGCTTAAATTCAACTATTTTGCAAATATTTACCAAGTTCCTGCTGTTTAGGTGCCAGGATGCAGCAGTAAATCAGGAGACAGGGTACCTGCTCTGGTGGGAGTTTATACTGTAGAAGATGAAATGGGCCTTAAAACACAAAAACAAGAACAAGAGCAGATTTTCTAACCGCTCTGTCAAGGAAAGAAAGATGCTGCGATGGTGACAGTGAGTGGCGGGGTGAGTGGTTTCTCTCCGGGGGTGGCCAGAGAAGGTCTCTGGGATGGGATAGAGGACACTGCAGGTGAGCTCTGAACACAGGAAGGAACCAGCCACGGGTAGATTACAGGAGAGAGGGAGGCAGGGGCCAGAGTGAGTCAGGATTGGGAAGATTAAATAAGGCATTTGGATTTTACTGAAGCAAGAAGGAAAGTTACAGAAGGAGTTTAAACAAAAGCGTTGAAATGTTCAGGTCGGAGAAGGCAATGGCACCCCACTCCAGTACTCTCGCCCGGAAAATCCCATGGACAGAGGAGCCTGGAGGGCTGCAGTCCATGGGGTCGCGAAGAGTCAGACACGACTTCACTTTCACTTTTCACTTTCATGCATTGGAGAAGGAAATGGCAACACACTCCAGTGTTCTTGCCTGGAGAATCCCAGGGACGGGGGAGCCTGGTGGGCTGCCGTCTATGGAGTCGCACAGAGTCGGACATGACTGAAGCGACTTAGCAGCAGCAGCGAGTCTAAAAGATCGGTTCAGTTGCTCAGTTGTGTCCAGCTCTTTGCAACCCCATGGACTGCAGCACGCCAGGCCTCCCTGTCCATCACCAACTCCCGGAGCTTGCTCAGACTCACGCCCATTGGGTTGGTGATGCCATCCAAGCATCTCATCCTCTGTCATCCCTCTCTCCTCCTGCCATCACCTTAGGGCTAATTTAGGTGAGGAAGGGTGGTAGCTTGGACCAGGACACAGGTAATAGAATGGATGGAAAAGGAGGACTTGACATACAGTGTGGTGGTCCAGTCCACAGGCTTAACGGGGGGTCTCAGTGGGGTTGGTGGGGGGAGTGAGCAGGACACCCCCGCTTACACGCTCTTTCTCCAGTACTTCTGTACTTCTGAGACCCTCTGACTGGTCTGCACAACGTAGTGGCTTCATGTGCTGAAGGCAGGAGAGAGAAGGGGTTTACCAGAGCCCACGGTCCCCCTTCAGGATAAAGGACAGACTTTCCCACTCTAAAAATGTAGAACCCTTGTCCTTCTTTTGACCAACTGAATTAGAATCACTGGAGATGGAACCTGAAGCATTAAAAAGAAGAGAAAAAAAAAAAAATACCCAGGTGATCCCAATAGTATCAGTCCACAGACCAGAAACTTTCTGCCACTCTGGTCCACAGATAAGAAAATCACTTAAAAAAAAATCCAGAGGCTCAGCATTTGAAGTAATTGTGCAATGTGGCATTTGGAACAAAGGATTAAACCAACAGTCTGAAGGGAGAGATTAGCAGGATAAATCAGCCTTGAAAAAACAAAAAGTATCCATCCTACTTAGATCTGGTCCCAACTCAAATTTTCAAAAACAACAAACTGTCTCCCTGAGGCTCAGCCGAAAGCAGACTTTGGAAGAAGAACCGCAGTTCCCGTTTATTAACAACTCGTAACCACCTGGTTATCATTAGTTACAAGATGGAAATGATCTGAAAGATAGGTAAGAAACAGATAAATTACCTAAGAACCAAAAGGAAGAAAAAAGTGAGTTACAAATTTCTCTGAGAGAAAAACAAACAAACAAAAACATGGAAGTGTGAATTGGCATAAAATTTCATAGCTCTGTCCTATAGAGTAAGGCTTCATTTCATGCCTGACTTTATCCCACTCCTGCAGGAATAAGTAGTGTACATCTTTGGTCCAGTGGCTCCAGCCCAGGCCCAAGTGGCTCAGGGGTCAGGAGGTTTCCCATGGGGCTCCCTGAGAAAGGGAAAGGTGTAGAGTCGCGGGGCACCCCTCAGTGATGACGCTGATAACGCTGGGTGTGCCATTCACAACGGGTGAGGTTCTGTTCTGAACTGTCCTGTGCCGCCTTAATGAGATTAGGACGAGTCATAGCTTAGATGGGGTCTACTCTCCTCCCATCTAAACAGAGTCACAGGCTCTGTGCTGTCCGGAAGTTTAGGCCATCTTGTTTAGGGACGTTCTCTAGCATCTTGTGGAGAAGGCAATGGCACCCCACTCCAGTACTCTTGCCTGGAAAATCTCATGGACGGAGCAGCCTAGTAGGCTGCAGTCCATGGGGTTGCTAGGAGGCGGACACGACTGAGCGACTTCACTTTCACTGTTCACTTTCATGCATTGGAGAAGGAAATGGCAACCCACTCCAGTGTTCTTGCCTGGAGAATCCCAGGGACGGGGGAGCCTGGTGGGCTGCCGTCTATGGGGTCGCACAGATTGGACACGACTGAAGCAAGTTAGCAGCAGCAGCAGCAGCTACCATCTCGTGCTGATGTGGTCCATGGACCAGCAGCCTCGACATCGCCTGAGAGCTTGTAGAATCTCAGGCCCCACTCCAGACCTACTGACCCAGAAGGTGCATTTTTCCAGTGTTCCTGGAAATCTGGACTCACATTAAAGCTTGAGAACCACTCTAGAACTGTCAAGGGATGCCCTATTCTGATCAAAGGGAGCATGTAAAACAACAACAGGTTTCCTGGGTCCGGTTCCCAGAGATTCTGATCTCAAAGGCCAGGCATCTGCATTTTGAACAAGCACCTCAGATGATTATGACTCTTACACTCAAAGGGTAACTTAAGAAAACAGGCCATTCAGTTCAGTTCAGTTCAGTTCAGTTCAGTTGCTCAGTCGTGTCCGACTCTTTGCGACCCCATGAATCGCAGCACGCCAGGCCTCCCTGTCTATCACCAACTCCCAGAGTTCACTCAGACTCACGTCCATCGAATCAGGGATGCCATCCAGCCATCTCATCCTCTGTCGTCCCCTTCTCCTCCTGCCCCCAATCCCCCCCAGCATCAGAGTCTTTTCCAATGAGTCAATTCTTCTCATGAGGTGGCCAAAGTACTGAAGTTTCAGCTTCAGCATCATTCCCTCCAAAGAAATCCCAGGGCTGATCTCCTTCAGAATGGACTGCAGTCCAAGGGACTCTCAAGAGTCTTCTCCAACACCACAGTTCAAAAGCATCAATTCTTTGGCGCTCAGCCTTCTTCACAGTCCAACTCTCACATCCATATGTGAGCACAGGAAAAACCATAGCCTTGACTAGACGGACCTTTGTTGGCAAAGTAATGTCTCTGCTTTTGAATATGCTATCTAGGTTGGTCATAACTTTCCTTCCAAGGAGTAAGCGTCTTTTAATTTCATGGCTATAGATGGTAATAAATAATAATTAGTAACTCAAGAAAGGAATTAAGTAACAGACATAGTCCAGCATCTTCCTGAGGGGGCAGTATTGCACTCTATCACTTGAGGGTCATTATTGAACACACAACCTCCCAAACCCCTTCCCCAGATGTTTTGATGCAGTAACTCTGGATGAGGATTTGGGAATTTCTATTTCTAATTAGTACCCTGGATGGCACTTAAAGAGATTTAGGTACACTGCTCTAGTGGGAAATATCCATGGTACAATTGAGAAGGGCACCGTGTGAGGCGAGCCTGTCCTGGCCAGCTCATCACCTGTCGCTCAAAGCAGAAGGACTAGGTTCTTGGTGGGGGGAAAGGCTCATATATCAAAGAAGTTTCCACAGAGTCATATACACGCATGCGTGCATGCTCAGTCGTGCCCAACTCTTTGCAACCCCATGGGTCACAGCCCACCAGGCTCCTCTGTCCATGGGATTCTCCAGGCAAGAATAATGGAGTGAGTTTCCATTTCCTCCTCCAGGGTATCTTCCCAACCCAGGGATCAAACCTGTATCTCCTGTGTTGGCAGGTGGATTCTTTACCACTGAGCCACCCGGGAAGTCCAGAAAGTCATCTACCATCATGTAAATGTTCTGTGGAGTAGACATCAAGCTTAATTGGGAACAGAGGAATAATGAGCTAAGTCTCTTCCTGAGAAAAGACACTCAAACCTATGTCAACATGAGGTAAATGGTACTTAGGGGTCACCTCTCTTTCATGTCTGGAGGCAAAGTAAAGATTTGAGAAGATAATTATCCAAACAAAATCATCTTTGAGTCTGCACTGTCATCTCAAGGAGAAAAAATGTTTAAAAAATCAACAGAGAAACTAAGGGGGGAAAAGTCTTAACTAGAAGACCAGGAATAAAGATTCAGACTCTGGTGCAGAAGAAAGTAATCAGGCAGAATGACTGTCATGAGAAATGACAAGCTGAAGTTACATGGTTATAAAGGGACTAATGATGCTCAAGAATAACGATTCAAATCTACTTCCGAGCAAAGTCTCACTGGGAAAGAATTTAATTTAGAGGGTTTGCCTTCAAGGAACAGGGACAATCACAGAGGTTGACAAAACTCAGCTGCTTCAGGGAAGAAACAGGTAACAGAAATGTGCATTTCACAGAGCACAAAAAATCAGAACATAAAAAAAAGCTGCTAGATAATAAATGCTGTGTGTGTGTGTGTGTGTTAGTCACTCAGTCGTGTCTGACTCTTTGCGACCCTATGGACTATAGTCTGCCAGGCTCCTCTGTCCATGAAATTCTCCAGGCAAGAATACTGGAGTGGGTTGCCATTTCCTTCTCCGGGATAATAAAAGTTGAACTTTCATTATTATGGTTGAACTTCTAGGTTCTTAAGAAAGCTCTTATTTCCTTCCAAGGAAATAGTTAGAAGCACGGCAGCCAGTGGTTTTCCCACAATGGTTTAGATATTGTTCTAACCATCAGCAGGCTTTAGAATGAATGACTTCTTAGGGGTATCATGAAGTACCTACCCCGAAGGAACAAAAGCTCTTAGTAAAAGTTCCCCATTGGTACCACACAAGCAACACTTCTCTGCTAAGAGTGTTCTAAGAGTGCCATCAGGGAGACTCACTGGAGAAATTAACTTAAGTGCTGCACAGAAATTCATTTTCTGGGAATCAGTTATGCCTATGGGTGTCCAGGGTACTCTTTGAAGATCAGCAGCATGAGAGACCCCAGGACACAGGGATGAAATACATTCTTTCCATCTTTTCATAATCAGTACAGAAAACAGACACTGCCTACAACAGGGCAACTTTTATAGTCTGTCAATAGCTTTTTGACTGTTCCAGGGCTTCAGGGAAAATAGCAAGTCTGGTTATTTCATTGAGAGATTAAGTAGGATAAAAATGACTTAAAGCTCAGAGGTAAAAGTTTCACAGGTTTAATAGAACTATGAGATATATCTCTAGGTGCTCCACTTTCTAGGGTCATTAATATAGTCTAAGCTTCTCTGGGGCCACCCCACTTCACCCCTGCAATCCTTGCTGAGGAGGCAACTGTGTTTCCAGCTGAATGGCAACTCCCCTACAGTTTAGCTTGCAAGGCGGCTGCAGAGGAGAAATGTTCTGTTGCTTCTGCTTTTGACAAAGTGAAGAACTTGCTTCAGTAGATAAACCCTGCTCTTCTAGTTAGCAATCATGTAGGGGACACGCTTGTCAAATACAGCTAAGAAGGTACATGTTACAGGCCTGGGGGTGTCCAAGTGCCACACTGAGCAAGGAGGGGGGACGAACACACGAAAATGGCGGAACCAACATGACATGGGCAATCCTGGTGAATTTCTCAGCTGTTGCTGGCCCTGCACGTTTAAGCAGCTCACACGGGTCTTTGAGTTTAGGATGGAACCGTTAAAACAAGAGGACAACCAGACAAGATATTTGCCATAGTTTTTGTGACCCACTGGATTTCTGGCTGTGTGATCTGGGTTGCTCACAGATCACAAAGGATGCTGTATTCGCTTCGCAAACCTTCCCTTTCACCTCGTTTCATGTGAGTCAGTGTCCAGGATGAAGAAGTGGTATGGGGAGAATGATAAGGAAATGGGAGGGGATCTGGGAAGAGGGAGCCACTGATAACAGTTTTCAACCAAGATTGCCAGTTTCTAACTATGCAAACCAGGGGAAGACTATTATCTAGGAGCTCATCTCAGTATGCATAGCTTAATCCCTGACGTTTTACAGCTCAGACATTTGTTTAGGACAGAGTTACAAGAACTAAAGAGCCTCTTGATGAAAGTAAAAGAAGAGAGTAAAAAAACTGGCTTAAAACTCAACATTCAAAAAGCTAAGACCATGGCATCCGGTCCCATCACTTCATGGCAAACAGATGGGGAATCAATGGAAACAGTGACAGACTTTATTTTCTTGGGCTCCAAAATCACTGAAGATGGTGACTACAGCCATGAAATTAAAAGACACTTGCTCCTTGGAAGAAAAGCTATGACCAACCTAGACAGCATATTAAAAAGCAGAGACATTACTTTGCAGACAAAGGTTCTTCTAGTCTAAGCTACGGTTTTTCCAGTACTTGTGTATGGATGTGAGAGTTGGACCATAAAGAAAGCTGAGCGCTGAAGAATGGATGCTTTTGAACTGTGGTGCTGGAGGAGACTCTTGAGAGTCCCCTGGACTGCAAGGAGATCCAACCAATCAATCCTAAAGGAAATTAGTCCTGAATATTCATTGGAAGGACTGATGCTGAAGCTGAAACTCCAGTACTTCGGCCACCTCATGCGAAGAGCTGACTCATTGGAAAAGACTCTGATGCTGGGAGGGATTGGGGGCAGGAGGAGAAGGGGACGAGAGAGGATGAGATGGTTGGATGGCATCACCGACTTGTTGGACATGAGTTTGAGCAAGTTCCGGGAGTTGGTGATGGACAGGGAAGCCTGGCGTGCTGCAGTCCATGGGGTCGCAAAGAGGGGACGTGACTGAACGACTGAACTGAACTGACATTTGTACAAATGGGAAAGGGATGAATTTTCAGCCACACATACACAGAGACTGTAAAGTTATGAATGGCAGAGTTTTCCTGGATCAAACACATTTCTAAACCATTTCTTCTTTCTAAATTCTTTCACATTCATGCAACATGAGGGAGACACTTTAAGAGTGAGCTAATTCTTATGGGTAATTCTCTGTAACCTGCTCTGAAAACTTAAGATTTCCTTTCCTCACTTTTGCCCAAAAGTGTCATATTTATTACCCTGTTTCTCATGTTTCCTTGTTACTTGACTTTCCTTTTAATGAGAAGTATCCTTCACATCAACCTCCTAATAAAATCCTTGGTTGTATAGTTTAATTTGAAAGCACCTCCTTCACGAGCCATTTATCTATTTTCCCTTCTATTCCAAATGACAGACATTAAATTACATCTCTGGGTAGATGCGATTAATCTTCTATTCCAAAGTGAAGAAAAGAAGAAAAAGGTTAGAAACATTTAAAGCCTCTTTTCTTTTCTTTTGTTTTATTAGGAGAAGGCAGACTCTGGGTTGAAATCTTGATTTATTCCCCTTAAACCTATTTGAAGATCACCTTTAAAACAAGGGGTCAAATGCGGCTTGAAATGAATTCCCTGTGCAGTACTTATGTAAGTCCCTGGGTTATAGTATTTCAAAGCTAATAAATATTGTAGTCACATGAAGGCAGCCTTCTAATATGACAGTATATAGGATTTTAGAGGGATTGTGGTCTTTCAAGGAAAAGGATCTGGTTAGAAGGGAGACATTAGGGTAGACTTGCTGGAAAGCTGCCTGAAATCAGATGATAATTTTTTGCATTTGGCCTTTGGCCATCAAACAAACAAGTCATTACTGCAGTCCACAAGGTAGTTATCTCTGGCCCAGGAGTCCACTAAATCACTTCAGTAGATAACTTGCTTTTTGTGGCTAGATTTATCATCTTCAAATATTTACTCAGTAAACTGCAATGTTGAGCTAAGGTAAACTTGCATTTTTGTGGCGAATTTGACTCTCTATTTCCAAAACAGAGAGGAAAGTGTCAAGCCATGTTTAAAGACATTCAATTTCACATAGAGAAGATTTTTTTCCTTTCCAAAAATATTAGCAGAAATGTATTTAAATAATTTTTAAAAATCTGTTCGAGTTAGAAAACAGATGAGTGAGCTTGTTCTCTCCATCTTCCCTGGCACATCATGTACCTGATAATTTTTATTTTTAAAGAAACTTAAGCATCTTGTAGGCTAGGAGAGAAGATATCTAACACGCTGGTCTCTTAGCAACCATAGGATTCTAGAGAGGTCTACTGGGCCCCACTTAATGGAGAAAACATGGTCATACATAGAAATTTCAACATTTAATGCATAATTTCATAATTTCTTTGAAAATTATCTACCAAAAATGCTTTGTGATGGATTTATTAATTTTATAAAGAGGACCTATAACCATTATAAAAATTCAAAAAGTGCAAAAAAGTTAAAAGAAAGCAGTAAATCATCCCAAACAGGAGTTAGGAGCTGTGCCACGCTCTGCCACACTAGAACCTGCTTTGTCTTTCCTTGGCAACCACTTCTTAAAGTTGATGAGCCAGATTTGTTCTTCTTTCTTTATTAGAATGTGATTGATGATTTATTGATTTTTAACATTTTCCTCTTAATTATTTAAATTACATTTTGGCAATTTTATTAGGAATACAGCAGAAAACATGCTATAATTTTGAGTCATTCCCTCATCTTTTTTTTTTTTTTAAGATTGCATGATATATGCTGTTTTGTAAGAAGGAATTTGGCTTTTGATTCTGATCCACCATCCAGTCCTCGTCTATAGCATTTTTATTTTTACAGACCTCTTACCACCTTGATTACCAATCTCTCTCAAATATTTTTTCCTTTCAATTCATGAAGAGAAATGAGGAGAAAATGCACTAACAACCTATCATGGCCATATAATTAATAATGACATATTTATTTTAACAGTACTGTGAAGGACTATTTAATGATAAGGAATGCTTATGAGTAAAAATAAGAGAGTATAGTGTGCAGGTATGGCTGTGTGCTCAGTTTTCAGTCGTGTCCAACTCTCTGCAACCCCGTGGATTGTGGTCTGCCAGGCTCCTCTGTCCATGGGGTTCTCTACACAAGGACACTGGAGTGGGCTGCCATGCCCTCCTCCAGTGCACATGTATGCAAATGAATGTTTAAAAAATATTTCCGAATAGCTTTAACAATGATTTTTCCAAACCTTAGGTCAAAGAATTGCTTTTAACTTTTTCTTTATGCTTTTCTGAATTTCCAACTTTCTGTATGACATAGTGTTGCTCTTTAAATGTGAAAATGTTCTGAAATTTTACAAAATTCAAATATTAAGCATGGATCTAAATAGTAAAGAAGGGCATGCAATAAAAAATTATTTCCTCCCACTTCCTATCTTAGTTCAGCACCCACCCAGGGGTGCTAACTGATAACAATTTCTTAGTAGTCTGTCATAAAATTCAGGCACACATAAATATGTATATGGGTACAAAAGAATATGTATGTGTTCTTTTGTATTAAAGTAGAATATAATACTGGAGAAGGCAATGGCAACCCACTCCAGTACTCTTGCCTGGAAAATCCCATGGACGGAGGAGCCTGGTAGGCTGCAGTCCATGGGGTTGCTGAGAGTCGGACACGACTGAGCGACTTCACTTTCACTTTTCACTTTCATGCATTGGAGAAGGAAATGGCAACCCACTCCAGTGTTCTTGCCTGGAGAATCCCAGGGACGGGGGAGCCTGGTGGGCTGTCATCTATGGGGTCGCACAGAGTCGGACACGACTGAGGTGACTTAGCAGCAGCAGCAGCAGAATATAATGCACAATATTGATACTTTGATTTTTTCCTACTTAGCAATATATATTGGACAAGTTACAATATTGGCCCATCTGGGTTGACCTAATGCTTATTAGGGACAGTATAGTATTCTCATTTACTTATCTGGCTAGACTGATAGCTTTTACTTTTTTCTCTAGATTTTTGTTATTACAAACAAACTCCAATAACCTTTATAAATATATTTCTGTGCATCTGTGCACAACATTTTCTAGAGACACAGTTGCCAGATCAATGATCAAAGACAGATATGCCTTAAAAATTTTTACAAATTGGTACTGTCTGGCACTCACCAATCTCTTATCAACTTTGCACTAGAGAGTATTCCTTCATACTTTCCCAACACTTTTTTTTACCTTTTAAGTAAAAATGGGATTTCACCGTTGTGTTCATTTTCAGTTCATTACTACTTAGCAAACTGAAAGCTTGAAAAAAAAAGTTAGTCACACAGTCGTGTCCGACTCTTTGCGATTACACAGACTGTAGCCTGTCCTGCTCCTCCGTCCATGGAATTCTCCAGGCAAGAGTACTGGCGTGGGTTGCCATTTCCTTCTCCTTATTTATAAATCATTTGAATTTTCTTGCTTCTGAACTGCATGTCCATATCCTTCAACTATTTTTTGTTGTTTGTCCTTTTCTTTACTGCTTGATAAATACTCTCTCTGTTACAAAATTTAGTCCTTTATAGGGTAAGTTTAACAAACATACTATTTTTAATTTGTCTCCTGACTTAAAATTTTTATAGTGTTTTGCCTCACATAATTAATTGTTTTGCATTGTAATTAGAGCAACTTTTATTTTATAGGTTCTGGGAATTAATTATTGTAAAGAACCCATCCAATATGAAATGTAAACAAAAGGTCACAAAGTATTTTCAAGGAACATTTTCATTAGGTGGGTGACATTATAGGTTCTGGAAATGACCAAAAATGCACATAACTTAGGTAGACTGTACACTGGAGTTCTGTCTCAAGAAAACAGCACAAAATGTTGAAATTTACAATTAAAAAAATAATAATAAAAATGTTTATCATAGTTGCCTTACCCTCAATTTTAACATTACTTTTGTACAACAAAAGAACTATATTATAAATCTAGGTTTATACATATAAGATTTTTCTCCTTCTGTTTGAATAAAAATGAACTGTAGGACTGTTAAGGGTTAGGGGGTTTATTTCTAGAGAGACGAAAATGTTCTAACCGTGATCATGGTCAAGGTTTGCACAATTCTGTAAACACCCCAAAAGCCATTGAATTGTACACTTTTTAAGTGGTTTAACTGCGTGGTATGTGAGTCCTGTCTCAATAACGCTAAGAAATATTAAATGTGGTGAGTTTTGAGTGGAGCTGTGTGCAAAATAAATTACTGTGGTTTGTCAGTTCACTGCTCACAGCATCTTCTGTACCAGCTAGGACACAGTTTCATTAGGAAACGGGTTTTCAGTGGGCTTATCTTCAGAGATTCCTTCCCTGATCTGCCCTCTTTTCAAATTCTCACAACTGGGGTAGAAGCCAGGGCAGATGGAGGGGCATTTTCTGACCTCCTCTCTTACGTTTTTGTTATTCCTCTAACCACTGGGGTTATCATTCTTCCTCAGTGTAGTCAATCAATGCTCTAGAACTTGACATGCCACAATATGGGTTAGAAGAGGGTAAGCAGCCCTGGATAATTCAAGGAAATTTAGCCTGGCTGGTACCAGCTGGGGCACATCCCAAGGGACTTTCATGCTCTCATGAGCTCTCATCTTACTGAGGGGAGTGTGACCCAACACATTAAACAATTAGTTATACAATCACTATTTCTTACAGAATCTCTTCCGCCTGTCTCCTAAAATACCTACAATGATTATTCAGTGGTAGACTTTTTTTGCTTTTATTCTTGAAGACCTTTCATTAAGATATAATACAGAGAATAAAACTACAGGTATTAGTACATTATTTCCAGCAGCTTTGAATGACTGTTACCTTCATCATTGAATTTATAACCCCCAGAGTATGAGTCAAAAATCAAGGTAAATAGTCTTTCTCTCTTGCACAGATATGCAATGAGTCAGTGATGAGCAAAAATCTCAAAAACTAATTTAATTCCTTGGAATTACCCTTAACACATAATTGGAAAACACTGTCAAGTTTTTCCATCCCATGTACTAACATATTGGTGAGGTTTCTTTTTGTGCCTCAGACTAAGGAAAATGTTAATCAGAAGAGGCCAATTACACAAATTTTATCAAGTATTCTGAAAGCCCCATAAATGGTCCCAGATACAGTCTTATATGCAGAGTACATCATGCAAAATGCCCAGCTGGAATTAAGATTGCTGGAAGAAATAACAACCTCAGATATGCAGATGATACCATTCTAGTGGCAGAAAGTGAAGAGGAACTAAAAAGCCTCTTGATGAGGGTGAAAGAGGAGAGTGAAAAAGCTGGCTTAAAACTAAACATTCAAAAAGCTAAGATCATGGCATCCGGTCCCATCACTTCATGGCAAATAGAAGGGGGAAAAGTAGAAGCAGTGAGAGATTTTCTTTTCTTGGGCTCCAAAATCACTGCAGATGGAGACTGAAGCCATGAAATTAAAAGACGCTTGATTCTTGGACGACAAGCTATGACAAACCTAGACAGCATATTATAAAGCAAAGATATCACTTTTCTGACAAAGGTCTGTACAGTCAAATCTATGGTTTTTCAGTAGTTATGTATGGATGTAAGCGCTGGACCAGAAAGAAAGCTCAGAGCCGAAGAATTGATGCTTTTGAACTGTGGTGTTGGAGAAGACTCTTGAGAGTGCCTTGGACTGCAAGGAGATCCAACCAGTCCATCCTAAGGGAGATCAGCCCTGAATATTCATTGGAAGGACTGATGTTGAAGCTGAAGCTCCAATACTTTGGCGACCTGATGTGAAGAACTGACTCCCTGGAAAAGACCGTGATGCTGGGAAAGACTGAGGGCAGGAGAAGAGGGTGGCAGAGATGAGATGGTGAGACAGCAACACTGACTCAATGGACATGAATCTGAGCAAACTCCAGGCGAGAGCGAGGGACAGGGAAACCTTCAGTGTTGTAGTTCATGGAGTCGCAAAGAGCCAGACATGACTTAATGACTGAACAACTACAATCTATACAGTACAGAAAAAAAAAATCAGGGCTTGCCTACACCATATAAACTTGAGGATAAACTCACTTTGAGAATAATGAATATGGTTTCAGATAAACTAGGATAAATTATTTTTAATGAAAAATGGACGATTACATCTACTACTCAAATTTTTAAAAATAATTCTACAGATACCCGAAAGAAAGACACTTCATTCCAAAGCACTATTAAAAGTGTAGGTCACTGTCAGTGGTTGCTTGAGCTTTGCATGAATATTTTTTTTCTAGTTCCCAGAGACTTAAACCTCTTTTAATAGAACCTGCTCTTCCTCCTCCCTAACTTCATTAACGACGTTCTGTTGCTTCCAGTCATCCTGAGAAGAACAGAAATATGGTGCCTTACTCCTGACATCATCATTCAGAGAAACTTCAGGGAAGAGAGGTTAAACATACATCTGCTCCAAAGGGAAAGGAACACTTAAAAGGTTTATTTTGAAACAGGGTAGAAAATTGCTTATCAAATATTCAAGTTTCTGAGAGACTTTGATTAGACTGGATATAGCAACAATAAGGAAAAGTAAGATAAATGAAACAATACATACATAGAAATACGCTATTAGAACCCAACACACAGAGAAAAAACAAGTGACAATGATCTGTTTTATTTGAAAGAATATGGAAAACAGCAATTCTCTTCTCACCAAAGGATCCAATAAATCTTCACAGAGAAATTCTCTTTCATCTCTCATGAGCTCAGCACTAGCATTGAGACAAATCGGGTATGGTCATTCAGTTCAGTTCAGTCACACAGTCATGTCCGACTCTTTGCAACCCCATGGACTGCAGCAGGCCAGGCTTCCCTGTCCATCACCATCTCCTGGAGCTTGCTCAAACTCATGTCCACCAAGTCAGTGATGCCATCAAACCATCTCATCCTCTGTTGTCCCCTTCTCCTCCTCCCTTCAATCGTGCCCAGCATCAGGGTCTTTTCCAGTGAGTCAGCTCTTCTCATCAGGTGGCCAAAGTTTTGAAGCTTCAGCATCAGTCCTTCTAAAGAATATTCAGGACTGATTTCCTTTAGGATGGACTGGTTTGCAGTACAGTCCTTAGTTTAGGTTAATTTTCCCACTAGAGGGAAAGACAGGTTTGGACCCAGATCATTTCCCCATTCAGTGGAAGGTGTGCTGGGACAGAAGACAGGGACTTGTGTGTAGGACTTGGATGCTCAGAAAAGGAACACACTCCATCTGGTTGTGGATGGAAGGCTCACCGAAGTAAAATTTGAAGAACCTGCAGACATAAACCAGATCAAGACAAGATGCCCCAGGCTCCAGAACTCATGGTCAAGGGCAGGAGAGGTCTTAAGGCAGCATGGAGTGTATGAAATAGAAAACTAAAACCACTTACTACTGAGTCATCAGTTACAACTGCAAAAAGAAGGAAGAGGAGTCTGGAGAAATAGCTAAGGGCCAGATGATGCAGGGTCTTTCGGACCATTAGAAGGAGCACAGACTTTATCCTTAGGGGATAAGAAAGGGGCAGTTAAGGAGATACTGAAATGCTTTAAAGAATGAGGCTGACTTGATTTGATTTGCATTTTAGGGATAATATTAAGATGCAATGTGAAGGTTAGCATTGAGGAGTGCAAGGCTGTAAACAAGAAACCGGCCAGGGGATGAGAAATATGGAATACCCTGACCCAGCCACAGAAAAAAGAACGGACGGCAGGGACCAAGTGTGGGTCAAACTGGCTAGAATCAGATAGTGGATGAGGAAAAGTGAAGATGACTTTTCAGGAACTCAAAGAATAATGGCAACCCACTCCAGTATTCCTGCCTGGAGTATCCCATGGTCAGAGGAGCCTGGTGGGCTACAGTCCACGAGGTCTCGAAAGAGTCACACACGACTTAGCAACTCAACATTAACAGCAACAATGCAAAGAGTTGGGCACAGCTGAGTGACTGAGTATGAGTAAGAGCAAAGAATACGGAATGGATGAATGAACCCATGTGCTGAATGAATACTTAGGCATCATTGTTTGGGCTGTGGCAGGGAGTCACAATGATGCATATTGAGGAAAACTTTCTTTCGTATCCAAGGCTAATAAACCAGAGAGAGGAAAATGAGAAACAAACACACTTAAAGTAGTACATCCGGGACTTCCCTGGTGGTCCAGTGGCTAAAACTCTGAGTTCCCAATGCACAGGGCTCAGGTTCCACTGCTGATCAGCGTAGTAGATCCCAATGCTGCAACTAAGACCTGGCACAGCCAAATAAATACATTATAAATACATTAATTTAAACAAATATTAAAAAATAAAGTAGTATATCATCTAACTTTTATCATTATTTAGTTGGGAAATTTTATTAGTGGTGATGGTGAGCAGTGGGCTAAGTCTTCCCCTCCCATGTAACTGAACATGAGCATTCCAAATCATCCTCTTAAAAATAAAACGGAGAATAACAATCAAGTTGATTTAGGAAATACTATAAAAACATACACACCTGACAAAGGAGAGTGTTAACAGTTAAAACTGTATTTGATGTTCTAGAGAACTGGTTTACTAGGTACTGGTTTACGAAGCTCTTGAGAAGTCTTTTGAGTATAGGTATACACAGAAACGTCTGGAAATCTCGGCTCTTACTAATGAGTAAGAGGAAACAGTAGCAGGAAACATTTCCTATACTACAAAACTTTCATTTGTAAACAGAGAATCAAAATTGGCCGTAGTCTTATTATTATAGTATATCTGCAACAACAGTGAAGAAAAAAAGATCGTACAGCTTGGTTGGCTTAAAAGAAATTGTGAATTATAGCTTTAAGATGTGTCCAATGGGCAAAATAAAATAAGCCCAAGGCAGTCCGTGGTGGGTATGACCCTTGGCGCCTTTTGTTCGTGTGCCACAGCCTAGCTACAGCTACAGTTCCTAAGCTTTAGAACATGATGGTTTATTTCCTAAATTATAAGCAAAAAATGACTCCCTGGTTACGAGAGGATACACATATACCATGGCTGACACTAAGGTACCCCTTGGGTTCCAGTCCACACCCTCCTTTTTCCCAAATAAGAATGAAGATTTCAACTACAGTATCAAAATAATGATAAAAAAAAGATTGGTATCATCTCCCAATCATTCCCTTCTGCCTGATGTTCCCAACCCGCCGGATAATAATACAAGAGAGGGAGCAGCTTAAGCATGCTAGTGCTTCCTGTAATTATGTGTGAATGAGAAAGAGAGGTGTGTGTGTGTGTGTGTGTGTGTGTGTGTGTGTGTGTATATGAGAGAAAAAATAATTAAGTGTACACAGTACTATGAGAGAGAGAAATGTCACCCAACAATGATTACAGACACTGGCAAACTAAGCAAATAGGAAAAAAAAAAAAACCAAACAAGCAACCTGATAAAAACATGGTTTGGCTGTGTAGAAAGAATACTAATTACAGTAATTCCTCTGAACTGTGTACCACATGCCTAATTACCCGGCAGCACAGTGATGAATTCGTAAATTGTTAACTATGTATCTGATTAACTTGTACTCATTTTAACAAGGTTGAACTTTGTTAATGTATAATCAAACTTCATAATCTGTTCATAATTTATCCTCCTCTAAAATGGTCATTGGTTCCTAACTTAAAATTGTGGAAGCTTATATGAAATGACAAAGTGAAGAAGGAATCAAACGAATATTTAAAGTAATGATAATTTTGAAAAAAATGGCATCTATAAATAAGAAAAAGGAGACTATTGGTAAAAAATACACTCACTTCTATATCACAAGTTATTTCTACATGAAATTTATTTTAGATGTATTGACAGTCTAGGGAAAGTGGAAGCATTAGAATAAAGATCTAGAAAATTTTATAATCACATTCCTAAAAAAAATGACAAGTATTTTTTAAAATATAAATTCAAAGCCATTGAAAATACCCTCATGCTTTCTCTAAAAATAAGATACCCATTCTATAATAAATAGTAATAAATACATTTACTAAGCATTTTTCTTCATTAATTACAACACAACATTGTGGAAAAATACTTAACAAGAATTAAAACAAAGTAATATTAATATAAATAAGAAAGGCTCACTGAGTACTACCGATGGAAGTATCTAGAAAATTTGGGTAATATAATATGGCTAAATCAACGTGGGGGACAGCATCAGCCAATTCCTTTAGCTTTAAGAGACTTTAGGTTCAACTAAAAAACATTTAACAGAAATTTTTCACCAATTTTCCTGTATGAGCACTGTACAGAATTACCCTAATTTATGGCAGGGTTTCTTTTCTTTTTTAAAATGTGTTTATTTATGGCTGTGCTGGGTCTTGGTCGCTGCGTGGGCTTCTCTTAGTTGCAGGGAGCAGGGGCCCCTCTCTAGCTGTGGTGCCCAGGCTTCTCACTGCACCAGCTTTTCCTGATGTGAGCACAGGTTCTCGGGCGCGTGGGCTTCAGTACCTGTGGCCCGTGAGCTCAGTGGTTGCAGCTCCTGGGCTCTAGAGCACAGGCCCAATAGCTGCGGTGCAGGAGCTTACTCACTCTGTGGCATGTGAATCTTCCAGGATCGGTGATGGGACCTGAGTCTCCTGCATTAGCAGGCGGATTTTTCGCCACTGAGCCACCACAGGAGTCCCTATAGTAGGGTTTCTTAACCTTGGCAATTTGATATTTTGGGCCAGATAGGTCTTTATCCTGAGGGCTGCCCTGTGCGTTGTAGGATGTTTAGTAGCATCCTTAGCTTCTATCCGCTAGACCCCAGAGGTGTTACCTCCCACCCCTAATAGTGACAAGCAAAAACATCTCCACATACTGCCAAATGTCCCTGAGTGTGTGTGTGCATGTGCACAAAACTGACCCCCAATGGGAACTACTGCTTTATAAATGTGGGGAAAGGTGCAGAAATTAAAAGTTCTGTTAATGTAGTCATAATTGAAATGCTTTAGCCAAGTTCCCTATTTTAAAGGAGAATGGGAAACTTTTTCTTTGATGAGAATTATCAAGCTACATCAAAAAATTAACTCAGCAAAAGAAAAAGAATTCAACGAAGTGTGTTTTATTTAATTTTTTTAAGGGAGATGTTGAGAGGATGAGAGAAAAAAAAAACAAATAAGAAATAAGGAAATGTTCTCTCTGACTTGTAAAATTAAGAACAGAGGACATAAAATTTTAAAAAATATACTTCAGTTCTGTATTATAGTTGAAATAGGGAGATGAAAACTGAAAGATCAGATAGAGGAGACCTAAGTACAAAAAGTGAGAATGTATAAGATGGCAAAGGTGGGGTGGCAGTAGGGGTGGAAATGGGGTGAAACTTTGAGAAGAAAGAGGGGCAGGCCAATCAGGAGTTAAAAGAGGAGCACCTCCTGGCCCTCCCTCTCGCTTCCTCTCAAGTCTCTTTCCGCTCAAACCCGAGCTCAGCATTCTTCCATCCAGACTGCCAACATCCTCCTCCCAGGGCTGGACCATGAGCCGGTGGAGGAGGCTGGGATGGAGGCTAGAAGGCAGGGGAGAATCACTACCAGGAGAGCAGCAGGGACACAACAAAGGCTGGGAACCAGCGAAATGCCGGGGTCAACACCCAGCTTTATCACACAGCGAAATCTTTTTTCGGTGAGGGAGCATTTGTGTGGAGAACAGCCCGGAAGTTAACTTCAAGAGAAAGGTAATGACAGCCTATGTTAGGGCACTGGCAGATGAATTGAACATAACAGCGCTTGCTTACATTTTGCATAGAACTTTGAAGGATAATACCTGTTTTTTATCCCTTATAACCATCAACAACACGTTTAGATTTGCTTTATGCACAGGAAACACTTAACAAATACTGCTGCTGCTGCTAAGTCGCTTCAGTCGTGTCCGACTCTGTGCGACCCCATAGACGGCAGCCCACCAGGCTCCCCCGTCCCTGGGATTCTCCAGGCAAGAGTACTGGAGTGGGGTGCCATTGCCTTAGTTCGGTTTAATTTGATTCACTTCAAGTTAACCTGTCATATCTATTTCAGTCAAAGGAAACTAAAGCCCAGTGAAGACAAGTGACTTGCCTATGATCCAGTGCTAAGTTTTGGAGCCAAGGATGAAACTGAAGTCTCCTTAATTCCAAAATCCAAAATCCACTCCATTAGTTGTAACAAATGCGTGGCCCATGTGCCATCCTCTCCATTGCTGTACCACTGTAGACATTGCTAATCAATTTCCTACCAAGAGCTTGCATACGGCCTCAGGATCCTTTTGAAAACAGGGCTCCAGGGGGCTACCCTGAATCAACTTTTCTGTGTCCTGCGGTGCACTGTGCTAACTAGCCAAGAGAAAGGAAGAAGACAGGGTAGAGATGCCCTGCTGGCAGAACCATTATCATTTGGGAGCTATGGGAGTGGGCTTCCTGGGTAGTTCAGATGGTAAAGAATCTGCCTGCAACGTGGGAGACCCGGGTTCGATCCATGAGTTGGGAAGATCCCCTGGAGGAGGGCATGGCAACCCACTCCAGTATTTTTGCCTTGAGAATCCCATGGACGTGGAGCCTGGTGGACTACGGTCCATGGGGTCATAAAGAGTCAGACACGCCTGAGCAACCCAGCACAGCCGTGGGAGTGAATCCAGTAGGAGGGAAGGATATAAGTACATTAAGAATGACTAAGGAGGAACTTCCTATGTGGTCCAATGGTTAAGAATCTGCCCTGCAGTGCAGGCGGCACCGATTCGATCTCTGGGGGTGGGGGGAACTAGGATCCCACATGCTGCAGGGCAACCAAGCCCACAAGCTCCAACTACTGAGCCATGTGCCGCAACAAAAGATTTTGCATGATGCGACAAAGATCCTGTGCACCACAACTAAGACCCAACCCAGCCAAATAAATATAAAATATTAAAAAAAAAAAGAATGATTAAGAAGCTAGAACCTGGGTAGCTAGGGGGATAACGGTACTGTTAACAGAAGGAGCAGCTGCAGAGCTGTAGTGCTGTGAACGTGATTTTAGATGTGTCGCATGCACAGTGAGAAAGGAGGCCATCACAGTCAAAGCTGAAGGAGGCTGTTCAAAGGAAAAAAAGGCAGGACCTCCTAATGGGTCTGGTGATCTCAGCCTCACAAACAATGGGAACTGTGGATCCTAAAGGTACATGTCCGAAAGATACTGGCCAAACACTTTTAGGAGAGATGCAATAAGGACATTCCAAAGTCTTGATTCAAAGGACACTGCTCTGAATCATTTTGCAAGGGGAGAAATATTCTCCTATAATTCAAATAATCACCAAATTAAAAAAAAAATCTGATTTCCTATGTGCCAGGTTCCATTTAAATAGGAGGAGGGAAGCAGTGAAAAGAAAATGGCTCTTTAACAACTTGTGATTCTCACTGAGAATGACGCAAGACGTTCTGTAAAACTTTACAAACTAAATTATTAAACCTTTACGTGCTTAATCATGACAAGATGTTTTTATTTAATGGGAGTCTGGATGAACTGCTTCCATCACTTGTCTTTCGGCATAAGATTAACAATGCAAGGCTTTCTATCAGCCCAATGATGTGCCTTAAATTTTATTCTGTCAGACACATTTGGCAAATTAAACAGAACACCATGGAAAATGTCTGGTTATAACTAAGAGGCAGGAATACTGCTTATGCAAACCTTGATAGGCAACTTGTTGAACCATTTCCTAACCTCAAAACAGATGTGTTTTCTATTATTTAGCATTTAATGTTTCATCTCGGCCTTTCTTTTTTAATCTTTAGCTAGTTTCTTCCCCTTTCACTGCCATCCATTTTATGAGTGTCTTGGTTAAGTTATAAAATCAAGCTATAATGATCTTATTTGGCACCATATGGCTAATGTCAGCCAAAGAGTCTTTAATATTTTCTCAGCAACAGGATATTGTAGTTAATGCTCTCAGAATGAATTTCAATCTAAAAAATATTACAGGCTATCTATACACACATACACATGTCTGAGAACTGTCCTCCTAAGCCAAACTTTAATTAATAGCCCAACAAAATAATACCAACACTTCAAATATGCCCTTGAGACGGACTACTGACACCAGAGACAACAGAATTTCTATTCAAAAGCAGAAAGTCACCAGTATTTCCTTTTCCAAAAACAACAAAACATCCCTCAAGTTCATCAATGGACCTACCAATATCCATTTTTCTCTGCATTATTAGTGAATTTTACATATATATGAAAGAATATTTAGATCTTAAGAATTCTTCATAAGGTTAGTTTCATTTCCAGTAAAGCAAAGATCAAACAGGGTCTTATATATTTTATTGTTAGGTATAAATCCACGGAAAGGATCTCAATCACACAAATTTTTGACAAGCTTACAGTTACGTGTATATGTGCTGAGGGTATAGAAAGCTATGGATATTCTCAACCAAACACTATTAAAACGGCCTATCAAGCAGCTCAATACATCATAGAGCATTTCCAGGAGTAAGGAAATTTCAACAAGCAGTACCTTTAGTAGGGAAATCTAAAAGTTCTGTTCAGCAGGAGTCTCTACTGAACGCTGCACTTGCTTCTTTGATAAGAAAAAAGAGGGATGGGGAGGTGCTGGTTGGACCGGGGATTATGGTTTCCCAGCTTTTCTTCTATTTCTTCTTTCTTCTTTTCTGTGCTTCCAAAAGAAGGGCTGGACCAAGAAGGGGAGACACTTTTATGGGGAGCCAGAAAGGCTGATCTGGGTTAGCCAGACTTTGAAGACCCAATGAAGTGGGGGAAGCTCCCTTTGTGACTTTCCAGATGGGTCTGGCCACCTCAGCTCAGGCACTGACAACCCTCTCTGGGGGCAAGTCGGTCAATGCTCCCAGTAAAACTGCAAAAGGGCAAAGTTTGGTTTTGTGCCCTCTTTTTCTTTTTGAAATCTTGTCATCTTTTCTCAAACACTCTCCTTCCATTTCTGTGAATCAGCACCATTTCCTTCCCAGCGCTTGTCATAATCTGAAATTATCCCATTGACTTAATTTTTTTGTTTGCTTATCATTTCCTTTCTCAACTGACTCTACGGTTCATGGGGGCAGGGACCTGGTCTGTGTCATTCACCCTGCAACCTGGCACTTGGACAGTACTCGATAAGAGGCTGCTGAGAGACAGACAAATTCCTTGCCTGCTCCCTGCCTCTTCTCCCCAGCTTACAAGGACAGTGACTATCAGTCCTACCCTCCCTCCCAGCCCGCAGCAGACACTCTGGGCCCCACCAATGTCTGTGTTGCCTGGGTGGGATCAATACCATCCCCATTCCCAGAGGCTGGACCTGATGGGATGAGCCAGTCATAGCTTTCTCCTGGCACAGTGTAGAGCTGGGCATACGATACCATTTGGTGCATTCGGAGAGAGGAGCTATGTGATATAATTTGGTAAAATTAAAATGGCTGGGGAAAGAGGCGGTCCCCGCCTCCCCTTTCCTTCCACGGGAAACATGGAGCCCTGGGAGCGGCTGGCAGCCATCTTGCCCCCATGAGGTAAAGGCTGGAACACACATAACAAGGTCAAGAGCTTTCTGAAGAAAGGAGGCCACATCCTTGGGACCTTGCTAACCTCTGGTCAAATCCACTTCAGGGTCTCCGCTGGATTCTCCACTTTGCTGGACTCATTCAGACCCTTGCTTTGAAGACCACCCGAGGTGGGACTCCCTTACTGCTAACGCTCCCTCCCAGAAGTCTCATGTCCCAAGATAAGTCCCGGCAAGGTTTTATTTCATTAACTGGGGGAAAGCCCAATATCAATTAGGTTTAACCCTCCCCAAGAATATTTTCACTTAAAAATGCAAACAGACAGACGCAGATGTGCTTCAGTGTTCTTGCATAATAATCCAGAGAGGGAAACAGAGCCAGCAACCACACAGATTCATCCCGCTTTCATCTTTATAAGTGGAATTCATACAAAACAAAGTCAATCACTGTAATGAGTTTAGGAAGTAGGTGTTTTCCAATTTTCAATTTTTTTTCAATAAATATTTATTTATTTGGCTGTGCTGGGTCTAGTTACAGCATGTGAGATCTAGTTTCCTGAGCAGGGATGGAACCCGGGACCCCCTGCAATCGGAATGCAGAATCTTAGCCACTGGACCACCAGGGAAGTCCCTAATTTTCACTTGATTAGTTGGTCAAATATCCTGCTTTTTTGAAATCAAGGAACAAAAGAACTACAGCAAAGTCTTGCGATCCTAGTTGCTGCTAAGTCGCTTCAGTCGTGTCCGACTCTGTGCGACCCCATAGGCGGCAGCCCACCAGACTCCCCCGTCCCTGGGATTCTCCAGGCAAGAACACTGGAGTGGGTTGCCATTTCCTTCTCCAATGCATGAAAGTGAAAAGTGAAAGTGAAGTCGCTCAGTCATGTCTGACTCTTCTCGACCCCATGGACTGCAGCCCACCAGGCTCCTCCATCCATGGGATTCTCCAGGCAAGAACACTGGAGTAGGTTGCCATTTCCTTCTCCAGTGCATGAAAGTGAAAAGTGAAAGTGAAGTCGCCCAGTCGTATCCGACTCCCAGCCACCCCATGGACCGCAGCCCACCAGGCTCCTCCGTCCATGGGACTTTCCAGGCAAGAGCACTGGAGTGGGTTGCCATAGTTGAATGAGTACAAATCTGAATGAAAACAATGCACAGGAGATATATTTAAAGGTCGATGAGGCTTCTGAGAAGAGAATGATGGCCTCTGACTTGAAGGTCTGCAAAGACTTCAGAGAAGCTGTATTTGTGCTGGACTCTGAGGATGGACAAGAGAGATGAAGGGCCAGAATGTGACCTGAGTTATACCTGATGAACTGTGCTGGCCCAGGTGGGTATGGATGCAAGGAGCAAACTACTGATGAAGTCGAGAAAGGTGAGCTGGGACAGGCTGTGTAGGACTCAGAATCTCGCTCTCAATTCAGTTGTCTCTAGAAACTCAGTGAAGACTTTCAAGCAACACAGTGACATAACCAGGGCGGGGT
This sequence comes from Bubalus kerabau, assembly GCF_029407905.1. Classification (NCBI taxonomy): domain Eukaryota; kingdom Metazoa; phylum Chordata; class Mammalia; order Artiodactyla; family Bovidae; genus Bubalus; species Bubalus kerabau. Next base: position 26,136,347 of record NC_073635.1, on the reverse strand, counting down.
GGGAAGAAAGACTGATGGATGTGGCCTTTGGTGGTGGCCTGAGGAATGGTAAAGGCAGAGGTCACAGCAACTGAAACTAGGAACAGTGGGCGGTTTTGTGGACACCAGCTCAGCGTTTGACTCCCTGCTGCTCCCACCCCCAACCAAGCCAGGGCTCAGGGAGATGGGGGCTCAGGCTCAGTGTTGGTTAAACAGTGTTCTGTGGGCCTAGGGCCCTAACCATCACCTCTACTGACGTTTTTATGGAAAAATACTTTTTCTCCCAAAAGAACAGCCTAAAATCAAAACTGTTGGAGCTCATGTAATTAGGGTTGGTATATTATATAAATTATTTTTAAGTTTAAAGATAACATCTCTAAGAACATTTTTTTTTTTCTCTATATTCCAGGACTGCTTTAAGATTTTAGTCTAGACAGATTCACACCCTTACAAATGAGCTTTTGAGCTTAGGATCTTAAAATAGGACTGTGCTGACATTGTAATACAAATCAGGAAGGAAAAATGGTTGGAGTAAGCTTTGTTTCTCATTTTCCTGATGAGTTTTGAATTAATCAAAGATGGGTAACATAGAACAGATAAATTATGGAAGGAAATAGAATGTTTTTATAGGTATTAGTATAGAAGATCTAAGACATTATGAATAAGGCACAGGGATTAGGAAATTTCAATCAATATTAACTATTATTTCTCCACAGAAGATGAGAAATTTCTTGGTACCCAAAGAGGACAGGCCATTTTGTTATTCAAATTAAGTAGGAGAAGATGTTGGGTTCAGGACAAAGAACCAGAGGATGGATTATGCTAATACTAAACGAGGTTAGACAGCAGAGGCTCCTCAGTTCACCTTTCTGTTGGTGTAATTTGTAGGGGCAAGGATGCACGTAATCAACTCCTATTCTTGACTGAGCACACACAAAAAGACACTTCTTTTCCTTACAATTTTGGGCTAAGAGATAGTATTCAGATGCACAGATTTCCTCGCACAAGAAACCATAAAGCTTTTGCAAAAAAACAAAACAAAACAAAAAAACACCTCTACACAGACCTGGAGAATTAGAAAATCTGTTCCCAGAAGTCTGTGCAACTCTGTAAGTCCAGACAGGCTCCTGAGCCATCGTGAGCAGTGGTCATAGGAATGTTCGTATTGTGCAGAGACATGCAGCACATAGTCTCCATATCACAAAGAAGCAGCTATTTTATGCTGCAAAAAGAAATGAGGCTGTGGGATGGACAACACGGCTGCTGGCGGCTCCTCCGCCTGGCCCTCTCCAGCTCTCACGCCAAGACTGGCCTCCTGGGCAGTGTTTCTGGGCCATATAATCACGAATATGAGTGGGCCTCTTTAAATACCTACAAATTTCTCTGTCCGTGGCATTCTCCAGGCAACAATACTGGAGTGGGTTGCCATTTCCTTCTCTGGGGGATCTTCCTGACCCAGGGATTGAACCTGTATCTCTTTCTCTGTCCGTGGCATTCTCCAGGCAACGATACTGGAGTGGGTTGCCATTTCCTTCTCTGGGGGATCTTCCTGACCCAGGGATTGAACCTGTATCTCTTGAGTCTTCTGCGTTGGCAGGCGGATTCTTTACCACTAGAACCTGAGAACCTGAGAAGCCCAAGAGATATCTGCTTTTGTGATCAAATCTTTTGATGTTCAACTATATTTTTGTTTTTATTCCAGCAGATAACTTGCATATATCCTGGCTCCTCCCTTACCTCTTTGGAGCAGTTCCTCAGAACTCTCTGAGAGGCTGTCTCCTGGACCACACTCCTCAGTAAGGTGTCTGAATAAAAGATAACTCACAACTTTTAGGCTGTGTATTTTTCTTCCGTTAACAACTGCATATTCTTTCACCAGAACCTATATAAAATATATTTCCCCCCTGGGATGCAGTATTCATGTGCTACATTTCCTTTTGACTTCATATCTTCATGAGTATGTTCATGGAACTGCGTCCAACCATGGATGCTCTAGCACTTCACCACATGGAGCGTCTAGTATGTACCTTTGCTCCATAAAGAGTTTTAAAATATTTGTTTTGCTTTCTCTCCCTACCCATCTTCTCAAATGAATTATTTTTAATGGAAAGAAAGTGAAAGTGGCTCAGTCATGTCCAACTCTTTGTGACCCCACGGACTATACAGTCCATGGAATTCTCCAGGCCAGAATACTGGAGTGGGTAGCTGTTCCCTTCTCCTGGGGATCTTCTGAGCCCAGAGAATGAACACAGGTTTCCTGAACTACAGGCGGATTCTTTACCAGCTGAGACACCAAGAAAGCCCATTTTTAAAGGAGATACACAGAAAAACATTAGATGCATAGCCTCTTGGCTATTATTGTTTTAAGTTGCCCACTAAGTCACTTTTCGTTTCTTCTCCTCAAACTCTGATAGCCTAGACTCTCTTTATAATATGAAGCAGAAATAGGATAAATATAATTCTAGTTATAAATTGTTGCTAAGTGGTTTTACCTAGCTAAAACTATAATACATACTGGATGTTTGAGAAATTTTGGAATATGAAAAGTTATGCTCATGCATCTAGGAAAATAAAGTCACAGAAAGCACAATATAAGAATATATTGGCAAGAACTTCATAGCATTGAACTAAACTTGCAGTTGGCAGGTGACCAGATACAACACAGCTGATCATGGCACTGACCAGAGAAGATGATTAATTTTCCTTCATTTCCAGGGTGCTGCCGCTGCTGCTGCGAAGTCACTTCAGTCGTGTCCTATTCTGTGTGACCCCATAGACGGCAGCCCACTAGGCTCTGCTGTCCCTGGGATTCTCCAGGCAAGAACACTGGAGTGGGTTGCTATTTCCTTCTCCAGGCTAGATTACTTTTATTCCAAGTTGGTGTTGTCAGTATAAGAAAGAGGAAGGAATATTGAGAGACTAAAAAGGTATATTACCAAAATGATTGTAAATGAAAGTCTTATCCTAGAATTTCTGAGGCTGCCAGATTCTGAGTTGATTATGAGTTCTCTCTCACTAAAAAAAAAAAAAAAAAAATCCTATGAGAGCAAGGGTCATAGCTTACTCATTATTGAATCCCCAGCTTCCAGTTTCGTGCCTGGCAACTAGTAAAATCTCTTAATTCAATCAAATAAACAGGAAGGAGATCACTTGAAAAATGAGAAGAAGATAACTGGAGAGAGCCAGTGATTTTAGGAATGGTTTTATGAGGCCCTAAGTAGCAAATAAATATTGAAAAGAAACATTTATTGTTGCATTATGCTTTGGAATCTCTACTAATTATCCCCCCAAATTTCCCATGAGGAAGTTAAGTGCTCTATTCAGTGAATGAGAAAACATAAAAATAAGTTAAGCCTAAGTATAATCGTATCATAGTAAGCATTTAAAACAATTCATTTCTTAATCCTTGGAACACATCATTGTTTTGCAGACCGAAGAAACAAAGTTTTTTTCTTCCAAAGTCACAGAGATTCAATAGTTCGAGGTCAACAATAAAACCATGCTGAAGGAAATAACTTGTAAGTGCTATTCCACCGAGGTTCCTTTAACCATAGCCTCCTTATGATTATCAACCACAAAGGCTTCAGGTCCCCGATCAATATCCCCTATTTTGACTCCTGGGGTTAGCATTTTCAAAGCTAAATTCTGAAAGTTCAATCTGTGTAATAAAAAAGGCAAAAGAGCAACATAAAGGAAAGTAAGCTATGCATTCATGGAAATGTTACTATCTTATTTATGTTTTGATTTATCACTAACCTAGGGAGGCTACAACCAAATAAACACTGGGGCAACCTTTATTTAAAGCTAACGCAAGCCCTCCGGCATATGTGTATATACACATTGCAAGGAAGAATAAGTGTTTTAAAACAAGTAACCAAGCAAGCAAATCAAGGGGATTTGATTTTAAAGACAGAAGTCACTGGGAGTGTCAGGTCAATGGACTTTTTACTTTAAATCTATCCTTCAAGGCTCTGGGCGATGAAGTGCTCATCGCTGGCCAAAAAAGACTTCAGGTCTCAGTTTAAGTTAACTGATGCTGAGAGGGAGGCCCACGCTACATTTCCAGGGAGCCAAGACCTAAACAAAACAAAAGAAAAACAGAACATTCGTAACAACTACACGCATGTGAAGCCTTTGCATTTGAACACAGAAACAGGTCCGCTTCTTCCCAGAATAGAAAGAGCCGAGGAGCATCTCAGAGGGCTCTTGTGACATCTAGAGTCCCGACACACAGCAGATACAAAGAGTGGATTTCAGTGCTTGGATATTCCAGGAATGACCTCAGCTTCTCCAGGCAGCTCTCTGCCCCTCTCACACCCTCCCTTCTCCGGACTGGCCCAGTTCATCTCCCTAGTCTTGGCTTCCTCCCCTGCCCCGTAAGATGTTTAGCCTCACCTTTAACAAGGGGACAGAGCAGATGCCCCTTAAATTCCATCTTTCATCCCCTCATGCTGCTGCTCTCCTCCTGTCTCTTTTATCTCGAAAGAGAGGTGAAAACCTCTTCTTCAGTAATGCTTCCCTCTTTCTCTTACTTTATCCCTCTAGACATCCTTTCCCTAACTGGTCAAAATTTAAAACTAAAATTAAATCACAGCAAGGCCCCTACAAAGGAAAGAGTTCTGTTCCAAGAGTGCATTCCTAAGTCCACTTTCTTTGTAAATCCAACAAAGTTAGCCTTGGTATCCAACTAATACAATCGGCTATATAGTACTGTACTGTAATAGGTTTTTAACACTTTGCATGCAGATAATACATAGAAAACACACACCAAAAAATAAACATTTTTAATCTTACAGTACCTTGAAAAGTATACTACAAAAGTACAACAGCTGGCATGCAGGAGTTGGCATCGAGTGAACAGGCAAGAAGAGATACTGACTGGGGGAAGGAGGGGATGTGGGTGATGGTGGAGCTGAAGGATCGTCAGCATTTGGAGATGGAGGGCAAGCTGCAGTTTCACTCTCGCCTGATGGCACAGGTTCTGGTTCCTTGTTGGAATCAGACGCACAATTGTATCTTTGAAAGTTTGAAACTCAAAGGTTCGTATGTAGGGGGCTTACTGTAAATGTACAGGTGACCCCTGAACCACATGTACTGACCCCCATAGAGAATCCATGTACAACTTCTACTCCCCAAAACTTGACGACCAATAGTCTACTGTCGACTGGAAGCCTTACTGAGAACATAGTCAATTAACACATATTTTGTATGTTATAGGCATAGCTGCTATATATTTAATGCATTCACGACACAGCTATTTCTCATATGTCAATATTTCTAGGTTCTGTGGTTTGTCTGTGAGTTTTTTCAAATTGTTGAAAATCTCCAAAAAATGTTTCCAATGTATTTGTGTATAGGTGGACCTGGGCGTTTGAACCCATTCTCCAAGGTTCAACTGAATGATGGTGAATATCTATTTATCCTGACCTTTAAAACATGACTGACCATTGGATTGCATATAACTAAATGGCTGGATGAAGCAACGTTTGTGTTGGGGTTCTCTGTCATGGTTGTGGCCCTTGGTTTCCGGTCCAAGTGCCCACACCTCACGTGGGGGTTTCCAAACAATCTGGTCCAAACGCTAAACAAAACACCAACAAGAATTTAGGAGGTGGAGGGCAATGCTGCATAGATGAAGAAAAGCAAAAAAGGAAGCCAGCTGAGCCTGGGAATATTGTTTTTTCATTGTTTCAAATTAAATACACACTGAAAAGAAAATGAAAGCTTATAAATCAGCTTCAGACTCAGTCTGAATCCCAACGGCATGACCCTCCACCTACATGTTTCAAGCACCATGGTAACGTGGCATCTTTAAAGTCATCAGTTATCCTGAGAATATTTTCAGCAGAGATTAGCACAGCATTTCCCGTGGGGAGCGCCAGCTGGGAGGCATCCTCCAGCTGGCTGGAGACCGCACAACTGGCTTCACACACATTTCAGAATTCGAAGGACCTCCAGAGGGTGAGGCAGCCTTGGCCGGTGCAGGGACCCCGCCAGCTCGCACCCCTTAAAGCCAGACGGATGAGAAAACAAACACAGACCACGGCCAAAACCCTGCCCGTGATCTTCATAACCATCTTCCCTAAACATTCTTACACACACTGTGCTTATTCTTAATAGGCGTACTAAGAAGTGATCATTTTGAGTGACAAGCAGAAACAAATAAATCCACTGTATAGCCTCATGTAACTCATACCGACTCTAAACATCTTGATTTTTCTTTCTCAAAGGCATTGAATAACAGATTTGGAGTCATCACGATAACAGCTTGGTTTGTAATTTGCATCAAGGTTTATAATAAAAGGAGCATATGACTGTTATAGGTGGTCACAATGACAGCTAACACCTGGCAGAACTGTTGTCAAGGAGATGGTGCAGGTTCAAATCTGGACGTGGAGTGAAGAACTCTGTGTGGGCGGGGGCGGGGAGGGGGGGGCAGTCCAAACACTGAATTGTTAGATGAAACACAAAAAGTTGATTTGATTTCCAGTGTTGTACTTACACCTCCTTGAAGTGATTTCCCATGGATTCTTGTCATATTTTAGGGAAAGGAGGACCAAAAAACAAAACAAAACAAAACTCGACTCGATTTTAAATGGCTTGATTCCAACTCTACCACTTACTGTGCTTTGCTTACTCACTCAATTGGGTCCGGCACTTTGCGACCCCACGGACCGCAGCCCACCAGGCTCCTCAGTCCATGGGGATTCTCCAAGCAAGAATATTGGAGTGGATTGCCATGTCCTCTTCCAGGGCGATCCTTCCACCCAAGGATCGCACCTGTGTCTCTTAAGTCCCTTGCCTTGGTAGGCGGGTTCTTTACCACTAGCGCTACCTGGAGAAGCCTGTGCTGGGAGACACTCCCCCAAAGTCACACAGCTCCAAGTAGCCCAACTGGTGCCAAAACGGATATCTGACCTCCAAGCCCCCTGTTGTTCCCACTGGGCCCCGCGAAGCTCTGGTTAGGACCCGGAGAAGCAGAGGCCCAGAGAGCTTGGACCAATATATAGAAACAGAGCTTGAAAACCATGCCTCTCAAAATGGAAAGCCCGCTGCTCTTTCCTTTATTCCAGAAAATGACTGGGCTTCTCCACTGCCATCCTAAAGAACTGGGGTAACTGCTGTCAACTAGGATCTTAAGGAACACAAAGAGAGGTTGATCCACCAGTAAATTAAGCAGTGAAAGAATGAAAAAGAGCCTAAGAAAGGGGGGCAGCTTGAAATATCTCCCCAAATTCTGTGTTCAGATAAGGAATAAAGAAAGGAGGGACTGGAGTTAAGATTCTGAGCTTCTGCTGCAGGGGCTGAGGGTTCGATCCCTGATCAGGGAACTAAGATCCCCACATGCCCTGTGATATGGCCAAAGAATTAGGGAGGATAAGGGGAAAATGGGGACAGTCAAGGAGGACCCTAGAATCCAGGGTGCAGGGCTCCTGGGGGAGGCGCTCCATGACCTGCTTGAGGTCACACTCTAGTCTGGCTCAGGAGAGAAACCAGACTCCGCCCTGGTTCGGGGGCTGTGCCGCGGACGCCCCCAGCTTTACCATCTCACCTCCTTTCCCCTGAGCTGTGTAAAGTGCATGAGTCACTGGGAGGACGGCCAGGCCTTGGTGGGCTGCCCTGGGCCTGAGAAACACAGCGAGGGAGGAGAGAGTCGACCGTGTGGGTGTTGGGAGGCTTATGAGGGAGCAGTGGGGGGCAGAGGCTACAAGGCAAATGACAAAGCTGGTGGTGTTGAACAAAGGATGGGGGCCGGCTCAGCCCCCGATTCACCAGTGAGTCAGAATTTGCGAACAGGAAGCACAGCCTCAAACTGTGTTTTGGAAAAGGCCAGAGAGGTATACTCGCGGAAGGTCGCTGTTTTATCATCAGAAGCAAAAAAAGCCACCGCTGCCAATGACCACTAAATAGAAGCTGGACTTTTACATTAATTAAAAGTCACGCAATGCACATCTGGGCCAATTTTTCAATTACCAAGAGTTATAACAAGAGAGGACCTCAAGGCAAAGATAAGCTCCCAGGAGGCTGTGTCCATCTGATCCTGGAGGTAGTCAGGTCATCTGGACGCTAGAACAGCATCTGAGCTGCTTTCCATTTCTCTAAGGTCAAGCAGATTCAGGCAACAGACCCAGCAGAGCTGACCAGTCGTCCTCCCACCAGCGCTTGGACCACGTGCCAGAGGATGTATGCACCATCACCGCCCCACGGCGGTGCTGTCTGGGATATCAGCTCTCAGACGCCACCTCCTGTCTCCCACAGGGAGCTGCGCCCCTTTGGCTTACAGAGGACAGCATCACCAGGTGGCGAGGACATGGGACCCCCTGAGTGAGATTTGCCCCCGACACCTGTTCAACAGGATCACACGGCCTCACTGCATGCACCTCATGAGAAAAGACCCTGATGCTGGGAAAGATCGAAGGCAGGAGAAGGGGACGACAGAGGATGAGATGGCTGGATGGCATCACTGACTCGATGGACATGAGTTTGAGTAAACTCTGGGAGCTGGTGATGGACAGGGAAGCCTGGAGTGCTGCAGTCCATGGGGTCGCAAAGAGTCGGACACAACTGAGCGACTGAACAACAACAACATATATGTGCTAAGTCACTCAGTCGTGTCCAACTCTTTGCGACCCCATAGACTGTAGCCCACGAGGCTCCTATGTCCATGGGATTCTCCAGGCAAGAATACTGAAGTGGACTGTATACTGGGGTCCCTGGAGAAGGAAATGGCATATATACATAATGTGTGTGTGTACACACACACACACACACACACACACACACACACACACGCATATGTATATATATAAAAATATACTTCCCTGTCGACAATGTGTCCAGGCTGCTTCCTTATGAAGCCCCAAGCTGCCCCTCTAGTGCAAGCCTTCTGTATTTCCACATGAACTGCAGGGTCTGATCAGAGTCTTGCAGTTTCTGATGTGTAGGAACAAAACCATCTCTTTTTTTCTTTTCTTTCTCTTCTTTTTAAAAGGATGGCTGTCCCAGGGTATCCAGCACGTCACTAGAAAGTCTGTCAGGAAAGCAGCATTCAAACCAAGAATTCTTAACCTGTATCCACCCAGACCAAGAGCTATTAATCTGGATCCTAGCTTTGAGGATATGTAACTTCTTGAAATTGAAGGCGCTTGTGTGTGTGCACAGGCATGTATGTGTGTGTACATGGCTGTGCATGGAAACGTTTATTTTTCTGGAGTATGGTCCATACCTCTCATTAAGTCCTCATGAAGGAACATATTCCCCAGGAGATTAAAAAATCAATGATTCAGACCGGGGCTCACCAAATTGGAGCCTGCAAGCCAAACCAGGCCACAGCCAGATAAAAAAGTTTGATTAGAACAGGGCCCTGCTTATGTACTTCTGTATCGTCTAAGGCTGCTTCACACGGCAACAGCAGAGTTGAGGGCTGGCAACGAAGACCACAGGGTTTGCTAAGCCTAAGATATTCACTCTCTGGCTCTTTGCAGAAAAAGGTGCTGACCCCCAATTTAGACTATATTTTTAATTATTTTTGGCCACACCTCCCAGCATGTGGGATCCTAGTTCCCCGACCAGGGATCAAACCCGTGTCCCCTGTACTGGAAGAACAGAGTCCTGACCACTGGACTGCCATGGAAATCCCTAGACAATATTTTTTTAGAATCATCTGCTGCACTTGGATGGTTGCTTGCGAATAATTCACCATTCAGATCCAAAGGTGAGCATATAATCTTTGAATCAGTTTCCTGCCCTAAGTGGCAAGTTCACAGATTACTTGACGGGCTCCAGACACCCCTCCTCCTGTCCTCCTTAGAAGTCTGCTGGACAGAGGAGTGACCAAGAGAGAGACGAGTGAGAATTCTTCCAAGGGGACGCTGCCACAGGCGGCCTGGGCCAAGCTTCCTTTGCAAACTGCTAGCAAAGAGACAGTTAAGCAAGAGAATTATCATCACTCTAAATAATTCAGAGTCCTGCTGCTGGCTACAAACCAAAGATGAGAAATTATATAATTAGCTGCAGCGCATTTAAGGGACTGTATAAAAGATGCTAATGCAATCACCCCTTTCAGGCCAAGCTGCAGAAATGATGCCATCTATTAACTAGTCTATAAGACTGGTCCAAATAAAGAGAAACATCCTAAAGGGTATTTCCAAAATAATACTATCAATCAGTTTGACAAAAAACTTTCCTTAGGCCTCGGATTAAGAAAAAGTCTTGCTCCATTTGAATGTGGTCTAAGTTGCATATTTCCCTTTCCAAAGCATTCTTTATATTAACTGTATTATCTTTAAGTCGAGAATCTTTTTTGTGTATTTTGGTGGTTGTTTTGGATAGCTCTCATCATGCTGATCTGTTTGCTGGCTGATCAGGTTATGTATACAGACCTGAATACATGCACTGAGAACAAAGCAAGCAGACACCATATAAATACGACCACACAGAACCTCATTATGCAGAATTATTCTACATCAGTGTCTCCCATGCTTGAAACCTCAAGGACACTATGCCTTACCTAAACCTGCAGTTTGTATGTGAAGCCAGGTGTGTGGGGCAAGGAAAGAGAACTGCAGAGTCAGATGAAATGAGATGATGTGCGTGAAAATCACATTGCAGAGTGTGGGTGGCCCATATTTGATTAGCGATCTCAATGGACGGAACCAAAAGAATTAGGGTTTGAGCCCTATTTCTATCCAGACTGCTTTGGTGTCCTATCCTTGGTGAGTCAGACTTTGGTGTCTTTGTTTTTGAGGCAAAGAGAGCAGTACACATATTTTCAACCATGTGGGGCTGGTGCCTCTAAGTCCCACGTTGCTCGAGTCAACTGTGCATTATTTACAACTGCACTTCCGTCCACACCCTCCCGTGCACCCCACCCCACACACTCTCCCTTCCCTCCCTACTTCCTTCTTCATTGCACTTATCTTCTGATGTTTATGCAATTCATTTATGAGTTTGCTTATTAAATACCTTCCTCTCCCAGAATACAAGCTCCATGTGGGCAAAAGTTTTTTTCTCACTTTAGTTTACTGTTAAATACTTGCTGCTCAGAATGGGATCTGGCACATAGGCATTCACTAAATAGCAGTCAAATTCAGTGGAATTTATACCTATATGCATACACACATATAAGATCAGAAACCTTGACATAATAAGTTGAATTCATACTGTCTCTAAACCCTCCGAAGTATATTCATAGATCCTACTTTTCATATTTGTGAAATCCACTGTATATAGTAACATTTTATATCTCCTTTGAGGAAGAAGAAACAACAGTACTCCTTTTTTTCATAGGTTTTTAAAGCTAATCCTAATGTCACCTAATCTTCTGACTTTAAATGGCATTCTCAGAATCATTCTGTTGAAAGATAATCAATTGTGAAATGCACAACCAAAAAATCATTAAAACAGAATACACACTGAAAGGACTGATGCTGAAGCTGAAGCTCCAACACTTTGGCCACCTGATGCAAAGAGCTGAGTTATTGGAAAAGACCCTGATGCTGGGAAATATTGAAGGCAGGAGGAGGAGGGGACGATAGAGGATGAGATGGTTGGATGGCATCACTGACTCAATGGACATGAGTTTGAGCAAACTCTGGGAAATACTGAAGGACAGGGAAGCCTGGCGTGCTGCAGTCCATGGGGTTGCAAACAGTTGGACCTGACTTAGTGGCTGAACAACAACAGCAACAGGTTTAGCTAAACTGTCCTTAAAGTTGAGGCACAATCTTACAAAAAGAGAGACCTTGTTTTTTCCAGTGATCATCAACTCGAAAGATTTACAACCTCAGTTCTCAATAGTTGAGTACGAAGTTTTGTGGTTCTACCAGAGAAATGACCCAGCTGTCATATCAGTGGGACACCCTACAAGTGATCAAAAGATAATTACTGAGCCATGGGCTCTGATGTACTAAAGGTAGAGATTGATCACTAAACTAAAGGTAGAGACTGATGTTGTCTTGAGAGAAAAAGGATGCTAGCTCTCCCTCTGACCATTGGACCATGGTTTTCCTTCATTCATCCCCTCCTCTGCATCCAGAGATGCAGGATCTTTTATTTCTATTGCTGGCACTTCTTGGCAGGGTTGCTGAGTTTTTTGGACTTTGTTCTGATGATCTGATAAGATTCATATGAATTTAGAGAAACTCCTTCAGAGCTGTTATATTTTTTAAAATATAATTTTATTCATTTATTGGCTGTGCTGGGTCTTCGGTGCTAGAGGGTTTTTCTCTAGTTGCTGCACATGGGCTTCTCACTGTGGTCGCTTCTCTTGTTGCAGAGCATGGGCTTTAGGGCACAGGCTCAATAGTTGTGGGACATGGGCTCAGCTGCTCCACAGTATGTGGGATCTTCTGGAATCGGGGCTCGAACCCGTGCCTCCTGCATTGGCAGGCACAATTTTTTTTTAAACATTGAGCCACCAGGGAAGCCCCAGATTTGTTTAGGTCTCCAAAAAAAGTGAAGACTCCTGATTTCACAATGACCTTGCTTATTGATACACCAAGATAAGTCACTCCTGGTGGCTCAGAGGTTAACACGTCTGCCTGCAATGTGGGAGGCCTGGGTTCTGTCCCTGGGTTGGGAAGATCCCCTGAAGAAGGAGATGGCAACCCACTCCAGTATTCTTGCCTGGAGAATCCCATGGATGGAGGAGCCTGGTGGGCTACAGTTCATGGGGTCGCAAAGAGTTGGACACGACTGAGCGACTTCACTTCACTTCACTTGCTTATTGATACACCAAGGTAAGTCACTCCTACAATCATTTTTTTTTTTACTAAGGGTTTTATCCATTTTTTAATTTTCCGGATCCACTGAAAGAAAAAATCTAGCTGTAAGGAGCAAAGACTCATATAATATCAGGATCTTATTATATTTCAGTTACTCCAAATACTTATAGGAGTGAAAATCTGTAAAGACAACCTATATCCACACTTGTATCAAATAATTACCCAATTTTGAAACTTGAGTTTAGAATCATCTTCACACCAAGTATTTTTCCTTAGTAATTTCTACTTCATCTGCTTTCCAGGAAGTAGACATTTAACTTCCCAGAACTTTATTGAAATTCCAAGAATCCTTGACATACAGACGTCTCTTAACACACTCTTGCTGCAGGAACTGAATCGGTAGATTTCAAACAGGAATAAAAGCCTGAGTGCATATGCCTTATGCTTCTGCTGCTGCTGCTGCTAAGTCACTTCAGTCGTGTCCGACTCTGTGCGACCCCATAGACGGCAGCCCACCAGGCTCCCCCGTCCCTGGGATTCTCCAGGCAAGAACACTGGAGTGGGTTGCCATTTCCTTCTCCAATGCATGAAAGTGAAAAGTGAAAGGGAAGTCGCTCAGTCGTGTTCGACTCCTTGCGACCCCATGGACTGCAGCCTACTGGGCTCCTCCGTCCATGGGATTTTCCAGGCAAGAGTACTGGAGTGGGGTGCCTTCGCCTTCTCCGGCATATTCCCTATGGACCTATGTTAAGAAGAAAGTTCAAACTGTGCCCCCCTGTACTAGAGACATGTGTGGGTCCAGGGCAGGGGACAAAAGGACATGCTGTCCTCCTCTGCAGGACTGTCACCCAGATGCAGGAAGAGAATGACCCAACCAAAGCTGGACACTGAATTTGAGGCTGTTCTGCCACTGTCACCCCCAAGGAACATATGAAATTTATTACAGCCTTTCATACCTTTTTCTTTTTTTTTTTTAAGGGTTTTATTTTTATTTTTTAAAATTTTATTTTATTTTTAAACTTTACAATATTGTATTGGTTTTGCCAAATATCGAAATGAATCCACCACAGGTATACATGTGTTCCCCATCCTGAACCCTCCTCCCTCCTCCCTCCCCATACCATCCCTCTGGGTCGTCCCAGTGCACCAGCCCCAAGCATCCAGTATCGTGCATACCTTTTTCTTTTTGTCTGAGAGCTTGCAGGCAGCTATGCTACTGCCGGTCTTCAGCTAGACAGGCCCCTAGCAGCAGAACTCAGTTGGAAGGAGAAGGGGCCAGCAAACCAGGCAGACCTCATTTCAACTCTATTCTCTGTCATTACTTATCCACTGGCAGAATTCGGATGTTGAAAGCTCTTAAATGGCCAGAATTATTGGCTAACATTAATAAGATGTTGGCTGGCATGAAAACAATGAAAGTCCTGGATGAAGGTTCAAATATGCACTTAAAGGAGAACCTGACTTGACATCACTATTGGAAGCTCCAGAGAATTCAGCAGGCCACAAGCTGAGCATGAACCCGAGTTGTTGGGCAATAGTTTAAAGGGGTCATCGTCACTCTGAGGCTGCATGTGAACAAGCCGGATGCGTTTATTAAGTAAGTTCATATTCTCTATACTGTTCGAAGCCCCCAAGGAGTACAGAATTCAGTGCTGGGTTTATTTTAAGGAGGATATTGCTGGCCACAAAGTACCCAGAGAAAGTCATCAGGATAGTAGGGTGGTCTTAAGAAAGCTTTGCCTAAGAAACCTGGATAAAAATTGGGGGGAAGTAATGGGCCTCAGCAGAGAAGGCAATGGCACCCCACTTGCCAAAGGCCACTTTTGAATGAAACCTCAAAGGACAGAAGGGAGTTGGGTTTTGGGTGACACAGGAGAAAGGGAAGAAGAACATTCCCGGTGGAGGGGACAGTATGAGCAAAGGCAGAGATGCAGAAAATAAAGGAGTCTTTGGGGAGACTGGGGCCTCCTGGTGGCTCAGACGGTAAAGCGTCTGCCTGCAGTGCGGGAGACCCAGGTTTGATCCCCGGGGTTGGGAAGATCCCCTGGAGAAGGAAATGGCAACCCACTCCACTACTCTTGCCTGGAAAATTCCACGGACTGAGGAGCCTGGTGGGCTGCAGTCCATGGGGTCACTAAGAGTCGGACACGACTGAGTGACTTCACTTTCACTCTTCACTTTCATGCATTGGAGAAGGAAATGGCAACTCACTCCAGTGTTCTTGCCTTGAGAATTCCAGGGATAGGGGAGCCTGATGGGCTGCCGTCTATGGGGTCGCACAGAGTCAGACACGACTGAAGCGACTTAGCAGCAGCAGCAGCAGCAATGGGCCTCAGTCCTTAAGTATCTGAAGCGTTGACAGGCGGAGCAGACTCCTACACGGATTTAACCATCCCTGGAGAAGGGAAAAGCTACCCACTCCGGTTTTCTTGCCTGGAGAATCCCCACGGGCGGAGGAGCCTGGCAGGCTACGATACGTTGTGTCGCACAGGAGTTGGACACGACTGAGTGACTAACATTTCTTGGGCACTCACCATATTCAGGGCAGCGCACTAGGTGCTGTGTTATATAGAGATTCATGACACACAGGACCAGCCTGAAGGCACTTGCAGCTAAGTAAGACGAAATGAGGAGTCTGGGGTCCCCGGCTTTTATTCCAGTTCTATTACCTAGTAAGTATGTGATTTTGAACAGTTTCTTATCTGCTGTTAATGATACTGTAGGGCCACATGGCAAGAATTTTTCTGAGAATGAAATGAGATAAAGATGGATAAAAAGAATGAGAAATTAGTGATTGAAACCAAGTAGACGGGGGAGGTTTTACCACAAAGGCCACTCTTTTTTTTCCTAACACTGAACTTTTTATTTTGTATTGGGGTATAGTCATCACCACCTCAATGAACATGAGCAAACTACAGGAGACAGTGATGGACAGGGAAGCCTCGGGCACTGCAGTCCATGAGGTCGCAAAGAGCCAGACACGGCTTAGCGACTAAACTACAACCACAAATAGCCAATTAACAATGTTGTGGTATTTACAGGTGAACAGTGAAGGGACTCAGCCACACATACACATGCATCCATCCTCCCCCAAACTACCCTCCCATCCAGGCTGCCATATAACATTGAGCAGAGTTCCATATGCCAAAGGCCACTTTTGAATGAAACCTCAAAGGACAGAGGGAGTTGGGTTTTGGGTGACACAGGAGAAAGGGAAGAAGAACATTCCCGGTGGATGGGACAGTATGAGCAAGGGCAGAGACGCAGAAAATAAAGGAATCTTTGGGGAGACCAGGGCCTCCTGGTGGCTCAGACGGTAAAGCGTCTGCCTGCAGTGCGGGAGACCCAGGTTTGATCCCCGGGGTTGGGAAGATCCCCTGGAGAAGGAAATGGCAACCCACTCCACTACTCTTGCCTGGAAAATTCCATGGACTGAGTAGCCTGGTAGGCTACAGTCCATGGGGTTGCAAAGAGTTGGACACAACTGAACGACTTTCACTTTCACTTCACCTGGGGAGACCAGTGAGCAGCACTGTGGCTGGAAGACACGGGAAGAGGAAAGCGATGAGAACGCTCTACAAAGACACAACGAAGCCGACCTACTGCACGGGAGGACCAGAACTGCATGCCAAGGAGGACCTGGGCAGTGGAAGGCTTGTCAAGGGAATTTAGGAGAATCAATCTGTGTGCAAACATAGCTGGAGTCAGGAAAGCAAAGTGAAGAATCTTTCTAAGTCTAAGCAAGAGATTATGAGAAAGTAACCCAAGATAAAGGCACTGACGATGGAAATCAGGGGAATAAACTGTCGGATGGGAGGAGTGAAGGTGAGCGGACAACAGAAGATAGCTCCATGGCGACAACCTTGGGGTTAAGGAGAAGGCAGAAGCCAGGCACTGGAATGGGAAACACAGGAGGAGAACAAAGTTGACCAAGAAGATGGTAAGTTCAGCTGTGGGCTGTGTTGAATTTCAGGTGGCTATGGAAAAATCAGAAAGCAGTTCATGAGAGAAAGTTGGAAATATGGTTCAGGGGCTCATGAGAGGAGTCAGAGTTAGAGATGTAGATTTGAGAGGAGGTACACTTAAAGATGAAGCATGTGCTGTCAAACATAAACGAACTTGGGTTTGAACTCTGCCTTCCACACTAACTAGCTGTGTGGCCCTGGACAAATTGCTTATCATCAAAGCCTTAATTTCCTTAATTGTAAAATTGGGAAAATTATACAGACTTCAAAGGCTCTGCTTATTGCATACCATCTGGTTGCCATTTGTCACGTCACTGTCTACCATAACCATCACTGCTGAAACCATTCAGGTAGATGAATTTGGCTAGGAACAGACAGCAATTAAGTAGAAAAAAGAGTTGAGGAATGAATCTTAGGAAACAATTATGAGGGGATATATGACAGAAGAATAAACTTGAAAGAAGCTTAGGAAGAGTCAAGGAAGTGGGCAGAAGATCAGGACAGACCACGAAGGATGAGGGGCATCACCAAATGTCCAATGTGTCTCTGTTCCTGCTCTGGAACTGTGTTCATCTCTACCTGTTTGTAGAGACACAGATGTAGAGAATGGATGCATGGATACAGGAGCTGGGCTTGTGGGGGGGGGGGCAGTGGGGAAGGGAAGGGTGGGATGAGTTAAGAGGTTAGGTTTGACATAAATACACTACCTACCATGGGTAATGTAAATAGCTCGCGGGAATCTGCTATGTAGCACAGGGAACTGCTCTGTGATGTCCTAGATGAGTGGGGAGGGTGGGGGTGGTCCAAGAGGGAGGGAGTACCTGTGGAGGCACTGCTGATTCACTTTGTCTACAGCAGAAGCCAACATAAAATTGTAAAGCAATTATACTCCAATAAAAAAAATAAAGACAAAACAAATACCTCCAAGGAGTCAGGAAGGAAAAACATGGAGAACACGGGATATAGTGATGTGACGATCATCCTTGTTCAGTGAAACTATTATGTTAAGGGAAATGAGATTTTCATCCAAACTCCAAAGGGATGTGTATCAGATACACAGTGAATTGTGAGACAGATAAGCTTCTAGAAAGGTCCACGTAGATGCAAAGAAATGATTGCCGGCCTTAAGTCTTCTTACCCACTTTCAGAGGTATAAGAGGCTTAATTCATTAGAGAGAAAGGGGATTTCTGAGATGAATCTCTTTAGAAAGAGCTGTGCTGTGAGAGGAGGGAAGATGCTCCCTCTCATCCCAGCTGGGGCTCCCCTGGGAGATCTGAAGAGCTCAGTCAGTGTCATCCATGGATGGAGGGAGATAACAGACTGGTGTTTGAGTGTCTGGTTTTTCTTCCGAGAACCTCTGGCAGCAGAGTAAAGGAGATTCGCTGGCAATGTGTGGCCTGTGGTTGGGGCAAAAGACATATGAGTGCAGAGACAGATCTGAGGGAGTGAGCTGGCATGAAGATAATTTACATTCTTCTCAAGAGGATCATTTGAGGCCAACAAGCAGAGCTTTGGAACACAAGGACTGAGGGAGAAGTAGCCAAAACTGGAAGAAACTGAACTGACCACATCGAAGAAGAGCTGAATGCTCCCAGTGAGAGTCCCTGAGGAACCGCTGCAAACACTCACAAGAGACTTTGCTGAGCACCTGCTCTCATGCCCAGAGAGGCTGGGCCTCCGCAGCACAGTCATGAGGACCTGCCACCCGCTCCTCATCCCCCAGCTCCACTGTCCCCTTTCCTACTCCGACCCTGAAGGATCATTAGCACACAGGTGGCAAGTAAAGAGGAGAGAAGGTATCAATCCCACTTTTTTTTTTCCTGCAGAGAAAGAACTCACTACATTGGTCCCTGGATCCATAAGGAAAACCATTCCAATTTGGAATGACTACTACATAGAACTACATGTTTCCACTTCTTAATTGAGATGATGATTTGTAGCTAAAAGAGTTCATAACACTTCTACTATCTTAGGAAAGAACAGAAAAGTCTTTTTTTTTTTTAGATTTTTTTTTGACTGGATCATTTTTAAAGTCTTAATTGAATTTGCTATAACATTCCTTCTGTTTTATGTTTTGTTTTTTTCACTGCAAGGCATGTGGGATTTTAATTCCCTGACCAAGGATCAAACCTGCATCCCTTGCACTGGAAGCAATATTGGAGGACAATTTTGTAAATTAAAAAAAAAAACAAAACTTTTGTGTTTTCAGCATATCATTTACCCAAAGGTATAAAAAGTGAATTAGGATGAGGCGATGGACCAGGGATTGAACCAGCACCCCTGGAACTGGAAGCTCAGAGGCTAAAATACTGAACCACCATGGAAGTCCCAAGGGAACATAAAAGTCTTGAGAGATTTTCCCAAGTGTCATTCAGTGACAAAAGAAGAACTTTAACCATCATTCAAATTTAAAAGATAGTGGAGGACAATTTTGTAAATTAAAAAAAAAAAAAAAAAGCTTGTGTTTTTTGCATACCATTTACCCAAAGGTATACAAAGTGAGTCAGGATGAGGCGATGGAGGTTTCAAGGACAGTATTTTTAAAGCTGTCTGGCAGAGACAGAAAGGCATTGTGGTTTGATGAGATGATTGACAGCTCCTTTAGGACAGGAGAAACTGAAGCATGGTCATGAGTTGAGAAGAAAGAGATTATAAAACCGAGGTAAAACAACAAATGTTCAGGAACAACAGGAAGGGAATGATGAAAAGGCAAGGTCACAAATAAGAGAGAAGACAAAGTCAAGAACATTATCACTGCCAAAGAAAGACTCTTCTTCCTTTGAAAGATGGGAGGAGGGGAGAAAATGAATGAATGTTCAGGGACATTTTGATCTAGAAGGACAAGGAAACAAAATAGTTTACTGTGAACTGGCTTTAATCATCCTGGTGGTCTACGAGGAAAGTTCGTCTTCTAAGAATGAAGGCAGTGGGTGGGTTTTACTACTCTGGAGGGCAGAATTAGGACCACTGTGAACAGGTCAGAGAGAGATTTATTTAGATTTAAATATTTAAATAAATATTTATTTATTTATTGAAAATTTCTTATATTTTCAATATAAGAAAAAACTGATTTAAAAGCAGCACTAGTGGAAAGTGGAGCTGGCCTTCTTATAAAGGAGTAAGTTGCCGAAACAGAGTGTTTTGGTTGGGGACAGATGAACAACTGCTGCAGCGCTGTCGGGAGGGACTGTAAACCCATGGTTTCCAAGACGCCTCACGTACATGATTCATTCTCAGTGTTATATTTTGTAGGTTTTTTCATGTGAACAATTCAGGTGTCACTGTTACCGAACATAAGAAAAAGAAGCCCATGAGGACTGGAAGAGAAAACATAAAGAAAAGATGTGTTATATTAATACAATGTCTTTCTTTCCTAAGGAGAAAAATCATCTTTTCATAGAAAAGGAACTAGCTGGTACTCCAGTTAGATTCTGTCTCCAAAGTATAATGCGTCTCTACATGTCTCCAAAGTATCTATAGGTCTCCATAGCTTGGCAGTGAATCAAATTAGAAAATATCACTATGTTCTGGGGAACTTTATATTTACACATGAGCTAAAATGTAGCCATGGAGGAGGAAGTCTCCAGAACCCCTTTAATTTTTCTACAGCTAAGATGCAATGGGGAACTTACTGACAAGAGCAAAGCATGTAAGCCAATGGGCTTTCTGTTTAGAATTCATAAAAATGCACACCCGATTTTCTATTCAAAAAGAAAAGGTCACAGAAACTTGGCAATTATTCACCACTACAGTTATAATTTTTTTTGAAATAAGAACTGTACATTCCTAACATCAAAATCTATTGAACCTATCAAGTATTCCAGCATCGGGTACCACACATCTGAAATAAATCTGCTCACAGATTTCATTTAAACTGGCCACATCATCCAATTAAAATTTAAACCTATAAAGAATTGTCAGTCTGTTGTGACCCATCAGATATTTTACCACAATATTACTCCAAAGAGATAAAATATACAAGCAAAAAGTAATATTTTGAGTCAAAGTTCAGCAGCCAAGATCCTTCGACAGCTTCAGACATAAGCAATATTAAAAGTCATAGGAGGGTCCTATTTCATGGAAGTGTTACTGTCTACAATTATTTGTGTCTGGTGCACTGCCCGGCACATGGTAAGTTAGCTCAGCTTACTGAATAAATGAATGGATGTATGAAAGAATGGGCTTCCCTGGTGGCTCAGATAGTAAAGAATCTGCCTGCAATGCAGAAGGCCCGTCCGTGGGTTGGGAAGATCCCCTGGAGGACAACATCACAACGCACTCCAATATTCCTGCCTGGAGAATCCCCATGGACAGAGGAGCCTGGTGGGCTCCTCATGAAAGAATGAGTGACTTTTGCTGGCAGTAGCTCGAAAGCCACTTTGTAAGGAGGTCTGGTCAATCCAGACACTAAGCGTCTTTCTGGTGTCCCCAATGACCTTGGGGACTGTTTCTTGTGATCTTTCTTGGCATCACCAGCCCCAGGACAAAGCAGCAGATCCATTAAAATCCCTCTAACCCAAATCAATGTGGACCTAAGGGCTGGGACTTCCTGAACATCATCAGTTTTATAAATCTGACTGGGTCTAAATGTCATTTGGTTTAATCTTCTAGAGATTCCCTCCAGAAAAGGGTGGGTATCTTCAAAGGTCGCTGCATCTCCTCTCACCTCCACCACAGGAATAAAAGTTGAGAGTAGGGGAAAAAAGCAATAGATAGTCACTTTTTTGTTCTAAAGTGCCCCAGCAGCAAATCTTAATGACATCTGCCTCCAATTAAGCCCTGCCAATGCAGCTACATGGCTGAGTCCAGCTGCGGTCCACCAGGAGGTATATTTCAGCCGAGGTGTCATTCACTAACATCATTCACTAAGTAATAAGGAACACAGTTTTGAACGTGCTTTGACATTTATTATCTCATTTGAGGTCCATTACAACCCGGGGAGGGGGGAAAGGTGTTTTACAGAATGGAAAGCAGGCTTGGAGATGTAGAGACCACACAGCAAGCAGGACACCAAGCTTGGGCCAGACCTTTGTCTCCTAACCCTGTCCCAGTATTGCTTCCATTATGCTGGGTTCTAACCCGATTTTCTCATCACCCAGAGCTGGGGAAAGCAATGAGGACCCTGTGGTGCCTCGTGCCTGATGTAGCTTCTGCTGCATCTCATTCAGGACCTGAGTCCTTGTTTCCAAGGTCAGGATGGAATATTTCTGGGAACTTGTATCAAGAGGGTCCTGGGTACCCGATACCATAGGGTCCACAAGAGAAAGCTGAGGAAACGTCCCTTCTCAAATCACATAACCAGGAAGAAGACTATACTCTAGATGGGTCTATCTACTGCAGGAGAAACCTGGACCAGTATTCCCCAGAGACAGGACTCTTTGTTACAGCAACCTTAGGAGACAGATAGACAACAAAAATACTTCCCTGGTGGCTCAGACGGTAAAGTGTCTGTCTGCAATGCAGGAGACCCAGGTTCAATCCTTGGGTTGGGAAGATTCCCCTGGAGAAGGAAATGGCAGCCCACTCCAGTATTCTTGCCTGGAAAATCCCATGGATGGCGGAGCCTGGTAGGCTACTGTCCATGGGGTCGCAAAGAGTCGGACACGACTGAGTGACTTCACTTCACTTTCAAACAAAAATATGTAAGTCTGAAGTCATGCCTACTAACACTAAGGAATTAACATTAATGCCTATTAACGAATCAAGGGCACAGGGGAACTGGTAAACAGAGAGGATGAGCAGAAAGAGAAAGGCAAATACCATATGACACCACTTATACGTGGAATTTAAAATAGGACACAGATGCGCTCATCTACAAAACAGGCTCATAGACAGAAAGCAGACCTGGGGTTGCCAAGGGGAGAGAGGAGAAGGCGAGGGATGGACTGGGAGTTTGGGGTTAGCAGATGAAACCAGTATATGCAGAATGGATAAACAAGGTTCCACGGTATAGCACAGCAATGTGTATTCAGTATCCTGAATCCTGAAATAAACCATAATGGAAAAGAATATAAAAAGGAATGTGTGTGTGTGTATATATACACACACACGCATACACATATATATGTGTGTGTGTGTAACACCAAATCAGTTTGCTGTACAGCAGAAATTAACGCAACATTGTAAATCAACTCATTTCAATAAGAATATTAAATTTAATTTTTTAAAAAAAGGATGAGTGAGGTTTGAGCTCCTGAGCAGGTGTCAGGCCTGGCAGGGGTGAAGTAGGCAGGTGAGGAAATTGGCCAAGCGACTCTGGGGGGGTGTTGGCTTTGAGGGGTGGACAGAAGGTGACATCCTGAGACAGGCACCTCACCACGGAGTTGCTTTACCCTCCTGGGTAGAGCCAGGCATTTCTCAACAAAATCCTCTCACCTTTTAAGGGCAGCAAAGTATAAATCCATCAGTTTATCATCAACATACAAGCGAAACTGTGTGAAGCTTCCTGTCTCCAATTTGGCATTTCCCTTGACTCTGTTTCATCATTTCTAAATCAGACCGCAAGCCACGACTGAGGAAGGATCCCCTGGCCTGTGTCTCTATATATAGTCCTTCATCCACCACAGTAGAAGGCGCTAAGAAGCCAGTGATTGATGACGATATTGCTAAAATGGTTACATTTGGAGCTGGAAGAAGGAAGGTATTTTCTTTTCTGTGAAAACGGGGGAGGAAGAAAGCCCCCTCGCAGTTTCTAATATTGATCTGGCTCCACTGTAGTCCCGTGAAATAAACATCTATAAAGTTACAATGTCTCACTGGAAAGACCTTAAGAGCCGTCTCCAGGAGCTTTCCCAGCAGTCATTAGGGGAGGTATCATTGCTAATCCTGAACTCACTGCAAGCTGGCTTAATTTCGAGAGACAAAATAAAAGTGCTGCCTTGTGGCAAAAGCCCACTTCTTGGTGCCATTAAATCAAGCAGAGCCTCTGCGCCAATATTAATCCAGTCATGCTGGCTCCCCCGCTCCCCGTTGCCCCTCCTTTCAGGAAGCCCCTATGGAAGAGGCCAAAGGAAGCCTCGATGTGCAAATATCGTTTAGCAAGTACAGATAAGCTGCAGCAAATCATGCTCAGAGCACTTAAAAAAAAAAAAAAGATTCAAATGTTAATACATTAGCGCCAGAACATGCTGTACAAGCGACAGGGAAACTGCAGTTGTTAACGTGTGAATTTAGTCTTGGGGTAGGTTCATGCCAGGAAGTAAAAAAAAAAATCTCAATTTAGACTTCGTCTCTACCCCTACCCCCAAGCCACGTGCTTCCCGGAGGATATGGGGGAGTACACGGTTACTCAGCAGATGTACTTCACACCAAGAAACGCTCGGGGTATATTCATCCCAGGAAAGGATGTGCAGTTCTCCCTTTGTCACTAAAGTTTTAGTCTGAAGTAGTCCATCACAGGGCCAAGCCACACATCATGGGCAACATCCCCTGACTCCCGTGTGTGCGTGCATGTGTGTGCATGAGTGTGCGTGTAAATATATGCATTCTTATCCATGAGAAAGGTTTCTACAGGTAAATCACGGGGATTTTGCTGTTCCACGTTTCAGAAAGCCGGCCTGCCCATCACAGCGGATGAACACGAGTAGGCTGGAGCCACCTGGGTTGAGAGGACACTGTCAAGGGCGAAAGCCCAGCCCCAAGGCTACACCAAGAGAGGCAAGGTTGGGGAGAAGGCCCGGGTCTCCCTGGGGGCTGGGGGACATGGAGGGCGGCAGAAGCCCAGGCTGATTTGAAACCGAGCTGGATTCCAGTTCAAGTCTGACAGGCTGCTTTTCTGTTATCAGAGTAGCAGACTCAAACTTTCATTTCAGAACGCCTCTGGTCTCTCCGTCCGTCCCGTTAGAAACAGCTATTTTCTTTACATTGGAAATCAAGGCAGTTTACTCTTTTCAAAACTGTGCTGTCGGCCCTTCTGCCTGACTTCGAACCTTCACTTCTTTTGCACAACAGCTAAGCTGTCTCATCTGAAAAAGGGGTGGGCTGGGGGATAGATTTGCATCAATTTTTGTCTCCAAGGAGTGTCTATTAGAGATAAAGACGCAAAGTAGTTAGAGAAAACTTATTTAGAGGGAAAGAGGTACCAAACCACTCTTCCAGCCTTTTCAATCAAAACATCAATAACTTAAATCTCTTCAAGTGACAGAGCTACAAAAACCTTTATTAGGCATTTAAAGTTTTAATGATAAAGGGGCAACCTCCCTTATTCTTATCCCTCCCTATACACCTGAAGTCATTTTAAAATGATGAAATAACTGTAGTGTGTTTAAATGCATGTACCTGATATGCATATATGCATATAATATAGACATTCTATGTGAACGTACATCAGCCATATTTGGAGCTCCAGTATTTCCCACCCACTTGGTCAAAAGCTCATTAATTTATCTGCATTTATCTAAGCAAGAAATTCATTATCACTTCAAAAAGTACTTCCAAGTAGCAACAATTTGAATTAACAATAAATATGTACTATGTCCCTAATTAAATCAGAAGTCATATGACTTAGGAAAGGTCTCTCTGTTCAGGGCAATTGTCTTTTCTGTGATGCTGTTAAGATTCTGAGATGATTTATGGTATCAGAAAACATCATTCTTGAAGTTACAACCTTTCACATGCATTTCCTAAGATGTATCTTTTCCTCTTTATCAATGGTTCCTTCTCTATCAGTCAGAAAAAAAAATCACATTTCATTTTCAACTGAAGGATGCTCTTTTCTGATCCTTCACAGATCCTAATGACACACAAATTCTGACATATTTAAAGGAAAAGGACACAAGACTATCTTTCTCAGGACCTACAAGAGAAAGGAGGCCATGTGAAAGCTGAGTCTAGACACATGCTCAATAACTTCACAATAACACATCTTTCAACTATGAGTTTTGATATAAATATGTAATTAAAAATGTAGACATCGGCACCATGATTTTTCTATAGAACACCAATGTAGTTAACAAAATGGTTATAAATTAGCCACTGGTAATTTACTCTTCTAAATGATTTAACCTTTCCAATGATCATTTCATCTGTTTTCTATATTATAAAAAAATCAAAGAAATTCGAGATATGGAAAAGCCATGTTGGCTGAGGATCTGAAACTGATTTGGTAGCTTTCGAGTTGACATAATCTTGGCCCGAGTGCAGCTCATTTTGGAAAGCTGCCTCAAATTTCCCCTGGTTTTGAACTTTTTTTTTTGTTTCCTTACCACTTTCATCTAGCAAGAAATCATCCTGGTAACGGAACTTCTCCGGTCCACATGCAATAAAAATGTCATCGTCACCAAAAAAGTCCTGAAGGCACATCACCTACAAGAGAAAAGCGTGGCACTCAGCAAGGGGTCAGCAGAACAGCAATTACAGCAAAGCATCCCCGCCAGTGGACATCTGCATACAGCCACTTCCCAGCTAATGGAATCAACAGGGCCGTTCCTCCGGAGGAATTTCAAAGGGAGGTTTTTCAGCATCTGTTACTAGTAAGAAACATGTTCCGTTTCAGTGGTGCAGGAAGGCGGGAAAAAGTACATAGAACCGGTAACTGTCACATTTATGACTTGACATATCAATAGGCTAGGAGGTAAGAGTCCTTTATTTTCACAACAGACTGGACGCAGCAACTTGTAGAAAAGGAGCACTCCTTCACTCCTCTGACTGTAACCGTCCTGGAGAGCAGTAAAAGTCAACGTATGGTTTTAGCAACAAATGTGTTTTCTAGTAACTGATGCCCTAGTTACATGATGATGGTCGCTGGGGCAACAACTAGAGAAAAATATTTGTACCCTAACAGGAATAGAACAATCTCCTTGAGACCCCGTCTGTGCTGCGCTAAGTCGTACCTGACTCTTTGTGACCCCATGGACTGTAGCCCGCCAGGCTCCTCTGTCCATGGGGTTCTCCAGGCAAGAATACTGGGGTGGATTGCCATTTCCTCCTCCAGGGGATCTTTCTGACCCAGGGATCAAATCTGCGTCTTCTGCATTGGCAGGAGACTTCTTTTACCACTGAGCCACCTGGGAAGCCCAAGATCGCTTCTACCTCTATCTAAAACAAAAATGGCACCCTTCATAAAAGGAATAATAGAAAAAGTCAGTTATTTCGGAGATTTAGCTACAGAGACGAAGCAACTGTATCCCTCATCTCAAGCTAAGCTGAACTTTAACACTCCCATGGTTCCCTAGCTTGTGGTCACACAAAGGGAAAGTTTTAAAACAACCTTTTGATATTTTATTCAACTTCTTCTCCAACATGAACTTTGAAAGCTAAATGCCGCTTTTCAAGTAAATGTAGTCCAGATGAATAATTCCGAGCTTACTGCTCTCTCTCAATATTTTTGCTGTTGTTGTTCACAGTATGTATAATGCCAGTAGAAGGCACCGGAAATGCTTCTGATTTCTATCTATTTTCAATTTTTTTTCTACCACTTGGAGCAGATTGTAAAGTGGTCACTTGAAGGCACCATTCAGAGCTGCGTGAAACAGACTTTCGTATGTATTTATCGCATTTTCCCTTGGATATTTGAGGATCAGAGACAAGCCTTCCTGTGTCTGATTGTGAGATGTTTTTGGTCTATGTTCCCTGTGAACCCCTTCCCTTACGTACTGGCACTTCATCCACAGAGCACCGCTGGGGTTCTGGGGTTCTGCTCCTTGTCAGTTCCCGTAACGTGACCCTGACAAGTCAAAGATGCTTGAGCGCTTACAGAAGTAAGGTGGGGAAGGATAGCGTCGTTCAGAGCCCCAGATGCAATGCTGTGGAGGCATCAGATAGTTTTTCTCCGATAATCTCTCATTCCCAAACAACTACTTGGACAGAGTGAAGTCAGAAAGAGAAAAACAAATACCATATATTAACATATACATGTGGAGTCTAGAAAAATGGTACGGATGAACCTATTTGCAAAGCAGAAACAGAGATACAGATGTAAAGAACAAACAGATGGATGCCAAATGGGGAAGGGAGGTGAATTAGGAGATTGAGATTGACATATATACACTATTGTTACTACGTATAAAGTAGATAACTAATGAGAACCTACTGCATAGCACAAGGAGCTCTACTCGGTGCTCTGTGGTGACCTAAATGGAATGGGAGTCTGAAAAGGTGGGGGGTGGGGAATAGACATACATATAGCTGATTCTGGAGCAGGAAATGGCAGCCCACTCCAGGATTCTGGCCAGGAAAATTCCATGGACAGAGGAGCCTGGAGGGCTACAGTCCACGGGGGTCGCAAAGAGATGCACGCAAACACACATAGCTGACTCACTTTGCTGTACAGCGGAAACTAACACAGCATTGTAAAGCAGCTGTGCTCCTATAAAAATTAAACAATAACAACAACAAAATCCCCACAAATAACCACTCGGCTGAGGTCTTCAGGAGGATACTTCTCTCACAGTTTGATAGTAAGCGTTAAGTGTGAGTGAGGGACATTCATGGTGGTCGGTGCTTATCCTGTCTCCAAAAGCTTGAAAACACAGGTGACTTAAGAGGGACACTGTAACCATCCAGGAAGATGAACGGAAGGTCTTCACCACTCAGATGCTTTGATCGTCTACTTGGGTTAATAACAGGCCTTCTGAACTGGGATCCCGCTCTCTGTTCCATTCCTTTCTGTCAGATTGCAACCATGACTCTCTTCATTTGTATCTTCATGACACAGCACCCAGCACCGCAACCCCAGCTGTCCTGACCATCGCGGGAGTCATCGCAACCAACCCTGCCCAGCCCGCTGTCATTTTACTCACGTAGCTCCACACTGTGCCGACTATCTGTGCGTTAGCATACAGCACACAGGCATATAAAAATGAGTAAGAATGGGAAACCATGTCTTATTCAGGCAAAAATGTGAACAATTAACCCTAAAGAGCAGTACTTCCTAAAGTGAGAATGATTAATAGAATTTGTGCCCCAGAGGGTCCTATGGCCATAGAGATCTGGAAAATACTTCTCCAATATAAACAGATTTCTTTATTTCGTGCTGTGTCACTTCAGTCATGTTCAACTCTTTGCGACCCTATGGACTGTAGCCTGCCAGGCTCCTCTGTCCATGGGATTCTCCAGGCAAGAATGCTGAAGTGGGTTTTCATTCCCTTTTCCAGGGGTTCTTCTCGACCCAAGGATGGAACCCATGTCTCTTACATCTCCTGCACTGGCAGGTGAGTTACCACTAGCGCCACCTGGGTTTGTTTCTTTCTGATCTTCTCAAGACCCTTAATGTGCTAGTGAGTGAGTGAGTAAAGTCGCTCAGTCGTGTCCGACTCTTTGCGACCCCCATGGACTGTAGCCTAACCAGGTTCCTCCGTCCATGGGATTTTCCGGGCAAGAATACTGGAGTGGGTTGCCATTTCCTTCTCCAGGAGATCTTCCCGACCCAGGGACTGAACCCAGGTCTCCCGCATTTGTAGGCAGATGCTTTACCGTCTGAGCCACAAGGGAAGATCCAAATGTGCTAAGCACACTGCAACTCCAAAGAGGAGATACAAAAATACAGTCTTTCCCAGACTTACTTGATTCTGGAACTCTCCTCATCAGCATGGTATGCTCTCTTATTGGATGGGTTCCCTTTGGTACTATGCTGACGGCTGTTAAGTGAAGAGAATTTTAAATTCATTCAAACATTTAAGCTGGACCTACTCTGTGCCAGGCTCTGTGCCAAATATTATGATGACAAAGCTCCAATGGTTGAAAAATACTGTTTTCCAAAAGAAAAAAAAAATGCCCTTTCTTTCCACATATTGCCATCATTTGCATTTGAGAATGTCAGTTGGCCAACCAGATCACCTCTATCTACCGGTGGCTACTTTATGCCACTGATAAGTGAACAAATACCTATCAAAACTATAACATGTTCTGAGCAGGTTGCCAGCCAACTCCCATCCATCATATCCGGATGACCATCCTCCCAGCGCGAGACTCAGAGAATAGAGCGACAAGGATACAAACGGGATGGTTTAGGTAGAATTCTGTTCCAAGTGGGAACTGAAAACATGATGAACTTTTGATGTTGTTTCCAACTCCAGGACTCCAAGAACATAAAAGGAACACAGTGATGGCTACGGAAAAGTAACTGTCATCACTCAGCACACACACAAAGAAGGCAGGAAGAAGTCCTTTCAATGCCAAGCAACACGTATCCATTTACCTCTCAATCTTCAGTGAGTGAAATCAAAGAATTTGTTCAACTGTCAGAAACTGTGATGTTTTCTATGCTCTCTGCTCTGGCATCATGTATCCATTTCCCTGCTTACAAAACTCCCACCCAGAGAAGGTGCGTAGGGTCAGTAGATCAAGTTCAAACTTAGAAAACTGCTCCCTGTTAGAAGCCTTGGTAAAAGAGTTGATCGCAAAGGAGGCTTAAACACAAGGTTACAATAAAGATGGATTTTGGATAATCTATGTACAGGGGACGGGGATCAAGACCATCCCCGTGGAAAAGAAATGCAAAAAAGCAAAATGGCTGTCTGGGGAGGCCTTACAAACAGCTGTGAAAAGAAGAGAAGCGAAAAGCAAAGGAGAAAAGGAAAGATATAAGTATCTGAATGCAGAGTTCCAAAGAATAGCAAGAAGAGATAAGAAAGCCTTCCTCAGCGATCAATGCAAAGAAATAGGGGAAAACAACAGAATGGGAAAGACTCTCTTCAAGAAAACTAGAGCTACCAAGGGAACATTTCATGCAAAGATGGGCTCGATAAAGGACAGAAATGGTATGGACCTAACAGAAGCAGAAGATATTAACAAGAGGTGGCAAGAATACACAGAAGAACTGTACAAAAAATATCTTCACGACCCAGATAATCATGATGGTGTGATCACTCACCTAGAGCCAGACATCCTGGAATGTGAAGTCAAGTGGGCCTTAGAAAGCATCACTATGAACAAAGCTAGTGGAGGTGATGGAATTCCAGTTGAGCTATTTCAAATCCTGAAAGATGATGCTGTGAAAGTGTTGCACTCAATATGCCAGCAAATTTGGAAAACTCAGCAGTGGCCACAGGACTGGAAAAGGTCAGTTTTCATTCCAATACCAAAGAAAGGCAATGCCAGAGAATGCTCAAACTACTGCACAATTGCACTCATCTCACACACTAGTAAAGTAATGCTCAAAATTCTCCAAGCCAGGTTTCAGCAATATGTGAACCGAGAACTTCCTGATGTTCAAACTGGTTTTAGAAAAGGCAGAGGAACCAGAGATCAAATTGCCAACATCCGCTGGATCATGGAAAAAGCAAGAGAGTTCCAGAAAAGCATCTATTTCTGCTTTATTGACTATGCCAAAGCCTTTGACTGTGTGGATCACAATAAACTGTGGAAAATTCTGAAAGAGATGGGAATACCAGGCCACCTGACCTGCCTCTTGAGAAACCTGTATGCAGGTCAGGAAGCAACAGTTAGAACTGGACATGGAACAACAAACTGGTTCCAAATAGGAAAAGGAGTATGTCAAGGCTGTATATTGTCACCCTGCTTATTTAACTTCTATGCAGAGTACATCATGAGAAACGCTGGGCTGGAAGAAGCACAAGCTGGAATCAAGATTGCCGGGAGAAATATCAATAACCTCAGATATGCAGATGACACCACCCTTATGGCAGAAAGTGAAGAGGAACTCAAAAGCCTCTTGATGAAAGTGAAAAAGTTGGCTTAAAGCTCAACATTCAGAAAATGAAGATCATGGCATCTGGTCCCATCACTTCATGGGAAATAGATGGGAAAACAGTGGAATCAGTGTCAGACTTTATTTTTCTGGGCTCCAAAATCACTGCAGATGGTGACTGTAGCCATGAAATTAAAAGACGCTTACTCCTTGGAAGAAAAGTTATGACCAACCTAGATAGCATATTCAAAAGCAGAGACATTACTTTGCCAACAAAGGTCCATCTAGTCAAGGCTATGGTTTTTCCAGTGGTCATGTATGGATGTGAGAGTTGGACTGTGAAGAAAGCTGAGCGCCGAAGAATTGATGCTTTTGAACTGTGGTGTTGGAGAAGTCTCTTGAGAGTCCCTTGGACTGAAAGGAGATCCAACCAGTCCATTCTAAAGGAAATCAGCCCTGGGATTTCTTTGGAAGGAATGATGCTAAAGCTGAAACTCCAGTACTTTGGCCACATCATGTGAAGAGTTGACTCATTGGAAAAGACTCTGATGCTGGGAGGGTTGGGGGCAGGAGGAAAAGGGGACGACAGAGGATGAGATGGCTGGATGGCATCACCAATTCGATGGATGTGAGTCTGAGTGAACTCCAGGAGATGGTGATGGACAGGGAGGCCTGGCGTGCTGCGATTCATGGGGTCACAAAGAGACACGACTGAGCGACTGAACTGAACTGATGCACTTTGATTGTCTGTGCTCTCACTCTGGATCATTGAGCTGGAGGTAGCTACAAATGTATTCTATCCCATCTAACAATAGAGGATAACAGAGGAAGATTTATAACCCTTTTTTCTAGGCCAATATACTTGGAGATTTTTCCTTTAGGCATTATAGTATTTTCTGACATCAAAGGATTAGAAAAGATAGAGAAATGTAAAACCAATACTGTGTGATTTGATACATCTATGCAATGTTATTCCTTCTTAAGTCTGAGGTTCTCAAAAGTCAGCGTGGTAACCAGCTTTGAGAAACAAGTTCCATTTATGGATTAAAACAACAACAACAACATTCTTTGCTACAAAGAGATGGTGACCATTGACCTTCTCTTCTGTGAAATCTCTAGTCAACAGGTATCAGGTATTGGAAGCATCCATCAAGACTAGGTCCAAGAAAGATGCAAAGGCAGAGAGATGATGTTTAAGAAAGTCCAGCCTGTCCCTGTTCACCATCACTCCTGCCTCCAGAAGAGGTGGTACAGTCAGTGCCTGTCTATCTCCGTGATCTCCATGGCCACAGATGCTGCCTCAGCACCGTCTCCTCAGCACCCCCATCACCACCTCAGTCCACAGCTTAGCCTCCTACCTGTGGACCATGGTTTTGCTCACTCCCACCTCCTTTCTCTCCCACTGATCCTACTTAATTCTCTTAATCTCCTTCTTCTTAGTAAACTTTCAGTCTCTCTCTCTATGGCTCATACCAACACCTATGACTTATCATCACACTGAAGTTCATCTTTGAGCATGGCATTCCAGAATCCTCGAAATCTGCTCTGAACCTAGTTTTCAAGTTCATGGTAGCTTCAGCCATGAGATGCTGCCTGATACTCAATAAGTGTTGATATGGATGGATGGAGGGATGGATGGATGGACAGACAGGTGGGTGGGTGGATGGATGGATAGATGAATGGTTGGATGGATAGATGGATGGATTAATTTAAGTACTATGCTCTAACAGGAAACATGTTCCAATTTATCTGCTTTACTTACTCTCCTTGGAAAGGACTTCTTCTATCTTATGTGTGTGTGGCTTTGGAACAATTTTTTTTTCCCATTAGGTATCCCCTTCTACTAACTCTTTGACTACTCAAATCCCTTCTACGACTCAAGCCTCCGTTGAAGATCTAAGCCTTACCTTCTCTCTACACTCCAACCCAAAGTGACTCACCCCTGCTCTGAACCCCTAGTCATCACTCCATAAGCGTTCTCTGGGCACCACTGTGCGAGGCCTTGAGGATAGGACTGCCTTCAGCCTTCACTTCTTCATTTCTAGCGCTTAGAACAGACTGGCACTCCAAGGAATTCCTAACACACTGCGGTGAATTGGAAATTCAGCCGAGAGGAGCCTGCAGCGTCTTCCAGCAGTTTGTCGCAGGTCTGGAGGCAGGTGGCTGGGGTGTGGCTCCTGCTCTGCCATGACCACTGACCTGAGCAAGTCAGGAAACCCCTGTTTCTAAAGATCCTAAACTCCAGGCAGAGATGGTGCCTCCCTGAGTGCAATTCTGCAGCCTGGTCGTAAAAGCCCAGGGTTCTGTGTTAACCCAGCTCCACCCCTCAGACCTTCATCTCTTCATGCCTCCATTTATTGTTTTGGTTGTTTTAAGAATTTGACTGCGACTCAGAAGAGGATAAACCCTCAATACATTTTAGCTATTTTTATTAGCCCAAATACAGTTTTCCTTCCAAATAAGCACAAATCAAATGCATAGCTAATATAAACAAATAAATAAATTTTTAAAATGCAACAGATAGCTCCCGGGCACAACAGGCTTCTATTGTAAAAGTAGATTTGGGTCAAAGGTAGCATATGGGTGCCCCTTCTTACTTTGGGTCTAGGGGATCCTATGGGTCAATCGTTTTGGGGCAAAGCACACTTTTTAAAATATATATTTACTTAAGGTCTTCGTTGCGACAGGTGGGATCTGTAGCTGTGGCACGCGGCATCTTTTTAGTTGGGCCAGGTGGGATCTTGGGAGCCCGGAGTCTTAGCCACTGGACTGTCAGGGAAGTCCCACGGAGCACAATTTGAATTAGCATCAGGGAGCTCATACGAAGCCGGCTGCGGTTGCTGACAACAAGCTGGGTTTATGCCCCAGGTTTCCACTGAAATGATGCTGTGAAAGTCACCTGCAAATATGTTCACCTTCGACCACATGAATATATAGTTCTATGAACCACTGTCTTAATCAGGGACTCTTGGAGCCAAATTTTAGTTTTGTGGGAGCCGGAGATGTGTATTCCTCTGAGAAAAGTATCCTCTGTCAAAATACCCCTATATTAGAAAAGGCATTATATGCATATTGTATGCAATTCACAAAGGAGGTAATCAGTTTATGGCACAAGGTGCCATCAATCAATTTTCAGTTCTTACCTAATGCTTTGGTTATTATAAGAATATATGTTGTTCGGTTGCTAAGTTGTGTCCGACTCTTTGCGATCCCATGGATTGTAGCACGCCAGGCTTCCCTGTCCTTCTCTATCTCCCGGAGTTCACTCAAAATCGACCATGTCCATTGAGTCCGTGATGCCATCCAACCATCTCATCCTCTGTTGCCCCCTTCTCCTCCTGCCCTCAATCTTTCCCAGCATCAGAGTCTGACCCCATGAGTCAGCTCTTCACATCAGATGGAAAATCCAATCCCAAATAAAAACACTTTATTGCATCTGAATTTATCCCTGGGGATGATTAGCATAATACCATATCCATATCTCAAAAAAGATGGATGATTATAATTGCCAGGGATGCTGGAAAAAGCCTTTGAATGAAGGTCATGATACGTAGATTCTGGGCACAGATAGAAGGAAATGGCAACCCACTCCAGTATTCCTTGCCTGGAGAATCCCATGGACAGAGGAACCTTGTGGGCTGCAGTCCATGAGTCACAAGAGTGACCATGCAGGTCACAAGAGTCGGACATGACTGAGTGACTTTGACTTGACTATAGACTTGGACCAGTTACCTAAATTCTCTTATCAGTTTCTCTAATGGTTCTATGTTTTACCATAGTAGTTATGTGATGAAGATATAATAAAAGATGTGTGTGTGTGTGTGTGACAGAGCAATAAGAACCTTTCTATATATATTATTACACTTAATATTCAATATACATTATTACATTTAAGCCCCTCGGCTATGGAGACAGACTATGAGACAATAGTTAGATGCTATTTGGAGAAAGAAATGGCAACCCACTCCAGTATTCTTGCTTGGGAAATCCCCTGAACAGAGGAGCCTGGCAGGCTACAGTTCATGAGGCTGCAAAGAGTCGGACACGACTGAGCAGCTAACAGTTTAGATGGTATTAATATTCCTCCGGGCTTCCCAGGTGGCTCTAGTGGTAAAGAACCTGCCTGCTAATGCAGGAGACACAAGAGACTTGGGTTCTATCTCTGGGTTGGGAAGAGCCCCTGGAGTAGGAAGTGGCAACCCACTCCAGTATTCTTGCCTGGGAAATCCCATGGACAGAGGAGCCTGGTGGGCTACAGTCCATGGGACCACAGAGTTGGACACGACTGAACAACCGACCACACACACAGTATCCACACTTTACAGATTTAGAAAAACTTAGCCAGATTAAACAGAAGATCAATAGGAATTGGAAACTAGGTCAGTCAGAATTCAAAGGCAGGCTTTTACCTGCCAAGTTTCAGGAAAACAAGACTATTCAAATGCATAGAAACATATACCCTTGCATTCACATATTATAAATTACAGCTGATAAAACCACTTAGTTATCCTATAGTGTACAATGAAAAGTTACCTAATAAAATTATTAAAGCAAGTTGGAATTATTTCTTTGACTCAAGGAAAACATATTCAGTTTTCTGACATTCTTTATGTGAAATCTGAAATTATATCTTTCCCATTAACTTGCCATCATGCACTCTCATCACAGGGGACCAAGCTTGTGGAGGGAAAAAAAAAAAAAAAAAAAAAAACTGAAGAAAATATGGACTTCCTCCCGTCTGAGCTTCCGGTTTGAATTGCTCTGCAAGGGCAAGGAAACAAAGGCAATAAAAGCATCTGCTATTTACACATTTCCAAAGCAGGATTGTGGAATCCACTTCCCCTCACTGGAATGAGATCTCCATGGTGACGCTGACATCACCAGGTTGGGCGAGATTCTCAGCAGTGCTTGTGTGATGAGATTTTCTTTACAAGAGCACCCTCTAGCAATGAAATAAGGGATATCTCTGCAGCCATGGCCTTCCTTGTTTGAAGCCACACCAGCTTGTGTTAGACACACTAGTGTATTTTAAGTGAAATTACAGACAACTACAAAAATAAAAGCCAGGAAATTCATTCAATTTATTGGCATCACTGATTATGGCCTATCCTTTCTGTTTTAATATTATTTTCCTAAAAAATATTTATAATTCCTCATTCTTCTTGATACCATTCAAAGAGCATAGCTTTAAAGGTTCTGTTGACTACATTCTGATGAGGTAATCTTTACCAAAAGGAATGCTTATACTTAAAAAAAAAAAAAAAAGTTCAGTCACCTGTGTATCTAAGGTACCAGAAGCAACAATCTCCTTTCTATGCAATTCACAATGTGATCAATATAATTAGCTCTCAGTGAAAATCTGGCACACAAAGGCCCCCTCCTCCTGCCAAAACTTAAATTTGAGGTTTCTCTTCCAATTTCATTCCATACTTGGCTTCTTGCCTCATGTCTTAGTATCGTTACGCCACATGCATTGTAAGTCAACCGTTGTGAATTTTCCTGTTCTTTAAATCATGCAATCCCATACATTTATGGTTCTAAAATATGTCTACAATTAGTTTATCTCCAGCTATTAAGAATATGTTAGGTATCGTCCCTTTATCACCTCCGCATTTCTTTGATGAGAAACTTAATGCAAATGGCAATTTATTTTAAAATTGCTCCTCTAGCTAGAAATTTCTAAAAAAGAAAAATATTCAAGAAATATTCAAGAAATATATTCAACAAAAAGAAATTATATTCAAGAAAATATATTCAAGAAATATTCAAGAAAAAAGAATCAAGAAAGTCTGATTTTTCCCTAGAAAAAAATATAGTCAATAAGAAAAGTAATAAATTACTCTAATAAGAGTAAAATAACAGATAAAGAAAGATCCTCAAACTGCTTTCTACAAGTTTGAAGTTCTAACATTCTTCTTTTTTTTTTTTTTTTTTTTTTGCGAAAGTGGATAATATTGTTGAAATTCAGAGTTGGCTAGAAGCTAACATTGGAATAACACGCTGATGCTTAAAGAAATGGGAGAAAAAAAAAACTATTCTCTTTTGAAATGCAAGCAATTTCATTTGCTGGGTCAACCAGGAAAAATCCCAAGAGTTAAGGAATGGAAAGTGCATGTATTCCTTGAGTGTGTTCTCAGACTCTGGCTCACATGGACGTCTTGTGATGGACAGAGGAGCCTCTCAGAAGGAGGAGGGTGTTCTTCATCCAGGCTCGCCATCTAAATGATTCATCTTTCATTACATATCCTGTTTTCCTTTGTTTAATATTAACATCTCTTTTTCTTCTTCTTCTTTTTTTTTTTTAGTTATAAAATGACCGTCTAATACCTCCTTGGACTGCAAGGAGATCAAATCAGTCAATCTTAAAGGAAATCAACCCTGAATATTCAATGGAAGGACTGATGCTGAAGCTCTAATACTTTGGCCACCTGATGGAAAGGACTGACTCATTGGAAAAGACCCTGATGCTCAGAAGGATTAAAGACAAAAGGAGAATGGGGCAGCAGAGCAAGAGATGGTTAGATAGCATTCCCAACTCAGTGGACATGAATTTGAGCAAACTCCGGGAGACAGTGGAGGTCAGGGGAGCCTGGTATGCTGTAGTCCATGGGGTCACAAAGAGTCAAGACTGAACAACAAGTACCCAGGAATGACTAGGTGCACTGGCTCTGCCACCTAATAGATGTGTGACCTTGGGCAGCTACTGAATATCCTCAAGCCTCAGTTTCTTCATCTGTAAGATGGGGCTATCAGCTCTCGGCACCATGCATGGCCCACAGGGAGTGCACAGGGGGTGAGCAGCTGCTCCTGTCGGTGCTGGCACTGGTTAGACAGAGCAGGTCTCTGGACCAGGCATCCTGCTGAGGAATCTGGGGCTATCTCTTAAGAACAGCATACTAAAACCTTTAAGTATCTGGGAAAGAGAGGTGTGGAGAACAGAGCTGACCTTGGAGGCTTTCAATTCTGCCCTCTTGACAAGTTAATGCAACCTCAATCCCATTGCTGTCTGGTTTCTCCTGTGAGACATAGCTGCTGTTGACTACCACATCTTTATAATAGCTTACTCCGGGGGTTTTTTGGTGGCTCAGGGGTAAAGAATCCACCTGCCAATGCAAGAGACATGGGTTTGATCCCTGTTTGGGGAAGATCCCACATCCTGCGAAGCAGCTACACCTGTGGGCCACAACTATTGACCCTGTGCTCTAGAGTTTAGAAGCTGCAACTACTGAGCCCACCTGCAGCGACTGCTGGAGCCTGTGCCCGCCTGGAGCCCTTCCTCTGCAAAAAGAAGCCACCGCAAGGAGAAGCCCACACGGCACAACTAGGGAACGGCCCTAGTTGCATTGCTAGTTCTCTAGCAGCCCCCGCTCGCCGCAGCTAGAGAAAGCCCATGCAGCAGTGAAGACTCAGCACGGCCAAAAATATATTAACTGAAAAAAAAAAAAAAATTAGTAGCTTACTCTACTTGCCACCAGCTTCCCAGGTGGTGCTAGTGGTCAAGAACTTGCCTGCCAATGCAGGAGACATAAAGAGACACAGGTTTGATTCCTGAGTTGCGAAGATTTCCTGGAAGAGGAAATGACAACCCACTCCAGTATTCTTGCCTGGAGAATCCCATGGACAGAGGAGCCTGGAGGGCTACGGTCCTTAGGGCGACAAAGAGACACGAATGAAGCGACTGAGCACGCACGCAGGCACTTGCCACTCCACTTGAGGAGTGGAAGCACAGTCCAAGAAAAGTGGAAATGTCACACAGTTCTCTCTTTAAAGAGGGTACACTAATCTCTGATCTGAGCTCAGAAGCAAACGGTTCACCCAACCCCAGATGGCTGCTCCTGTCTGTGTCCACCCAGATCTCTGTGCTGAAATCCTAACCCGAAGGTGATGGTATTGGGGAGCAGGGCCTTTGGGACATGATGAAGTCATGGATTAGGGTCTTTATAGAAGAACTTGGAGAAGGTTCCTTCGCCCCTTCTACCGGGTGAGGTTACAGCAAAAAGACGGTCATCCAGGCTCTCACCAGACACTCGACCCTGGATTCCTCAACCTCTAGGACTGTAAGAAGTAAAATTTCTGTTGTTTATGACCCACCCCAACTGCAGTGTCTTGTTACAGCAGCCCTAACAGGCTAAGACAATGGATGTTCAAGTTGAGGGCTGCCATGCCCCAAAACTGGCTTTTTGGACCAGGCTTATTATTCAAGTCATTCTTTTCAGGGCTAGCAAAAGAGTTCAACTTAATATGCTGTCACTCAGAGGATCTTCTAAAAGATCCATGTAAATAGGCAGTGAAGACTGTGACTCGGTTTCTAATTAGGCAGAAATATTGACTATGATCATTGGAAAAATAAGAAATAAAATACAATAATAAGAAATTTAATCACATAATAAGATAACAAATTTAAATACTAAATAATAAATTTAATCAAATAATAAGAAAATTATGTGATACACAAAGCCAATGAATGCAGAGCTCTTCAAAGCAGATGAGGAATAACAATCCCCAAGAGGAAAATGTGGCCACGACAGTTAATACTTAGTTGTCTGCTTAACATCTGAACAGAGGTGCTGGGCATAATGGGTGCTTCAAATCAGTCTGAAAAATACTTCAAGCTCTCACTGTCAATGCTGAGAGGTGCTCTGACTGCCCTTGGTGAGAGTCACAACACAGGTCCAGCCTGGCTTTGGTAGAGAACACAGATGAGGGAAGGGCTTCCCTGACGGCTCAGTGGTAAAGAATCCGCTTGCCATGCAGGAGACACAGGTTCCATCCCTGGGTCAGGAAGATCCACAAGAGAAGGGCATGGCAACCTGCTCCAGTATTCCTTCCTGGAGAATCCCACGGACAGAGGAGCCTGGTGGGCTACAGTTCAAAGTGTCAGACAGGACTTAGCGGCTAACACTTTCAATTAAAAAATATCTGTAACACCACATAAACCAATAAAAGGCTCCTCTGGGTTGGATTCAGTCCACACAACTTTTGATCTAGAAACATCCACATAAAGCTCCTTGACAATAATTACACCTTGAAAAAGATTTACGAAAGTTCACTCCTTCATCTGTGTTTATTTTATGCACTTGTGTTTGTGGTCCAGCATGGTCACCATTTGCGAATGTCCAGATGAAGGCCAAAGAAGTGATGTTCTGAGATGCTTCCACTAAACGGTCAGAAGCCTGGGAAATACCACAAACAGGGTGCGTCTGAGGCAAATGAAACTAAGGACAAAGGAAAGGTGTCACTGAAAAGGTAGCTTAATATGTTTTGTGGTGGAATTCCTGGTGAGCAGGTAAATTAGGAAGCTTAAGATTGCAAACGTTGGGCTTCAAATCCCAAGGACCAAACCCAGTCCACAAAACCTGTGCAAGGCAGCACCCTCAGATGTAGCTTCTCTGGGTCAGGAGTTTAAAATGTACTTAAAGCACCTAGCTGTTCTCTTGCAATTTTATTGACTCTTTTAACTCAACATGCACATAGGCAATGAATTGGTGCTGTGACTCTCCCTCTCAACAGTGCAGAAGGAGCCCAAAATCAGTGCAAAGGCCTGAGATGTGCCAGGCCCCGAAGAGAGTCGTAACTAACGTAACTCATTACACTGAGTTCTCAAAAGTGCCCTTTGGTAAAACCTGATTTTTTTTTAAAGGTATGCAAGAAAATCACAATCCAAAGAACTGGTATCTTTTTGAGGGTAAAAACACAGACTCCGCCTTTTACGTTCTTATGTACTGGCTTGTCACTTGGGGTTGCAGGCAAAATACGATATTCCCAAACTCATGGAAGCACACTTCTCCAAGAAAATTTGTAAACTGCTTGACATTAAACTATAGAGTTGGTTGCTTTTAATCTATTTCTAGTTCTAATCTACTTGTCTAAATTTATAGCTTGACATTAAAAGATTTTTTTATATACATTTCAAATTAGTCTCAAGTAAACATTTTTTTCCCAAATGATGACATTCCCATAAATCTGAGATCTAAAATGACTGTTGCTATCCAGCACCATCATCTGCCCCATGACCATCAGCACCACTGTACCACCATCACCACTTCCACAGTGGCAGCGCCCCTAAAACATTGCAAAATTTTAAAATTTGTCTCTTGTCAGTGGTCAGTGTTCTGCATGGTGGATGCTTAACCACTTCTAATTGAGTATAATGATTCCAGTAATATTTAGTCCAAATGCAACTGAAAATTACATTCTACAATCATTATACAAATTACTTTCATTGTACCCCAACTCAAATGCAGCTAAGATAAACATTTATATAAAAAATATAAAGTCTCTCCAATAGGAGGGATTTCCCTGGCAGTCCAGCGGTTAAGACCTTGCCTTCCCAGAACACCCCAAGAAAAATATTAATCAAATTAACAAAGATCAAACACAAAGAACAAACAGTAAAAGCAGCAAGGGAAAAATAACAAATAACACACATGGGGATTCCCATAAGGATAACAGCTGATCTTTCAATAGAAACTCTTCAGGCCAGAAGGGAATGGCAGGACATACTTAAAGTGATGAAAGAAAATAACCTACAGCCCAGATTACTGTACCC
Source organism: Bubalus kerabau (assembly GCF_029407905.1). Taxonomy (NCBI): domain Eukaryota; kingdom Metazoa; phylum Chordata; class Mammalia; order Artiodactyla; family Bovidae; genus Bubalus; species Bubalus kerabau. The sequence goes on along the minus strand of NC_073635.1, from coordinate 26,094,541 downwards.
AGCAAGGATCTCATTCAAATATGAAGGAGAAATCAAAAGCTTTACAGACAAGCAAAAGCTGAGAGAATTCAGCACCACCAAACCAACTCTCCAACAATGCTGAAAGATCTTCTCTAGACAGGAAACACAGAAAGGGTGTATAAACTCGAACCCAAAACAATAAAGTAAACGGCAACAGGATCATACTTATCAATAATTACCTTAAACGTAAATCGGTTGAATGCCTCAACCAAAAGACAAAGACTGGCTGAATGGATACAAAAACAAGACCCCTACATATGTTGTCTACAAGAGACCCACCTCAAAACAAGGGACACATACAGACTGAAAGTGAAGGGCTGGAAAAAGATATTCCATGCAAATAGAGACCAAAAGAAAGCAGGAGTAGCAATACTCATATCAGATAAAATAGACTTTAAAACAAAGGCTGTGAAAAGAGACAAAGATGGACACTACATAATTATCAAAGGATCAATCCAAGAAGAAGAGATAACAATTATAAATATATATGCATCCAACATAGGAGCACCACAATATGTAAGACAAATGCTAACAAGTATGAAAGGAGAAATTAACAATAACACAATAATAGTGGGAGACTTTAATACCCCACTCACACCTATGGATAGATCAACTAAACAGAAAATTAACAAGGAAACACAAACTTTAAATGATACAATAGACCAACTAGACCTAATTGATATCTATAGGACATTTTACCCAAAAAAAAATGAATTTCACCTTTTTCTCAAGTGCACACAGAATCTTCTCCAGGATAGATCACATCCTGGGCCATAAATCTAGCCTTGGTAAATTCCAAAAAATTGAAATCATTCCAACCATCTTTTCTGACCACAATGCAGTAAGATTAGATCTCAATTACAGGAGAAAAACTATTAAAAATCCCAACATATGGAGGCTGAACAACATGCTGCTGAATAACCAACAAATCACAGAAGAAATCAAAATATGCATAGAAACGAATGAAAATGAAAACACAACAACCCAAAACCTATGGGACACTGTAAAAGCAGTGCTAAGGGGAAGGTTCATAGCAATACAGGCTTACCTCAAGAAACAAGAAAAAGTCAAATAAATAACCTAACTCTACACCTAAAGCAACTTGAAAAGGAAGAAATTATGAACCTCAGGGTTAGTAGAAGGAAAGAAATCTTAAAAATTAGGGCAGAAATAAATGCAAAAGAAACAAGAGACCAGAGCAAAAATCAACAAAACCAAAAGCTGGTTCTTTGAGAAGATAAATAAAATTGACAAACCATTAGCCAGACTCAACAAGAAACAAAGGGAGAAAAATCAAATCAACAAAATCAGAAATGAAAATGGAGAGATCACAACAGACAACACAGAAATACAAAGGATCATAAGAGACGATTATCAGCAACTATATACAAATAAAATGGACAACTTGGAAGAAATGGACAAATTCTTAGAAAAGTACAACTTTCCAAAACTGAACCAGGAATAAATAGAAAATCTTAACACACCCATCACAAGCATGGAAATTGAAACTGTAATCAGAAATCTTCCAACAAACAAAAGCCCCAGGACCAGATGGCTTCACAGGTGAATTCTAACAAAAATTTAGAGAAGAGCTAACACCTATCCTACTCAAACTCTTCCAGAAAACTGCAGAGGAAGGTAAACTTTCAAACTCATTCTATGAGGTCACCATCACCCTAATACCAAAACCTGACAAAGATGCCACAAAAAAAGAAAACTACAGGCCAATATCACTGATGAACATAGATGCAAAAATCCTTAACAAAATTCTAGCAAACAGAATCCAACAACATATTAAAAAGATCATACATCATGACCAAGTGGGCTTTATCCCAGGGATGCAAGGATTCTTCAATACCTACAAATCAATCAATGTAATACACCACATTAACAAACTGAAAAATAAAAACCATATGATTATCTCAATAGATGCAGAGAAAGCCTTTGACAAAATTCAACATCCATTTATGATAAAAACCCTTCAGAAAGCAGGAATAGAAGGAACATACCTCAACATAATAAAAGCTATATATGACAAACCCACAGCAAACATTATCCTCAATGGTGAAAAATTGAAAGCATTTCCCCTAAAGTCAGGAACAAGACAAGGGTGCCCACTCTCACCACTACTATTCAACATAGACTTGGAAGTTTTAGCCACAGCAATCAGAGCAGAAAAAGAAATAAAAGGAATCCAGATTGGAAAAGAAGAAGTAAAACTCTCACTGTTTGCAGATGACATGATCCTCTACATAGAAAACCCTAAAGACTCCACCAGAAAATTACTAGAGCCAATCAATGAATATAGTAAAGTTGCAGGATATAGAATGAACACACAGAAATCCCTTGCATTCCTATACAGTAACAATGAGAAAACAGAAAGAGAAATTAAGGAAACAATTCCATTCACCATTGCAATGAAAAGAATAAAATACTTAGAAATATATCTACCTAAAGAAACAAAAGACCTATATATAGAAAACTATAAAACACTGGTGAAAGAAATCAAAGAGTACACAAACAGATGGAGAAATATACTGTGTTCATGGATCAGAAGAATCAATATAGTGAAAATTAGTATACTACCCAAAGCAATCTATAGATTCAATGCAATCCCTATCCAGCTACCAATGGTATTTTTCAGAGAACTAGAATAAATAATTTCACAATTTGTATAGAAATACAGAAAACCTCGAATAGACAAAGCAATCTTGAGAAAGAAGAATGGAACTGGAGGAATCAACCTGCCTGACTTCAGGCTCTACTACAAAGCCACAGTCATCAAGACAGTATGGTACTGGCACAAAGACAGAAATAGAGATCAATGGAACAAAATAGAAAGCCCAGAGATAAATCCACGCACCTATGGACACCTTATCTTTGACAAAGGAGGCAAGAATATACAATGGAGAAAAGACAATCTCTTTAACAAGTGGTGCTGGGAAAACTGGTCAATCACTTGTAAAAGAATGAACCAGAACACTTTCTAACACCATACACAAAAATAAACTCAAAGTGGATTAAAGATCTAAACGTAAGACCAGAAACTATAAAACTCCTAGAGGAAAACATAGGCAAAACACTCTCTGACATAAACCACAGCAGGATCCTCTATGACCCACCTCCCAGAATATTGGAAATAAAAGCAAAAATAAACAAATGGGACCTAATTAAAAGCTTCTGCACAACAAAGGAAATTATAAGCAAGGTGAAAAGACAGCCTTCAGAATGGGAGAAAATAATAGCAAACGAAGCAATGGACAAAGAATTAATCTCAAAAATATACAGGCAACTCCTGCAGCTCAATTCCAGAAAAATAAAAGACCCAATCAAAAAGTGGGCCAAAGAACTAAATAGACATTTCTCCAAAGAAGACATACAGATGGCTAACAAACACATGAAAAGATGCTCAACATCACTCATTATCAGAGAAATGCAAATCAAAACCACAATGAGGTCCCATTTCACACCAGTCAGAATGGCTGCCATCCAAAAGTCTACAAGCAATAAATGCTGGAGAGGGTGTGGAGAAAAGGGAACCCTCTTACACTGTTGGTGGGAATGCAAACTAGTACAGCCACTATGGAGAACAGTGTGGAGATTCCTTAAAAAAATGGAAATAGAACTGCCATATGACCCAGCAATCCCACTGCTGGGCATACACACCGAGGAAACCAGAATCGAAAGAGATACATGTACCCCAATGTTCATCGCAGGACTGTTTATAATAGCCAGGACATGGAAGCAACCTAGATGTCCATCAGCAGATGAATGGATAAGAAATTTGTGGTACATATACACAATGAAGTATTACTTAGCCATTAAAAAGAATACATTTGAATCAGTTCTAATGAGGTGGATGAAACTGGAGCTGATTATACAGAGTGAAGTAACCCAGAAAAAAAAACACCAATACAGTATACTAATGCATATATATGGAATTTAGAAAGATGGTAATGATAACCCTGTATGCGAGACAGCAAAAGAGACACAGATGTATTGAACAGTCTTTTGGACTCTGTGGGAGAGGGAGAGGGTGGGATGATACAGGAGAATGGCATTGAAACATGTTAAATATCATATGTGAAACGAAACGCCAGTCCAGGTTTGATGCATGATACAGGGTGCTCAGGACTGATGCACTGGGATGACCCAGAGGGATGGGATGGGGAGGGAGGTGGGAAGGGGGTTCAGGATGGGGAACACATGTACACTCATGGCAGATTCAAGTCAAGGTATGGCAAAACCAATACAATATTGTAAAGTAAAATTAATTAATTAATTAAAAAAAAAAAAGACTTTGCCTTCCAGTGCAGGGTGTGCAGGATGGATCCCTGGTAGAAGAGCTAAGATCCCACATGCCTCACAGCCAAAAAACCCACAACATAAACCAGAAACAATCCTGTAACAAACTCAATAGAAAGACTTTAAAAATGGTCCACATTAAAAAAAATAATAAAAAATATTATTGGAGAAAAAAATACTTATTCTTCCAAAAATATATTTGATACCTGATTTTTTTTAATGATTAATGAAAACAATCTCTGGAATTATTTTAATAATAATGCTGTTTTGCATAACTGTATTGCAATCTAAGTAAAATGGACAAAAGGCTGAAAAAGATGGCAAGAGTAAGATAAAGAATTTTATAGTCCAAAATGAAAGCTTGGTCTCAAAACATTATGTTTTTATAAATAAATGTTGATATAAGTATACAACTATGAACACATACTTGGAGATGCTCCATATTCGGTGGCCATTAAAAAATTTATACATGGAGACCAAAACACTCTTCGCTAAAACTTCTTCTTCGTCTTCATCCTATACTATGTATATTAGAGCTTTTATAATTCTTTTTTATCTACATACAGAGTTGAGTGAATAACATGGAACTGGCTGCCATTTCCCCACAATGTGTGAGCGATTTCAAATAGCTACAGAGACCTGGAAGGTAACACAAACTGAAGTGGGCCAAGCACCATTAAACCCAGTGCAAACGGGGCGAAACGTGGCAGTTAACAGAGGCAGTCAACAGGAAGTTATAATAAATATAACTGTAGTAAACCGCAACGTCCCCCTCACCTAAAGGGGATGCCTACTAACATTTATCCTGTAGGAAGTTTCCCCCAGTTGTAGCTAAACTGATTGATTTCCTAAGAGAAAGTGAAATCAGGTTTTTATCTGAAAGTCCCCAATTTTAAAATGTTGGCAATAAATTCATTTTTTAATAAAAAACACCATACATTCCAAATAAAACACATCTGTGTCCTGGACTCAACCCACAGGCAAACAGTTTTCACTCTCTGGGAGAGAGTTCCACACTAAGTGGCCATTAGCTGTGGTTCACATGCTCAGGGCCAGTCCCTACGGCTGTGCCAAAGGTCCAGGGAGGCCACCAGGCTTCCTGTCACACTCCAACTCCTGTAATTTCCAAAGACAGGGTAGCCTGCACTCAAGACCCACCACTTCTGGAACTTGGAGCCCATGAAAACCCCAATATGATCAATCCTGTGTGCGCTTGTGTGTGGGCACACATATGGGTGTATCTTCATGTGCTTATTACTCTGGTGTGCTGGGAAAACGGTGGGTTTTCCAACTGAGATTGCTGTTTGAGTCCTTCCTCTCATCCCCATCCTTGATCATGACTTTCTTTTCCCCCTTCCTGAGAGAGAAGAGGAAAGAAATAGATGATGCAGAGAATCGATAACAGGAAATTACAGAGCAAATGTTATGAGCTCAGTAGAGATGGAACTCAATTAAATCCCTTCGATAGAGACCAGAAGCATACTGCCTCACTCTCCAGCTCCTTAAGTCTTCCCCTGGTTACAAGGGCTGATAATGGTTTGAAAAGCTGCTGGCTTCACCTTCCAAAGGAAAGGTCTCTCTTAAAACTCATAATCAATCATAGGCAGTGATTTGTTTTTGGTCACATCTGCTCTGCCCAAATGTGAAAATAACCAAGGCGATTAAAAACTACTAGAAATGTTAGCTCTCATTGGAAGGAAGCAGAGTAAATAAAACTCAGCCATCTGGGGAAATAGATCTAGGGTCTAAGACATCAAAGTGAGAGGATAAAAATCAAAGCTTTTCACAAGTCATTTGTAATGGCTGCTTTTTTATTTATTGGATATTTCACAAGTGAGGAATAAGTTGACATGATTCTTCTTTCTTTCAGAAACTAGTCTTACAGATCTTTTCTCACAAGGTCATGATTAGCAAGTGTTGTTTAGTTGCTCAGTTGTGTCCAATTCTTTGCGACCCCATGGACTGTAGCCCGCCAGGCTCCTCTGTCCATGGAATTTTCCAGGCAAGAATACTAGAGTGAGTGGCCATTTCCTCCTCCAGGGGATCTTCCCAACTCAGGGATCGAACCCATGTCTCCTGCATAGGCAGGTGTATTCTCTACCACTGAGACACCAAGGAAGCCCATGATTCTCTCTGAATGTCCCTAATAGCATACAAAGGGTCGGTCCCTTTATCCGGGGAACATCTACCAAGGACAGGTTTAGATAAATGCACAGAGGATGCTTTCATCGTTTGGATAAGGACGTGTTTTTGTTTACACATTTATGGTCTCATTTTCATTTCACAAAACACCAGTACAAAACATCATATAACAGTAGCTTTAGATGGATTATGAAAAGTTTGAAGAGCAGGTCTGGAGTCAGAGAACATCAGTTTTAAAACTCAATTCCATTACTTACTAGCTGGGTGACCTGGGTCGATTACTCAACATTTAGATATCTCCTTTTCTTCATATAGAGAATGAAAATACTATTGTATCCATCTCCCAGAATGGTGGAAATAATTTGATAAAAATAATGTATGAACATGTGTCAGGCAGAACAAGTGTTTAGCCAAAGGCAAATGACTGTATGCATCCCTTAAGTTAATGCTGGTGAAGCATACACTTCAAAGATTATGCTCAGAAAAGCCAACGATCAAGGCATAGAAGGCGAGATACCTCCTAAGTTTCCAATCTGTCTACCCCTTGTACTATTTTCATACTGAAAATTATTCCATCTAATGGCTGTCAGACTGCAGGCAACTGCAAGGCATTAGAACTGCAATCAACACTAACTCAAGTACATGAAAATAACATTTACTTTCCATCTGTTTATCATCCAGTTTTCTTTCACATGTGAAGAATACAGTGCAGTAACTATATAAGCTAGCTCCTCACAGCCCCTAGAAATCACGTTCTTTCAAAATACCTGACAAGCAGACAAGTGAACATTCTCCCCATGCCAAAACATTCGTCCATGTCAATCAAAACTTCCTTGATGTTACAGGAAATGAAACTGAAGCATGAACGAGCAGTCATTTAAAGTTTCAGAAACATAAAAAAGGTATAACCATTCACCGTAAACCTCAACACTGAGGCTCCCTCCCTGTCATTTAGACAACCTAAAGTTTCAAATCTGCCTCTAATATTTGGTATCATCGGATATAAATGAGGTTAAGATGACCAGACGTGACAGCTATGCTTATAAAATGAATTTAAACAAAACCATCACTATAATTCAATTTCTAAAGTCAGGAGCCACAAACTTCTTCTTGCATTATGTGTAGTGCTATACTGCCCTTCAGTGTTCAAACACAAGAACTGTTCATCAAAGCGGATTGACTCTGCTGTACAGTAGAAACTAACGCATCGCCTCCTGCAGAGGATATTCCTGACCCAGGGATCGAACCCGTGTCCTCTGTATTGCAAGTGGTCTCCTGCACTGCAGGCAGATTGCTTACCACTGGGCCACCAGGGACGCCCATAAAGCAGCTATACTCTAATAAGAATTAATTTAAAAAAGAAAGATCTGAAACTATCAAAAAATTCTGAGCTCAAGAAATGTCTGTGAACTGTACAGTGAACAGATTAGTTATCTTACTTTTTCAAATAATTTTATTTATCTATTTCTGGCCATGCTGGGTCTTTGTTGCTGCAGGGGCTTTTCTCTAGTGGTGGTGAGCGGACCCTACTCTCTAGCTGTGATGTGTGGGCTTCGCATTGCGGTGGCCTCTGTTGTTGTGGAGCACGGGCTGGCCTCTGTTGTTGTGGAGCACGGGCTCCAGGGCACTTGGGCTTCAGCAGTTGTGGCTTCCAGGCTCCAGGACACTGGCACAATAGTTGTGCTCAAGGGCTCAGTGGCTCTGTGGCAAGTGGGATCTTCCCGAATCAGGGATGGAACCCATGTCTCCTGCGCTGGCAGGCAGATTCCTTACCACTGAGCCACCAGGGAAGCACCAGTCATCTTATTTTTTTGCTGTATCTCCATGAAGGGTATTGTTATTATTTGGACTCTGCACCCTTCCACTGCCCCACTCCCCCAATTCACAGATTGAAACCCAAATTCCCAGTAGCTCAGAGTATGAATGACCCTGTTAGGAAATAGGGTAACTGCAGAGGCAATCAGTTAAGACAAGGTCACGTTAGAGGAGGATGGGCTTCTAATCCAAGGTGACTGTTGGCCGTCTAAAAAGGGGGAATATGGACACACACATACACACAGGAAGGACGGCATGTGAAGGTGAAGGCAAAGGTCAGGGTGATGCTTCTATAAGCCAAGGAATGGCAATGTCTCAGCCAGGTGACCAGAAGCTAGGGGAGAGGGAGGGGACAGAGTCTCCGTCACAGCCCTCAGAAGCAACCGTCCCTGGTGACCTTCATCTCAGACTCAGGCCTCCAGAATCATGAGACAATACCTTCCTGTTGTTTAAGCCCTCAGTTCACCACACTTTGTTATGATGGCCCTGGCAAACCAATACAGATGCATATCTTTCATGCACGTGAAAATACAGAATAACATACACATTTTCCACAGAACACAATCATCTCACTTTAACTAAAAGGATAAGAAGAAAGGTGTGAAACATACCAGATTACTATTAAACCTAGAGGGTTGTTTTTTTTTCTTTTTGCATTTAATTTAATTGGAGGATAACTGCTCTAATAACACTGTGTGGGTTTCTGCCATGCATCAACATGAATCAGCCAAAGGTATGCATACGTCCCCTCTCTCTTAAACCCCCCTTCCACCTCCCACCCCATCTGACCCCTCTAGGTTGTCACAGAGCACCAGCCTGAGCTCCCTGCATCATACAGCAAATTCCCACTGGCTATCTGTTTTACATATGGTAAAGTATATGCTTCCATGCTACTCTCTCAATTTGCCCCACTCTCTCCTTCCCCCACTGAGCCCACCAGTCTTTTTTCTATGTCTGCGACTCCACCGTTGCCCTGCAAATAGGTTCATCTGTGCCACCTTTCTATTAATAAATTCTATATATATATATATATGCATTAATCTACAATATTGTTTTTTTTCTCTTTCTTATTTACTTTTCTCTGTATAATAGGCTCTAAGTTCATCCACCTCATTAGAACTGACTCAAATGTGTTCCTTTTTATGGCTGAGTAATATTCCATTATATATATATGTACCACATCTTTATCCATCCCTCTGTTAATAGACATTCAGGTTGCTTCTGAGTCCTGGCTATTGTAAATAGTACTGAAATGATTCTTTTAATCTTGACTGTAAATCGTTCTCAGTGGGCTCTTAATGCCTCTGAGAGCATTTTATCTACTCTAAAATGAGTGAGTATACTAAATGAGCCAAAGCAGTGCCTCTTCTGGCCCCTCTGTTTCATGATTTACAAAGGGACACACACAGACAAGCTAAGGAGGCAAATGTTTCCGGCAAGCCTCCTAAGCCTGAGGTCCTAACGTAAAAGGCATCTTGACTTTCACTGTTAGGATAGTGGGGGACAGATATGATTGACTGTACAAATTATTAGGTGCTCTTACTAGATGTTTTGGTAGACTGAAAACCACGTTTTTCCTATGTTTTGTCAATGTGAAGACTGAGACAGTCAAGAATTGATTTTAAGCTGAAATGTTAAAAGGTTATTACTAAATTTTTGATGTGTTCTAGTCAATGATAACATTAAAACTTCAGTGCTCTAGGCTGTTTGTAGAACCACGAAATAGTTCAATTATTGCTGCACCGCTATAGCAAGTTGGGAACAAAAACATTTAGTCTAGACAAAAAAATACTTCTAGAACCAGGACACAAAGATCACTCTTGTATTACCAACTGAAACTTGGGAAAAACAACGTTTAGCAATTAAAAGTACTCCTTGCTGCTAAGTCACTTCAGTCGTGTCCAACTCTGTGCAACCCCATAGACGGCAGCCCCATAGACAGCAAATGTTTCCGGCAAGCCTCTTAAACCTGAGGTCCTAACGTAAAAGGCATCTTGACTTTCACTGTTAGGATCCCGTCCCTGGGATTCTCCAGGCAAGAACATTGGAGTGGGTTGCCATTTCCTTCTCCAAAGCACGAAAGTGAAAAGTGAAAGTGAAGTCACTCAGTCGTGTCCGACTCTTAGCGACCCCATGGACTGCATCCCACCAGGCTCCTCCGTCCATGGGATTTTCCAGGCAAGAGTACTGGAGTGGGGTGCCATTGCCTTCTCTGAAAATGTAGTAAAATCCTCTTGTATTAAATGATAACAAGATAAATGGAAATAATTGTGAATTACTAGGGCTCATTTTCTGTGCAAAACTTTTTAAATTTTTCTTGGCCACACCATGCAGCATGTGGGATCTTATTTCCCTGACCAGGTGTTGAACCTGTGTGCCTTGCATTGAAAGCACAGAGTCTTAACCACTGGACTGCCAGGGAAGTCGTGTGCATAACTTCAGGAAATGAATTAAATTCAGAAGACAGGGAGGTATATGCAGAAGTAAAGGTATTCAAAAGAGATGTTCCATGAGGTGCCAGGTTTTGAGAATTTGTAACATAGGGTTGTGAGCGGGGGGGGGGGGGGGGGAGGAAACAATTTTCACTGAGAATAACACTAAAAAAAAATTCCAGAAGCAAACATTTCATCACAGAGGAAAAGAATGTGTCAACTGTCTGCATGCACAATTTAAAAATTCACAGACAATGCCAGGGTTTTAAAGCCCTCCACCGTCCTCTCCTGGCAGGCTCACTTTGTTCCCTAAATCTTTGTCTTCTTGAAGCCATCAAATGCAGCCAGACAGATTACGCTGGGGTAGGTGGCAAGAAATACTTACTTTCAAATCTTCATGAGTAACTTGATAGAACATACTTTTAAATTTTCCTGCATCTGAGTTTTTCTACACATATGAAGATATCAGCAGCAAAATAAACATTCCTGGAAGCTTGGACTTCTACAGGGCTCATAAACTGAAACTCGCAGGCCAAATCCGACCCTGTTGACTGTTTTTGCACAGCCCGTGAGCTAAGAATGGCTTTCACATTTGAAAACTCACTGGAGAAAAACCAGAAGAAGAATAACATTTGGTGTCAAATGAAACTGATATGAAATTCATATTTCAGTGTCCATGAATAAAGTTTTATTGAAACAGGGCCATGATCACACATTTTGGGATGATCTATGGTGGCTTTGGGGGCTTCCCAGGTGGCTCAGTGATAAAGAATCTGCCTGCCAATGCAGGAGATGCAAGAGACGTGGGTTTGATTACTGGGTCAGAAAGATCCCCTAAAGAAGGAAATGGCAACCAGCTCCAGTGTTCTTGCCTGTAGAATCCCATGGACAGAGAAGCCTGGAGGGTTACAGTCCATAGGGTCACAAAGAGTCAGACATGACTGAGCGACTGAGTACACACACACACACACACACACACACACACACACACACGGTGGCTTTAGCACTACAATGGCAGAGACAGTATGTATGACAACACCTAACACATTTTCTCTCTGACCTTTTCAGTTAAAGCTTGCTGATCTCTGATTTAAGTCCTAATGTGAGTTGCTCTGACATGAAACCAACACACTAGAAGGCACTGTTTCTAGGTCACCAGTGCAGTATGTTAACTCTTCAAAACCTACAGTCCTGTGACAACAGGCAGGTACTTCACAAATGTGTCATTAGTGATGCTAATTTTTTAAAAAAATAAATACACACAACGTTTCCTCTACAAGCATTATAGAAATCTTCCTATACATGCTGACAGCTCGGTATTCTGTTCAGACCAATGGTCCAGTCTAGGCAAGCAATGACCATCTGTTTCCATATGACCAGTCTATGCAAACGCCCATCTCCACCCTTTTCCTGTTCTGACTCTAACTGAATTCACACGAGCGTCAGGAGCTTCTGTTCTGTGTACACACGGCCTTCATTCCATCTGATACTGACACCTCTTTTTCAGCCAAATTTTACTCATTTGAGTAAGTGATGTTTCCACGTTTAAAAATATTTACTTTTTTTAAGCAATCTCAGTTTACCCACTGCTGTAGAATCCCACAGAAAGAGAGAAAAAAAGTCATATTCAGTGAAACTTAGATATGTCCTTCCACAAAGGAAAGTTCATTTGGAATCAGCAAAGGGCTAGTTAAGAAACCATCTGCTCTCTCTCTTTTTTCCAAGACTGCCTGGAAGCCACTGAGAATCAAGCCACACGTAGTCCCTATGTTTTCATGGCCCCATCTGCGGGCAGGGGGTCGGGAAGGAACTTACTTTTTCTTTCTGTCTCTTGTTAAAACTGTGGTCTCCTGCACTGCGGCTGGCATGGATGAAGGATGCACCCGCTGTATCAGTAAGCAAAGGATCTTGGGGGCATCAACCCATCAGCCCCTGCAGCCACCCCGGCTGTGCACCCAGAAGGGATTCAGGATGGAGAACAACAGGACACTGGCCCCAGACTGCTGAGGCGCACATCAAAGGAATGATTTCAATGAGCCCAGAGTCTCGCATCTTCCGAAATATAGAAAAGTGCTAAATTCACTGACTTGCGTTGTCTAGATTTCTTTAACAGTAATCTTTCCATGTTTGATGTTCGGACTACCTGGTTTTTGTGGAAAAAACTCCTATATATCCTAGGTCCTTCCTTAACTCTTCAGAGCTATCTAAGAGGCTGTCTACCCGGCTTAAGTCTTTAGAAAGTGCACAGAATAAAATGAATTCTCAACTTTTACATTGCACATATTTTTTTCAGCCTGCACTGACCTTAAAAATATTCTTCAGGGCCATGTAAGAGTAAGAATGACCAAAAGATGAAAAAAAAACAAAGACAACAGGAGACTATAAATGATTTGAATTACTCATTTCAAAGAGAAAGGACCACAAGGCAAATTCATAGATGTCTGAAATAATATCACAGAATTGAGGAAAACTTTGTTTTTGTCAATACATATGTGAGAAACAGAGAGCTCAACATGAGGGGACAATTTAAACCTGAATATAACAACTTTCTGAAAATACAATTCATTACAAACCTGAAATGGGTTCATACTCACTAGGGTGGCTATTTTTTCGAGAAACACCAACAGAGAATAACACGTGTTGGCAAAGACGTAGGGAAGCTGGAGGCCTGCAACACTAGTAGAATATGAAACAGTGCAGTCATTGTGGAAAATCAATATTGGTGGCTCCTCAAAAAATTAAACAGAGTTGCCATATAATCCAGGGATTTCACTTTGGGGTATATACTCAACAGAAGCAAGAGCAAAGACTTGAAAGGGTATTTGTACACCCTCGTTCACAGCAGCATTATCCACAATAGGTGGACTCCACTCAAGTGTCAATCAAAGAAGGAATGACTGAATCAATGTGGTTGAAATTCTGACCCAGGCTACAACATGGATGAACCCTGAAGACATTAAGCTAAGGGAAATTGTCAAGGTTTTGTAAGTTTTTCAGAAAAATATAGTTGCAGGGGGTGGAATGAAACATCATTTAAATCTCAAAATTGAAACCACTCTTTCTTCTAAGCCATCAGGTAATAAATTAGACATCTACTTTGGTGAACCAGGCCTTTAATGATATTTGCATTTTTTTTTGAAAGGTAGGATTTTCCTAGACAATCTTGCTTCTAATATTTAGCAAAAAACCAGTTAATTTCATAGATATTCAGGGGAGAATGAGCAGAGCAGGAAAGCAGGAAGAGTAGCCTCATTTCAGGGTCACTGTCAGATGTCAGAACAGAACAGAACGGAGACGGGACAACAGAGGGACCTCCGAGGCCACCGGAATGATCCCTCCAGGAAAGGGCCCACCAGTAAAGGGCCCACCAGGAAAGGGCCCAGGGGAATGATCCCACCAGGAAAGGGCCTTCAGAGGAACAGAGCAACAAGTTGCCTTCTTATGAAGGTCACGTCCTTGATAAAGAAGAGCAAACACCCCAGGAGCACACTGAGTTCCGTTTAACAACAACAAAGTATCAAATCCAGCTGTTAGCATCATGTGGCTCAAAGGACCAACTGAAGCTACGAAATTTCCATTCCTGCTCAGCCCATGCAGTATCCACAGCTCGTTAGCTTTAAAAAAAACTTACTGAAGTATAGTTGACTTGTAATGTTTTGTTAACTCATCCTGTACAGGAAAGTGATTCACTTATATGGCTTCCCTGGTGGCTCAGAAGAAAAAGAAACTGCATGCAATGCAATGCAGGAGACCTGGGTTTGACCCCTGGGCTGGGAAGATCTCCTGGAAAAGGGAATGGCTACCCACTCCAGTGTTCTTATCTACAAATATACATGTTTATTTGTAGACACACATATATATTCTTTTTCATATTCATTTCCATTAAAGTTTGTCTGTGTTGGAATTGGATATAGTTCAGGTTATTGATATAGTTTCCTACGGTCTATAGTGAGACCTTGTGCTTTATCCATCCTATACACACCAGCCTGCATCTGCCAGCCCCCGACTCCCTTCCGCTAAGCCCCGCCCCCTCGGCCACCACCAGTCTGTTCTATGTCTGTGGGTGTTTTTCTGTTTCATACATATGCTCATGTGTGCCCTATTTTAGATTCCACATGTAAGTGATATCACACAGTATTTGTCTTCCTCTTTCTGACTGATTTCACTTAGTATGATCATCTCTAGGTCCCATTATTTCCTGACTATTTCTTGGTAGTGAGCCAGACACAGAAAGCCCGAGGGACAGCCACGTAGCTGGAGCAGAGGCTGGGAGCTGAAGCAGCTCCCTGGAAGCTGAGGCAGGAGACCATCCTTGGGCAGAGTCTGTGCCAGAGGCACCCTCCTGGGGCCTGACGCTGGGCTCAGGAGCCGCTGAGACAACTCTGGGAGGAAGGGCCATCCGTGCCCTTCGTTCTCATTTGGCACCTGGCCAGGGACAGGGCTACACGGGCTCCTACCTTCTAACAGCTGATAATCGCCACCTGATGGACTGCCTTTCTAAAGTCTGCATTGAACCTTTCCAGAGCTTCACTGACTGCGCTCCCAAGAGCATCTTCTTTTCCAACCACAGAATTAAAGTTCTCGCCCACAGATCGCTGACCGCAGGCCTGGACGTCTGTCGTCTTCCCAAATGTTACTTCTACGGCCTCTGCCCTCCACTGAGGCAGCAGCACACCTCTCACCCGTACAGATTCTCAACATGCCCGTCCATTAACCAAGTGCTTCCTATGTGCTCAGCCCACGTATGTGCCATGAGATATGGAGTGGGGAAGACAAACTCCTTATCCCTAGAGCCACACACATCATGCTCGATACACATTCCTGAATGAATTTACGAACACATCACGAGGATGGGGCCAGAAGACGAGGGTTCCTGGCAGCCCAGCAGAGGCACTCTGCCTTGGTGTGGTGTGCGCTGTGGACTCACCATGGGATGACAAACACAAAGCAGAGATCGGAGCAGGTGGTGTTTTAGGGAGGTGGCAGGGGCTGGGGGACACCTTCGGCAGCACAGACTGGAGGAGGTGTGGTCGGTCCTCCCTGTCCATGGGTTCCGCAGCATCCAAGGTTCCAACCAACCGTGGATTGGGAACCCACGGAGACAGAGGGCAGACTGTAATGATGAATAAACACTGTGACGATGGACACAGGAAGGCAGATTCCAAAGACGGTAGGAGAGTAAAACCGACAGAACTCTGGATCTGGGGCTTTTCCCCTCCTGACTTATGAGACCAAAAAAAATCTCTGCTGTTTAAGCCTCCAAGTCTCTGGAACTGTTACAGTTGCCCAAGCTCAATAATACAAGCAAGGTACTAAGAACTTGAGCCCAATGATCTCATTGAAATCAACAGCCCCTGGAGGCTGCTGCCATGGCCATCCTTAGTCTGCAGAGAGGAAGTGATGTCTCCAAGGACACGGCGCCTGCCTATGAGCCCATCAAGCTCACTCCAGAGGCCAAAAATCCAACGCACTTCATGGCCAGAGACTGCGTAAGGGCTTATCTCAATCCCGTCATGATAGAAAACCACAGCTCTGAATGGCATCGGTCCCCATGAGTAATGGTTTCTCTGACATCACCGAGCTGCCAGGGGTAAGAGCAGAGAAGGCAGGCGGGGCTCGCAGTGTGGACACAGCAGAGGACAAAGGGGAAGGGGCTCAGGGTGTGCAGGGAAGAACGCAGGAGCCACAGCGGAGAGCCAGGGGTGACTGAGAAGACAGAGACAGGGGCTGCCTGGGGCTGGAGACCCCTCTGTGCTGGGCTGTCCCATGGGACAGATTGAGGGACATGGTACCAGCCTGCCACGCCAGAAACAAGGGGTTGCAGGTAGACGACATCGAGAGGCTGCTAACCATTTCTGGACAAGCCCAGGCAGTCAGTGAAGGGGCTCAGGATGCCCTCCTCCTCCAGGAGCTCAAAGGTGATGCCAAGGACACCCCCTGAGCTGCTTTTGACCACCCCAACCCCGCTTTCTACCAAGAATTCTGACACTGTCACTTTTTATAAAATGGTTCTGAAATTTTAAACACACACACACACACACACACACACACATGGAGGACTGGAGCCCCTGAGCAAAAGTATGAGTTAACTTTTCAAAAACCTTCGTCTGGAGCATCACACAGATCTGCTTACGTTTTTGTTTGTTTGTTTTTGTTGATTTCTTCATGGTCCTAACTTCCTGCCAAATCACCTTAAGGATTCCCTACAAGGACTCAGTGCAACCTTGATACTGAACGTTGTTTGGACCAATCTTTCTCAGCCCTTCTAGTGCCAACTCACCAGGGTAGGCAGCCCCACCCTCTCTCAAAGTCAGACCCATTTCCTTAATGTGACTTGGAAACTTCACAGTAGACCACCAGCCTCCAACCCAAAGCAAACACCTTCCTGCAGTGTGTGAGGGGACACACCCACCAGTCCAGGGTCCCCATCAGAGGACCACTTCTGGCTTCACCGGGACACCATCTTGTCAATGACACTGAGCATCCTAGGCATAAAATGTTTGTCCAATTAAGCTGTTTCCTTAAAGGTTCTAGGCTAGGTCATGAGACGATGCAACACAGGAGAGGTTCATTTCTGAGCAGCATAGGGGTGTGATTGGGGGCTGGGGGTGGTGCAGAGCCGAGTCCTGACCTGTTCCGGTCCGTGGGGGCAACAGGAGGGGCGTGGCTGGGTGAGGAGGGCCTGGCCAGACCACCAGAGCAGGGTGGGGTGGGGGCATTGGGGCGGGAAAGCCCTCAGAAGCTTCTCCATCCTCAGCACTGAGAATTGAACTTCCTGCCGTATCAGTAAACACGTATGTCACAGTCACCTGAGATTCCAGTCCTCCAGGGCACTCAGGAAGAAGAATGCCTGCTATCAGCAGCCATGAGGCTGCAGCCATTCCCTACGGTGAGCCCCACGGGAGCTTAGGATGTGAGAAACACGGGACACCCAGACAGCCGAGATGCACAGGAAAGGAATGATGTTAGCGAGCCCCGACTTTTCATTTTCCCACACATAGAAAAGTGCTAAATTCCTTAACTTGAAATACCCCGTTTTCTTTCATTAACATTGATCTTTTGATGTTGA
Source organism: Bubalus kerabau (assembly GCF_029407905.1). Classification (NCBI taxonomy): domain Eukaryota; kingdom Metazoa; phylum Chordata; class Mammalia; order Artiodactyla; family Bovidae; genus Bubalus; species Bubalus kerabau. The sequence continues at coordinate 26,076,757 of NC_073635.1, read as the reverse complement.
GACTATCCGCCCTCTGTTGTGGAGAAGGAAATGGCAACCCACTCCAGTATTCTTGCCTGGAGAATCCTGTGGATGCAGGAGCCTGGTGGGCTGCTGTCCATGGGGTCACACAGAGTCGGACACGACTGAAGCGACTTAGCATGCATGCATGCATTGGAGAAGGAAATGGCAATCCACTCCAGTATTCTTGCCTGGACAATCCCAGGGACGGAGGAGCCTGGTGGGCTGTTATCTATGGGGTCACACAGAGTTGGATACAACTGAAGCGACTTAGCAGCAGCAGCCTTCTGTTGTAAGACTTCTGTATAACCTGGCTCCTCCCCTTGCCTCCTCAGAGCAGTTTTCTCTGGGTTACTTGAGATGCTGCTTCCCGGGCGTAAGTCCTAAAAATTTCTGCTGGATAAAACACAACTCTCAACTTTTTGTTGCTGTTCAGTTGCTAAGTCATGTCCGACTCTTTGCGACCCCATGGACTGCAGCATGCCAGGCTTCCTTGTCCATCACCATTTCCTGGAGTTTGCTAAAACTCATGAGTTTAAGTGCTGCAAAGCACTTATTATTTGAGGCTATTTTTCTAAACTGTCCCACTTTTAAATAGTTGCTGATTAAAGTCTAGAAATCCATGCATTTAATACTGATCACCAGGTGTGTTCTGATGATCTATGTCTGTTGCGTTGCCCCAGGACACTTTGGATAACAACAGTGAGGAAATCCCTATGAGGTCAGAACACAGCCAGAGATGGTTGTTGCCATGATGAAGAAAGAAGCTGAGAACAATGAACGACTGGGTTCGGACAGTCCCAGTTCACCAATACTGGCCTGCTCCTCAGCAGCTGTCAGTAATAGGGACTTCCCTGGGGGTCCAGTGGTTAAGAATCTGCCTTGCAATGCAGGGGACATTTATGGGTTTAATCCCGGGTTGGGGAACAAAGATACCACATGCCTCAGAACAACTGAGCCTGCAGGCTCTAGAGCAACAAAAGATCCTGCGTGACACAGTGAAGATCCCACATGCCACAACCAAGACTCAACACAGCCAAACAGATAAATGTTTTTAAATAATCCATCCCCGAGGACACGTACAATCCATGTACAATCCATCCCCAGGGTCTAACCACACCCAGAGGTCTCCCCTGTAGTGCAAAAAATGGTGGAGGTGCATTCATTTCTTTTCTGAGGAAAGCTAAGGCGGGAAGAAAGTTCAGAAACAATTTTGGGAACAGAATTAGCCTACTCCGCATGGCCAGCAATTCTGTGTTCAAATGCTGGCCCCATTGACAGAATGGGGCAGGTAATGTGAAACAGAGTGGCATTGGCCTTTAATGAAATCTCAGTGTCTTGTTACCAATGATTCAGTATAAATTGGTGTCAATTTAAAATGCATCACTGTACTGACGTGATATAAATAATACATGAAGAAAACATTCACCCACTTAAGAACTAATCTTCTGCTCTGTGCAATTCAGCACTCCCTTGACTCAATAAGTGGACATGCACTACTACTTTTATAATCAGTTTTCCATTCTTTAACCTTACTCCTTGAAACAAGATTATAATTAAGGGGGAGACCCTCGGAAATGATACATAGCAGAATAATTTGCCATTGTTAACGCAGTAGACAGCAAAAACACAAAATAGCCAAATTTGTAATAACAACTTTGTCCACTAGGTGTCACTAGAACTTCAGGAAAAAAATCATTCAGCATGAGCGATTACATCAGACTCCTGCATCTTTTTTTTCCCTTTCAATGCCCCCATTTCAGGCAAAAATATTACACAATGAGAACAGCATGAAGTAGAAGAATAATGGGATTGTTTTCTAAAAGGGTCATAAACTCAAGTTAACTTCCAAACACCATATATAACTATGGCATAAACTACTAACCAGCATTTACCAAATGCAAGATGCTGTGCTAAATGCTTTACACACATTGTCTTATCTAAGCTTTAGTGCACAAGCTTACTTGAATGGTAGTTATATCTGTTTGTTTTTAAAATGAGGAATCTGAGTCCTCCAGAATTCAGTAACCTCCCAAGCTGTCACAATGCCCAATCTCCACTCAGCACTGAGGCTCCAAGGGTGTAGGGGGTGGGCAGGGGGTAGTAGCCATGATCTCTGGAGGACTAAGGTCCAGCGGGAGATGGGCTTCATCCATGGAAAGGCAGTAGTGCAAGGGCTGTAAACTGTCAAGCAGCTGTCCAACGACTGTTACAGGCCACATAATATACAGCCCGTGAACTGGGAGCATGTGTGCTAAGTTGTTTCAGTCATGTCCGACTCTGCAATCCTATGGACTCTAGCCTACCAGGCTCCTGCGTCCATGGGATTCTCCAGGCAACAATGCTGGGGTGGGTTGCCATTTTCTCCTCCAGGGGATCTTCCAGACCCAGGGATCGAACCCCAGTCTCCCGCACTAGGAGCAGATTATTTACCGCCTGAGCCACCAGAGAAGCCCGTGCACCAGGAGACCCGAGGCTAATCACTGAGGCTTCCTGGAAGACAAGGGATGCCAGCTGATCCTCACAGGGGGCTCAGAGTGGAGACATCCAGAAAAAGAACATGCCAACGGGTGAGGGGGCAGAGAGCCTGAAAAGAGGCCCTGCCCTTGCCTGGCTGATGCGTCAGAGACAGCCCACAGTGACACTGTTCTCAGAGTTCGCCTTTCCCGTTAGATCCCTAAGGGCCTCCTGTTTCTCGCTGCTTTCCAGTCCCAGTGCCAAAGCTCTGACTCACAGCCTTTGGGGCTAAAAGGGAACAGACTCAATTTTTTTTCTTCTTTTCAAAAGATGCTGAGTTGGCTTCTTGGTCAAATGATGATGATTCATCGGGAACAAATCCTGGCGGTGAAAGGCCGATCATGGCCATTTACCTCATTGAGTCCTAACAGCTGGAGAGCAGAGGGTGTCTGCAATGCATTTCCCTGCTGGATTGCAGAAAATGACCTTTGTCTCCAGAGGCCTCCGTGTGCGGGCGGCCGGGCCCCCTTCTCCCAGACGTGGAGGGTACTCTGAGCGACTCTGGCATCAAGTCAGCTGGATCAGAGCACACTGGTCCTTCTGTCATGCTGGCTCAACCCCATCACAACTGAAAGCTTGCTGTTGGAAATATAATGGGATTTCATATGCTTGGGACTATCAGGAAAAACCTTTTGGTATATTATTTTTTTAATTCTGGTAAAAAAATTTTTGTTTAGTTGCTAAGTTGTGTCCAACTCTTTGCAACGCCATGGGTCATAGCCCGCCAGGCTCCTCTGTCCACAGGATTTCCCAGGCAAGCATACTGAAGTGGGGTGCCATTTCCTCCTCCAGGGGATCTTCCCAATCTAAGGATCAAACCTGCGTCTCCCGCACTGGCAGGTGGAGTCTTTACCACTGAGCCACCTGGGAAGCCATTTTTCTGGCAAAATACGGTAACACAAAATTTACCATCTTAACCTTTTTCAAGCAGTTGGGTTGTGTTAAATACATTCATATCAGTGTGCATCCATCTCCAAAACTCTTTTTGTCAGGAAAAACTGAAACCCTGGACTCTTAACTGCCCGTTCTCTGCTCCTCCTGGCAACCATCATCTTATTCTGTCTCGAGAAATTTGAATCTTCTAGATACTTCATACAAGTGGGGGGGGGGGAATCTTTGTCTTTTTGTGACTGGCTTAGACAGGGAGGCCTGGCGTGCTGCAGTTCATGGGGTCGCAGAGTCGGACTCGACTGAGTGACTGAACTGAACTGAACTAGTTCACTTAACAAAAAGCCTTCAAGGTTCACGCTTAGTGCAGCCTTTGTCAGAATGTCCTTCCTTTAGGAGGCTGAAGAACATGCCGTTGTATGCATATGCCCGTTTTGTTTAATCATTCTTCTGCTGATTGATGCGTGGGTTGCTCTCACCTTGGGGCTATTGTGAAATAATGCTGGTGTGCACATATTTATTTGAGACCCTGCTTTCAGTTCTTCTGGGTGTACATTCAGAAGTGTAATTGCTGACTCACATGGTAAATCTATTTTTAATTTTTTGAGTAATTACCATACTGTTTTCCATAACAGCTGCACCATTTTACATTCCCACCAACGGTGCACAAAGGTTCCAATTTCTCCACATTCTCACCAACACTTGTTATTTTCCATTGTTAAGTTTTGTGTGTGTGTGTGTGGCTTTTTTTTTTTTTTTTTTAATATTAGCTATCCTAGCAGCTGTGAGGTGAACCTTTTAAACCTCTTTCCAAGGTTGAATCTCTATGAAAAAGCCCTAATTAATAAAGCACTGTGGTAATACTGAATGGTTATAGAAATGTATCTTGGGGACTTCCCTGGGGGTCCAGTAGTTCTTGCAGTGATGGAGACGTGGGTTCAATCCTGGGTTGGGGAACTAAGATCCCACATACCGCAGAGGAACTAAGCCTGCATGACACAATTAGAGAGTCCACGCGCCACAACGGAAGATCCTGCGCACTGCAACTAAGACCCGGAACAACCAAATAAGTAAATAAATATTTAAAAAGAAATGGAAAGGTGCGCCACAACGAAAGATCCTGCGCACTGCAACTGAGACCCGGCACAGCCAAATAAGTAAATAAATATTTAAAAAGAAATGCATACTATGATGAATGTGTGTGCTCGCTCAGTGGTGTCCGACTCTTTGCAACCCCATGGACTGTAGTCCGCCAGGCTCCTCTGCCCATGGGATTCTCCAGGCAAGAACACTGGAACACGTTGCAATTTCCTCCTCCAGATTGAAATCCGCTACTGCCTCCGGCCTCTGGGAGGTGGCTGGGTCAGACTGGCAGTGCATCCGTCTGATGGGGTCCTAGCCTGCTCTGGTCAGCTCTTTCCACAAGGAAAAGGAGGAACTGGAAATCTGACCATCAATATGAGGGCAACCAACTTAAATGAATTCCAGCTTAGTGAAGGCAGAATTCACAAAGTTCCACTAATTGCTAAATCGAGAGCAGCCCCACGATGAGAGTACAATGTGAAAAGCAACAGAACAAACCAAAAGTGACTATAAATACCACAACTGAACGCTTTTCTGTAAGTCTTCAGATCTGGAACACGGTTTTTCAAGGTCTAAAACCAGACTGCTAAATCACATTCTTGAGGGGAGAGACAAATGACCCTAGGAGTGTTTGGTTTCCCACACCATTCATTAGAGTGAACGGCTTTTTTGTCTGCTTTACCTACCAAGCTTCCTGTAGGGGCCAGAACCCTTTTTTTTTTTTTTTTTTTAATTGAGGGATCATTGCTTTACAGAATTGTGTTGGTTTCTGCCAAACATCAACATGCCAAGGGATACCCAGGAAGATCTCTCTCCAAGAGTCTCTTTTTCAAAGCTGGTTGAGAGTTAATCTCTGGTTAACTTCAGCCAAAGAGCCAACCATGGTCAAGCTCATACTGGGCCTGGTCACCACCTCTTGGTCTTTCTGTTAACCTTTGACCCTCCATGACCAAGCCCAGGAGTAGAGCCAAGTTCAGTGAAGATTCCCTAGCCCTGAATCCTTCCATCAGGAAGCTAAGGGTTTGCCTGCAAGTGGAAGGAGCTAGTGCAGTGAACTGCAATGAACTGCAATCCAGAAATCCGGGTTTGATTTGAGCTCCTAGACTGTGGGCAAATGGCATAATCTCTTTGAGCCTCCACATTCTCAACTGTAAAATGGGATGGATACAGATCTCTGCACCACTTCTGACATACCGGTTGTTGCTTAAATGTTTAAAATGGTTGACTTTTACAACCAGAGACTGACAGACTAATCCCAGAAAGTTCCTTTTCGGTCGCTGACCTCAAGGGTGGGCCTCTGTCTTTTTTAGCTGAGGGGATGGCTTCAGTCAGTGTCCACAAAACAGATGCTAATATGATTCTTTGGACATCCTCTCAAGGTCTCTGGCAGAGGGTCGTGCCCCTGTGAGACCTGCGTGAAGCACCCTTTGCCTCATGTTCTTTGCTGTAACCAGGAGGGGGCCGCTCTGGGTGTGCACTGCCTTAGCGGCTGATTCCCCCTCAGTGTTGGGGACCAAGTCATGGTTTCACGGAACACCCCGATCCTGCAAGGGTGAGACAGAGAAGTTCAGTTCCTCTCCCTGATGCTCGGAGATGCGCACCCTTGGGGTCAGCGACTGAAAGGGAACTTCCTGGGATTATTCTGTCAGTCTCTGGTTGTTGAAAATCGATGATTTGAGCATCTGAGCCACCACCGGTATGCCAGGAGTGGTGCCGAGATCTGCATCCACCCCGTTTCACAGTTGAGGATGCAGAGGCTCAAAGAGGTTGTGCCGTTTGCCCACAGTCAAGGAGGTCTTGACCGCTGGAGACAGCAGACCCTCAACCCTGCAGTTCCAGAAACACTGACACTCAAACCACCTGGGCCCTCTGTCTCTGCTTGCTAAATTCGATTTCTCCCTTTCCCATCCACGTGGGATAATCCTGCCACCAGAAACCCTTCAAGGCAAAAAGACAAATTCTCCACGCACCCCTCCCTTTTCCCATCTGCACTTGCTTTCCTCTTTGGTTTTCTAGAATTCCCCTGATTCAGGTATCACTTTTTTGGTCTCCCCCAGGCATCTCTCCTAGTTAATGCCTCACCCACCTATCCTACCTCCTGGCTCCTTCCTTCTGTGTCTGTTGATGGACCCCAAACACACACAGACACACACACAGACATACACACACACACACACACACACTCGAGAAGGCTGCTGTGTGTCAGCACCCTGGTCCCAGCAGCACCATAACCCTGTCTCTGCAGTGCCTCCCATCACCATGGCAACGAGCGTTTGCAGGCACTACAGACAGACACAGCCATTACTGTGGCTAGTGCCCGTCAACCCACGTGTGAGTGTGCACGCTTAAAATAGAAGTTCTGCAAATAAAAACAGCAATCAGGGAGATCTGGAAACCTTTCTGGCTACCTACTCATGGAGCCCTGCTGCCAGCTGACTTCCCTTTCACCCCTTCTCCACCGTCGTTCCTAACCAAGGTGCAGAAAGCCAATAAGCCAGTTCTCCCTGGAAACAATGGCTCCTGCAAGGGGGATTAGCCATCTTTGGGGATTCTGAGGTTCTGAGGATCAGCAATGGCAGGTGCGGCACTGGCGCTTTCAGAAAATCTGATGCTGATCCCTGGTCTCTGCTTAAAAAAAACAATAGGACACTTAAAATACAAAAGGGGAGAAGAGGGAGTATTTAGAAACCCTTAAGTGAAACGCAATAAATACCAGGAAAGGAGAGGAAGCTGAGAGAGACAGCAAAGCTGCAGAGTCCCCTTAGTTTGCAATTAGTGACGTGGGGCGTGACAGCTCTGCAGGGACCAGAACTGGTTACTGGCCTCCCTGGCGTCTCTCCCAGGTAAGGTCCCGCCCACCTATCCAAGGAGAGGCCGGCTGGCAGCCTGGCCCCTGGGAGGGGGGGCTCGGGGCCTGCAGGCCGAGGAGAGGCTGGGGATGGGCCGCCAAGCCCATGCTGCCTCCTACAGGGCCTCTAATCTTCCCTTTCCAGAACCTTCCTCCCCTCTGGCCAGGTGGTAACGCCAACTAGCAGAACCTTAAAGGCTCGTTTTCTAAAGTATATACTTGCCTCAAGTAAAAATATATTCTCATGGAAGAAATAGATACTTTAGTGCAGAAACTTCACAACCTCAGCACAGCAGTATCACTATTCCTGTGTATCTCCAGACTTCAGAAGACATGAAGAAATGCAAATATAATCAGAGAAGATGTCAAGAGTTCATAAGGTCTAGCTGCACTTGGAAAACTGATAAAGTACATTATTCTCATTTTACAAGAAGTGAGGGAGGGCCGAGAAGTTGGGGATTTAGTCCTGACCTCAGTCTAGCAAGTGACCCCTTAAGTCCTAGTGTAGTCTATTTCCCTCACACTTTCTTAGAGCTATCTGGTGGGCATTCATTGCTATATCTCGGTCTTCATACACTCTTTTAATCAGATCTGAATGGCCAGCTAAAATCAAATGGTCCTAAAGGAAATCAATCCTGAATGTTCAATGGAAGGACTGATGCTGAAGCTCCAATACTTTGGCCACCTGATGCGAAGAGCCAACTCATTGGAAAAGACCCTGATGCTGGGAAAGATTGAAGGCAGGAGAAGGGGACGACAGAGGATGAGATGGTTGGATGGCATCCCCCACTCAATGGACACGAGTTTGAGCAAGCTCTGGGAGATGGTGAAGGACAGGGAAGCCTAGTGTGCTGCAGTCAGTCCACGGGGTCACAAAGAGTTGGACACGACTGAGTGACTGACTGAACAACAACAACTGAGGATGGATGCAGAATCAATCACCTCTTTCATAAAAACTTGCAGTTTTCATTGTTTATCTGAGACCACTTCTCGGGATGGTTTCTTGTGTGAATCACTAGCAGCTTTCTGTACCAACCACCTTTCTGGAAGTAAATGATGTGGGAGGGAGTGGGAGGAAAAATGCAGACACCACTGGGAACTTCCTGATCTTAAGAGGCAGACCAATATCCTTCTGTAGGCAGCAGGCTACCCTGGTAAGTAACCCACCCCTTCGTTTTCCAGGATGGAGCCGGCAGGCTACAGTCCATGGGGTCGCAAAAGAGTAGGACACGACTTAGCGACTACACAACAACAGCAACAACAAAAACTAGCCACTGAAGGCAAGTTCGACATGTGCAGGCACAGGGCGTGTGGAGGGGCCCTTACAGAAGACAGGGAAACATGGGAGGAAGGCAGGCTCTGTTGCCTTAAGGAAGTCTAGATGGTAATTATTTTTTAAGTCACTGATGTTTGCACGGAGAAGGTTTCATGTTTTTACGAAAGCTCCATTTTCCTAATCATATTTTGCAATGAAAGATCTCAAAGTGACTTGCCCCCTCCCCTGTGCTTTCACTGACTGAGCAGGAGAAGGGGTGAGAGAGGAGTTGAGTCAGACCTCGAGGCCAGCTCAAGATAAAACACTGACGATGACTTCTCCGTCGGGCGGGGACGTGCTCACAGAGGGCCAACCAATGGCTTCTCACTTGAGCACAGAAGACAGGCGTCTCCCAGCTGCCCGTGCCCCCAGGCGGCTGGGCCAAGGCCCCCAGAAGGACTTGGGTGGGTCACCTAGAGCCCAGGGGCGACACAGTTGTGCAGGCGCCAAGGCACCAGACCAAACGCTCCTTCTTCCGCCAAGTACGTTCCCGCAGGATCAGTTTGGCCCGTCTGCCTCCTGCAGCAAGCTGAGGTTCTATCTCTTGGCCCCTTTCTCTGGGGAGGCAGGGGGGAAGACTTATGAGACAATCTCAGCGAAGAGAAATGCCTTTCTGTTTTTATTCACAGCAGTGAGGTGCTAGACACTGGGCTTCGTCGTCTTCTACACGTCTCATTTCATATTAAAAATGACCCTGAGGAGGATCGCTGCCCAGCACTTAAGAGATGAAGTGGAAAGAGGCTGAAAGGAGGCGCCTCACCGGCCCTGAGTGATGAAGCCACAAGCAGGGGAGCCGAGTGGGGAATCCAAGTCTATAAAACTGGCTTCTTCTCCTGCAGATTTTAGGTAACCCAATACTATACGCTTCCAAGGCCAAAAGCTGACTGTCTGGAGTTACTTTTCTAATGTATTTCCCATGTCCCAACATGTCTAGAGCTTTTATGGTACGATCCCCTCACTGCTTCGCACTTCTCTTCCACTAGGGCCAAGCACATCCCCCATCCTCGGGGGTCCCCAGGCAGGTGGGCCCGGCTGTGTTGGTGACTCGGGGTCCAATCTCTGCTGGACTGACTTTCAGGCCCCACTTTTTAGGGACTCCCTGCCCCTTCTCATCACTTCTCCTTTCTCCCCGCACCTCCCAGCTCAGCCAGCCCCTGTGTTTCTCCCTCCATCCACCAGGGGCTGGGGCGCCAGTGTCCTCCGGGCATGGGTAGACCAGCTGGCCCAGTGTGCTGCCTAAGCGGCAGGAGAGAACCAGCCCCTGAGTGTGGTGGCAGCAGGTTGACATCAGCACCCGCAGCGGGGACAAGGTGCCCAGGCAGCAGGCGAGGCATGTCACTCATGCATGAGTCCAGAGCCCGTGTGGTACCAGCGCTGCGCAGCCAGCTGCCCTCAGCATCCTAGTACCCAATGCCAGCCCTGCTCCTGCATCCCAGGAAGGACACCTGGGAGATGCCTGAGTACTGCATCCCCACGCCACCCTCCCAGATGCCAAGTCAGAGGTTTTTTGGGGAAAAAGTCATTAACTAATTTTTTGACCTACATCTCACAGCTTTCTGTTTCTTTTACCATTTATGAAAATCCCCAAGAATGGCCTAACAGGGTTTCCCCCACCACCCGCAGAGGGCCTTCTCTCTGCTTGTTCTGTCTCAATCCGTGGATTTTTTTTCATCAGCTGACCCGAAGTTACCGAAACTGGTTACTCCTCACTGTCTTCTGAAGTACCAGCGTGTCTTGATAAATAGCAGTTGCCATGGAGATGACAAAGGAACATTACCCATGCTGCAGCGAGCTTCTGATTGCATCCTGAGCCATCAGCTTTCACCCACAGCTCATTCATTATTCATCTGCAGTGAGGAAATGGCTGCAGCCCAGAACATTTCAGAAGGCCTGCGTCAGCACGGCTGCCCAGGACAGCACACGGGGCAGCACCAGCACCCAGCCGGGAGGGACGCCAGTTCTGGGATTTAAAGAGCCGTCGGAAATTCCGCACTGGCTCTCTCCTGGGGGTCGGCATGTCTTCCACAATGAAAATCTGGATTTTCAACGTAAGTTAGGAACTTCACAAATTATCCCATGACTTAAGAGCAGCGACCCCCAACATTTATGGTACCAGGCAGGGACTGGTTTCATGGTCCATGAACAGGAGGTTGGGGACGACTGATTTAGAAGATACTGGGGTACAGTATCTTTGCCCCCTCCAAAGCCCACTAAGTACTGCTCTTCTCCGAGTTGACTTCCCCTGTTCTTCTCAATGACGACTCCTTTACAGTACGTGCGTACTAGAAAGGTTTGTGAGTTTAATTTCTGTAAAAGAAACATGTTTTGAAATTTGAAAATGTGACCCTTATAAGGACTTTTTTTTCACATTTTTCACCTTTGAAGAAAATAATCTTTAATCTTAACAAAATAACTGATAGGGATTTCCCTGATGTTCCAGTGGCTAAGACTGTGCTCCCAGTGCAGGAGGCCCGGGTTTTGATCCCTGGTCAGGAAACTAGATCCCACACACCGCAACTAAGACCTGGGTGCAGCCAAATAAATAAACAAACAACTGATATATGATAACCAGAGTCAGTCACTCAGCCGTGTCCGACTCCCTGAGACCCCGTGGCCTGCAGCCCGCCAGGCTCCTCTGTCCATGGGATTCTCCAGGCAAGAATACTGGAGTAGGTTGCCATGCGCTCCTCCAGGGGATCTTCCCACCCAGGTCTCCCGGCATTGCAGGTGGATGATTTACTGTTTGAGCAACTGAGAATTGATAGATGCCAGATATAATAATTGCAGTAGGAAAGGGGATTGTCTAAGTCAGAAAATTACTTAAAAAAAAAAAAAAAAGAAACCACAACTCTTGAGTAGCCCATCTTAATTATGTCCTTTTCTACATGTCTAATAAAAATACGAAAATTGTATCTGAGGGCAGCATTCTTGTAAAGAGACTGTAATAAGCATAGAAAATACATTTCTGGTCCTAGCTCCCAACAATGTCTCTCTTTCAAAACCATGTTTCAACTGCCCCCAAGAGTATAAAAACAGACTTAATATCAGAATACAATCTGTAATAATATTAAATACCAAAATACAAGCTTTTAAAGAGCTAATATCTGTGTGTAATATATTTTCTGATACTAGAATATTAAGGTATCAGTTTATTACCTATATTTTGAAACATCAGAGCCCAACAGCCCCTACTCTTTATATCATGGAACCATTCTTTCCACATTCTGCCCTGGAGAGTGCTAAAGGCTGCTAGGTTTTTACGGGCAGTCTAAGATTTTCCAGAGCTCAGCAGTTTTGCCAATAAATCAAGGCTAGAGACCATTTCTGGGTAGGAAAGGGGTTTAGGCTGAAGCCACGTCCTTTGAAAGTACTGAAAGAAACCCAAAACACGTGGCAACAGGTAGGAAAGGAAATGGACCATGTTTCCTACAGAAACAGAAAGCACCTTTCACACCTGGCCCAGGCAGGAAGGCGGCCAGCATTCTCAGAAAGCCTCCGTATGTCCTAGGACTTGGGAATATACCACCTCCCACAGACAGGACACTCTCTGGTGCCCCTGAGCATCAACAGCACCTGGCTCCTTGGCCCCTGCAAGCCACTCCGCCTGGGGGGCTTCTCAGGGTACCCCTGTCCACCAGCCACAGGCCCCCGGGTTCTGTCTCCACCCCAGGCTCTTCCTGGCCCTTCCCCACCACACATTTCTGCCCTTGTTGGAACTTAATCTCACACCCCAGACAGTGGCTGTCACTGTAACAGACACTTCCCTCCCGCCCACCGCCAGTTCCTAGACACAAAATCTATAGTCTCAGGTAAACATGTATTCCCTGGTAGCTCAGCGATAAAGAACCCGCCTGTCAATGTAGGAGACGTGGGCTCGATCCCTGGGTCGGGCAGATCCCCTGGAGAAGGAAATGGCAACCCACTCCAGTATTCTTGCCTGCAAAATCCCATGGGCAGAGGAGCCTGGCGGGCTACAGTCCATGGGGTTGCAGAGAGTTGCAATCACACAACTTAGTGATTAAACAGCAATGTGTTTACACAGCAAACGTGTTTTACATTAGGCTGGGTGTGGAAACCCAGGATTCCTTTAAAAAAAAAAAAAAAGAAAAGAAAAACTTTGGATTTCTCCCAGCTCCTGGGTGGAGCTGTCTACACTCACTGACCACCCTTGATTAAGTCAGGGCAGATGGTTTCCAAGCTTGTTGTGAATTCCAAGTGAAGACTTCACATGTTAGTGGGTTTTGTTGGTTTTTAAACAGACAACCAACACTGGGAAATATTTTTTAGGGAGCTATTTCTGAACATTTCAATCTATTTAGAAACTGATGGCTTCTCTTAGACATCATGGCCTGGAGAATAAAAACCCGATTACGGAGCATGACATCTTCAAATTTCTGTGAAGGGCAGTGATCACCTCTGTTTCCCTCATGAACTAGGTCTGGAACGGACAAGAGGGCTATCTTCTCCTTGAAAAAATCCAGGTCTGGTTCAAGAACCTTCTGTGAGCTTCAAACTGCCTGCCCCATGCTAAGCTCATGTAATAGGCTATTCATCTATTTGGAATGAAAGCTAAGAAGATCTTAAACCTAACACGGATAAAGCTTTTATAAATGCCCCAAAGTGCAGCACAGATCACCTAAAATGTCAAATAAAAACCTAAATCACAGCTCTAATCATGAAAATTTTGTGCCAGGATTTCACTAGCTTGAATTCATTCTGGTTTAATTGTCACTCTGAGACATCTCAAGGCTACCGATAACAAATGGCCAAATTCTTTCTAATGCATGATGGAATCACAGATAATCACTTGGTTCCCAAGTTTATACTTCTCAGTCCACACTTCTTTCTCCTAAAAGCCTCAGTGATTGCCAACATTCAATTCTGCTTTTCTGGAAACTCAAAGCAGGCTGAATCCACTTAGGAGACAAATAATCCCCTGCACATTTTCGATGCAGGAAAAATGCGCACAGCCATGCTTCAGAAGCCAAAGACACATTGATGATGAGTTCCTTACAGTCCATCTAGGATGAAGTTTCTAAAATATTCAAGGAAATTAAGTTTCCCTATTGGCTTTCCTTCCCTTGCCAGCGACACCATGGCCATAGTCTCAGAACCTCAGCATCTTCTCTCTAGACCAGTATGATCACAGGTCCAGTGTGGCCTGGGATGGTCCCAGTTTGTGACCATTTTCTCAGCATCCTGACCAGTTTAGTATCTGTCCTGGGAAGAGCTCCTGATTGGACACTAAATCAGTCGTGGTTTAGTTGCTCAGTCATGTCTGATTCTTGCGACCCCATGAACTGTAGCCCACCAGGCTCCTCTGTCCATGGAATTTCCCAGGCAAGAATACTGGAGGGGGTTGCCATGTCCTTCTCCAGGGGATCTTCCTGACCCAGGGATGGAACCCAGGTCTCCTGCACTGCAGGTGGGTTCTTCACCATGGAGCCACTGGAAGCCCAGACAATAAACTATATAATGACTGTTTTCACCCTCACCACCAAATCTCGTTGCTTTTTCTTTGTGGAACTTGGTCATCCACTCCCTCATCTCAACTCCCCATTTTTATCGACTGCACTGATAGGATACGCCCTGTCCTGTGATCTCCAGGCTCTTATTACTAACACACACAAGTCTACTGCTCTAAAACTCTCAATGTCCTTGTGTAATTTAATGGATAAAGTGCAAATTCAGGCATTCAGGATCTTCGACATTCTGGCCCTTCTGTTGCATTTTCAACCTTGTTTCCAATTAGTTCCTTACAGGACATATAAGTCCCACAAATGGCTCACTCAGCCTGCCCCCATCCTGCACACCTGGTTTTGTGATCTCTTTGCCCAGCTGCCTCCTGCATTCTCTTGTGTATGTGCTTAGTTGCTCAGTTGTGTCCCACTCTTTGTGACCCCATGGACTATAGCCTGCCAGGCTCCTCTGTCCATGGGGATTCTCCAGGCAAGAATACTGGAGTGGGTTGCCATGCCCTCCTCCAGGAGATTTTCCCAACCCAGGAATCGAACTAGAGTCTCCTGCACTGCAGGTGGATTCTTTACCAGCTGAGCTACCAGGGAAGACCCCTGCATTCTCTTATCTAAGACCTACCCTTCTTTCAAGCCCCAGCGCAAGTTCTACTCCCTCCTTAAAGCTTTCTCTGCTGTCCCCTGCCTGCAGTCACCTCTTTTACAGGACGGCTCCACTGCAGGCATCCTCTGGGCCAGTGATTTACACTCACAGGGTCCACCTGACAGTCTTCATCACTTTTGTGCCTCTATTCAGTCTCTCCAAGGTGACCTTCCATTCACCAAGCACCTTACCTTAGAATTCTCTCTGTCAACAGTCACCCAAGTCTGCTCATAGCAGGCAGGAAGCAACAAGAAATACAGGAAAAGTAGGGACCTAGCACGGCTTGTCTCAGACTCATCACTTGCTGGCTGTGAAACCTCAGGGAAGGAGTGGAGCCTACCTTCCTCAGTTTCCACATCTGTAAAACGGGGTTGATGATGATAATGGCACCCACCTTTTCCTCATGACCAGGTAGGTTGTTGTGAGGAGTAGGTAAGTGAATCTGTTATAAATTACAAAGTCCTACAACATAGGGAGTTAATCAACACTTTTGACAATGATAATAATAACCAGTCACTTCTAAAGGAAATCAACCCTGAATATTCATTGGAAGGACTGATGCTGAAGGTGAAGCTCCAATACTTTGGCCACCTGATTCAAAGAGCTGACTCACTGGAAAAGACCCTGATGCTGGGAAAGACTGAAGTTGGGAGGAGAAGGGGATGACAGAGGATGAGATGGTTGATGACATCACCGACTCAGTAGACATGAGTCTGAGCAAACTCCAGGAGACAGCAAAGGACAGGGAAGCCTGGCATGCTCTCCAAAGATTCGGATACGACTTAGCAACTGAACAACAAAAACAACAACAACAAAAATAATAACGCGTCTAGCCACAGTCTAGTCAGAACTACATATCCCATGATGCTTCTGACTCAGCACGAGGACCTGGGCTGACTACACCTGGGCAGGGATCACAGGCCTCAAATTCAGTTGCCTTCTCTGAATACTCACGAAACAGGAGGCAGGCACTGGGTGGGTCTTCAGGCCACCATATTTCATCTTCCTCTTTCAACACTGATGTATTTTAACAGCTGACGGAGTATGAAAAACAGGAAGAACAGGGAGGTGGAGAGGGACCCCGCTAAAGGGTCTAAGTTTTTACAACATTTTAGACTACTTGCAAGTCCTTCTCTCTCATCTGCAAAACATTTCTTTGAGATACTGGAACCACTATTATGAGCCTTTGAAAAATGAATGAGGAGGAAAAGAGCATGTCACCTCCAAAAAAAGAAAAAAAAAAACACCAACCCCCCAAACTAAGCTACTTAGTGGGGGTAGATGGAGGGTATGGTGATTTTGGAATGAACCACATTTTACAATTTCAACTGCATGCTTGGGTGAGGTATTTCAGATACCAAGCTGTTCTAGAACTTTCCATGCAGCAGAAATCTGTGTGTTGATACATGTATTAGTCAGATATACTGCACGTGTAAAAGAAGAAAAGTGGTTCTTCTGAAGCTGCCTCTCTCTCTGTCAGCTTCCCACACTGCGGAATCATCAATCGCATTACAGCCCACAAGAAAAGTCTTGAAAAAATAATGCTCAACTGACCTCAAGCCACATAGTCGTAACTAATAAAACACCCCTGTGTCAGCTCACAAGGATACAGACTCTCAGCTAATGTAAGGTACCAATTTTTCAAGACAGCTTGCCCCTGGTAATTATACTAAAAATAAAAGAAGGCAGCCAACTGGTGGAGTTGTCTGTTTCTTTAGAAAAAAGTATTTCATGTTTCTTCAAGCTTCATTATCAATGATTGGCTTGGATGAATAAGAGGCAACCAGCAGCTTCTGCCCAAGTCCAGGCTGGACAAATGTGGCATTATTTTGGAAGAGCGCAGGCTCTGATTCAGTCTTCAAATGCCTGGAACTGTACGTGAACTTCTGAACCTGACCTGAAGCTATTATGGGCTTTAAAGTGTTCAAGCAGTTGCTTCATTAAGCAGCCACATGTGATGGCATTGCTATCTCATCCACTGCCCCAAACCACAATGCAGCCAAAGGCAAGTGACATAAATTAGCAAAAAGAAAGACAAAGAAGATGGCAGGAAGAAACAGCCTGGCTTTAAGATCCATTCAAAAGCACACAGGTTACAGCTGCTATAGCATATTCGGTTTGAAAAGGCAGATATGCTACAAATTCAGAAAGCATGAAGGGCAATTTGTGACTTTTTATCAAATAGCACATGTTGTGAGCAATTTCCTCCCCAAGTGTTTTCAGAGGTAGTGTGGTAGTCATACAGTTTCTTCCTTAAACCTTTGCCCTAGAAGAATGAGACCATGAAAACAAAGCTTCTACGTTCAATTACAACTATAAGGATTGCCTTTTTTCACAGTAACTTGCCAATACTCCCTCATTTTCTTCCAATATCATATTGGAAAGATAAGACCTAGCTTCCTGTGTCTAAAAGGATTCAGTGGGGGAAATAACTCAATGTTTGAGTGAACTAAGTTCATTTTATACTAAATCTAATATCTTTTTAATTTTTTAATATGTGACAATCTTTTTTTTTAATTGAAGTATAGTTGGTTTATAATGTTGTGTTAATTTCTGCTGATAATCTTTTTTAATGAGATAGACATATACCAAAATATAACAAGATAATGAAAAGAATTCAGGGAGAGATGAGGAAGAAACCAATTCTGGTAATTTTATCAGCAAAACTAGAATGAATAAGAACCTTGTAATTTTTATAGGTTCCTTTATCTTCCTTTACTTTTACTGAGACCAATTTAAACCTTGAAAAACAATCTGGCAGGCTCTTCAAGGTCAGCAATGATTAACAGGAAATTATCATTCAGAACAAAAACTTTTCCTCCTTCTAAATCATTAGACAGAACACATCAGCATTTCTGACTAAATCCCAGGTGGGCAAGTAACAGAAGAAGATTGCTTATTCTTAGTGGTGAGCTATAACCTGAAAAAATACTAATTAATCCAGGTATATGAGATCATACATATTTTCCATAAATCTGTGTTTCCTCATTGGTATTGTAAATGCAAACTTAGCAGAAATGTTTCAAACACGAGCAACCAGATTAAAACAGATGGCCTAAAATATCTTCTAAATTGACTTTCCTGAATTTAAGGCTACCGGTATTTTTGCTCTACTTTTATTTTAAGGAAACTCATCAATGCTCTGAGCAGAAGAAGGAGGTCAAGACGTCCCCGCCTTAGCATTCACTCCGTTGTGCCAGAACTGCAAACAGTACCTTGGGCAATGCCATCTAGTCCTACCTGCGAAGGTTAACTTTCCAAGTCAGCTTGGCTGGGCCACAGTAGCCAGATATGTGGTCACTCTTCTGGATGTTTCTGTGAGGGTGTTTTGGGTGAATTAACATTTAGATCAGTAACTTAGAGTAAAACAGATTGCCCTCTATAATGCAGGCGGGCCTCGTCCAATCAGTTGAAAGTCTGAATAGAACAAAAGACCGAGCAAGAAAGAATTCTGCAAGCAGATGGCCTTTACACCAGACCTCCACCATTGGTACTTCCCTGGGCTTCCAACCTGCTAGTCCATCCTGAAGATGTTGGATTTACCAGGTTCCATAATCACATGAGCCAATTCCTTAAAATAAATCTCTTTCTCTTTATACATATCCATCCTATGGGTTCTGAACTCGGGGGAACTCTGACTAACATGCCGATTACCTGAAGGGTTATTATCCACTCTGCATCGTCCTCTGTCTACATCTTGCTTTCATCAATATGGACAGCAGAATTTTATTTTTGCACATTTAATATTGAGAGTAAGCATTTAATCTCTTGACCACAAAGTTATATAGGTATTTACTTTGAGCTTTTTTTGGGGGGGAACACTTATTCTTGTGCTATATATTTTGCATGCATTTAAAGTCCTTTAAAGCTCAGTAACCACTTCTTTGCATTTGTACAAGGGAAAATGGTTTCCTCCTCCCTAGGAAAGGAGTCTATTGGAACTTTGATTAAAAGATGGGATGGAAAATGCCAGCCAGTTTCCAGAGTGGCTTCTCTCTCCAGGGGCTTTTAAATTTAAAATTTGTAAATCAAAATTAATTCCAAGGTCAGATGCATCCATATACAAATGCAAAGCCAAGGATAGTCCATTTTCAATGACCTCATGATCCTCTCCACTGAATATAAACACATATTATCTGGATCAAGTTCCTTTAATGATGAGGAAATATGAGCTACATTATTGATGAAGATAGGCCCCAATCCAACCAAAACATAGACAGATACGATCACCTCTCATCTCTTCCTTCATCTCTCTTTTTAAAGGTGAGAGGTGGGTAGGTGCTGGGAAATCATAGCAGAGCAGAAGGCTGAAAACTTGCTTTGGGGCCAAAGGACATTTTTCACTGTTCTGGCTCTTTCCAGGGTGAATGGAACACACATGGATCTGATTTCAAGGGCTGATTTCATTCTGACAAAGGAAAACAGCACAATAGCCAATCACATGTTTACATCTATCAGTAATTTTTAATACCAATGGTCATGGGATGGTGTTGCCCTCATTAGGTTTTTTTGACTAAATTAAAAATGAGTCGTTTGGAGTAAAAATATCCTTTCTCATCCAGAAAATTTCAAATAAGGTTATAATTCAGGAGGCAAAACAAACCAAAAAACAAAATTTGCTTCTTTTGAATGAATTACTACAAGTTTTTCTGTTCCAGGATACAGAAACACCTCAACCAATCAAATGCATGGGCTAAAGGTGTTTTCATTAGTTTGGCGCACTGGTCCAGTGTTAACCGTCTTTTGTGTCAAGAGCTTTACTACTGAAAATGTATCTAAAATAGGACCAGTCTGTTTTCTTGCTGAGTATAGTCAATAGTTTCTATTCTTTCAATCACTGTTTCAGACCATTGTTCTGGAAGTATCACTCAATAAATTCTTCTGATGTACTGTCCTCTCATCTGAACCTTCCTTAGTGACTTTAGTTACTGATCCTCTTTTGACGTTTTGTACGCATTTAAGTGAATTAAAGTTAAAAAATAAAATTTGAATAAAATTAAAATTTGTATGAAATTGTAGGAGTCTTAGAAAAAAAGTTGGCTACAAATGTTCTTTAAGATAAAGTAGAAAAATAAGGCCCAAAATATTCCTACCATGATAAAATACTAAAAACTTTAATAGTCATTAACATGAGAGCATTTTTGAATAGAGTGACCGACAACATCCTAAAAAAGGGTTTTGGAAGTGGCCGGCCCTGCGCCCTACCCATCACCTGACATGACTGCAGGTCAGCACCCACAGGGATAGCCCTCCTACCTCTTGGGTCCTAGTTCTCCACCCTCCTTAATTCCATCTCTCTTCCTTTCACTCCACTTCAATCACTCAGAATCATCACACATATTAGATACTGAACTTCAAGATCCTTGCTGTCCACAGGCTTCCATATTTCCTCCTCCTTCAGTCCTGACCTTCACTGTCCTCTACCCTTATCATGGCTTCATCACAGTTTCTGTTTGGCCCATGACTGGCCATTTCTGTCGTATTTTCCATAGCAGCCAGAGAATCTCTCACCTACTATCTTTCATAATCTCTAGTTAAAGGTAAATGGCATCATCTTAAAATTTTGGATGGAAAAAATTTTTACTGGAAGAAGCCAAAATTGGATCTGCTCTCTTGTGCACATCTGGGAACCAAACAGCATGTCGGCTGGGCCCCCGTGGGCTTTGTCTCTGGGCGACAACAAATCACTCTTCAGCAGCTATTGCCTACCTACGACACCATTATAAACACTCAGCACAGTCTTCACAAGCTCACCTCCTCTCCCTCTAGAATTTCCTAGAATTGTTTATTTCCTGGACTTGCTTTTCTCCTTCTTTCTGAATTTGGAAAACGGCCTGTCCTTCACCTTCCAAAAGTGAAAGCGTCAATGTTCATTCATGGTGTCTCCCATCAGGAGTCCTCTTTCTCTTTTCTCTCTCCCTCGGCCAGTGAACTGGCCTACATCTCCCTTACTTCGAGAAAGAAGTCTCCTTTCAACCTGCCCTGCCCCTCGGGCTCCTCCCATTTCTCCACCAAACCTGCAGAGCACACAAGTTCATTCCACCTGTCCACCTCCACCTCTCAACCTCTGAAAATCTGCTTCCTCAACACCACTTCTTCACCCTCATCAACCAGGAGCTTCACACCCGAGCTAGTTGCACCGGGGCTGAGTCCAGGGCCCTAACATGTGACAAGCGCAAGTGTCCCCTGCCCCCAATTCTTCCCACACCTCGCCCAGCACTCCTGGTGCCTACAGAGGATGTGTCTGCTCCTTGCCTGGCTTCTCAACAGCATCCTGTGATAATTCAAGATTTTCCTGAAAACTGGGGGGTCAAGGAAGAGACATCTCACCACCCCTCATCCTCCCTCCTCTTCCACAGACACAGACAGTTCTTTCTCCTCTCTTTAGCCTTTCAGTTCAGTTCAGTCGCTCAGTCGTGTCCGACTCTTTGCGACCCCATGAATTGCAGCACACCAGGCCACCCTGTAGATCATCAACTCCCGGAGTTCACTCAGACTCACGTCCATCGAGTCAGTGATGCCATCCAGCCATCTCATCCTCTGTCGTCCCCTTCTCCTCCTGCCCCCTTTAGGCTACCATTTTACCCCACAGAATCCAGCCAAGCATGTGGTAGACAGTCAGTAAATATCTGCTGAAATAAAGTCACAATAAGTGTACGTTGGGGATGTGGATTAAGGATCCTGTGGGGGCATACATCAAATTATGAACATTAAAAATGGTGACAGAATAGTATTTTAGCGGTTTTAAGAACTACAATGCGCTCTGTCACAACTCAATGATTATACCATGAGGGGCTCCCTGCCTGCACCCCGTCATACAGAGCAGGGTCTGAATGAATGAAACATTACCAAACTAGCTTTATAAGAAAATCTTTCATAAGACTCTTTTTTAATCATTAATATTTTTATTAAAGGTACAGTGCCCAAACTGAGAGATTACTAATAAATTTTCATAAGATAATGGTATCGTGCTTATGCTTCAAAGAAAAAGTATCCTTATCTTTTAAACTATTTCCAGAGGAGAGACAAATGTGTCTTAAGGAAAGAGGTGCAGTCACCCAAGGAAGCTGCCATCACCCAAGGTTTTACTACTAAAATGTACTGAATATTTATAACTTTGTAGGCAGCAAATCCAAAATAGATGGGAGGTGAGACATTAAGACAAGGACGCCCAGGTTGGATATCTATTAATTTTAATGGTGATAAAGGATTTTGGTTTCTCGGTATGATTTTCAAGTCTCCCCACTAGAGCTCTGCTACCGACACCGGCACTGTTGGGGACGCCACACTCTCTGACGGCCCGGGGCCCTCGTGGCCACAGCAGTCACCGCGGAGCCACCAGGGCTTGACCCCGGGAGCTGCACCCGGGCCCCCCACGCCTCCCAAACATCGCCAACGCTGATTCTTACGGTGAAAGTCGGTGGGGATATCAGTGGCCACAGCCTTCTGCCCTTCTCTTCTTTTGTGTCTCTCCCTTCAAGGACATTTTGAAACAGAAAAACATGCCCTTTCATCTCAGGCCCAGCACGAAACTGCCTTCTTTCCACCAGACCGAGCGGGGCCTCCTGCCTACTGCCAAGGAGACGTAGCCTTTATCTGAGGCCTTGGACTTCCATTCTCTCTGGCTTTGATTTTCTCATCATAAACAGAGAGGTTGGAATGTAAAAACAGTAGTATGAAAATAAACTGCATTCCTTTCTCCTTGTGATGGACACCTGGTGTGTTATTATGCCCGGGTACTTAACTCTTCTCTGAGAAACTGGTAAAAGCAGACCTCTCTGCTTGGGAGGTGGCTAGGAACAGTGATGCTTGCAGAGCCGGGGCCTCCGATCAGCTAGTCCTAGACTGCTGCTTACAGGAGCTACTGACTGTACACAAATAACAACTAATTGCTGAAATCGCCCATCTACCACAGCCTTAAACTCCAGGGAGCAAAGCTTTTGCATTTGAGACAGTGATCTCAGGAAGAGAAGTGAGTTACCTGAAGGGGCTGGGAGAGGAAGGAAACTAGGGAATTGTTAACCTCACGTGGAACGAGGTCTGTCCCCACTTTACTCCTAACCTTGACCTGTTGCTGCTGTTGTTGTCTAGTTGCTAAGTTGTGTCTGACTCTTTTGCCACCGCATGGACCGCAGTCCATTAGGTTCCTCTGTCCATGGGATTTTCCAGGCAAGAATACTGGAAATGGGTTGCTATTTCTGCCTCCAGTGGATCTTCCCAACCCAGGGGTCAAACCTGCACCACCTGCAAAGCAGGTGGGATTCTTTACCGTTGAGTCACCAGGGAAACACCTAACCTTGACTACTATCCCTCTATTCAAAGTGTCTGGCCTGCCTCAGTTCTTCCATTTAATCCTCAAGGTGAATCTTAAGCCATACACACCCGAAGGGCCAAACTAAGGATCCCACTCTCCCCACTCAAGAGGATGCCCTCCTCTGAGAGCCCTCCTTGGACTGATTGTCTACAGACTGTCTTTTCTTTTTGCCAGGGAGTCCTAAAGCTTCACAGCTTAAGAGAAGAAACAAGTCAGCTCTCTTTGGATCCCAAGCTCCTAGCCCAGACTCTGGCACGTCCCAGGTGGTGGTGGTCCTAGGGGTGGGGATGAAGGAACCCAGGCTTCTGCTCTGGCTTGATCTGACTAAGCCAGACATCCGTAGCTACCAACACTGCAGCACTGCCGTCTGCTTGTAAAAACTCTCATTTGCAAAGCTGCATGAAGACAAGGACGCCCAAGCTGGATATCTAAAAAGAACTCATCTTTACATATCATTATGTAAATTGGCATTATACTCCATTTACACATCGTTGTATGCCATTACTGAAATTATTATATTTGGAAGCATTCTAACTTCAAACTCTTTAAAGGTCATCTGAAATATATTATGGGAGGAATTCAGAGGTCATAAATAAAATGAAGTCATCTAGAATAATCACATCTTGTTAATCAAATTATGTTTTACCATAGAAAACAGAACAAAAGGCCCTCAGTATCTTTTTTCCTGTGTGTGTGTGTGTGTGTGTGTGTGTGTGTGTGTGTTTACTCAGTCATGTCTGACTCTTTGTGGCCCCAGAGATTGTAGCCTCCCGGGCTCCACTGTTCATAAAGTTTTCCAGGCAAGAACACTGGAGCAGGTTGCCATTCCCTACTTCAGGGATTGAACCCGTGTTTCCTATGCCTCCTGCACTGGTAAGTGGATTCTTTGTCACTGTTTCTACCAGGGAAGCCTTTCTTATATATAAATGCAGGGATCATCCATTATTTGATTAACTATTACCAGCTGTTAGCACACAGCTGACATTCAATATACATCACTTAAATGAATGAATATGAATTTTATTCACATAACCCATATTTTCAATGCATTAACTATGTACCCTACACATTGCTATAGAAGTATAGACGTATGTAAGTGATGCTTTAGTAGCAGAACAACATCACAATCTGAAAGAAACACCCAATAGCAAAGCACAGTGCCACCTTTTAGAATGAACATTAATTCTTCAGCAACATCAAGCAAACAGAGTTTAGTGGAAAGAACTGGCTGCGACAGGAATGAGATCAGCTCCAGTACAACGATCTTGTGCTGGTCATGTCACTTCTCTAAGCCTCAGTATCCCCTTCTGGTTCTCTCCAACCTCACATTCTAGATTCTATGGTTCCTCTAGCAAACATCCCTTGTTTGCCAGGGGACATCTCATTAACTGGGGGGTTTTTAATGGAAAAGATGTCAGGCATGAAAAAGCTGTGTACTCTACAAATGCCCAACTTATGAGACAGAGAAAGACTGTTTTAAGAAAAACAAGATGAAAAAATATATATAAGACTCATCACCCTGGAAAATTTCTAAACAAAGCTTTCCTTTTAGTTTGTTTTCATTTGGTGGGGTAATTTTTACTTTTTTTTCTTAGAAGATGAAGGTCAGAACCCATGGTCTGGATCTTATTGAATCCTTCTTAATTAACTGGGAAAGAAAGCACATCATTGTATAAATCAAGCTAATTGGAAGCTTTGCTTCGTTTCTTTTCAGGATCAGCTAGATGAAGGTTGGATGCATTCTTGCCTTTTTTGTTTTTCAAAGAACCGGTTTAGCTTTGATTATCTACCTTATCCCCTTTTAGGAAAGAAGTATGATGAGGTTGGGTGGGGGGAACTCTCTTTAAAGACAACAGGGGTACTCACAAGGCCGAGTATAATGTGTGGGGAAAAAAAATCTAATTTTCATTTTGGCAATGATCAGCTGAAAGCTTTGTTTAGGCAAAAATCAAGATATAAAACATAGGCTTTTTGGTCTTTTCAAGATCTGTCCTTTATTTAGCAAATGAGATGACAACTTTTAAATGTTTTAAATAGTTTTGAGTTTCAAGTTGGTACCATCCAAGGTAAGTCAAAGCATTTCTTTAGTAAAACCTAGAGAAAAATATTTGCTAGAATAATATGTGCTAGAAAATAAAATGAATTCGAAACGTTCTAAAATAATCATAGAGGTAAGCTTATTCTTCAAAGTACCAACAACATCTCGTTGAAAGATGAGAGTACAAATTATTTTTTTTTCAAGGTTTGAAAAGTTATTCAGCGCTAAAGCTACACAAAATTTTTTTCTTCCGATGAAACATTTTAAGCAATAAACAGAAATGAAAAATTTTGAGTGTCGTTTTATGGGCCACACAAGGAAAATTATCCTTCACTGGAGAATCAAGAATTACAAAACAAATACTGAGATCAGCAGAAAAATGCTATATTTTAGCTCATCTGCAAATGCGTGTGTACATATGCAGGCATGTGTATGTATGTCTGTGTGCATGCGCACACATATGTTTTCTTCCAGGATTTATTGATCAACAATCCAACAGCCCTGTAGCAAGTAACTGCCTGATTTCAACATCCATTGTTTTAAATCCTGTGGAAGATGAACTGGATACATTATATATTCTAAAAGATCCACAGTTCTTAAGAAATCAAGAAAGGAACAATTTGAAGTGTAAGGAAAGCTTTAGCTTCATCCTCAGGGTAGAGGATAAGTCATCAGGACAGACCCCTGCAAACTGCTCTGGCCTCTGCTCACTCATTCTTGCCTTGCCACATGACCACATGACCCCGTGACCCCGTGACCAAAGCAGGTAGCTGTGCTTCAGGGAGCTGGGCAGGCTAGCTCTGTGTCCTCAGCCATGTGCCCAGATTGTCTAAACAATCTGATCTCATCTGATGTTGGAAAGCCACATGTATAAACTCCTGAATGAACTTTCTAATGCCAAACTGATTCCAATCAGTCCCCTGTGACTTTGGTGACTATGAGCTCAATTTTTCAAGCTCTGAATGTTCCCGGAGCTAAACCCTGGAGACCAGGGGAGAAGAAAACGACCTTGAAGACTTTTGCTCTGCCACAGACAGTCATGAGGAAAGGATGGGACTAGGAAGGGGATGATGAGAACTGCATTCCCAGTTTTCTGTGTGTGTGTGTATTGGCCATTGCTCCAATTATTAAGGGTTTGGAGAGACATATTCTCAGACATTGCTGGAGAAATGCAAAATTTTAAAATCTCTATGGACAGCAATTTCATGATACAAAACAAGAACCACAGAAGCTCATCCATTTAACTTCTAATAATCTGTCAAAAGCAAGTGTCTGAAGATACACCAAATATTTGCAAGGAGACTAGAATTCATGGCAAGACCGCTTATAAGAAAGAAAAAATGGAAATAAAGAGGTTAACGATAGGGTATTGACAAACTAAGTTAGATCTATATAAAAAATAGATGGATGGCATCACTGACTTGATGGACATGAGTTTGAGCAAGTTCCAGGAGTTGGAGATGGACAGGGAAGCCTGACATGCTGCAGTACATAGGGTTGCAAAGAGTCAGACACAACTGAGCAACTGAACTGAACTGAAATAAAAAATATAAAGCCTATAAAAATTGTGCTAAGAATATTGACTGTTGGCATGAAAAATTGCATAATACATTATAAATGAAAAAGTTACAAAACCATGTGAACACTACTCTTTTTTAAAAATAAGATATAGAATACATTGAAAACTTTGAAAGGATATAACATTTTATGTAAGTAGTTATGACTTTTAAGATTTAACTATCTGCAGTTTCCAAAGCTTCTAATTTTTTTTTCTAGTAGAGGCACAATTGCTTTTGAAATCAAAAATTAAAGTTTCCTCATTAGAAAGTAGTGAGTAATCAAATTTAAGTCTTTGTGTTAACTTTATTAGAGTGCATGATCTAAAAACCAATAGTTCCCAATTACGCCTCAATAAAGTTTTAAAAAGTGATACTATTGGTTCTGAAAAGAAACAAACAAAAAATAATTCAGGATTTAACTATGAAAAATCACATAACTGACAAGAACAACAAAATCATACATTACCCTGATGTTTTGCCTTAATAATGTGTCTTTCCTTGATTATTGCAAGAGATTCAGCATTACCTGATCTTTTAAAAAGCAAGATCACTTTCTGAACTGTTTCTAATACATCATACATGGTCACAAAAGTCTTCTGTTGTCTTTGGGCTTCCACAAACTACTTAACAATACAGCTTCTAGTACATTATACAAATAACTTTGTAAAACTACAAAGATGAAAATATTACACACACTGGTCCTAGAATATCAGCTCTATGAAAGTAGGGGCTTTATCATTCATATGATATGCCAAACCTCCATATCCTAAAACAGGACTTTTCACAGAGTTGGGGCTCAATAAATATTTGCTGAAAAAAAAAAAGAAGGGCTAAAGGGTGTGATAGTAAAAATAGAAGATGAAGGTAAGAGATACGAAAAATTTTCCTGTTTTCTTAAAGAGAAAATACAGAGGAACAAAACTGTTCATAAATTTTAAACACTATTAGTAATAATGCTATTGTCTTCTGTATACCAGGTACTGGGTTTATCTAATATAATGGTCACAACAACCCTTTTAAGTATAAGTATCTTTTTAGACAAAACTGTGGCACTGAATTATTGAAAACTAGCATAAAACTAATACAAAGAGATTATTAAATCCAATGGGACTTAAGTGAAATACCATCACTTAGGGTCCTTCCAACAGAAGAACAGAATATACATTTCAAGATTTATATTTATTTAGAAATTCTAAACAAAATAATTTGCATATGTGTCATAAAACCCACACAAGATGCTGGAGTGCTTGCTGATTTTTTTTTTAAATGCTTGCTGATTTTAATAGATGATAATTTAAAAGTACTGGCAAAGAATAAGTATGTGAAAGGATAAATGACTATTGTGTTAAAGGAGATTTGTTCTGAATATAAAGAATAACATACACAAATTTATAGGTAAAAAGAATTCCCAAAGGCAGCTATCAAAAAGGCCAGGAGATAATGACATAATGACAAGCACAAACAAGAAACTCAATACATAACCTTGCAGCACAAGAAGCATGTGTCAAACTAACTTCTTAAAGGTCAAAGATCAAAGCCTCTTTTTAAAACGATGTCAAAGTGCTAAACAAACAGGCAGGTACTGAGAACAGAGCAGTGGTTACAGAAGGGAAGGCTCAGGGGTGAGGGCAAAATGGGTAAAGCTAGGTCAACTGCATGGTGATGGATGGAAATTCAACTTTGAATTTGAGCACACTGTAGTGTACACAGAAATGGAACTGCAATGCTTACACGCGAAACCTATAATGTCATAAACCAATGTTGCCTCAATTAAAAAAAAAAAAAAGATGGCCACGTGTTTTATAAAGATATCCACTATCACTTATTTAAGTACCTTTTAGAAACATTACGAAAGGATCCAAGAAAACATGCAATTCAACTACAAAAGGTTTAAGTGCTACAGGCTAAGTTATAACAAACAGCAGAAATGCCCCATGACATAGCAGCACTCCTGTGTGGCTGCAGGAGGGGAAGGAGGTTTGGATGATCCAGAAACGCTTAGAGAAATCATGGGTGAAAGAAACAGTCACATACAGATGTGAGAGTTGGACCATGAAGGCTGAGCACTGAAGAATGGATGCTTTTGAACTGTGGTGCTGGAGAAGACTCTTGAGACTCTTACAGTCCTGGACTCTAAGGAGATCAAACCAGTCAATTGTAAAGGAAATCAACCCTCAATATTCATTGGAAGGACTGATGCTGAAGCTCCAATACTTTGGCCACCTGATGCAAAGAGCCAACTCATTGGAAAAGACCCTGATGCTGGGAAAGATTGAGGGTGAGAGAAGAGGGCAGCAGAGGATGAGATGTTTGGACGGCATCACCAACTCAATAGACGTGAGTTTGAGAAAACTCTGGGAGATAGTGAAGGACAGGGAAGCCTGGTGTGCTGCAGTCCATGGGGTCGTAAAGACTCGCAGGGGATTTAGCAACTGAACAACAAAGAAACAGGAAGAATGCCCAAAGGCAAGCACTCTGTCTAGGAAGCTGTAACAAGGATGGGGAGCACAGTAAAGGTAGGGGTGGGAGTGATAAGGGGGCCAAACTGATAAAAACTCAGTTTAGAGAAATCCTATGGGAACCTCTTTTAAACTGAGAAATGAAACAAGGAAGGACTGCAAAAGCCACATCTACTTGTGAGACTATCAAATGAAGCCAGAAACACACTGTATCTGACATTAGCAGATTTGCATATACACTTACATTCACTTTTTAAACAATGTGTGGCCCTCCACACATTTCTTTTTCCTGCTGCGCAAAAACCATTCTGCAGCTTCCTGGGAAGAAAAAGGCCCAGGAGGGCAGGGCTTCCCAGAAGAGGGCAAAGGAAAGGTCAGAGCCCCGAAAGCAGATACCTACGAGGAGAAAAAACTCCTTCAGTTTGTCATCTGAGAAACTGACTTTCAACCTCTTGGACAAAGAACGTTCTGTCTGAAGTGACCTGGATCCAGGAGCATAAAGGAAGATAAAAGAGTAGTTTTAAAGCCAGGGGACCTGGCTTTAAAAGTTAGCTGACCCCATCAAGTCATCTATAGCTTCTGAGCTACATCTCCATCTGTAAAGTGGAATAATGATAATACTTTGAGAATTAGATCAGACTGTATATATTTAAAGAATATATTTCAGCACCTCTTAAATTTAACTACTTGTAAATATGGAAATGTCTGAATTGCTGGTCCCTATGTTCAGATTCATAACAACTGTTTTCAACTTCCATAGTAGTTTTGTACTTGATGAAAAGTTAACACAAAGAAATTAAATTTTTACCACTTAGGGAAAGTAAGGGCACCTGAGAATTGAGAAAACAGTGATGCCTGGTATCCAGCAAGGGCCCTCTGTCAACCCTGTGGCATGTGGCTGCCCTGTAAAAGCACAGATTAACTGCCCACCATTCCAGTTGAGCCTCAGAAATTTCACATTACCGTATATCATGAATCATTAGGAACAGGCCCAAACACTGAAATCATGACTATCAAATCCACAAATGCCAAGAGTGCCTTCTTATCACTAAATCTTAATGGAGACTTATTATTTCACAGGCAGAAGCTTCAGCCAGCAGATGTAATTTCTATATTCTAGAATATGATTCATGGGCTACAAGGCTGCATTAACACACATTTGAAGGTAGAATCATCCAACCTTGTATTTGCAATATCTCTATTCAAGTCTTCTATGTTCCCAGCAAAATCCTGCCATATTTCTTCTGTGAATCTTCATAGCATTGATGAACACTGATACTCGAAGTATCTAAATAGTCTTACTGGCAGCAAATTAAGGCAGGTGAGCTACCCCAAGGGAACTAGAGCATATTCTAAATGGAAGAGCACTGAGTATATTCTACTCTCTAAAATAAGATTTCCTGTAGAATATTCTCCAAATCTCATACTATTCATGGATAAAGAAATGCTTGAAGAGAGAAAAAGCAATAACAACAACTGACACTTAAAACTAGAAGCAATTACTACCTTCAAATAACTAATGAAACGGATTTTTTTCTGAACAGCATGTGTATCCAATCACTTGGAACATTAGAGAAAATTTAATAAAATACTTGTGTGTGTGTCAGTTGCTCAGTCGTGTCTGACTCTGTGACCCCATGGACTGTAGCCCACCAGGCTCCTCTGTCCAAAGGATTCTTCAGGCAAGAGTACTGGAGTGGGTTGGCATTTCCTTCTCCATAAAATACTTAGCTATGTCATATTCAGTGTATTTTTGTTTGTCTTGGTAGCTCAGCTGGTAAAGAATCTGCCTACAATGCAGGAGGTCCTGGTTTGATTCCTGGGTCGGGAAGATCTGCTGGAGAAAGGATAGGCTACCCACTCCAGTATTCTTGGGCTTCTCTGGTGGCTCATCTGGTAGAGAATCCGCCTGCAATGCAGGAGACCTGGGTTCAATCCCTGGGTTGGGAAGATTCCCTGGAGAAGGGAAAGGCTACCCGCTCTAGTATTCTGGCCTGGAGAATTCCATGGACTATATAGCCTATGGAGTCACAAAGAGTCAGACATGACAGAGCAACTTTCACTTTCAGTTGACTTCTAAGAAATCAGAAATAATTATTTTGAGTGTCATTTATAAATATTGCATCTTCTATACTGTAGAAATGATCCTTCATGAGTAATTAATAAAATCATTATTTTGTGAAAATCCACGTATATATTTAGGTTCCTTCTGACAACTAAAATATTTCCAACTATACTTAACTGCAGTTTTGATCAATTCCAATCAACTAACTAATAACAGGACACTATTTTTAACATCAATTATCTCCCCAACATTTATAGAGCACTAAAGACCATATAAACAAAAATGCATGCTTAAAAGAATGAACAAATTTAATTGTTGCCGTTTTCAAGACTTCACAATTTAAATAAAGCTTATTTTCCATTCTTCAGAGCTATAATTCAGAAAGCAACTATTTTGCTGCATTTATAATTTTTAAAAAGCTGTTTACCTTATTTTGTCACACCTGAAATACTTATAACCTTGGACTGTAACTTAACGATGTGTGAATGACTAATAAATTTAATATAGATGAAAACCCAGTCCTGACAAATGGTTTTCAGAAAATTTATCTGTAGGAGAAATGTTAGTAAAGCATTTGCAATCCTCTTGGAGTTGTCAGAAAAAAAAATAAAAGCAGCAGGTAAGTCGGGTATAAACTGATCGTAATTCTCAATCATTTTAAGTGAAGTAGCTCAGTCATCTCCAACTCTTTGCGACCCCATGGACTGTAGCCTATCAGGCACCTCTGTCCATGGTATTTTCCAGGCAAGAATACTGGAGTGGGTTGCCATTTCCTTCTCCAGGAGATCTTCCCCAGCCAGGGACTGAACCCGGGTCTCCCGCACTGTAGACAGATGCTTTACCATCTGAGCCACCAGGGAAGTCAATCATTTTACTACCCCGCAAAAATTTTAGTCTTCCAGAAAGAACAAACACTATTGAGGAAAAGAATCAAATTATTCAATATAATGGCATGTTTAGATTTTAATATTTTTTTAAGTGGATGTTTAAACTGCAGACTCATCAGGATGCTTCTTTCAAGTAACACTCACGTTTCCAACCTTACCCCTTTTCAATAACCCACAGATTATCACACATATCTGTGAGCAGCTTCTCATTCTTCAGATCTTGGCTCAAGCATCGCCTCTTACTACCATATTCTAATGTTCTAATGTCCAGCTATTCTCTCTGTCACACACACTCTTCTTTATTTGACTGTATCTGATCCATGGACCAGTTACGTCTGTTTCATTCAGCAATACACTCCCAGTCCTTGGCATATAACAGTGACTCAATACATTAATGAAGATTAATTACTCCAACATCCTCCAAATCTCTTTAGACATATGAAGTGCCACCTCTCATCTGCAGTGTGTTTGCAGCCTGTGTTTTCTGAAGGCTTCCTGTTTAGCTGGAGGGCGAATGACTCCCTGGGTATGACTTCTTCCTTAATGACAAGTCTTAGAGCTGAAGGAAGAAAGAGGGACTATCCTAGGTCGTTGTACAATAAAATCTCAGTAAGCTAGCACTTGAACAAATAGGACCTTCAAATGAGACATTTTTATTTTTATTTTCTCCCCCAGTGGTGGATTCCAGTGCTTGGCACAGAACTCTGGAAACAGAAGGGATTTAATATATAGTAAACTACCAGTATGATCATAAGTTATTGGACTCAATGAGTTTTAAGTATCCTTCCAATTCAGAGCTTCTGTGATCTTATGATCTCAACATGTCTAACACTGAGATTGTCCCAAATCGTTCTCTAATCCCACTTGCCTTAAAGCAGCGTTTACTCTGTAAAAGGCACCAGCATTGAGCCTTTAGCCAATGCTACCAACCTTTTTTCATCCACACCGGGTTACTCATCCCCAAAGGCTGTGACTTTACTTTCCAAGTGTTTTTTGATGCAACTGCTATTTCCATCTCCCTCGCTGCCTCATCATGCCTTCACTGTATTTATTCAGACTAGAAATGAAAAATATCAATTGTTTATTAGATGGCCCCTCACAGCCATATAAATTCCACCACGCTTCTGATCATCTCTGTATAAATGGGTTTAGAAGTCAGAATGTTCATTTAACCAGAAAATCACTCCATAGCTGCTGCTGCTGCTGCTAAGTCGCTTCAGTCGTGTCCGACTCTGTGCGACCCCATAGACGGCAGCCCATGAGGCTCCCGTCCCTGGGATTCTCCAGGCAAGGATACTGGAGTGGGTTGCCATTTCCTTCTCCAATGCATGAAAGTGAAAAGTGAAGTGAAGTCGCTCAGTCGTGTCTGACTCTTAGCGACCCCATGGACTGAAGCCCACCAGGCCCCTCTGCCCATGGGATATTCTAGGCAAGAGTACTGGAGTGGGTCGCCAGTGCCTTCTCCGATTCCATAGCTAGGACACTGAATAGCTTTCATATATTTATTTGGGTAATATCTACATAGCAGCTGTTAGCCTGGAGCACGGACAATTTACTTCTTTCAGATGCCTTCCCAAAATATATTAATGTAAACAACCAGATCAATTATATACTGATATAATTGATGTTAACATATTTCATGTTAAAACACATTAAACATATGTCATTGTTAAAATAGAGGAAATTACTGATCTGGTCAACCTATTCTTTCATACATATAATTCAGACTCATGGATACCTGCATTTGTGTTGGAACCTAGGGTCTGAAGAAAAGGTTTACAAACTGAAGCTATACATACTACATTAAAATGTAGTGCATTTCAGAGTTGACTGAGCCATATTTTAATACTAACCTCTGTATCCCTCTTTGTCATCATGCTTCCCAGAGTCACGAGTCAACTAATAATGATTACAAGATCAAAAGTTCGTCATTAAAAGTGGCCCTAAAGGGCCCAATGATTCCATTCCTTCCTCTATTAAGCAGCCTCCCCAACCCAGTAATTACACAAGCCAAATCAGGCTAACCAACTGAACACATGCATAACGGTAGAAAAGAAGAGCATGACCGATAATTACCCAAGCCATGTTTTTATCAGGACTTCCTCTTCCCTACCATTCATCTCACCAAAGAAGCCTGTCAGGGGGAGTGCACTGCATTAAGGAGGTAAACCCATGGGCTTTATCATGGGTCCCCCCAAAACCTGAGTACGTGAATTTGCATTATTCCTAAACCAGAGATATTCTTAGAAACATGCTGTAAGCTATTTCTAGTTGTTGTTTAGTCACTAAGTCACGTCTGACTCTGTGCGACCCCATGGACTGTAGCCCGTCAGGCTCCTATGTCCATGGGATTTCCCAGGCAAGAGTACTGGGTGTGTTGCCATTTCCTTCTCTAGGGGATCGTCCTGACCCAGGGATTGAACAAGCGTCTCTTGCATTGGCAGGCGGGTTCTTTACCACTGAGTCTCTAGTAGTAGTGTTAGTCGCTCAGTCGTGTCCAACTCTTTGTGACCCCAAGGACTGTAGCCTGCCAATGTCCTCTGTCCATGGGATTCTCCAGGCAAGAATACTGGAGTGGGTTGCCATTTCCTACTCCAGGGGATCTTCCCGACCCAGGGATCGAACCCAGGTCTCCTGCATTGCAAGCAGATTCTTTACCGTCTGAGCTACAGGGAAGTCCCATGAGCCTCTGGTAGCCACATTAAAAAGATAAAAAAGAAACTGATGAAAACAATTTTGATCATATATTTTATTGAACCCCATATATCTTTTCACTTTTCACTTTCATGCACTGGAGAAGGAAATGGCAATCCACTCCAGTGTTCTTGCCTGGAGAATCCCAGGGACGGGGAAGCCTGGTGGGCTGCCGTCTATGGGGTCACACAGAGTTGCACACGACTGAAGTGACTTAGCAAGTTAGCAATATATCTAATATGTTATCATTATAACATGTAGTCAATATAAAATTGCTGAACTATTTTATATTCTTTTGTGTGAGGCTTTTGACATCAAGTGTCTACTTTACACTTACATTTCAATTCAGACTAGCCACAGTCTAAGTGTTTAAGAACCACATGTAGCTAGTGGCTACCACATCAGACAGAGCAGCTCTAAACAAAACATCCAACCAAATGAGAAAGATTGCTCTTTTTGCCTTACAGAAAAACACCAGCAACTGCATGGTACCTTAAGGAAGCGAATACTAAGAAGTCTGATAAAGTAAGACAAAAATGTGGGTGAAAACAAAGATATATTCTTTTGAAAACGTAACACAAATTTTAGAAATAATAAAAAAGGAGGAATACAACTACTAATTACAAGAATTTAATTGAATTCTCAGTCTCTGGTATAGGTCATAGCAGTTTTTAATAAAAGTTGGAGCACTTGCTATAACTATCTCTAAACTACGAGTTCTACACATGGAGTCAGGATTTCCACAACATTTCAGAAGGAAGTAATCACATCCTTAGAGAACCAAAAGATGAAACTCCAAGGCTAGACATAGGAAAATGGAAGGTCAGGAATGGAATGTCATTTTGCACTGATAAAGACAGAATGGAACACAATTAGAAAAGTTGACAACCTTTGGAATCAAATACAATCCTGTTCGGTGTATAGTTTAATATCCAACATTCAGGTAAACTGGAATTCTCTTTAAGGCAGCTATAAAAATATATAACTCAATAACTGATGTTGGCGCGATTACTCTGAGGTACTCCATGAGCCAAAGATGACCTCAAAATCATGAAAATATTAAATGTTGTTCCCTATCATTTTATGGTACTTATTTAACTGTATTCTCCATCCCTGAAACTATTGCTAGAGTATACTCATGGCAAATTTTCACTAATCACAAGAGATCACCAGGCCAGGTACCAGAGCTCACACACACACACGCACACCTTTGTCATAAGAAAAGATATGAAACACAGACCCATTGCTAGGGATATCTCTAACGAGCTCACACACATACGCACACCTTTGTCATAAGAAAAGATTTGAAACACGGACCCATTGCTAGGGATATCTCTAACTCGGGGAGAGTCATTAGTAACTGGGAGATTCAGTTTCCCAAGTTCACTAGGTCGACTCTAGGATTTGGGCAATTTTTATTCTTTCTGCCACTGATAATGCAAGTGCATGGTTCATCTTTGGTCACTAGTTCTGCCATTGCCAGAAAAACTTAACAATGTTTCCAGCTATTCAAAGGTTTTGAAATTATGTTCTTCAACAGGAGGAACTCTTGCATTTGAGCAAGTACTCCAAAGCCTTAGGGCACTTCTTCCAGTCCAGCGATTACACTAGACAATTATGACTAGAAAATTACAACTAACTTGTCATGTATGCCTGAGAATTGAGTTTATACACATCCCCTACACAGAAACCACCTTCAATATGTATTCTATTGATTCTATATTATTTTCCTTTAATTAAATATAGATACAAACTTTTTCTCTTAAGGGAATAAAATTGATTTATGGCTTAAAATTTATAATTCTTTTCTTGTAGAGACTATAACTCTTAACTAATCGTTATTTTAAGCATTCTGAAGAAATCAGTTTAAAATATTTCCTGACTATTTTAAAATTATTAATTATATTTTAGCTATCTCCAATGGAGTATGTCAAAGGTATTTTTTAGACACCTGCACAACTGAACAAAATTTCATGAATCGAAATTTACATTTTCCTTTGATACACAACCAATTGTTTTCAATTTTGGTTTCAAACATGCTAATTTACTACATTTTCTTATGACCATATGTGAAAGTTTTCCCATGTGGTATGATGTATGAAAGAATAGCTGAAAAAAGTAAGCTATCAACAATCATAAAATATTAAACAATTAAAGTCTTACTCTTTTCCATCCAAATGTTTTTTCTTGTTCCTATGTAGTTTACTTCATATAAATTACCCAAATTCTAAGTGAACTTGAATAATTTTCTCCAAGTTCAGTTTAGTAATGAGAATATAGTTTATAGAACTTTCCATATGGACCTTGATTGAATGCATTTCCTTTCAGTAAAAATTCAGATAGCATGTACGCAAATGGATACATCATAGAACACTGCAGACTCAATTGCTTATTTCTGGATTTTAGATTTATCTTTAGGTCTATGTAGTATCTTCTTATCAAATTAGTATGCAAATTTATTCTCATTTTGTGTTTTTTAAGTACTCCATCAAAATGAGCTGCATTTTTCCCATGAATGACATCAAAGACATCCTCTGAATTAATTTATTTCTGCCATTTTCTCCAAAACCTTAATATCTTCTCAGATTGTGTTCTTTTAGCTATCATAGGAACTAGTAAGATGATTCCCATGATTAAAAACAAACTGTGCTGTATTGTTAACATTCAGACCCATTTAGAAAACAGAACTCAATTTTCAAATAGCTTGGCCACTGAGATCTTAAGCCATGAACCTTTCTACTGAAATATATCTTTATAGTCTCAAATGCCAGGCCTGAAAAAGTGTAACTGACACAGATATCACAAGAAAAGAAAACTACAGGCTAATATCCTTTGTGAATATAGATATAATACTACTCACGAAAATACTAGCAAACTAAATCCGGCAACATATAAAAAAGATTATAAACCATGACCCACTGGGATTACGTCAAGGAATGCAAGATTGGTTTGATGTCCAAATATCAATAAATACCATATTATATCATAAATGATAAGACACCACATTAAGAGAATAAAGGAAACAAACCTACCTAACCATCTCAAAATATCAAAAAAAATGCATCTGACAAAATTCAACACTCTTCCATGACCACTAGGGAAAAAATAATAGGATTAGACATTTTTTCACAACCTGCTAAAAAATTATCTACCAAGAAACCACTGGAAACACTGTACTTATTTCTGAAAGACTGAAAGGCTTCTCACTAAGCTCAGGAACATGACAAAGATAACTGCTATTGCCATTTCTATTCAGCACTGGACTACAGGTTCTAAGCAGCCAACTAGACAACAAAAAGATATGAT
This sequence comes from Bubalus kerabau, assembly GCF_029407905.1. NCBI lineage: Eukaryota > Metazoa > Chordata > Mammalia > Artiodactyla > Bovidae > Bubalus > Bubalus kerabau. Next base: position 26,038,667 of record NC_073635.1, on the reverse strand, counting down.
GGCCATCCAGATTGGAAAGGAAGAAATAAAACTACCTCCATCTGTAGATGACATGAGTTTGTATATTCTACATAAAATTATACATCAGAAACCAATTGTCTTTCTCTAAACTAGCAACAGACAATCCAGAAATGAATCTATGGAAACAATTTATAATAACATGAAAAAAAGAAAATACTTTTACATAGAAGTGTAAATGAACTGCACAAGTGTAAGACTTGTACAATGAAAATTACTTCAAAACATCAGTGAAAGAAATTAAAGGATACTTCAGTAAGTGAAACAACATCTTGTGTTCATGGATTTGAAGTCTTAATACTGTTAGGATGACTGTATGTGTGCTCAGTCGCGTCGGACTTTTTGCAACCCCATGGACTATAGCCCGCCAGGCTACTCTGTCCATGGGATTTTCCAGGCAAGAATACTGGAGTGGGTTGCCATTTCCTACTCCAGGGGATCTTCCCAACCCAGGGATCCCTCAAATCAATCTACAGATTCAATGCAATATCCAGAAAGCTATCTTCATTTTGGAGAAATTCCAAACTAATTCTAAAATTCTTATGGAAATGCAAGGAACCTAGAAGGGCCAAAACAATCTTGGAAAATGAGAACAAAAGTAGAGACTCAAATTTCTCAATTTCAGAACTTACTACAAAGCTGCATCAATCAGGATAGTATATACAGGCATAGGAGAGACATACAAATCAGTGGAATAGAATTGAGAGTAAAGAAATACATTTATGGTCAGTTGATCTTCAAATGGCTGCTGAGACAATTCAATGGAGGAAATAACAATCTTTTCAACAAATGGTTCTGGGACAACAGGATATCCACACGCAAAAGAATGATGGTATATTCCCATTGAAAAATCTATGGCCCTACAAAAATGTGTACATGAATGTTCATCAGAGCATAATTTCTAATAGACAAAATATGGAATTCCCAAATGTCCATCAAGTCAGTAATGGATAAAGAGATGAGGTAAATTTATTCAATGGAATATTATTCAGCCTTAAAAAGTAATGAAGTACAGATAGAGAATATAACATGAAGAAAATGGTGAAAATATGTTAAGTGTAGGAACCCAGAAGGCCACTTAGTTACGATTCCATCAATATGAAAACGCCCTGAAGAGGCAAATGCTTGGCATCTTTGGTCTAGGTTAAAGCTAGAGCAGGACATGCCAAGGATGGTAAAGGGAGTGGAATGGGAAAGACAGGTGGGGGTAAGTTTTAAACACCATCATTAAGGATTGTCTATGTTACTCTAAAGAATTAAAAAGTTTTTAAATGTTTGTAAAAAGTCAGAATCTAAGGAGATCTAATTTGTGTTTCCAAAATATTATTCTGGCAGCAACATGGAGGAGAATGGAAAAAAACTGTTAAAATTTAAAAATCAGAGATGATTCAGGTCTGAGCTAGAGTATTAAGAGAGGAGAGAGTAAAAGAAATGAATTGGAATACGCCATCATCTTTTTGAAAACTCCCACCAATTCTATTTGATCGGTTAATTTATCTATACTTAAGCATTTTTTAAATGAAACTATCATGTTACCTATTCATATGTTCATAATACAGATATGATAACAGATAAAATATGAAGCCTATTGAATTGAGTGTGTGAACTAGGTATTTTGAGCTTTCTTTGATGACTTTAACATTGATCAGGAAATAATGTGTTGGCTCTGCACTGTCCAAGATGGAAATAACCCAATGCTTGTTAGCTCTTTTTTAACCTTTTTAAAATTTGCCTTGAGTAGTGAATATTGAATACCAGTCATGCAAAAAAGTATTTAAATATGTCAAGAAATTTGCATCAACAGACTTTCTTCATAGATTATACAAAAATAAATGGTAATTCAACCCACATCCAATTCCATGAATTTCACGACATACAATTATAAATTTATCTGTAGAAAAAGCAGAAGTGTAATTAATTCTTTATTAGCAAATCCACACTACATCTCACATGTTAATTTGCAAAACTGTGGAGACATCCTAAAGGTGAATCATTTGCTTTGTATCCCATCAATGTTTGTTTGAAATACATTTTATGATGAGTTTATCAAATGGAGTCTTTTCTGCAGGAAATGTAAGTCTCTTCTAATTGTTGCTTTATGGCTGTGGGAGACATATGAAATCACATTTTATAATTTACTGATTATTTTCAGCAAATGCCTGAAATATTTGCACTGCTTTAGGTGCATCTTTTGCTGACAATGAACTAGTTTCCTTGGAAGCAAAACTCCTCAAAATTCAATATGAGCAGGACTCTACTTAGTCAACAGCTTTGCAGGCATTACTATCATGAACTAGGATAATTTACTTGATTGTTAGAAATAACGTTACTTTATATTACTATAACATAACATAAAATATACTAGCATGCTCTACTGACCATAAATAAGGTATATGTATATAGAGACTTATCTATTCTTGGGATAACAATATAATATCTACTTATTAAAAAATTTAAGATGCATTAAAAATATTTATTGGCTTTCTAATTTTAAATAGCAGCTAATATCTAAGGCTTCACACTATTTTCACATAGTGAGATTTGCAGTGCGACATTATTCTCCATGATAATATTAAATGTAATGAAATGGGACATGCATCGCTAAGATACGACCTTGAAAATATTACAGAGTTTTGGATGAGTGGGTAAATTTTATAGCTTCAATAGGTGCCTATTTGGAAAGAATGTGTCAGCTGCTGACCCTCCAAGATGATGACTGCGTTCTGGGGTCCATGTATGGATAAAACAGGTGCATAAGTATTTAGAGTGCCACACATTTCTATATGTGAAGAAAAATATCTCTTTACCTACTACAACAGCCGGAACAATCAATGACCTATTTCCTATTGACAACGGTGGTAATACAGATTCATATATGATTTTTAAGTTAATTAAGTTGATGCTTTTAAAGACTCATCTTTCAGTCCTCCAGGTTTTCTTAACTTATTATATGATGAAATTTACATTTCTTGTGGACTTACCTGACTACAGAAATAGCAGCTCGGTGGCTATTTGTAACAGATGAACCACATGCAATTCAGGTTTGATTTCTCTAAAATTCAACTGCATGGTGGAATGATTATTTATGTTTGGCTAAGTTCAAGACAAATACTCTACTATGATTTTCCAGACTTAGTGGAGACTCCAACTTAAGTCTTCTGAAATGCTGATGTGATCACATCACTCATGGGCCTAAATGCTCAATGGTTTCCCTTTGCTCCTTCTCAGGGCCTCGCACCGTCCAATCTCTGTCAACCTCTCCAGTTTCACAAGGGGGCCACCTGCTCATCCTGCTTCACTCATGCTGTACTACTTCACTGCTTCCTCCATTTGCCTGGCTTTCTCCTGCCTGGGGACATGCTTCTCCCCTGTCCTAGGAAGCCTTCACCTTCTCTTCACTCAGGGGACCCCTAGCCTTTCTTCAATCCTCAGTTCATGGATTGCTTCCCAACCTCCCTGGTCAGGTCACAAATCTCTGTTGCCCACTCTGACAGCACCAGGTATATTACCTTCATAACATCCATCACAGAGACAGTTATGCACGTATTTGTACTATTTCATGGGTGACTGTTTTCCCCAAGAGATCATCAGTGCCGTGACAGCAGAGTCTGGTGTGAAACCAGAAGAGGACCAACAAATGAGAAAAGCCAGTCCAATTTATTCTGAGTTTACTACAAAGAAAGGGAATCAGCGACGGTCGCTTGTGGTTTGGCAGAAACTTAAAGGCAGGCTGAGGAATGGGACAGTTTTAGAATTTTTAAAAAAGGAAAGCTTTCCTCTGATAAACAAGGTAGCTTTGGAGTTTGATATTTACTTTTCTATTGGAATATAATTGCTTTACAATGTTGCATTAGTTTCTGCTGTACAATGCAGTGAATCAGCTATATGTACGCATGTGTCCCTTCCCTCTTGCACCTCCCTCCCTCCCCATCCCACCCCTCTAGGTCAGCACAGGGCACCAAGCTGAGCTTCCTGCGCTTTACAGCAGGTTCCCACTAGCTATCTCTTTTACACATGGTAGTATATATAAAGGTGTGTGTGTGTGTGTGTGTGTGTATATATATACATATATATATATATCAGTCCTAATCTCCCAATTCATCCCATCCTCCCCTTCTTCCTACCCCATGGCCACATGTCCATTCTCTATGTCTGTGTCTCTATTCCTGCCCTGCAAATAGGTTAATCTTTACCAGTTTTCTAGATTCCACATATATGCGTTATAATACATAATTTTTTTTTTCTCTCTTTCTGACGTACTACACTCTGTATGACAGACTCTAGGTCCATCCAGGTCTCTACAAATGACCCAGTTCTGTTCCTTTACATGGCTGAGTAATATTCATATATATATATATGAATATACATGAATATTCATATATATATTCACCACATCCTGGCTATTATTAATACCACTGCAACGGGCATTGGGGTATATGTGTCTGTTTGCATTATGATTTTCTCGGTGTATGACCAGCAGTGGGATTGCTGAGCCAAAGAGGTACTTTCCCCTAAATGTAAACAACCGAACATACGGGCCCCCTATTAGTTAAGTACTATCCGTTCAGTTCATTTGAAAGAAATGGGAAACAGAAACAAAGCAAAAGACTGCGGGTTACTTAATAACTCTTAAATGTTTGAACATGAACTCAGAGTGAGGCACTATGGTTCAGACATGTACATTCTATTGCTCTGCATTAAGATGCTAAATAATGAAAAACGTAGGGCTTAACTCTTTGCTTCAGTTAACATTTGCAAGATTTTGAATGGGTGAAGCCTCCTTTGAATGTATTCCATTTTCAAGTACCCACAACTCAATGAAAAGAGTTCCTGGCCTCTGCATTTGTAGATCTGGGTCAGTGCCATAGTTCAACAGAGACCTAGCTGTGTTATCTTGGGCAAGTTATTTAACCTTTCTGGATCACATCTGTAAAGCTAGATTAATCATTTTCATCTCTCAGGTTATTGCGGGGACAGGAAGAAATTTAAAGATTTGGGTCAGAACATGACGATGCCTGCATGGAGGAGGTACTCAGGCAATATTGCCCCAGTAAGAAAACGTAATGGAGTGATCACTAAACATATAAATGTCTAAAATGCTATTTGAAATGCAAATTCCATCTAGCGACTCTTGTTCTTCTGTTGGTTTAAACAATGGAAATAAACTTACAACCAAAATATAGTGGCCTCACAGCTTCCCTGGTGGCTCAGACAGTAAACCATCTGCCTGCAGTGTGGGAGACGTGGGTTCAATCCCTGGGTTGGGAAGATCCCCTGGAGAAGAAAATGGCAACCCACTCCAGTCCTCTTGCCTGGAAAATTTCATGGACTGAGGAGCCTGGTAGGCTACACCTGGTAGGCTACAGTCCATGGGGTCGCAAAGAGGTGGACACGACTGAGCGACTTCACTTAACAGAGCCAGGGCCTCCTAACAGCTCCTTCTCAATCCGATTATCCTATACTTTTCCTATGAGATATTTTGGATTCCATCTCTCAAATAAAAGTAATGTACAGTTTCTATTTTAGTAGAATCTAACATTTACCTTAAATGAGCATGTCATTTACCTTGGCATAATGGTGATAAAATTTTTAAGGTAATGGGATATTAGATATACACATTCATTCGACAAATACTGCCTGGTTCAGGGCAAGACACGGGAAAAGAAAAAAGTAAGACGGTTCCACTGAAAGACTGAATACACAGACAATGGCCAAACCGAATATCTAAACTGAACTCTGACCCACTACCTGCAACAAACTGCCCAGGAAACCAAGCCCTTTTTTGCAGTAAACAGCCCAGGCGGCCAGTCTGCTGTGGATCAGACTTATAGAAAGTTACTCTCCTGAGTGACAACCTTTATGTCTCTTTTCTCAGGTTTTCTGCTTGTGGAAGGGCGCAGGTCTCAGGGTACTTCACCACCTAATCAGCTCAACCAATTCATCATTCATGTGATATCACCACACCAAACTTCCTATAAAACCACCAGTGCCTTGGTATTTCGGACCTCGGTGTCTTTGGAGGTTGTTTCCTTAGCACTTAGAAGAAAAACTGGTACTCTGTGCTCTGCAAAAGCCATAGAACTTATTTCTAAAGAACTTTTGAGCATGAACATTCTATCTTCTATACAAAACCCTCACCTGCACACTATCCCCAAGACCACCACCAATGCTCAGACCCCATCTCCGGAGTCCTAGGCCTTCACAGTCCAGGATCATTTCCTTAAAACCCTGCACAGTGCTGAGTCATCATTCTCTGAATTGGGGTTTGACTCTGGAAACTAGCCAAAATTGGATTAGCAAATAATATGTCTGACTGAACTGGATAATTCCATTAAGACTAAAAGAATAAAAATATACAAGAGTAATTTTCTCATGAGGCTTATGGACTGGCTACAAGGCCAACCACTAAAAAAGGAAGGGCTTCAAAAATGCTTCACTTTTCTACAATGTGGCTGCAAGAAGCTTGGATTCTGCAGTGGCGATGGTTTCACAGGGATCAGGCTCACTTAGATTTATGCGTGTGCACACATATATATTGGGGCTTCCCTGGTGGCTCGACAGTAAAGAATCTGCTTACAATGTGGGAGACCGGGATTCCATCCCTGGGTTGGGAAGATTCCCTGGAGAAGGGAATGGCTACCCACTCCAGCATTCTTCCCTGAAGAATGCCACAGACAGAGGAGCCTGGCGGGCTACAGCAGTCCATGGGGCCACAAAGAGTCTGAGACACGACTGAGAGACTAACACTTGCACTCATGTCTATGAAGCACATGTATACAGAATATGTATGTCATCTATATGTCATCAAATTTGTTTTTAAAATATCAGTCCTGTGATTCAATTGCCACTAAGCCCTACATTATTTCTCGGTAATACATTTGATAACATAAAGACCCAGATAATCACGATGGTGTGATCACTGACCTAGAGCCAGACATCCTGGAATGTGAAGTCAAGTGGGCCTTAGAAAGTATCACTATGAACAAAGCTAGTGGAGGTGATGCAATTCCAGTTGAGCTATTCCAAATCCTGAAAGATGATGCTGTGAAAGTGCTGCACTCAGTATGCCAGCAAATTTGGAAAACTCAGCAGTGGCCACAGGACTGGAAAAGGTCAGTTTTCATTCCAATCCCAAAGAAAGGCAATGCCAAAGAATGCTCAAACTACCGCACAATTGCACTCATCTCACATGCTAGTAAAGTAATGCTCAAAATTCTCCAAGCCAGCCTTCAGCAATATGTGAATTGTGAACTTCCTGATGTTCAAGCTGGTTTTAGAAAAGGCAGAGGAACCAGAGATCAAACTGCCAACATCCGCTGGATCATGGAAAAAGCAAGAGAGTTCCAGAAAAACATCTATTTCTGCTTTATTGACTGTGCCAAAGCCTTTGACTGTGTGGATCACAATAAACTGTGGAAAATTCTGAAAGAGATGGGAATATCAGACCACTTGATCCGCCTCTTGAGAAATCTGTATGCAGGTCAGGAAGCAACAGTTAGAACTGGACATGGAACAACAGACTGGTTCCAAATAGGAAAAGGAGTTCGTCAAGGCTGTATATTGTCACCCTGTTTATTTAACTTATATGCAGAGTACATCATGAGAAACGCTGGACTGGAAGAAACACAAGCTGGAATCAAGATTGCCAGGAGAAATATCAATAACCTCAGATATGCAGATGACACCACCCTTATGGCAGAAAGTGAAGAGGAACTCAAAAGCCTCTTGATGAAAGTGAAAGTGGAGACTGAAAAAGTTGGCTTAAAGCTCAACATTCAGAAAACTAAGATCATGGCATCCGGTCCCATCACTTCATGGGAAATAGATGGGGAAACAGGGGAAACAGTGTCAGACTTTATTTTTCTGGGCTCCAGAATCACTACAGATGGTGACTGCAGCCATGAAATTAAAAGACGCTTACTCCTTGGAAGGAAAGTTATGACCAACCTAGACAGCATATTCAAAAGCAGAGACATTACTTTGCCAACAAAGGTTCATCTAGTCAAGGCTATGGTTTTTCCTGTGGTCATGTATGGATGTGAGAGTTGGACTGTGAAGAAGGCTGAGCGCCGAAGAATTGATGCTTTTGAACTGTGGTGTTGAAGAAGACTCTTGAGAGTCCCTTGGACTGCAAGGAGATCCAACCAGTCTATTCTGAAGGAGATCAGCCCTGGGATTTCTTTGGAAGGAATGATGCTAAAGCTGAAACTCCAGTACTTTGGCCACCTCATGCGAAGAGTTGACTCATTGGAAAAGACTCTGATGCTGGGAGGGGTTGGGGGCAAAGGGAGAAGGGGACAACAGAGGATGAGATGGCTGGATGGCATCACTGACTGATAGACGTGAGTCTGAGTGAACTCCGGGAGTTGGTGATGGACAGGGAGGCCTGGCGTGCTGCGATTCATGGGGTCGCAAAGAGTCGGACACGACTGAGCGACTGATCTGATCTGATCTGATTCTTATTAGACAATTTAAGGATATCACTGGTTAAGTTGTAAAGATGAATACTGTCACCATGGCCTTATTTCCAGTGACACAAGCAGATGCTAGTTAGAGGGGAGGTGCTGGTGACGGTGCTGTGAGACTGCGGAGCAGCCTCTGTCGTGGTCAGCATTTGTGACTGTCACAGCAGGCCGCTTCTGCCTAGCCCGGCTGCGCTCCCCTGCGGACAGAACCTCGGCTCCTGCTCCACCTGTTAGACTGAAGGGTCCAGCAGGAGGCTGCACTTGCAGCCAGCAGGAGGGGCAGATGCAGAAAACAAAAGGCAGGGACAGGTCTGCGGGGGTTGGGGGGCAGCCCCTTCCACCCCACTGATGAGACTTCCTCCCACTGCCCTGGGTGGCTCAGAAGCCAACAGTGGGTTGTCAACTGGAAATGAGGTGTTATGTTTCTAAAAATCAGCTTTTCTTTTAAGCCCCAGCATTCACTGCAACTCTGATCATCAGAAAAAAAAAAAAATCTGAAGATTCACAGCATGACATTCAGTATGACTCTCTAAATGGTTGTTCTAACCAAACCCTTTCATTAGCTGGGTAGTTCTGATGGGGAAAGGCCAACTGGACTCCAACTTGGCCTTAGCGAGCTCCCGTGGAGGGACAATCCCCCTTTCTAGTGATCCCTTAAAGTGCCCCAGGAAAGGAAAGTGGGGCGAGAGATCCAAATTCAAGGATCATAGCCGTATCAATGGACACCCTCTTGGCAAAAGCCCTTTTGATGTCTTCTGCATTTTTGTCCCTTTTCCACTTTCTTGCTGCCTTTCATTGCAAATACAAGGTGTCAACTTGGGCAACTAAAAGTTCCTTGAGTGAGATAAAATACTTTTTAAGTCATTAAGGATAATTCCCTAATAACAGGAACAAATGAACCAACAAAAATGAAATATCACCTTTCCCCTGAGTCTGGGGCCCAGGAACAGAAGGGTGGATGGCTGAGACCTGGGTACTCCCCAGAAGCAATAGGACTGATGAACAGAACGAACACCTTCTGTGCCGAGCCCATTATGACTGAAGCAGGGAAACATCAACTGAAGATTTCTTTCTCGGTCCACGCTCTTGCTTTTGAAATAGGAACCACTTAAAAACATTTACACACAGTTTGTATTAAATCCAGAAGAAGCTGTTATGAATTTGCAATAACGTCCTACTAAAGTTTCACAGAAAGTCAGACATGATGACCTCATTTTAATTTTGTTACTGTGCTTATAATTGTGGCCATCTGGGGAGGAGCTCTGGAAATGAAGCCAGAAGACCTTTCGAGCTGTCAGATTTTAAGTCACTTGTGCCCCCTAAGCCTTTTATAAAACCTAGCCTGTAAAGCAGTGATAATACCTGCTTTGCATTCTTCCCAAGGTAACAAGAAGGTCAAAATCACATAATGTATGGCAGGCTTAAGAACTTAAGCTTTGCAATGAAACAGTTTAGACCACTTTTACTTAACTACTGAAGTAACTCGGAGCAAGTAACTTAACTCTTCAGGGAATGGGAGAGGAGGCAAATAACACCTGCTATATGGGATTGCTGTGAAGTATTAGCAAGACAAATATATAAGAGCTGGTGAGAGTTGGCAGTCAATTACTGTAAATTCTACTTTAAAATATAAACACCATGCAGCTTCATCTTTAGCTGAAGCCCACTCCCCTTTCTGACCATGAAAATACCAGCCAAATGTCACAGAGCAGTGCAAAACCCTGCCACCTTCAACCACGTCTGCCCACCGCATCTCTGCCTGTCTTCACCGTGTTCCTCATTGTGTGAATCCACTCCCTCCTTCTCGCCTGTTCTTTCCCTGTCCATCCGTCCTTTTTCTCTCCCTCTGTCTGCCTCTGGCACTCTCATCTCCCTTTCTTCCTCTCTCTCAGCCTCTGTCTCTGCCCCTATGCCTGGCTCTCTCTCACTAGGTCTCCTTCCGTCTCTTCCTCTCCAATCTTCCTTTCTACCCACATGCCCCTAGATCTCCGTCCCTCCTTCTTTTCTAATAACATCTAGTTGACATTGTTTTTAAAGTCATATTCTGAATAATCTTTGTGGGTCTCTATTGACCTCCCAAGATCGAAAATTTAACTTAGAAACTTCAATCTTACTATGCTCACCATAACCATACATGAAACTCTTGATAACTGGCTTCTTTTAAATTCTCCTGCTCTTTCTCTCCCAGCATTTTCCATTGATATGGCTATTAAGTCGTACTGGGGGTCCAAGCAATTTAAAGACTGAATCTAGTTGTTTATCAAATATTCAACCTGTGCTTTTATATTTTGGTTGCAAAAGGAAATCGGTAGCTATGCTGCTGACCTTTTCTTTTTTATGTATCCTTTTAACTCCTAGAAAAGCAGTGTTTGGTTACAGTAAATATCGATTTCAGGAAAATCTGAGTTAAGTGCTACATAAAACTGGTATAGAAAAGCTATAGATCGGGGACTTCTCTGGTGGTCTAGGGTCTAAGACTCTGCACTCTCAAAGTAGGGGGCCCGGGCTTGATCCCTGATCAGGGAACTAGATCCCACATGCCACAACTAACCCAGAACAGACAAATAAACAAATATTTTAAAAAAAGAAAAGCTATGGATCTTCTTTCCTTGGCCACATGCTAACATATATAAAGATATCAAGATTATAAAATAGACACTATTTTCCATGGATATACTTTTTGTTGGAATTCTTGAGGCCACATGCTAATATATATAAAGATATCAAGATTATAAAATAGACACTATTTTCCATGGATATACTTTTTGTTGGAATTCTTGAGGCCACATGCTAATATATATAAAAATATCAAGATTATAAAATAGACACTATTTTCCATGGATATACTTTTTGTTGGAATTCTTGAATGGTAAATCTAATAATACCTTCATTTTCTCCATAACATTACCTCACCATCTGCTGCAGATTATAGCAATTACTCCTTATATTTTATATATGCTTTTGAACCAAAAAGGGTATGTGTGTGTGTGTATAAAATCACATTTCATATACATGTTAAGCTACCAGATTTCATACATGTTAAATATTACATACAGAGTTAATATTTTAGTGAACAGTAAGTTCATTTTGAACATAATTTCAGTTAAGTTTCCTTAAACCTGTTACTCACTGACTCATGTCCAACTCTTTGCAACCCCATGGAATGTAGCCCACCAGGCTCCTCTGTTCATGGGATTCTCCAGGCAAGAATACTGGAGGGGTTGCCATTTCCTTCTCTGGGGGATCTTAAATTTCCTTAGGGGAGTAAAAAAAAGAGTATTACCCCCACTTTTAAAGAAGGTCCAGTGTTGCTGAGGAACTGTGGCTTATATCCATGAAACAACTAGAGAACTGAAATACAAACTGCGAGTATAAAATTGTGTATCACAGACACACTGAGTTACAAGACAGAGTGACCTGTAGTCTGAGGCAGCAGAGAGAGGACATTCTCATGGGCAAAAAAAAGCCTTTTGAATGCAGCTGACATTAGTTTTATTTAATGTAAGTCCAATAACTTACTGAATCTGAGAGGATGATGGAGTGGGAAGAGATCACCACATCCTCTCTTGCAGTTTTGTCATCTTACAAAGGAGGAAGCCTGGTCCCAGAAAAGCTCAGTGCTTGACCGAGGCTACCCTGCTTGCTGAGCTGGTGGCCCTCAGGTGTGGCTCAGAGAGGCGGAGGAGGGCTCCGTGCCCTGAGGGACCAGAGTCGAGGGGACGGGCGGCATGCCACGGCTTCAGCCCTGCTCCCGAGGCTGACTATGGGGCTATGGGATGGTTGAATTTCCATCCTGTGTGCTAAGTGGGTAAAGAAAGGAGGCAGAGAACCCCAAGATCCAAGTCCGGTGACAAGAGTTCTAGAGCCCGGCTTTGGTCAGAGAAGAGAAGGAACAAATGGGATACTGAGGGCTCACGGGACACAGCTTTCTTACACGTCAGGATCCAAAGAAGCACTGGCGTTTCCTGGGACACACAGTTTTTCTTTTAATCAGAGAGCCTCAGAGGCTTTCCTCCCCTGTGTTCCTAAGCAACAGATGCACAGTTGATCATTCAGAAGTCAGACACTTGGCGGCACTATTCAGGGAGGTTCTGGCGTGTTTTCTATTGATGTCAATGTCATGATAATGAACACAGCTGACATTTACTTCATTTTTACTATGTGCTATGACAAACACGGTACAAAGTTATCTTGTTTAACACCAAAGACAACTCTGCATTAGACACTCTTCTTCCCTTTCACTCTGCAGATAAGGCAACTGAGGCAAAGAGAAGTTAGGGAAAGATGTCCGAGTGCGTATAACCAGGATGTGGCAGGTCTGAGACTTGAATGAAGCGCCTCTGGCTCCAGAGCGAAAAATCTCGGTCGACTGTTTTAGGAAGTAACCCCCTGGGGGCAGAATTTATTTCCAGCATTTTATGATTGGCAGCACCATAGTCTATGAAGGAAGAAGGTAGTTTACATGACTTAGCATTCATTAGTCAGGATGCCTAGAGGAGAGAACTTTTCAGATGTTCTAGAAAATGTAGTTTTCAACTTTAAAAGTGACTTAGTTTAAAAAATATATATATATTTATAAACTTCTCACTTCAGGTAAAGAATGACTAGGAAATTGATTTAGGAACACAGAGACTCTCACAAACACATAAGGCTTTAAAAGAAAACTCCAGAAATAACTCCTGGCCAACCGTGTATTTCTGAAGTGTGAAAATGCAACCCATCGCCAGATCTTCCAAAGAAAACCTGTGAAAATCAAAGGACATAATCTGGTTGGATTTCTTCTGGCATTAGAGCTATACTGAGCTGCAGACAATTCTGGTGGAAACGTCGCACCCGTCCAAAGGCAGCAGCTGGCCTCTGGTATAAAAAGCAAATTGGTGAATAAAATTCACACTCTTCAAAAATGTGCGAACATTGGTGATTTTTTTTTCCCCCCAGCACTGCTTTCTTCTAAAGCTCAACCAGGAGGGCAAACACTGTCTTTCAAAATTCCTTTTTAATTTAAAATGTCTGTCAATTTTCTTGGTGAAATGTTTTGTTTACAGTGTTGTATAGAAATGGTTAGCATGTATGTGTGTACACACATATGTACACACACAAACCCACTGCCCTTCCAGCTTCAAAACAAGTTACAGGGCCAAAAAACACTCTTTGATTCCATTAGACAAAGACCTAATTTTATCACAAAATCCGGAAGGTATGACTAAGAGCCATAAATACACAGCCGCACGGACTGAACCATGCACTCAATGTCTTCTGAACTCAGTCTCTAATAATGTCTAACAATGCATACATTACTTGCCCTAAATTTAAAACTGAGATAGTCCCACCAAGTAGCAGACATTTATATAACATGGAAAACTTTCAGCCTATCAGTTAGAAACCTAGAATGGATTCCTACCTATTGGAATCTATGGGGTATTTCTAGGTGGGGTTTCCTCAATATTCTTTTTTTCTTTTTCTTTTCTTTCCACCAACCTGGCTTCTTTATTGGCTTGTGAGTGGCAAGCAGCCAGATTCCCCAATATTCTTTTAGGTTTTTTTCTAGTTTTAAACGAGAGAGAAAAAGCCTCAGATGTAAATTAAACCTGTATATCTATTATTGATTGGTTTGATTTTTGCTATGAATATCTAATCACCTACCTTTAAAAAAATAAACTTCATTTTTAGAATAGTTTTAGATTTGCAGAAAATAATGCAAAAATAGTACAGAGTTCCTATATATTCCACTGCCAGTTTGCCTGATTATTAATATCTTATGTTATTATTATTATAGTATTTTGCCCTGCATTATATAACAACGAATGAGCCAATATTTTTAACTCAAGTCCATACTTTATTCAGAGTCTCTTTTTTTTTTCTTCTTAACTTTAACTACTTCTTCTCTTCCAAGATTTCATCCATGATATCACATGAGATTTAGTCTTCATGTCCTTAGGATTCTCTTGGCTATGGTAGTTCCTTAGACTTAATCTTTGCTTTTGATGACTTTGACAGTTTTGCTGGGTACTGCCTAGGTATTTATTAACTGATGAATCTCTCTCAGTAGACTGGGGCTCTGGGTTTGAGGGACCCAGAGGTAATGTGCCATTCTCATCACATCATATCACAAGTGTATACTATCAAGGTGATTGATCACGGTTGATGTTGACCTGGATCACCTGGCTGAGGTGGTGTTTGTTGGGCTTCTCAACCACAAAATTCAGCTTTTATTCTCCTTGCCATGCTGCCCCCTGTGGAAGGAAGTCACTATGTGCTGCCCACACGCACGAAAGAACCTGAGACTGGTGCTCCGTATCCTTGAGAGTATCTACACAATTTTTTCAGAATTCTTTTGCATGGAAAATTTGCCCTTTCTCTCCCATTTATTTATTTATTGCAATTAATTATTTATATCACTATGGATTCATTCACTCTGTACCTTGGATTATAACCCAATACCACTTTATTTAATGTGTTGCTCCAATTGATGCCACTTGGCCACTGGGAGTTCTTTCCATGGGCTCCCATGTTCCTCTGACATACCTCTATCACTGGGGGTGGGTTTGTTTTGTTTTTTTTGGAGCACTTCCTTACTTTCTGGCAATAGAAGGTATGCCCCAGACTCATGATATATATATTTCCTGCTCCAGTCTTAAAATCAGCCATTTCTCCAAGATCCCTATTTCCTTTCATCAGAGAATGGAAAAACAAGATCTGAGCACTAGAGGCATCATTGCTACTGGGTTGCTGTTGCTTCCAACCTTCTCATCTGATAAGAGCAAGGAAATATGTATATGTGTGCTAGCCCATCTACATACACATATCTATAAATATACGTAACCATCTGCATCTATTGGAGAAAGAAATGGCAACCCACTCCAGTATTCTTGCCTGGAAAATTCCATGGACAGAGGAGCCTGGCAGGCTACAATCCATGGGGTTGCAAAGAGTCAGACATGACTGTGCGACTTAACACACACACACACACTGAATCTATATTAAGTTCAGCATGAGTTATACTGATATCTTCAACTCTAATTGATAAACATGTGGGTTGTCTTCTTCGCTTGTTTAATCTGTAAAATTCCAGTCCAACAGTGAGAAAGCTGGCTCATATCATTGGCTCTCCATTTGCCCCTATTGTTCAGTTCTGGAATATATGTGTGGATGCATCAGAACTGTTGACCTCCACCCCATGGGAAACAACTTTATCAACTACACCCAGTGCTTACAGATAGTTTCCTCTGCCTTGAAGCTTACAGACTCCACTAACTTCCTAAGTCCCTTAGGTAAACACTGTTCCCCCATCTCTATTAGGGAGGTTGTTTCATGGGTAATAGACTTAGATCATTTTGTGAATCCACTGCAGTTTAAAAAGAAAGGAAAATTAAATGTAGTAAGCTGATTTATCTTAATCTAAATTCCAGAATATTTAAAACAGAATTGTATTTTATTCTAGATGTGCAAGTATTTTGAACACTGCATTTAGTCTCTGTGGTCATTGAGTTTTTCCACCATGCTTATCCTACCGTGCCCCCTCCACACACCTATACTTAAATCCATCCCCTATAATGAAAGTTTCTATAAATCCACCTATGGAAACATTTTATAGTTTAACTTCTACCAGGATAAACTGTAGCTTTAAGCATTATGCTTTAGAAACACTACAAATATAAAATGTTCTCTCTCAAAAATGATTGCAACTATAAGGATTTTAATAATTTTCTCTCCTCTTCTTTTGCTACTTCCTAAAATAGAAGCAAGGGCAATATTGCCTTGGCTACTCTGCTTCTTCCACTTCAAATTAATGACTGGACAGATGGGGGCTGTTAACAAAGGGTAAAGCCACAGCTCTGCTTCAGTGGCTCAGATCTTTAGTCCTTAAAGGGCTGGTGACATACAAAACAAGTATAAGTCACTTGTGATGGGACATTTGGCATTCTCTCCAGGTGTGTATGGAGCTTCCCTGGCGGCTCAGTGGTAAGAATCCACCCACAATGTAGGAGACATGGGTTTGATCCCTGTATCAGGAAGATCCTCTGGAGAGGAAAATGGCCACCCACTCCAGTATTCTTGCCTGGGAAATCCCATGTACAGAAGAGCCTAGTGGAGCCTGGTAGGCTACAGTCCCTGGGATTGCCAAAGAGTTTATGGGGCTGCAAAAGAGTCAGACATGACTTAGAGACTAAACCACCACCACCACCACTACTACCAGCTGTATATACTTACTGAAGAGAGTTACTGTGTGACAGTGTCACGAGCTAGTTCCAAGTATAGTCAGAATTTCTCAAACACGGATGTCTGTACAGGTTCAGATCAGTTCAGTTGACTCAGTCGTGTCTGACTCTGTGACCCCATGGACTGCAGCACGCCAGGCTCCCTGTCCATCACCAACTCCTGGAGTTTACTCAAACTCATGCCCATTGAGTTGGTGATGCCATCCAGCCATCTCATCCTCTGTCCTCCCCTTCTCCCCCTGCCTTCAGTCTTTCCCAGCATCAGCGTCTTTTCAAATGAGTCACTTCTTCACATCAGGTGGCCAAACTATTGGAGTTTCAGTTTCAGCATCAGTCCTTCCAATCAGGACTGATTTCCTTTAGGATGAACTGGTTGGATCCCCTTACAGTCCAAGGGATTCTCAAGAGTCTTCTCCAACACCACAGTTCAAAATCATCAATTCTGTGGTGCTCAGCTTTATAGTCCAACTCTCACATCCATATATGACCACTGGAAAAACCATAGCTTTGACCAGACGGACCTTTGTTGGCAAAGTAATGTCTCTGCTTTTGAATATGCTGTCTAGGTTGGTCATAACTTTTCTTCCAAGGAGCAAGTGTCTCTTAATTTCATGGCTGCAGTCACCACAGGTATGCCCTGCTTTTTGCCAAAGCTCACTTTATGTCATTTTGCTTTTACAAAAGAACTACATTAGCTTCTGTTTTCACTAAGTGAAAGAAATCCATAAAGGATTTTCACTTTTATGAAGAAAACGTCAAGGGTAAAGTAGTTTTCAGCGTTTGTTGCCATTGTTGATATTTAGCATTTATTTATTTGGCTGTGCCAGATCTTAGTTGCAAGTTGTGGCACACGGGACCTTTTTTTAGTTGCAGCATGCAGGATCCTTTGTTGCTTTCACTGTGGCATGCAAACCCTTAATTGTGGCACGTGGGATCTAGTTCCCTGACCAGGGATCGAACCCAGGACCCCTGAATTGAGAGTACAGAGTCTTAGCCACTGGACTGCCAGGGAAGTCCCCACATTCATTCTGCAGCAGGGACTGCATTCATTCTCTGCCTCTCACAGAGGCAGTGCACACCCTGAGCAGTAAGACAGTGGCACCACCAAACTCCCTCCCTGGTAACTACACTCGGTGTCTCAGCATCAAGTCGCCGTAGCTTTGAACTGTGTCTGTGAGCATTTGTGCCTTATGTTGGATTTACTCTGTGTACCCATGAGCAACACTCATTCCAAGGTAACTGCTGCTTTGGCTTACAGAAGGTTTCATCTAAACCCTCTTTGGCGACTAAACAAAAACAACTTCCGGATAGCAGCAGAAACGTGTATTATGTCTCACAAGATAAAGTGAGGATAAAATAATTTTCACATTTCCTTTCCTTTTATTGCAACCTGATTTAAAGAAAGGATAGTAAAAGTAATCATCACTCAGTCGTGTCCGACTCTTTGCAACCCATGCTCCTCTGTCCGTGGAATTCTCCAGGCAAGAACACTGGAGTGGGTTGCCATTTCCTTCTCCAGAGGATCTTCCCGACGCAGGGATTGAACCTGGGTCTCCTGCATTGCAGGCAGATTCTTTACTGTCTGAGCCATCAGGAAATCAAAGTGAAAGTGCAAGTCCCTCAGTTGTGTCAGACTCTTTGCCACCCCATGGATTATACAGTCCATGGAATTCTCCAGGCCAGACTACTGGAGTGGGTGGTCTTTTTCTTCTCCAGGGGATCTTCCCAACCCAGAGATCGAACCTAGGTCTCCAGCATTGTGGGTGGATTCTTTAGCAGCTGAGCCACAAGTGAAGCCCAAGAATACTGGAGTGGGTAGCCTATCCCTTTTCCAGCGGATCTTCCCAACCCAGGAATCAAACCAGGGTCTCCTGCATTGCAGGCGGATTCTTTACCAACTGAACTATGAGGGAAGTTCCCCCCACCCACGCCCCCACCCCTCCAAAAAAAGAAAGGATATTTGCCTATTAACTCAGTTGAGAAACTAGTGGCTGGGTCCGTAACCACCACTGGCCTTAGAAAATCACAATTACCCGGCCTCAGTGACCTCTATGTCCCATGCAAGCACTAGCTATTGCTCTCCTGTGCATGAACTTTTACTTGCAAAAAGAACTGACAGTGAGAGTGACTGTAAATCACTGAGGAGAGAGAACCTTCAAATAACGATGCTGTGCACAGGGCTAACCAAAGGGCATCACCAGCCAGGAACCCATAAAACACAGCTAAATGTTAAGGACGACACTGCCAAGGCAGGGGCTTCCCTTGTGGAAGAGGGATGAATTCCCTTGTGGAACAGCCCTCAAGGAGGCATCTAGTGAAGCCTCTCGTACGAGTTGTGCTGATGCATTCTGTATCTTGAAGAAGCAAAGGTGATCATAATAGAACTCAGATTCATTCACTTTAAATCAAGTCAAAGCATGAAGTAAAAAGTAAAAATGTTTTGTTTATACTACTCCATTTTCATCCGCTTCTTCGGTAAATGAGGTAAATTAGTTCTGGTGAGAAGACATTCAAAATACATTTAACATACATCTAATATTCAATTACTAAGATGAGTTACTTTCTTCCAAAGAAGCGTATTATTTGGTAACTCATATTAAATTGTGATCAATTTAAAAATCAAATGGAAGGACTTCCCTGGTTGTCCAGATGTTATGGCTCTGAGCTTCCACTGCAGGGGGCATGGGTTCTAGTCCTGGTCTGAGAACTAAGATCCCACATCCTGCAAAGCACAATCAAAATTTTTAAGACAAATTAAATGGAATAGCATCCCACACTTAATATTTAAGTAGTTAAGTTGGTTTTGCATCCAATTTTCACTATAGAGAAGTTAAAAGGTCAGAAGGAGGGTCCCACGGAAACTGTGAAGGGAATGATAGTTGTGAAGGCCAACAATAGCTCAACCCAATCTAATGAGTAGGAGAATGGAGCTTTCTAAGAAAGGTTTCCAAAAGAAATAGAATTGGTAGATACTCTGATGGAAAGTCATTTGATTAGTGTTTCACATATCCCAGAAGCATTTGGATATATACCCAGAAAACTAAAGCATTTTAAAAAAATGCAACAATTAATAACTCTAAGCAACAACGGCAGATTGTACAATAAATGAAACAATGATAGTGTACTAATTGATTCAGCAATAAAATTCACATGTTAACTACTGACTTAATAAATATTTGTGATAAGGATATCTCAGGATGAGGGAGAAAATTAAGCAAAAGATATGGAAGATAAGTCAAGAAATAGAAGAATCAGCATATTTTTGAAGTTTATGGAGGTAAATAGCTTTTAAAAAATGAAAGCCTAGGGAAGAGGACTTGCACAGAAAGGTAGGGTCGACGAACCCTCTGCTTTGTAATAAATCTTACCTTACTATTTGATTCCTAAGCTCCTATAACTTTGTTACAAATAAAAAGAAATATCTTCCTTACATTAAAATTAAACTGGCTTCAGAGAAAGAGATAGTGTTCTATTTCTAAATTGAATGGGGGTATTATTTTTTCCAAAATTTCGTTTTGGAAAACTTCAAATACACAGTCAAGTTGAAAGAAAGCTGCATACTCAACACTGAGATTCTGCCACTGACATTTCACCGTATTTTGTCTCAAGAAGATCTATCTACCTAGCCATTGCTCTATCTTCCCAAGATCCATCTTCTTTTTTTATGCATTTCCAAGTGGATTCCAGGTACCAGTACAAGTACTTCAGTAGACATATACATTTTTTTTAGAAAAAAAAAAAAATAAAGAAATAAAAATCAAGCAAAGTAATGGCTAAAATATAAGTTTAAAACATTTCAAACAGTATAAATCTTCTCAGTCAAAATCTGACTCTGCACATTTCAGTTTTAAAACTTATCAAATAATTGTTCCTCAGAGACAAGTTCCTTGCTCAAAAAAGGAGCCTCATAAATGCATATTAAAATAAATGGAAACTTCTTTTTTAGCACAGTTTAGGTTAACACAGCCCAATTCCAAAAGAGATGCCTAGTGTCCATTTTGCAGTGTGGCCTTTTAAAAATGAATCTTAAGTTTATAATTAAATAAGATTCCTCAAATATCATTACAAAATCCTAAAGGCTGGTTTGATAAAAGAAGTCATTAGAACTGGTTGGGATGAATATTTACTTTCTTTTCCAATGATTTCCCCTCCTTGCCTGGTAAGCTTGCAGAAGCAAACACATACTTTCCTGTGGCCTAACATTTAGCTGGAAACATGTGACTAACTTGAATGCCACAATGCAAATTGCTAAGTAATTTTAATGGCACTTTATGGTTCTCCAATCATTCAACAGCACCTAAATTAATGCAAATTATAACATACACAGCCAGAGTGCCTGAACAGTGGTAATTTTATGACTGTGGTTTAACAGACAATGCTAAATCTGGGACATTCCTTAAAATACTCCCATGACTTTGTGGCACTGCCCAGATCCATAAATCACATCCCCAAAGAAGCCAAAAAGTAAATCGGCAGCTTGAAACTTCATTAACTCTCTGCTCTGAAATCGGATGGCCGGCCAGCATAAAGCACGTGAGAAACAGGTGATGGCAAAGAAAGTTAAGTGGGACGTTTCTACAAAGTGGCTGCATCAAGTTTTCTTAACAGAGAAATCCAAGACTCGGGGCCCTCGGGGGAGTGTGTGATGGCCCCATTCCTTTCAAGTTAATGATTCTTCACTTCCTATTTTTAGAAACGCCTGACTTGAATTATATGCAATAACTAACTTCAGGGAGAAGGACTGGGACTAATGAGACAAGACCATCAGAATGAAATTGAAATTGGAAATTCCAAACCCATAAATACGGCACCAAAAGGCCAGCAATGGTGGTTAGTGAGTAAAGCAAAATCAAAGCTCACATGCATGAAAATCAGCTGTCAGAATGAAGAGACAGCTGCATCTACCCACGGACGGGACTGCCAGAACCACAGACATTTCTGCAAGGCAGCTAAACCCCACGTTCCACGGCTGAAATCATGGCTTTCTCTGGCTAAATATTCCGTGGTAGCCAACACGGAGCCAACTGATATATTCAGCACTGGATATGGGCTAAAACTGGAAACCATTAACCAGGGAAGAAGTACTGCCAAAGTTCTCCAGAATAGTTTACATTTTGGTCCATGAAATAAACCACTAAAAAAAAATTATAAAATACTTGTCTATATTGTTTGGGGAGCCAACAACTATTATACTTCCTAATAAGTACCTGAAGACAATATTTTACTTTATGTGGAGTAAATCTTTTTTTTTTTTAATTTTTACTGGCGTATAGTTCATTTACAATGCTATGTTAGTTTCACAGCAAAGTGAATCAGTGACACATATATTCACTCCTTTTTAGATTCTTTTCCCATATGGCCATTACAGAATATTAAGACTTGAGTTCCCTGTGTGATACGGAGGTCCTTATTAGTTACCTATTTTATATTGAGGTACCATCTGAGTCACCAAGAAAACCCACATAGCTCTGGATGGGGCTTCCCAGGTGGCGTTAGTGGTAAAGAACCTGCCTGCCAATGCAGGAGACGTAAGAGATGCGGGTTTGATCCCTGGGTTGGGAAGATCCCCTGGAGGAGGGCATGGCAAACCACTTTAGTATTCTTGCCTGGAGAATCCCATAGACATAGGAGCCTGGTGGGCTACAGTTCATGGGGTCACAGAGAGTTGGACATGACTGAGTGAATAACATTTTCATCTTATTGGGACTGAAGCGACTGAGAACACACCCATGTAGTAGCAGGTATTTGTCAATTACATGGAATAATTCTGCTCATACTTCCTCCTGCATGTTTATGGAATATAAATTACGTTTCAACTATCTGATCTCAGAATATTCCCCTGATGATGAGGATTGTGTGTATGTTCTCAGTCTTGTATTTCCCTCACAAGGGTGGGGCTCTGAGCCCATTAGAGACATAAGGTAGAATGTCCCATTCAACTCAATCCCCAGGGTATTTGTAGACTTAAAACGAGGCTATACATTCAATTCAGTGCCCTACAAGCACAAGGCACTAGACACTAGAAGTAGCACTAAGTCGGGAAATACAAGACATCTCATCGTTCGTTTCAGACTTACTAAGAATCAACTGTGAGCTCTGGGGGAAATCAACTCTTTTTCCTTGTCTGGTCAAAAGCCTTCACGGCATTCAAATTTACGACTGGAATATTCTCCAGTATTTATCAGCCAGAGGTCATAGTACCTGTGGGCAAGACTCAGTTCTCTGCCTCCTTCCGCTGGGGAAACGGCCCTGGTTTCATAAATCTACTCGGTAGGACTGTTGGGCTGGAAGCGAGGGGCACTGGGAGCAGTTTCATGTATTTCCTACCCCTCGTCGTTTATCTCCTCTTATTCCATTCTGCTTCTTCCCTCCCCCTTTAAACTCTATCTCATAACTTCCATTCATGTTGGATCTTATCCTCCTGCACACCACTTTGCAAAGACAATGGTAAGCCCAGGAAAATGTAACAAAGCACTGAAGAAAAAAAGAAAGCCATTGTTGTCTGGGCTGGCTGATTATAAGATGCTGGTTTGAAGAGGCTGAGCGTATTATTTTCCATTGTTTGGTACTGCGCCTGAGCACTTCAGGCAAGTATGGTCTCCTAAGAAACATGAGCGTATTCTGATTATTTTCTGAGAATTTGCCAATCTATCTCCAAACCCTAATGACCTGACAGGGGAGATGGTTATCTGAAAGCTTCCAGCAAACTTTCAGGAGACATTGAATGCTCTGTGAGAGTCTGGCTGTTGCTAGAGCCCTTCCATTAAAGTATTACTTTCTAAAATAAACTTTCCAATTCTTTGTCCAGGCTACTTTTTAATGCTCCAAGTCCTTTAACACAGCTCCCTGGCTATCCCATGTGGCCTACCAGAACTCTGAGCTAGCTACTATTTTAAAGATTAAATGAAAATTCTTGTTTTCCTATCTTAATCATCTATCAACCTTTTACATTATTTTTGTGTGTAACAGATTTCATTTCATGAAAATTGTATCTAAAGTTAAAGATGGGAAGAAAATCTACTAAATTATTCAATTATATAATTTAATTTTCCTTAAAATTATATTTGCAGTTTTTAAGAAGTATTTTTCAAAAAAAAAAGTATAATCTTTACCCTATGGAAAGATAGTAAAAGTAGCAATAATCATAGAACTGTCATGATAAAAATGAAAAAGAACCACTCTAACATCCTATTTTGGACATCACTGGTGTGCTCCTATCCATGGGGTTGCAAAGAGTCAGACACAACTGAGCGACTGAACTGACTGAACATATTATTTTTGTTGTTTAGTCACTCAGTTGTGCCCAACTCTTTGGAGACCCCCATGGACTACAGCCTGCCAGGCTCCTCTGTCCATGGAATTCTCCAGGCAAGGACACTGGAATGGGTTGCCACTTCCTTCTCCAGGGGATCTTCCCGACCCAGGGATCAAACCCATGTCTCCTGCACTACAGGGAGATTCTTTAGCAGTGAGCCACCTGGGAAGTCCCCTAAAGTATTATACTTGACTTAAAAATCATTTAATAAAAATAAGACTCACTGCCACTGGAGAGCTGGAACGTTGAGCAACTGGCTTTCAGGTGGGGACTGTGAGGAAGTCTTGATTTGAAGCAACTGCTGATGTCTGTGGTGTAAATATTCCCAGCATGATATCTATGACCAATCTCAAGCTACCATCTGCTGAACAACTGACTCAGAAAACTCTTGAAATTTTAACAGTCAGCTCTAACAAGCTGGTTTAAGCCAGCTCCAGCACATAACTGGTACTTAACTACGTTTAATGCATTGTTAAACTTTCATAAAATAATTGAATAAAATTTACCACATATCCCAGGTCATCATTAAACTCTTCTGGCCCATTAATAGTTGATCATTTACTAATCTCTTCTAAATAATTAAGTCCATGGAATAGAGAAAAATAGGATTTCTTAGTCAACCTTAAATATCTTGATTTACTAAAAAAACTACTGGAGAGCAGACACAAGGAAAATAAGCACATCCAAGAACAAAAGTCTCAACACAGGTGTAGCGTTTAAGTCTAATGTTCACCGATGGATTTATTACATTATTGGTGGACTTAAATACCAGCAATGATGTAGCAGAAATTAAATTTGAGTAAGAATCAAGAAAAATTGATTTTAATTTTAATACTGCTTCTAACCCATCAAGTACTGACTGACCCACCTCAGAAGATGACAAAATAATAATCTGGTTCACAGCCTTTAAGAATCCCGGTACCAATTCCTTTATCTGCTATGAAATCTACCCATTCAGGCGGTCTTGACATGTGAGGGTTAGACTACATTATTTCATTTGTTTTTTTAATGAACATTCCCTTTCCATCCAAGGATTACGTTAATCCATTTCTCCATTATGCATGAGGTTTGCATTTTCCTTCAAATTATGGGATTTGCATGGGGGCACACCATCTTGATCACTGTCCCTTATGATTAAACCAGTTCAGTTCATTTCCACATTTACTGAGTGTCTTCTGCCTGTCAGCAACTATGTCAGACTCTGAAGATTCAAAGATGATGGGAACAGATACCCTTCTCTCTGGAACTCTAGTGGACTGGGTAGGAGCCCATCAGAATGAGGAGGATCACATTAAAAAATAAGAAGTTAAAACCCCAGACTTGGTACAGCAACGCTTCACAAGGTATCTCCAACCATGATACCTGGAAGGTGCTCTAGAAGCAGAAACACATTTCCCTCCACCCAAAAGCTAAATGTGCTTAATGGGACAGTCAAGCTATTTCCTTTCATATTCTTTACTATAAAATAAAATAAAATAATGGGCAGTCAAGCTATCTCCTTCCATATTCTTTACTATAAAATAAAATAATGGGACAGTCCAGCTATTTCCTTTCATATTCTTTACTACAAAACAAAGCAATAGCTATTTAAGAAATTTAGAAAATGAAGGTAATATCCTCTCCTTCTACACTAATCCCTTCAGCTCATGTTTGTATAATCTTTGTGGATTCATTTTGGGCCTTTCTTGGTTATCAACATCTCTGGAGAATTCTCAGTTCTTCAACACACCAGAAAGAAAAGCACCAATGAATCCTTAACTGCCAAACTCACCAATCATTCCAATTGAATTACTAGCCTCGAATCACCTTACTGCTCAACCATATTCCCATCTTCAAGTGGCAAAGGATTATTTCCATTTATGGATAAATTAATGTTTGTTCTTTTTAACTACATTTGTCTCACTTGATTCCTGTCAGTTTAGATCATAAAAGCCTTTGTAGAGTCTATTAATCTCCATCCCCAAACCCAAGTGCACTCTAATTTGTTAATAATCATGACAATTTCCTGAAATCCACTGTTCTTTTAATTCTATTCATTCATTCACTAAATCTCAACGAAGCACACAACACTGGTTTTTCCTCTGTAATTGCTCAGATTTAAGCAGAAGAAAAGTAAGCTTGCTTTAGAGAAGTGAAAATTCAAGTTGAGATTGAACAACACTAAGGCACCATTCACCTTCACGCTTCTTGAGAGTAAAAGTACAATGCCTTCTTTTTTCTCAAAAGCAGCTTTCTGAATTTCAATACTTTTCTTATTATAGCGATAGCTATCTAAGAGCTATGTTTACTGATTAATTAAAAAAAAAAAAGAACCTTAGAAGCGAATTAATCTGTTCAAAAGCGGCTCCATCTTACAGAAGAGGGAAAAGACCTTTAACGAAAGTTTCATTACCTCTACAGAATTCAAAGGTGGCATTCTCAGGAAACCTGAGCCTCCCAGTGGTTTAAAACACAATTCCACATTTGAGTCCGTCCTAATGACGTGGATGAACCTAGAGCCTATTATACAGAGTGAAGTGAATCAGAAAGAGAGAAACAAATACCGTGTACTCATGCATATATATATGGAATCTAGAAAGATGGCACTGATGAACTAATCTGCAGAGCAGCAATGGAGACACAGATATTGAGAACAGACTTACGGACATGGCTGGGGGGAGGAGAGAGAAGGTGGGATAAATAAAGAGAGTAACATGGAAACATACATTACCATTTGTAAAACAGATAGCCAACGGGAAATTGCTATATGACTCAGGGAACTCAACCTGGGGCTCAGTAACAACTTAGAGGGGTGGGGTGGGGTGGGGAGGGAAGTGGGAGGGATATTCAAGTCGGAGGGGACATGGGTAAACCTATGGCTGATTCATGTTGATGTCTGGTAGAAACCAACATGATACTGTAAAGCAATTATCCTGCAATTAAAAATAAATACATTTTTAAAACACACACAATTCCACCTGCTGCTCCATTCCTATCACTTTAGAGAGAGCCAGAGTTAACTGCTATTTAATTTTTAAAATACCCACCACCATGCATAGATGTTTTTTTCTTGAATGTCCTTGCTTGTTCTGAGAACAGAACTGTCCTTCTCTTCGAAAGGCATTGATATTAGCAGCAGCAGCAGACCATTATCAGGGATTCAAGGATAGATTTGTTTTAGAAGGGGCAAGGTAGTGGGGATAACAATTGAGAAAGAAAGGCAGTATTTCTGGGCCACTCAGAAGGGTACAGACAGCATGCACGTGTGCACGCACACACACACACACACACACACACACACACACAAGAGCCAAACAAGCTATCAATGATATAGAAAAGATCAATCTCAGACTGATAATTCATTCACTCTACAAAAATCCAATGAACTTCAACTAAGACTCTAGGTCAGGTACTGGGAATGGGAATCTGAACAAGATATGGCCTCTATAAAAAATGTTAAACTAATTTTTATTGGAGTACAGCTGCTCTACAACTTTGTGCTAGTTTCTGTGGTACGGCGAAATGAATCAGCCGTGCATCTCCTTCCTTTTGGACTTCCTTCCTATTCTTAACGGGTACACAGTTTCCTAGAAAGACAGGCATTTTAAATCAATACTGAAATAAAAGGAGAAAAGTGTAAGAGATATTTTCGAAATGTTGTGGGGTTTAAAGGACAAAAGAACTAACGCCCTACCTTAAAGGATGGAAAAGAAACTACTGCACCTTTAGGCTCAGGATATGCTGCTCAATGTCATTATGTGATTGATGGGTAGATTACTTCCCTGGTGGTGGAGTGGCTAGGACTCTGAGACCCCAGTGCAAAGGGCCTAGGATCGATTCCTGGTCAAGGAACTAGATCCCACATGCCGCAGCTAAGAGTTTGCACGCCACAACTAAGACCCAGTAAGACAAATAAATAAAGGTATTTATTTTAAAACGTCATAAAATCCATATTGTGAAAGGGACTTCCTTGAACCCCTAGTCAAACCACACCACACTCCCCACACCCTGTGTGTACTTGAACCTGCTGCCAATCTTCCGCTAAGTAATCACCCAGCCTGAGTACTGTGACCGAGTTTATTCAGAGATAGTGTGTGCACTGTCTCTGAGGCAGTCGCTGCCTTTGTAAAACTCCACTTGTTTTCTCTTGTTGCTGTTAGTCTCTCAGTTGTGTCTGACTTTTTCGACTCCAGGGACTATAGCCTGCCAGGCTTCTGTGTCCATGGGGTTCTCTAGGCAAGAATACTGGACTGGGTTGCCATTTCTTTCTCCAGGGGATCTTCCTGATCCAGAGATCAAATCTGCACCTCTTGCACTACAGGTGGATTCTTTACCATGGAGCCACCTGGGAAGCCCTTGTTTTCCCTTATATTTAGCCAAAATCTCTTTTCTCTCAGTTTCTACCAGTTATTTCCTCCAAATTCTAATGAAGAGTACAGTCCAATTACCCAAGATGCAGAACTAAGTAAACCACTGTCAAAAAGAGTGCTGGATTCCAGGCTACTTGGTCTCTTCGCTCACCACGAAATACAGAGCACCTACATTCAGTGTCCACTACATTAAAGGGACTGTGCAAGAAGCGACCCAGAGGAAGAGAAAGGCTCTGCCCTCCTCAAAATCACAGTCTAACCGGGAATAAACATCTATAATAAAAGGCAGAACAGGAGCATCATCACAGAGGAGGACAAGAAAAGCAGGATTAAGGTTCAGCAGATGGAGAGACCATATTCCCCTCCGGGAGCCTGGAAAGAGCCATGGAGTAAGTGAAATACTTCATAAACTGACCCCCAAATAAATATAATTATATGAGATAAATAAGATCTGAGGACCTAATGTACACCACAGTGACTCCATAGTTATATAGTCACAACTGTTATATACAACTACAGCTGTATACATTATATACAACTATAGTCGTATAGTCATTATATATAATGTACAGCATGGCCGATACTATATTGTTGATAACACCATATAGTATAATTGAAATTCGTTAAGAGAACAGAACTTGAATGTTCTCACTGGAAAGAAGGAAAAGAAGAAAAATATTGAGGTGTCGAATGTGTCCATTAGATGGGAGGAACCCTTCATACATATGAACCCTTCATACCTATAATATATATAATTTCATTCATATATATAATTTTCTTTGTCAATTATAACCCAATACAGCTGAAAAAAGAAAATAAATTTATAATATTAAATTTTTTAAGAAAAATGGTTCCTCAACAGAATCGTTTAATGAAGATACTCAGACTTTTTTTGGGGGGGGGGGCGGCGGGGCTGGGTCTCTGACCGCGTTGTTCTCTAATACAAAACCAACTCACAAGATCAACCAGTAGTTATTTACCATACACTTTGTGGCAAGTCCTGATTAGGGGGGCTGAGGCTGCAGCAGAATATCAAACATTCAAAGTCTTTACTCCCAAGGAGCTTAGATACTAGAAGGGGCAGATGGACCAAAAACCAGTACCTGCAAGTCACAGTGATAAAGACAAAGGGACTGGCACTCCTGGGCGGCGCCAGGCTCCTATTTAGATCAGAGAAAGGTTTCACTAATAAGTGCACAGGCCCCAAGGAAGCAAATGGGGAGACTATGCAGATATCTCATGGAGAAAAAGATGGATCTGAAGATGAGATGAGGTTTTACCTGGGAGAGCTTAGAAGGAAAAGCATACATGTAGCATATAGCAAGGAAAGTGCATGATATACAAAGGAAACTGACATGTGCTTCAGTTTGGGGTAATACAGGATAAATGCAAGAGTCAGAAAGATAAATATAGAAAGACAGAATTAAGGAGAAGTTCCCCATGAAGTTTCTACTTGAGACAGAGTGAGTCCTAAACTATCTTTACAAAGATGCGTGTATAGCAAAATAGCTGTGGACGATACAGGTGATGTCTCTTACGAGGTACAGGGCAGATCTGTCTCATGGTCCAGGTAATATGTGTAATCACTCTCTCTGGGACAAGGATTTGGTAGCAGCCCTCTCATGAAATCTGGGGTAAGGAGAGTGAAATCTCAGACTCTCACAGCATAGCTGGGTCTTCTTCATAGTGAGAGCTGGGCACTGAGCTAGAACCTGTCACCCAACCTGGGAGGGGCAACAGGAAGTCAGTGTTCAGTTGGAAGCAGAGCAATTTTTGGCAAGGTCAAGTTATCAGTGGGGACTTAGGATCAACTAGAGGAGGTGATGGTGATGATGACTGTGAAAGTTCACACACTGGGCAGGCACTTGGATGCAAGGTATCATTTAATCCTCACAAGAGACTGTATGTTTATTCATTCATTCAGCATGTATTTATTGGGCACCTACTATTGGTTTGACCAAAAAGTCTGTTTGAGTTTCTCTAGAAGATGGCGCAAAAAGCCAGAACAAACTTTTTGGCCAATCTCATAATCCTCCAAGAATTTTTTAGCACTGAGATATTCCCATGAACAAAATCTCATGTTGGTTACTATGTCTATGGAACTCACATTCGAGGGGGGAATACAGACAACCAACCAACCATTTAATAGAATGTCAGGTGGTCACAAATGTTTTAAAGAAAAATAAAGCAAGGTAAAAGGACAGAGTGATATGGATGCCATTTCAGAGAAGGAACTCAAGAAAAACCTTTCTAAGGAGGTGAATGCAAGCAGAGACCTGGAGAAAAAATGAGCTGACTACCACTATCATGTCTATTTAAGAGGTGAGGACACTGAAGCTAGAGAGACTCTATCTTACTGAGATCCTGTCCTTACTAAGGAGTAGTGGGCTGGAGAGACAGACCCAGGAATCTGATTGCAACCGCTGCACTCTACTACCTGGCAGGGCAGCCGGGTGAGAGGCTACCCATGTCTGTAAGAGGTAAGGGTCAGAGCCATGGGCAGTGCAGCAGGATTAAGAGATAGGGAAGATAAGAAAGATAATGAGAGACAAGATCTCGTGAAACTGACCACTGGGTTCACTTGAAAGACAAAGAAAGGTTAGAAAGAAATTAAAGCTTTTGAACTTGGATGGCTGGGAGAACAACTATTACCAGAAACAGGGGATCAACAAGGAGGGCCAGGCTGGAGGGAGGATGGGTAAACAGAGAAATAATTATTTGATTTCTCCACAGCAAGCTTGATGCATTAGCTGAACTGGCTTTGAAATTTCATCTCAGGTTTGAGATATCATGGACTTTGCTCTTCTGCCCTCTGAAGGTGAAGGTGAAGTCACTCAGTCGTGTCCAACTCTTTGCGACCCCATGGACTGTAGCCTACCAGGCTCCTCCATCCATGGGATTTTCCAGGCAAGAGTACTGGAGTGGGGTGCCATTTCCTTCTCAGGGGATCTTCCCGACTTAGGGATCGAACCAGGGTCTCCTGCATTGCAGGCAGACGCTTTACCCTCTAAGCCACCAGGGCCCTCTATTTCTACTTTTATCTTTGAACTCTAGTTGTATCGCAGCCACTGGACCCTATTAGAAAACCAGCAGAAGAAAACTGACCATGCCATGCTGGTTGATGCTAATCAACTGGCTTCCTTTCTTTGAATGAATTGAGATGTGAAATCAATGTCTATTTCTTCTTAATATATTTTACATTTTTCTTTCTTTCTTGAACTGTATAATAATATGAGAAAAAATGCATCATTTCCCCAGTGCTTCACTCTCAATGGGTCTTTAAAGAATACTAATACAGTGGTATTCAATTTATCTTCCCTACTTACATTAGGTATAACAAATTCAGACACCACAATGTCATATATCTATGTCACATTTCATCTCTTTTTGTCATCTGTAGGACTACCTAACTTCATTCTAACTTCTTGAGAGCTTGCCAGACCACACTGGGGTAAAGGCCAGGTAAGATGTCTTTCGTTTCTATTTTGAAACAGTTCTAGTTTCTTGCAGAATTTTTAAAATAGGAAATACTAAAAATAGAAAGTATGAACTTTAAAAAATTAACAGTTTAATAGGTAATAAATTTATATCATTCAAACGCCCAAATGTATTTGAAAGTATGTAATAAAAGTATGTGTATATGTTTACATATCTGTATGTATGTGTATGTATGCGTTAAGTGTGTGCTTATGTTCTCCTTTTCTACATAAATGGCAGCATATTATCTTTGAGGCATGTTATCCTTTCATCAAAACATGCTACTTAAGAACCACTTCCATGGACTCAATCTTTAACACAAACACACATGTGAAACATGGTCAATATTTAAATCTTAACATTGTTTTAAAGTAGTTCTCTCTCATTATCTTTTATCATCATCCCTTTGTAAACCACAATCATGGTGCCTTTGCCAAGTAAATATCTTTTCTAGCAGCAACATAAATCAGAACCACGGACAGCAACACAACTTTCCCCACCCCTTATTCTTCACTTCAAAAGGATTTAATCTTCCAAACAAGAAACTTCACTCCAATCTCCACTTTCCTAAAAGGACAAAACAAAATGAAACCCTGCAGGCATAGGAATAGGGAAAGCTTTTAAAGCACCTAAGGACTGAATCCTGACAAATCCTGAAATAGAAGCTACAACTGCTTACTCAAATACCACACACTTATGTATGTATATGATATATACTAGGAATGAGCAATATATAAGGCAAACATCAATTATTAAGTCAAGTTGGCGAGTAAGGAGTATAAATTTCACTTCTAAAAATTCCTGAGACAGGGAAAATGACCTGCAAGATTTTCTGCCTTAGCGATCAAAATCTGCTCAAGCCTCGCTTTATGTGATGCACTTGTGAAAAAAATTATTTGCACTTTTTAGCCTGTGCAGAGTTCATATGAGGACCAGATTCAGGATACTGAATTCATGGAATGGATTAGAGCCATGCTCGTCAGCTAGTGTGGACTTTTAGTTTACAGAATAAAGTACTGGGGCGAGGTGGGGGGAGAAGGGAAGAATTTTAAAACTCTGTGTTCAGGGTCAGTTTATCTTTCTTCCTGTGACCTCTTGGCTTTGAGAAGGGCTGAGAGATACCTGTCTGTTGAATGTCCAGCTCTGTGATAAAATGCACAGTGTGACGGCTGTCCTTCAGATGCATATAGATTTGGGGGGAGGCGTGAATGTATATAAATAGTCATTTCATTTCACCCTTATGCCTTGTTGTTTCGTCGTTGTCGTGTCCAACCCTGGTGACCCCGTGGACCGTAGACCACCAGACTCCTGTGTCCATGGTATCCTCCAGGCAAGAACACTGGAGTAGGTTGCCACTTCCTTCTCCAGGGGATCTTCTCGACCCAAGGATCGAACCTGCATCTCCTGCACTGAAGGCAGATTCTTTAACACTGATCACCCTTGTGCCTAGACATATCCTAAACAATAACAGTAAATATCAAGAGAATAGGACAGCTCATAAATGTTCTAGAAAGTATCCAGAAGAGAGAGAAAAATCTGTGGGTTGGCAGTACTGAGAAGCTTAATGGAGCAGGTGGGATTTGAAATGGATTGAAAAGAAGGCTGGAATTTACACAAGCACACGTGGGGTGGCGGCATCTCTGTGGAGGGGAATAAAGTCCAGTTCCCTTCACAGCACAGAGCCAAGCTCCCTGTAACACTGGCTACAGTGTCTGAGCCAGGACCAGGTTCTGGGAGCCTGAGGGACCGAAAAAAGGGAACTTTTCCCAGAGTAACCAAGGGCAGCGCTGTGTGAGGAGCAAGAATGAATTTTAGCAAGAGATGAAACCAGAGATCAGTGCCAAAACAGTATCAAAACTGAGGACAGAGAGAGAGCTACAACCAGAAGGCAAATTAAGAAATGTGAAGCTAATATCCAAAATCCGTCTGGGGTGAAGCACTAATTGAGGTAGGTGAAGGAATTCTAGCTATAAGTTGAGAACAAGCTGAGGATGTTAGAGGTGCACAGGTATAAGAAATGCCTAAAATAAGGTTCCTGCAGCCAGGAGAGACTGAAGAGCATAAAATGAGACAGAGATTTGAGTATTTCAGTGGTCATTTGGAGAATGAGGAGCAGCAAGAATCATTTCACGGACTTGAGGCTTACAAGAATGAGAACCTCACAGACAAGGAAGGCCACTAAGAGAGTTGGTTGAGCCTTTGATTTTGTTTATGTTGCACTTGACCTCTGGGCCTAGATTTAATTCAGTCAATCACAAATACAGGGCTACACCTCTCTGGAGAGATTAGGAATGAGGCCCAGGTCTCCCTTATTATTCGCAGGAATAGGTTACTCATGATTAGGAAATCTCAGTTTCTCAATCAGCACCCATGGTCAAAGCAGGTACTAAGGGACCCGGTATTCGATTCCTCTGAAAGTGAAAGTGTTAGTCACTCAGTTGAGTCCAACTCTTTGTGACTCCATGGACTGTAGCCCGCCAGACTCCTTTGCCCATGACGCTCTCCAGGCAAGACTACTGGAGTGGGTTGTCATTTCCTTCTCCAGGGGATCTTCCCAACCCAGGGATCAAACCCAGGTCTCCTGCATGGCTGGCAGATTCAATTCCTCTACTTTTCTCAAAAAAAAAAAAAAATTCCCCCCCCTAAATCTCTGTCTTCATAAGAAGACCACCCCATAGATTTAGAATGGCTGGACTGACCTGTCCAAACTAGACAGCAAATCACAATCACGTCTTGCAAAGCCTACCATGAAACTCCATCAGTCATGGAGGTACAGCCATCCAGTTTCATTTCCTGATGAGGGAAATAAAATTAGGGGCTTTGCCCGTGGACCACGCTTGGCTTCATTTGTACAGAAATATTCTTTAGGTCAGATGAAGATGAAAGCTGGGAACCCTTCCTCCTTCCAATTCCCAACAGCACTGCACCCCTTTGTCATCCAACTCTCCCTTTGCACAGTAACACAAACACACTGTTTATTCCTGCACAGAGAAATCTTCATGTTAGAAACTTGGCATTTAAATAATACCTTTCTCCCAAGAAGTCAAGAGGGTTTTCTAAGCCAGCATTCAGTGAAATCATCACAGTGGGCCTGGAAATAAAATCAATGGCTTCGTTCCTCCAGGCAACTGTTTGCTCCACTAGACCCCGGTGGCTAGCTGCCAGCTTCGGGGAAAAGAAACTGAAACACAAAAAATAACCTCTCATCTTTGATGGAGGGATTTAACTCTAGAATACAGACAGCCTGAACAACTGCTGAGTGTGAAGGAAGAACTGAAGGTGAGTTTTGACAGGTTAACCAGGGCAATCTTAACTCCACTCACCACAGCTTCAGCGAACAGATGGACTGCAAGGAGTTGGAATTAGGGGAAAACTATCCATCGTTCAAAACCAGTTACTCCCTTCTGACTTGCAGAACGCCACACAGTCAAAGAAGTGTTCCATAGTAGTACATATGATTTCCATAATAAATATGACTTAAAAATTGAGAGTTGTGGATTAAGAGGTACAAACACTGTGTATAAAACAAGTAAGCCACAAGGATAGATTTAAAGCACAGGGAATATAGCCAATGTTTGTGATAACTATAAATGGAGTATAACCTTTACCAATTGCGCATTACACTGTTGTACACCTGAAATCTGTATAGTATTATAAATCAACTACATGTCAATAAATTTTTTTTCAAAATTCCCTCTTTTTAAAGACTATTAATATTCAATTCACATGGGGTATCTGTGCATTAACATGTTTCGGGTGAATTCTATTTTAAATATAATAAAGTGCCTATTAATCAACAATTTATTCAACTATTTATCATTTCCTCGGCAATGGCACCCCACTCCAGTACTCTTGCCTAGAAGATCCCATGGGTGGAGGAGCCTGGTGGGCTGCAGTCCATGGGGTCTCGAAGAGTCGGACACGACCGAGCAACTTCCCTTTCACTTTTCACTTCATGCGTTGGAGAAGGAAATGGCAACCCACTCCAGTGTTCTTGCCTGGAGAATCCCAGGGACGGGGGAGCCTGGTGGGCTGCCGTCTATGGGGTCGCACAGAGTCGGACATGACTGAAGTGACTTAGCAGCAGCAGCAGCAGCAGTATCAGATTACTCTGTCATAGACCTACAGTTGACTGTCTGCCTTTTAAATACCAAATTCTCACTTTCAGTGGTATAATGACCAGAAAGTACACTTTTCCTATTATATCTTCCTCATAATCAGGTCAATTAATCCTTGTGCCCTACCTGAATGTGCAGATATAGAGTTCTAGATGTTCATCAAACATGGAGAACACTTCATATGTTACTTGGCTGGCATACATGTAATCAGGCTTCTCAGGTGGCTCAGTGGTAAAGAATCCACTTGCCATTGTAGGGTTTGATCCCCGGGTCGGAGATTCTGGAAGAAGGAAATGGTATTCTTGCCTGGAAAATTCCATGGACAGAGATGCCTGGCAGGCTACAGTCCATGGGGTCGCAAAGAATCAGACACAACTTAGCGACTTAGACAACAACAACAAATACATCCAATCATTAACTGTGATTTACATTAACTACGGGATGCTTTCCATAAGATGATATGGAAAAACCTGAACGAACTTTCTGGCCAAAGCCATACTATAGGGGTGTGTATGCACTGATTGGCACAGATTTCTAAGAACCCTGTTGCTTATTCTTAAGTTTATACTCAGTAAGTGCATAAAGCAACAAAATTACCAAAAAGATAGTTAATACTGAAAGAATTAAAAAGATGTCTGTTTTAGAACTAGATGGTCACAAACATTTTTCTCCCTCAAAATGAGTAACATAGTCCAGTAAAGACAGAATGTCAATCAGAGAATAATGCCTCTTCAGTAAAGCAGAGATATTACTTTGCCAACAAAGGTCAGTCTAATCAAAGCTATGGTTTTTCCAGTAGTCATGTATGGATGTGAGAGTTGGACTATAAAAAAAAGCTGAGCGCTGAAGAATTGATGCTTTTGAACTGTGGTGTTGGAGAAGACTCTTGAGAGTCCCTTGGACTGCAAGGAGATCCAATCAGTCCATTCTGAAGGAGATCAGTCCTGAGTGTTCACTGGAAGGACTGACGCTGAAGCTGAAACTCCAATACTTTGGCCACCTCCTGCGAAGAAGTGACTCATCTGAAAAGACCCTGATGCTGGGAAAGATTGAAGGCAGGAGGAGAAGAGGACAACAGAGGATGAGATGGTTGGATGGCATCACCAACTCAATGGACATGAGTTTGAGTAAACTCCGGGAGTTGGTGATGGACAGGGAGGCCTGGTGTGCTGCAGTCCATGGGGTCGCAGAGTCGGACATGACTAAGCGACTAAACTGAACTGAGTCACAACTCAGGCAACCGAGACTACAGGAAGGAAGATGCACAAAAATGCATCCTGTGCCCCAAATACCTGGATGCAGCAGACAGACTGTAGGAACCAGCAGAAATGGTCCCTAGGCCAGATGAGGAAGCGATCTTCATGCCAGTCATAAAGAATGCAACATCTGCTTAGGAATGACGTGTATAAAGCTGCACAAGGCCACATGGGGGAGGAAGCATGTGGGATAGATTATAACACAAGCAACATTTCAGAAAAGGAATCTTCCAGAAGACCAAGAGAAAGCCTGCGTGGGTGGTAACCGTGGTGGTGTTGACGGAAGGGATGTGAGGCAATGGAGAGGGAAAGAATTCTTAAAACTGAGGTCACCAGCTCACAGCAACAGTGAATTCAGAGCCGCAGAGAACTAATTAATCCCACCCCGACTTTCCTCAACTGAGAACTGAAATTTCTCCTCGTCTATGGCCAGCCAGTTTCGAGATCCAATCTTGAAACAGGTCCTTGCACATTAAAAAAACAAGTACGCTGTTATACATGACTTTTTGTTAAAGTCGACAGACATCGAAAAGCAAACACATAATCTCTTTTGAAATTAGGATAGCAGATAGGCAGCTGTTCGCACCATATACATTTTCTCTTCTGGCACCTAACAGTGCACTAAAACTATCATTAAAACCTTTTAAAGGCCCAATTTTCTCCAAATTTCCACTTGGAACTTTTTTTAAGCTACCGTCTCTTTTTCCACTAACAATGACTCCCAAATAATTCTAGTAGGGTAAAGCAGTCCACAGATGCTTAATAAGATTAATAGTATATCTGAAAAAATTGGCAGAAACGGTTTCATGTTTAAATTAAATACCACAACCCAGACAGAAGTGACTGACGACGTGTGAATGTATGTTGGCTCAATTCAGTGCTTTCTGGCGATCCTAACACATTGATATTACAAACAATCAAACATTTAATCAAGTTATCTAGCATCTACTCAAAACGAAGCAGCAGCCAGAGATTTTCCTGACACTGAATTATACTGTAGTAAATCTCAACATTCCCCCACCCAAGTGTCATCTTCCATAAAATACCATGTTGGTCACCACAGCACCTGGGAAGCCCCAAAGTCCTATTTTTCAGATGTTCTCGTCTACGAAGCCGCTCGCTGAGCACTCTGCAAACCTGGAACGCTTCAGTCAGGTACAGTTCTGCTGGCGTTCTGGTTGTGAGTCACACTTCAGTGGGGCTCCCTGTCGTTATAAAACATCATTCTTGTCTGGGAACACACCGGTTCTTTCATCCTCATTTATTCATATAATGACTTTGAAGTTTAATAAACACTGCTCGCATTTCTGAGACACTTAAGGATTACAGAACTGTTTTCGGATTTCACTCACCTAAGGTCTGGGCTTCCTAGACAGCTCAGTATTTGCCTGCCAAAGCAGGAGACGAGGGTTTGATCCCTGGGTTGGGAAGATCCCCTGGAGAAGGAAATGGCAACCCATTCCAGTATTCTTGTCTGGGAAATCCCATGGACAGAGGAGCCTGGTGGGCTATAGTCCATGGGGTCACAAAGAGTCGGACACAACTTTGTGACTCAACAACAACGTTAACGGTTCTATGTAGGAAGACTGAGACAACCCTAAACTATGTCCTCTTTCCCAAGCCTTCCTATGACTCACTGGCTATTGCCTGGGATCCAAATGTGCAAAACCATAATGGTGTCAGAGACCGGCTGTCTCGGTTATGTCTCTATCGCCAATGCTGAGAACAGGGCCCAGTAAACTGCTGCTAAATGACTGAATAAAGGAATCACCTCTAACCTCCCAGAGAAGCAGTCAGGGTTCACAACCCAACAAGTGGAGAATAATACAGGGAAGCCCTGGGTCTAGATATTTTGAGTCTCAACTTTACTTAATACGCCCCTTTGAAAGTTAAGCCTGTAGGTTGATTCTTAAAATGGAAATAATGAGACCTGACAGCAGAGCATTTGTAAAAATTTAAAGATAGTTGTATAAAGCGCCTGCCTGACAT
The DNA here is from genome assembly GCF_029407905.1 of Bubalus kerabau. Lineage (NCBI taxonomy): Eukaryota > Metazoa > Chordata > Mammalia > Artiodactyla > Bovidae > Bubalus > Bubalus kerabau. Next base: position 25,999,461 of record NC_073635.1, on the reverse strand, counting down.
ACAAAGATACCCAAGGAACAATTAAGAGGATGATAATGTTGATAGTGATGAACGGTAAATGCAAACTCTGGTGGTGCTGACTTAAAAAGAAAAAAAGAGCAGAGAAGAAAACTGACCACAGATAGCAGCCAATGCACAAAGTTCTTTGAGATTAGACTTGATCCATCTTAAATAAAAATCGAGGATACAAACCCTCATTCAAATTTGATATCCCTATTTCATATGTTCAGGTCACACTGACAGCTAAAATCAAAAGGTCAATGACCTTGACCCAGCTGTCAGCTGAAGACTTAATGAAGGTATTTCCTCCAATGACCACAAGCAACGTGAGGCCTTGCCGCACTTGTTGGCTGACGTTTGCATCTGATGTCCTCTGGTTGCCCATGTGGAACACGGCTGCTGAGGTCCTGTGAGAACAGGGCCTGGTCTGTTTAATCTGACTTGCCTGGAGCCAATACAGTATCACGTGTGCACATGGAAACAAAATGATTTTGCTACTGATTGTGATTTCCATCATCTAAGCCATGATGAAAATAATTAACTTTTAACGGAAAGGTCCTCAGTGTCACTGGATACAGTGAAGTGCCTTAGGATTTGACTCTTAGACATCCTGGGAGGTTCTAGATGTCACCTTCTCAAGCTAGAGACTCAGTGCGCCCAGACATTCGCAGGGACATCCCAAAGGGTAGACGAGAAAGGAGAAACCAGAGGGGATTTGGTATCATCTGTCCTTCAAATGACTTCTCTGCCTCGCCAGGAAGTTAGGTCACTGGATCATGGCTTCAGTTAGACTTTGGCCATTTTTGAAATATACGAAAGGAAAAAAATATGCACACTCTGCTTCCCAGCAACTTCAATGCCCTCAGATTCTTATTTTTAGAGAAGCTGCGGCATCCATCACTTAAAAAAAGGCAGAGAGGCCTAAGAAGAGTCAGGTGTGCCCAATATTTCAGAAGCTACGACACCAGTCAGAGCACTCACCCCCTGCTAGACAGGAATTAGGGAAACAGGGTCAGTGTGGGGGAATTTCTCACTTTTCACCTTAAGAGGGAAGATCATGGGGACTCCTTTTTAAAAAAATGAATAGAACCTAACAGAACTGTTCTCTACCTGTGGAAAGAGCCAAATACAACTGTGTCCTTGAACAACAATATCTATACGCATTTTTCAGAGTATCTACTTCGGAATTCAACCTTTTAAAAAGGGCTTTCAAATCACAGTCTTGTTCATTAACATATACCCAGTTCCCAGCACTCAGCTTGGCACATAAAATATGGGCAGTAAATATTTACCACATGAATAAGGGAAACAATGAGTTGATGTTGTGACAAGCAATCCCTACGGAGTGTTTCATAAATCCATTAAAGAGATTATTACATTTTTAAAAACGTGATTTACAGGGTAGCTTTGGGCACACTGACAGATGTAATTAATCTGTAATAATCAACTAAAACGAAAGTGATAAATGTAGTCCAAACAGCTCGCACAAAAAAAAAAAAGAGAGAGAGAGAGAACACTGGGGAAGAGTCCCACCAAATCTGATGAAGATAGCTCATATACCACATTCCTGCCATAAACGGGACTCTTGACTAGAGGCACTGGCTGGATTTAACAAATAAGGTAAAATGATGTGTCTGCTAATCTGAAAATCCACAAAGCTTTAAGCATCATTGAGTATACTGCAGAAGAGCAAGTGGCTAGAAGGAAATATCTATAGCAATTTGTTATCGTATATGCGCTTTTGTTCAACACTGATGTCACTAAGCTGCAGATAAGATAAAGCTCCACTGAATTCTAGTTTATAAGAACGTAAGAAACAAAGAAAGAAAAAGGTAACCTCACTTTTACTCTTTACAGAGTCTATTATACCAGGAAAAAGAAGTGAAGCATGACAATTCTGCATAACACCATCATATATATTACATAATAATGGTACCGATCTCCTTTCATCAGAATTTTATTCTCAAGTAGAAAAAGGATTGCAATGCCATTACTCTAAGCTCATTCTCTCTTCTCACACATAATTACATAAGCAAGGGCAGTAGTGTGCTAATGATTCACCAGTAGTGTGCTCATGATCCTAAACAACACTGGAAAAGTTCTGCAAACACTCGCATCTTCCGTAAAAAAAAAAAGTCATCGTCTGGAATTCTTGGCTTCTGACAGACTGTAAATACGAAGAGTTAAACAAAATATGCAGGTCATGACAGGCTAATAAATGGTCTCTCAGCTTCCTGTGTCATGTAGCACTTAGGACTTCCTGAGAAATCAGCCCCAAACCCCAGCGCTTCCCCACTCACTTACTGTGTGATCTTAGTAAGTTACTTCACCTCTGTGTACCCCAGTGTACTCACCTGTACTCACCTATATAATGGGAATAATGGCAGCTAAATTAGGGTTGTTGTTACAATTATAGATATTAGATATTAAGCATATAGTGGGCACAGAGTAAGTTCTCAATAAATGTTAGCAAGTAGTCCTACAATCCAGAATTTCAGTTGTTCTTCCTATATAAGGATGAAAAACAGGACTGGAAGGATGGTTTGGAAAGACAACTTTCCAATGACTGATGTGGAAACTCAAGGCCCTTCAGCTTCTAAGAACCTATCTTTAAGACTTAGACAATCAGGCAGAACAAAGACTCCGCCAGATAATACAATACATTTTTTAAAATTTTGCAAAGCCTAAACTTCCAACAATTAAATAATCACTTAAATTACATTGTAAAATGGAAAAATACATATGCCAATATATTATGGAAAAGGACTAGAGGATGCCAGATTGAATATATAGAAGAATATCCATAAGCATTCTTAATCATTTATATATGAATATTTTATCAAAATGCTAACAGAAATAGTAAAGGTTTGAGGTGTGCAATTCTGGCTGGGTTTTTTTTCCCCCTCTTTGTAGCAAATGCTGTGTTTGCACAGGGAAAAAAACACACACACACACAATATAAAAGATAAGCCCCAGATATCAGAATAACCACAACTTATCACCCAATTTGAATTTGTTGTTCAGTCACGAATTTGAATAGCATTTTACAATTTGCCAAGGGTTAACAGTCCCAACATACATGGCCTCGTCTGCACCTCAAATAACCTTATGAAATGTGTTCAACCCAAGGCATTCCTGGCAGACCAGGCACCTGAATGTCAGAAAGGTCGAGTTCTTTTCCACAATAACATGGAAGGTAAGGAGAGGCATCTAAGAGCAACCCAGAGCTTTGCCACCCAGGACACGGCTCACAGTTATTTCCCTCACGGCGCTACGGATCAGACGGGACCTGGAATTTGAGGCTCCAGGGCTGTAACTGCCATGTTAATCACTGGGAACAGCAGTATTTTCCTGCGCTGTAAGATGGATCTAAACGATACCACTTTCTCAAGCGGATCTTGTCAAAATAGGAAACAAGATATCATGCTAGCCTTTGAAGTAACTTCTAGCACATTCCTCTTGGAAGTTTTCATTTTGCTTAGAAGTGCTATAATGAACTGAGTATGCCCAAATGAACCAGGCAGCTACACCTCTACTGTAAACTGGGAGGTCTGTGCAATAATGAATCTGTTAGTATTTTCTGTCTTCCTCCCTCCCTTCTTTCCTCTTCTTTTCCGTCTTCCCCCCTCCCTTCTTTCCTCCTTTTCCGTCTTCGCATCCTCTCTTTTGTTCCTTCCATCCTTTTTTTTTTCCCCCTTTCTTCCTGCCTCCTTCCTTCCTTTTTCCTTTGTATCCTAATTCAGAAAGTAACGCAATCAACAGCTCTGAGGAACATGGATCCTGGTACCACACAGCGTCCTTCAGGGTAGTCGTGGGGAAACTAAGATGCCAGGCCTCTGTCCTTCCAAGGGGCTTCTTATTTGCTGCCTGAGGGCCGTCCCCTCTGCCCTGGGAGACAACAGGACATGGACTCCCACCTCTAAGTGTTATTCTGATTCTTTGTGACCCCATGGACCATAACCCACTGGGCTCCTCTGTTCATGGAACTCTCCAGGCAAGAATACTGGAGTGGGTTATCATTTCCTCCTCCAGGAGATCTTCCCGACCCAGAAGACTAAACTTGGGTCTCCTGCACCGCAGGCGGATTCTTTACTGTCTGAGCCACCAGGGAAGCCCAACTCTAAAACCACTATCTTAATGGGAAGCACTCCTTTCCAACAAAGAAAACAAATCAGTTTTGCTCCTTCAACCAGATGCGCTGCAGGGGTGCTAGACATCTGCTTTAGGTGGAAAACAAAAATCACCAGTTGAGACGTTAGGGAGCCAAAAAGAACTGCTTACATACATAAAAGTGTTCTTATTTTTAAAGTATAGGAAGAGAAAAACTAAGTATTCAGAAGAATGTAATTAGAAAACATGATCAAAGTGATGAACATTTTTAAAATCCACAATACAGCTTTGGATTCCAGCATTTTATACTGTGATTCCTAAAAAATTATGGCTACAGACAAACAGAGCCAAATGTGCTAAGCCTGTAAAAGCATGCTGTTCCTATTATTTTGGCAGTGGATGACCTGGCTAGTCTCATGCTGGCAACAAAGATGAATTTCTCAGTGTTTAGTTAAAATGCTTTTGACACTGTACATTGTTTTGGCTGGCTACACTGTCTTGGTCTCAGGTTATAAATAAGAGACCACGTAAATCAATCCTAAACTCTTTAAACAAAGCCACAGTGAAAAGAACTGCTTGGTAGTCAGTGAATATAAGCCTCTCTAAATAAATCTTAAGACTCAGCTTTGAATGACTTCTCTGTAAATTTAATATGATACAGTTTTTACAGGCCAAAAATTAAATCCTCAGATTTTTAAAAATTTACTTATTATTTATTTTACTCTTATTTTTACTCTTTTTATCTGTCTGCATCTTGGTAGAGTGCAGTCTCTCATGCAAATTTTCATAATTTTTTTACAAAGAAATCTCTAATATTTAATAACTAGCAAACTTGATCAACAGAAAAAGTTTTAAAAGAAAACTTCTTGTAACTGGTCCTAAGACATAGTGATTCAAATTAAACATAACTTTCTGAAATGCTTTTTAAAAGCCGCAGGGAAAAAAGAATCCATTTCACTAGTTTCAAAATAAGACATTTCAAATCTTCTTTCCAAAAGCATGAGTGATGAATGCAGTGAAGTACTGGGTCTTTCAAATCACACTAAACTAATTTGGATGAATTGAAAACTCCTGGATAATGTGAAGACAAGGCAAGACAAAAGGAAAAATAATAAAATGTATGTTACAATTTCCAAATACAGTCATCAGATAAAAGCTAAGCTTTTTAGTCAAACATAAATTATAAGATATAAGATCATTTTAGAGTAGCTTCTGCACCTTTCAATGTATAGAATTTTCACATTACATCACAGTAATTTAACATTCCTAACAGGGTTGGCAAAAAAAGTTCCTCTGGGTTTTTCTGTAAGATGTTAGGGGAAAACCCAAATTTTTTGGCTAACTCAATAAAATCACACGAGATGCTTAGTATTAATTTCCATTTGCCAGATGAAGAAACTGAAGATACAGTAGGAGTTGAGCACTGATGGAGAAAGAAACCAAGTGAAAGGTTTCGTTGGAAAAGAGTTCAGAAAAGAATGCTTGGGAAATACTTTGGATTATATTTTAAATGTAGAAAAAGGCTTTAAAAGATCTTGATTTTTTTAAAACACCAGCCTCTTCCTGAATCCAAGTATTAGATTAAATTCAAATTAAGCTAAATAGCTTTGCCAACAAGCAACAGGAGTAAAGACAAGGAACGGGGAAATTAAGACTACTACTAGTTACCACTCTTGCTTCAATGAGAACACGACTTAATTTGTTAAACTCTGTCATGGTTTTTACCCCAAGGCTCTAAGAATTAGGCCACGTGAAAGCAACAAAGCTTGTTCTAAGGTGACATTTGATCACTAAGTGACAGAAAATGACTCCAGTGTAACCCTCACCGGATTGGCATCACCTCCCCTTGCCAGTTCCACCGGCCCTATACCGTCCTCCCTGTTCCCGTCCACTGAAATGCCCTTTCCTGCTCTCCACTCATCAACCTGGACTCCCGCTCCAAGAGACCGGTCCAGCCTCTCCCTGAATCAGCCGCCTTTACCCACCATGATCTTTCATTTGCTCGGGCTATGTCACACACAACCTCAATGCTTATTTTTATGTGGCTGCGGGATCATCTCCTAGCTGTCTCTTGGGCATCCTCTAGGTATCTTTTCCCCATCGCTCTCAGAGCAACGTTATGTGTGTTCCATAGTGGCCTTCTGTGCATACGACCGAGAAACTTTAAATGCCAGAATTTCTTCTTACTCCTTTAAAATAACTGCCGAGCATTCTGTTTAGCAACAGCAACAATGAATTATACGATGACCACATGCTGCAACAGAATACTGTGATTGGTTAGCCAACAGAGGGTTTTTAAGGACCAATTGTGTGTCTGGTGGAAAGAGTGAGTCTAGATGTAGTTTTGATTCAAGACACATGTATTATTTAAAAACTAAAATAGAATCCTCAGGTACCCAAAAGAAGCTCAGAACTCTACAATTCACATTTGTTGCACAGTGTCTGAAAGGTGAGGGGGTGGGGAGGCGGGGGAGGGAGGAAACATACTTCATCCAACAACTTTCTAAAGTGGCTCAGTTCCAGCTTTGACCCAAAGGTAATTATGCAATCACAGAAACCAGTTGTTTCTTCCTAAAGTGGATGTAACCCTAGTTCTAAAACTGATCTCATGGGATTGGTTTAAAAATTACAGGCAACAAAGCTCAAGAAAGTGTTGTTTTTTTTTTTTAAGATCTGAGAAGTATATACATACAAACTAGCAGTAACAGCACTCGTTACTACAGCTCCTCCACATCCTTAGGGCATCCTACGATACTGGAGTGGGTAGCCTAGCCCTTCTCCAGGGGATCTCCCAACCCAGGAATTGAAACGGGTCTCCTGCATTGCAGGTGGATTCTTTACCAACTGAGCTATCAGATAAGCCCCAGGGGATGACCAAGTGGACTCAAAAGGGATTGGAGTTACTTCGGTTATGGTCAGGGAATTTGTGAGCAGTCAAGTGAGATTTTTATCAAACAAGGCCATACTAACCTCATTTTTTTCCCATTAGGTTATTCTTCCTTGGAAGCTTCCTTAGATGATTAGCTGACCTCATTCTCCTTCATCTTTATTTTTTTTTTTAACCAGCTGTTATAGATCATTTTTCTCCTCTTTAATAGAAATACCTAAAGGACACAGTATTCTGGCAGAAAGATAAAAAGACACCTGCTTGGCAACAAGTAAGTTAGTTCACTTGAGCCAGTCCATATGAGAGAAAAATTTAATAACTGCATATATGTGTAACAGAGTCACATTTCTGTTCTTCCATTTTGTAGTATCTTCCACACTTCAAAACTTTTTATGAAAAATAATAATGGTAACACATCTTCTTATATTGCCACTGGACACCCTCATTCTCCTTGGAACCCAAACTTTCCATGAAATTACACAGTTAAAACTGCAAAGATGGATTAAGATTTTTTCTTTCTTAGTACACAAATTTAATGGTAGAGGTCAAATATATTTTAAAAAAGAATTTCATTTTAAATAAATGAAATGAATATTTGTATGGCACTTTTTAAGGTACAATACAATTTTATAAATATATCATTTAATTTTCTTTGTGTTAAGGATTATTAACTTCATTTTAGATATAAGGAAACAAATTTACCAGTGTTAAGTAAGATGTACAGACAGTAATGAAATGGAGTAGAAACTCAAGTATGGTCAATTCACAACCTCATATTTCTTCCTACCTTATGTTGCTGCTAAGTCGCTTCGGTCATGTCCGACTCGACTCTGTGTGACCCCATAGACGGCAGCCCACCAGGCTCCCCCGTCCCTGGGATTCTCAAGGAACACTGGAGTGGGTTTGGGTTGCCATTTCCTTCCCCAATGCATGAAAGTGAAAAGTGAAAGTAAAGTCGCTCAGTCGTGTCTGACTCTTCTCGATCCCATGGACTGCACCCTACCAAGCTCCTCCGTCCATGGGATTTTCCAGGCAAGATTACTGGAGTGGGGTGTCATCGCCTTCTCCTACCTTATGTTCAGTTCAGTTCAGTTCAGTCGCTCAGTCGTGTCCAACTCTTTGCAACCCCATGAATCACAGCACACCAGGCCTCCCTGTCCATCACCAACTCCTGGAGTTCACTCAGACTCACGTCCATCGAGTCAGTGATGCCATCCAGCCATCTCATCCTCTGTTGTCCCCTTCTCCTCCTGCCCCCAATCCCTCCCAGCATCAGAGTCTTTTCCAATGAGTCAACTCTTTGCATGAGGTGGCCAAAGTACTGGAGTTTCAGCTTCAGCATCATTCCTTCCAAAGAAATCCCAGGGCTGATCTCCTTCAGAATGGACTGGCTGGATCTCCTTGCAGTCCAAGGGACTCTCAAGAGTCTTCTCCAACACCACAGTTCAAAATCATCAATTCTTCGGCGCTCAGCCTTCTTCACAGTCCAACTCTCACATCCATACATGACCACAGGAAAAACCATAGCCTTGACTAGATGAACCTTTGTTGGCAAAGTAATGTCTCTGCTTTTGAATATGCTATCTAGGTTGGTCATAACTTTCCTTCCAAGGAGTAAGCGTCTTTTAATTTCATGGCTGCAGTCACCATCTGTAGTGATTTTGGAGCCCAGAAAAATAAAGTCTGACACTGTTTCCACTCTTTCCCCATCTATTTCCCATGAAGTGATGGGACTGGATGCCATGATCTTCGTTTTCCGAAGGTTGAGCTTTAAGCCAACTTTTTCACTCTCCACTTTCACTTTCATCAAGAGGCTTTTGAGTTCCTCTTCACTTTCTGCCATAAGGATGGTGTCATCTGCATATCTGAGGTTATTGATATTTCTCCCAGCAATCTTGATTCCAGCTTGTGTTTCTTCCAGTCCAGAGTTTCTCATGATGTACTCTGCATATAAGTTAAATAAGCAGGGTGACAATATACAGGCTTGACGTACTCCTTTTCCTATTTGGAACCAGTCTGTTGTTCCATGTCCAGTTCTAACTGGTGCTTCCTGACCTGCATACAAATTTCTCAAGAGGCAGATCAGGTGGTCTGGTATTCCCATCTCTTTCAGAATTTTCCACAGTTTATTGTGATCCACACAGTCAAAGGCTTTGGCACAGTCAATAAAGCAGAAGTAGATGTTTTTCTGGAACTCTCTTGCTTTTTCCATGATCCAGCGGATGTTGGCAGTTTGATCTCTGGTTCCTCTGCCTTTTCTAAAACCAGCTTGAACATCAGGAAGTTCACGGTTCACATATTGCTGAAGGCTGGCTTGGAGAATTTTGAGCATTACTTTACTAGTGTGTGAGATGAGTGCAATTGTGCGGTAGTTTGAGCATTCTTCGGCATTGCCTTTCTTTGGGATTGGAATGAAAACTGACCTTTTCCAGTCCTGTGGCCACTGCTGAGTTTTCCAAATTTGCTGGCAAGTTACTTCATGTCAAAATATAAGTTAATAGCTAAGCTTTACTGGGAAGTTTACATAGGTATTAGTGCTGACCTGAAAGTTGTAACTGTATTACTTCATTTAATGGAGCAAACAGTGGCAACCCACTCCAGTATTCTTACCCAGAAAATCCCATGGACAGAGGAGTCTGGTGGGCTACAATCCATGGGGTCACAAAGAGCCAGACAGGACTGAGCATGCATGAGCAAGTACAGTTCATTTAAGACTCATGGCATCTCTACAAGGTAAGAATTGCTACCAGAATTGTGGTGCTGGAGAAGACTCTTGAGAGTCCCTTGGACAGTAAAGAGATCAAACCAGTCAATCCTAAAGGAAATCAACCCTGAATATTCATTGGAAGAACTAATGCTGAAGCTGAAGCTCCAGTACTGTGGCCACCTGATGCGAAGAGCTGACTCATTGGAAAAGCCCCTGACGCTGGGAAAGACTGAGGGCAGGAGGAGAAGGGGGTGACAGAGGATACGATGGTTGGGTGGTTGGATGGTATCAGCTCAATGGACATGAGTTTGAGCAAACTCCAGGAGATAGTGAGGACAGAGAAGCCTGGAGTGCTGCAGTCCATGGGGTGGCAAAGAATCAGACACAAATTACAACTGAACAACAATTTGCTAGGTGAAAAAAAAAAAAAAAAAAGGCTAAGGAAAACTAATAAAAGAATTTCACAGCTCACATGGTTAAGGAGGAGGAGAACTGAGACTCAGATTTCAGCTGAATGACATAAAGTACACAGTGTTAACCACTAGACTATATTGCTTTGGCATTGCAGGGGACATATTTATGTTAAATAATCCATATAGGACACAACAACTTAATTTTGTTGTTGAAACTGAGAACTTGCAAATCAAAACAAAACAAAAAAATACTAATGATTATGGGCTATCACGATAGGCACAGCAAAGAAACTAAAGAAATTAAATCTGTCCACACAGACCAAAGGCCCAATGTTTGTAGATTCAAATATTTGATGAAAGCCCTCCATCCTTATCATCCTACTTCTGTCACCAGCTTCCTCCCCATTTCTTCCTGAAAGAGTTCTCTATGTTTGCTCCAATCTCTCCCCTAACATTATTTCCCTAAAGGCCCAAACCTACATCAGGTTTTGACTCCGCTTTTCCACTAAGCTGCTCTTGTCAAGATGGCCTCTGGCCTCTAGGTCAGTGCATTCGATCAGTTCTCGGGACATATCTTCCTTTAGTGCACGCCCAGGTGTCACTCGGTCCTCTTGGCCCTGCCTTCTCTTGGCTTACAGGACATCCCAAGCTGCTGGCTTTCCCTCAGAAGCCAGTTATCCCTTCTCAGTCCTCTCTGCTGCTACTGCTAAGTCACTTCAGTCGTGTCCGACTCTGTGCGACCCCAGAGATGGCAGCCCACCAGGCTCCCCCGTCCCTGGGATTCTCCAGGCAAGAACACTGGAGTGGGTGCCATTTCCTTCTCCAATGCATGAAAGTGAAAAGTGAAAGTGAAGTCACTCAGTCATGTCCGACTCTTAGCAACCCCATGGACTGCAGCCTACCAGGCTCCTCCATCCATGGGCTTTTCCAGGCAAGAGTACTGGAGTGGGGTGCCATCACCTTCTCCATGTGGTGCCTTTTCTTTCCCTTGCTCTGTTTTTTTTTTTTCGGAGCACTCCAAAATTAAGGTCAATTCACAGAACTCTTCTCTACTGACACTCATTTCCTCGGTGAGTTCATCCAGTTTCATGGCTTTAAATACTACCACTCTATGCAAATGTCCTCCTAATTTATATCTTCAACCCAGATTTCTCACCTGAATTCCAGACTTGAATCAACTGCCTTGTCAGCATCTAACAGAGATCTCACACCTAGGACACCTGAAACTGAACTCCAAACTTCTTCACAGACCTACCCCCAACATCCAGAAAAATCACTAATGTATTAGATGCTCAATAAAATGGCTGAACTGAATCAAGTGAGTGCCCTTTCAGATGAACATGAGTCTTAAAACAGAATCACAGTGCTTTATGCTCTAAGTATCAGCTCTAACTTCTTACAAAGGGTTTGGTCTGAATCGGGTTATTAGGCTCCTCGGGGAGCTCAGAGGTAAAGAATCTGCCTTCAATGGAGGAGACACAGGGGACTCCGGTTTGATCCCTGGGTCGGGAAGATCCCCTGGAGAAGGGCATGGCAACTCACTCCAATATTCTTGCCTGGAGAATCCGCATGGACAGAGGAGCCTGTGGTATTATTACCAACTCACTTTACAGATAATGAATGTGAGGCTCAGAGAGCATAACTCACGTGTCCAAAGAGGATCACCAGCCTACTTAATTATGTGGGCTTCCAAAACTAAACTGTCTGTATTTGAAGATCTCCAAAAGATAATTAATACCAGATGACCAACTTGTAGAATGCGACCATCCAAAACCAAGCAAGGAGGAGAAGTGGTACTCCCTCACTCCATTAACACTCCTCATAACCCTCATCAGCCCTCCGGGCTTGACAGTTTGAAGGACAGATGTCAAGCTCACACCTGAGCTGTGAAAGTGGTGCTTACACTCGTCCTGAGCACCTGTTTTGAACACAAGGATCTTCTACCTCTGACCTCAAAGATTCACACATCACTCATGTCCTCATGCAACATGCACCCAGACAGAGATTTATGGACGAATTACTATGCTGATCACAGCTTATAAAGTCACATTAAAAAAATATGCATACATCAAATTAACAATGTATTTCTGTAAGAACTGCAATATCTCTTACCTGTCAATAAAGAAAAATTTGGTTACAGTTTGGGGTGTTTTTTTTTGAAAGCCAATGTTATTCATTTATTTATTTTTTGAACAGTAGGTTCGAAGGTTATTTATGTTAAATATAGCAGGGTGTACATGTCAACCCCAAACTCCCTAACTTCCTTCCCCTGCCAGGTAACCAGAAGTTCTTACTCTAAGTTTGTGAGTCTGTTTCTGTTTTATAAATAAGATCATTTGTATCACTTTTTTAGATTCCACATTATAAGTGGTATCATACAATATTTCCGTTTTTCTGACCACTGGGCCTGACAATCAGCCACTGTGGAGAGCAGAATGGAGGTTCCATAAAAAAAAACTAAAAACAGAGCTACCGTACCATCCTGCAATCCCACTCCTGCATATATCCGGAGAAAAACATAGTCCAGAGGGATACGTGCACCTCATGTTCACCGCAGCACTGTTTAGCCAAGATGGTGGGTTATTTTTAACTGGACTGACCACTTGGTCATGGTTCAAGTTCATGAAAATCTCTACTTCTTTTAGCTGAAATCCAACATCAGTGTCCTGCTCTCACATTGCTTTGCAAAGATGAACAGTTGGCTTCCTTTCTCGAGTGTCCTCTGCAACATTTAAGAAAGAAGATAGGATGGCTTATTTGGTATCTTGTAACTACAGCAATAGATTCTCTTTTGCTGAATAAGTCACTGACATCAGGTGATTGATGAAACAGAGCTGAGAACTTAGATGCTGTGCATGCTACACGACTGTCAGTTCCCGTGAGCGCCTCTACCTCCTCGTAACCGTCAGAATAATACAAGTCATGAAAATCCATCCGAATCCTTCAGGATGAAACTCAAGATGGAGGCCTCACTTGAACAAGCACTAAGATCCCCACCGCCTGTCACTGCCAGGGATGAAGTCACCCGGTAGCAGGCTCAGCTCCTTCTGCTTTGTGCAGCCGAAGCTGCTCCTTAGCAACCAATGTCGACAACTGGGTTGCCAAGGAAACCAGAAAGCCCAATTTATAAAACTATGAAACAAAGCCACTGTAAAGGCTATGTTAGACACAGAAGGTGACTCTATTCTTATCATTGCTACTGAATTCCTGCCAGAGATGTGGTGCAAATATTTTATTTTTAAATGTTCAAGGAAGAAAACTCATTTTTAAAGTACACTGAATTATCTCTTGTCCTCTGTATCTTTCTGTGAAAGGGTGGTGAAATGTATCTTTTTTCAGATTCTAAGGAGGACTAGCATCAAAAACTTGTGTTTTTAAAACATAGATGGTTCTTGAAGGTGAAGAATATTTTTTAGAATCGTCTGCCAAGTGTAAATTCCTTCCAATTCACAAGCAGAATTCTATTGATTTTATTCCTGTATAAGACAAGTAGGTCTATTTGCCAAGTTCATTTCCATTAGTTCTTTTAATGTTACTACTATGGCTTCCTGAATATCACATGTTTCTCATGTAGGGAGTAATAGATAGGAGCCCATAATGAAGGGAAGATACAAATGAGGATACAACTAATAAAATACAGGGATTACTTACAAGCTACATCTGACTGACTATATTGGGAAATCAAGCATATGTCATATGCCACCAACTGCCTTATAATTTAGAGCTCCTAAATGATTTTACAGAGAGTGAATGAGCCATTTCTACAAAAAAATCTATTTGTCTGCCTTTTAAGATGGATCATTTCCTTACTGCAGAGCCTGGGGTGAGTTATTTAACCTGTGAACCTCACATCCTTTTCCATAAGATGTGGACAGAATTAATAGGAATTAAATGAGACTATGAATAACAGTCAAAGAACAGTGGAGATGTTAAATAAATGTGAAGATTGTCTTATTGACCCCTCACTTCAAGGGTATTTCTTATCTTCCTTACACTTTTTTTTTTTAATCCAGAAGACTACTTTCTTCTTAAGATAAACAGAATGAATAGAAATTGTGTAGGAAGACAAAATCTTTAACAAAGAGAAAAGTGCGGTTCAAAATTTACACAAAGAAATGCCGAATGATGTGTGTACCAGTTCAGTATGTTAATAATGGAAAAGATGTCACTTTTCTCTTGTCTCCTTGGAACAGACAGAACTTACACAAGTAATTATGGGTGCATTCATAACCATCACATACCTTAATTTCAAATATCATCTTTACCTCCCTAGTCTGCACTACTCGATGAAACCAGTTCCTGAAAACTGCTGATTGCCTAATTCTCAAAAAAAAAAAAAAATCTGAAAATTAACACAGGTTGCCATTTGCTGAATCCTACAAAAGCTCTGACAGCACCTGAATTCTCCTTCCATCTCTATTCTCAAGCACCATTTTGATTATGTCGTCCTGACAACTCCCCCTCTACATATTCTAACAGGAGAACAACTTTTCAAACTCTGGTTCTCTCTGGTGGAATATAAAGACTCCCCGTTCCTGTGTCAGCAGTGAAATTATATTAATTCAATGATTGGCTGACTCCACCCAGGAAAGGAAAGAGAAACAAGAATCATGTGATTTTAAATTTGGAAGAGACTTAGAGACATCTCGTACAATTCTCTCTCCCAGTGAGGAAATCCCCTTGTTCCAGCCCCTTTGGCTATTATTCTGCTCCCTCAGTTTCTGCAGGAACACTTTGCTAATAATGGGAAACTGCTGATTCCAAAAGCAGCTGCGATGTTAGAAGTTCAGATCGCCTCTGCTGTTTCTACTTCACATGGCTAATGTCTCCCCATCAGCCCTGGTTTTAGCCTGTGATGTGATGTGGCTCAGCTGGTAAAGAATCTGCCCGCAATGCGGGAGACCTGGGTTTGATCCCTGGATTGGGAAGATCCCCTGGAGAAGGGAAAGGCTACCCACTCCAGTATTCTGGCATGGAGAATTCCATGGACTATATAGTCCATGGGGTCGCAAAGAGTTGGACATGACTGAGCAAATATACATATACACAGACATAGTGATGCTCTCTAAGTCTCCTCCATCTCCTACATGACACCCTCTCAAATGTCTGAAGACAGTTATCCTGTCCAAAAAAGAATAATGGACAGACACCCAGATTCAGTTCCTTCTTTCACATCTTTCTAAGAAATCTCAAACAAACCACTTGACCCTCTAACCTTACCTTCCATGTCTATAAGATAGGTAAGATCCTCCTCTAAGATCCTCTGTGGAGGGCGGGAGGTGGGGGTGAAGGGGAGAAAGCGAGAGGAAGGAGGACAAGTAACCAGAGGACAGGAGAGAGCGGCTGCTGACTCAGCACTTTGGAGCAGAACCTTGCCAGTTGCCAGTGCTTCTCCACCAGCCAGGGAGAGACTCACCCTGTTCTGATTTTTCAAAATTTACACCAAGACCTGCCAAAGGTCACACTGCTTTTAATTCTTAACCTCGATGCTTTGCTCTGTGTTGTCCAGTCTGGACTACGAAATGCAGACGTGACTATTTTCCAACCTAAACAACCCCAGCTTCATCAACTCCTCGTGTAAAAGGGATTAAAGAATACGCAGCAATCTGCTTGTCCCACTCTGGATGCATGCTGGTTTGCCAGCATCCCCTTAGAAATGGGTCACTGAGACAATGTACTGAATGTTTACTCTCAGGATGTTAAGTGTCGACCACTGGAGAGGGTAGAAATGAACAGACAGTCCTTGTTCTCTGGCAGTTAAAACATCTATTACCGCACACACACACACACACACACACACACACACACACACACACACAAAACCCACACAAACAGAAAAATAATAATAAAAGGATTACTATACTAAAGGCACCAGCAAGGTACAATGAAAGAAAGTAGAAGGAGGGCCAGACGGGGCCAGCATCGCACACACAGACTGGCCACTTGGAGGAATGCAATCTCTTCCCCGAACTGCCACCCCCAATACCCCCACCAGGAGGACCACACATCTCATTACATGTGTCCCTGTTCTATGTTTGCTTTGCTGCTGCTGCTGCTAACTCGCTTCAGTCGTGTCCAACTCTGTGCGACCCCATAGACGGCAGCCCACTAGGCTCCTCTGTCCCTGGGATTCTCCAGGCAAGAACACTGGAGTGGGTTGCCATTTCCTTCTCCAATGCATGAAAGTGAAAAGTGAAAGTGAAGTCGCTCAGTCGTGCCCGACTCTTAGTGACCCCATGGACTGTAGCCTACCAGGCTCCTCCATCCATGGGATTTTCCAGGCAAGAGTACTGGAGTGGGGTGCCATTGCTTTAACAAGTCCTAATACATGGTTGGTTCAATTTTGTTAACAAAACCCATGCCATTTTCCCATGAATCAATAACATCAAGTTATTGCCCCAGCCAATAATTTTGCTGTTGTTCAGTCACTAAGTCATGTCTGACTCTTTGCAACCCCATGAACTGCAGCACACTGGGCTCCTCTGTCCTTCACGATCTCCCAGAATTGACTCAAATTCATGTCCATGGAGTCAGTGATGCTATCAGACCATTCATCCTCTGCCGCCCCCTTTCCTTTTGCCTTCAATCTCTCCCAGCATCACGGTACTTTTCAGTGAATCAGCTCTTCACATCAAGCTGCCAAAGAACTGGGACTTCGGCTTCAGCATTAGTCCTTCCAATGAATATTCAGGTTTGATTTCCTTCAGAATTACTGGCTTGTAATTTGAGCCAATAATCACATAACTGACATTGGGAAAAAATGGAGAACTAGCAAAGCCACAAACTCTACCATGATTATATGAGCTCTGATCAATTATTTTAGTAAATCATAACCATCTGATTCTCTCACTAACCAGTACATTAGTAAATAGGTTCTATGGATTGAATGTTGAGCCTCCCCAACATGCATATGTTGAAACCCTAATCCCTACTGTAGAGGTAGAGCCTCTGGGAGGTAACTGGGTTCAGACAAGGTCATGAAGGTGGAGTCCCCCCTGATGGGATTAGTGCCCCAAAAATATGATGATGAAGAGATC
This sequence comes from Bubalus kerabau, assembly GCF_029407905.1. NCBI lineage: Eukaryota > Metazoa > Chordata > Mammalia > Artiodactyla > Bovidae > Bubalus > Bubalus kerabau. Next base: position 25,982,307 of record NC_073635.1, on the reverse strand, counting down.
CCAGAGCTTCCCCCCCCTCTGCCAGGTGATGGTACAGTGAGAAGGTGTACATCTGGGAGACAAAAAGCAGGCTCCCCATGGTGACTTCAGCCATGAAATTAAAAGACACTTGCTCCTTGAAAGAAAATCTATGACAAACCTAGGCAGTATATTAAAAAACAGAGACATCACTTTGCCGACAAAAGTCAATATAGTCAAAGCTATGTTTTTCCAGTAGTCATGTACAGATGTGAGAGTTGGACCATAAAGATGGCTGAGTATCGAACAGCAACTGATGCTTTCAAACTGGGGTGCTGGAGAAGACTTTCGAGAGTCCCTTGGACAGCAAGATCAAACCAGTCAATCCTAAAAGAAATCAATCCTGAATATTCATTGCAAGGACTGATGCTCAAGCTGAAGCTCCAATACTTTGGCCACCTGGTACAAACAGCTGAGGCACTGGAAAAGACCCTGATGCTGAGAAAGACTGAGGGCAGGAGGAGAAGGGGCGACAGAGGATGAGATGGGTGGATGGCATCACCGATTCAACAGACATGAGGATGAGCAAACTCTGGGAGATAGTGAAGGACAGGGAAGCCTGGCGTGCTGCAGTTCATGGGGGTCACAAAGAGTCAGACATGACTGAGCGACTGAACAGTAACAACCACACCTCAATTTGTGGCACCTTGATCTTGGACTTTCCAGCCTCCAGGACTGTGAGAAATAAATGTTTGCTGCTGAAGTCACCCAGTCTATCGTGTCTTGTTACAACAGCCCAAACTCACCAAGACATTAGGTCTACCCCTTATGTCTTCTCCTAACACACAGATCAAAGTGTGTTAAAAGCATCTAAATGATGCTCATAGGATCAAGCCTTGGGGTATGCAACTCCAACTTGGCAATAATCTGTTATCTGCACTAGCTCCTTTTCAACCATGCAGAACTCTTCCACTATCCTTTTATCTTGGCCATAAGAAAACCATGATTTTTTGAATCAAATTATTAATACAAGTAGCCTACAAGTTGGATATACTGAAAAATTTTCAGAATGTTTTGGAGAAAGTGGCTGGTAAAAACCACAAACTGCAGGCAAAGTGCTGATAGAAATACTAACTCAGGTTAGCTTTCGGTAGGGTTCCCAAATGGCTTTACTTTAACGTGAAAGGCTGTGGTACAGAACATCAATAAGGCTGTAATTTTATGCATACAATTTTATATAATGTGAATCATTTCCTAAGAGAAAAATCAGGCTCGAACTTTGTGAATTTTGAATTTTTCCTAGGTCTTCAGGAACATATCCCTTCTACAAAATGTGACTCATTGCACTTCGGAAGGTTATTTGGAGAAGATGAAATGGCAGATGATGGACAACCATTCTGAGGAACGGGGCACTCGGGGAGAGAAAGCAAACAAAGGAACAGGGCAGGGTATCAAACACACGGCGTGAAGCGGCCCATGTGCCTCTATGAAGCAGAAAAGCCCATTCTGGTTAACAAAATCCATGGGCAGAGATGAGGCCACATGAGGACAACTGCTGAAGTGCCTAGATGTCACTCTGTGGAGCTGCAACAAGTCCCTGATGGAGGAAAGGGTATGATACCCTTTCCTGTGAAAAATGGCAGTGATGTAGCATTGAGACTATGGTCATGGAATATTGTGGGTAGTACGCATGAAGACCAAGAAAGCATGAGGAATTCAAGGGCAAAGGGAAGTAGAGAAAAGGAGACATCAGTCCAACTTCATGTTTTAAAGACTGGAGTACTCTACATCCAACAAGACTATTAGAAATATTCTGTTTCCCAAAGGAAGGAAAATTACAATTTGCTCCCAAACACAGTGCACAGGATGGCTCCTCCTCTGTCCATGGGATTCTCCAGGGAAAAATACTGGAGTGGATAGCCATTCCCTTCTCCATGGCATCTTCCTAACCCAGGGATCGAACCCAGGTCTCCTGCATTGCAGGCAGATTCTTTACCATCTGAGCCACCAGGGAAACCCCCAACAAAGAGTTATGTGGCCCCAAATGTCAAAAGTGCAAGGTTGAAAATCATGCTTTAAATAATTATAGACTTTTGATACAAGTTTTACCTCACTCATCACAAAATCACCATTTCAGTGCATATGGAAATTTAGTATAGCTTCCCTGGTGGCTCAGAGGGTAAAGCGTCTGCCTACAATGCCGGAGACCCGGGTTTGATCTCTGGGTCAGGAAGATCCCCTGGAGAAGGAAATGGCAACCCACTCCAATACTCTTGCCTGGAAAATCCCATGGACTGAGAAGCCTGGTAGGCTACAGTCCATGGGGTCGCAAACAGTCAGACACGACTGAGCAAAATTTAGTATAACAGTAATTAAAAAGTTAAAATCAAAGTAACTTTTAAGAGAAAAAAAAATCATAATTAAATGATTATTATCACAATGAAGTTAAGAACTTAATGTGATGTAAGTATATTTTCCCCAAAAATATTCCTTTTCCTAGCATCTCATTAATATAGTCTAATATTATAAAGCCTTACAAAAACAATGTGAGTTTTGATGACACAATCCCATTACTTGGCACATAATTAAATAACATTTTGGTCAGATTATAAAAAAAAGATGTAATGAAGCAGAACAAAATTCAAAGTCACATATTAAAAAAGAAAAGAAGTATGCTGAAATATACTTAAGAAGACCACCCACAGTTCAAAAGAATAGAGGGCGGCTAATGGGTGGCACTGAAGTGCAGATTTTCTTGGTTCCAATTTCAGAGTCCTATTCAGAAAATGAGGTCTTAAAAAGCAGGTACTCACTTCACAGAAACGGCATTCTTGGAACGTTTCATTGTTCCAGAATTATACCCTGTGTGCCTGGGTGGAAAGCACTGGAATCCAACCGCCATCTCTACCTCCCGCGTCCACCCAGACCTCGAAGGCACACAAGGCACGACCAACGACACGGGAGCGCGTCGAGCCATTGCTTTACTATCCTCTCTTGCTTCTTCCAGGAAAAATCAAACATGCACTGAACTTCAGTAGAAAGACTGGAGAAATGAAGCAGAGAAGCTGATTTACATAGGCATTCTTGAGTGAAAACTTTCTTTCCTTGGACATTCCAGGTGCTGCAGTCACCTGGAGTGAGGAACTGCATTGCCTTCAGACCTAAATGATTTGGAGAACTGGGAGGATCCACCGGCAGCAGGCTATGGCTCGGCATTAACTCGGGAGGACAGAGTGCAGAGAGCGTGCCATCTGTCCTCTTGAGAAAACTTTATCTCCAGCGTTGCTATTTTAACAATGACTAAGACATGTACTAAGGAGCCACTTTCCCAGACATATTGCATCAAGACGGCCTGATGGACTCTCCAAAGGCCTCCTCTCCTGAAATATCAGCAGAACAGTTACAGTTCTTGGTTCAACCACCCTATGAGAGCACAGTTTCCCAACCTCACTGAAACGAAGTCGACAGAAAGTACTAAAGTCACTTAAATATTTCCATATAAAAAACAGTCAAATCCAGGACTTCCCTGGTGCTCCAGCAGCTAGGACTCTGCTCTACCAATACAAGGGGCCCCGGTTTGATCCCTGGTCAGGGAACTGGATCCTGCATGCCACAACTAGTCTCGGTACAGACAAATAAACTTTAAAAAGTTAAAATAAAAAAAAAGTGAAATCCATGCACTGAATTAGACCACCACCTGAGCTAGATGAACCCCAGCTACTGATCTAGCATTTTCTCTTCTGTATCTCTCACTTTGCTTTTGTCCCACGGATAAGAAGGGAATATAACAGATGGCCACCATCAGAAAAAAGGCAAGAGTTGCCTCAGCTGCTCAGAATCTGATGAATCAAAGTTACAGTTACAAGCAATAGGCTCTGAACACACACAAAAAATTTATTTTAATCCTTGGAGCATAAGAATCTCTAAAAGAATCTCAGTTGAACTCCCCAGCCATCCATTCAGTGTTAAACAACGGACTTACACGTTCCAAATTGATATTTTAAAAGTCCTTGTGAAAGGGCAGTTCGAAGAGTAAAGAATCCATTCTTTATTAGGACATAAGAAGAAAGGATCTCATTTAAGGAGGAAAACACTACGTCATCTTAACAGTTCAAGATGGTGGCCTTAAGCTCTAAATGGTCTCTGTCAGACACTTGATGTCCTCAGTCAGTGATGTCAAAAGGCTAGGAAGTTCTCTAAAATATGCTGGGAATTTCTAGCTTGTTTTTAACTAACACATGGATTCGAGTCTCTGCAACTTCTCTTCCATTTTATGATGACTCTGTGGGGTCCCTCGTCAGCTCAACTCCAGCCCCCGGTCTGGAAGATCAGCCTACAGTGGGAGCATTCACCATCCAGATGACAATAAGGAAACTGTAAATGGTAATAAAAGCCCACTGCCTGTGCTGTCAATTAATACCCTTGAAATCATCCAAATGTAGATGCTGTAAACATCACGAACGTGACTCACCAAGATCAGACATGGAATAGATTCTAAGAAACATACAGTTGCATTGTCCACATCTCAGTTAATCTGTAAGGTCACCATATAACAAATAAATGATATACAGAACCCCTTCAGAAACAATATTTTCCCTTGAATTTTCTCATTTTTTTTTAATTCAACGAATATTTATTAAGAATGTACTATGAGCCATCTGCTGTGGTACTTCATAGTACAGCTTCTTATCTCTACCCCTGATCCTCTAAGTGATCATATATATATGTGTGTGTATATACAAATATCTATACCTACATATATATATATATATGGAGAAGGCAATGGCACCCCACTCCAGTACTCTTGCCTGGCAAATCCCATGGATGGAGGAGCCTGGTAGGCTACAGTCCATGGGATTGCAAAGAGTTGGATACGACTGAGTGACTTCCCTTTCACTTTTCACTTTCATGCTTTGGAGAAGGAAATGGCAACCCACTCCAGTATTCTTGCCTGGAGAATCCCAGGGACAGGGGAGCCTGGTGGGCTGCTATCTATGGGGTCACATAGAGTCAGACACGACTGAAGGGACTTAGCAGCAGTAGCAGCATATATTTCTTACACATATATGTATCTCCAAGTCGATGGGTTCATTTCCTCCTGGATTTTGAAGTTTCTGTGCTGTTGTTATTTTTGCAACATAATTAGGATGTTCAAGAAAAGCACAGAGATGGGTCCAACTGAGACTTCTCAAACAACTGTTTTTTCGAAAGGAAGAAAACTAAATTTATTTGTCTCTTGACATTAAAAATAGACAAGGGCAGATGGACATGCAGGGTTAGACTATCACAAAGGAAAAGTCAAGTAATCATTGCGGCATTACAAACATACACAGAAATGTCAGTAAACATCCATGAATGCGAGTTCTCTGGCAGAATGAAGAGTGAGGAAAAAGGCAAGATGCAAGGGTCACCAGACAGTCGCAAGATTCATCTACTCCACTGCCGTTCTCCCCAGACAGTGAATGATTCTTGGTTTAAAACTGGACAACAAGGGACAACAGCAGGATGTCAGGTTTTTCTAATGACTGATATGCATCACTGGGCACAGCAGTTAAATCTTACAGAAGTCTTTCAAAAATTCTGAAATTTTCGAAATTATGCACCTAACTCTCCATAGTCTGCTGAGAGTTACAGCTAAAAGCAAGAGACAGGAAACAAACCTGAAGCTTTGGAAATCTTCTTAGAAGAATCACTAAGCCGAAAGCTCAGAAGTAGAAGAACTTATAAAAGGCAAGGGATAAAAGCCTAAATCTGGAAATAGTTACTCTATATCCAGATCTTTTCTGCAGAACTATACTTTTATAAGAAGCTAATTACACTCATGAAAGCTACAACCATTCAGCTATTATTCTCTATGTTCCCACTAAATCCCTACTACACAGACTACCTGCAAGCCATCAGTACGTCATGTTAAGAAAAATGAAAACCAAATAAGGTGTGAAAACCGATGTGAGATTAACAACAAGCCAATGCAAAGTGGTCTTCCCTGCTACTGTTACATGAAATCTACTTTTGTTTTTTAAAATCTTCTAGGATAGACTTATATATACATACATATATAGCTTTCCCATTAAAAATTATCATTCCCTTTTCAAAAATGTCGTGCTGCTGCTGCTGCTAAGTCTCTTCAGTGGTGTCCGATTCCGTGCGATCCCACAGATGGCAGCCCACCAGGCTCCGCAGTCCCTGGAATTCTCCAGGCAAGAACTTTGGAGTGGGTTGCCATTGCCTTCTCCGCAAAAGTGTCATATGATCGCATAAATCAAGATCAGACTTTGAGGGATGTCATTGGTGGTCCAGCGGTTAAGACTTTGCCTTCCACTGCAGGGAGTATGGGTTCAACCCCTAAGATAGCTAATAGCTCACATGCCTGGAGGCTAAAAAATCCAAAACATAAAAAAACAGAAGCAATTGTAACAAATTTAATAAAGAACTTAAAATGGCTCACATTAAAAAAAAATGAGTTTGAAAACAAACCTTCAAATAGATATCCTCTATGGAGGAAAATGAATGTTTAATTATCACCTTATTGCCAAAGATAAACTCTTAATAACTGAATTTTTAAGTATCCATTTTGAGATAAACTTGGATACTAAATTAATATGCCTGAGGGCTCCCAAAGTAATAGTTTTATCAAAATTTTAAAATAATGTGATTTTTATCTCAAAATTATATAAATAAATTATACTGATTTCCCTCCCTAGGAGGAGCTTGAAACAGAAGCCTACACACTCTAAAAGTTGTCTTTGGATACTTCTATCTTTATACTTACAGTAGGTTTACATTGTGAACAAATGATACAAAGCAAATGAATCCGTGCAGGGGTCCCCAAGGTCCAGGATCTAATGCCTCATGATCTAAGGCGGAGCTGATTTAATAATAATGGAAATAAAGTGCACGATAAATGCAATGCACTTGAATCATCCCCAAACCATCCCCACCCCAGCCTGTGGAAAACTCTCCCAACGAAACCGGTCCCGCGTGCCATAAAGGTTGGGAACCGCTGCTTTAGAGTCCAATCCCTCTTTCTTACAGGTAACATATCATTAATTTGCTGTGGTGTTTCCTAAACTTTTTAAGTATGAAGGAAACCATACTGCACATATTTTGCAAGCTGCTTTAACAAAGGAAAGAATTACTAAGGGTAAACAAAGGGCAGAAGCCAGCTCTGTACCAGTGCCCCGAAGACAAGAGTCCATCTGTAACTATCTTTAAAGCTTCAACCATAAAGTTCCCATGACTGCTCATGTTTTCTGTATTTACCCTACCATCGTTCATCAAAAATAAGTCCCTAAATTACTGCACGTTATCCTTTAAAACTGAGGAAAAAACTACCAATATCCTGATGTTATCAAGTGAAATTACAGTTGGGATAAACCAAGAAAACTATAGTCTGCCATTAAGCACAGTAAGCTTGCCAGCTGCTAGAGAAGATTTGAAAAGGGCAAACCAGAGAGAGACACATGATGGACATCTCAAGGGCACTATGGCACGGACTCCTGAAGCTCTCCTTCCCTTCACTCTTCCTTTGGATTCCTATTATCCTGGTGTTTGGGCAACTTTGAATAGACAGACAGGAACCTAAAAGAGAATATTTCATTTGCATATTGTTGGGAGCTTCCCAAGTGGTGCTAGTGGTAAAAAATCCACCTGCCAATGCAGGAGACATACCAGATGCAGGTTTGATCTCTGAGTCAGGAAATTCCCCCAGAGGAAGAAATGGCAACCCACTCCAGTATTCTTGCCTGGAGAATCCCACGGACAGAGGAGCCTGGAGGGCTATGGTCCGTGGGGTCGCAAAGAGTCAACGCACGCAAGCATGTATTTTCAATTAGCTATCCAGTAATAAAATGCATTACTTGTTTGAAGAAATACTTCAAGAAAAATATCTACCCAAACCAAATCTCATGGTACTTAGCACAAGGTTGGATGCTTTTAATAAGAAAATTCTACTGTTGCTCTATGTAAGGTATTAAATGCTCCCCCTTCATCAGCTCCAATCAGATCTTCTTCCCCATTCAACTCAGCAACCAGTGACACTGTTTACTCATTGGACAGCACTATTTGGCAATTATCAGCATTACTTAGTTAGCTTCTTGAACAGACCATGTCAGTGCCAGGCGCTATTTCTCTGCCTTGAAACACTCCCTGCACTAGCCTTCTGGAGTACAACCCTTAATCCCCCAGGCTCTAGAATACATCACCTAAACTCAGGAGTCCAAAGAAAGCACGTGGGGAGAGAGGATCAGTGGCCAGAGAGGTCTACGTAGGACGACCTGAATGCCTTGTACTTCAGCTTCTGAAACACACTGAGTGACAGAGTGTGTTTGCATGTTTCTGCAAGTGGGATGCCAAGCTTGCAACCAAAGAAGGTACTGAGCTTCAGCAAAGGTGTTGCCACAGGAAACACATGCTTTTATAAAGGGACCTGTGATTACCACGTTGCGATTAACAGAATTAGGAGGTGTTAGGGTATTACGCTGATAATCGATTCTGAGCAGCTCCAACAGACACACATTGGTGGGCACAGAAACGTGATAAGATCCATCCTCTGATTACAAGAAACCTGTAGCTTAATGGCAGATACAGACACATAAAGATGGGGCTGGAAGGCGAGGCCACGCGGATGCCGGCACACGGGGCCTGCCCAAGGATCCTGATGTCTCTATTCCACTGCAGAGCTTCCTGGTAGATGATGTTTGCTCTTGTCTCCTCCTCACTCCCTTTCACCTGGGAGGGGCTGGGTTGGCGGAGGCAAGGGTAAATACCAGAGACCCCCATACTGCTGGGGGCACACGCTGTCCCAGGACTCTGTCAGGAGTGATGACCAACTTCCCCCAGGAGACAAGGAGAGGACGGTGAAGGGGGGCAGAGGCCAGAGAGCAAGAAACGCCAAACCTGCATTTTCGGCTTTTAGCACAAAATTTAAGGAAGCCCTTGAGCAGTACTGGAGTGCCCATTTATAAAGGATGCTTTGGCTGGGTCCAAACAACAGTGTTTTTAAAAAAAAAAAAAAAAAAAACCCATGATGTAGGAAAATGGTACAGTTTCATGGAGTTTTCCTGTTACTTCTTAACTGAACACTCAAATTCACCTCTGCGGGCTGGTCCAGCTTAGAGAGTTGGCTCTTAGGGCTGAGGCTGGAGTCCAGGGGGGATGACCAGATCCAAAGACGAGCACCCTCATCATGGGCAGATGAGCTGGCAGCTACCACGTGCCAGAGACGAACTGGACCCTGGCCTTCAAGAGCAGTCCAAGCTTAAAGCTTTTCCAAAAAAAAACTTTTTTTAATGTAAAAGGCATCTGGAAACTTTTGTTAAATATCATTTTTGGCCTGAATTGTGCTGTGAAGAATGAAAGGCCAGCTGTTTTCCACGTTGCGGGGGGACGTGGTGCAGGGCAGGGAGACACAGCCCGGGAAAGAGGTGGGAAGACAGACGGGGGAGTGTGCCCTGCAGGGGGGTGGGCGGCATCGGCGCCCTTGCACCCCGCAGGCCAGCTGAGTGGGGGGCTGCTGGACGTGCAGGGCTTCCCAGAGGCCCTGGAGACCCTGAGGCAGCAGAATCTGAACCATCAGCGCTAGGAAAGTATCTGTCCCTCTCGACAAAGCCAACTCCCTTCTCCCACAGCTAAGGCGCCCCGTGACAACCACGTTTCCATTTATGTCTTAGCTCATAATAGCTCAAGAACGCTCACTATTCTTAGCCTTACTTTTTCCTAGTGCAGCCATTTTCTCAGAGCATCACAGTCCTTCCCACCTCCACTCTCTATTTCAAGGCTCCTACGGATTGTAATGTTTGCGAATATTTTTAAAAAGCTGACAAGACGTCAATAACCAGTAAAAAAATTGATGAAATATCAATAATCAATCAAAGAAATACATTTTGATTCTATATTTTTCAAGAACACTCTCAATCTACTGACCATCACTGGGGCTATTTATAAACACAAGTTTCCTGTGGGGGTGGGGGGGGATGGGGTCTGAAATAATTTCAAAATGGCTTTTACCAAAATCAGTCTTATGCTTCAGGTTGCAGTTTAATTGCTGAGTTGTGTTTGACTCTTTTGAGACCCTATGGACTGTAGCCTGCCAGGCACCTCCATCCATGGGATTTCCCAGGCAAGAATACTGGAGTGAATTGCTATTTCTTTTTCCAGGGGATCTTCCTTACCCAGGGATGGAACCCACGTCTCCTGCATTGGCAGGTGGATTCTTTGCCACTGAGTCACTGGGGAAGCCCATGCTACAGGAGCTGGCTTTAATTTTACCAATATCTTCAATAGGCCTGATTTCTGGCCTGCTTCAAATTGCTTCTCCTCGGTGTTATCTCACACACTTATGAATAAAAGGTAAAGCTCTCCCTGCTTGACCAGAAAACCTTACATTATAAACCCAGCAGGACAGGCCCAATGCCTGGGGACCCAGGTCCTGCCAGCCTGGATAGAAACACAGACCTTTCGCCAGCATGCTTTATGCAGTTCATAGACCTCTAACGACTTTCAGAAACAGAATCTGGTTCCTAGTCGGTCTGTATATGTTTCTTCCCAGCACATTCTCAATGCTTCCCAGCTCTCAACAACCTTCTCTGCAGGATCGTCTTCCAACAGGAAGCCAGGGTTGTCCATTTGTCAAAGGTTCTTATTTGCTCCAAACCCCATATCCTCCCCCTCCTCCTTCTACCTCAACTCTCTGGCAAAGACATCTTTTTTTAAATTGTATTTTAATTTTTTTTTTAATTTGTTCTTGGCACAAAAATACCTACAACAGATAGTTTTGGTCACTGAATTTCCCTAACTCCCTTTTTGTTTTGGGGGGGCGTTGACTCTTGTCTCACACTGATAATGTTTAGCCCAGTTTGTTTCTGATCGAAACAAGACAGAATCTTGTTTCCTCTGGTACGAGCTTTGATCTCCACTTGGCAACATGAGAGAACCAAAGCTTTCCATTCTGCCAGGGATGAATCATGACTGAGGTCAACTGCGGAGGTTAACACATGTTAGTGATCCAGATTGTGTGTTTTCGACCATGAGTCCCCGAATGTGTCACGTGCTTGGTAGGAATAGATAACAGGCTGACCATCTACTACTACGTTTAAAATTTATTGCACTTTTTGTAAACGGTCAGATATCTGGCAATGCTCTATGAAGCAGGCTTTATCTCAGAATGGGGTGACATTAACAGCTGTAGGTTTCCTGTTGTGGTAAGAAAAATCAGTCAACATTTCTTGGTCTGGTGAAGGATACAGACGAAAAAGGAAAATACTTATCTTGAGGTCTGAACATTCAGGGCTTTGTAGAGGAAAATTCTCACAGCACTAAGATGCTGGACCTCTAGCCTGATGGGGCTGCTCCTTCTCCACTGGCAGAGAAAGTACCTAAATGCTGCAGAGAAACTGCCTTATGAAAGGAGCCCCAGAAAAACCAGACTGAAGGCACATCAGGCAGACAGAGGGAATGGGACTACAAAAACTGGAGGTTAAAAACACAAGCTGTCTGGGGAACTGAGACTTAGGATGCGCCTGGGGAAATGGCAAGAAATGAGGGTGGACAAGGGAAATGAGTCCACAACTTGGAGTTTTACTGGCTGTGTTTCGACAAAAATAGGGGGAGCGATGACCTCATTGGCTCAGTGTCTTAGAGAGCGCCCTCTGGAGGCAACATGGAGGAGAGCGTGGACGGGAACAGAGGCAGGAAGCAGAGATCAGCTAGGGAATTTCTGTGGAAAATTCTTAAACATATGGGAATACCAGACCACCTTACCTTCCTCCTGAGAAACCTGTATGCAGGCCAAGAAGCAACAGTTAGAACCAGACACATCGGACTAGTTCCAAATTGGGAAAGGAGTACGTCAAGGCTGTATATTGTCACACCGCTTATTTAACTTATATGCAGAGTACATCATGCAAAATGCTGGGCTGGATGAAGCACAAGCTGGAATCAAGATTGCTGGGAGATATATCAATAATCTCAGATATGCAGATGACAGTGCCATTTTGGCAGAAAGTGAAGAGGAACTAAAGAACCTCATGATGAAAATGAAAGAAGAATGTGAAAAAGCTGGCTTAAAACTCAACATTCAAAAAGCTAAGACCATGGCATCCGGTCCCATCACTTCATGGCAAATAGATGGGGAAACAATGGAAACAGTGACAAACTTATTTTATTGGGCTCCAAAAATCACTGCAAATGGTGACTGCAGCCATAAAATTAAAAGACACCTGCTTCTTGGAAGAAAAGCTATGACCAACATAGACAGTATATTAAAAAGCAGAGACATTACTTTGCCAACAAAGGTCCGTCTAGTCAAAGCTATGGTTTTTCCAGTAGTCATGTATGGATGTGAGAGTTGGACTATAAAGAAAACTGAGCACCGAAGAATTGATGCTTTTGAACTGTGGTGTTGGAGAAGACTCTTGAGAGTCCCTTGGACTGCAAGGAGATCCAACCAGTCCATCCTAAAAGAGATCAGTCCTGAATATTCATTAGAAGAACTGATGCTGAAGCTGAAACTCCAATCCTTTGGCCACATGATGCAAAGAACTGACTCCTTGGAAAAGAGCCTGATACTGGGAAAGACTGAAGGCAGAAGTAAAGGGGATGACAGAGAATGAGATGGTTGGATGGCATTACTGACTCGATGGACATGAGTTTGAGCAAGTTCCAGGAGTTGGTGATGGACAGGGAAGCCTGGCATGCTGCAGTCCATGGGGTTGCAAAGAGTTGGACACGACTGAGCGACTGAACTAAACTGAACTGAGGGAACTTCTGAGAAGAGCCAGGCCAAGTGTGGGAGCCTGGAGGCGGGAAACTGGATTCTCAGAGTATTCCTGGGGCACCCTGAGGCTCTTGCTGGATATGGGGACAGTGCAGAGAAAGGGAAGGTGTCTGGATGATGCTCGGGTTTCTAATGAGACAAAGGGAAACTTTGAGACACAGCAGAGGAGGGGAATAAGGATATTGTGATTATATCTGTCTTGCTCCTCAGCCTGCTTACTGCCCCAAACCAATGGGTGGCCCCCCTTCTGCAGTCATGGGACTCAGCACTTAGCACACGGCACTGTAACCCATCCTTGGAGGGCTGGTCTCCTGCCTTGTCCTGGGAGCGTCTCAGGGCAGAAACAGGACCTTACTCATCTTTGTAACCTCAATGGCTGGCACACGATGTCGTGTCCTGTGACAACCGCCTGACCTTCAACTTTCAATCTACATTTGGCCGCAAGCAGAAAAATGACAACCCAAACTTCAAAGCAGCAGCATCTGCTTGCTTCTCTGTATGTTTATAAAGTTAGTCTGCACAATTTCTTTCCCCAGAGGTATAAATACATATATGAGTCAAGGCAGATAAAGAAAACAGTGTGATGTGCTTAGCAGCATGTGATACTGTTGACTATATACAACTCCAAACTCGCTTCATTTTTCCCACTGGAAGGCAATAGTGTAATCAATTCTGGCCTATGAATTATTTTCTAGCTGGGTTATTTTGAACATATTACACAATCCCTCTAAATCTGTTTCCTCATCTATAAGAGAGAAAAAAAAAAAAAAAAACAGAATTTACCTCAAAAGGCTGGTGGGGAAATACATTTTAAAATGCATATAAAGTGGTCAATATACAAAAATTGTTGAGGATATGTCCGCAGTTTTTATGCAGACTGTATTATTTAACATTTAATCTCACCATTCCCCACATTACAGCCCAAACACATGCCTCCTGCATCTAAGATGCCTTTTCTTTCCTTTGCATTTTCTTCACTTTTCCTTCTTCCCACATCCAATCAGACAACGAATTCTACAAATTTACCTTTTAAGTATCCCATGTCTACTGGTCAAGAGTCCAGACCACACAAAATACACATGAACTAAATAAAAGGGACCTTGAAAATAAGACATGTCAAGAGAAAAAGTGGCTTTAGAGAGGACGGCATGGTTCACATCATTGATGCGTGTGTGTGTTAGTTGCTTAGCTGTATCCAACTCTTTGAGAACCCACTGACTGTAGCCCACCAGGCTCTTCCATGGGATTCTCCAGGCAAGAATACTGGAGTGGTTAGCCATTCCCTTCTCCAGGGGATCTTCCCAACCCAGGGATCGAATCTGTGTCTCCTGCACTGCAGGCAGACTCTTTACCATCTTAGTCACTAGAGAAGCCCTCACATCCTTGATAACTGGGCCTCACTGAGTAAGAGAAGCAAGTGTGGTGCTCCAAACCACCGACACAATGGGGCGTGAGCTGTCTTTGAAATTCCTTCTTCTGTATCTAACCTGAAACATGTAACTGGTTTATGTATTACTTACTGCTTGAAGCACTGGAGGAAGGCGTGCACAAGTGACTTTTAAAGTTGGGAGCATGTACCTGATTTGGAACACATCAGCAAATTATTTAAGAAGGTTCCTGGAGTAAGAATGTAGGCATATTTTTCACTTAGACTGACAGAAGTTACTATGCGGGTAAAAGCAACACTTCATTCAGTAACACCAGGTCCCCGGATTGGGGAAGGAGTATCTTCCTATAACGAATCTTCAGGAGGAGGGTTCCATAGTGGCTACGAGTTATCAGCTTAAGTTTCCATATACTGTACGAGGACTTCCATTTTTTAAATGAAAACAACGCTAAATGAGTAAAGTACCATATATGAAATATAAACTCCTGGGACTTCCCTGGTGGGCCGGCGGTTAAGAATTCACCTTGCAATGCAGGGGAATGGGGTTCGATCCCTGGTTGGGGAATTAAGACCCCACATCCCTGGAGCAACTGAGCCCGTGTGCCGAAACTATTGAGTCTCGCCACCAAAACGAAAGCTACCAAGTGACACAATTAAGACCTGAGGCATCCAAATAAAGAAGTATCTTTAATGTAAATACCTTAAATGAAAAAACATATACCAAATGCCTGACAAAATCCAAGTACCATGTTATTAGGGGCACTTCGATCCAAGATATTCCCAAACTTCTTATCTGCTCCCCAACCTCAATCACCCATCTATAATTCAGGTACCGAGGCTTCCAATTTTTCTCCAAGAATCTCTTCATAGCACTATTCAAACTCCTGAACATCCTGAGGAATTTTTAAATAATTTCGACATTTTGAACAATAGCTATTTTAAATGAAACGTTTCCATTTAAATTGGAAATGACATAAATAGAACTTGGAAAATACTTATGAAGTATAAAGTTGAAGTCTGTTCTTCCCAATCAACCTATGTTATATATCTTCAAGTAATTTTAATGTATAGGTAAATACATGATTGGTCATGAAAAAAATTTTAAATGACTCTATCATGTAGTATTATCATCAAATATATATTAAAATGTAGACAAATCAAAATACATGTTTTAGTGTAAAAAATAATTGTTTTTTGTGACCTGAGGTATATTTTGCACCAAAACCATCTTGTTTATTAATCACAGTCTGAGTGAGGAGTCATTAAAATATCAGTCATTAAAAACTAAGTTTGATAAAAATTATCACTATATTTTGTTAATATTATTTTTAAGTACCAGAAACACCTAAATAAAAAGTGGCAGTATTCTGCCCCTTATTAATTTCCTATATTTAACCAATAGTTCATTATGAATATAAATTGAACAATATACGACTGAGAACAAAATCAGTTTAAAGATGCATAATAATCAAAATCATGTTATAGCCTGTGGTGTTCCGCTGAGTGACAGACCAGCTGAGAAATGGGTCATGGGGCCTGATCTCCACTAACCACCAAACGTGGCTGCTTGATACACACTCAGGTTATCTCTGATTCCTGTTTAAGGGGAAAAACATTTAAGCAACAATTAGATTTCTAGTTTTGGGTGGGGGTATTTGCTGTTTCTGATTTTTTAGCAAGGGGGATCTTAGTTTCCCCACCAGGGATGGGACCCGTGGCCCTGCACTTGGAGATCGCAGTCTTAATCACTGGACCACCAGGGAAGTTCCTATATTTGCAGTCTTCTTTTCAAGATAATAAGACAAATGCCATCACTGGGACACACTCATGGGTACCCTAGGGGCTCCAGAATCATCAGCTGGGAAGCATTCTACCATTTTGAAAATGTACTGGCCAGGACAATGTGATGAAGAGCCCTAGGTATCATCTGTTGTAGAAGAAGGGAGAATTTAATGCCAGGAATATGATTTTCTATAAGTGAAAAAAAAATGAGAAGAAAAATTACCTCTTCTCATTTACATGAATTTTTCACATGAAAAATTTCATGTGAAATTACCTCACATGAACTAAAAGCTCAAATTAAGGAGGTAAAAATTAAGGTGTAAAGGAAAGGAAGGAGGAGAAAAAAGGAAGCATGGGTGATCTGAAGAAGGACCGTATGTTTGTGGCTTCCTTTGTACAGAAGCACCAGACTCTTGTTCTGAGAAAGAAACAAGTGAAAGAAAGCAAATACCCATGTCCAACTGAACTGAATAATTAATTATGCATGGGAAATGTTTTGTCAAGAACCAGAAATTTCTTTTGGTAATCAAAGGCATGAAAGAACACAGGTGGCAGAACTGACCCTCGAATCTCTCTTTCTGGGCTCAATCTTCAGGTTGCTTCAAGAAAATCACTACTAAACGCCAGGAAACTAAGAGATTTAAAGATTTCATTTCTGTCACTTGATGAGTAAATATCAAGGCTGTATAAATTCCCTTCAAAAGGACACAAGAATAAAAACATGGAACACTGATGAGCACATAATAGAAAAAGGGAGTGTTAGCTCACCCGTGAAGTGTCTCCAGGGGACAGCTTCCCTGGATCACAGCACTCATGAGTCTCAAAGGAGACTATGATCCCCAGGTTTAAGAGCCACTGTTAGAGCTAAAGAACCCACCTGCCAATGCAGGAGACGCAAGAGATGTGGGTTCATTCCCTGGGTCGGGAACAGCCCCTGGAGGAGGGCATGGCCACCCACTCCAGTACTCTTGCCTGGAGAATCCCATGGACAGAGGAGTCTGGCGGGCTACAGTCCATGGGGTCGCAAAGAGTCAGTCATGATCAAGTGACTTAGCATGCATGTTGGAGCTAAAACAAGAAAACTTCAGTTGAAGGTACAGGGTCCAGGGACTTCAATGGTGGACTCCATATTCACCTCAGTATGTGAGACACCAGCCAAAATGCGGAGCTTTAAAAACTGCCAACTGGTTCCACTGGTTTTAAAAAGGGTCTGCTATACATGATTCTTAGCAAAGCATCAATCCTTGATTTTGTGGATGAACAGATCACCAAGAAGGAGACAAGAAAGTGAGAACTGATAGCAATCTCAGCATTTCATCAGCCTCAGCACTGTGCCTAGAAAGAAGCCCACAGCTTTCAGATGGGTCTTGGCCAGGGACCAGATTCACCTCCTCACCCCATAAGAAGCCTCACAGAGGAAACCAAGCACTGTCTTCGGCTTAGAGATGGCCTTGAACATAAAGAAAAGGGATACACAGACATAAATAGATACAGACATAGATATAGATAATGAACACACAAATTTCTCTGGAATCCAAAAGCCAGCAGCATCTGAACACTGAATTACAAAGGTACTCAACGATGGCTCAGTGAACAGAGTTTCCCCAGGTGCAGATGTACTGCACAGCAGGATATTGAAGTTCACAATGAAGTCCTTTTCCTTGAGAAGAAAGAAATGGATAATAATAATAATAAAAAAAAGTCCTCAAAGATCTTGAATAGTAAAGTGAAGAAAGGACAAGTGGGAAAACCACCTTGAGAAGGGGAGAGAGAGATTACAAAATAACTGGATCTCACCCAAAAAACAGACAAAGCACATGGAAAGCATATTTTAGCCATGAAAAAGCAAAAAGATATACAGCTTAAAATATGTTAATATAATTTGAAATCTAATCAGCCTCTAAATGGTATTTTGGACTGAAGCAGAGAAAGTACCTCCAAACGGAGCAGAGAGAAGCAGGAGTGAAGAAGAATAGATGTCTGGGGAGCGCCCTTGGGGTATCAGAGGACGATAATTGTTATTCCATCCTGCCATGAACGTTAAATGCTTTTCCTTAGTTGTCTAAGTTTGGAATTAATTCAGAAATCCCATATGTGCAGAAAGTGCAAAGACAATAAGCAGTTCACTGCGTTGAAACAGACTGAAGCATCCTCTCTGGTACAAGTTACTTATAAAACCCTCATAAGCCCCAGTGCCATTCAGCTGGAGAGGAGAACGATCATAATAAAGGCTAAAAAATGATGTACTTAGTAAGCCCATAATTTTACAAACTACTTCAAAGGTGGAAAAAAGTCTTTCCTTTAAATGCATATAGAAGGATGTGCTGTGCAGCGTCACTTCAGTCGTGTCTGACCCTTTGCGACCTTTATGGACTGTAGTCTGCCAGGTTCTCTGTCTATGGGATTCTCCAGGCAAGAATACTGGAGTGGGTTGCCATGCCCTCTTCCAGGGGATCGTCCTGACCCAGGGATCGCATCTACGTCTCTTACGTCACCTGCGTTGGCAGGTGGGCTCTTTACCACTAGTGCCACCTGGGAAGCCCACAGAAGGATGGGGTCAGCATTTCAAGGTTGATGCAATTAAAAAGCAGGTCAAAATGGATTAAAGATCTAAATGTAAGACCAGAAACTATAAAATTCCTAGAGGAAAACATAAGCAAAACACTCTCTGACATAAATCACAGCAGGATCCTCTATGACCCACTCCCCAGAGCAATGGAAATAAAAGCAAAAATTAAAAAATGGGGCCTAATTAAACTTAAAAGCTTCTGCACAATGAAGGAAACTATAAGCAAGGTGAAAAGACAGCCTTCAGAATGGGAGAAAATAACAGCAAATGATGCAACGGACAAAGAATTAATCTCAAAAATATACAAGCAGCTCATGCAGCTCAATTCCAGAAAAGTAAATGACCCAATCAAAAAATGGGCCAAAGAACTAAATAGACATTTCTCCAAAGAAGACATACAGATGGCTAACAAACACATGAAAAGATGCTCAACATCACTCATTATGAGAGAAATGCAAATCAAAACCACAATGAGGTACCATCTCACACTGGTCAGAATGGCTGCTATCCAGAAGTCTACAAACACTGAATGCTGGCGAGGGTGTGGAGAAAAGGGAACCCTCTTACACTGTTGGTGGGAATGCAAACTAGTACAGCCACTATGGAGAACAGTGTGGAGATTCTTTAAAAAACTGGAAATAGAACTGCCATATGACCCAGCAATCCCACTGCTGGGCATACACACTGAGGAAACCAGAATTGAAAGAGACATGTGAACCCCAATGTTCATCAAAGCACTGTTTACAATAGCCAGGACATGGAAGCAACCTAGATGTCCATCAGCAGATGAATGGATAAGAAAGCTGTGGTACATATACACAATGGAGTATTACTCAGCCATTAAAAAGAATACATTTGAATCAGTTCTAATGAGGTGGATGAAACTGGAGCCAATTATACAGAGTGAAGTAAGCCAGAGAGAAAAACACCAATACAGTTGCATATATATGGAATTCAGAAAGATGGTAACAATGACCCTATATCTAAGACAGCAAAAGAGACATAGACATATAAAGAACAGACTTTTGGACTCTGGGAGAAGGCAAGGGTGGGATGATTTGAGAGAATAGCATTGAAACATGTATATTATCATATGTGAAATAGATTGCAAATACAGGCTCTATGCATGAGACAGGGTGCTCAGGGCTGGTGCGCTGGGATGACCCTGAGGGATGGGATGGGGAGGGAGGTGGGAGGGGGGTTCAGGATGGGGACCCATGTACACCCATGGCAGATTCATGTCAATGTATGGCAAAAACCACTACAATATTGTAAAGTAATTAGCGTCCAGTTAAAATTAATTAATTAAACAAAAAGATATTTGCAAATATCATGAAAGAGCTAAACAACAACAACAACAAAAGCAGATCAGTGGTTCCTGGTCTTGGGGCAAGTAGGGAATGACTGCAGACGAGCACTAGGGAAGCTTCTGTGGTGAAAGTGTCCTAACAGTGGGCTGTGCGAAGGCTGCACGGCTGTATAAATGTATGAATCACTGACTGCTGCCCTTGAAGCAGGCACATTTTATGTATGCAAATTATGCCTTAATAAAGTTACAAACTTTTTTTTAAGTTGACATGTTTCAAAATTCAACAATACTTTCTATAAAATGGTTGCATTTCTGAGTGATTCATTCCATTAAAAATGTGTTTTTTCCTACTTTGCTGTATAGAAGAAACTGACACAGCAGTAAAAAGCAACTATATTCCAATAAAAAGAAAGAAAGGAAGAAAACCAAAAAAGAATGTTCTTCTTCCAACTGTCAGGATGGAAATCTTTATGATCATTTTTTAAAAGATTCTTAGGTGCTTTTTCGGAGAAGGCAATGGCACCCCACTCCAGTACTCTTGCCTGGAAAATCCCATGGATGGAGGAGCCTGGTGGGCTGTAGTCCATGGGGTCGCTAAGAGTTGGACACAACTGAGCAACTTCACTTTCACTTTTCACTTTCATGCATTGGAGAAGGAAATGGCAACCCACTCCAGTATTCTTGCCTGGAGAATCCCAGGGATGGGGGAGCCTGGTGGGCTGCAGTCTATGAGGTCGCACAGAGTCGGACACGACTGAAGCGACTTAGCAGCAGCAGCAGCAGGTGCTTTTTAAAATTATTCAAAGCAATTTCATAACTAACAATCAAAATAGCATGAAAAAGTTAGAAGAAATCATAGCAAGGCATTTCAGTAGTAACTTTCACAACAGTTACTATGCTTTTGGCAACCCATTCAAACTACAATGTTGACAGATCCCTGGAATTTGGTAATTTCAGAAGAAAAGCAATTTTATACTCCAGCGGGTAAAGTAGATAAAACATAGCAACGAATCACGAGCGTTCTTATACACACACACACAAATGAATACATGTGAATTTTATATACTCAAAACATCAAAACACCATAATAAACCCCAAAATGGCACTGTGATGAAGACTGTCGATCACATACTAATTAGTTGGGTTGACCAGTTATTTCCCTTGTTTCAGTACCTGTGAACTGGAGATAACAATAGCGTCTACCATGTAACACTGTCAACGTGGTAGAAGGGAAGTCTTGTAGTCAGTGCTTGGCCTATAGTAAACATTCAAGAAATGCTAGCTGCTGTTGTGTTCTTGCTGATGTTATTACCCCTGAGTTAGGGCCAATATAGAGATGAGTTTATTCTCTTTTCTACAAAGGCTCACACCCAGGGACAGCTCTAGCTCTTTACCTTCCTGGAAACCCAATTACCCAGCAATGCTCATGCCAACCCTTTCCTGCTGTTGCAATAGCAAATATCTTCCAACTTGTGATTCATTACACAATGCATTATCACTCATAAACTGGCACAGAGCTGCTGCTAGCATTCCCAACTGGTCTGACACTTTCTCTTCGATTTGCGTTAAACCAAATTATTAGGCAAAGGGGACAAAGAAAAAGTCAAATGAGCGGAATCCATTTACAGTGGAGTCATTACAGTAAGGTCCTGGCAGAGGATGGAGCGTCGGAAATACAGACAGGCCGTAACTTAAATACACGGGATAAGGCTTCATTTTTCCCTCTGAAAAAAGTAATTTTAAGGCCTTGAAACAAACAAAAAAAAGGTGTCATTACTGTTGCTGACCCTCAAAACCATTTCAACCTTTCCTCTAGTCCTTCTCTTCATTATTTTATGCCCCCGAGTATGCACATGTGGAGTAAAAATTGCCCAAATCAGTTCTCATACATTGTGATATTCTTGTAAAATCTTGGAAATAGCTCCCCTCTCACTTCAACTGAAGTAAGGAAAGGAATGGTCAATTTACAGATCTGATTGCCAATGCACCTCCCTGGGAAAGTGCCAGCTACTGAAACCAAGGGCTAGCTCATTTACTATTTATTTTCAAACCTTCTAAAATACGCCACGAGCTTTGAGTACAGGGACTAATTTAAATGTAAAGCGATTTACTGGCACGCTGGTACACAGAAGTAGGCTTTCAACATTATTCATATTCTGAATGTGCTAGAAGTGTTATTAATTAAAGAACAAAGGAGAACATGTCTTTCAGCTATTTAAAATATAAAGGCATTGCTGCTTAAGAGTATCTCAACAGTCATATTTCCAAACAATACAAGGACATCCTCAAGCAAGTTTACCTGTACCAATCAACACCTACTTATGAACATACATGGAGAAGGAAATGGCAACCCACTCCAGTATCCTTGCCTGGAAAATCGCATGGCCAGAGGAGGCTGGTGGGCTGCAGTCCATGGGGTTGCAAAGAGTCAGGCACAACTGAGCACACTTATTGCTGCTGCTAAGTCGCTTCAGTCATGTCCGACTCTGTGTGACCCATAGACGGCAGCCCACCAGGCTCCCCCGTCCCTGGGTTTCTCCAGGCAAGAACACTGGAGTGGGTTGCCATTTCCTTCTCCAACGCATGAAAGTGAAAAGTGAAAGTGAAGTCACTCAGTTGTGTCCAACTCTTCGCGACCCCATGGACTGCAGCCTACCAGGCTCCTCCGTCCATGGGATTTTCCAGGCAGGAGTACTGGAGTGGGGTGCCATCGCCTTCTCCGAACACTTACTATGAACATACAAACATAAGAAAGCAAGTTTCTCTAGCAGTGAATTCAGGGGATCTAAAGGGACCCTTCTGCTTAGGACTCCATTGTGAGGAATTCTTCCAAGTCTTCCCCCACCCCACCACCCAACAGAAGAAAACTGACATATTCCCAACTCCTGGCACAAGCCCATGCTCCATGGATGTCTGCTAATCTAACAAATCTATGAGAACTTGAATATTCTCAATATGAGAGGGCATATGAATTAAACAGTTAAAGCAGGACCATTTCGATAGAATCCACGTGAAATTCTTGGTCCAATTTGGCAAAATCAAAAGCGACTCTATGGATAGCCTGCCCATCTAACAGACACTGGCATAGACCTCTGTTTCTATGACAATGATCAATCATGGGCACCATGCAATAAGACAATGGGATTCGGTTCGACTTCCTCCACTTGAAAGTATCTCAGAGGCATCAATATACAATATTCTTAGATTTTTCTCTTTTCCAACTGCAAAAAAAAAAAAAAGTTTAATATGTGGACATACTTTTTAAATACACAGTGGCTGAATCTGCCAATTTGAGATGAAATGCAAACAAAGTGGAAAACATTTTTGCTATAAAAGAAAACGATGTTCCCAACCAAAAAAAAAAAAAAAAAAAAATGGCCAACATGCCCTCTTTTCCTTTCCCAGCCTACCAATCCCAGAAAAGGCCTGAGAAATACATAATTTTATTTTTTCCGCGGGCTATCGCATCATCCACAGACAAAAACGAATCTTGTGCTGCTTCTCTGCGGCCCACTTATTTCAGAGCTTATTATTTTCTTTCCCCATTTGGAGCTCTAACTCCAGAGATAAGAGTTGACCTTCCCATTCAAAAAAGGTTCCCGATGATGGGCTTCTTGGCCGTTGTGTGGCTGTTCGCAAAGCCACGTCCGCCCTAAGTGGTGTGCAGTCAAGGGCAGCTGACAGACGAATTAAGTAGAATAAGTCTCCCCAGTCTCTTAGCCTCCCAGGCTGCATGGAAGAAAACAACTTCAGTTCTGATTACTAGGTAATCACTTCACACCAGCTTACCCCATCCATTGTGGTGGTTCTCAACAGCCGGGTCTGTGATACCAAAGACCCTCGACCACTAAATTCCTAGGTATGCTAGCTAGAAATTATTTCCAAAAGTTGTCCCTCCATTTCCAGCATGCATTAAAAATGTCCCTGTATTCTTCTGGACATTTTCCATGATGAGAAATTTCTCATGCATAGGGACTCACCCTGACATCACTTAATGACTTCCAAGCATCCCCATGGAAGCTATCCAGAAGGACCATGAGGAAAATATTAAATGTGTTCGGCCCATGGAGAGGAGCACACATATGGACTCTGCAGCAACCATGTACATTAAACCCTCCCTCAGGATCAGCATTTCCATGGTGACCGTTCAGTCTCCCCTGCATCTCTTAACTTTCATTTATTCTCCAAACAGGAAGTCATCCATCGTCCACACACAGGCAGGCAGCCCACAGTGGCCAGATTGCAGGGGGCACTCATTCACACTAATGGACTGGCTGCTACCCAGAACTCTGCTGATGGCAATCATACCTTGCCACCTGACATTGAGAGGAGGCAAATAAAACTGCTAAGTCAGCTAAAATGAATGTCCATCTACTGAGTAATAGCCTGGGTTTTTCAGCTTTAGGTCTTCAGATTCGGATGCTTCGTTCATACTGTCCGGTCACCTGAGCCATGTCCTTCCAGCTTTCATGTGAACGTGAGTCCCATGAGGATACTGTTTCGATTCAGCAGTAGGTCTTGGATGGGGCCTGAGTGTTTGCATTTCTACAGGCTCTCTGGTGGCATTGCTGCTGCCATCCTCTGAACACTCCTGGTAACAAGGTTTTAAAGAACACGAGCGACACCAGTGATGTGGGCTCGATCCCTGGGTCAGAAGATCCCCTGGAGGAGGGCATGGCACCCCACTCCAGTATTTTTGCCTGGAGAATCCCATGGCCAGAGGAGCCTGGCGGGGTTGCAAAGAGTAGGACATTCTGACTGAGCACACGAAGTATACAACTGAGGAGATGGAAGGACTTTCTATGCCTGTTTTGTTGTATAACTAGTTACTAGTTCCCATAGTATTACTGTGAAACAACATTAGTCTCCCCCCTCTTTTTTTTTTTTTTTTTTTCAAGATAATGCTTACCTTGAGTTGTTTTCTTCCCAGGAGACTTATTTTAAATAAAATATTGATTTTATCTTTCCACTTTGCCAAGTAAGTTTAGTTTATAGTTTTCCAAGGACAGAAAAAGAGAGAATAGAAAGATCTCTTACAGGGACACTCCTAACCCTATAATTGTGTGATTCTACGTACCAGAATGTGAGCCACGAGCTAAAATCAAGAAACATCATTTCATAAACATTAAGCATCTAATAAGGGTAGCGTGCTGCAGTCCATGGGGTCGCAAAGAGTTGGACATGACTGAGCGACGGAACAACAAAAAGGGTAGCACTGTCTCTTTTCTCCAGGATGCTGGTCTTGTGTTCAGAGCTGTAACACAAGCAGATGGAGCACAGACAGAGAATTTCTGGTGTTTTTCCCTCAGGGAGACACTTGTAAAGGATCATGGTGACTGAGCTCCAACTGACCTAAAAAGCCTAAATGATCTGGTATTTATGAAACAACAGGAGACTTATTTAATCAGACAGGTTTTGAAATGTGATAATAAGTTTTTTTCCAAGAAGTCTCTAGGCAGGGCAGCTAGATTCTGAGATACTTTAACCTCCAATAACCAACTACACTGAACGACAACTCCAGAATCACGACACCACAGAATGTCTGCCTCTCAATCTGACTTTAGAACCCTATAACTCAGCCATAGTAAGAACCCAGCTGGGAGATGGTCTGCTGATGAATTACCAGAGAAGAAAGCACCCTGGAGAACTCGCCTTCCAAGGATCTTACACTGGGCAAGAAAACACCACAATCAGAGGAGGAACGGGCTCAAGACATCTTCTCACATGAATGTACACAGTATCATGTGAAATTATAAAAGACACCAAATTGGATTCAGAGTAGCATCTGAATTATTTTTTTAAGGAAAAAGCAAAAATCAGGGCAAATTATCAACAAGAGCCATCTTGTCAATGAGACTGTAGGTCATTTTAATTTATCTTAATATTTTCCCACTTGCTCCAAAATTCTTTACAACAATCGTACCTTGATCTTACCATGGAAAAAGCCAATTAGAACTTAAATCTCCCATCTGTCCTTTTGTTTCTATGGCATGTTGTTTACAACACAGTTCATATTTAAAATCAGATTTTTTAATTTCCATTTAATTTCTGAAACTGTCTCCTTTTATTTAATTTAGTTTCCAGGATTTAAACTAATCAGAAAAATCTGCTGCGACATATTGTACTCAGCCCCGCGAATGCCCTTGAACACTGCAGGTTTGCGTCTGTGCAGTAATTGGGCCAGATGCTCTTCAAGCCAGTCTCTTATTGGCCTATCACCAACTTTGAAATCCACAGAATGTATCGATTAGCTCCTCTCTTTATGCTCTGGACGGCCAAGGCGATGTCAGGAAGATTTCAAGCAATTTTCCAGACTCAGACGGTGAAAATTTTTGAGCAGAGTATCCATTGTTTCCCCATGTAATAAAAGTCCTTTCAATGGAGAAAATGCTCTAAAATTAGCAGATGAGTTTTTGTTTAATTATCCTAGAGTCTTTAATGAAGCAGGTGTCGGAGCTAGAAAACAAGAGCCATGATGAGCCCCTTACAATCTGTGGTTTCAGTGCAGACGGCAGCACCAACCTTGAGTGCTAAACAGAAACACAGCCCGGGTAAGCAATCAGCTCCTAAATGGCCAGCATCTGTGCCCTGCAGAACACTGGACGCAATGAGCTAACACCAAAGGGGTGCTACTGCTAAGCTGCTTTAGTCGTGTCCGACTCTGTGCAACCCCAAAGACAGCAGCCCACCAGGCTCCCCCATCCCTGGGATTCTCCAGGCAAGGACACTGGAGTGGGTTGCCATTTCCTTCTCCAATGCATGAAGTGAAAAGTGAAAGTGAAGTCGCTCAGTCGTGTCCGACTCCTAGTGACCCCATGGATTGCAGCCTACCAGGCTCCTCCGTCCATGGGATTTTCCAGGCAAGAGTACTGGAGTGGGGTGCCATTGCCTTCTCCGACACCAAAGGGGTAGGTCATGGCAAACCAGCCAAACGTCTAATCATTCAGTCATTTCTTGAACAAGCATTTACCAAGGCAGGCCCTAGAGGTTCAGAGGCTGACAGGGCACCTTCCCTACCCTCATCCTATAAGTTCTGAAATGAGACGTGGGCACCTCAACTGCCAACAGGACAGTGTAATCAAGAACTGTGGAGCTGTCTACAATGGACTGATGGAGCCCCTGGAGAGGGAGCTGTCAGTTCTACATGGGGAAATCAGGAAATGTTTAGACAAGGCCACCTTTGAAATAATCTTGAGAAATAATCAGGTTCTTGCTTTTCAGAGTTGTGGTGATGATTCATTGTGATGTACAGACATGTGACAACTAGCCCATGGTACTGGGCATGGGGAAGGTGCTCAGCCAATGGCAACAATAATAATGTGAATATTACTGCATGAGTGTAGTGGTTTGTGAGTGAGTTTAATGACTGGTACAATTAAAGAAGAAAGGGAAGAAAATAATATCTAGGCTACATTCACAATTGACAATAAATGGAAGGATAAAAATAGAACCATCAGTAGTTTCGTTACAGCACAGATAATGGAAACAATGCAAAATCATCAATTCTACACCAACCATATTATACAACTATAAGTGTCCTGTACTTTTAAGAAAGCCTGGAATTTGAAGACAGCAGGCAGAAGGGCTAAATATTAATAGTTATATAGGACTTACCTTATGTCAAGCCAGGGTTTTATATATTAATACCTATTTCTCAGTCAATTATCCCACCAATATTATGAGGCATGCTGTTTTTATTGCCATTTTAAAGAGAAAACTGAGATTCTGAGAGTTTAATTGACTTGACAAAGGCCACGCAGGTAACGCATGGTAAAGTCAGGATTGGATCTCATAAGCATCTCAATTCAAATTCTATGCTCTTTTCTTTATATTGGGTTGCCCAAAAAGTTCCTTATGTTTTTTTCCATAAGATGGCTTTAGTAGCACTTGTGAAGCGAAAGTGTTAGTCACTCAGTCGTGTCCGAGTCTTTGCAAACGCTGTGGACTACAGCCTGCCGGGCTCCTCTGTCCATGGAATTCTCTCAGGCAAGAAGACTGGAGTGGTTCTCCATTTCCTCCTCCAAGGGATCTCCCCGACCCAGGGGTCGAATCTGGGTCTCCCGCACTGCAGGCAGGAGGACTCTTGACTGTCTGAGCTACCAGGGAAGCTTAGTTGTCTTTAACTTCATTCAAAACAATTTTTTAGATTGTACTATGGCAGCTGTCACATAGGCGTGCATTTTAAAAAATATATCAGAATTGGTGAATTTTTGTGTAGCCATTTGAATATTGAAGATGGAAGAAAAAAGCAACATTTTCAGCATATCATGCTTTATTATTTTAAGAAAGGTAAAAACACAACTGAAATGCAAAAAGATTTGTACAGTGTCTGGAGAAGATGTTGTGACTGATGAACATGTCAAAAGTGGTTGGCCAAGTTTCTTGCTGGGGATTTCTCGATGGACGATGCTCCGGTTGCATAGACCAGTGGAATTTGACAACAATCAAATTGAGACATTAAATGAGAACAATCAACGTTATGCTATGTGGGAGATAGCCAACACTCAAAATATCCAAATCAAGCACAGAAAATCACTTGCATCAGCTTGGTTATGTTAATCTCTTTGATATTTTGGTCCACATAAGTTAAGCAGAAAAAAAAAAACATATTTTGCATTTTGCATGTTATATTCTCTACTGAAATGTAACAAGAATGTTCCGTTTTTAAAACAAATTGTGACGGGCAATGAAAAGTGTAAACCGTACAATAACATGGACTGGAAGAGATGGTGGGGCGAGCAAAACGAACCACCGCCAACCACACCAAAGGCTAGTCTACATCCAGAAAAGGTGATGTTGTGGATATGGTGGACTGGAAGAGAGTCCTGTAACACGAGCTCCTTCTAGAAAAACCAGCGGATTCATTCCAACAAGTACCGCCCCCAATTAGACTAACTGAAAGCAGCACTCAATGAAAAACGTCTGGAATTAGTCAACAAAAAAATGCATAATCTTCCATCAAGATAACCAAGACCGCATGTTTCTTTGACAACCAGGCAAAAACTGTCACAGCTTGGCTGGGAAGTTCTGATTCTTCCACCATATTCATCAGACATTGTGCCTTTGGATTTCCACTTATTTCGGTCTTTACAGAATTTTCTTATATGGAAAAAAATTCAATTCCCTGGAAAACTGTAAAAAGGAATCTGGAACAGGTCTTTGCTCAAAAAGATAAAAGGTTTTGGGAAGATGGAATTATGAAGTAGCCTGAAAAATGGTAGAAGGTAGTGGAACAAAACGGTGAATATGTTGTTCAATACAGTTCTTGGTGAAAATGAAAAATGTGTCTTTTTATTTTTACTTAAAAACCAAAGGAACTTTTTGGCCAGCACCATGGAGCATTTTCATATGAACAGACACATTTACAAAGGTAGATATGGTAAGTACTTATTATTAAAAGGTAATTTTATTTTTTAAAGCAAGTTTTTCTTTGTTATTTATTTCTCAAATATTTATTTATTCATGTATTTGGCAGCACCAGGTCCTAACTGTGGCCTGCGGGACCTTCTTTAGTGGCAGTGTTCGAGCTCTCAATTGTGGCCTGTGGATCTAGTTCTCTGATGGAATGGAATCTGGGCCCCCTGCACACAGCTGTAGCTACTGGACCACCAGGGAAGTCCCTAAAGGGTAATTTTAAACAGTGAGTTCCCTCAACACATTGAAAATGTAATTGTTTTCCAAAAACAATTTACCTTTAGCTTTTCGGGGATATAAACTACCAATAGTGGAGTACCTAAGGCAATGCTAAAGTTGTCAGACATTATTTCATTAATCCTCACAATAACTTATACAGCAGGCATTACCATCAGTCCCATTATGCAGATGAGAAAACAGAGGAGTATCAGAGAATTAAACTTCCCAGTGGGAGGGCATATTTCACTGTGACCAGCAGTATAAGGCAGACTTGACCACAAGATGGTCAGTTTAGAACTGTGTGTTTGATATGAGTCTATAAAAACTGTTTCTCTTCTATATTATATAACTGCATATATCTACACTTACATGACAACATATGCAAGCAAATTCCCTCATTACAAGTAAATTCAATATATACTACAGGATTTTTAACTAACCACTTGAGTTTCTCATCTAGGCCTGGAAGGAAGGTTTCCAGGCCTGCATGAGAAACTGGATCAAGCTGGATTTTTCAGACTGAAATCTGAGCTCAGGCCCAGCTGATGTGAAAATCCAAGTGCCTTCCCTCATTCCAACATACTCCCTCAGGGCTGAGGAAGCTCACGAGCCAACTCAGACTCCCAGACACTGCAAAAGCAGAAGTCAGCATAGGTGATCCCAAAGGCCCCTCCCCGACTTGCCAAAGTGCCCCAACATGCCCAGCACCCCCACCGGAGGGAGGGCTTCAGCACATCTTCAGTTCAACAGGGGGCCACTGGGGAACTGGAATTCATTTGACAGCAAACTGGAATTCCATTTCCAGAAAACTGACTTTTGCCCAGACCAACTGAAGCCTTAAAATATACACCACAGCAGGCACCCGTAATTAATTACACCATCAGAGGAGCTAAGACTGGAAGACAAGGACTTAACTCTTCCCAATTTGGGGGAACTAAAAGCTATACAAGGAGAGATGTAGCTTATAATCCTGTGAAGTAAATGAAGTGAAAGTCACTCAGTCGTGTCCAACTCTTGCAAACCCATGGACTGTAGCCCGCCAGGTTCCTCTGTCCATGGGATTCTCCAGGCAAGAATACTGGAAAATCAACCAAAGGTATGGAGCCTAAAAAAAAGCATGCTCCATTCTGGACACTTTAATTCCCTAATGAAGTATCACAATAATTCTTAAGCTCCTTTTTCTGTGAAAACAGTTAAGATTTTCCAGCAGTTCCGCCCTCTGCCAAGTCATAAGGATGTCTCAATGGGTGCTCTGAGTTTTTATAGGAAATTTTAATTTGACACTGTAATAAGCTAAAATATTTGTATCAACTGTTTTTTTTTTTACATCATCTGCGGAAACAAAAAACTAAAAGATATTACATTTACTTTCATACCACAGATAATATGTAAAATCATAACAGTAAAAAATCTATGTATCAAGGATGAGGGTTTAAATATGCTTAAGAAACTTAGAGCTGTCACAGAAGTTTTAACTTAAAAGAAAAAAAATTACTATTATCAACAGCACCAGGTAAATCTCTGTTTCCAGTCCAACCAAATCCTTACATCCTAAATTTGTTGCTTTTCATTCAGAAACCTTTAGTTTTCACATCTTCTAGGCTCATTAGCTGCTACAGCCAAGGTCAGATGTGGTAATAATGTATACCCCTTTTTTTACTAATAACTTGTATGGAGAAGAACTATTCTAAGCTCTCTAAACTCAAGAGTGAACCAAATATTTTTTTTCCTTCAGATTAGAATTAGGTATTAAAAACCAAAAGAAAAAAAAACAAAGACCACTT
The DNA here is from genome assembly GCF_029407905.1 of Bubalus kerabau. NCBI lineage: Eukaryota > Metazoa > Chordata > Mammalia > Artiodactyla > Bovidae > Bubalus > Bubalus kerabau. The sequence continues at coordinate 25,951,110 of NC_073635.1, read as the reverse complement.
TGGAATTTCTGACTGATCGATTCTTATTGATAATATTACCATTTCCTAAATTCCAATAAACTCATATACTAACTACCTCAAATAAATGGCAGTGAATATTATGACTTTATAAGCATCTTTTGGGCTTTATGTTTGTAGCAGGTGAGGGGATAAATGATCAAAAGATACAGAAAAGACACATTATTGACAGCAACTGAGATTTCCTTTACAAGGCAGCTGCTTTGGGCAGAATATTTGGGTCCACCCCCACCCCAGTCAATTCATACATTGAAATTTAACCCCCAAGGTGATTCAATTGGGAGGGGAAATGCTTGGGGAAGTGATTAGGTCATGTGGCAGAAGCCCTCATGAACTGGGTTAGTGCCCTTTTACAAAAGGACCCCACAGAGCTCTCAGCCCCTTTTTAACATATGAGAACACTGCAAAACCAGAAAAAGTAGCTTCTATCAGACCAAACGTGCTGGCACCTTGATATTGGACTTTCAGCCTGCAAGACTGGGAGAAATAAACTTATTTTGTATATAAGTCATCCAGTCCGTGGTATTTTGTTATTACAGCCCTAATGGACTACAACAGAGAAGGCAATGGCACCCCACTCCAGTACTCTTGCCTGGAAAATCCCATGGACGGAGGAGCCTGGTGGGCTGCAATCCATGGGGTCGCTGGGAGTCGGACACGACTGAGCGACTTCACTTTCACTTTTCATTTTCATACATTAGAGAAGGCAATGGCAACCCACTCCAGTGTTCTTGCCTGGAGAATCCCAGGGACGGGGGAGCCTGGTGGGCTGCCGTCTATGGGGCTGCACAGAGTCAGACACAACTGAAGCGACTTAGCAGCAGCAGCAGCAATGGACTAAAAGAGCAGCTATGATGTCTGTTCTCAGTTTACCATCTAAATCAGTTTAAGAGCACCTCTACTTCAGCTCTTGGTCCAATGTTTTCCATATTAGGAAGAAAATAAGTATTTGCTCACTTCAGCAATGGTGGATTTTACAAAGTGCATGACCTATGTGAAATGCCTATAAGATAAAAATACAATATCCCTGAGTAAATTTTTCCTCTGATACTAAATTATACTGTCATTTTAGTAGATCTTCAATGTCAAAGAGTAGATAAGATGGGAATGTGCATATATCTTCTACTTAAAGAGCAATCTGGTTTCTCATGACTATATTTCAGTGGGGAGAGGAGATCATTGGGAAGAGCCTTATCTATGATCTGTACAGGATAAATTGCCTGCTTAGGCACTAGCTGTTCTAAGACTCTCAGTTGTTTATGTTTCTAAGCCAGAATCCGGTAATCACAGATGCCGAAGACTTAGCAGTTCAAGACAGCCTGATTAGCTGTTCCAAGAAAGGAATCGGGAGACATGCAAGTGCATCTTTTCAGCAAAGCATGTACGTTTCAGGCTTATTTTAATCACTTAAAAATTAGTCACACTCCAAACGACCTCTGGCTTCACAGGTGGTGCTAGTGGTAAAGAACCCGCCTGCCAATGCAGTGACATAAGAGACACAGTTCTATGTCCTATTGGGAAGATCCCCTGGGGGAGGGCATGGCAACACACTCCAGGATTCTTGCCTGGAGAATCCCATGGACAGAAGAGCCTGGTGGGCTACAGTTCCATCCGGTCACAAAGAGTCAGACACAACTGAAGCACCCTAGCACACAGCACACAAATGACCTCTGGAAGTAGCTGCCCAGCAGGGTCAGAGAATAACCCACAGAAGAATTCCAACATCCAGACCCTGCAAGACTCTCACAGCCTGCACAGCCTCCCTTGAATATGGAGAAAAGGGATGTGATTTTAACCTTCAATTAGAAAATGCCCTCCATCCTTCTTTGGGAGCCCTTAATCAGTGCCCAGGTAAATAAGGCATGACTGAAAGTAAGATGGAACACGATCTCTGACCTCCCCAGCTATGCCAGCAAAAAAGTGTCTGATCACCTGGTTAGCACAGACCCCCTAAAAGGTGTGTGGAGGGGGTGGCGAGGTTGTGGAACCTTTAATCGGAGCCTCTACACTGCTGGATAAAGAATGGAGTTGAAATAACTAGAAAAGGTTCACTCACAAACAGGCTGCTCGTGAACCACAAGAGCCATCCAGGGAAACTGCAGCTTTCTGCAGAATGCCTTCTACACGGGACAGCATTTCCAATATGCTGATTTCCTGATCTCAGCCAAAAAACCTCAAAAAAGCACATTACACAGTGAAGTCATGAAAAATGAAAGTTTAAGTCGCTCAGCTGTGTTCGACTCTTTGCGACCCCATAGATTGTAGCCCCCCAGGCTCCTCCATCCATGGAATTCTCCAGGCAAGGATACTGGTACAGGTAGCCATTCCCTTCTCCGGGGGATCTTCCCAACCCAGGGATCGAACCCAGGTCTCCCGCATTGTTGGCAGATTCTTTACGGTCTGAGCCAATGAACTCATAGGCTAGGGCTTAAAGCAAAGCCAAGAGGCTGATGTGCAAGGAGACCAAGTGAGAGGGCCATGTGGTCCACGCCTGTCAGTGACCATCCCTGGGTACCAGCTGGCACGGGCTTACCCTGTTCCACAGTCAGAAATCCCAGAGTCCCCAGTTTCCTTCCCACAAATTCACTTGTAGGCTGCCTGATGGCAATCTGAAAAGCCATTCCTGCTTGTATATCTTCCCCTCTACCCGTTATCCAAAGCACTCAAAGTATTAATTATTTAAACAATTCTATTTCCTTGCTAAAAAAAAAAACAAACAAACCTTTAAAAGCTTCACTGGGCATTGGGTTTTGATACAAGGGCTCAGATATACTATTGAAAAAAAAAGGCGGACAAGCGATCTTAGGGGTGATGTCCCACGGACAGCATGTGGTCCCCGATGCCACGGTGGGCAGGCTGAGACCCTGGCAGCACAGGGTGCCACCCTACTGTGTCAGAGCATCACGTCACAGGAAGGCTTGGAGGGAAGTGCTTTTTTTCTCAGAGACTTATCAAGCCGTGGTCACAGCCTTGGCTGTTAAAGAATCCCTCCCACAAAGGGAGGGGGGAGATCTGCTAGCAGGGGCAGATTCTCTTTTGAACAAAAAAGATTCTAAAGACTCCTAGGGTCCATGAGGAAGGAAGCTTTGTTCCTACTGGGAACCCAAGCACAAAGTCTTTATACTCTTTCACTCTTTCCACTTTATCATCCGATTCCTTTGCAGCTTTTCACCGCTCCTGCTTTGAAGAGAACATGCCTCAACAGAGGCAAGGCCACAATAGTGACCGGGATCAGCCCCGTGAGAAAAGAGCTAGATACGACGGTTAGCAGGATGAATGAAGCGGGGAAAATTCACAGCAGAAAACTTTCAGATGATATTCCTTGTACAGATTAATCACTTGGAAATTTGTTTTCAGTGCACTTGCATCTCTGGTTTTACTATCATCAGCTGTGCTACAGTGGCCATGAGGGCAAGCTCTGGAGAGAAACTAGTTCAGATCCCAGCTCTACCATTTATATCTGTCTGGCCTTGGACCTGTTTTTTATGAACAAGTTTTGTGCCTTAATGGCCTTATCTGTTAAATGGGGATAATAACTGAGCTGTTAGCAGTAAACATGCCAAACGCATGCAAAGCATTTCAAACAATGTTCAATAAAACTATGGTTGCTATTATGATGGGCTTCCCAGGTGGCTCAGTGGTAAAGAATCCACCTGCAATGCAGGAGATGTGGGTTCGATTCCTGGGTCAGGAAGATTCCCCTGGAGAAGGAAATGGCAACTCACTCCACTATTCTCTTCTGGAAAATCCCATGGACAAGAGCCTGGAGGGCTACAGTCCACAGGGTTGCAAAGAGTTGGACATGACTGAGCATGCCTGCATGTTATTACTATAGTTCAAAACAGCTTTCACTTATTTATCAGAGTTGATCCCACCAGCACTCTGTGAAACAGAGGTGATCATTTTATCCATGTTTTATTGATGAATATAATGAGGCTAAGATAAGTGATTTGGTAAAAAAAAAAAAAAAAAAACCTGTGGCAGAACCAGGATTTGAATCCTGGTCTTTTAACATTAAACTTCGGATTCTTTCCCATTATTTACATGTAAACTACAGCAAAAACTGAAACCCAGCAGGACCCTGCAGGGCCTTCCAGGAAGAGACCCCCATGTCCCCTGCCTCTTGCTTTTAGAAAAGCTTTAGCCTCTTAGGTCTTCCCCAAGTTTCCAAACAGAATTTAATCAGAGAAATGAGAAAACGCAGAAACAAAGGAAAGCAGTCATGCAAGACAAAAGAATAATAATTTAGCCATAAAACAATGTCATAAATCTTTAATCCCTCTTCAAAGACTATAGATAATATCCTAAACCATATTCCTGAGTTGGTTTGCAGACATTAAAGCCCCCACCTAGTTGAAGAAGCTACCTGCAAACTTACGGTGCCAGCACATAGACCCCTGACCAATTGCAACCAGAAAGTTGACGACATTACCTTCTAAAATACCAACTTGTTACCTCACCACCAACCAATTAGAGGGGTGTACAGGAGCTGATCACACACCCTGAGATCCTCTCCCTTACTTTGCCTTTAAAAATGCTTCCCTAAATGCCATGGGGGCATTGGGATCTTTTGAGCACAAGCTGCCTATTCTCCTCGCTTTGCCCTGAAACAAACGCTACACTTCCCTTCACCACAAGCCGGTGTCAGTAGATTGTCTTTGCTTCACATCAGGAGATCAGACCTACATCTGGTGCATTAACAAAACAGCTATTACAAAATACAGACACCAGATAAAAATCCTAAAAAGATGAAGGCTATTGAGAACATCATGATATCTCTTCTAGGAATTCATTCTTGGAATAAACGCTCAGTTGATGGCAGAATTTAGCATAAATAATTAAAGCCGATTTTTTTTTGATTCAGTGTGTAACAAATTGGAACCCCAAAGTTCTGAAGCAGGGGGAGAGGAGAAAGATTTATAAGTTATGTGTTCTTTGTTGTAAATTTTATTTTTATGAAAACAGGTAAACTCCCATGTTGAGAAAAATCACCAAAATGCAGATCTTCAAGACAGTTGAGTAATTCATTACAAAGGGAAGGGATTAAGTGTTTAAATGTGAACCTTGCCATCTTACTGCTGCTATAATTTACAAGGCAGCCACGGACTTTTTGATCCCTAATACATGGTGACATTCAGGCTACACCTTCCTAGATCTAGACGACTGGAGATTTTCTCACTACGATTCCTTATTCACATGACACTTAGGGTAAGTTTTATGAGACAAGCAGAAGACTGGTGAATATAAATGAACAATTGGCAGATCTTCCTTTTTCTCCTAATGAATTTATAATTTAGAGCATCTGAATGGATCCCTAGGGGAGTAATTTTTTCATGACTAACACTCTCTAGTATTTGCATCTATTTCTAATTCATAAAGTTTGAATGTGTTAGCCTTCAAGAACTTGGAAGAGTTTTCTATTTAATAAGATCAATCTTTTAATTTATGAATCTAGTTTTGACTTTTACTATGCACTCTTTATCCAAATCATTTTAATTATATCTCAAAATAATTTCTAAAACACATGTGGACAGATCCATGATAAAAACTAAGCTTCAAGTAAAGATAGTGTCCTGAAAATCGTAATCTGAAACAAAAAGACACTGGTAAACTTTGAACGATCAACAAATTTCTCTGTACGTATGTCATATATCAGTGTTCTTTATTCAGCTCACCATCACGGTTCTGTCAAATCCTTGCAAAAGTCCACACGAGACTTCCTTTAAGTTCATCCGAGCAATGTACATTAACATGTCCACTCACCCAAATCGACCGATGTACATTCCACAGCTAAAGAAACCCCTCTTTTCATTTGATTCCAGAAAGTATGTTTTCAATAAAAGATGTATAATAGTCTAGAAATATGCCTCTTAAGAGCCATCCAGATGGAAATATTTCATTCCTTAGATATGTACTCAGAAATATATAAACTGTAAATAAATCTTGCTTATGAACATTACTGAGATATAAAACTATGAAATATCATTGAGGTCAAAGAAAGGACTTGGGTTTTTCTCCACTGGTCAGAGTTCACTTCTACACTTCAGTGCTACTCACAGTGATGATAAAGACACGACTACACAACCAAACTAAACACAGATGGCTGAAAGAGCACCACTATGTTAAGCAATTAATAATAGGAAAAGTAGAAATCTCTGAGTAATCATTTAAGCTTCAGAGGTCTATATTTGTACTTGATTACTAAGGTAATCCTGTGTTAACTCTATCCTTGAACTGGTTGGAGGACAACAGCTATGTTATCTGCTGACTAGATGACTCAAGCCCATCAATATCAGTAGAATGTACATCTCAGGTCCCCATTCAATGCCACACAAACCCCCCAACTCCCTGGTTCTTGCCCATAAAGTCAAGGCCATACCACTGTCACCCCCACCACCACTTACCTGCTTCCCATCTAGGGTGTAGAGACGTTTCACGACTCCCGAGTCCAGCTTGATGGCGTCAGTGATGTCGGTAAGAACCTGCTCAAAGGAGTGAGCGGTCTTCTTGTTGAGGAGAATCCGGACGGCTTTCCGTGGCTTCACCCCACTTCTGATGATGGTGACCAGCTTGGGCCGAATGAAATCCTTATTCTCCCGCACCTCCGAAGGGCTCCCTTTGGCAGTGGCCAGAGAGGACACCGCCCGCGAAGCCGAGGTGGTCTTGACGTTCACCGACCAGTTGGGGTTCACGTTCTTGGTGTATTCCAGCTTCTTGAAGGGTTCGATTGAGCCACACACATAACTCTCTCCTAAGGAGGAGAGGGACATATTGAAATTTACACTCAGCTAAACTCATTCATTCCCTTTGTCCCACTGTCTGAATTTTCCTGTTCTCTTGATACTTGGAAGTGAGCATGACTTGTGACTTTTTAAACAATGGGAGCATGATTAATAATTAATGAAAAAGAAGGATTTCTGACTTCTAATCTAGCTCTGTCAGCAACAGATTGGTATTCAAGGGGGGAGAAATGATCTTTTCTCCCTTTCTTCATCTTCAGTTTGGTGACAGAAATATCGATGTTGAACAGCCTTTGGAGACACATGAAACTGAATTCAAGATAGAAAGTATTTGGGGATTTGGGGGATTTAGCTATATTTATATTAGGAGAAAACTTCAAAATCAGAGGCACCGACATTTGCCACCTGAGATAATTTTAAAACAGAAAATGGATCAGAAAATAGCTTCTAAAAATAGCTGTGTAATTTATAAGTTTGATGGGAGTGTTTGCTTAGTATTTTGTAAAGTTAAGTAAAATTCCAGTAACAAGCAGAATACCTCCATTCCTTTTCTTCCATCTTCATAGAGCCATGCACAGTGATCCACACACACATCATACTTGTTTACAGATAAAACATTTTGAGGGTGGTCAACGTACAAGCTTTATAAACTGATTTTAAAATAATTATATAAGATGAAAAAGATCTGAGGATCTAATGTACAGCATGATGACTGCACTTGGTAACACTTTGCGAACCCATGGACTATAAAGTCCATGGAATTCTCCAGGCCAGAATACTGGAGTGGGTAGCCGTTCCCTTCTTCAGGGGATTTTCCCAGCCTGGGTATCGAACCCAGATCTCCTGCATTGCAGGTGGATTCTTTAGCAGCCAAGGCACCAGGAAAGCTCAAGAATACTGGAATGGGTAGCCAATCCTTTCTCCAGCAGATCTTCCTGACCCAGGAATCGAATCGGGGTCTCCTGCACTGCGGGTGGATTCTTTACCAGGTGAGCTACCAGGGAAGCCCCAACACCGTATGCTGCTGCTGCTGCTGCTAAGTAACTTCAGTCATGTCCGACTCTGTGCGACCCCTTAGACGGCAGCCTACCAGGCTCCTCTGTCCCTGGGATTCTCCAGGCAAGAACACTGGAGTGGGTTGCCATTTCCTTCTCCAATGCATGAAAGTTAAAAGTGAAAGTGAAGTCGCTCAGTCATGCCCAACTCTTAGCGACCCCATGACTGCAGCCTACCAGGCTCCTCCGTCCATGGGATTTTCCAGGCAAGAGTACTGGAGTGGGGTGCCATTGCCGTCTCCTCAATACCACAACACAGTATAGTATAATCAAAATTCAATAAGAGAACTGAACTTCAAAGTTCACACTAAGAAAAATATTTGAGTTGACGAATATGTCAATTAGATAGGAGGAATCCTTCATATATATATACACACACATACACATATATACACACACACATAGATATACACATACATATATGTACATACATATATACATATATGTGTGTATATACATATATACACACATATGTGTAAAACTGTCATAAGATACACTGTATATATCTTACAATTTTGTCAATCATAACCCAACAAAGCTGAAAAAATAAATGTATAAAGTTAAATTTTTATTAAAAATGATTCCTTAACAGAGACTCATTTAATGAAGATACTCAAGCTTTTTTTTTTTTTGGAAGGGTCTTCTGCTGCCTTGTTCGCTGATATATGCCCAGCACACAGGACAGACCAGTGCCTGGCACCTTGGGGTACCCGATGTTTGTTTAATGAATAAAAGAACTATGCACACTCAGACTATTAAACAGATACGGATCACATAAAAAGGTAACACATATACCAAGCAATTATAATTTGTCATAAACTTAGGTCAGAGTATTTTGAAATTAAAGATTTCATAATGGCCTTTTTTTCTGGGTAAGTCTTTGTAACTGGGAATATGTAAAAATGCTAAAAAGCCTTCCTAATTGCAGGTAAAGTAAGCTAGGACTAATCCTACACAGCCCATTTACTTTTATCTAAATCCTTGTCCTATTTTTAAATTAACAGTGCAAGCATCCAAGGCCATGGAATAGGTATTCACATAAAAATAACTGAACCAGTGTTTCAAAAATAGAAAAGCACAATTACGCATGTTATCCAACATTTACTTTGCCAATGTTTTTAAAACATACTCCAATGTGTGTTTATGCATTATGTCTCGCTAGTAGTGATACAAATAGTACAAATTTAGTGAACCACGTTTCTAGTCACTGAGCATTGGAGAAGGAAATAGCAACCCACTCCAGTGCCCTTGCCTGGAGAATCCCAGGGCCAGGGGAGCCTGGTGGGCTGCCGTCTCTAGGGTCGGACACGACTGAAGCGACTTAGCAGCAGCAGCAGCAGCAGTCACTGAGCCGACTGTTACTGGCTCCAACTATGGTTTTCTCAAAAATCTCTGTGCATATCATGGAGAAGGAGATGGCAAACCAGTCCAGTATTCTTACCCGGGAAATCTCATGGACAGAGGAACCTGGCTGACTACAGTTCATGGGGGCACAAAGAGTCAGACATAACTTAGCAACTAAAACAATGATGTGGATATAAACACCACCTCCATGGAGGCTGCAAGAAGAGCACTGTTTCTTCAGGCTTGGTGGAGAGACACTGTGAACGTCACGGTGGGAAGGGAACCGGAACTCTAGGCTGGGGACCTGGCCCCTCAGCATGTGACTCGGGCATGTTCGGGCCCTAGTCTTCTCAGCGGGAACCTGTCCACCAGGCAGATGAAGGCTATGCTAGTGGCCACTTTCATCTCACCAGCTTAATCACCCGAGGCTGCACTACACTGACTGTGCAGGAAGCAGGTATTATACTGTACGGTGTTCGTTGTTGCTGTGGTCACACCTCAGTGTGAGGATGCCCCAAGGGTACCCCAACAAGGCACACAGGCCTTAGCTTACAAAATCAGTCTTTGCAAGAATTCTGTGCTAATTGGAGATATGAAATTATCTGATTATTTGTAAGTTTATGTATTAAGCTAATAATTAAAATCAAAACAAAAGGGGACTTCCTTGGTGGTCCAGTGGTTAGGACTCCGCTCTTCCAATGCAGGGGCTGCAGGTTTGATCCCCGCCAGAGGAACTAAGATACCACATATCACACAGTGCAGTCAAATTTAAAAAAAAAAATCAAAACAAAAATATGGAATGGTTTATATTTCAACAAAGGATAATTTTGAACTTTAGGGAAAAAAAATAACGTTAAAAGGGAGGAATTTTAAAGTATTCACATAATAGTATGGAATGGATGTGTTGAAAGAGAAAATAAATAAATAAATACATAAATAAATATATATTTTTTTTACATCTTCTTAAACAAAGTACTTTGAAAATTTCTGAAAGCATGGCAACTTTGGGAAGGTAATGCTGAAGGAAGGCAGATGCAGGTGTAGAGAACAGATCTGCGGGCACAGTCCAGGAGGGAGACAGTGGGGTGAATGGAGAAAAGTAGCATCAACACACACACTCTCTCAGGTGTAAGATGGATCCCGGTGAGAAGCTGTTGTATAGCACAGGGAGCCCAATCTGTGATGACCTAGAGGGACAGGATGGGGGAAAGGAGGGAGGCTAGGGAAGGAGAGGATGTATGTAAAATTATGGCTGCTTTGCGCTGTTTTATGGAGAGAACCAACACAACATTGTAAAACAAAAAAAAATTTTAAAGAAAGTAACTCTGGCTTGGTTCAAGCACCAACAGGGGAGGAAACTTGTGTTTAACCGGGGCTGTCACCTTGGGGCTTCTCTGGCTCATCCAAGACTGGAATAAAATCTTGGGAAAGTGTATGAGACAAGAACTTAATTTAACTGCATTGTGACAGAGACTACGTTTTCTATTGGGGAGAAGTTTGGAGCTTATTAATAAGCTTCTATTAAATTATACAAATATATTTATATTAAATTTACTTGACTCACATTTTGACTCCTTTTATTTTAATCGTAACTCCAAACTTCTCCCCAATAGAAGGTGTAGTCTCTGTCACAATGCAGTTAAATTAAGTTTGATTGTGCCTTCTGATTTTGTTAAAAAAAAAAAAAAAGCTTTTTAATTAATGTATTAATATCATTGATAATGGGAAATTAACAAATGCAATTGTTCTGAATAAGCAAAACAGTCTTGATTTGATTAAATGGCTTTGGATAGCCAGGGTTTAATCTCTTCCTTAACTGGGAATAGAGTCAAGAGATAGATTATATTTCTTGATTAGAGAATCATCAACATCTTTAGTTTAAGACCTAACATAAGGTATGCATGTTAAAGGCCATTCAAAAATAGCAAGATATTGGGGTATATGTATCTTTTTGAATTATGGTTTTCTCTGACTATATCCCAGGAATGGGATACATACCCCTCAACATTCATGGCAGCACCATTTACAACAGCCAAGACAAGGAAGCAAACTAAATGTCCATCAACAGATGAACGAATTAAAAAAATGTGGTATATTTACACAATGGGATACTACTCAGCCATAAGAAAGAATGAAATAATGCCATTTGCAGCAACATGAATGGACATAGGATTAACACACTAAGTAAGCCAGAGAGACCAAATGTTAGTTGCTCAGTCACGACCAACTCTTTGTGGCCCCCCAGACTATAGCCTGCCAGGCTCTTGTGGCCAAGGAATTTTCCAGGAAGAAAATTGGAGTGGGTAGCCATTTCCTTCTCCAGGGAACCTTTCTGACCCAGGGATCAAACCTGGGTCTCCTGCACTGCAGGTAGGTGAGGTACCAGGAAAGCACCAGAGAGAAAAAGACATATATCATATGATACCACTTATATATGAAATCTAAAAAAAAAAAAAAAAAAAAGATACAAATGAAGTTAAATACAAAACAGAAATAGAAGCACAGATATCAAAAAGAAATTTTTTTTTTATTATCAAGGGAGAAAGAGGTAGAAAGGATAAATTAGGAGTTTGGGATTAACACATACATACATTCAGTTCAGTTGCTCAGTTGTGTCTGACTCTTTGTGATCACATGGACTGCAGCACACCAGGATTCCCTGTCCATCACCAACTCCTGGACCTTGCTCAAACTCATGTCCATCAAGTCAGTGACGCTACAGAACCATCTCATCCTCTGTCGTCCCCTTCTCCTCCCACCTCTAATCTTTCCCAGCATCAGGGTCTTCTCCAATGAGTCAGTTCTTCGCATCAGGTGGCCAAAGTATTGGAGCTTCAGCTTCAGCATCAGTCCTTCCAATAAATATTCAGGAATGAATTCCTTTGTTGTTGACTGATTTGATTTCCTTGTAGTCCAAGGGACTTTCAAGAGTCTTTTCCACCACCACAGTTCAAAAGCTTCAATTATTCTGCCCTCAGTTTTCTTTACAGTCCAACTCTCACATTCATACATGACTACTGGAAAAACCATAGCTTTGACTAGACCGACTTTTGTCAGCAAAGTAACATCTCTGGTTATAAACATGCTGTCTAGGTTAGTCATAGCTTTTCTTCCAAGGAGCAAGTGTCTTAATTTCATGGTGCAGTGACCATCTGCAGTGATTTTGGTGCCCCCCAAAATAAAGTCTCTCACTGTTTCTATTTTCCTCATCTATTTGCCATGAAGTGATGGGACCAGATTCCATGATCTTTGTTTTTTGAATGTTGAGTTTTAAGCCAGCTTTTTCACTCTCCTCTTTCATTCTATCAAGAGGCTCTTTAGTTCTTCTTTGCTTTCTGCCATAAGGGTGGTGTCACCTGCATATCTAAGGTTATTGATATTTCTCCCGGCAATCTTGATTCCAGCTTGTGCTTCATCCAGCCTGGCATTTTGCATGATGTACTCTGCATAGAAGCTAAATAAGCAGGGTGACAATATACAGCTTTCATGAACATCCTTCCCAATTTGGAACCACTCTGTTGTTCTATGTCTGGTTCTAACTATTGCTTCTTGACCTGCATACAGATTTCTCAGGAGGCAGGTCAGGTCGTCTGGTACTCCCATCTCTTTCAGAATTTTGCACAGTTTGTTGTGATCCACACAGTCAAAGGCTTTGATAATCAATAAAGCAGAAGTATATGTTTTTCTGGAATTCTCCTGCTTTTTCTGTGATGTTGGCGATTTGATCTCTGGTTCATCTGCCTTTTCCAAATCCAGTTTGAACATCTGGAAGTTCACAGTTCACATACTGTTGAAGCCAGACTTGGAGAATTTTGAGCATTACTTTGCTAGCATGTGGGATGAGGGCAACTGTGCAATAGTTTGAACGTTCATTGGCATTGCCTTTCTTTGGGCTTGGAGTGAAAACTGACGTTTTTCAGTCCTGTGGACACTGCTGAGTTTTCCAAATTTGCTGGCATATTGAGTGCAACACTTTCACAGCGTCATATTTTAGGATGTGAAATAGCTCAACTGGAATTCCATCACCTCCACTAGCTTTGTTTGTAGTGATGCTTCCTAAGGCCCACTTGACTTCACATTCAGGATGTCTGGCTCTAGGTGAGCGATCATACCATCATGGTTATCTGGGTCATAAAGCTCTTTTCTATACAGTTCTTCTGTGTATTCTTGCCACCTCTTCTTAATATCTTCTGCTTCTGTTAGGTCCATACCATTTCTGTCCTTTATTGAGCCCATCTTTGCCTGAAATGTTCCCTTGGTATCTCTAATTTTCTTGAAGAGATCTCTGGTCTTTCCCATTCTATTGTTTTCCTCTGTTTTTTTGCACTGATTGCTGAGGAAGGCTTTCTTATCTCTCCTTACTATTCTTTGGAACTCTGCATTCAGATGGGTGTATCTTTCCTTTTCTCCTTTGCCTTTCTCTTCTCTTCTTTTCTCAGCTATTTGTGAGGCCTCCTCAGACAACCATTTGGCCTTTCTGCATTTTTTTTGGGGGGGGATGGTCTTTGATCACCATCCGCCTCCTGTACAATGTCATGAACCTCTGTCCGTAGTTCTTCAGGCACTCCGTCTATCAGATCTAATCCCTTGAATCTATTTGTCACTCCCACTGTATAATCGTAAGGGATTTGATTCAGGTCATACCTGGATGGTCTAGTGGTTTTCCCTACTTTCTTCAATTTAAGTCTGAATTGGGCAACAAGGAGTTCATGATCTGAGCCATAGTCAGCTCCCAGTCTTGTTTTTGCTGACTGTATAGAGCTTCTCCATCTTTGGCTTCAAAGAATATAATCAATCTGATTTTGGTATTGACCATCTGGTGATGTCCATGTGTAGAATCTTCTCTTGTGTTGTTGAAAGAAGGTGTTTGCTATGACCAGTGTGTTCTCTTGGCAAAACTCTATTAGCCTTTGCCCTTCTTCATTCTGTACTCCAAGACCAAACTTGCCTATTACTCCAGGTGCTTCCTGACTTCCTACTTTTGTATTCCAGTCCCCTATGATGAAAAGGATACCTTTTTTTGGTGTTAGTTCTAGAAGGTCTTGTAGGTCATCATGGAACCATTCAAAGTCAGCTTCTTCAGCATTACTGGTTGGGGCACAGACTTGGATTATTGTGATACTGAATGGTTTGCCTTGGAAATAAACAGAGATCATTCCGTCATTTTTGAGACTGCACCCAAGTACTGCATTTTGGACTATTTTGTTGACTATGAGGGCCACTCCATTTCTTCTAAGAGACTCTTGCCCACAGTAGTAGATATAAGAGCAGTGACCCCACAAGAGACTGACCCAGTCTTGCCTGGGAGTATACAGGATCTCCGGTGGAGGCGTGGGTTGGTAGTGGCCTGCTACAGGGTCGGGGGCGCTGAGTGTGGCAGTGCCCTCATGGGACCTTTTGAAGGAGGTCGCCATTAGCTTCGTCACCTCCACCATAGTTGGGTCTGAGGTCAAACAACAGGGAGGGAACACAGCCCCGCCCATCACCAGAAAATTGGATTAAAGATTTACTGAGCATGGCCCTGCCCATCAGACCCAGTGTCCCCCCAGTTAGCCTCTCCCATCAAGAAGTTTCCATAAGCCTCTTATCCATCAGAGAATGGACAGAAAGAAAACCACAATCACAGAAAACTTATCAAACTGATTAGAGGGACCACAGCCTTGTCTAACTCAATGAAACTATGAGCCACGTCTTGTAGGGCCACCCAAGACTGACGGGTCATGGTGGAGAGTTCTGACAAAATGTGGTCCACTGGAGAAGGGAATGGCAAACCACTTCAGTATTCTTGCCTTGAGAAGCCCATGAACAGTATGAAAAGGCAAAAAGATAGGACACTGAAAGATGAACTTCCCAAGTTGGTAGGTGCCCAATACGCTACTGGAGAAGAATGGAAAAATAACTCCAGAAAGAATGAAGAGACAGAACCAAAGCAAAAACAACACCCAGGTGTGGATGTCACTGGTGATGGAAGTAAAGTCCGAGGCTATAAAGAGCATTATCGCATAGGAACCTGGAATGTTAGGTCCATGAATCAAGGTAAATTAGAAGTGGTCCAACAGGAGGTGGCAAGAGTGAACATCAACATACACACATTACTATATATAAAACGGACAACCAACAAGGACCTACTGTGTAGCACAGAGAACTCTACTCAGTGTTTGGTGATAAATATAAGGGAACTGCAGAAGCAGCATCCATCTGAACAGCTATCATATTTTTAAAGGCCCAAAAAACAAATATTTTCTGTTAAGCAAAGAAAGAAAGAAAACAACAGTTAGACAAAAAAAAAGTAAGGAAATGAAGCATTAAATTATGTTTGGATCTGACCAATATCTCCTAAAATATCAGAACACAGTAACTTTTCCCTGAAAGTCGTATATATTTTGGGACTTTGGAAAACAGAATAATTTCTGTGTAAGCATATTAGATTATCATAAAGGTACCAAAGAGTCCTTGTTTGTTTTCAAAAAAAAAAAAAAAAGAATCACACATGAGTTTTAAAATTATTATGTTTTGCTATTCTTTAAAGTATGGAAATAAATTTTCTGTAACAAAATTTATTAGTAAAAAATCTGCAAAGTTAATGCTACTTGGCCACTGGCTCCCATTATAAGATTAAAGAATTTGCACATAAGAGAAATTCTCAAAGTCACAATGGACAACTTACAGTAATATGGGTAACTGAAGTCATCTAGGAAGGTCTTTCTCCATAAGAGTCCATATTAGGAGATACTAGATGTTTGCCCTGTTTTTCCTTATTGGTAGAGGTTTTTCACTGGCTCAGGGTTGAGACTTGTAAATTCCATCTATGACATCACTTGACCTCAGTCCGAAAATGACCTAATCTCCATTTTTCACATTATTGAAGCTGCTTGCCATCTCCTTTAGGATTCCTTTAAGCTCTAATGGGGCATGTTCAAAAGTATATTAAGTGAGGGCTTTGTGTAATGCATGCCATTTTTCCAGAGTAAAAACTTCCTTATTGAAAACTCTGGAAATGAAAATTCACTATTGTGAATTACAGTAAAATCTGGGACAGATTCAACTGTATATTGAAATCTCTGAAGCTGAACTGAGTTAAATTACATGAAGTACATAATTTATGAAATATAATATCATAAAGTGCCTTCTGGATATTATATTTTATAAACCTATGTCAGATGTACACAAAAACATTTCACGGTCTACCTGGAAGGTGCTGGTTTAAGAAGATGATTTGACAGCGCTATCACAGGCAAGAAAAAAGATTCCCAAAGGCACTGACGCATCATTCCTCCATGGAAGTCTTTCATAATATGATAGTACATAAAAATAAGCTCACTGAAAATGACATGTGAATGTATATATCAGGTCTATGGAAAATGTCAACTTCTCAAATATAAAGCAGCAAAAAAAATAACAGAAAGGAAAAATTGAGGGACACATTTTTTTAATTTAAAACTGATATACCTGAAAACCAGAGAAGCTAAAATAAAAAGGGGAAAACAAACTGATGACCTATAATACAACAGTGGGTTAATATGCTATGCACAGCCTTTTGTAATTTACAAAAATACAAGGTACTAAAATATATGACAAAGAATAAAAACAAAATATAGAAAATGCCACTAGGGACACTATAAATTGATATCAACCCTTTTGGAAAGCAACATGGCAAACTATATTTGGAACCATGAAAATATTCTCATGGCTAAAATTTTTTCCTAAGTAAATAACAGAGCAACAAATAACCACACTGCAACAGATACAAGCAGCATTAGCCATGACATCAAAAAATTTTAAGCAGCCTCCTAAATTTTCAATGATGGGCATAATACCTGAAAAGAATTTTAAGTCATAACCTTATCTTCAAAGGGCTTTGCGAGCAAGATGTGCATATGAAAATTTTCCACCACAAGACAATAAGTGATAATTGGTAAAGAAGTGGTCCAGGCAACCCTAATCCAGAAGAGAAAGAAATCATTTCCCACTTCCCACTGTGTGATCAATAAAGAAAAAATGGAATTCCTGCTGGCCCTGGAAGTGAGGGTGAGATTCTCATTAGCAGAAAAGAAGACAGCACTTCAGATAAAATAATAATATGCTCTACTGAACAGTACAGTAAAGGGGATGGTCTGTTGGATATTAACCTGTCTTTCTCAAAAACTAATATAAAAATCTTTCCAGGGACAAACAAGTTAGGCTAAGAATGCAGTAGGCTATAGCACCAAAGTTTTTATGCATGATCAGAATTGAGGTTTTATTTTATTTTAAAGTCTTTACTGAATTTGTTACGATGTTGGTTCTGTTATTTATGTTTTATCAGGGATAGAACCTGCACCCCTGGACTGGAAGGCCCAGTCCTAACCACTGGACTTCCAGGGAAGTCCCCCAGACCCAGGTTTTTAGGAAGACCACACAGGCTGTAGTGTGAAGGCAGAGCTGCAGGTAGGACATGGGAAGATAGAAGTCAAGATGCCTTTTAGAAAGCTATTCTACTAGCCCAAGCGAGAAGCTGGAGAGCTAAACTTTACACATCCCCATTAGGAACAGAGAGGAACGGCTGCCATGAGGAGTACTTAGCAGACAGAATCAACTGATTGAAGAACTGGCAATTGACTGGATGCTAGCCTCATTGATGCCACTGAAACTTCTATTTTCGCCAACTCTCCATATATTACAGTAGATCAAATGAGAAGGGAAACACGTCTGGATTAGACGGTAAGGAATAAAATGAATTTGGTTGTGCACAAATCAAACGTGAAGTTCCTAGGAGCCAACTGGTTGGAGATTTTCCAGCAAGAAATTAGAAATATAGATCCAGAGTATGAGAAGGGGATGCATGGGGTAGTTGCAGCTATGGGAACTAAAGAAAATGTTCAGAGACCCCACCCAGCTGGCCAGAGTGAAGTCCAGGGCAACGCCAGCACTGAGAGAGCGATTAGAGATGGAGGGGCCGTTGAAGGGAGCTTAGAAATCAGGTGCCTGGAGCCATGGCAACCAAGGGGGTGGTGAGGATGCGGCTGGGAGAGACCCAGACATCAGCATCTGAGGCTCCAACAACAGCAGAGAAAATGAGGTTTCCTAACAGACCACCAGCTGGGCCACGAGGAAGCCACATGTGGCCTCGTAACGGCCACTTCAGTCGGGCAGTGATGCCAGGTTGCTCTCATTCATTTATTTACCCATTCAGCCTCTCTTTCCTCTTTCTTTCAGTGATATTTATTGCGTTCTTGCCACCACCATGCTAACACTGAGGACTCCAACAAGCTCCCTGATGTCCAGAGACACTGATACAAAACAAATAGGTGTAATGATGCTAACTAAGGAGCTGAGGTGACTGGAAGTTGAGGAAGTAGAGATAGCAAAAGCAGATATTTCTCACGGAGGAAGAGCTTGTGGTTGAGAGGTAAGCAGGACGAAGCCAAGGATTGTTCAGACTGAGAGATTTGCGTGTCTGTTGGCTGAGGGGTCGAGTGGGGAGAGGCTAATAGAACAGGTTGAGTGTTTGCCATCAGCAGATCCTGTTGAAGCCCATGAGATGCGACCTGCAATCCTCACCATGACTCGATGAGCTAAGAATGAACAGACCTCTTCTCCCAGGGCGCACGGACACACAAGGAGTGAGTCAGTTTGCTCAGGGCCACCCCCAGCTTAACCATGGCACAGCCGTGCACCCACAGGAGGGCACCCACCAGTGCCGTCCTCACAGAGAGCGGGGAGGCCCAGAGGTGGGGGAGCAGGAGGAATGAGAGCAGCTCAGATCAGTGGGTCACGGGAGACAAGCCAGAATAGACCGAAGCATAGGAGCCGCGAGAAACATGAGAAAGATCATGGGCTGTATCCTCTGTGCACACGAAGCAAAGTGTGACAGAAAATGCTTCGCCTATAGCCTGGCGTCTAGGCAAGAAAACTGGCTTGAAGCCTGCTGTGTGGGACACGCGTCCTAAAGGACCTCGCCTAAGACGGATACGGAAGATGTGGTACATACATACAGTGGAATATTTCTCAGCCACAAAAGTGCACAAAATTGGGTCATTTGCAGAGGTGGGGATAGAATTAGAGACTCATACAGAGTGAAGTCAGTCAGGAAGAGAAAACCAAATATTGTATATGATCGCATACATGTGGAATCTAGGGAAATGATACTGATAAGCCTGTCTACAGGGCAGGAATAGAGGCACAGACACAGAGAAAGGACATGTGGACACAGAGGGGACATGGGAGGGAGGGGCCAACTGGGAGATGAGGACTAACATACGCACACCACCACGTGCAAAAGAGATGGCCAGCAGGATGCTGCTGTAGAGCACAGAGAACTCAGCTCCAGGCTCTGTGATGACCGGAGGGTTGGGATGGGGGGTAGGAGGGAAGCTCAAGAGAGAGGGCGCGCGTGTGTGTGTGTGTATGTGTGTGTGTGTGTGTGTGTGTGTGTGTGTCGCTGATTCACTTTGTTGTACAGCAGAAACTAACATTGTAAAGCAATTATTGGCTAAGAAAGAAATAAAGAGAGGTTGTAACAGTAATGGAAAGCAGGGGCAAATACAGATGCTATAAAAAGAAAAGAGAAAAACTGAAGAAGAAAAACTAAGATGTCTGTTTTTAGCTTAGGCGCCTAACAGTACAGGGAAGAGATGACAGAAGTCAGTGGCAGGAATATGAGGAGCTATTATTTACTTTTTTAAAAACTTTTTTGCATCTTCCAAAACTTTCTATAATGCTCACTGCATAAAAATGTATTACTCCATCAGTTAAAAAAAAGTACATTTTTAAAACAGTATTGAGAACTCAAAAACTGTAATAATGGTGCTAAAAAAGGAACAAGCAAACTGAAGAGGTGTCTAAAGGACGAATAGTAAATGACGACAGCTTGGATCTGTGGGATGAAGAAAAGGCGAAGCCAAGGGTGATGTTGAGTTAGACGGTGACACCATTTAACAGGATCCAGAGATGAGAAGAAGGTGCAATTCCGAATAACCTGAAAGACTGGGATTACATCTGTATGTGACATGATGAAAGGACTCAGGATTAGAGGGCCACCTGACGCAGAGCCGAAGCACTGGAAAAGACCCTGATGCTGGGAAAGATTGAAGGCAGGAGAAAGAGGCGACAGGGGATGAGATGCTGGGACGGCATCATCGACTCGACAGACATGAGTCTGAACAAACTCTGGGAGGCAGTGAAGGACAGCAAAGCCTGGCGTGCTGCAGTCCACGGGGTTGCAAAGAATCCGACAGGACGTAGCGACAGAACCACCACAAGTAGGGTGAATATATCCAGGGAGATGAAGTGATGAAGAAAGGTCTGATCTGGGGCTAACTGGCCTTAAAAGAACAGTAAAAATGATGGAGTTGATGATGTCGCAGTAGATAATGCAAAGACAGGAAAGTGAAGGAAGTGTTTAAAGGTGAGGCAAGTCAAGAGGAAAACAGAAAGTCACTCTTTGAACACCTTAATAATCACTGGTACAGGCAAAATCCAGAAAGAAACACCAACATTCAGAGGCAAAAGTTACTTTAAAAGCCACGAAGTTCTTCCTCAAAATATTTATTAATTACAAAGGGGAAAAGAGTAACTTTAGAGTGAAGATAAGTGGCAGACACTCCTTAACCAACAGGTTAACCTCACCAGCAACAAGGCACGGCCACATCACGCACTCCTGAGACGATGGCCCAAGGAGGACACAGCTTCACTTCCGGGGCATCCTTGCCACAAATGCATAATTTCAACCTAAACGCCAGGTGAACACCCCGAAGTTGAGGGACGCTTTACAAAATAACTGACCAGTACTCTTCCAAGTGTCAAGTCATTAAAGACAAAGATTTAAGAACTGTTGGAGCCTGGAGGAGATGGAGGAGGCAGGATAGCTAAATGCAATGTTTGGAAACTCAGAAAAGAAGGGATATATGTAAACATGTAGCTGATTCACTCTGCTGTACAGCAGAAACTTAACACAACACTGTAAAGCAACTATATGCCAATAAAATTTTTTAAAGATTTTTCAAAAAAAATAATGAAGATAAATGCAATGCGTGATTCTGAAACAGCAACACCAAAGGGCCAATGGTGGAGAAACCAATGGAAGCCAAATAAAGCCCATAGTTCAGTTGCCAGTATTGTTCTCGTTAGTTTTTACTTTGATAATTGTGCCTTGGCTGTGCAAGATGGTCCCTCGTGGGAAGCTGGGTCCAGGGTATATGGGAACCTGCCGTCTCTGTGACACTTCTATTAAGTCCAAATTAATTTCAAAACTAAAACTCTTAAAAATGAGGCAGGCATCCTGCAAAAAATACAACTGAAGCCTTTCTTCAAATATTATACAACTTCCATGAGAATATTTTTAATGAAAACATAAAAACATTAGAAGAAAAGGAGAGCAACAATTTTATAGTCTGAGTCCAGAGGACAAGAAGCATGAAATTCAAGCCATAAATGAAAAGATTGATCCATTTTGATTACATAATTTTGTTAAATCTGGGACCCCCCAAAAAAAAAACAAACACAATAAACAAAATCACTAAAGGACAATCTGGAAGAAACACATACTTGAAATTAGTATCACAAAGGGCTAATATCTTAAAAAAAAAAAATCCTAAAAGTCAATTAGAAAAAAAAAAAAAGACCCCAACCTGGTAGAAAAATGGACAAAAGCTATGGAGAAAAAAAGAGATATGGAAAGATGAAATTTAAAACTATGAGGGTACACGCTTTTCTTAACAGATTGGCAAATGACAAAACATTTGGTAACACACTGCCTCACAGAAAAACAGCCACTCTCATACATTACTAACGGGGACGACAAACTGGTACCACTTCTATGAAGAGAAATTTTCCAATAGCTCTTAAAAATTTAATGCCTGGACTTCTCTCTCCAGCAATATTACTTCTAGGAACTGATCCTGTGCATATTCCCCTACACGAGAGGAAAACTTAACATCCAAGGATATTCCCGTCAAAACTGCTTCTAATAACAAAGGATCGCACACAACCTAGAGGCCCATAGATAAACACTGGTTAAATTAAAAAATGGCCCATTGTGTAAGGAATACTCTGAGGTTAGGAAAAAGGCTGCAGTGGCCCTAGCTCATGCTATGGCATATGGTTAAGCGTGTAAAGCACAGTGCCAATGTGTGAGCAAGGAACGTTAACTTACAGGCAAATGATAAGCATATTCTCGACAAACACTGGTGTCTCCGAGAGGATGGATATTCAAAAAACTAGTGAACTATTGGCCACAGGGGGATTTTAGACAGGCATGTTTTACAATTTTTCAAAACTTAAATTTAAAAAATCTTTAAATAGAGCAGAGAGAGGCATAGAGTCAGGTAGTAAATTAGATGGGAAAAGTACTGATAGATGACGACAACATGTCGGGGGAAAGTTGCCAAGAGAGGTGGGGGCCCTGGAAATCACAACTGGAGAGATTTCCTGACTTTGGGGTGAAGTATAGGTTTATTCCTGAGAGGTTAATTCTGATGGGGACTTGGGAAAAGCCCTTAGGCTGGGGATGTGGAATCAAGCAGTGTCCATGGTGGGGTCGGGGAGGGAAGGTGGGTAGGGGCATGTCACAGCTTGGGAGCCCAGGAACCCAGCGACTTGTTTCTAATACATGCAGATGTCACATACATATTAACTTACTCGTATCCAGAAGACAGCACACTTGCATGTTTCTACCCTATTGCTTAAAGGAAATTCTGGCTCTTACATCCACACAAGATATTAAAGGATGTTACTGAGAGAGTAAAAAGGTCAATGGATGCCAGGGATTGAGGCATGGAGGGATGAATAAGCAGATTAGAGAGGATTTTTAGGGCAGTGAAACTATCCTGTATGATACCACAGTCATGGATACACATCATTATTCCTTTGTCCAAACCCACAGAATGTACAACACCAAGAGTGAGCCCTTGTGTAAACTATGGACTTGGGATGATAATGACCTGTCGATGTAGGCTCAGCGACTGTAACAAACGTACCCCTCTGGTGATAATGGGAAAGGCTGTTGATGGGTGGATGCAGGGGGATACGGGAAGGGAAAGCTGCTCATTCGTGTCCGATTCTTTACGACCCCAGAGACTATACAGTCCATGCAATTCTCCAGGCCAGAATACTGGAGTAGGTAGCCTTTCCCTTCTTCAGGGGATCTTCCCGACCCAGGAATCGAACCAGGGTCTCCTGCATTCCAGGTGGATTCTTTACCAGCTGAGCTACCAGGAGTTCCCCAGGATATAGGAAAACTCTGTACTTTCTGCTCATTTTTGCCCTCAACTTAAAACTGCACTAATAATAAAAGTCTATTTAAAAGTGTGGGGGAGGGGAGCACCTATTCTTCAACACACATCCCTGATGCCTGAGCATCAGATAACGAACAGTCAATCAATCAGTGCTTGGGATTTACATATCATGCTGTATATAATACTACATCTTTCTCCTAAGAGTTCAAAGGTTTTAAATGTTCCTCCTTCATTTACCCT